>NC_133401.1:66189069-67673235 GCF_047511655.1 Castor canadensis
AGAACTGGAGCCACCACAACCACCTTCATGCCCAATGACCCAGAACAAGGACTCATAGAACTCAGAAAAGTCATTTTACCATGTGTACAGTTACTATGTGAAGGGTAAAAGAGCATGCCACTCCAAAAATATGACAAAGATAGTTTGGCATAAAGATTATTTTGAACTAAAGGCAATTGAGGAAAAAGAAATGTTCTTTGCCTGTCCCCTATCTGTCTAAGAATAGGACATATGATTACAAAGGTGTCCCTCTTCTCCTCTCTACCAACCAGGACAAAGCTGATTGATCACCAGGGATGGCCCTCTATGTTATCAGCCTACAGATGGCACCAGAGGGATCTATATGCAAAATTTATCAACTAGCCCTTATCTCCTATTAGTGTTGCATAACTTGCTTCCATAACACCCTTCTTCCTTTGTTTAGCTGAAGAAGCTGTATAAGCTGGAATTCTAGACATCTCTGAGAAATTTCTGATCCCCTGGGCAGCTCGCATGTATACATGAGATGTATATGTTTGTAAACTTCTGTTTGCTTTTCTTTTGTCAATCTAACTTTTGTCACAGGTGGCCCATCTAACAGCTCAGATGGGTTTCCTTGCCTATATGTGCAAACAGTAAGCTGATATCAACTATATTCACCTCAGACAAATCAGACTTTAGGACAAGGAATATTATCAGGGATAAAGAGAGCCATTGCAAGTGAAGAGAAGATTGGTTCCCCAAGAAGACTTAATCATCCTAAATGTGTATGTAACTTTATACATAGTATTTCAAAATACTTGAGGCAAAAACTGATAGACTAAAAGGTCCACAAGCAAATTCATAATTAGTGTTAACATTTCAATATTCTGCTCTCATGAATTGAATGAACAAGTCAGTGAGCACAAATTCAATAAAAATATAGATGATCTTGAACAGAGCTATCAACAAACTTCATTCACTTTTATAGAATCTTCCACACATTCTATAACCAGAGTCTGGGCCAGAGGCTCAACTCTAGGAGTTCTAACATGTCATTGGTGTGCCCCAACACACCAAGTAAAGTGATAAACAGTGCTGAGGGGCAGAGAAAGATTTATTAATGCACAGTCATGCACAGGAAGAGGAAGAGGAAGCACTTTAGTCCATCTTCAGGGTACCGATATGGACTGTAGATTTAAATCGAGGAAGGCTTGAGGTAGGGAGCGAGAGGAAATGCACAATTGCTGACAGTCCTGGTCAAAGGTGTGATGCAGCTGTCCATCATCTCAGGATTAGTCAGGTGGGGCCTTGTCACAATAAGAAAGTCACTGTTGCCTAGGGTGGTTTTAACTCTCATTACAAGATGCCTGTGCATCAGTCTTGTCTTTCCTGGAATCCAAGGTAAATGGAAGGTGACTGCAGGAGAGAATGGCTCAGGCAAAGAAGACAGACACAAAATGGAAGAGGAGCATGTGTAGAACATTTGTGAAGAGTCAGTGCTGTTAGCAAAAGCAGTCTCTACGCACCTGTTATAATTCAAGTGTACATGGGGCCTTAATCAGGATAGGCCATATGCCATGAAATAATGAATTTAAAAAATTTGGAAAAAACTAATCTCAAAATATATGTTCTTGAACCATAATGGAACCAAAGTAAAACTCATTAACAAAAAGATCACATAACAACGTATGTCAACAGCGTACTCAAACGCTTCTGCTGAAAAGCTCCAACTTCTTGCTTGGTCCCACAAAGTAACTGAAAGCAGAATAAAAACTAGACAGCCCAGTCTCTATTTTGTTTGCGTGCCCTGAGCCATTCTCTCCTGAATCCACTTTAGGCTTCAGAACTGATCCATAACATCGTTATGATGACGGACTGAAACTACCCCCAACCAACAATCTTGCCACCACCTCTGACCAACGGAGCACACCTGTGACTGGGACTGTTTAACTATGCATACCTTTTTCCCCCTGCTCTAATTCTTTGTCTATTTAAAGCTAAAGCTCATGTCTTGCGGGGAGCGGATTAGAGCCTGTGAGAACTGGACACAAGCAAGGTGAGACACAGTTCATTGCTTTTACCTGTTGGCCGAGCTAGGCACAGCCCTGGCCGTGAAACAGGGAAAGGCAGAACTGCTGCCGCTCCTAAACGCAGGTTTCTCCTGTTGCAATGGCACACCCCTCCCTGTGGCTCCACCCTGTTTGCTGCTATAAAAGACCCACGCTCACACAAGGAGGAAGAGGGACTTTTGCTTTCTGCTTTTGCCTTTTGGGGCTTTACTTTGGGCTTTTGGTATGGAAAGCTTTTGGAAGGGAAAAAACTGTTGAAGGGAAAACGCTAAAGAGAAAAGGGAAAAATTGCTGAAGGGAAAAGCATTGTTGAAGGGAAAATGCTAAAGAGGGGTTGATAGAAAGTCTGCACCGAGAACTTTAACATAGGCTTCAGAAAAGCTAAGAAAACACTTCATACCTAGGCCTCAGAAAACCTAAAGCTAAAGAAAAGCCAAAGAGAACACAGGACAGTGCACAGTGCGAGTCTAAGGACCGAGCCCTTAAGAGTTATGCATGTGCAGGTTGTAGGTGCGGCTGTTTGCAGGTTTGAGCACCGAGGCTCTAAGGGAGAGCAAAAGAGAGATGGGACAGTGCAAGTCTGGGGGCAAAAGACTTTCAGAGCAATTAAGCTAAAGATAAGCTGAGAGCAAACATGGGACAGTGCCAGCCTAAGAAAACCAGTTTTAAGCAAGGTTTTAAAGAACTGCGAGGAGTAAGTCCTTAAAGAGACAAGATAGAGAAAAGAAGCAATGAAGGTTGTGCATCTCCAGCCAAGCATACAACATACCTGACCCCAAATTTCTTTCTGTCTGTCTGTCTGTCTATCCTATATCTTCTCTAAAATCTCTAGTCACTCCCAGTTAAGCCCAGTTAGGTCCAGTAATAACCAAGGAGCGAGAGAGAAAAGCTCGCTCCAGCAAGGGAGGGAGTGCGGGAAACAGTGCCGCCTTCAATGTCTGTACACGGAGAAGACTGAAGATGAACCCAAGTGCTCTGCTGCCTTCCTCTACATGCCTGTGCTGTGTAATAAACCTCCTTTTTCTGCCCTTCACCATCTCTCTTTGTTTGGTGTGTAGGGGACAGTGGTCAGACCTGACCTGTGGAATCCCTGGAGTTTGGGTCTGAGATCTAAAACTCGGGTTTCAATGAGAGGGGAATGTCCAAACATTTGGAAATCAAACACAGACTTCTAAGTAGAAGGGTCATAGAAGAAGACACAAGAGAAATTAAAACAATATTTTGAAGTGAATGAAAATACAATATAAAATACATGTGTGGGATGCAATTAAAGCAGTGTTTAGAGAAAAATTTGTAACATTAAAATGTTTTTGTTAGAAAAGATCTAAAGTCATTGAAAGAAACTACAATGACCAAAGTAAACCTGAAACAAACAGAAATAAGGAAATAATAGATTTGAATAGAAATCAGAAAAATTGAAAAAAAAAAAACCAATAGAGGAAAAATCAATAAACCCCAAAGCTAGCTCTTTGAGAAACTGTGATAGACTTATAATCAGATTGAGCAGGAAAAAAAGACACAAATCATCAGTGTTAGGAATAAAAGAACAGATGTCCCACAAATGGTAAAAAGATGAGAAGGGACAGCTGTGAACAACTTCCTGCCCATAAACTTGACAAGTTATGTGAAATGGACTAATTTATTGGAAGATACGAACTGCCAAGACTCACTCAACAAGAAACAGATAAGCTATTAAAGAAATTTGAGTTATGTGTTTAAATCTTCAAAACCAAAATTGAACAAAAATACTCCAGGCCCTGAGAGCTACCCTGATGAATTCTACCAACATCAAGGAAAAAATAGTATTAATTCTATTCCATATCTTCCAGGAGCATAGAAGAGAAGGGCCCTCCCACGGTGCAGTGAGGAATTGGCCTGGTCTTTGCTCTGGGCTGGAGGAATTCCAGAGTGAGAGGACATCAAGCAACTAGGTAGCTTCGGGATGGGGACTGACTTCACTTTTCCAGCCACATTGCTATGGACTAAATTGGGGCTGACCCCAGATTCACATGTTGAAGTCCTAATTCCCACCCCACTGCCTCAGAATAGGACTACATTTGGACAGAGGGCACTTAAAGACATTAACTATGGTAAAATGCGGTCATATCCAATATGACTGATGTCCTGATAAAAAGAAAAGGTCAGCTGGGCACCAGTGGCTCATGCCCGTAATCCTAGCTACTTGGGAAGCTGAGTTAGGGAGAATAAGAGTTCCAGTCCAATCAGGACAAATAGTTCATGAGACTTCATCTCAAACAAGAGCTGGGCGCAGTGGGTGCCCCTGTCATCCCAAGCTATATAGAAAGTTGAGATCTGGAAGATTTCACGTCCAGGCTAACCCCAAGCAAAAACGTTCGAGAGATCCCACGCCAACAGAAAAAAGCTGGGCATGATGGCACCCACCTGTAATTTTTAAGTATCGCAATTACCCATTTATGAGACAAAAATGAGTGAATCCTATTATTCCAGTGATTCTTGCAGAAGAGCAGAATGTGCCAACCCCTGAATGCTGCCTTGGTATAAGAATCATTTTGAGCTGAAGGCAATTGAGAAGAAGCAGATACAAGACCAGTTCTCTGTCCTCCACCTATTTGCTTAAAAGCAGGATATAAATGTGTAACAGTAATCTCCCTGTCCTTTCTACCACCTGGAAGGACAAACATCAATCATGACTGACAGTTTTAAGCCCTTAACAACCCAAAGAGGTCATCAGAGGAATTTACATAACAAATCTTACTACCTCACTCTTAGTTAATTATATTTGCTCAATCCCTAGAGAACAAGTCATTAGGTTTAATGTTAAGGTTTTTGTTGAAATCCTTCATCAACTTGAGGTAGCTGCCTCTCTATTCTGAACTTGTTGAGTTTTTCAAGTCATAAAAATATGTTGAATTTTATCAAATGCTCTTTCTGAGTTGACTGATAGGATTGTGATTTTTTTTCCCTTAGATTGTTAATATTATGGATTGCATTGATTGATTTTCAAATGTTGAAGCAGTCTTGCATATCTGTATTAAATTCAACTTAGTGATGGTGTATAACTCTTTTTTCCGTATTGCTTTTAGGATCCTTGTGTCTAAGTTCATGAAATACATTAGACTAGGGTTTTTCTTTTCTCTTTGATTTTCATGTCAGGATAATGATAGCCTTGGAAAATGATTTAGAGGATTCCACCTTAATATTTTAGTCTGAATACTGTTTTCTTTGTATTTTTTGTAATTATATTCATTTTCTAGGGATGCTTTAATAAATTACCAGGATTCTGGTGACTTAAAACAACATTTATTCTCTCACAGTTCTTGAGCCCAGGAGTCCAAATTGAAGTATTAGCAGAGTTGATCCCTTCCGGAGGTACTGGGATTGAATATATCTCATGCCTCGGTAGATTCTGCTGGCTTCTGGCAAGCCATGACATTCTTGGCTTGCAACTGCATAAGTATTCCCTCTCTTTCCATCTTCCCATGGCTGTACTCTTTGTCTCTGTGTCTCAAGTCCCCTTCTGCCTTTCTTTTATAAGAACATCTATCACTGGATTTAGGGCCAACCCTAAATTGAGGATAGCCTCATGTTGAGATCTTTAACTGCATTGGAAAGACTTCTTTTTTCTAATAAAGCCACATTCACAGATTCAGAGGTTAGGAGTTGAACATACCTATCTGGGAGCTAGTATTCAATGCACAATAATGATTGATCTGAGTATAACAAACACACATGTGACTTATCCCAGTCTATTGGTAGCAACATTTTACCACTACAGGTAAGTGGAAATGTGGAAAACTTGCTTCCATTTGGGATGCTTTACTTTTCTCACTTTGAAATATCAGTGTCTCAAGTATCAGATTTGCTTTATTTATTTTAATCATCAAACACACCAGTCTCCCTTACCCATGGTTTTCTTTTCCACAGTTTCATTTACCCATGGTCAATTGTGGTCCAAAAATATTGGGTGGAAAATTCCAGAAATTAACAAGTCATAAGTTTTAAAATGCTCACCATTCTAAGTTGCATAATGAAATGTAACTCTATCCTTCTCTGTCTTCCTGGGACATGAATTGCTCCTGTGTCTAGGGTATCCACACTGTGTATGCTACTTACCCAATAGTCACTTAGTAGCCATCCTTGGAATCAGCTGTCATGCTACTTCAGTAATTACTGTGTTTAAGGTCTCAGAAATATATATGCTGCATATATAATGGTAATGTTTTATATATACATATATAATGTGTGTGTGTGTGTGTGTGTGCATGCGTGCATGTTTTAGCTTTGCAGGAAAATTGAACAGAAAGTTCCCATAAATCCCCTCATCCCTGGACAGAGTTTCCTCATTATTAACATCTTGTATTAGTTGCATTTTTTTAATTCTATAATTTCCTGCCTGGTGTCTCTCTGTGGGTAAGGGAAGCCTCAGACCCATAGAAGAAAGAGGGTGCTTCCCTTGGCCACTTCTTATCAGCAGGGTTTCTGATGGATTCATTTTATTGGTGCTGCTGGGCTCAGCTGGTATCCTTCATGGAGCACTCTTATTTGATTCAGGGGAGGAAAGAGTGTCCCAAGCCACCTTCCCATTGCTAGGCTGAGGTTAGAAAATGCCTGGGAGCATCCCTTTTTCCTGTTAGGTGGAGGTTTGTAAGACACCCTGCTGCTTGGTGAGCTCTCAGTACTCCTCTTTTTCTTTTAGAGTTCTCCTTTGCTCGCCCCTTACTTGTGCTCAGTGGGAAGAACAGAGAGAAACTAGTCTATGCAATCTTGTCTGGACCAGGAGTCTCACAGAGTTTTAATTATAGCTTTTGTACGAGAGAAAAATGTATTCATTTTATTTTTCAAATAATAGCCAGCCTATGCACCAATGACTTTTAAAAGTTAACACATATTAATTTATGTATTAATGGAGTTCAGTGATATTTCCATACATGTGCATGTCAAATCCAGCCACCCGTTCTCTACCTTCCCACCACTGCACACTTCTCAATCCCTTAGTCATCACAATTCCACTTTCTGGTGGACATTTTTTAGGCTCCACATACGACAGAGAACATGAAGTCATTGACTTTCTGTGTCTGCTTTATTTCATTTAACATAATGTCCTCCCATCCACTTTGCTAGAAATGACAGTCTTTTATTCTTTCTGATTAATATACCATTGTTTATATATGCCACATTTTCTTTCTTCATTTATCCATTGATGGGTGCCTAGGCTGATTTCATATTTTAGCTCTTGTAAGTAATGTCACAATAAACATGGGTACAAAAGTATCTCTTTTGTGTGCCAATTTAATTTCTTTTGGACAAATACCCAGAAGTGGGACAGCTGGATCCTATGGACGCTCTACTTTTAGGTTTTTAAGAAACCTCGATACTGTTCTCCATAGTGGCTAGAATAATTTACATTCCCACCAGCAGTATATAAAAGTTCCTTTTTCTCTTTCTTCATCCATCTTTGTGTTTACTTTATGAACACTCTGTGTTCCATTTTTTTTTTCTCTGTTTTTCTCTCGTGTTGAAAGGACTTCCCAATAATCAGGTGACTGATTCTCACCTAAAATCTGGGAAGGACTGAGGATGAAATCAGATGTTGTGTACCAGTGTTGCCCTCCTTATCTGAGATGAGGAATCATGTGGCCTGAGGGGCAATTATAGGACTTCCTGGGATGAGAAGATTGTGGAAGCCACGAGTCCCCGGTCAGAATGAGACCCAGGAGTATCTGGATGGGAGAAGGGCACAGTTGCTGTCCTTCTAAACACTGGTGCTTGTGGCAGACACTCAGAGTTCTCCTTGCCAGTCCAGGAGTAAGGGGAAGTACGCCAACCTCCGGAGAGCCTTGGAGAAATCAGACTGCCGTCTACCCGACTGCAGGAAAGAAGTGGAGCGCTACCGCCCTCTGGTGGCAGAACTGCATCAGGCCTCACTAATGCTCCTTTAGATGTTTGCTGAGCATGTAACAAGAGTCAACCAGGCCAAGCATTGAGCACTAGCTTTAAAAAAGATCCTAAGCCAGCATGGTGATACATGCCTGTAATACCAGCAGTTGGGAAGCTGAGACAGGAGCATCACGAGTTCTGGGCCAGCCTGGGCTACATACAGAGACTGTCTCAAAAAACAAAATATCCTACACTCAACCAGATATGACTGAAAATAATGATAATGACAAAAATGATCATTGCACAGAGAAAACTCAGGAATTTACTGCAGGCTGGGGGATCAGGGATGGCCTGGTGAGGAGATGATAGTCATGGTTAGGCCTGTGTCACCCTTGGAACAGCATGGCAAAGACCTTGAGAAAGGAAACAGGTAGTTGTAAAAAAAAAACAGGATGAGAAAGTAGAAGGCACGGAAGGAGTGGGACAGGGTCATTAAGAAAAGGGATAAGACCCAGCAAGAAGCACACTCCAAGCGGTCCTGCCTAGTACAGCTTCAGAGTAGTTGGCATGGTGAAACTGAACTCCGTTTCTCAGCCTCTCCCCACTCCCTGTTTCTGACAACCACTGGCCATCTCACACCTCTGCTTGCTCAACCACAAGGACAGCGCACTTGACTCTCACAGGTAGGGCTAGGATGGGCCAAGACTGGCACCAAGTATCGCTGACCCAAGCTTGTAGGCCCCTGTCCTGTTTTTGGATATGGTTCTAGGCAGGCTGGAGGGAGGAAAAGTTTGAGGCTCATGTAGGTTGCCTGGGGATGGCCAGACCACCCTCACCTGGCTGGGAACTGCCTGTGCCCCTCCCCATCATTGATTATTGGCTGGGAATCTCCTCCTCCCCTTCCAATAGGTTATCATAGATTTTAAGAGCACTTAAAGGGCAAAAACACACTCTCTGGGCTGGCAGACTCCACCTGGACCTCACCATGCTTCCCTTTGTATTTTCCTTTCGTAACTTTTAATAAACTCCCTTTACACCCAGTTGTCCTGCCATGAATTCTTTCTGGTAGGATACAAAGAGTTTGGAATTCTTCTGATCACCTCCGCACCAGCACTGTTAACTGAGTTTGTCTCTCAAGGATTCATGTGTTGGAAGCTTGACCCTCAGTATGGTGGTGGTAAGAAGTGGAGAGACCTTTAAGAGGTGGGGCCTAGTAGGCAGTCCTTGTAAATTACCAGGGTGTTTCACACTATAGAATCTAAACTAGCATTTGACTGGAAGGCATGACTTCAACTGGGGCAAGGATTGGCTAGGATTCTGGGCCCCTGCTGCTCCAATTACGCAATAAAAGACTCTACAAATGCTGACCTGCTGGTTCTGAACTTTCTCTACCCCATGGAGAATTTCTGGGCCAACAGGAAGTGTTAAAACCCCTAACTCTATAAAACTGTGGAATTTGCAGATTTTTCTACATTCTGGAATCAAAATAGTTCAGGTGTTAAGGGTTTTTCCCATGGACAACAGCAATAGCGTCTTTTTCCTTTTTCTTTAGGTGATTGCAGGGATTGAACTCAGGGCCTAATGCTGAGGCAAGCACTGTATCATTTGAGCCCACCCCCAACCTTTTAGCTTTAGTTTGTTTTTCAGATAGGGGCTGTCTCTTCTGCTTGGGCTGGCCTCAAACCATGATCCTCCCAACTATGCCTCCCAGTTAACTGGTTGAATGTTTTTATTTATTTGGAGCATTGGTTGTACAAAGCAAGAGTTTAATTTCCGCAATCCAGATTAAAGCAGATCTCTATCGGGGCAAAATTCATTTGTCAGGGCAGTTCCAACATGTGAACATCTACCTTCTTGTTATGTTTGGGGTAACTTTATTCTTAGGCAGTTGTTCTTATAGACTATTAGCCCCAATTATGAGAGTCATACAAAAGGAAGTGTCCTCATGTGATGTGTGGGGCAGCATGCTCTATAAATGAAAAAAGCTTGGAGTCTAACAAAAGTAACCCACTGTTTACAAACAGCAAATAGTTGAGAATAGAATTTTCTTCTCCTCCTCCTCCACTCCTGCCCTCCCGCCTTCCCCCCTCCTCCACTCAAGGCCTCATGAATGCTAGGCAAGCACTCCACCACTGAGCTGCATTTCCAGTTCAAAAGTAGTATTTTCTGTCTCCTTTGTCCCTTAATTAAAGGTAGTGCTGGAGTCTGACAACCAAATTTGGTTTTTATCCTGGCCATTTGCAATCTATTTCCCCATATGACATGCACAATTAGCTTTACAAATAGTCATCCATTGAGTTTGAAGAGTCCTTGGGTCCTTTCCTTCCTCTTCTTTGTGGTTTCATGCCCATGTTTCCTTGTGGTACCTCTACATGAGGGTCTTTTAAAGCCACCATGTTGTCTGGTTTCTTCTAAAATCTTGTCCAAACCAAGGGGCTCTTCCTCAAACTGAACTGGTCCTTCTCAGCCTGTCTATGGTCTTCACACACACACCCACAAAAAAAAAAAAAATCCCTACCTGGAACAAATCCATATGTCTTTATTCTGGCTTTCACTTCATCTCTGTACAGGTTCCTGTCCCATTGTCACCTCTCACCTCTCCAGATTGGTCCTAAACTCTAGACAGCCAGAACCAAATCGATATTAACTTTGCTCCACAATGCATTTGTCTCCCTGCACTTGGTTCCAAGTAAAGAAAAAAACCTCTGGTTTAATTCAGTTGTCTCTAGTAGGTGGGCTACTTTGACTGAAAGTTGCTTTTTATCCATTTCTGTGCCATTATTATCTCATTGTACTTTTAATGTTCCTCCCATGGGTTTTCCTAGGTAGTCATGGGTAATTGCATGCACAGTGATTCTTGAGATGTGTCATATTTCACAACTTTCATGTCAGTCACTCCCCATAGGCCAGTCCAGGGGAAGGACTTAATGCTCCAAGCCCTATAGACTTCAATAAAAACCTGTGTTAGGCTGTATGTAGCTTTAGTTCTTGACCTCTCTGAGATGACCCACTTTCACCTCTGAAAATGTCTTTCTATCTTAATAAACTTTACTATTCTTAATAAACGTTTCTATTATTTTCACTGTTTTGCATCTTGCCTGAAATCTTCTGCCACCAGGTGCAAGAATGAAGATAGCTGCGCTGACTTTCTGATAACACTTCTGGCATTTTAGGGATCTCCCAGCATCCTTTTTAGTGGCAAGAAGAAGCCCCTTTGGAATCCTGTGCTCCCTTCTAGAAGGTCTTTATGCCTTCTTTAGATCCACTGGGCTGCAGCTCTCACCTGAGAACAAGATGTCCAGAACACATTCAGGAAGAAGCCACTCTCTGAAATACTGGACAACTGAGGCACCCACCTATCTGAGACTCACATGCCTTCCCCTGAAAAATCATGTAAGATTCTCCCTTAAGGTAAGATGGTCATTGAAAGGCAAGGATCTGCTATCATCCAGCAGGCCAGCTTGTTGTTATAAAACTCTTTCTTTCTTCCTCTCTCTGCCTCTCCATTCATGAACTCCATTTGGCAGTAGCAAAGTAAACCTTGTGTGATTATGACACCAGTCCTGTGAGAGACCCTCCTCTCTGTCTTCTGTGGGTCTCTGACTAACATCCCTGCCTGGCTCTTAGCAGGGAGATGAGGCAGCAGCTGTGAGCTGTCCTTGACTCTTTCTTCAGTGCTCTATGGCCACTGCCTCAGGGAAGCCTTCTGACCCCAGGCTCCTATGGCCCTGAATACTGGCTTCATGGAGGACATCCCTGCCCGGCTCTTAGCAGGGAGATGAGGCAGCAGCTGTGAGCTGTCCTTGACTCTTTCTTCAGTGCTCTATGGCCACTGCCTCAGGGAAACCTTCTGACCCCAGCTCCTATGGCCCTGAATACTGGCTTCATCGAGGTCACAGAACCCATTCATTTCTGTCACTCTTCACATTCCCACTTTCCCATGACCAGGCCCATCCCAGGCAAAGCCCTCGCTCCTCAAGCTCACTGCCCCACTGAAGCCTGCCTAAATAGAAAGCATGCCTTTATGGAGTCAAAGGAAACTACAACTCCCAGAATTCCCAGCACATGGGAAGCTGAGACAGGAGGATTGCAAATTAGAGGTCAGCCTGAACTACATGAGACTCTGTCTTAAAATAAACAAAACAGCAAGATATAGAATAATGCATATAGGATGTTTTCTTTGTACAACAGGACGTTGCGGGGGAGAGATAATTGCTTATACATAGACTATTGTTAGAAAGAGGTATGAAAAGTGCAGGGCTGGGGATGCAGCTCAGCTGTAGAGTGCCTGTCCAGCATGCATTAAGCCCTGGGTTTGATCATCAACACCACAAAGAAAAGAAAAAGTGCTAAAGGTGGTTGTGGCTATAACAAGGAAAATGGCAAGACTAGGACTAGGGATAGAAAAGAGATTTGTTTTATACTGAATACTTTTATGCTCTTATTTTTCATTGTGGTAAATGGCATTAATGGAAAATCCACCATTGAAAATGGATGGAATTGGAGAACATCATTCTGAGTGAGGTTAGCCTGGCCCAAAAGACCAAAAATCGTATGTTCTCCCTCATATGTGGACATTAGATCAAGGGCAAACACAACAAGGGGATTGGACTTTGATCACATGATAAAAGCGAGAGCACACAAGGAAGGGGTGAGGATAGGTAAGACACCTAAAAAACTAGCTAGCATTTGTTGCCCTTAACGCAGAGAAACTAAAGCAGATACCTTAAAGCAACTGAGGCCAATAGGAAAAGGGGAACAGGTACTAGAGAAAAGGTTAGATCAAAAAGAATTAACCTAGAAGGTAACACCCACGCACAGGAAATCAATGTGAGTCAATGCCCTGTATAGCTATCCTTATCTCAACCAGCAAAAACCCTTGTTCCTTCCTATTATTGCTTATACTCTCTCTGCAACAAAATTAGAAATAAGGGCAAAATAGTTTCTGCTGGGTATTGAGGGGGGGCAGAGGCAGGGGGCGGAGTGGGTGGTAAGGGAGGGGGTGGGGGCAGGAGGGAGAAATGAACCAAGCCTTGTATGCACATATGAATAATAAAAGAAAAATGAAAATAAATAAATAAATAAATAAAAAGAAACCTATAGAAATTGTTTGAAGAAGGAGGGTGGGGATGAGGTTGAATGATAGCTGGTAAATTTGATTGGGGCACATTGTATGGAAATATCACAATGATATGTGTCAATAAAAAACTATTAAAAAAACAAGTAATACAAAAAAAAAAAAAAAAAGAAAATCCACCATTGAAAAAGTGTATAGATCAGTGATATTTCATACATTCACAACGTTGGACAACCATCCCAGCTATGTCCAAAATTTTGCTGTCATCCTAAAAAGAAAGTCCATACGTATTAACCCATAGTTCCTCCATTCTTCCCCTTATCCCAGCCCATGGTAACCTTTAGTCTACCTCTTGACACTACAGATTTGCATATTCTAGATAGTTCATGTAAGTAAATCATACAATATTTGTCCTTATGTCTTTGACTTATTTCCCCTGCTATATTATTCTCAAGGCTCATCCATGTTACGCAATTATCACAACTTTTAACAGCTCAGTAATATTTTATTGCGCACATCTGTCATCTTGTTTAACAATTTACATGTCACTGGACACTAAGTGTTTTTCACCTTTTGCCTGTGGTGAATAATGCAGCTGTGAACTCTGGTATACCAGTGTCTGTTTGAACCCTGTTTTCAATTCTTCAGGGCATATGTGTAAGAGCAGAATTACTGCATCATCCACTTTTTTTTTTTTTTGATTGTTTTGGATATTTGGAGTCCTTTGAAATTCTGAATGAATTACAGGAAGAATTATTCTTTTTCTGCAAAAACACCATTGAAATTTTGATAGAGGTTGCATTGAATCTGGATTGACACTTTTTTGTTTGTGTATGTATGTTTTTTTATGAGGCAGGCTCTCACTATATAGTCAAGACTGACCTAAAATTCTCAGTCCTCCTGTCTCAGCCTCCCAAGTGTTGGGATTACAGGTATGGCTCACCATGCCCAACTAGTATTGATACTTTTAACACTATTAAAACGACTTGAAAGTAGGATGACTTTCCATTTACTTCAGTCTTTAATTTCTCCCAGCAAGAGTTTGTAGTTCTCAATGTGCAAGTCTTTCACTTCCTGTGTTAAACTTATTTATAAGTATTTTAGTCTTTTAATGCATTGTAAATATAATTGTTTTCTTAATTTCCTTTTCAGATTGTTCACTACTAGTGTATAGAAATACAATGGATTGCAGGTTGATTTTGTATTCTTCGACTTTGTTGAATTTCTTTATTAGTTGTAACACGTTTTGTTCACTAACTTATTTCAAATGACTTACAATGGTGCCTGCACCTAGCGGGTGTTCAACACCCATTTGCTGTTAACTCCACCAGACATGGATCTGTTGTGGACCACGATCTGCTGGCCCCACAAGAGTGCACAGCAATGACACTGGCTCCGGGGAACCTACCTTCACTGTCTGTAACCCAGGGCTTCACAGATGAGGAGGGACAGGGGCGAACTCAGAAGCTCTCTGGGAGCCTCGCCTTAGACAGAAGCCCTAGTTCTGCCCGGTCACCTCCAGACAAACTACACTTCCCACAAGGCTTTGGTCCTCACGTGGACTACGTTTCCCAGAGGACTTAGAGCCGTTGCCCGGCCCCAGCCCCACCTCTCCTGTACTTTAATGGCCGCCGAGACTGTGGCCCGGGGGCGCGGCTCCCGGGCCTGCGGTCGCGCGGGCGGAGCACGGAAGCCAGACGGCTGTCAGGCGGCGAAATTCCGGAACCTCGCGCTTGCGGAGCGCGGCGGCGGAGGCCGGGCCCAGGGGGCATCCGAGCCCGGGGAGGTGAGCGGCTGAGGGACGGGGATTGCGGGAGGCGGATCAGGGCCTCGGGAGGATGCGGGGACCCTGCCCGAGACTCGCTTAGAGACCAGCCTGTCGCCTTCACAGCCAGCCGTCCGCGACGCCGCCTGGACGTGTGCGGTCGGCGCTCGGTCCCGGTTCGCCCCAGCGCAGCCTCCCGCCTCCTGAGCCCCGTCCCGGCGCGTTCCCTGCCCGCGCTGCCGGCTTGGAGCGGCCGCGGCCGCGGTCACGCGTGGGAAACGCGGTCCTCCCCGGGGAGCCAGGCGCCCGCCCCCCACGCCAGAGCCAGGACCAGAACCAGAACCAGGTCTTCCTTTTCTGTGGCCGGGCCCCGCCGGGCATGGGGAAGCCACCGTTCCCCGTTTCTGGAAGGGTTTTCTTCAAAACCCTGGAAACGGATTCATTTGCAGGAGGCAGAGAAATTGGGTGGGCGCAGCTGAGGCTGAGGAAGACTGTCGCAGGGAAGACCGTGACACTAGAGCCGCTGCCCTGGGTGCGGGCTTGGAGTCCTGTAACTTCTCACTGGCTGTGTTAATGGAGACAGGTGGCCCCACTCGTCCTGTTTCCTGATCGATAAAATGGGGGCGCCAAGCAGTGTAAGGCGGTGCCTGGCATGGGGTGAGGCTCAGTGTTGGAACCCAGGGTCGTCTCCTACTGGTGCCTCCTGTAGATTGCCTGGGCCGGCATGGGCCCAGCCTTTCCCTGGTCCTGTCCACTCCCAGCTCCTCCTGACTTCCCTCTCTGAAGGCCCCTGGGGTCATTATCTGGTGGTGAAAAGGATTTGACAGCTGCTGATTCCTTATGGTCCCCTTTTCTTCTCTCACATCCAGCCTCTGAGGGACGCTGCAGTTATCCTTGGGGGAAGAGCTCAGATAGAGGACATGGCTCCTGAGCAAAGGGAAGCACAGTCTCAGGTGAGCTCACTGACCTCTCAGTTCTTACTGGATGGAGATGGAGTTTTTCCTGCCTTAACTGAAGTTCTCTACTGAATACAACCTTTGCCAGGATTTGGAGTCCATCTTTTAAGTAGGAGGAGTTGGTCCACCCTGGTGGGTGGTGGGTTCTGTAGGGGATACTCACTCCCATGTCTTAATGTTCACTTCTGTCCACTAGTCTCAATCTGCTGTGTCATCACTAATTTGACAGGTAACAAACATGCTAGGTGTCTTTTCATTACTATGGACAGACAAACATGCACACCTGGGAAAATTCTGCTCTGACCCTGCCACCTTCACTCATCATGTCTCTCTGTGCCCCTGGCAAGAATTCTTTTCTTTTTCTCCTCCCTTCTGAGTATCTTCGTAATGCCTCCCCCAGGTTTCCCAGCCCCAAGTGTTTATTTTTTTTCTCCACTGTACTTATGGATCATGTGCTTTGCCTCTACCACTGCCTTAAAAAATGACTTTGACCTGTCATTTTCATCTTTATGTTGGGGAACTGGGGAGGCCTCCCCCATCCAGGTGAGACGATGAGGCCTATGATAGCAGGAGACCCAATAGGAGAGGTCTCTTACTCCAATACCAAAGAGAAGACACCTCGGGAAGGCACAGGAGTGTCCCGTGCGCCATCTGTGGCAGAGAAGCAGTGCACACAGTGGTTAGGAAATAACCACTGTCTCTCAAGCCAGACAGATGGTTCTAATCCCTCTCCTCTGTTGCTGTTTGTGGGCTTTGGACAAATAACTCCTCTTTTTCCTCACCTATAAAATCAGTGCCTACCTCCTAGGGTAGATGAGAGAATGACATGAGTTAGTGTTTACCTCAGGGCAAGGTACATAGTAGCAGCTCAATGTGTGCTTATTGTGGTACTGAATGATCTACATTGATAATATTAATGTTGGTGGACAGAAACTAACATACAATGTTTTTAGGACTCAGAAAATACTTGTCCTTTTCTACTCTTTTTTTTTTTTTCATGGGACTGGGGTTTGAACTCCAGGCTTCACACTAGCAAAGCAGGCAGTCTACCACTTGAGCCACATCTCCAGTCCATATTGCTCTGGTTGTTTTGGAGATGGGATCTCTGACATCCTCCTGATGTCAGCCTCCCAAAGTAGGTAGGATTACAGGTGCGAGCCACCTGTGCCCGGCTTTTCTACTCATCTTTGTGTTGCAATAATATTTGATGTTTATTAAGTGTCCAGGGTGCTAAGAAACGCACTTAGGCTTTGCATTTGTTATTTCTCACTCTTGCAGATGTCCACATTTTTCCATGCATATGAGGACACCAAGGCACAAAGAAGCCAAGTTACCCAAGTTCATGCTCAGGTGTAGCTGGCCCCCAGTCCATGCTTAGACCATCCAGCCCTCCTCTATGCGGACAGACCCAGGCACGCTACTAGAGCACGTCAGCAATAGAGTTTTAGTTTAACTTTGGACTCACAAATGTGGTGGGGTTTGATCCTCTGGATTATGGCCAGCACTTACCATTGCATGTTTAAGCTGCTCTATTTCTTTTGGTTTTCCCATTCTACATTCTACTCTGACAGGATTTTTTTTTTTTTTAAATCAGGTTGTTGGAGTGGTCTGTCTGGTAAGTTTTGTTAGTAATGAGGCTGGTATCTTTTCCTCGTAGTTTAAGAAGCTTAAGATACAGATCAGTGGCCAAAATATCCTTGGGGATATGGTGCTACCTTGTACCTGGCAGGATTTTTTTTTCCCTCTATCTTATGATAAGGGGATGAGGGACATTTCATACATTGTTGACAAGGGAAGAGAATGTCTCTTGTTGGGTAACAGTGGTTTAACAGCATGAGACCCTATCATCTCTTCTGTTTCATTTATATCTTCCTATTTTCTTATGTAGAATGAGGAAAATGACGGATCTTTCTTCCTAGGATTACGGTAAAGATTAAATAGGTGATGCACAAAAGATTAATATAAAGCTCC
Source organism: Castor canadensis (assembly GCF_047511655.1). Classification (NCBI taxonomy): domain Eukaryota; kingdom Metazoa; phylum Chordata; class Mammalia; order Rodentia; family Castoridae; genus Castor; species Castor canadensis. The sequence goes on from NC_133401.1 coordinate 66,206,728, forward strand.
AAGAGAAGTGCTTGACCCGTAGAAAGCATTCAATAACTGATTTCTGTTTTAATGTTTGTAATTACTGTCCTCAAGCTTGAAGAAGCAGACAGTGCCTTATTATTTGACCTAGTCTTCATTAGTGAGCATTTAGGTGGTTTCCACTTTTTTGCTGCAACACCATAAATACTTTGTGTATGCAATTTTGTGAAATGTTCATTAAAATACAAATGTAGTAATTGGTGAGTTAAAGAACATACAGCTTGTAAATATGTATTATCAAATCTCCATTAAAAGGTCATTCTAATTAGCATTTAAAGGCCATAATCCCCCTATTCATCTCTCACAGTGCTTAACACCAGGCCAGTTCCTACTTTATCCTGCTCAGTGTGTGTTTGTCATTGGTCAAATATTCATTAAACAAATTATCTGACCCATCAGCACCTTGAATGTCATGAGTAGCATTTCACGGTAGCCTGTCCACCTCCTCTACTCTGTGAGGGTTGGTTCCGGGTGAGCTGGAATAGCCTGTCTTTGTAGGGGTCAGTGACATTTGAGGATGTGGCTGTGCGCTTTACTCGGGATGAGTGGAGAAAGCTGGATCCTTCTCAGAGGAGGTTGTACCGGGAGGTGATGCTGGAGAACTACAGTCACCTGGCTGCACTGGGTAAGGAAATTTCCCTGTAGATACAGAATTCAGAAATGGGGGCTCTCAGCACCTCCTTCTCTGAATAAACACTGTGGGCCATCAAAAAACCTTAGCTGAGTTTTGCTTTGGGATTGTACGGATTAGATCTCTATAAATATTGAAACTTTTTTCCCGCTTGCAAGTGTGAAATTGCCCAATGTATGGGAACCAGTGAAGTTGATGCTGATAATTTTCTCCCTCCATCTTCACAATTTCACATTAGAAATTCCGTCATAGTTGAGGCAACATTTTCCTACTATGGTTTTTTTTTGTTTGCTCACTCCTGAGCAAAGGCTTCTCTCAATCTTCCTTACTGACCTCCTGCTTCCCTTTCCCATTTTTCTTTTCCAGCCAAATGAAAACTGTGTACTTCATCTTTGAAAGGGAATCAGACAGTGTTTCCTCACTTTAAAGAGGCTACTTAGTACATTATCTTTCCCATAGGTAACTGCTTGTGAATTTTAATTGAAAGCTATGGCAGCCTGTTTCCCTAACAAAATTAATTTCCCCAATAGTCATATTCTATAGTCCCTTGTCTTTTACTTAACACATCCCTTCACATCATGGGCCACTTCTTAAGCATCCTGCAGAAACTATACCATCTGAGTTTTCTACTCAAATTTGTGATAATTCTTTGTATCAAAACAAGACACAAAGTCTATTATTATTATTATTATTATTATTATTATTATTATTATTATTATTTTGCCTATGAGCAGGACTTCAATTTACCAAACCAAAGATGATCTCCGTGTTGCAGCAAGGAGAAGATCCCTGGAAGGTAGAGAAAGAAGGTCCTGGAGGCTCCTGTCTTGGTGAGTGGGTGGGTCTTAGGTTAGTAAGAAGAGGGTGCAGCTTGGAGTATTGGTTGGGAGAGTTCTTCAGATTCTTTGTCTTCAACAAGTATTGGGAAAGGGGAAGCCAGGCTCCTAATCAGAGCTTTTCATTGTGTCATAACCACTTCTCAAATGAATCTCTTTAAGATCTGTTTTCTTGTTCTTTCCTATTATTTCCTAGGAGGGCTGCATTTTCATGTATTCATTCCAGAAACATGGTGTATTTAAGGGATTGCAAGTAATTCATTTTGTCTGAAGCTCAGGGTATGTATAGGAAAAGGAGATGAGGAAGGAAATGAGATTGAAGACTCTGTAAGTGTCACATTGTAAGTGCTTCAGCACAGTTCTAAGAAATTTGAGCTGTCCTGTGGATGACTGGAAATATTTGAGGAATTTAAATAGAGCATTGTATAATCCTTGATAGCTTAAAAAAAGATCTGGATCAGAAACAATTTAAATGTCCTTTAATAAATAGCTAGAGAAGCTCTGGTGTATCCTTACCCTGGCCTACATTGCTACAGTTAAAATGAAAGAACACTAACATGGACAGAGTGCCAAGACACGTTAAGGAGTAAAACAAGTTACAGAGCAGCATTTATGTTTAAAGAAATATGCATGTGAGCACAGAGAGAAAGGTGAGGAGGACACACTTTAGCTAGTAACACTAAGTTACTTTTAGAATGAGTCCAATGAAAGAGGACTTTAGTTGCCTGTAATGGTTTCAGTTTTCACAAAGCGTATTATATTCCTGAAATCTGTATGTGATGTGAATGTAAAGAAGAGTCACTTTGGGGGCATCAGGAGGGTAGATTTAATGAGGCAAAACTAGAGGTGAGAAGCATCACAGAGCCGTTGCAGGAATGTAGGCAAGAAGCTAGTAGGGCCTTGACCAAGGCCCCAGGTCTCAAAGGGAATGAGGAGGAGCCAGTTTGATAAGGGCATAGAGGGAAGTTGGTGTGAGATTGTTTTCATTTGAGACATGAGTGAAATACTTGTGTAGACATCGCTGTTGACAATCACAAAAGGTAGATGGTGTTGGAGCTCGGGGAGCGTTCGTGGTGGAGGTGGCATTTGCAGCCTTGCGCTGACCAGGTGAGGGAACAGAGCAGAGGACAGAATCCCTGGAAACTGCATTTGCAAGGTGCTTAAGGAAGAGAATCCATGAGTGAGCCTGAGATGAAGGGTCAGCAGAGAGAAATGGGAGAGGTGGCCACTGGGAACTGAAGTTTGTTTAGTGGGAGAGGCCCTCACTGGAGGACCTAGGCTCACATCCTGGTCTGCCCCTTGGCCATGTCTTCATAAATACTGAGTAAGCTCTGGGCACCACTAGTGGGGCTGCACTGGGCAGAAAGAGACTGGATCCAGCCACTGTGTAGCTCCCAGTCCAGTTGGGGAAAGGAGGGTGAAGATGCCAAGCGTACACAGGCAGCGATATGGCAAATTCTAGTGGGGCCTGGGAGAAAGGGGAAAATACAGAGTGCTGTGAGAGTGCAGGACACAAGGGCAGCATCAGCCAAGGTTTCCCTGAGGAAGGGCGGGTCCAAGCATGAGGACAATGATTCCAGGCCTAAAAGAAGGGAAGCCAGTGTTGACCCAGGGGAAGGGTAGAAGTGGCAACAGGAGACAGCAGCAGGACCAGATCCTGCTAAGTCCAGATCCTGCCATGGGGTTTGGTCTGATGATTTTAGAGCCTGCATGGGGCTGAGGAGTTGGGAGTAACCTGGAGCCAGGCCCAGGTCCACCTTCTTCAGAGTAGCCTACAGCCTCCTGGGGAACCCGATGAAGTAGAGAGGAGGGCACGTGGAAGGCTGTCTGTGTCAGGTCCAGACCTTCAGCTATGGCCCCTCACACCTGGGCCCAGGTAGCAGTGTGGGACAGACTGCCTGGGTATAGCAGCCCCCATGCTGGAAGAGCTCTCCCTGTCTAAAGTGGGTTTCTCAGGTAACCATCATTTGGGAAAAGTCCACTAATTGGGTGGAAAATGCGAAAACCACCCCAAAATAAGCAGAACCAGGCAGTAGGGAAGCTGATGAAACTTAGAAGGTAGAAATCCAGTCATCAGGTGTGACCTGAATCTAACAGGAAAGATGAGAGGAGGATGAAAAAGAATCTTTCTCTGTCTGCTGGGGACTAACAGACATGTGAGTCTCCCTTCCTGAGCGTACTGAGTGTACATAGGAGTAGACTGGGTTGGAAGCAGTACTGGAGTCCAGAGCTGTCCAGGGAGAGGCTGGGACTCCTGACCATGAGGACAACACACCTCCTCAGCGCTGAGGACAGTCCTGGAGAGAATCATGAGTGGATTCTTAAGTGAAGTGGCGGTTGTCAGCTGGTTTCTGTTCTGTTCCTCTTCCTTTCTTTGGTGGACTATGATAGCCTTGGGACAGCCTTTCCCAACAAGAGCTCACCCCCATGTGGAAGAACCTGTGCCTTCTCAGAAGAACCTCAGATTATTACCTTTTAGCCAGCATCAGCTATTACTGGCCTGGCACCAGTGGCTCACACCTATAATCCTAGCTACTTGGGAAGAAGCTGAGATTAGGAGGATCATAGTTTGAGGCCAGGCTGGGCAAATGGATTGGGAGACTCCATCTCTAAAACAACCAGAGCCAAATGGATTGGAGATGTGGCTTAAGCAGTAGAGTACCTGCTTTGCAAATCTGAAGTCCTGAGTTCAAATTCCAGTAAACACCCCCCCACACCTGAAAAAAAACCTATCCCTGAAGAGCCAGTGGCAGAAAAGCTCTTGTTTTAGGAGCAGGGCCTCCTAGAACCTCTAGTTGTCTCAAAATGCACTTTTGCAGAGCTGGAGGCAGAGCTGAAGCAGTAGAGTCCCTGCCCAGCAGTCACAAAGCCCTGAGTTAAAACCCAAGTACTGGAAAAAAAAAAAAAAAAAGCACTTTAACAAAGTTATTTACTTCACATCTACTTATAAATTGGGAAAAATAATATAAGAAAATCAATTTTGTATCATCCCTGGGTTTGTAAATTTTAAATTGAGAAATGGAAGAGGATGGCTCAAATATTCTGTGACTCACTTGAGTCTCTTGGCTGAGAAATTGACCAAAGTATATAGCACCGTGGCTATGCTTTTCTGAGGTAGTTAGTTGCACTAAGAATCATGGGGTTAAACCAACTTCTAAATCTCATAAGCTCGATTCAGACTGAAATGTGAAAATACTCTGGAAATCTAAACTTCTTTAAACTCAAAGGGTGATCCGGGTAATCAAGTCCTTCCAATGAAGGACTACTTTTCTTCCCTTGTCTTTTTCTCTTCTTCTGTCTTCTTACTGAAAGAATCTGTCTAGGGTGGACTGAACTGGTACAGTGTAGCCAGCTGCAGAGTCACCTGTTGACCTCTCAGTGAGGTCTGCTGGGACTGTGTCTGCTCACAAGGAAGGGCATCTTTTCCTAACTTGCACAAGGTGCCTAGAGGTTGACAGTAGCCCTATTGAAGTAGCATGACATGATTTTAAGAAGTGATTGTCCCTACAAACTGAGAAGTGCAGCCACAGTGTTCTGTAGCCCTGTTTAATTTTCATGAGTCTTTTTTTTTTGTCCCCCTGCCTGCTCCAGCAAGAACCCACATGTGGGCCCTGCACCTCTCTTGCCACTAACATAGCTGCAGAGGGCTCTGTTTAAAAGGTGAATCGTCACATATAGCTCCCATGCTCAAAATCTCTAGTGTCTTCCATCCCATGAAGCACAGTCCAGAATTCTCGCGGTGGTCTTTAGAGACCATGTGGTTGCCCTGTCTATCTGCCTCTTCATCTTTATCTCCTACTGTACCTATTCTAATCACTTTAACTGCCACTTCAGGTCCTCTGCACTTGCCTTTTTCTTTTGTAGACCATTCATCCTGTCTCTCCCTCTACATGGTAGGCTCCCTCTTTATGCAGAGCTACCTGTTTTCATTCATTCCCATTTCCCTAGTGCTTAAAGCAATGGCTGGCCAGAGTAAGTTTCCATTTATATAGTGAATGCAGGAGTGACTCAGAATGGGCACTGGTGAAGGAGATAGAAAAGTGTGAACCGGTTCCAGAGAATTCTGGAAGATAAAAGCAGCAGATCTTGGATTAGATATGAAAGATAAAGGAGATGGAATGGTCAGGGATGTTTGCTTGTTATTTGCTTATTCTTGGGTAGACATTGATACCATTTAATGAGATGTAATAACTGGAAGATCTGATTTGAAAGATGGTACAAATTTGTTTTTTTTGGAGACTTTTTTTGTTAAGTTTAGACAATTATGGACTCACTTGCAACTTTAAGAAGTAGCACAGAGTTTTATGCTTCTATACTCAGTTCCAAAACTGTAACACTGTGTCACCATCAAGATACTGACACCATACAATGAAGATACAGAAGAATTCTTTCATTCTACAGGGTCCTTCCTGTACCCTTTTTTAGACATGCTACTTCTTTCTTATTCACTATTTCTGTTCTCCACCTTCCTTCCACCTTATCCCTAGTGAGGCAGGCTAGTGACTTGGAAAGTAAACCCCCAGGAATCCACTCTCTCAGCAAAAGGTCACCCCATGCTGAATTCCTCTTCTCCACCCAGTACCATCCTTGACTATCTCAGTTGTAAATTCCTTTTCAATTGTAAATCCCTTTGCAGATCTAAGTTCCCCAAAACACCTAGGAGTCTCTTCCTAGAAAATGGCACATGCCCAGTAAAAGGGAATCTGTCCTCAATTTGACTTCTCAGGTAAAGCCATCTGCTTAAGGCCTTATAAATATGGTCACAGCTCATACATACAATTAAAGACCTTGTCAATCAAATCTGCCAATCACCCTAGTCCCTCCCAAAAAGACTGCCCAAATTTTTCCTGCCATTTGCCCTTAGAACTTATAAACTGCCCTTTGAAGAAAGATCTGAGCTTCTGTCTCACCTGGCCAGGGCCCACTGCTTTCTTTTGCAGTGCCTGTTCTTTCCTTTTCCTTTCAATAAAACTACTGCAGTTTTGCAATTTGTGTCTCTGTACAGTTCTCTATTCAGGAGACACAGGTACCTGAGATCTTCTGGACTACATTCTCCTTAGACCACACCCTTCCAGTAATACTGCTAATCACTAATTGTTTCTCCATTTGTGTACTTTTGTCATTTCTAATGCTATGTAAATGGAATAGTAATAGTGTATATGTTCTTTGGGGGATTCCCCATCTTCCCACTTGGCATCATTCTCTGGAAATTCATCCAAGTAGTTGTATGTATCAGCACTTTTTATTCCTCTGATTGATTGCTCAGCAGTGTTCCATGGAATGGCTATCATGATTTGTACAACTATTCACGTATGAAGGACATTTGAATTTCTCCAGATTTTGGCAATTGCAGATAACAGTACCATAAACATTTGTGTACAGGCTTTTGTGCAGTAATAAATATTTTTTTTTGCAGTTTTTGAAGACATAGGCATATTGTTTTTGCAGAATGGCTGTACCATTTTATGTTCTAGTAGCAATGTGTGAATGAGTGACCCAGTTTTGCTGTGTCTTTGCCAATTTCCCTTTTCAATACTTTTTATGTTAGCTACTCTGATAGCCGTATTGATGCATGGATGACATGGGCAGGAATTTCAGGTGCTCAGGGTTCTTGAACCTGCTCTGAGAATGAAAGCACAGAAAGACTCTTAACAGCAGAGACCAGAAAGATTTTATTTGTAGAGAAGAGAAGAGAAAGACTGCATATTGGGGAATGCAGGGGAACCCAGGATGTAAACCAGTGATCCTGTGGGTCAGGGTGGGGAGTGGGTTTTATAGCCTATTTTTGCATTGCCTGAGGTGGTGATGTCTTTCAGATGCAAAAAGGCCTTTCCTAGAGAGAAGTATCTCCTTGACCTCCCACAGTCTGTCCTTCAGTATTGTGATTTTAATTTGTGTGTTCCATTGTCTTCCTTATTGAACATGTTTCCATGTGCTTATTTGCCATTTATATATCTTTGGTAAAATGTCTGTGTCTTTTGTCCATTTTCCAATTGAATTGTTTGGTTTATTTTTTACTATTGAGTTTTGAGAGTTTATATTTTCTGAATAGTAGTTTTTGTTGCATATGTGGTTTGTAGATATTTTTTCTAAGCCTGTAGTTGGTATTTTCATTCTCTTACACTGGGTCTTTGTAGAATAAAAGCTTTAATTTTGATGAGGTTCAGTTTATCAGGATTTATTTTTTATGGATTATCCTTGTGGCGTCAAGTGTTAGGACTCTGCCTATCATTTTATCATGAAGATTTTCTTGAGAAAAATGTACTGTAGTTTTATATCTCATATTTATATTCATGAGCCTTGAACTGCTTTTTGTATTATTTGTGGGATTAAGTTGGAGTTCATTTATTTTGCCTATGCACATTAAATTGTTCCAACTTATATTTGCTGAAGAACATATCTTTCTTCTTCTGAATTCTTTTGTACCTTTATCAAAAATCAGGTATATTTTAGGGGTTCTTTTTCTGGGTTTTCTTTTTTGTTCTGTTGATCTGCCAGCACCACAGTGTTGATTTTATTTATATATATAGTGCTAATGTTGTGTAGACTGATTACCATCAGTTCATTATTTTTCACATATTCTGGCTCCTTGTTCATCTAAACTTAAGAATAATGTTATCTGCAAAAACAAAAAAGTCTTGCTGGAATTTTGACACAAACTGCAGTAAACCTGTGCATCAATTTGGGGGCCATTGAGATATTTACTATGCTTGGTGTTACAATTCACAAACATGGTATGTCGTTTTATATAGCTCTTTAAAATTTTCTTTCATCAGTGTTTAATAGTTTTCATTGTGTGAGTCCTACACATTTTGTTAGATTTACACCTCTACACTTCAGTATTTTTGAGCAATGATAAATAGTGTTACAGTTTTAATTTCAGTGCCTACCTATTGCTATTATAGAAGTACTGATTTTTACCTTGTTCCTGCAGCCTTCCTTATATGTCCTGTTTTGTAGATTCAACATATTTTCATCTACAAATAGGTACAGTTATATTTCTTCCCTACTTATCTGTATGCCTTAAATTTCTTTTCTTGCCCTGTTGCACTGACTAGACTTGGCAGTACTATACTAAATAAGAGTGATGAGAACAGACATTCTTGCCTTACTCCCAGTCTTAATAACAACGAAAAGCATTCAGTTTTTCACCATCAAATATAATGTTAGCTACAGGTTTCTGCACATGCTCTTTACCAAGGGTAAAGTTCTCTATTATTTTTTAAAGTTTATATTTTTCAGTTGTGAATAGGGTCTGGAGTGTGGCCCTGAGTTCAAACCCCAGTACTGCAAAAAAAGATATCAATCATGAGAGGCTGTTTGACTTTGTAAAAATGCTGTTTATATTTAATAGTATAATATGATTTTTCTTTTCTTGCCTGTTAATATTGTTAAGTACATTGATTCATGTTTAATTAATCGTACAAGGGAATGGATTTCATTATGACATTTTCATACTTGCATACTGTATATTGATTTTTTTTATTCACATGCTGGAATAAATCATGTTTATTATAAATCATTTAATCATGGTCTATAAATCTTTTTATGTATTGCTAAATTCTATTTGCTAATATTTTGTTAAGGATTTTTGCATTTATGTTTATAAGAGAAATTGGTCTGTAGATTTTTTTAAAACTACTCATTATATCAGGGTAATACTAGTTCCCTAAAATGAATTGGGAAGTGTTTCCTATACTAATAAATATTTTATAGGATTTTACTTGTACCAAGTTTAAGTGTATTAAAATATAATATTTAAAAATAAGACTTACCCCAGTTGTCCAGTAATGTAATCTGTTGAATAATCATTGGTCTATCAACATGGGTACTCCTATGCAGCTATAAAAAGGAATGAACTAGACCTCTGTAAATCCTCCTGGGGACTCCGGATCCCCAGGATCTGGATATTCAGAAGGAAATCAAGGAAATGGGGTGAGGGGGAGAGAGCAGAACAGCGTGTGTCATACCTGTATGTAAGAAGAGTGATGCAGTTCTTTATCTGATTATCTGTAAGGTGAAGGAGTTAAAAAAGGACAGGGATAGAATCTGGATTTTTTTACTGAAGGTACCTTGCTTATGGTTTTTAATTTGGAGCTGTTGAAATATAATATGAAACAATTAATGAAAAACATTAATTTATATGACTATGAAACAATTAATGAAAAAATAATTCTCAGCAATGGAGAGTGAAACAAATGAACTTCATCATGGCCTCATCTAATAGAAAAGAATTATTTCAAGTGTCTTTAAAACATTGCAGTTTGCTTGAATGCTCAGTGGAGTACTACCTAAGGACAAAAAGAATTGCCATCAAATCTTAAATTTTTTGGGATATCAGTGTTTCTAATTATAATACCTTCTTGCCGAATCAAACCTTTTATTTTTTTATTATTTTTGGCAGTACTATGGATTGCTAGGCATTGCACTCCTGTCATTTGAGCTATTTGCCCAGTCCTTTTACTTTTAGTTTATTTCTCAGGTAGGGTCTTATGCTTTTGCCTAGACTAGCTGTGGACTACAATCCTACTACCTCCATCTCCAGAGTAGCTGGGATTACCGTTGTATACCACCATGACTGGTCTTGAACTTTTTATTAATAGATAACATCTTTTGATTCTTGCAACCTTTCCTGTTTCAAAGCCTGTTTTCTCTGATAGCTGCTCCAATTCTCTTCTGGTTACTATTTGTGTGGAGTATCTTTTCAGTTTTAACCTATTTGTGTATTTGGATTTAAAGCAAACCTTTTGTTGATGGCAAAGAGCTGGCTCATGTTTTATTTTTCCATTTATTCCATCTTTTGATTGGAGAGTTTTGTCTGTTTAGATGTTTACCATTATGGAGTGACTTCTGCCATTTGCTATTTGTTTTCTGTTGACCTGACAGCTCTTGGCCTTGGTTACTAGTGCCATTTCTTCCTTTTGATGTTACTGATTTTTTGTAGGAAAACATTTTAATTTCCTTTCCATTTCCTTTTATGTATAATGTGTAACTCTTTTTGACTACAACAAAGATTATATGTAACACACTAAATGTGAAACACTGTAATTTGAATTTGTATCACTGTAACCTTGATAGTACACAGAATCTCTGCTTACAGCTCTGTCCCCATCCCTTTATAATTATTGATGTCAAGAATTATATTTTTACATTATGTGCCTAAAATAGAATAATAATTATTTTAGTGTATTTGTCTTAAATCATGTAGGAAATAAAAAGTATAGGTACAAACCAAAATTATAATAATACTGGTTTTCTTTATTGACCATGTATTTATCTCTACTGGAGCTCTTTATTTCATCATGTGAATTGGGTTCCTATTTAGCATCCTTTAATTTCAACTTGAAGACTTCCTTTAATCATTCTTACAAGGCAGGTTGAGTAGTATCACAACTTTTGTTTACCTGAAAATGTCTTTATTTCTTCCTCATTTTTCAAGGAGAATTTTGCCAGTTACAGAATTCTCAGTTGGCAGTTTTTTCTTTCGGCACCTTGAATGTACCAATTCACTACCTTCTGTTCTCTTAAGATTTATGATGAGAAATCTGCTAATACACTTATTCTTGTATGTTATGAGTCCCTTCTTTTTCCTGTTTTCAGTATTCTTGCTTTGGCTTTGGCCTTTGACAGTTTGATTATAATGCATTACAGTGTGAATCTATTTCATTTTATCTTTCTTGGGAGTCATTAAATACTTAGATTTGTAGATGCATGTCTTATATGAAATTATTCCAACCATTATTTCTTCACAGGCTCTCTGCTCCTTTCTCTTTAAGGATATTCATAATGCATGTTTTGGTCTGCTTCAGGGTTTCATACAGGACTGTGACATTCTGTTCACTGTTCTTCAATTTTTTTTCTGTTTGTCAGACTCAGTTCTCATTAGCCGTCTTCAGGTTTGCTGATTGTTTTCTGTCTGCTCAAATCTTTATATCACTCAAGTGAAATTTTCATTTTGAGTAACTGTATTTTCAACTCTAGAATTTTTTTGTTTCATTTTTACATTTGCTATCTTTTTATTGGTATTTCCATTTTGTTCATCACTTTCATGATAAAAGATATTTTGTCTAAATATCTTTACAACTTGTAGTATGCCACTATCTGGTCTTTCCACAGAGAGGTTTTCTATTTATTTTGTTTCTTAGTTTTTTGTTCTGTTTTCTTTTATTGTTCTGCTTGGGATAGAACCCAGGGCTTTGCACATGCTAGGCAAGTGTTCTACCATGGAGCTATTTTGTTCCTTTGAATGGACCATATTTTCCATTTTTTTTTAAAAAATGCCTTGTGATGTTATGTTGAAAACTGGACATTTGCATTTTATAACATTATAACACCTCAAATCATACTCTCCCCTGTTTCCACAGTTGGGGTTGTGGATGGGGTTTCATTGTTGGTTTTCTTTTTTCTTTTTTTTTTTTTTTATGGTCCTAGGGTTTGAACTAGGGTCTCATGTTTGCTAGGCAGGTACTCTACCATTTGAGCCACTCTACACGCCCTGTTATTATCAACTTGTTGCTTATGCCTGTATTTCTAGCTAGTCAGGAGGCAGAGATCAAAAGTGCCTGCCTAGCAAGGGTGAGGTCCTGGGTTCCAGCCCCAGCACACCCAAAGAAAAAAAGAATGTTATCTGGCATCTCTGTGCTAGGAATCAACTTAATGTATAAACCAAAGACTTTCTTGTACCTTATTGTGTTCCCTGGACATGTATGGTGACTTTCTGAATCCTCTCCCTCCAATGTATTCATTTGCTTTTGGGTGTCCTTATCCTTAAATGTATGGCTTTCAAAATGGGGGTTGGGGAATGGTGAAGGAAAAATATAGGCAAATCCTTTAGAAGACACTTCAGAAGTCAGTGGGTATTGTAAGAATGGTGACCTGCCTTTGAGTATGTACCTTTAAAGATTCTTATTGCCCTCCTGGTTCCAGGGGCAGCTATAGGAGTGCTGGTAGGGCTACCTGCAAGGGGGTGGGTTTCTGAGAGTTGGGTAGCTGCTGCTGAATGAAATGATGTATAGTTTGCTGTCCAAGCCTTACCCCCTAGAAGCTACAAGCTTTCTAATAGGTTCCAGAGTTTCAAAATAGTATAGCACACAGATTCTACGAGTTTACTTGTTGTTTAGGTAGAGACACAGAATACTGGCACTTCCTATGTGCCATCTTTCCTGACAAAAATTTTGGTTTTGCTTTCTTTTTTTTTTTTCTCTCTCTCTTTAGGCTGATACTAGGGTTTGAACTCGGCCTCATGCTTGCTAGGCAGGTGCTCTACCTCTTGAGCCACGCCTCCAGTTAAATTTTTTCTATTACCTTAAATTTTCTTTGCAGTTAGGCAATCTCTGTCTTCACATAATACTGAGATCTCGAAGAAAAGTCTCATAGTTATGAAGCTATTTCTTACCATTTTGGGAAGAAACATGATAGGTTACTGACCTCCCACCCAGCATTCTCTTCAGCTTCCCAGATGGTTTATTATTTCTTCTTTAACCATGAGTTTCACTGGTTAATAAGTGCTTCAACTTTTACTTAGAAAATATGCTTTTTTTTCCCTTGCAGTACTGGGGTTTAAATTCAGGGCCTACACCTTGAACCACTCCATCAGCTCTTTTTTTGTGATGGGTTTTTTTTCCAGATAGGGTCTTATGAACCATTTGCCTGGGGCTGGCTTCAAGCCTCGATCCTTTTGATCTCTGCCTCCTGAGTAACTAGGATTACAGGGATGAGCCACCAACGCCCAGTTGAAAATATGCTCTTAATCTAAATATATTTTTAAGATTTTCTCATGTGTACTGATTTTTTAAATTAACTTTGAGAAACCACATTTGTAAAATTGAAGCTTTCTTAGTTGATATGTAAAAGGAAAAATATGAACCCACTCATTCCTGTTACAAGGAGGGATAGAAAGAGGGAGAAGACTTAATTTTCAGTTTATTGTGGAAAAACATAAACACATATAAAAATAAACAGAATACTGTAATGAATCGCCGTATAGTCATCACCAGTTTTCTACAGTTATTTTCTTGTGGTCATTTTTGTTTCATTGATATCAGTGGTTTCCCACCAGATACTATTTTGTCATTTGTTAGTGTCTTGAAAGATTTTTTTTCTCATCAAACCTGCATATAAGGGTGTTGTGTGAAGGAAGACTCTACTGGCATCTCATTGGTAGAGGCCAGGGATGTTGATAACCACCCTGCAATGTACAGAACAGTCCCATAGCAACAAATAGTAATCTGGTCTAGAATATCAGCTGAGGTTGAAAAATCCTGATCTATATCCAGCTTTCATTCACTGACATCTTTATAACATTAAGTTGTTTAACCCATGAGTAGGAGAGGTTATTCCATTTATTTAGGTGTATTCTAATGTTATCCAAGATACTCATAAAGTTTTTCTCATTTAGGTTTCTCATATGTTTTGTAAATGTATTGCTCTAATTCTTTGTAAAGGTAAATCATGGTTATTGATTTTAATGTGTATGTGTCATATCCTGCTATTTCATTGAGTGAGTTTTATCATTGATTCTCTGGCATTTTTCAGGTATAGTGTTATCAGTACATAGAGGAAATTTGACTTCCTCTTTACTCATCCTTATGCCTCGAATTTTCTTGTTTGATTGCCTTGGTGAATACTTCTGTAATGTTAAATGGTAAAAAAAAAATGTGTGGGTTTGTTTGGGATTTTTTTGCCAAATAATATATACTAGGTTTAGTACTAAGGCATACGAATTTTATGTTGTTGAAGTATCTCTCAATTCCTGTTTACTCATGTGTTTTTTATCCATAATGCTGATTTTTGTTGAAGGCTTTCTTGGCATCTCTAGATACATATTTTCCCTTAAATACATATGTGATGTGATACAGTTATGTACCATACAATGTTTTAGTCAATGACAAGCCACATATACAGCAGTGGTCTCAAAAGATAGATTGTAGGGGAGCTGAAATTTTCTTTCACTTAATAACATTGTAACCATTGTAACTTTTTTTTTGGCAGGGCTGGGAGCTGAACTCAGGGCCTCCATCGTTGCTAGGCAGGTGCCAGGCATCCAGCTCCAACTTTTGTAACTTAACAGAATGCTTTACTCATGTATTTGTGGTGATGCTGCTATAAACAAACATATTATACTACTAGGAGTATGGAAGTATAGCCACACAATTATGTAAAATACATAATACTTGATAGTAGTAATTAATGACTCTTAATGGTTTATATCTTTTTACTATATTTTATATTGTTATTTTAGCATACACTATTTATAGGAAAAAAAAAAAAAAACTTTACCCTGGCAGCATCTTCTGTATATCATGTTTACCATATCTCTTGACTGCATCAAGTGATTGACCTACAGCATATAGATTTGTGTTAAGTGCACTCTGTGATGCTTGCACAGTAATGAAATTGATTAACACCACATTTCTCAGCGCATATCCCTGTCATTAAGTGACACATTATATTATAAGTGCTTTAATGAGGAGATGTATATGGATTGTCGGTGCTGAGAGTCAGGAAAGGTACAACAAAGAAGCTAAAATTTGCACACAATCTGAAGGCCACAGAGAAGTTTGTTATGTAGGAAATGGAAGGTGAGACATTCAATATAAGAAATAATTACAGAAACAATGCTTTGGATACCAGATTGCATTTTCCAATCCATACTCCTCCTCTAGTCTCTCTTCTTTCCATTCTCCATTCTACTGGTCACTCCTGTACACTCTTACTCTCCTTAAGTGAGCTTGCTTTATTTCTTTGTTCACTCTCATTGTTCACCTGTCATTCGTTACTATTTTTCAGTGTTATTTTCCTATTTTTCCTCTTGCTACTATCTATTAAAAATGTAGCAAGCTTTTATTTCAATATTATTAAATATTCCTTCTACAAATTTAGTCTCAGGTAATCGTTGGCAATTTCTTTCTCACTTTTTTTTTTCTTTTTTCCAGGCTGTAAAAGCAGTCTTCAGACCACAAAGTCAACTCAAACTAAAGACTCATTGTTTCAGGGGCTGATGAGGAAAAGACTCAAAAGAGATAAACACTGGGACACTATATCAGATAAATCCTGCATATCGGAGGACGGATTAAAAAAACAGCAGGACAAAAATGAAAATTTACAAATAATTTCAATCACCCATATGAAAATCCTTACTACTGACAGAAATCATAAAAATTTTGAATTTGGCCCAAATTTCAGCCTGAAATCAGTTGTTGTTAAGAAGCAAAGGATTGCTAGAGAAAAAACACAAAGACATAGCTTCAAGGAGAATTCACATTTACTTAACCAACCAAAAATTAAGACAGCAGAGAAACGCTATAAATGTAATTCATGTGAAAAAGCTTTCATTCACAATTCATCCCTTCGTAAACATCTGAAAAATCACACGGGAGAGAAATTATTTAAATGTAAAGAATGTTTGAAGGCTTTCAGCCAAAGTTCTGCTCTTATTCAACATCAAAGAACTCATACTGGAGAGAAACCCTACATATGTAAAGAATGTGGCAAAGCCTTCAGCCATAGTGCATCCCTTTCTAAGCATCTAAGAACCCATACTTTAGAGAAATCCTACACATGTAAAGAATGTGGTAAATCCTTTAGCAGAAGGTCTGCCCTTTTTTTACATCAAAAAATCCATGCTCGAGAAAATCCACATAGATATAACCCAGGTAGGAAGGCATCTACCCTTTCAGGATGTCAGAGAATTCATCTCAGAAAGAAATCATACTTGTGTAATGAATGTGGCAACACCTATAAGTCTAGCTCATCCCTTCGTTATCATCAGAGAATTCACAGTGGAGAGAAACCTTTTAAATGCAGTGAATGTGGGAGAGCCTTCAGTCAGAGTGCATCACTCATTCAACATGAAAGAATCCACACTGGAGAAAAGCCCTACAGGTGTAATCAGTGTGGTAAAGGCTTCACTTCTATTTCTCGACTCAATAGACATCGAATAATTCATACTGGAGAGAAGTTGTATAATTGTAATGAGTGTGGCAAAGCCTTAAGTTCCCACTCAACACTTATTATTCATGAGAGGATTCATACCGGAGAGAAACCATGCAAATGTAAAGTGTGTGGGAAAGCCTTCAGACAAAGTTCAGCTCTCATTCAACATCAGAGAATGCATACTGGAGAGAGACCCTATAAATGTAATGAATGTGGGAAAACATTCAGGTGTAACTCATCCCTTAGTAACCACCAGAGAATTCATACTGGAGAGAAACCATATCGATGTGAGGAATGTGGGATGTCATTTGGCCAAAGTGCAGCTCTTATTCAACATCAAAGGATTCATACGGGAGAGAAACCCTTTAAATGTAGTACATGTGGGAAAAGTTTTAGACAAAGCTCCTCACTTACTGCACATCAGAGAATTCATACTGGAGAGAAACCCTATGAATGTATCACATGTGGGAAACTCTTCAGCCAGAGGTCATCCCTTACTAATCATTATAAAACTCATATTGAAGAGGTCTCCTTGAAAGCAGATTTGCATGTGTGAAAGCCATAAACCAAAGCTCATCAGAGAATATGTACTTGAGATTGATTTATTAACTACAATGAATAAGAGGAAACTTGATCCTCACCAGATAATTGAAATCCAAGTGTAAGCCTTTGCTATACAATAATTATGGAGAAAACTTTCATATCTATCACTTTTTAAAAATATCCTGAGACAGACACTTCACAGTTGCAGATATTGATATTGGCCATTTGTAACACAAATGTGGGTTTTTTCTCTTTGTTACCATTATATAATATATGCAATATATTGCTTTATATAATACATGCAATGTATAGTTGTACTTCTCATTAGAAATGTGACTATTTGCTGCTAACATATTTATTACAGCTAATATTTTAATAGCAAACAAAAGAATTGATATTACAACTTATGCATTTTTAGAGCAAGGGACCAAATAAAAGAAGAAAAAAACCTGCAAACTACCTCTCACTGTCTGGAATTTACCTTTTCTTAACATTTTGTCAAACTTTTTGCATGTTTTTTATTAAAAAAGACAAAAAACCCATTCCTTTATTCTTATAGTAATTTCCAAACTACACCCAAAAGCCTCCTATATTTTCTACACTGTACCTAATGTTGCACTCAGAATTATTTTTCTTTATTGTCTTGAAGTCATATTTTTTATGAAATCATACTTGGTATACCGTCTAGTTCAGGTAATGACTTCAACATTAAAAGTTTTTTTTTTTTTTTTTTTTAGTTCTTTGCAAAAGAAATCCTAATAGTTTGAAAAACCCAAAGTTGTGAATGCCTTGAAAAAGAATGAGTAAATAAAGTAATGGTTTATTTTCTTCTCTTGAAGTTTTCTAGTTTTTAAAATTTTCAGAATGCAGATAATAATTATAAGCTTTAGAACTGGTTTACTCAGTTTATGTTTGGTTAGTCCTGCACTCAGGCCAAAGTCTTACCTTTGGTACTAGAAATTTTAACAAAGAAATAAATAGTCTGTATTCAAGAAGACATTAGTTGAGTGACATGGGAAAGCAGGGGCTAAAGGAAATATCAAGTGGATAAAGAAATTACAATTATTAAAATGGTTTTCACATGGAAATAGGTAAGTTACTGTGTTAGATTTCTGTTTCTGTAAGAAAATATGTGAATCAGAATAGCCAAGTTATGGAAACAGCCAAGATGCCCCACCACTGACAAATGGATTAAGAAAATGTGGTATCTATACACAATGGAATTTTATGCAGCCATGAAGAAGAATGAAATGTTACCATTCGCTGGTAAATGGATGGAATTGGAGAACATCATCTGAGTGATGTTAGCCTGACCCAAAAGACCAAAAATCGCATGTTCTCCCTCATATGTGGACATTAGATCAAGGGCAAACACAACAAGGGGATTGGACGTTGAGCACATGATAAAAGCGAGAGCACACAAGGGAGGGGTGAGGATAGGTAAGGCACCTAAAAAATTAGCTAGCATTTGTTTCCCTTAATGTAGAGAAACTAAAGCAGATACCTTAAAAGCAACTGAGGCCAATAGGATAAGGGGACCAGGAACTAGAGAAAAGGTTAGATCAAAAAGAATTAACCTAGAAGGTAACACACATGCATAGGAAATTAATGTGAGTCAACTCTCTGTATAGCTATCCTTATCTCAACCAGCAAAAACCCTTGTTCCTTCCTATTATTGCTTATACTCTCTCTTCAACAAAATTAGAGATAAGGGCAAAATGGTTCCTGCTGGGTATCGAGGGGGTGGGTGGAAGAGGGAGAGGGCAGAGTGGGTGGTAAGGGAGGGGGTGGGGGCAGGGGGGAGAAATGACCCAAGCCTTGTATGCACATATGAATAATAAAACAATAAAAAATAAAAAAATATGTGA
Organism: Castor canadensis; assembly: GCF_047511655.1. Taxonomy (NCBI): domain Eukaryota; kingdom Metazoa; phylum Chordata; class Mammalia; order Rodentia; family Castoridae; genus Castor; species Castor canadensis. The sequence goes on from NC_133401.1 coordinate 66,225,561, forward strand.
ATCAGGTTAAAAGGAGGAAAGATTTATTTTTGCTCATGATTTTCAACATTTCCATCCATGGTTGGCTGACTCTTGCTTTTGGACCTGTGGTAAGAGAGAGTATCATAGCATGGAGTGTATAAAGAACCAAATCTCACTTCATGGCCGACAGGAAATATAGGAAGGAGCCATGGTTCCAATATCCCTTTTACAGACAAACCCCAGTGACGTATATTGCTCCCATTAGGCCTTACATTTTAAAGCTCCATTACCTCCCAATAGTGCCATCAACTGGGGACCAAGCCATCAACATCTGAGCCTTTGATGGACATTTAAAATTCAAACCATAACAGTTATGGTGATACTATGTTGCAGAACAAACAGATCTGCACACAATGCAGAGAGAAGGAATGAATACTAACCAAGGGAACCCGGAGACACCAGAGATAGTGTCACAGGGACAGTGATACCTGGGCCCAGTTTTGGAAAAATAATAAAAATTCTTCTGAACATGGGATGAATATTCTAAATAGGGGAAACCACAGATGTAAAGTTGTGAGTGAACGGGTAACAGAATGGCACATTTGTAGGAAATCTATTGTAAGAAGTAATGACGGACATGAAAGTTGAGAAAAGTCAAGTGTGAGGTGACAAGAGATCTTAATTTGCCATACTGAATACTTTTATTCTGAAATTTATGGTACCCAGTAAACATTTTAAGTATGGTGTAGCCTCTATTGACAACAATAGAGGATACACCGAGGATATTGAGCACAACTGAACCTACAAACCTAGAAGTATAGGCTGTGAAGTAACTTGATGGGTGTGAGACCCTAAACATTAGCAGGGACCATCAGGTGAAAAATAAGTGACGGTATTAATGTGGTAAGAATAGGTAAGGCATAGTTTTTGCAATCAAATGATTGGGTAAGGTAAGTGAAAATAAATATAAGTGAACTCCCAGATTGATTACCTGAATGGATGATAGTGCCATGCACAAAAATTGGCAATATGGGGGTGAACAAGTTTGATTTAGTACATGTTAAATTGGTCACACTAATCTAAAGGGAAAAGTGAGCTGGAAGACCAGAATTATGATTAAATAATTAAAATGTAGTTGGTTAGTGAAAATCATGATGCATGAAATTGCCCAGGAAACTGTACAGATTACAATGAGAAACAGATCATGAATAAAATCCAGGTAAAGAACAAGAAGTCTATGGGAGTGGGGGAAAGTAAACTAAGATCAAATGGAATATCCAGGTTTTCAAGATGGTTGACTAATGATACCCACCCATTCCTAGCATCTCTGGGAAAGTGACTGGGAGCAGCTGAAGAGCATCTATCCTTCAAGCCAAGAAGACCATCAATAGATGAATGGATAATGAAGATGATGTATATAGATAATGGGGGTTTAGCCATAAGGAAAAATGATATGCCATTTGCTGGAAACTAGGTGGAACTGGATCATCAAAGTGAACTAAACCAGTCACATAAAGGCAGGTATTTCATATCTTCTCTCTGTTGTGACCCCGGGTGGGGGAGGGGGGAAGGGAGGATCTTGAAAGTAAAATGGGATCTACTAAGGTAAAAGGGGAAGGGAATAGGGGGGAGAGGAGACAAAGTAATAGAGGGGTGAATATGATCAAAGTATTTTATATGCATGTATGGGAATGTCATAATGAACCCCCTTACTTTGTACAATCAATATATGCTATAAAAAAATAGCCCTATGGATAGGAGAAATTCCAGAAGAGTGATGTCGTTGAGCTCAAAGGAGAAATGAATCTCATATGCTCAATATTGTCAGGAGCCCCAGTCAAATAATAAGGAAAGAATAAACTAGTAACCAAGTAGGTCACAGGAGACCTGGGCAAGAGCAATTTCAGTAAAAATGGAGTAAACAAGCCAGAATATTCTAGCCAAGATTATTATAGAAAGGTGGAGCTAGTGAGTTATGATAGACTTTGTTCCAAGAGCTTAAAATGAAGGGAAGAAAATTATTTTGGGAGCATTACCCTTTTAGTGATTAAGGCAATAAGGCTTAACATATGTTGAAGGTAGATTAAGGAAGAGATCACTGAGTAGAATTAAGTGTTTTTAAATGTTATGAGGGAATCCAAATCAGACCAGTGGTGGAGAAATTAACCTTAATTTAGCAGGAAGAGAAAGTCTATAGAAAGATGGGAATGCAAATAAGTTTGTTTAACTTGGAGATGAAGGATTTTTGCCTGCTAACATTAAGGTGGGAAAAATATTTTTAGTGATATTTGGCTGCTTAAAATATTGCTTAATGAGTTCAAATCTCTGCCAGAATGAGAGTGAGAATATGAATTTGTCTTGTTAGGCACTACTCTGAGTTTATTCCTTACTCATGTCTGAATAAGAAACTCCAATTTTACAGCTTTGTGTATTGCGTATCTCTGTTGCTTCTCAGTTTTCTTTTAAAGAGAGAAGTTGCTGATGAATTAAAGTTTGGAACGTACTCAGGGAGGGGGAGAAATAGTGTTTTAAAAAGAGTGGTAAGTATGAACTGAGACTGGAAAGACATATAGGAGGTGAAGGGGTATGTGAAGGTAGAAGGAAAGGCATCCTCAGTAAGGGGCAAAGGTTATACCATGACAGGAAGGTATGTGCTCACTTAATTTTCCATTTGTCACTAGTACATAGACATGCAATTGGTTTTTACACATTTGTTTTGTGTACAGCACCATTGTTGAATTTACTTATTTCTAATAGCTTGTTTGTAGATTGTTTTGGGTGTCCTTATACACAATCATGTTATCTATAAATAATTACCATTTTATTTTTCTAATCACATTATCTTTAATTTTCTCTTGCATTGTAGCATAACAAAGCTACAATGGACCAGTACAATGTCAAATAGAAATGCATTCAGCATTTCTTCTTTTAATGTGTTAGCTTTAATTTGTTTATGAATACATGTTATCACAATTAGGATATTCTCTTGTATTCTTTGTGCTCTTTGAGTTTTTTGTCATAAAAGGGAGTACTTGTCACATCTGTTTTCTGTATTGATTGAAATAATATTGCTTTTCTCCTCATTGCTTTAATAAGATAATTACATTGTCCTAATTTTTTTCATTGTACTAATTTTGATGTTGCATCCCTGACATAAATCTTACTTGGTCTTCTATCATAATGTATGTGGATACATGTATATGATCAAGCTTCTTCCTTAATAAGAATAAACTTGTTTGAAGTGACCAGGATTGTCTTCCAAGAATCTGGAGATGGAAGAAATTTTTATCATCTAAATATGATGGAAGAATGGAATGGTAATACTTGAACAGAAAGGGGAGGGGAAGGAAAAGAATACTGTGGAGCAAAGGGCTCAGAGTAAAATTGAATCCAGCATCTGTAGAGACCAGTGGGGAAGTTGGCCTTGCTGATGTAGAGGATCCTGGTAGAATAAAAGAAAAATATTTGAAATGAAAGCAAGTTAGGCACAGAGATCTTAAATGGACTCTGGTCTAAGACTATAAGAAGTTTGGACATGATCATGGAGATGCTAATTTACTCTGTATTTCTGAGAAGTAAATGGCCAATTTGAAGACTGTTATATAGAAACAATGATGGATGAAGCAGATAATTCAAAGATTATTCTTTCTGGGCTGAGAAATTGACTAAAGGACTGATTTTTTAGGGTAGAAGTTTGGGAGTCTGTGAAAATGTTCTTAATGAAAAGAAAAGAAAAGAAACTAGCTCTATGATTAGTGTCTGACAATTGTCCTGGTATTTTATCAAATAACATAAATGGTAAAATTCTTAATTAAAGCTACATGATTAATTTTTTTTTCAAAATCAGGTTTTAGTTAGTATTTCAAAAGCAGAAGATATACTTAAGTTATTATGACAGATCAGTCTCAGGTTGTAAAATCAGTTGTTCAGTAATACTATTTCCATAAAATGATTTTTTCATTTTGAAATACAGCTTTCTATGAGAACACTGAACAAAGAATAACAAGAACTGCATATTTTTGCAGCCCCCATTTTGTTTGAAGTTACTTAGTCTGTGGGCTTTTCAACTCCAGAAATTCCACAATGTCCCTTAATATCCTGCTTTATAACACTTAGTGGTACAGATTAACTCAAAACTTTAAATGTTCAACATATGTACTTTTTTATAGAAACATCGAAATGAGATGAGGACAAGAACAACTACAAAGAAATCATACTTTTTCATCATATTGTTAGTAACAATATTTGTATATTTGTGGGATAAAATAAATTATACATCACGAATTATGAATTTAAAAATCATATTGTTTCAAGAAGTTGGAGTAGATCAATATACTTTTCCCTACTTCTCCCCACATAGTACATCTAAAACCACTGTACATTATATATAACAAACATAAAAAAAACTCTTTTAACTCCATGTATCCCATACTTCCTGCTGAAGAAACTGGGATCCCAGAAACACACACACACACACACACACACACACACACACACACACACACACACACACACACATACACACATCATGACAACTCTGATGCAGCCTCTCCCTCCTGAACTCTGCTGATTTAAATGTGAGATCTTTTGTTATTTTCCCACAAGTTCCTAAATCTCTGTGTCCCGTCCTGCAGGACACATCAGCGTGGGTAGCGAACCTAGAAGGGGAAGAATGAAGGGACAAGAGACACGAAGGAGACAGCAAGACAGGAGTTCTAATCAAGCTGCAAAATTTTATTGTTCACACAGGGGTATTTATGTGCTGAGGGGGTGAGGGGTATGACGAGGTGCAGGCTGGTTGGCTGGTTCTGCTATAGGACTTCTGATAGGGTGCACGTTCGCGCCGGCGGCAAGGTAAACTCCCGGAAGAGAAGCAGGGACGGCGCCATCTTGTGCTGGAGATGGAGAAGTTGGGACAAACAACCGCAAAATGTTCCAGGGCAAGGTCAAGACAGAATGGCTCACAAAGGGAGCCTTGTCTCCGACATTTCCCCCTTATTCTTATACAAACATGACCAGAATATGTCGGCTTATTGAGAGGGGATGACAGAGGCCCAGTTCCTCAGGGTGGAGATCATTTTTGCTTTGTAAGCAAGCGTCCTTGCTAGGTTCTCAAGAGAATCTCCTCGGCATGTTTTTTGAGGAGGCGGATTTTTTAGGAGCATGCCAACCACCATGCACCAGGGCATGTCATACAGAGGTCTTGGGTCTGGGGATCCTAGGATCCACCCTCCTGCAGTCTTACCTGCACCCTCGTTTAGAAAAGCCTTTATGATCACTCTCCCTGGGTGCTGCCTCCCCCAAGCAGAGGGGCCCAGTGGAGGAGGGCCCAATGGGCGATGAGTGGTCAAGAATGTTATATAAGAGGGGGTGGCAGAGAGAAAATTTGGAAACCCAGATGGAGCATTTAGCAAGTTTCTATTGAAAGGAAGGTCTCAGGAGCACGGTCTTCCATATCCAGGCGATGATAATGGACCTGTATAGGCTTAGAGGCTAAGGTGTTAATTTGTTCTTTAATGAATTGTATCAGCCTGTTTATAATGCAGGGCCCTATGATCACAATTAAAAGTAGACCTAGCAAGGGGCCTAATAGTGGAAGAAGGTAGGGTAGAATTCCATTAAGCCCAGTCCAGAGGGGGTTTTCAAATAGCTCCCTTAGTCTCTTTTCTAAATCTTCTTGAAGCTGTTTAATTTTGGTGTGTACTATGCCTGATTTATTGGCATAAAAGCAGCATCTTTCCCCTAAGGCCAAGCAGATACCTCCCTGGTTGGCTGTTAGCAGATCTAAGCCTCGCCTGTTCTGAAGGACCACTTCTGCCAGGGAGTCTATTTGGTCCTGTAAATCCTTAATGGTTCCAGATAGAGTTTGTACATCATCTATAAGTTGTTGAGATAGGCGATGGTAAGAGTGTATAGCCGTGCCTAAGCCAGCTGTACCTGTGCCTATAGCTGCTGTTATTCCAAGGTTGGCAAGGAGCAGTAAGGCTTGTATTGCCCGTTTATGTCTTTTAATTAAGGTGTCTAAGCTAGGAATGGGCAGAGGTTCATCTCCTGAGATAACAGTAATATCTGGGAGTAATAAGGCAACAACACAGCCACCAGTCCAATTTGCTGGAAGCTGGGGAAGGCTGAGTTTCCTCCACACAAAAAAACTGTACCGTTGGGGGGACAAAGAGCTGGGGTGGGTGAGGAATAATTTAGAACTGATGAGCAATTTCCAAAAGAACTAACCCCAACGTCAATATCATAAGAATTATTTTGCATCCTGCCTTGAAGGCATACTGTAGGTGCATCCATAGGCTGTACTTTAAAGGGAAGTCCAGATTGGCAGGTATCCTGATTATTTATGGTGGAGTTAACAGGTATTGCCATGGGCATTATTGCTCCTGTGGTCATGCAAAGCCAGCAATCCTTAGCAAGGGTGGGGTTGGAAGTGTTAAGCAAGGAGAAGGTACTTCCCAAAATATCTAATGTATTGGGATCTAAATCTGGAATCTGAGATTTAGGCAACATTAAGGGGTGATATGTGAGTTCGGGGATTTGGGGTTTTAAAAGCTCGATTATTTGAAGATGTTTGACAGCATCCGTGGGTCCTCCACCATCAGAGACCCCTGTAGGAGGGCGGGAAGCCGTCTGCATAGCATTTTGCCCAATTTTAACAAGTTTTAAAGTACCATTATCAAAGGGTGCACTTTTGAGAATGTCATTAATCAAGTTCCAATAAGAAAAGGCGGTCACAGGGACCTTTTCGGGGCCAAAAGATTCATAATAGTCTTTTAAACAGTCTCCGACCCGGAGCCATCTTTTACCATCAATGGTTCCTTCGAGAGGAAACCAAGGACATAAATCTCCTATGTAACAAAAGAATGACCTCAAGTCTTTTTTCTTAACACGCGCCCCTCGTGTCTTGAGGGCCTCCTTGAGGCCTGAAAGAAACAAATCATGTGACGACACTCCTTGTCCCAGGGTGGGTCACTCACCGTTGGCCGTCCTCACTCTCCTCCTGGATCTGTCTCTCGGTTGCGTTTGCCGAGGCGATCGCGAACTCCGCTTGGGCCCAAGCCTTCCCGGAGGACGGTGTTCTCCCCGCAATCAAAGGAATAGCTACGGCCACGTTGGGCGCCAGATGTCCCGTCCTGCAGGACACATCAGCTTGGGTAGCGAACCTAGAAGGGGAAGAATGAAGGGACGAGAGACACGAAGGATGACAGCAAGACAGGAGCTCTGATCAAGCTGCAAAATTTCATTGTTCACACAGGGGTATTTATGTGCCGAGGGGGTGAGGGGTATGAGGAGGTGCAGGCTGGTTGGCTGGTTCTGCTATAGGACTTCTGATAGGGTGCACGTTCGCGCCGGCGGCAAGGTAAACTCCCGGAAGAGAAGCAGGGACGGCGCCATCTTGTGCTGGAGATGGAGAAGTTGGGACAAACAACCGCAAAATGTTCCAGGGCAAGGTCAAGACAGAATGGCTCACAAAGGGAGCCTTGTCTCCGACATCTCTGTTTTTTTCTATTTTTAAGATCAAGGAATTTCTATTATCCTATCTTCAAATTCACTGATTCTTTTGTCCACTCAGTTTTGCTGTTGAGCCCATGTAATGAGTTTTTAACTTACTGTTTTTATATTTCTTCAATTCTAAAATATCCATGAGGTTTTTTCCTGTCTTCTATTTCCTTTCTGAGACTTTGAATTTTTTACTCAGGCTTTTTTGTTTCACACATTCTAAGAATTGCTCATTAAATTATTATTTTTTGTGGTATTGGGGTTTGAAATAAGGGCCTACACCTTCAGTAACTCCACCGGCCCTTTATTGCTATGGATTTTTTCGAGAACTATTTGACTAGGCTGGCTTTGAACCATGATCCTCCTGATCTCTGCCTCCTGAGTAGCTAGGAGTAAAGGCGTGAGCCACAGCTGCCCAGGTAAAGTATTTTTATAGTTTATCAGCGCTAAGGCTTTGTCAGATGATTCTGACTCTCTGTCACTAATTTGGTGGTGTCTACTGAATGTCCACTAACATTAAATATAATTATGTTTGTAATTATGTTTATAGTTTAGTAGACCACTAAATTTTTTTATAGTTTGGTAGACCATATTTTTGCTTCCTATCTGTTCCACCTGTGTTGTTTTTTTTTTTTTTCTACTTTCTCTATCATTGAATCCTTTTGGATTGGTTGCTTTTAAAAATTCCATAAGTTCATTAACTTTCTTCTGGGCCAGCCTTGAGTCATGATCCTCCTGGTCCCTTCCTCCTGAGTCACTGGGATTATAGGTGTGTTTTGCCATGCCAAGCCCTGGGTGTTCTACATTCACGAATGGTTTAATACTGGTCTTGCAGGAGTGAGTGATTTCCCTTGAGGTGAGTTGTTATCAAAAGATTGAGCCTGCTGCTTCTCAGTTTCTTGCTTTTTAATCTAGCCATCTGACTATTTCTGTACTTCCTCCTGCCATTGTGATCCTAAAGACAGGAAACAAGACAGGGACATAGCAGAAAAGAGCCCGTGTCTGCTCCTCTTGAGCAAGAAGCTCAGCCTCCCAGACAAAGTCTCCCCAGCTGTGTTAATCAGTTTTTTGTCACTGTGACAAATTGCCTCAGAGAATCAGCTTAAAGGAGGAAAAATGTGTTTTGGCTCAAACTTTCAGATGTTTTAGTTCCAGATGTTTAGCATGCTTGCTTGGCCTTTTGCTATTTGCCACGACCAAAGCCAAGCAGATGTTGATACCATGCCCTTAGACCTCCAGAACTATGAATTAAATAAACCTCTTTTCTTCACAAAGTTCCCAGCCTCAGATATTTTATTATAGCAATACATGTCACTTTGACTTTTAATAGATTTCTCTAAATAATTTTGTAATGTTATTGTACCAATTTCTATTCCACCAGCAGTGAGTGCTCTGCATTTTTCCTTATTGCAAATATTTATTGTTTCCTATCATTTTGATGAATCTAGCTTTAATGGACTGAATATTTGTGTACTCTAAAAATCATATATTGAAGCTTTAAACTCCATTGTAACTGTATTTTGTGTTACAGCCTTTAGTGGGTAACTAAGATTAAATGAGGTTATAAAATTAGAGCCCTAAATCAAACAATTGTTGGCCTTATATAATGGGAGGAAGTGAGACATTTTCTCTGTCTCTCCCCACATAATCACAGAAGAAAAGTCATGCAAAGATCCAGCAAGAGGGACCATCTATAAGCTAGAAGAGAGCCCTCATCATCAACCAAAATCAGCCAGCGTCTTACTCTTAGAGTTCTAAGCCTCCCGGTAAGAGACAGGCTTCTGCTGTTTAATTCCCTCCTTCTATGGTATTGTGTTATGGCAGCCTGAGAAGACTAACACACTGGGGTGGCTGTTTGTTGGTATCTCATTGTCAGAATGTAGTGGTATAACATTCTGAAAAGAGCCTGAAGAAAAAAACTGTCTACCTTGAAGCCTATATCCAGCAAAGCTATGTTTCAAAAGCAAAGGAGAATGTGTCAGCTTTTTGTCATTGTGACAAAATACCTAAGAAAATAAACTTAATGGTGAAAAGATTTATTTTGACATATTCAGGAAACACAATTTGATTCAAAGATACAAATTGAAAGAAAAAGAATAAAAATATATAGTATAAAAACCACAAGAAATAAGATTTCAAAACATGTCACTAAAGATAAAAAGACATTTTATAATGACAAAGTGTTCAATTCATCAGGAAAATATAACTGTTACAAACATTATGCATCTAATAACATATCAACCAAGTACATAAAGCATTGAACCCACAGAATTGAAGAGATAAGAGCTGAAGATGATAGCTCAGTTATTAGAGTGCTTGTCTAGCAAGTGTGAGGTACTAGATTTGATCCCCATCACTGAGGGAAAAAATCTGATTCTTCACTAGTCCCGGTGATACATGGATATAAATCCAGCACTTGAGAGACTAAAGCAGAATGATCTCGAGTTTGAAGTCAGCCTGGGCTACATAGTGAATTCTTGTCTCAATAAAACAAAAACAAAAAAGAATTACAGAAGGAAATAATTCTATAATAATGACATAAAATTCTCTCTCAATACTGGGTAGAACAATTGTGCAGAAGATTAAAAAAATTGAAGGCCTGCATACCATAAACCATCAAGGTCTGATAGACACCTGTACAACACACTATCCAACAACAAAATACTCATTATTTTCAAGAATATTGGCTATTTCCCAGGATAGACTATATGCTAGGCCTCAAAACAAACATTAGTAAAATTATGAAAGTAGAAATAACAATAATTATTTCTCTGGTCATAAAAATTAGGAATCAATAGTTTGGTAAAGGGATATTGGTGTGTCAAAGGCCTTTCCAGGGGCAACTGACCATTACCCAATTTAAGTTCCATTCCCTTTCAGATTCACAAACTGGCTTTAAAAAGATATGCATACTCTTCTTGCCAGGTCATGCTATTTTCAAATCAGAATCTTACATAGGTATTAGTGGAATTGCTGGCTTAGGAATGTGAATATTCTGTTTGAGTATCTATAGCTGAGCAGTTTTCCAAAATAGTTGAATAGAATTATCTTCCATCAGCTACATCATGTTTTTGCCAACACTTGATATTGTTAACCTTTTCATGGTTTCCCATTCTGAAGGGGAGGTAGTAATTTTGTATATGGTTTAGATTTGCATTTTTCTTACATTAATAAAGTTTATTAGTCCTCTTTTACCCAATATAGTTTACTGGATATCTTCCTGCTCAAGTTACTTTACCATTTTAAAGTTAGACTTTGTGTTTTTTTCTTATTTATTTTTGAGTTCTTGGTTGTTTGCTAGTTAAATGTGTTGCAAATATCTTTGCCCACTCTGTGTCTTGTCTTTGAATTATCTTAAGAGTGTCTTTTAATAAACATAAAATACTAATCTTAATATGTGATGGTTGAATGTAGTTCAACTTATCAAATTTTTCCTTCAGATCAGTTATTTCTATTACCTACAAAAAGAAAAAATCTTTTCCTATTCCAAAGTTGTGAAGGTACTTTCCTGCATCATCTTCTAGAACTATACTGTCCAAATAGAGTAGCCACTAGCTACATGTAGCTTTTGAAACTTAAGTAAATTACAATTAGATTGAGCTAAAATTTCAGTTGCTGTTTCACTAGCCACATTTTCAAGTTCCCTAGTGACTACTATATTGGACACTGTAGGTATGTAATGTCCATCATCCTAGAAAATTCTAACAGACAGTGCTGATCTATTACCTACATAGTTTTACTATTCACATTTGGATATATAATCTACATGTAGTTAATTTTTATGAATGGAATAAAATAGGGATCAAATTTTATTCTCTCTCTCTCTCTCTCCCTCTCTCTCTGTGTTAGATTTGGATTTATTACCACCATCTGCTTATGTACTTCTTTCTGCCCCACTTTTCTCTTTCTGATTTGTTCATACTTGTTTGGAAATTGCACGCTCTCTTGTGGAATTCTTTTAAGTTTTATTTGTTTCTGCAAGAACACTGTGATGGATATATTCATGCATTTTCTATGTTAGAATGCCCTTGAGGTCTTGGATAAAACTGTTTGGTTCAAGGTATTTGTCTTAGTGTAGGAACAAATACTTTCTCAATTAATAAAATTGTTTGGTGCTGGGTTACCATAGCTTGATTATATGGGTTGTTAGGTTTTTATGTTTTTCCATATTTTGAAAAGTTCAGACAACCATAAAAGAGAAAGAAACACTAATAAAAGGCAATAAGGCCATTTTATTCAATACTTTTGTAATAGGGAAAGTGGCTTCAGTAAAACAGAACTTAATTCTGAATACAACAGAAACATTTGGGAATTTACAGTCAACGAGCAGAGTGAGGGGGTCCATGGAGGAAAAATTACCAAGAGCAACCATCAGTCTGCTCATGGGAGGTCAAGGTCTTATGACAGTAAGGGTGGGTGATGAGGAATTTTGATAAGATATCAAGGGTAGGAGACTTAGCAGGATTTTTGCTAAAATTGAGCTTCACAGCCCTGGGTGGATGCCTAGTCAAAAAGAGTTTTAGGAGCCTGTCCAAAGTTTTGGTTCAGGACATTGTCTTTCTTACAGCAAAAATAAGAGACAGGAAATTATCAGTTATTTTCAGAAAACCGAATAATACAATCTAAGATATCACATTTCTGTCCCAGCAATGTCACACTGCTCCAAGTTCCAAAGTGTCAGATCCGGCAGAACCTAGCTGAACACAGGCCACACATTTGACAGACAGAGCTTTTGTGGGTTTTCTGTACAATACTTTTGAAGTACTTGCAGCAGCGCCTGACACTGAGCTAGGAAACGGTAGCTAGCACTCTTGGAGAGCCCACTGTGTATTTGGGATGTCACCACCTTACTTCCTCATCTCCCCTTTGCAAGAGATCCTCCAGGCTTCCTTTATCTCACAGGAGGAAAAGTGAGGTTTTGCATGGCTTGTCTGCTCCTCCCTCCTGGCTTGGAAGCGGGGGCGGGGTTGGGGGGGGTGGTCCCTTTAGGAGCAGGCAAAGACCGCCGCGCAGACCCCCTTCCACTTTAGCACCCAGTAAACGCAGGTGCATGGGACCCCGCCCGCCCCATCCTGAGACTGCGCACTCTGACGCCGCGCCGCGGCCCCGCAGCCTTGTGGGAAATGTAGTCCGACGCGCCGGGCGCGGCTGTGCGTGTTGCCAGTAGCTCAGGCTCATTTTTGAGCGTCAAAGGTGAGTGCAGTGTTCGCTGTGCCGGCCGCGGTTCTCCCGGCTTTCAGAAGAGGAGTCCGGGACTGGAGAGCGAGGCCTCTGAGGCCTGAGGGGCGGAACCGGCCGTGGTGGGCTGGGGAGCGAGCGTCCTCCTCGTCCCTGAGGAGCGCTGAGCCGCAGAGCTGCAGGTGCGCGGCTCACGCCCCCGGGAGCCAGGCCGCGGGGAGAGCACCTAGAGCTGAGCAAGCTCCCCTCCCGCCCCGCCCCGGCACCCACTCGTCCCAACTGCCTCAGGAGGCGCCGAGGCTGGGACGCACCCCGGGACCGGCGGGGGCGGGGACCTGGCACGGCGGCCGGGCCTCCGGGGGGTCGCGCGGACCTCGGGCTGCATCCCGCGGGCCCCGCGCGCCCCTACCTGAGGGTCCGACCCCGGGAGCCGTGGGGGAGGGGGATGCTAGATTACAGTCGCGGGCCCCGCGCCAGCGCTGTGTGTGTCCGCTGCATCTTGGTGACCCGCCCTCGGGCTTCTGATTCGCAGGGGTGCAGGAGGTGGGTCCCATCTTCTTAAGAATGGGGGAAGCCAGCCCTGGCCAGGTTTCTACTTCAGGAAATTTTTATTTCAAGCATTTCTTTTTTTTTTTCTAAAGTTCGCAATAGGTCAATTAGAAACTGCAGATGACTCAAAACCGCTTGAAATCTGTCAAAGTGTGCATGTGTCAGTCATATGTATATAAACATTTTGTTTTAAAACAAAAATGAATATTATCACTTTCTCCACTTACCTGTTAAAATTGAATTATGAAATGCATTTGGTAAGGTGGTTGAAGTGCACAAATCTTAAGCTCCATTGTTTTTTACCTGTGTTACCACCATCCTGTGAAAGATTTCTAAGATTTTTAATGTTTGAAAACATCTACTTATTTTTATGTAGTTGCTTTTAAAAAGCAACTAACATTTTAAGAGTGGGAAGGAAAGTATGACTGTATCATATCTATTTCTCTATTTAGGCCTTTGTGTTTTTTCTGTTTAAGAAGTATAAATGATACAGGGCATCTCATCTGGCTACAGAAGTCCTTGCATTATTGTCTCATTGTATAAGTCTCATCAAATGAAAATTTCTAGGTCAAGGATGCAGTAACTCTTTTGCTACCTCCTGTCTTGCTCTGTCCAGAGTAGTTTATATAAACACCTGAAGTGTAAGAGTCCCTGACTGACCCACATCATCTTTGAGTGTTAGGATTCTGTTTAACCTCTGAGAGGTACAAATGATAGGGTTGAGTAAATTGCATTTTGAACACTCACAGTATTTTTATGCACTTTGCTTATCTATCTAAATATCTATCTAATCTATCTATTGAAAGAATCTTCCTGTATAACCTATGTAGGACTTTTAATTTGTTCCATCAGTTCTTTTTTCTGTTGAGCTGTAGCATCCATTAGGGCAGAGACCTTTACCTGTTTTATTTACAGCTGTAATCACCACTGCTACTTGAAATGGTGCTCCTTACACAGTAGCTGGTGGACAATGTATTTGGTGAATGAGTGATTCTGTTTTTTTGTTAATATTATGTTCTAATGTATTTTTAAAATTCTGGTTTCTCATTAGTATTCTTATTACTTAAACATTCTGATTGACATATTGTACATATTTGTGGGATACACTGTGATATACGGTACATGTCTACAGTGTAATGATCAAATCAGGGTAATTAGTGTATCCATGACATCAGAGATTTGTCATTTGTTTGTGTTAGGAACATTTAAAGTCCTTTTCTCTAGCTATTTTGAAATATCCATTAAGTTATTCCTAATTATAGCCACACTGCTGTACTATATAACCTTAAAACATATTCCTCCTATATAACTATATTTTTATCCCTAATAACCAATCTCCTTCTATCCTTCACTCCCTTTCACAGTGTCTAGTTACCATGGTTCTATTTTCTACTTTGATGAGATCAACTTATTTAGCTTCCTCATGAGAGAGAACATGTATTTGTCTTCATCAGTATTCTTTTAAAAAAAGAAAAAACTTCCTAGCTATTATATAACACAGTTAACTTTAATATTTTTTTCCATAATTAACTTTAAAATATTATTACTTAGTTATGGCTTGATTAGAAGTGTGTTAAGTTTATAAATTCATTTCAAAGAAATGACAACTTAAAATACTGAGACGTCCTATCAGGAATATAACATGTCTCTGTTCATCTTTGTTTCTATATCTAAACAAGCTTAATAAAACAAACTGTATAAAAATTGTAATTTTATTTATGCAGATGCTTTGCAGTTCTTATTTTACTTATTTGTAGATTTTTTTTTTTGTTATCGCAGGAGTCTGTTTTCTTGTTGCTTCCTTTCCTTCCTTCAGCTTAACCTCCCTGGAGCTGACACATTCCCTAGGAAGAAAGAAGGCAATGGTTGCTGGTACTCTGTCATTGGGTGTTCAGGTGAGCTCATCTCTCTTACTCCAATGCTGTGTGTGGACTTCACTGCAGAGGACAGAGCTATTGATGTATCAGAATGTTGGAAATTTTTTTCAAAGCCTCCTTTCCTCTAGTATCACCACCTCTGTTCTCAGCTCCTGCTGGATGCTATAGGCTACTGAGTTCTTGTCAGTATTCAAAGGCTAGAAAAGAAACAAAAAATCATGAAAGATGATCCTGGTGCTTGTTAGGCTGTCAGGGATCACTAAAGGGAACACGTCTGTACAAGATACAGTTACAATGATTGTACACAGCAATAGTCATAAGAACAAGTATGGTTAGGTTCCCAGATTATCAGTGTTTTAAGATCCAAACGAAAAAAAGATAGGATGGTGATAAGGAGAAGGAGGGAGTGTTTGCCTGTCTTGTAGACTGGGAAGAGATACGTGGAAGGATCTGCTGTAATGGAGTCAATCAGAATGTCTCATATTTAAATCCTGACTCTGCCATTTAGTTGCTACATTGTCTTGGGCAAGTGACTTAACTCCCCTAAAGCATCACTTCCCTGTGATGTTGATAGTAATAACAGCATGGACCAAGTGTCTGCCATACACTTGGCACTGTTAAGAATATCCCATGGCACATCTCATGCAATAATACCTACTTCATAGGTTTCCTGGAATGCTGAAGGTATTCAGTACTATTCTAACCAAAAGCTTGATATTTTAGAATTTTAGAGATGGGGTAGCAGTGACTGTTAGGTGACATGCTTGATTGGAATAGAGAGACTCAGGTACAGAATTTGGGATCAAATGTCAGGAAGAGGGAGTTTGTATGTTTGCTGGACAAGGAACTAGAGGTAGAACTTGGCAGATCAGTTTGAGGAATTTTGGTAAAGAAGTAAGCATGGTAAGCTGCTGGTTTTCCCTGGAACCTGGAGTTGTTTCTTCCCTGAAAAAGAGGAAAAAGTAAGACATCAGGGACCTGGCCCCAAGTGTTTTTTTGTTTTGTTTTTTTTTAAGGTTAAGCTTACTTAACTTTGTTATCTGCAGTGTGAAGGAGTTAGGACGTTTTCTCTTGTCAAGATCACATATTAGGGTTCTCTTAAATATGCCATTGTCTATCAAAGAAAACAGTTTAAGGAAGGCTTCATGGAGACAAGTATAAACTGTTGTGATTCCTCAATATAACCAAGATCATTTGTAAATGGAAAAATAACTCAGAATAAGAGCTGGAGGTGTAGCTGAGGGTAGAGTGTTTGCCTAACATGTGCAGCCCTGGGTTTGATCCCCAGCACTACCCCTTGTAGTGCTCCCCCAAACCCCAAGCCTCACAATTATGTACTGGAGAAAGGGAGTTTCACAAGATGCTTGCTGATGAAATTTGTGATTTCGTTATTAATAGCCTAGATTATTATTTAGTAAAAACAATGTTAAATTTTTAAATAAGCATTTTTGAGGTATAATTCATGTAAAATAACCAATTTAAAGCATAAAATTTGGGTTTTTTTTTTAACACATTTATGCACCAACATTACCATCATCCCAGTCAAGATGTAGGATATTTTCACCATCCCAGAAAGTACCCACGGGCCCCTTATATTTGTTAAGTGAAACTTTTGAGACTAAGGTGTCTCTGAAAATGAAGGGTTTATTGAGCTGCACAGATACTAGCAAACAAGGTGAAAAACTGTTCCGTGAACAGAGTCCCTAAGCCACCAGCAGCTTGGCCAGAGAGCCATAGCATTTGGAAAAATGTCCACTGGACCTGAAGGGATGAAGTGTTTTATAATGAAATTCTGGGGAGAAGAGACATAAATCACTTACTTTGAACCTATAGATTTGAGGGTAAAACAGTGTAAGGTGGGCAAAGACCTGTGGTAGGAGCTTAGTACATGATAAGAAGGGCTTGCTACTTCTTGGTTGGTTCCAAAAGCAGAATGGTTGCAGTCTTGATCTTCAGCATACAGGAGAGAAATGTGGAATGGTTTTTTTGTTTGTTTTCTGTGTTGATTTATCTTAAAGTTGAATTTAAATGACCTTTTCTTCTCTCCCTTCATTCTCTCACCTGTAGTTTAACTTAGGAATCTCAGAATTCTTTTCTTTTTTGGAGGGGGAGATGTTTGTTACTGGGATTTGAACTCAGAGCCTCATGGTTGCTAAGCAAGTGCTCTACCACTTGAGCCAGCCTTCAGAATTCTTTTCTTAACATAATCCACATCCCCCATCCCAGGCAAACACTGTTTTGATTTTAGCCCTGTCTAGTATGTATACTTTTGTTTTTGGCTGCTTTTGTTCAAAGTAATGTTCTTCAGATTTCTCCATGGTAAAGTATGTAGCAGTACCTCCTTCCTTTTTATGTCTAAGTGATAGTCTATTTAATATGCCATATTTTGCTCATCTGTTCACTAGTGATAGACAGTTTAGTTTGTTTCCTGGTTTTGGCTATTATAAAGAAAACTTCTGTAAACATTTATATGTAAAATTTTGTGTGGCTATATTATTCCTCTTAGATAAATACTTATGTGTGAAATTCCTGACTCAAGTGTATGTTTGACTTTGTAAGTCAAACAGCTAAGGTATTTGCCAAAGTATATGTACCATTTTAAATCCTTACTAGCAGTGTCTGAGAATTCATTGTCTCTCAGTTTTGAAGGCCAGAAGTCCAAAATCAAGGCAATTGCAGGACCCTACTCTCTCTGTAGGGATTTCCTTTCTTGCTTCATTCTAGCTTCTAACAAGCAGTCTTTGGTGTGTATTGCTTGTAGATACATAACTTTAATCATTGTCTTCAAAAGGAGATTTCCTTATAAGGACACAGGTCATAATGGAATAGAGACCCACACTGTTCCATTATGACTTCATCTTAACTAGTTACATTTCCAATGACCCTATTCCGTGTATGGTCACATTCTGAGGAACTAAGGGCTAGGACTTCAGCATGTCTTTTTTGAAGAACACAATTCAACTCATAACACATTATAAATCTTCTTAATTTTAGTTATTCATAAGGATAGAAATAGTATCTCATGATTTTAAAAAAATCATTTATTACAAAATAATTTCAGACAAAAAAACAAAAAAAACTGTTCCAGCTGTGTGCCTGTGGCTCAACACCTATAATCCTAGCTACCTGGGAGGCTGAGATAGGGTGCAGTTTTATACCAGCCCAGGCAAATAGTTTGTGAGACCCTCATTTCAAAAACAACCAGAGCAAAAATGGATTGGATGTGTAGCTTAAGCCATAGAGCACCTGCCTTGCAAGCACAAAGTCCTGAGTTCAAACCCGAGTCCCACCAAAAAATAAAATATATTTTAAAAAAAACCTTGCAAGAATAACAAAGAATTTCTGGTTAGCTTTTGTCTGGATTAACATTTTCCCACATTTGTTTCATTCTCTCCCCTCTCCTCTTCTCCCCCCCACCACCTTGTGTGTGTGTGTGTGTGTGTGTGTGTGTGTGTGTGTGTGTTTCTGAACCATTTGAGAAAGAGTGGCAGATATGATTTAACTCTAGATACTTCAGTGTGTTTCCTAAAAACAAAGCCACTATCATGCATAACTAAAATACAGTTACCAAAATGAGGAAAGTTAACCCTGGTAAAGTATCATTAGCTAATCTACAAAGCTTGCTGTATTTTACCACCCTTTTCAAAACATCCTTTGTCTGACCAGGATCCCACTCACACATTACGTTTAGTTATATGTCCCTCATTTCCCTTAATCTGGAACAGTTGTGCAGTCTTTGTCTTCGATGACTTTGACACTTTTGAAAAGCATAGGCCAGTTATTTTGTAGAATAGTTCTCAATTTGATGTTTGCTCATGATTTAATTGAAATTCCAACTTTATAATTAAAATCCAAATGGTTGACATATTCACAGTGTTCTGAATCCAAATAATATAAATAAATAAATGAGAATTACTTCATATGTCTGCTTCCTACCCTTGTCTCTAAACCCTCATTTATCCTTCCCTGTAGAAAGATGATGATGACAATTTCTTACGAAGTCTTCCAGAGATGACTACAGAAGCCCATATGTACATATATTTCCCCCAATCCTTTATCTAGTTAGTTACAGGTAATGTTTATTCAGATTCTGTACATTGTGTTTCATTTTCATTGTTTGGATTTCATGCTATATATTGGAGAACTGTCCATCTCAGCACCACAGGGCTTCTGTCGTCCATTGTGCAGGTGTACTGTAGTGTATTTAACCAGCCTCTGTTAATGGACATCAGCCTAGACTCTTGATATCAGCTGACTACAGACATTTCTTCATTTTTTGCTGCTGCTCTTCTGAAGTACTGATCACTCAGAGTTATAGCAGAGAGTGGGAGATGAATGACTAAAAGATCAGGAAATAAAGCAGTTGTCAACTAGACTTGATTATAAGCTGCAAATTGAGTGAAATTATAAGTATAGTAATAGATCTGGAACATAGCAAGAGCTATTTCCCTTTTCTATCCTTTCTATTTCATCTTTCCTATATTGGCCAATTGTGACTGAATTGCCCAAGTAGGATTGTCCTTTGCCTTCAAATTTGATCTTCCTTTTCTGAATATATAAAAAAGTAAGCATATAGCATACTCATATCTTACAGCCTTTTTTTAAACTGTAAAGGTGTTAATATAGAATTCCAGGTCTTCAACTCTCAGAAATAACTATAATGGATTTTTCTAGTTTTTTAAAATACCTATTTACATCTTTTGTTCCCCCTCGTTCTTTTGTTTTGGTTTTTTTTGGTGGTATTGGGGTTTCAACTCAAGTCCTTGCATTTGCTAGGTAGGTGCTCTACCACTTGAATTGTACCCCTAGCCTTTTTGCTTTTAGGTACTTTATGAATAGGGTCTCACGTTTCTGCGTGGGCCAGCCTGGACCACCATCTTGTTTATGGTTCCTGTGTAGCTGGGATGATAGGTGTATACCACCACACTCAGCTTTTATTGGTTGAGATGGGGTCTTGTGAACTTTTTTCCTGGTCTGTCCTTGAACTGTGGTCCTCCCAGTCTCCACCTCCTGGGTAACCAGGATTACAGGTGTGAACCACGATGCCTGGCTGCTGTAGTTTTTTTTTTTTTGGTGGTACTGGGGTTTGAACTCAGGACTTTGATCTTGCTGGGCAGACACTGTACCACTTGAACCACACCCTCAGCCCCTATCATTTTTATTTTAAATCTTTTTCTGATGCTTCCAATACAAAAAAATATTGAGGCTTCATGAAGTTAAATTTCCTTTTCCTTCGTTTGGTTTTGGAATCATGCTATGAAAGTCTCTCTGTATCCCAAGATTATATCAATGATTTTATGTTTTCTATTAGTTTTACAATTTGAAATTTATATCCTTGAGCTGTATAGACTTTATTATATATGTTCTGTGGTAGGAATTTGGTGAGACATTTCATCCATCTGTTCATTAAATACATCTTTAGCTTCTGCCTCCCAAGTGCTGAGCAGGGTTCCAAAGAGGATGCAATAGATAAAACAGGCAAGTCTCTTTCTCTTAAATGGTATATCCTAGAAAGGGGAGGAGGGCAGTAAAGAGGGAATGTTGTTGAAGATAGTGTTAGGGCTGTGTTGACCACACAGCAGAACAGGAAGATGTACTGCAGTGTAGCCTGTGGTTGTTTTTAGCTGGGCAGAGCAGAAGTGGTACCTCTGAGGAGATGGCATTTGAGCTGACTTCTCTAAATTATCTGTTCATTCTCCATGTGAAATATAACATTTAAAATATACACATTTTATAAACCCACATATATGTGTGTGTGTATAGATATATATATCTATATATACACGATGATTTTTCTGGACTCTATTCTATTTCTGATGCTGTACCCCACTTTTTAATTCTTTTTAATTTTTTGGCAGTACTAGAATTTGAACTTGGGACAGGCCAAGCACTCTACCATTTGAGCCAGACCTCCAGCCCTTTATGCTATATGTTTCTCAGATAGGGTCTCTTATTTTTGCTGCAGGCTGGTCTCAGACCACAGTACTTCTATTTATGCTTCCCATATACTTGGGATTATAGCCGTGAACCACCATGCTTGGCTTATTTGGCCAGATGGAGTATTGCTAACTTTTTGTCCAAACTGACCTTGAACTGCGATCCTCCCAATCTCTGTCTCCCAAGTAGCTGAGATTATAGGCATAAACCACTGTGTCTGACTTTTATTTGTTGTTTTAGAATTTATTTTGCAAGGCACATTTCCCCCTATTTTCCTTTTCAAGGATTTGGTTACCGTTCTTATACGTTTACTCTTCCAGTTGAAGTTTATCATGTATTAAGTTCCAACGGTAACAATAAAAAAGGAAAATTACACAGTTCTGGTTTGAATTTTATTAAACCTGTACATCAATTTGAGGGAGAGTACCACCTTTATAATATTTATTTTTGCTATTAAGTAACAAAATTATCCTTCATTTTATTCAGCTATTTCATTATGGCCTTTGTCAACTTTTTACAGACTGTTCATAAAGATCTTGCATATTTCTAAGTGTATTCTTGGTGTTTTGGGGTTTTTGTTGCTGTTGTAATTTTGTGAAGAAAAAGATTTGGATTGCCAAATATTATATCTTAAGACAGTCTGCTGCTGTGGTGCCTGAAGCTTCATCACTTTTGTATTTCCTTCACAATAACACTTTCAGCATTTAAAATAGCCCTATTCTATCTGATGTATGATCTTGGTCAAAGAATAACAGTATCAAAAAGTCTATGTCTTTAGGTTTAAAGACTGTGCATGAACAAGATAAACCCACGAAGCTGTTTATTTCTAACACCAAGATTTACCCTGTGCTTAATGTAGCGGTAGGGGAAAGACCCATACCAAATGCAAAGGTGAAAGGGAAAGCACATTTTAATGGATTCACAGTGCTCTTTATGAGCACTACCGCTGAGCTTTCCTTTAGCCTCGTCAAATGACTGTCTGTTCTTGTCTAAAGCAGTGTTTCACAAGTGGTGGGATTTCAGGAAGAGACAAGTTCTGTGGCACTCATGGCTCCTGACAAGCTGCTGAGAATTTAGAGATGTGAGGAAGACCAGCACATAGCAGTATGAAGTTGGACTTTTACTTTGCCTCGTATATTCAGCTATCGAGGCAATTAATTGAAAAAAGTAGATTATTTTTGGAAAGAAAATCTCATATTTCTGACTTACTATTGTCTTTCACCCAAAGAGAGCTTATATTTTGTTTCTACACATACTCTGTATTATCTGTTATTTATATATATGTGTTATTCTCCCTGTTTGCATTTGCATTTTTCTGCTGTTTATCTTTGCCCACCTCTCTCTTTCTCTTTTTTTTATATCTGTCTTTTGGATATGGTTTAGGTATATCTTTTCTAGGTACATATAAGTTAGATTTTGTTTGAAACAGTGTCTCTGCAGCCCAGATTGGCCTGAAACTCAAGATCCTCCTGCCACAGCACCTGAGTGTTGGAATGATAGTTGTGCAACACCATCCCCAGCTAACAGCTAGATTTTAACCCAACCGTAGAGTTTGTCTTTTAGTAGGAAAAGTCGGCCCATTTGTATTTGTTGTCATGCATTTATTATTATTATTATCTTTTTCTGGTAATTTAGTCATTTATGATTACTGTGCTTCTTATTGCCTTTCTTCTCCTTTCTTTACATTTGTTGAATTAATCATTTTTTTCTTTCCTTTTTCCATTCATAGGTTGGAAATTCTGCCACGTATTTATTTCCTACTAGTGACATTTCTTCTGACAGTGTCTTTCACTGATTTCCAGCACATTTTTGTCACTTAGATATATTGATTAAATTAAAAATGAGGAAATAATGAGGTGGAAGAAAGCTGATGAACTCTGTGCCTGAGTGTTGACACTTTTTCTGGAATTGCTAGTTTGGGATATAAAATGCACAAATTTCTTGGAAATTGGTTTCTGCTGTCTCTCTCCTCTTCAATTCTTCTCTGTCCATTACTTTTGTCCTTGTCTATTGACATCATCCCATTAAAATACTCTCTGTCCTTAAATGGTAAAACTTTCTCCATTATTTTACCTTCATTGCTTTTTCATTTGTTATTTCCATAAAGTCTTGTCTTTTTCAGAGTTTAGTAATTTGGGTACTTCAGATTCTTTGTATTCCATTTATTCTATCCATTATAAGCTCACTTTTACTTCCACCACTTTGGTGAACTTAGTAGATTTACTGAGTCAGTAGCTCTTTTCAATCATCATTTTCTTTGACAAATTCCACTTCTGACACTGTTGAGCATTTCCTCCTTCTTGAAACTTTTTTCCCCCGACCTTCAGTCCTGTTCCTTGTTCTGTCTCTCTTTCTGTCTCTTTCTAACTATTTCTTTCTGGGCATTGCTAGGGTTCTTTTCTTGGCCACCTTTTTGTCTCACAGTGTAGGGAATTGGATATTCTTTGGCCGATTCTCAGCTGAATGATCTTGGCTAAATTATTTACCCTTTTTGATCCTCAGATTCCTCATATGTAAAATAATGATGTTGGTGCTGTCAGTCTAGCAGGTTGATATATGCATTAAGTGATCTCCTGTTAGTATAAAGTAATCTCCTATTAGTATAAAGTAATCTATTAGTATAAAACTCAATACAAATGCGAGTTATAGTAATCACCCACTTGGTTATATGTTCCCTCATTAAACAGTTATTAGATGCTTATAGTATTTTAGTTTCTACATTATAGCTACAGAACAAGGCTTCAGTGGATTTATAAATTTAATATACCATTTTAAAGTCAAGCTGGGTTTGATTTTCTCATAAACCAATCACATTTTATATCGATCCTGTTTACACATATTTTCCTCCATTAACTGGGATTCCCACTTTTTCTGTAAGGCCAGGTGCTCCCTTGACATCTTGAATATCTCAGGCTCCCTTGACATCTTGAATATCTCAGGGTGGTGGGTTAGGGTATGAGTTGCCCTGCTCTCACCAGCTATGCCCTGACCTAGCAGGAGATGCTCTCTGGCCTCTGGACCAGAAGCACTCTCCCCAATCCTCCACTTGATGGTTTCCCCTTGTTACCAGCCTGTGGAATTAGTCACACAAGCCAATCACATCCTTTTACAGTAACCAAGGGTCACCTCACCCCTTGTCACTACAAAGCCTGCCTTGCACAGCATCTGCTGGTTCACTGTACCTGAGCATAACCCCATGTGACCCTGTGTACAGTGCTGTGTCCTCCTCCTCCAGGATGTGACTACATGATTTGTAAACTGCTGTCCATGTCAGGTGTTCTGTGTTTGGTCATCTTGTACTATTTAAGGCAGAGAATCCCTCCTTCACCAATGGGGTGAATGGGAGGAGTGGTCAGAACAGTTAAAACGTAGAAATATATTCAGAACCCTTTCCTATTACTCCCTGCACTAATCTTTTTTTTCACTGTGCCAAAATACCGAAGGCTGGGTACTTTATAAAGAGGTGGTTCTGGAGGTTCAGGGGCATGGCACTGACTTCGCTTGGCTCATGTGAAGACCTTGTGGTGGATGGCATCACAGTGGCAGGGGTGCATTTATGAGGGAGAGATCACATGATAAGACAGGAAACCAAGAAAGTGGGGAAGAGTCAGTAACAGCCTTGTTACTAGGCCCCAGTCAGTCCTTACAGGTCCACCACCTCTTAACATTGCCAAGCTTTTGACACGTGAATTGTTGGGGACAAACCCCTCTACATTCAAACCATAGCATTCCCTTGTACCTTCTCTTCCTGTCCTTGGCTCCCAAGCCATTTTCTATATTATATTTATTGCTGATTCTTTTATAATAATGTGTGTTTATTGCAGATGTTTTGTTGTGTCAGAGGCGAGCACGTTTTTCTCACACAGTTCTGTGTCTTGTCACTTATAGCGTGGCTTGGTTTTTTATTGCCCTCAGAGGGTTGTTGGCATAATCCCTTGCTGAGGAGGAATTTGTAGTTTCAGGAGTCAGTGACATTCAAGGATGTTTCTGTGGACTTTACCTGGGAGGAATGGCTGCAACTAGATTCCGGTCAGAGGCACTTGTATGGGAAAGTGATGCTGAGAACTATAGGAACCTGGTCTCACTGGGTAAGGATTCTTCTCATAACTCAAGACCCAGCTCTTGACATTTCCCTGCCCCAATCCTGTATGACCTATGAAAGTAGGATTGAAACTTGAACTTGAAATCCCAGCTCTTTACAGGGTATTGTTTTAGAATATTTGTTTGGTATCCCCGCTTTCAAGGCAAAAGTTCTTTTGTATAGAATGGAAAAGGGGAAACTTCATAAGAAACATCTTCCTCTTTCAGAAGTTCTAGAGGGAAGGGATCACAATGGTGCTGGGATTGGTTTTTAGCCTCAGTTCAGAACCCAAATTTAATCTCTTTCCTCCCAAGCAGAGTATCAGTTTTCTAAACCAAATGTGACCTCTTAGCTGGACCCTGAAGAAAAAAGAACTCCCAGGGTAGGTCTCTCCAGGTGGGTATCTGGATGCAAGGACTTGTAGCATGAGCGCATCTCATTGAGGGGAAATGATTTCAGTGTTCCCTGGGTCTCTGGAGATACTAGCACCAATTGCTGTGTGTTCTCTGAGAAAATGCTCCTCAGTACTGATGAGACTTGTTCTTTCTGGCACTCGAATATGGCCTTATTTTGGAGGGAGGTAATACTGAGGATTAAATGGGTTACTACCGTTGTACATTGCCTGGAACATACAGCACATTCAGAAAATGTTAGCAATTACTGCTTCCTCTTCTGTCTTCATCTGTATTTTGAATTGAATCTATTGTTCTGTCTTCTCAAAGCAAAATATCTCCTCTTACTCCCTTGCATGAATATTTCTTCCCAGCCATAATCTATATCCTTAGCTTCCTTTCCTTTATTTACTTAAACATTTGAAAGCTTTCTTTTCATTTAAAGCTAACTAACATTTCTCCCGCTTCCCCTTGTATAAGTGTCTTACACAGTTTACATTTTAAAAAAATGAAAAGTTTCTTTAGGTTAACCTGTTTTTATTTCTGTTTGCCTTACATTTTGTGTTATTTCCTTTCTCATTCCCACATTTAAAAATCTGTAGACACTGTCCTTTCAGTCACAGTTACCTCTTACTAGTTAATGCCTCTTAATCTTTGTAACCTGGTTATTAATTCCCACCACAACTGAAAGTTCTCTTTTAGATGGTCTCACTGACCTTTATGTTTTCTATACTTCCAGCCCTATTACTTCTTTTTATACTTTGTTTCTTTGTTTTGCTGTTTTGAGACAGAGCCTCATTATTTGGCACAGGCTGGCCACAAACTCACAGTCCTCCAACCTCAGCCTCCCTAGTGCTAGAATTGCAGGCCTACCTTTTAGTACATTTTCTTAAGTTAAAGAACTAGCAGCTATTAATATGATCTGTGGACGATATATGGCTAAGTTTAAGGGAGTACATGAAATCATTAAAAGAATATACTGGCCTAGTGTGGTGGCTCAAGTTTACCTACTCAGGAGATTGAGATAAGGAAAATCTAGACTCGAGGCCAGTCCAGGGAGAAAAGTTTTCAAGACCCCTTCTCAACCAGTGGCTGGGCATGGTGGTATATACCTGTCATCCCACCTTTACAGGGATGCACAAATAGGAGGATTATGGTCTAGGCCAGCCCAGGTATAAAGCAAGACCTTGTGTCAAAAATAACCAACACAGCCAGGCACTGATGGTCATGCCTATAATTCTAGCTACTCAGGAGGCAGGGATCAGGAAAATCATGGTTCAAAGCCAGCCCCAGGCAAATACTTTGAAATCCTATCTCAAAAATACCCAACACAAAACAGAGCTGAAGGCATGGCTCAAGTGTTAGAGTACATGCCTAGCAAGCATGAGGCCCTGATTTCAAAAATAAATAAATAAATAAAAATAACCAACATAAAAAGGCTGGTGGAGTGGCTCAAGTGGTATAGTGCAAGGCCAAGTCCAAATCCCAGTTCAATTGGAGCTGTGGCTCAGGTGGTAGAGCGCCTGCCTTGCTAGCACAAGGCTCTGAGTTTAAACCCCAGTACTGCCAAACCCCAGTTCAGCAAAAAAAGAAAAAATACAGAGACAGTATAGATGCAGTTTGGCTTAAGGGAACAGCAAGTGCGAAGACCCTGAGGTAGGAGACTGCACATTTGAATGGAGAGATGCGAGGATTTCTTTAAACTTTGCCTTTCACGCCTGTAAAAAATCTAGTTCTGCTATCAGACTTTTTATTTCTGTGAGCTCTTTTATTCTGCATGTTCCTTCTTTATCATAGCAGTCACTTTTAGTACATGCATTAACTTCTCTGGGTGTATACAGATATTTTGGTATACAACCAATATATCAACCAATGACTGGGCATAGTGGTATGTACCTGTCATCCCAGCTTTATGGAGATGCACAAATAGGAGGATTGCATCCTCCTCTCTCTATATATATGTTGATATATCTGTGCAGCATTTGCTCCTTGCTTCCTAGGTTATTTTAGTTTGATTATTTAGACTTGTTTTGGTCACTCCACTGTTACGTTGGCAGGTTTTTGGAGGCATCAGAGGGAGGCACACTTTTATTACTTTGTTTTGTAGTGCTGTATATTGATCCCAGGGCCTCTTTCATGCCAAGCAAGCACTCTTACCACTGAACTACATCCCCATCCACCCCAATCCTGTATTTTCCACTCCCACTTCTTTACTCCCTGCTTCAGGCTTTCCCATTAGATTGAATCCTAAGGATTCTTCACTTGTTTATGATTGTATTTTACACTGTATTTCACTTGTTCCTCTGACTGTCTGCCTGCCTACTAGCATATAGGCTCACTGAATTGTCATTATCGAGCTTGTGTTTCTTCTCTCTCCTTCCCCTGCTCTGTGCTAGGGACTGAACCCAGGGCCTTGTGCTTGGCTAGGCAAGCACTCTACCACTGAACTAAACACCCGATCCTGAGCACACTTTTCGTTATATCCCCTGCCTGCACCAATGCCTGCCAGAGTAAGTATTTAATATTGAATGACACCAATAAAATTTTTAGAAATCAGGTGAAAACGTAGGTTTGAGAGTCATAACCATATTTGTGAAGTTTGTACTAATGAAGATTTAGTAATCATCAGGAAGCATGAGTGAGAAGGACGAAGCAACCTGGATAGAACTTGAGTCCAGTATCACTTGGCTAGAGCCAAAGATGCTCTCTCAAAGGCCGCAAAAGAGTGGTCTGAGGAGGAGCAGGTTAGGGGTAGACCTGAGTCAAGGGAAGAGAAAAAAGCAGAGAGCATGCTGAGTGTAGAGTAAAAATGGAAAGATGCCTGTGCATATAGTGATAAGGAACTGGTCTGTGACCTAGGGAAGAGCCCCTTTAGTGGCTGTGAGTGGAAAAGTGAAGAAACAAACAAAGACAATAAGTAAATAAGTTCTGAAAGCAAATAGGTACAGACTGTCATTTCAACAAGGTTAGCTCTGAGGAAAGGAATGGATGAGCAAGAACTAAAAGAAGTCAGAGGCAGAACACCTCTGGCCTGTTTTTTGTTTGTTTGTTTATTTGTTTTGTTTTTTTTAACAAGGGAAAGACCTGGGGCTAGAGGTATAGCTTAAGGAGTACAGTGCCTGTCTAGCAAGTGGAAGTCCTGAGTTCAAACCCCAGTACCACCACATACACACACACACACACACACACACAGACACACACACACACAAAGAAAAAAAAAAGGTTAGGGAAAGACTTGAATGTAACAATAAGAACAAGAGGTCCATAGAGAAGGCGAAACTAAAGATAGAGAAAAGTGGAAGAATGGAATGGAGCCCAGAGAATGTGATGATGTGCCAACTCCACATCTTGTTCTTTCCAGATATTATTGCCAAATTAGTCTACCTTCTAGTCCTCTTAGTGTCCTGTCCAGTCCAAGAAGTGAAGGCATTGATTTATTGAATACTGTGCTTAGCTCAATGTATAAACCTACAGGGTAGGTATTGTTTTCTCCTTTCAAGGTGGAAGACATGGCGACGTGCCAAGATTTGAAGACAGATGTTATCTTTTTGTCTTCAAGTTTAATGCTAATTTAATTTTAAAAAGTCATAATTTCCTTTCTTTGTCTTGCTTCAACTTATTTCCTAGCATATTTAGTAAAACCTAGAACTTCTGTAGCCTGGACTGATTTTCTTTTGAGCATCATTGTCTTCTTTTTCTGTACTAAAGTTTATTTATGTAGTCATTGAATGTTTTAGGTTTTGCTCGTGTTTTATGGAAGATGAGTAGAACATGTAAAGACAGATGTGCAATTCAGTTCTTCATGCCGGTATTATTATTGGTAATGTTAATGCTGCGGTAAAGTTGGAAGTTATTAGTATTATGGAGAACAGTGAATTTTAAGCCTTTTAATCAGTGGTCCTTAGGCTGATATTACAGTGACCTTACAGGATAGGTCTACTAGTGACAAATTCTCTTAGTTTTCATTCATATGAAAATCTTTACCTTTATTCCTGAACAATGTTTTCATTGGTAATACTCTAAGTTTACAATAATTTTCTTTTAGCACTTTAATTGGCCCACTTCCTTCTGACATTCATGGTTTCTGATTAGAAGTTCACTTCTTATTTACATGGTTGCCCACATCTGTTAGTAATGTGTCATTTTTCTCTGGATATTTTCAAGATTTTTTTTTCTCATTTTCTTTCATAATTTGATTATGATGTTTCTAGGTTTCTTTGGGCTGATCATCTTGAAGGTTTTAAGCCACATATGGGAAGATTTTAGCCATTATTACTTCAGGTATTTTTTAGTACTGTACATTTTTCCATTTATGGGACTCTAGTGAGATTAATGTTAGGCCTTCTCAGTCTTGTCCTGTAACAGATCGCTGAGTCTCTTTACCTTTTTATAAAAATCTTTCTCTCTGTAGTTCAGATTGGACATTTCTTTAAAATCTGTCTTCGGGTTCACTATTTCTTTTCTCTGTTATCTCCTTTTATTGTACTGTGTTAGATCACTATTTGTTGTTGTAACAAAATATGTGAGAAAACAACTTAAAAGGAGGAAAGATTTATTTTGGCTCAAACCATGACTAGTTTCCTCCATTACTATGGGCCTGTACTGAGGCAGAACAGCATGGCAGCAGGAGGGCATGGCAGAGCAGAGCTGAACTCATGGCAGTCAAGAAAGAGAGAGAGAAAGAGAGAGAGAGAGAGAGAGAGAGAGAGAGAGAGAAAGAGAGAGACGGACAGAACAGAGGAAGAGGCCAGAAATAAGATATGATACCCTCCAAAGGCATATTCTCAGTGACCAACTTCCTCTAATCAGTTCTCCTTTCCACAAATTCTATCTATCTGTGGATGAATCCATTGATTAGAGCAGAGCCCTCATAATCTACTAACTTTCCCAAAGCCCATCAGCTGGCAACTAGACCTTTAGTAATAAGCCCTTTGGGGATACCCATCATATCTGAACCGAAACACACTGCCCCTGTACCCCAAAGGCTTTTGTCTTGTGTGTGTGAGTGGGGGGAGGTGAGACAGGGTCTTGCTGTATTGCCTAGGCTGATGAACTTACTCTGCCAAGCTAGCCTTGAACTTATGATCCTCCTGCCTCAATCTTCCTAATACTAGGATTATAGGCATGAGCTACCGTGTGCAGCTTTCATGTTGCTTTTATAGGGTAAAATGCAGTTAGTTCATCTTCAAGAGTTCTCAAAAATCTCAACAGTTCTAGCTTTCCTCAAAAGTTCAAGGTCAAAGTCTCCTTTGAGACTCAAGGCAAACTTTTAGCTGTTAGCCCCTGGAAAAATAGAAAAACAAGTTACTTATTTCCAACATAGAGTGATGGGACAGGCACAGGGTAAATATTCCCACAAAATCCAAATGACAAACATTAAATCTTGTAGCCCCATGTCAGGCATCCAGGCCACAGGGTGGCATGATGTGAACTTAAAAGGGCTCAGGCATCCCCATCCCTACAACAGCAGCTTACATGACTTTGCTGCTGGACTGGCTTTGCTAGCTTCTTATACTTCCCTCCACAAACATTCCGTGTTTCTAGCATCTCTAACATCCTGCAGTCTTCATTGCAACTTCAGCTTCACTCACAGCTCCACATACTGCCCTCTTAGAGGCTTCCTATAGGAGTTCTAATCCTGCCCCACATTGCTTGTCACCTTCCTTTGAAATCTTAGTAGAAGCTTCTGTGATGCCACAAAACTTGTATTCTGCACGACTGCAGAGCCAGCTTCATGTGGACAATGCCAAGGTCTTCCGCCAATTTGAGCAATATGTGGACCTCCTTGGACCATGCTACAGAGGCTTCTAGATGGCTAGATGAGGGGAAACACTTTTCTAGTGGCCCTATTGGAGCAGGGTGCCTTGGCATTCTCACTTACTGCCATCTTTCAGGTGATTTATTCCTTTACATCCTTGAGCCTGTGATGGCTGGGGCCTGGCAAATTCCTGAGATGTTCTTATGGCATCTTTCCTGTTGTCCCAATGTAAAGTATGTAGTTTCTTTTTGTGGCACTAATCTCTTCAGCAGACACCCTTTCCTGGCCGCAACTTCACACAGCTTTCTTTCTCAACCAAACTGCAAGATTTTCAGACCCTCTGTCCTATTTTTTGCTCCCTCTCCTTACATCTGGATAAAAGCATCCAGTAATACCCATACCATTGCCTAGATGTTGTATTGCCTTGAAATTTTCTCCATCAGATTAATTCTCTGTTTAATTTTAGCCTTCCACAAACTCTTCAAGGCATGGGCAAAATATAGGCACATTCTTTCCCAGAATGTAACATGAATGGCCTCTAGTCCAATTCCTGGTAAAATCCTCATTTCCATATGAAACTTCATGAGCACAGCTTTCACTGACCACATTCCTATCCACATTCTGATCTGCACTCCTGTGAGAACCACCCAATCAACTCTGTTTACAGCATCCTAAGGCTTCTCTAGCCTGCTTCTCTGATTTCAAACTCTTCCCATAAACCAGTTCCAAAGACTTCTGAACTACACCATCATCACATCAACAGTCTTACTTCTTGGTACCAATTTGCTATGTGACTTTTTGTCACTGTGACAAAATATCTGAGAATACAAAAGGAGAAGATACTTATTTCGACTCAACGGTTTCAGAGGTTTCAGTTCATGGTTGTCTTTCTCCATTGCTATGAGTCTGTGCTGAGGCAGAACATCATGGCAGCAAGAAGGCATAGGAGAGCAAAGCTGCTCACCACATGGCAGCCGGGATGCAGAGACAGAGGAAAAGGCCAGGAACAAGATATACCCTTCAAAGGTATGCCCTCAGTGATACATTTCCTCTAATCAGGCCCCATCTTCCATCGTTTCCACCATCTCTCAGTAGTCCAATTATGAATCCATCAGTGGGTTAATCCATTGCTTAGGTCATAGACTGTATGATCTGCTCCCTTCCCAAAGGCCTGCCAGATGACAGCCAAGCCTCTAAACACATGAGCATTTGCGGGGGGGGGGGGGGGGGGGCGGCAAGAGGGGGGCAATTAATATCCAGACCACACCATGCACCTAAATTAGCAAGTTAAGTTATTTATTTTATAAATAAATATTTACATACTTGAGATATACATTTTAAGTTCTGAAATATCCATTTGGTTCTTTTTGTATCTTCTCATTGTTGAGATTTTATTTCCATTTATTTCAAATGTATCCATTCTTATTGGAACAAGTAAGGCAACTACTTTAAAATCTTTGTCTGATAATTGCATCAGTCTCATTTGAAGTCTGTTGATTTCAAAGAAAATTAAATTTTCTTAGTAACTGGTTTTGTCATTGATTTCAAACGGTATTATGGACAATCTTGGATATTATAGGACTATAACTGTAATACTATAGTGTTACAGGACTCTGAGTCTTTAAGTGCTACGGAATTGTTTAGTAGGCAACAGATCTAGACGCGTTCAGAGTACAAAATCCAAACAATATTCTGTGAGTTGTGGTTTCAGTGTCAGTTTTGTTGTAAGATTGTCCCCACACATCTGACCTTATGGAACTTAGGCAGTAGTCCCTCCTGTTTCCAAAGTTCATGTGTGCTGTTTGGGGTCAGTTTCATGCTTGCACAGCTCATAGGTCAGCCAGGAGTTCATAAATAACTTTTAGGAGAAGCTCCTCTCTGTCTCCTCAGTACTTTCAGGTTTCCTGTTGCTTCCTTTTCCAGCCTCTGGGCTCATGCAGGAGTTTTATTTAGTTGCCCCACTCTACTGTAGCTTTCCGTGACTACCCACATGCAGAGCCAGTTAGCAGAAAGACAAAGAAAGATGAAATGGTGCTTCTCATCACCCTCTGGGACCACAAATTCTTCACTGGGGAGGCAGGTCCCAAAGATTTGGGACTCCTACAGTTACGTTTTTTTTTTCTTTTTTTTGTTTTTGGTGGTAGGGTTTCCCTAAGTTGTTCAGCCTGATGTTGAAGTGATCCTTCTGCCTCTGCCTCCAGAGTAGCTGGCACTACAAAAGTGTACCATCACCCCAGTTTCCTATTCTACTGAAGCTGCCAGAGGATTGCTTAGGTTCTGTGTTAGAAAAAACTGAAGAAAAGAGAAAAAAAAAATTCAGTTTCCCATACCCTCTGAACATTCCCGAGCCTTCTGCTCCTTGAGCCAAGTATAGAGAGTTTTTCCTGGACAAGTTATCCTGTCTTCTTCTCTTGCCTTGGTTTCTATTTTCAGGTTGTTGGCTGAGTTCAGTATGTAGGAAAAGAAAAACAACAAAGGTAACTCATCAGTGGTTCAGTGGTACTTTGGATTTTGGTCTCCTTCCCCAACTCACCTCCTACTACTATTTACTTTTCAGAGCTCTCAGGTAAAACTACATTATGTTCCATTCAGCTTTTCAGTTGGGAGGAGAGAGGGAGGAATGTGCTTGCTCCACCTTAATCTGAACAGGATCCTCCACTTTGATTTTATTTTGATCTTTATTGTCTAACTTCTTTTTTTTTTTTTAACAGTACTGAGGTTTGAACTCAGGGCCTCATACTCACTAGGCAGGTACTCTGCCACTTGAGCCATGCTTTCAGCCCGTTTTGCTTAGTTATTTTTCAGATAGATCTAATGGTTTTTGGCCAGGGCTGGCCTCAGACTGTGATCCTTCTCTCTGTGCCTCTTAGTAGCTGGGACCACTGGCATGTGATCCCACTAACTTTTTGCCCCAGCTGGCTTCAAGCTGTTATCTTCCTAACCTCCACCTTCCAAATAGCTGAAATAACTGGTGTGAGCAACACACTCACCTTCTTTATCTAACTTCTTAAGGTGGAAACTTAGGTTATAGATGTTGACCCATAGGTCATCTTTATATTTGGTAAAAAACAACATTTAAAGCTATAGATTTTCCTCTAAGCATTGCTTTGGCTACATTATGCATTATTTCCGTTGTGATTTCTCCTTTGATCCCTGGGGATTTTTTTTACTGATTAGTTTCCAAACATAGACTTTTCCCAAATAGTCAAAACAGAATTATGTAGGTGTTTTTTTTTTTAACTCTAATGTGTGGGAGAGTGTTCCCACACATAATCATGTTTCAAATTTAATTTGAATCGTATAATTTGAATTCATATAATACAAAATTTACCAAATTATCCATTGTCTGCATACAATTTAGAGACATTTGAGTACATTCAGATTGTTGTGCTGCCAATACCACCATGTAAAGATAGCCCATGGATACCTAGACCGTATATTTACTTTTAGTCTGTTTTGAAACTTTATCTACATGAAATATTATATAAATGTTTTGTGTCTTTGCCTAAAGTATTACTCATTCATATTGACATGTGTAACTTTAGTACATTATGCTTATTTTGTCAGTTATCCCAGTGTATAAATATTTGACAGTTTAGTTTTCCATTTTTTTCATTGGTGGACATATGTGTTGTTTCCAGTTTTTGCCATTGTCCACAATGCTACTTTAAAAATAATGAATCCTATACAGAAACTTTAAAGCGACAGAGGTTAACATGAGAAGGGGATCAGGAACCAGTGTAAAGATCAGTTAGAGATAAATCAACATGGGTTGTAACACATGTGTACACGAAAGCAATGCTAGGAATATTTCTGTATAGCTCTCCTTAACTCAACTAGCAAAAATGCTTTGTCTTCCTTATTATGCTTATGTCTTCTCTTCAACAAAATTAGAGATAAGGGCAGAAAAGGTTCTGCCTGGAAGTGAGGGGGGGAAGGGGGAGGGAGGCAGGGGGGAAGAAATGACCCAAACAATGTATGCACATGTGAATAAATGAATAATTTTTAAAATAAATAAAAATAATGAATCCTGGTGTACAGTTTTACTAATGTAAATTTACCTTGTTGATTTGCTGAATCATAGTCTATGCATCTGTTCTGGGTTGTACTATTATTCTAATAATTAAGCCAAATTACATTTACACAAGTAGTGTGAAAATTCCCTTTATCGAACATCTTTCCAAAATCCGCAGCCTGAATTTTTATATTGTTATGCAGATGAATGTGCTAATGCTATTCCCTTGCTACTTTGATCTGCCTTCCCCTAGCTACTGTTGACATTGGACATCTTTGCTTATGTTTATAAATCATTGGTGGTTCCTTTTCTGAAGTGCTTATTTGAGCCTTTTACCCATTTTTCTAGGGGGTTAATATTTCGTAGACACTTTTATCAGTTGGGCTTCTAGTTTTTTGTGGGTTCTGTGTTGCAAAAATCTTCTCCCAGTAGGTAGCTTCTATTTTTTGTAAGCTTTATTTATGTCTTTTGGTGACTATGACTGAATCCATTTAATTTTCTCAGTTTTTTTCTCCCTTTGGGTTTTTATGCTTTTCTTCTCATGTTATTGTTTTAAAAACTTACTTCCTCAACCTGCATATACTTTCCAAACTTAACATTTTCTATCTATAATTTATCATTTAGTGGTGGCTTTTCTTTCTAGACATTGTTGTCATCTAACTGTGCTAATAGATTCTTCTTTATTCTTTATTTTGTATTATGGGTAGCAATTTAAATATTCCCAAAGAGCTTGGATAGCTGGATATGCCCATAGACATATCCAGACAAAAGACAGCCACCAATTCATGTTGCCTGCTGATATTTTTATGCTCTATTGGATAGATCTTCTCTCTGGGGTAACTTGGTAGGGGGATGTTTTTTGGAGGTGGAGCCTGCTTGATGTTCCCTTTTTTCTGTAAGTAGGTCAGATTAGAAGGGAAAAACCTGGTTAGTGCATACCCCTTGCTTCACAGTAAGTCTTTGTGCACAGCCTTTAGTTCATTGGTTTAGCATTAAACTCTGTTGTTGATTTTGATCAGCAGTTTTAAACCTGATACCTGATTGCATTTTTCTGTCCTCTCTCCTTTTTACCTCCAGGCCGTTTTGTCTGAGGTAAGAAATGGAATCTGAGAAAATAAAGCCGAGGTGAATCTAAGTTCCTTTCTTCTCTTCAGCCCCTTCTCCAGTGCTTCAACAGATCCTCCCTTGTCTACCCCTACTAGCAGTTCTGATTTTCATAGAAAGGATAATTAGGAAAGATTAGGACCTTTTGGACTCTATCACATCTGTGAGTTGATAATAGTCTGCTTAAAGTTTAAAGTGAAAAATGCCTGTACATTGTATCATGCTCCCTGAAGAGTTTTAAGTTTCAAGTATATCCTGGAACTTTCTTTTGCAGACAGATATGTTTCCTAACAGTAGTTTATATACATTATTTTATTCATTCTTTTTTTCTAGGAAAAAACCTCCAGCTTTTATTAGTATGTAAAATACCATTAAATTCTTTTCAGAATTGTTTGTCACAGGGTTATTCAGTGTTAAATCTGTTGACATACTCATCTCAAGCCAGATCTTATTTACTCTTTATCAGATTACTTTTATCTTATTTTGTGTCTGTAAAAACCCAAACCCAAATAATGAAGGTGGCATTAAAATCCAGTTTGAACCCATTTGCATGACTTTAGGCCAACAATCTTTTCACTCTGTCACACTATGACATTTTATAAAGGTTAATTTGGTGTGGAATCCTAAGCAGCATGACAAGAGGAAAGAGACTGCTGGTAGAAGTACCAATATGATGTGGTAAGGCTCTCTGATCTGCTTTTCCTAATCCCATTCTTATGTATGTTTTCCCTTAGTTTCAAGCTTATTATCTGCACATCCTTCCTGAATCAGCTCATGCTTCTCCACTTTCCCAGCAGACCTGCCATCCCTTCCTTCTAGTCCCTCATTTTCTGTGGATTGGTTCACTTTCTTTGCCTTCTGTTTTTTCTAAATAATTAAAGCGATATCTTTGAAATCTCTGGAATAGCTACTAGGCAGTAGCTATTCTAGTTCCAGTCTCGTATTCCTGCCTTATATAGTTTTCAATCTCCAAGCACAAACACCAATATAATTTTTAATTTTTTTCAGACTCAGAGATAAGACTTAAAACCAAAGCGTCAACTTCAAAGCTCAGCATTCCTGAAGATTTATCCCATGGGATCATAATGGAAAAGGAATGTGTCTTGACTTCAACTTTAGGGGATAGCTGTGAACCTGAAAATTCGTTAGCGGGGCAACAGGAAAGACATACAGGCCAAGTGGCAATTATCCAGGAAGAAACCCTCACTGAGAGGAAGGTATGTAGTGCTGATGAATTTGAAAGATATTCCAGTCAAGGTTTTATCCTTGATACACCACAAAGCATTCCTATGTTGAAAAGGCTCCATAATTGGAATATACATGGAAACAATGCAAAACAAAAATCTGAATTAATGAAAACTCAAAGAATGTTTGTAAGAAAGAAAATTTATGAATGTAATGAGTGCAGGAAAATCTTCAGCCAGAGCTCATCCCTTCTTAAGCACCAGAGGATTCATACTGGGGAAAAACCCTATAAGTGCAATGTATGTGGCAAGCACTTCATTGAACGCTCCTCCCTCACTGTACATCAAAGAATTCATACTGGAGAGAAACCCTACAAATGTAATGAGTGTGGAAAAGCCTTCAGTCAGAGCATGAACCTTACTGTTCATCAAAGAACTCATACTGGAGAGAAACCCTATGAGTGCAAAGAATGTGGAAAAGCCTTCCGTAAGAATTCATCTCTTATTCAACATGAAAGGATTCATACTGGAGAAAAACCCTACAAATGTAATGACTGTGGGAAAGCCTTTACACAAAGCATGAATCTTACTGTCCATCAGAGAACTCATACAGGAGAAAAACCCTATGAATGTAATGAATGTGGAAAAGCTTTCAGTCAAAGCATGCATCTTATTGTTCATCAGAGAAGTCACACTGGAGAAAAACCCTATGAGTGCAGTGAATGTGGAAAAGCCTTTAGTAAGAGCTCAACTCTTACTCTACATCAGCGAAATCACACTGGAGAAAAACCCTACAAATGTAACAGATGTGGGAAATCATTTAGCCAAAGTACATACCTTATAGAACATCAGAGACTTCACTCTGGAGTAAAACCGTTTGAATGTAATCAGTGTGGAAAAGCTTTCAGTAAGAATTCCTCTCTTACTCAACATCGGAGAATTCATACTGGAGAGAAACCTTATGAATGCATGTTATGTGGGAAACATTTCACTGGACGATCATCTCTTACTGTGCATCAGGTTATTCACACTGGAGAGAAACCTTACGAATGCACTGAATGTGGAAAGACCTTCAGCCAGAGTGCATATCTCATTGAGCATCAAAGAATTCATACTGGTGAAAAGCCCTATGAATGTGAGCAGTGTGGAAAAGCCTTCATTAAGAATTCTTCCCTTACTGTGCACCAGAGGACTCACACAGGAGAGAAACCTTATCAGTGTAATGAATGCGGAAAAGCCTTCAGTCGGAGTACAAACCTTACAAGACATCAAAGGACTCATACCTGAGGGCCCCTTCATCCTGATTAACTCTTCAGTAATAATCAGATAACTCATGTTGATATAGATGCCCAATAAACGTAACAGTTGTGGGAATGTTTTAGTTGAAGTTCAATGTACCGTACCACATAATACAGACTACAGCAGACAAATTGTATGAAAATGGAAAAATCTTGATTCAGAAGATAAAACTTAGTTTATATCAGAAGGTTTGGATAGCTAATATATAAACAATGAAGGGTCATGCTGAAGATAAGTTCTTTTGTGTCATACTTCAGATTCCCCTTTGGACATCAGAAAGTTCACAATTGAGAGACAATGTGACAGTACTTAATGGGAGAGCCATAAGACCTGGTATATAGTCCTTAACTGCAACTTGGACAAGTTAACAATTGTCACCAGGTCATAGTTTCCTTATCTATTAAATGGCAGATTTTGGATTTAGAATGTCTGCAGTATCCCTATTAGCTAAATTTCTATTAACCTAGCTGTTGGGAAATCTTTGGTCTTCTACTCTCTTATATATGTTTTCTAGATGCTTCTACTCCACAGTCTGGTGTCCTTGGATGTTTTGAGTCAACATTCTCTACTTCTACCAACTCCTATTACCTTCTGTGTCTTTCCCCTTCTTTTTGCATTAATTCCTCTCCAAAAATATAGTCCAGTTTCTACAAGATGATAGATTAATTGTACAGATTTTAATGTAGTACAATGTTTTGAGTTCTCAATTACTAGTCATTAAATGTTTGTTAAATAAGCTATTTGGAAAACAATGTAATTTAAATACAGCCTTTAAGTACATTGGAATCAAATACATATCTTTGTGTCATTTGTCAGTGGAAAGGAGGAGAGAGAAGTTGAACATAAATGTGGAAATTTGGCATATTAATAAAAACATGCAACTCAAAACATGCTCAGAACAAGAATAATTTATTGATCATAACTATTATCATTATGATAGTAGTTTTGTTTATTTCACACATATTTACCAAGTCCTAAATATGTTCTAGGTATGATTAAAAAATCAAAATGAGTAATATACATTCTTTATTTTCCAAGAGCCATACAAAGAAAAAGGCAGTGTGAATGGGGAAGAAAAGAGAATTCAAAACAGTAATGAGGCAGAATCTAGACAAATTAGTAACTAGTTAAATATGGCTATGAGAAAAAAGGGAGTCTGGGATGTTTTGTAGTTCTTATCTGAATGTGTTGAGATGCCATAATTAAAAGCACAGTTTGCTAATTTTGTGGGGGAATGGCGTGTTCAATTTGAGGACATTTTGATGAGTTTGTGGGACATCCAGGGAAGATCCCTGAGAATAAATAAAAGCTCAGTAATAAAAGGCACTCTAGGAGTGCTGTCATTGGTGGTTAAGTGGAGCAAAGAGCAATCAGTAGAAGCTGAGGAGAAAGAACAGCTAAAAAGAAAATGAAACAAAAATCAGGAAGTGGTGGTACTGCAGAAGTAAAAGGGTAATTTTAATGGAGGAATATGAATAGTCTTACCAAATGTTGCAGATAAAAATATGTCACTTGCTTTTGGTTATCAATTTAAAACAGATTATTTAAACCTCTGTAAATTTTAATGGGTTGAAGAGCAAATTAAATGTTGCAAAGTTACCAGGTTCGGTAGCATACATTTGTAATGCCATCTACTCCAGAAGTGAAAGATAACCTGAGGGAGATGGTGGTTGAGAGTGGGTTGAGAGAGGGTTCAGATCATTGAAAGCCCACTCAACAATTACTTAAGCAAGTAGGGATTTAAGTAAATAACAAGTTTAGAGTTGGTTGGCATTAGTTCAAACAAAATAATTGAATAACTTAAGTTTAATGGGGTTTCCATCCTGTTTGCATGATGGCTATAGCTTCAGGTAAAATGCCTGCATTCAAAACAAGAAGAAAGGGGGCGGGTAGCACCAGACGTTGGTACCTTTTATCAGAAAAGGTTTTCCCAGAAGCCTTTCAGCATAGTGTTCTGTTCATCTCATTGACTATAACTGTTACATAACCATCCCTAGCAACAAGGGAGACTTAGAAGTATTTACCCTTCCAGTCTGTCTAGTGAGGGCAAGCAAAGAAAAGTGATGGAGAATGGTATTGATTGACCAATTGAGCCATCTGCCATTTTTTGCATAATGTAAGGTGTGGTTTATAACTGAAAACAGACATGGGAGAATCAGGAGCCGCAGGAAGGATTGGATACACAGCTCAAAGTAGAAAAATCAGATTTGTAGCACAGGCAGAGGCTACAGGAATCCTTTTAATAGGAGGATGGAAACTTTCCAATGTGAGAGTTGGGAATAAAGAAATCAGTATCTAGAAGATGTCTGTTGGCAGCAGGGAAGGAGGTAGCTATGAACGGTCATTGTTTAGACCTTAGGCAGTCCAATCTCTCTGGGCTGTGTGACTCCTTGTGGTTAATATTTTACCAATTTTGAGTCATTTCATCCATCCTAGGCCTTACTTCTTCCTCCCCCTCTTGTCCTGTCTTCCTTTTGAGCTCATATTTTGCTGCTGTCTTATTATTTTCATCTGTTTTCTACGCATCTCTTCTCTCTGCCTCCTTTCTTCTTCCCCTCTTTATCTCTCAAGATCAGGTGGGGACCAAGAAGGGAAAGGAGGAAACTAAGTGTAAGACCCATTATTAAAATTCTGTTTTTGAAGATGCAGTTATTTCAGTGTTTCATTCCACCTTCTTTGCCTATTCTAACTCCATCAGTTCATATTTGAGTGAGGTCAAGGAGCCCCAGGATCTACATGCTGAGACAGGTGGGGATGTGTGCATTAGAGAGGAAAAGATCAGTGTCAGTGCTTTGCCCATCTTCTCCAAGCCTCATACTCTGAATAAGGGGAAGGTTGCTGTTTACTTAGGGAAATACCTAGAAAGAATATTCAGAGCATAAGGGACTGGGAAAGAAGACCTTGGTTATGAGATCCTCCTGTGAAGCCCACACACTTCCCTTTGATGTCCATTCCCAGGTAGAATTGTAGTTTCTATAATATTTGAGAATCACCGTGAGGGTGGGGTTGTATTGTCTAATGGTATGACTTTAGATGCAGTAATAGCCAGACCTCATGGCATCTGGGACCATCAGTAGCCAAGGCTGTATGCTCACTCTCCCTCACTCTCCATGTCCCTGACCCCTAGCAGCTACTACCACCACCACATGGGCTCCTGTCACTTTTTCCATGTCCTCACTGATGGCTGGCTTTCTTTGCTCTTACAATTAAATTTGCACATGACTCCAAAATATCAGCAATATCTCTCCTAGCTAGTGACCTTTCAGTTTCCTTCTGACCCCCATGTCTATGTCCTAATCTTAAAATTCCATGCAAGAAATCCAGTTGGTCCAAATCATCCTTTTTAAAGACAGGCTTCACTAGTCACTTTTCTGATGAAGGATCTGTCATATTT
Organism: Castor canadensis; assembly: GCF_047511655.1. Taxonomy (NCBI): domain Eukaryota; kingdom Metazoa; phylum Chordata; class Mammalia; order Rodentia; family Castoridae; genus Castor; species Castor canadensis. Next base: position 66,267,793 of record NC_133401.1, read on the forward strand.
CTAATCACCTGCTGGGAAGAGGCTGCCATATGGTCACTGTCCATCCATTCGGGTCTGTGGGCAGCAAATAGCTTTGAACAATATGTCATTAGATATTTACTGAGAATCTGCTTGTAGTTGCTGGAAAGCTAGAGCTCTGGGGGGGGTGCCTCACTGTAGGGGGATAAGAAGTAAATAAGGAATTAGGATGCAGCCAAGTGACTTCTAAGGTAACAGGAAACAGGGCCCTCTGGAACCATGGAATTGTGAGTAGGTACATTTTCTGTATAGCTGAGCCATCACTCAAGACTCAAATGGGGCCATTTTCTCCATGAGTGCTCTGTGGAATAGGTATCTGGACATTTTTTTAAAAAGAATTTATCAGAGTTCTCTGAATAACAGAGATGGGGCTGCAGAATATCTTACCAGTTCTGCTCTCCTAAATTATGCATAGCCCACAACACTTGGATGTTCAAGTGTTGCATCTGGCTCCTGAACAAAATCACAACCAATCTGGAGGGGAAGCAACTCTGAAAATTTGAGCAATGCCTAAGACATAGTTGACGTAGGTATTTGTATACGTACATATTGGCATGGTTCAGTTCCTGCCCACAGTCCAGACTTGAGTGCTTCTCCTGGGCTGCATGTTGAAGCAGTGACAAAGATGAGTAAGGCACATTCTACTCTTACCGCACAGGAACTCAGGATGAAGGACCACTAGTCCCTGCTGCCAAGTAGCTCCTAGCTTGGGGTGCTATGGAAGTGAGCCAGCTGGTTGTAAAGCAGATGGGAAATGGGAAGGTGAGGGAAAGAGCAGGAATAAAGGCAAGTAGGCTAAAAGAATACAGTACATTTAGGAAATTATAAAATATATATATATACTTTATATATATATATACACATGTATGTGAGTGTAGAGTAGCAGTTAAGAAGTGACAGGAGCTGGGTGCCAATGGATCAAACCTGTAATCCTAGCTACTTGGGAGTTTGAGATCAAGAGGATCTTGGTTCAAGGCCAGCTTAGGCAAAAAATTAGGGAAACCCCATCTCAACCAATATCTGTGCCTATAATCTCAAGCTATGCAGAAAACTGAAATCAGGAAGGTTGTAGTTCTAGGCCAAATGGAGCAAAAAAGTTGTGAGTCTCCCATCCCAAGGGGGAGGAGTGTTGCTGGGTGTGGAGGTGCACACCTCTCATCCCAGCAATGGTGGGAGACATAAAATAGGAGGATTGTGGTCCAGGCTGACCTGGGCAAAAAGTAAGACCCTATCTCCAAAATAACTAGAGGAAAAAAGGGCTGGAGATGTGACTCGAGTGGTAAAGCACATACCTAGAAAATGTGAAATCCTGAGTTCAAACCCCAGTACTGCCAAAAAAAAAAAAAAAAAGTAGTGATAGGAAATGAAGTTAAAGGAAGATACTACATCTTACTGCAAGGGTCTTGTTTCAGGGCTCTGCAAACATGTATTCAGAACTTGTAGGAAATGGCCACTCTCCTGAGAAGAGTATTTAGTCAGATTTGACAATAGGTCCTGGTCCAGTATAAGTGGTCATTTGCCTATCCATAATTAATAGAGCAAACAGTTTCTCCCAGCCATATTTTAACCTTTTTTCTGAGGACACTGGAACCTAATAAAAATCTGAAGAGAAGTGGGACCTGCCCAGGTGAATACTGGGAATAATTAAGCTAGTGCGTGAGTCCTAGGTAGAGCCAGAGGGTATAGTAAACCTAACATGAGTCTTGTCACTGCTTCTCTTCAGTTTGAGGTTTTCTGTTCGTATTTGATTGGCTGTGGAAGAGTACCCATGAGCTACTGACTAATAAACTATAGCAGCCCCAGGAAAAATGAGCCAAGTAAATGGAGGTTTTGCTACTTTTTCACAAGTTTTGGGCTCTTGTATGACATCTCTCAACCCTCCTGGGCACCAAGTAATAACACCTTTGCTCCATCAGCAGGAGCAAGATTCCTGATTCCACTTATTGGATGTGGGACCTCAAGGAAGGCATTCAACATAGTGCTTCAGTTTCCTTAAGTGTTAATAGCACAAACCTAATTGGTTTCTGAGTTGTGAAAGTTTGTACTCAATAAATCCTATTGTCATCCTCATATATCTGAAAACAGAATATCTAAACTCAGTAGCATAGCATCTAGAACCCTTGATAATCTAGAATCACTACCTTTTCAAAGCCAATGCCTTGTTAAAAAAAAAAATGTGATTGTGGGAGGCTATCCCTCCCCAACTGCTGCAAAATCCCATCTAGTTCCCTGTACCCCTTCAACCTCACCGTGATCTGGGGTGGTTTATGTGTTTGTTTTGCAGTGTTGGCGACTAAATCCAGGGCTCCATTTGTTCTAGACAAACACTCTGCCACTGAGCTACAGCCCCAGCCCTTGCTGTCTTCCCGCAACTGACAGTGATTCTGTCCAAATGTGATCAGCCATGTCACTCTGGTTCAAACCCTTCTAATGTTTTCCCATCACACAAGAGAGATTAACCCAGGCCTCTCATAACCCCAACCTTGTCTTGCACTCTCCCTTGTTTACTGTGCCCTGGCCAGTCATGCTGGCCTTCCTAAACCTCAAATACATCGAGTGACTCCTCTTTCCAGGCAGCACCTTGTTCCCTTCCCTTGGCGGATTTTTTCATACACGCACATAGTTTCCTCTCTTACTGTATTGAGTCTCTGTTCAGATGTTACCTCCTCAAAGAGAACATCCCCCCAAAGTTACGTAAAATAATCTCTAGGTACTCCCTCGCCCCATAGCCCCCAGCACAGCCTTACTGTGTTGTAATTACCTGATTACATGCTAAATATTTTCTATTTGTTTGATGCCTGCCTCCCCCAGTAGAACTAAAACTCCAATAGCGCAGGGTTTTCTCTGCTATTTCTCCAGAACCTAGAGTAATGCCTGGCACATAAGAGCTCCGTAAGTGACTAGAGAATGAAATCTTCAATAAAATTCCTAATAGAATGTTATAGTGACACACGGTCACTGTCAATGCTTCCTAAAAGGTGATTAAAAATTACTTAAGTGACAAACCTAAGGTCACTTTTATTACCAACAAGAAAGTTAAAACCTTAGCTCCAAGAAATACATTTTCAAAGGCAACTGTCTCCAGTGCGGTGTCCCCATAGGGCACCTCGTCCTCGCCGGCCCAGCGGAACAGTCAACAAAATGAAAAACCAGCTTCTCCAGCTTTCCGGGACGGACTCCTTGGCATCCAGGGCCCGTCCCTCCTCTACCAAGCCCTACGTGTGCTCCGCCCTGAGGGTCCTCGGTTCCCTGGGCCACCATCGGGTCTGCCTTGACTCGCTGCGGAGGCCAAGGACTACCGCCCTTCAGCCCAAAGTCCCAGGTCCACAAACTAAAGTCCGGTCGTGTCGGAACCACGCCCTGGGCCGACTGCGGGCCAGCATCGGGTACCGGATGCTTCCCCCCGGCCAAGGGCGCAGGGCCGCCGGCTTCTCGAGCCTTCGTAGGCAACATTCCATTTCGGCTGGCCCCGGGGACCTTCCCCGGCCCGCGTTCGTCACGGCACCCGGCGCCGCGTGACAACTTCTCCTGCTCTATGCAATGCCTGGGCGGTCTTCCTAGGTAGAGACCAAGGCCGAGCCCTTAGAAGGCGGAACCGAGTCCGCGTGGGCTGGTTAGCGCGTGAGCGGGTCGGGGGGATCAAGCTGCACGAGGGAATACGGCTGCACCACCGCCGAGGCTCCCGGGAAACGTAGTTTAATATCCAACGCCGCTGGCCCGGGGAGGGGCTGCCTGCAGAGCTCTGCCTGCGCAGGCGCACCCTCTCGTTTCTCCTCAGATTCTCCGTCTGGGAAGACTCCTGCTAGCCTAAGCGCTGCAGGGACTTGTGGGACTTCGGCTCCGCGGTTCCCAGGGCAACGCGCAAGCGCACATCAGATCCAGACTGCAGACTCCGGCTCATTGTGTGCTGACTGCGATGTAGTGGCTGCGGTCACTCGCAGCTGGTCGAGGCTACTTCAAGGGCGACCCAGCGGTAACCGGGCACAGTAGCCAACGCCGTAAAAGGAGAACGGTGGTCAGGTCTGGGGAGAAGGACGCAGGGAAAGCCGAGGAGGGTCTGGGTTGCGGTTCATCTTGGAGGACATGGGTCTAATGCTCTAAACTTCTCAGAATATATGCCTCAGATTTGATTCCGAACAGAAAAAGAAATGGGCATCTTCCGGGTCCGAGTGCATGTGGAGGAGGAAGCCCATCGCACAGGTGATAGGTATATTCCCGGTGGAGTTCGGAGTCTGTGTGAGCAGCTTGCCGGGGACAGGGGCAGCCGCACTGCAGTCCCTGCAGCAGCTCTCTCCCGGGGACCTGACAACGCGGCAGAGGGCGGGAGGGTGGTTTGTGAGGAGTCCTGACCTTCTACCCCTTCCCCCAACACACATACACACCTGCCCTTGGACTCCAGGTCGCCCAGTCAGCCCCAGTGAACAGAAGCCTGAGGCCAGAGAACCCTAGCCTACTTAGCTCGCCTCCTTTTTCAGGAGAAAGAACTTTAGGGTGAAGGACAGAGTGTGCAAAGAAAGTTTGAGAACTGGGCCTACAAAAGTCAAAGTTCTTAACATTTAGAAGAGAAGACATGGAGGGTTTGACCAGCGAACAATAAAAGGAGAAAAGGTTGCATCGTGAGTGATTCACCCTCCAGTGGAGGCAAGAGGTACTCTCAGAAGCGGGAGAGACTTGGGAGCAAATAGGGACCAAAGAAGTGGTTGCATTGAGGTACTTGCAGAACTGCTGGAATGTAAATACTCACAGTCTCGCTCCTCACTGCTGAATGAGATCTTTTGACCCAGTCCTCTCCTCCTAACAGTTGTGCAGATGCTTCTGGCCTGAAGAATCCTGCAGTGGCAGAGCTCCCCACCTGCATCCTCAGCACTTTGTCCATAAGTAGGCTCATCAGAGAAGGAGTGACTGTCAGTCACCTGCCAGCCATGCTCCAGGTGAGTGCAGGAGTGTTGTGGGTTCTTTCCCCCTAAATTGTCCTCTAGGTTTGAAGTGTGTGAGGGTGTTTCTTTCCCCCAACCAGGAACTTTACTCCTACTCTAGTCCCCCCAGACATCTGACACCAGTTCTCCCTCTCACCCCATATTAAGCTCATCTTAGTGGGCTTCTGGTGATAAGTAACTTGCAAAAGGACATGTAAGTGGCACAGCTGGGACCAGAACCCAGGTTTGTCTGAAATGAAAACCTCTCAACTAGCAGTCTTTCTACGAGTAGATGAGATTAGGGGTTTAAAGTGGTGAAGGCAATACCTGACACAGAAACTAAGAGAAGGGAGGAATCAGAATCCTTACCTGGGGAGGTGGGATTTACTGAACTCCATTTTTTTTTATAGTACTGGGGGTTTGAACTCAGGGCCTCAGGCTTGCTCAGCTCTACCACTTAAGCCACTCTACCTGCCCTGAACACCATTTTTTAAAGATGTCATTTGGCTGTCTGCTTAAGAGGAATATTGGACATTAATGAAATCTTTCAAAAGACTCTACTTCTTCTGGATGGGGGTATAGCTCAGTTGTAGAACACTTGGCTAGCATGTAGGAGTTCCTAGGTTCAGCTTCAGCACCACAAAAAAACAAAACAACCCACTGTGTTTCCAAGTTCAATAAATTCCTAAAAAGTGCTGAGCAGTGCCAGCCTCTTTAGAATAAGAGTATAGAGTATAGACTCTGTTTTGAAGGGGGCTGAGGCATTTGATAAAATTGTTCTAATTCCTATTTAAAGCTTTCTAGCAGGACTGTATGGCAGAAATCACTATAAGCAAAGAACAGCTGGGTGAAGGTGCAGTGTTTAACCTAGTCACAGCTTACAAACTGCTCCTCCTCCTCTCGCTTAACTCAGTTTTGGAGGCTGCAAGTTCAAGGTTGAGTAGCCACATCTGGCAGGGGTCTCATGTTGCATCATAACATGGTGGACGGCATCCGAAAGGGGGGGAAGAAAGGGAAGGAAGGATATATATCACCTGGTGAGAGAGGAAGCAAGAGAGAATACCAAGATAGTCAAATTCACTTTACAACTGCTCATAATAACCAAAAGACTAACCCACACCCACCCTTCTGAGGGTGGTGCCTCAGTGACCTATCATCTCCCATTAGGCCCCACATCTTAAAAGTTCCACCCCCTCTCAGTACCATTACATTGGGGATCAAGCCTCCAGCACATGAACCTTTGGGCACAAATCATATCTAAGCCACAACAGTGTTACCCAGATTATCTCATATTTATAGTCTGCCTTAATTTGATTGCCATTCAACAGACATAAATTAAGGATGCAAAATATGCCAGGTATTACATTAGAAATACAAAGGTGAGCAATAGTCCCTGATAAATTGGTTCATGGTTCAGTTCAACCATGTTTCTTGGCTCCCTGCCATGTACCATGGCTTTGAATACAAGCAACAGGGACCTAATTGAATCTGTCTTAAGCTAAAGCAAGCATTTACCAGAAAAGATAGAGAGGAATCTTCCCAAATCAAAAGGCAAAGGTACAGCTGGGCTTTGGCTATGGAAGTAGTCTTTCTCAATGTATTCCAGCTCCTTGTCTCCTCAGTCAACTAGGAAGACCAGACCGGTGAGAACTGCCAAGTTTTGCATTTACTTGAGAGAGAATGTTTCCTTCCTGTCCTGTTTCAGAGTTTCCAAGGAAGAAACTAGTAATCAGATGGGACATGGTCCCATGGAGCAGAATGACTATTTCCAGGGGACGCGTGCGTGCGTGTGTGTGTGTGTGTGTCAGAGCTAAGTAACATGCTAAAGGTTGCATAAGTGTCACAACTGGAACCGGAATCCAAGTTGGTCTGAAATGAAAACCTTTCCACTAGCACTTTTGCTACTAACAGGTAAGTATAGGGGTCTAACGTGGTGAAGACAGCATCTGACACAGAAACTAAGAGAAGGGAGGAACCAGAACCCTTACCTGGGGAGGTGGGATTAACTGGACTCCGTTTTATTTAAGATGTCATTTGGCTGTTTACTTCAGATGAATATTGGGTACCAATGAAATTTTTCAAAAGACCCTACTTCTCTGGGCTTGGTATGTGTGTGTAGAGGATGGGCAAATGAGCAGTTGAAGAAAAGAAAATATAGTCATGTATCACTTAACAATGTGAACACGTTCTGAGCTGAGACATGCATCATTAGGTGATTTTATCCTCGTATGAACACCATAGGGTATATATGCAAACCTACATGGTCTAGGTCAATCACTCCATATGGCCTCTTGATGCACTCAAGAGAGTCATGAAAACAAAGGACACGTTAGGCTTCTGCCACTATAACATAGGGCACTACCTTACAGTAAACATCTTTTATTTGTAAGAGGAATACACTCTAAAATAATGATTTAGAAGTAGAGCATAGAACACATGTTAGCCAGTACCATAATTGTTTACTCTCAGAATCTACTGTCTGTATGCACTATACTTTTTTTCTACTGGCAGCACAGTAGGTTTGCTTATGGCAGCATCACCACAAACATAGAAGTAATGCATTATGCTAAGACTTTACAACAGCTTTGGTTTCACTAGGCAATAGGAATTTTTCAGCTCCAGTTTAATCTTATGACACCACCTGATGTGGTCTGTCATTCACTGAAACATCGTTTTGTGACACATGACTGTAATAGGTGCTGAGTCCACTAGCCATGTTGATTCTAGGAAGACAAGGGAGATAGAGCACTGCTCCTTACCTTCTTGGAGTTAACAGTCCAGTGAGGGAGCCAAAAGTAAACCAAAACTTAGTAAAATGGACCAGTGCTTTGATGGACCCATACAGGTGACTGTAAAGCAGTCAAGGAAGGTTGTGCTGAGGAAGGAATGGTCAAGCTGAGACCACAGTAAGAGTTAGCTTTATGGGGTGGGGGGTGGGGAGGGCTGGGCCTTCCAAATCTGCCAAAGAAAGAGATGGAAGAAGATGCTGAGGGCAAAATGAACAGCAAGAGTGTAGTCTCAGTGCTGAGGAAGCATTTTCTTTACAATCTGTGTCTTTTCGAAGTAGGGAATGAAGTCCAGACCAAACTCAGCCCCCAGGAGAAATGGTTAACTTGTCCTTGGACACCAGTTCTTTGGGTGCTTAATAATCTCCATGAGTTCCTGGGACAGCCAGTCTCAGCTTCTCCTGGTCATTGAGAATGGATTTGTTGTTACAGGACTCGGTGACCTTTAAGGATGTAGCTGTGCTCTTTACCCAGGAGGAGTGGGGACAACTGAGCCCTGCCCAGAGGGCCCTGTACAGAGATGTCATGCTGGAGAATTACAGCAACCTTGTCTCATTAGGTGAGTTGGGAGCCTCAGAAGGTTTATCTGCACCTTGGGGGATCTTGTTAGGACCCTCACACTAGTGCCTTACAGTGGAAATGGACCACTTGAAGATGCTACCTTCAAAACTACTACTTGCTTATTTTGATGCCCCCAGACCTCTTTTTGGAGTCTTAAGTGAAAATGTGTCAAAAGTGACTAGAGGTGAATCCTCTTCCATCCTCTTCCAGCAGGAAGAAGGATATGGGATGTGTCCTTTCTGGACCTTCCTATCAAGTTGCCTTTTCCTAGAAAGTTCTAAAGAGCAAATCTCATCCTTGCAATAATTTTTATCTCTATTATGAGCAGATGTGGTCCTTTTTTCCCTTCAAAAACAGGACTCTTAAGACCCAAACCAGATAAGTTTTCTCTCCTGGGAAAAAGGGAAGAATGGATGCCGGAGGACGCCCCAGGAGGCTTATGTCTTGGTAAGAATCATGCATAAGGGAGGCATTGGGAGGAACCAGTTGGTTAGGGTAGGTATGAAAGTCTCAGCAGAATGTGCCAGGCCTCGTTGCCAAATTTGTCCCAGCATGCATTGCCAAACTGTGGCACTCCTTTCCTGTGGCAATATGTGCCTATCTGAAACATCCCCTCCATAATTTCTTTCCTCTCCTTATTTGGATAGATTCATAGAGTCATAGAGTTTGGTTAGAAAAGACCTCAAAGGTCACCTGGACAGTTCTTCCCCACTCCCATGCTTAAGCAGCGTGTCCTGCACCCGACAGTGCAGTGTCTACTTGTACTTCTCTCATGAGGGGGAAAAACACTGGATTACGTATGGCAGGATGCTTAAGACCAACCATGTGCCTGCTGAAGCATCTCTTTTTCTGGCAACACATTACATATTTCTTCAAGCTCGTGTTTCTTCGTCCACATGGATGTTCACTCAGTTGGCATTTAGCTGCCCTCCATTATGCAGGCACTGTTGGACTACAGGCACCACAAAGGCCAGGTTTGTCATGTTTTGCTGTATTATTCACACCTGGCACAATGTCTGACACTTAGTAGGTGGCATAGACTTGTTGCCTAGGAATGCAGAGGACATGGCCCCTGAGTGACTCTCAATTGTCCTCAAGAGCCCATTGGGGCTGATGTCTTAAGGACAGCTGTGTGTATTTCTGCCATCACCTGATATTGTAAAAAGTTTATCCAAGACTCTGTAAAGTCATGCTTCCCACTTGCATTTTGCAGGCTATAAAATATTTCTACTAACTTTTTATTATTGATTTTTCACAGTAACCTAGTGAAGTCGGCAGGAATTTGTATCTTTTTTTTTTTTTTCACAGTACTGGAGCTTGAACTCAGGGCTTACACCCTGAGCCACTCCACCTGCCTTTTTTTTTTGTGACGGGATTTTTTGAGATAGGAGCTCCTGAACTCTTTGCCTGGGCTGGTTTCAAACCATGATCCTATTGATCCCTACCTCCTGAGTAGCTAGGATTACAGGCACAAGCCATTGGCACCCAGCAGGAATTTGTGTTATGGTTGATAACTACCACCTGGAATGTGTAGGTCTCAATATTTTATAGAATTTCAGTATCATAAGTCATTTATCAAAAATGTTTCAACTTACTCCAATAAAATTCTGAATATTCTCTGAATTTGTATGTTCTGTTTACAACCAAACTAAGGCTTTCTCAGCCTTACTGGGGATTGAACTCAGGGCCTCACACATGTTAGGTGGATGCTCTAACCACTTGAGCCACTCTGCCAGTCCTTTTTGCATTGGTTTTTTTTTGAGCTAGGGTCTCACTTTATGTCCAGGCTGGCCTGGACCATGGTCCTCCTATTTGTGCTTCCTGGAGTAGCTGGGATGACAAGCACTTGCAATGGTGCCCAGCCACTGATTGAGTTGTGGTCTTAATGATAGTTTATCTTTCTCTGTTATCTTTACAGTTCTATGTAGTCAGAAACCTGCACCTTTTTTCTTTTGTATGCGTGTATGTTAATTGTACAAAGGGTTTCATTGTGATATTTACAGATATGTATATAATGTGTTTTGATCAAATTCACCCCTCCATTATTCTTTATTCCCCTTGCTCCCTTCTAAAACAATTTAACAGATTTCGTTGCTCTGTCTATGAAGTACTTCGATCATATTCACTGCCCTAAACCCTCTCCTGTCTCCCTCTTCCTCCCACTGGTTCCTAACCCCAGAGTGTTCCCTCATTTTGTAGTCGTGTTATCCTTTTCTGGGACTTGTCATGATTCTGCACATGAGAGAGAGGACACGTGATATTTCTCTTTCTCAGTCTGGCTTATTTCACTTAACACGACGATTTCCAGTTCCATTCATTTTCCTGCAAACAACACAATTTCATTCTTCTTTGTGGTTGAGTAATACTCCATTGCATCTACATAGCGTATTTTCTTTATCCATTCATTGGTTTATGGACACCAAGCCTGATTCCATAGTTTGGCTATTGTGAATGGTGCTGCTATAAACGTAGGTGTGCAGGTGTCTCTGTGGTATGCTGACTTACATTCCTTTGGGTATATACCCACCAGTGGCCTAGCAGGATCATATGGGAGTTCTGTCTTTAGTTTTTTCAGGAACCTTCATACTGATTTCCATAGTGGCTGCTCTAATGCACATTCTCATCAGAGAAGGAGCCTGTACTCGATGTATGTCAGTTGTCTTATTTTGCTTTTTTGCCAACAGAAGTTCCTAGTGAATGAAGTGAAAAGTGTCAGTTATCTTTTTTATCTTTATTCCTAGTGCCTTCTTGTTCAAGTCACCTTTTTCTACCCTTAGATCCATGACAGAAGGACTTTGTCGTGTTTGCTGTTGTATTCTTGGCTCACTGGGCCTCAGGATGTGTTGTGGAATCAAGGAATGAGTTCCTAATAATATTATAATATTTACTCTTGTCTTTTTTTTCTGTATCTTGTCAGAGGTTTGGCTTTTCAATGAATGAATATTTCACTTTGCTGGTCCTTTCTATTTTATTTTTGTTTCATTAATTTTTACTCCTCACCGTTTCTTTACTTCGGCTCTTCTGGAGTTTATTCTTTTTTCTTCTTTAGTACTTTTTTAAACAAAATAATAATGCATTTAGTTCAGTGAAGTTCTACAAGGTTTATTATGAACAATGGTTACTCCCACCCCCTTGCCCTTTCGTTCTCTCTAGCAATAAGCACTTTCTCTTCTTTTAGCTGATTATTTGGTATATTTGCTTTTATGTTTCCAAGTAACATGTTTGTGTTGCTGCCTCTTGACTTTTCAGTCTTAGACAATATTCATTCAATTCTTGCTATAAGAAGTAAGATTATCCCAACCCCATCTACCCATGCTTATTGTCTTTTCTGATCCCTATCATAATGTAATTCTAGTTAGTTAGGTAAGTGTTTACATTCTTAAATGTTGCTCATAACTGACCCATGTGATAAATTAAGACCATTTCTCCTTTCCTAAGCAACCTATTCCAGACTTCATTTGTTCTTAGTTTAGCCTATATTGGTCACTAATTTGATCTCAGCCTTTCTTTAGTTGTCTTGGCCTCTTCTGGAGCCTTCTGACTTGCTTCACTACAGAACTGACAGACACCTAGGCCAGCTGTTATGCCAGCTGTTATCCTCCTGTGCATCCCCTCTTTCCTGGGCTGGGTGTCTTGTTCATTGTGTCTTCTGTCATCAGAAGATAGTTTTCTCTCTTCTTTTGGTGGCACTTATCTTCCAATGGCTTCCTAAGAAATGATGTATGGAAAAAAGTATTTTGTAACTTAGCATGTCTGTGTAAATGTCTTTTCTCCAGATCCTATAAGGATCAGTTGACTGGATAGAATTCAGCATTGGAAATCATTTTCCTTTAGAAGTTTGACATTGCTTCATTATTATTCTTTGGACCGAGTCTGCTACTGAGAAAAATCACTGTGATCCATAATGATTTAGAATCCATTTTTCCTTTCTTCCTCTTCTCTACAGTGATCCTAAGTTTTTCCAAGACGTGCCTTGGTATGGTTCTATTTTTACCCATGGAGCATTAGGTCAGCCTTTCCATCTAAAATTCCTGCCTGGAGTTCTAGAACATTTTCCTCTATTACAGTTTGATTTCAACCTTCAGTTTTCTCTTTTGCTCCCTTTATTGAATGCTATATTGGACCTCCTGGACTGGTCTAATTTTCTTATCTTTTTATCACAATTCTCATCTTTACTATTTCTTTTGCTGTGCTTTTTGACTAATTTTCTAATTTTATCTTCCAACTTTTATTGAGGTTTTTAGAATAATTTTAAACCAGCTTCATTAAAGTATAATTTATGTGCAATAAAACTCAGCAAGGTTAAGTGTAAGATTTGATCCGTTTTGACAAATTTATACTATTACCACATGAAGAAAATACTATTTGCATTATTTGGGAAAGTTCCTTCTTACCACTTTGTACTTAATTCCCTCCCTGTCCCCAACCCCTGGCAGCTGCTGGTCTCCTTCCAGTCTCTGAGTTTCCCTTTCTTAGGATTTTGTATGAATGGAGTTGCATGGTATGGACTCTCATGTCTGACTTCTCTCATACACAAAACCTTCTGCGTTCATCCTTGTTTGCACATCAGCAGTTCCTTGCTTTTGCTCAGTAGCATCCTCATGTACAGGTATACCACAACTTGTTCATTCATCATTAGTGAACATTTAAGTTCTCAGTTTGGGGCTAAAGCCACCGTGAACATTCGGGAATGAGTTTTTATGTGGATAGATTTTCAGGTCATGTTTGTTTTGTGGACACGTAGGTTGTTCTGGTTTGTTTTTTGTTGTTTTTGTTTTGTTTTTTGAGACAGTCTTGCTATGTAGCCCAGGGTGGCTTTGAACTTGAAATCTCCTGCCTCAGCCTCCTAAGTATTGGAATTTCAGGCATGGGCCCCCACACCCAGCTTTGTGAATGTGTTTTCAATAGGGTAAATGCCTAGGAATAGGATTGCTGGCTGTATACTAACTGTGTATTTAACTTTATAGTAAACTGAAAAGCTATTTTCACAGTAACCATTCCGTTTTATATTCCCGCAGCAATGTCCATGAGGGCAGGTTGGTTTGAGATTGCACTTAGGAACTCCAGTGCAGGCTGAGTAGTGAATAGCTGCAGTGAGGCATGTCCTATTCATTCAGTCTTTCACCATGGAGTATAAAGTTAGCTAAAGGGTTTTTTTTGTAGACACCCTTTATCAGGTTAAGGAAGTTTATATCCGTTGCTGGTTGGTGAGAATTTTATCATAAATAGATAATAAATTCTTGTCAGGTATCTTTCTAAATCCTTAAGATGATGCTATGGTTGATTTAGTGAATTACACTGATTTATAAGTACCACATCAAATTTGAGTCCCTGGGATAAATCCAACTTAGTCTTGATTTATTATCTTTTTAAATATTGCCAGATTTAATATAATAACATTTTATTCAGAATTTTTACCTCAATATTTATGAAAGATCTTAATTTATAATTTTCTTTTCCTTGTAATATCTTTGTTTCTAGTATCAGAGTAACGTTGGCTTCTCAAAATGAATTGGGAACTTTCCCCTTCTATTTTCTGAGAATGTTTGTGTAGAATTGGTATTATTTTTTCACTGAATGTTGGGTAGGACCAGTGAAGTCTTCTGGGCTAGGAGCAGACTTGTAGGCTGACTTTAAGCTGCAAAATTAGCTTCTACATCTTCTCTGTAGATCTTAGCTGCCTCAGTCTCCCGAAACCCTCATCTTTGTTACCTAAATACATTGAGACCCTGGGCTCTCTTTGGTCCCTCCAGAGACTAAGTTGGGGCATCCAAAGGTTTTCTCTTGCTTCCCTTTTCTCCATTACCATCCTTCATGGCCATCTGTCCATTGCCTAACAACAGGTAAAGCTTTGTTTGTTCATCCTGGTTTTTAAAAAATTTTCTGGCAGTACTAGGGATCGATCTCAGGGCCTAGTGCTTGCTAGGTAGGAACTCTACTGCTTGAGCCATGCCTCCAGCCCTTGGTTTTTAAAATGTTTACAGCAGGACTTCTTGGTTGAGTTTAAAAATTCCACAATAATTTTTAATTTCCAGGAACTCTTGTTTCTCTGAATATTGGTTTTTTAAATGAACTCTTATTTGTATTTTACATTTAAATTATCTTCTCTCTAAGGGCTAGGGGTATAACTCAGTGGTAGAGTGCCTGTGTAGCATAGGTGAGGCCCTGGATTCAGTTCCAGCACTCAAAAAAAAACCTTCCTTCTTAAAAACTTGGTTTCCGGGCACCCTCCCTTGAGACCCCTCCAAGCTCTGAGAGCTGGATACTTTCCTACCTCAATAAACTCTCCCGCTTTACTCAAAAAAAAAACCCAAAACTTGGTTTTCAAAAGCTTTCCCTTCTTCTCTTACAGGCTGCGTTCTTTCTCTATGTTGTTTGGTGGCTGGATGTGTTTCTTGTTGCAGGTCTTCCTCAGCTGCCTAGTAGCCGGGATTGACTACCTGGTTAGACACTGGGAGGGCGCAGTCCTCTGGGAGGCTCAGCCTGAGCAAGCAGGGCTTCCATTATCTGCATAGCCCTGCTGGCCAGCTGCCTGGCCATCTCTACCTGTGCAGCTTCACTTTTCCTGCAGAGAAAAGGGCTCCAGTCTCTCTTCAGGTTGAGAGGGAGATCTCCCCCTACCCCCTACTTAGGAAGTGGGTCTGGGGGCCTAAAGGCTTAATGAACTGACCCTACACCAGCAACCTCCTTACTTTATCCACCTTCCCTCCTCAATTCCTGACATGCAACTTTTGGTGATTTGAGAGTGAATCAGGTGGCTTTTTGGTTCCTCACTGCTTGTGACCTCTTGAGTACATTGTACAGGGGGCATGCTTCAAACCCAATTTACATATGTTAAAACCATGCTCTTTTTTTTATTATTATACCAGTACAACTAGGGGTTTGTGTCCTCCACTCAGCCCACCTGAAGTGCCAAGGCCCTATGAGTGCTGACTCGGGCACTCACCCAACCTGCCGTGTCCCCCTGCAGTGTGTCACCTATCATCAATGCAGGCTCCCACCCCCTAAACACTTTCAGTGGTGAAACCCAAAGGCATTTCACTCCCCTCTTGATAAGCTTGCCTGGATAGATGAGGGTTCTCATGTAGTATATGACATTTTAAATATTCTTTACATATAGATGTTTTTATTATCACACTTAGGAAAAGACTTCAACAGACATAAATATCCAAGAGCTGATAGAAAAAGAAAACTGGAAGTTGATGGTTTTGTTAATTATTTTTGAAAGCCCTCTCCCAGATTTTTTGTAGTAAACTTTTCTTTGAACTAATACCTAATATAGAAAAGTACACAAATCATAGGTGTACGAATCAATGAATTCTAACAGTATAAATACATCTGCATAATCAATGCTCATATCAAGAAATAGAACATTACCAGCACCCCCAAGCCCCCCAGTCCCTTCTCAGTTTCTTATGTCCCAAAGGTAGCAACTACCTTGACCATAGATTTGTTCTGCCTGTTTGTAAACTGTGTAAATGGTGTCAGGCGGTATTTGCTATACCATGTCTGACACATCTTCCTTTCAGCAATCTGTTTGAAATTCATTCATGTCACACGCAGCAACATTGGCTCATTCTCGTCACTCTGCAGTGCTTTCCCACATAAAACTGCCACTATCTGTATGTTCTACTCTCACTTGATAACCTGGTTTATTTCTGCCTTGGAGCTATTATGAGTACGACTGTTGTGAACATTTCTTGTATAGCTTTTAGAGGACGTGTGTGTACATTTTTCTTGAGTATATAACTGGAAGTACTGCTTATCCATCTGCAGGCCTTGGTAGATCTAGCCATATCATTTTTCAAAACCTTTATACTAAATTTCCAGAGAGTTCCATATCCTCTTAAACACTTAGTAATATCATTTTTTTTCAATATTGGGGTTTGAACTCAAGACTTTGTGCTGGCTATGCAGGTGCTCTACCACTTGAGCCATAGCCCCCAGCTCTTTTTGCTCTTTATTTTTCAGATAGGGTCTCCCACTTTTTGCCCAGACTGGCCTCAGATTGCAGTCCTCCTACCTATGCTTCCCATATAACTAGGATTGCAGGCATGTGACACCATGTCCAACTTGCTTTTGAGATGGGTCTCACTAACTTAACCCCAACCCCATGCTGACCTCAAACTGTGATCTTCCTGATCTCTGCTTACTGAGTAGCTGGATTTATAGGCATACACAGCCATGCCTGCCAGTATTGTCAGCTAAAAAAAAAAAAAGCTGCAGTCTTCTAGAGGATGTGCAGAGTATTTCAACTTATGACTGGTGAAACTGATTCTTTTTATTCATATTATTTGAAAATCGTCTATGAAATTTTCCCCATTTTCTATTTACTTGTCTGATATTTTCTTATTGATTTGTAGGGTTATATATTCAGGATAATTGCAAATATTTTTTCCTACTCTGGATAATGGTGCCATCTGATAAGCAGAAGTTCTGAATTTTTAAGGTAGTTCAATTTATTATCTCCTGTGGTTAATGCTTGTGTCCTACTTAAAACATCTTAAGATCACGAAGATCTGTGTTTTGCTCTCACAGTTTTATTTTGTTTGCCTTTTGTATTTAGATCTATAATCCACGTGGAAAGTCTGTTATTCACTCTTCTCTATATGGGTATCCACTTGACCCAGGGTCATTACTGAAAAGACCATTTTTCCCCATCGTACTGCGCTGTCCCCTTTGTCATGAGGTGGCTGCCAGTGCATGGCTCTGATTCTGAGTCTATATCTATTTATTTCCATTGTCTGTTTGTCTATAAGTTGTTTCTGGACTGCCGATGCAGGTTCATTCTTCTTGTTTAATCTTGTGCTGACCCAACACTGGTGTAATTGCTCCTTACAGTACAGTGAGCCTTACACTTGCAAGTGTCCTAATTTGTTCTCTTCATTGCTTTTAGAATTTTAGACTTCTAATTTTAAATTTAAAAATTTAATTTTAAATTTAAATTTTCAGAATTTTAGACTGTTATGGCTTCCACAGAATTCCTGCTGGGATTTTGATAAGAGTTGGCCTGAATCTGTAGGTTAACCAGGGCAGTTAAGGGCACTCCATTCTGTGAACTTAGTATACAGCCCTGCTTTTTTTAGGTTTTCTTTACTTTCTCAGAAACTTTTTTTTTTTTAGTTTGGGGTGTGCAGTTCTTGCACATCTTTCATTCTGTTATATTTGTTTCTAAGTATTTGTTTTGATGTAACGATTCATGTCTTTTGAATGTTTCATTTTCTAGTTATTTGTTGCTTGTATAAACATACACTGTTGGTTTTATATTCCCTTACTAATTCTAATGGATTAAACACAGAGCACAGAGCGTTGTGATTTTTATAAGAACACAATCGTGCCATGTGAAATTAATGATATTTGATTCTTTTCCAATCTTTTTTTCCTTTCTTTACCTTGTACCAGTAAGACTTCTGGTACAATGTTGAGTAAAATAATATCAGACATGCTTGTTTCATATCAATCTCAGGAATGTTTTCAATATTTTATGATTAACTGCAGTGTTCAGTGGAGTTTTCAGTAGATTCTTTTCGTCAAATAAATGAAGTTGTACTTCTCTGAGTTTTTAACCATGATTGTGTGTTTACGTGAGTCAGATGCCTTTTTATCATCTGTTCTCCTTTATTATGCTAATCTGAGAGACATCGATGATTGACATGCAAGAATAACCTTGAATGTCAACTTACTTGTACTATATTACTCTTTTTTATGTCACTGTATTTCTTTTTTTTTTTTTTTTTTTTTTGGCAGTATTGGGATTGTGAACTCAGGGCCTTGCACTTGCTAGGCAGGTGCTCTTACTGTTTGAGCCACACCCACAGCCTTTTTTGCATCATTTCTCAAATAGGATCTCACATTTTTTGCCCATGCTGACCTCAGACTACAGTCCTCCTACCTATGCCTCCTGCGTAGTTGGGATTACAAGTGTGTGCCCAGCTCATTTGTTGAGATGGGCCTTGCTAACTTTTTCTCTGGCCTGGCCTCAAATCCTCCTGATCTGCACCTCCCAAATAGCTGGGATTGTAGACATGAGCCACTGTGACCAGTCACTATATTTCTTTTGCTAATATTTTGTTCAGGAATTTTTTTTATCTGTGCTCATAAAAGAGAATGCCCTGTGATTTTCCCACTTTTAATGTCCTCATCAGATTCTGATAGGTTGTGCTAATTTTATAAAGCCAATTGGAAATATTCTTTTTTTCACTTCTCTGGAAGACCTTATATAAGGTTGATGCTATTTCTTCCTTAAAAGTTTAGAAGAATTCCCTAGTGAAATTTCTTTGTGAGAAGTTTTAATTTGAAGATTCTACATATTTATTAGAGGCTCATTTAGATCTTGTTTGTTTGTATGTCAGTGTTGTTACATTGTACCTTTCTAGAAATTTGAGTGTTTTGTCTAAGTCATCAAACTTACTGCCATAAAGTTGTTATGTTTCTATTATTGTATAAACCTTTGTGGAATCAGTCCTGATACCACCTTTCACATTTTTCTTTTGGCAGTACTGGGGTTTGAACTCAGGGCCTCATGCCTGCTAGGCAGGCGCTCTTACCACTTGAGCCATTCTACCAGCTCTGCTTGTGTGTGTGTGTGTGTGTGTGTGTGTGTGTGTGTGTGTGTGTGTGTGTTGGGTTATTTTGAGATAGGGTCTCTCAACTATTTGCCTGGGCTGGCTTCGAAACACAGTCCTCCTGATCTCTGCCTCCTGAGTAGCTAGGATTACAGACATGTGCCACAGCTGCCTGGCCTTTCCACGTTCTTCAATGGGTAATATGTGCTTCTCTCTTGTCTGGCTAGGGAGATCTATCATTTTTTTTTTTAATTGACCTCTTTTTTCTTTATTATTTCCTTCCTTCACCATTGGGTTTAATTTGCTATTTTTCTAATTTCTTGAAATTAGTAATTGATGTTTATATGTGTATTTCCTTCTAAGTGTGGTTTAACTGTATCTTATAAGTTCTGATTAATATTTGTATTATCATCAACTCAAAATATTTTCTAATTTTTATCTTGATTTTTTCTTTGATGTATCAGTTATATAGAAATGTATTACTTGACGAAGAGCTGTCTTAGTTTGTTCTGTTACTATAACAGAATACCACACATTGGGTAATTTATAAAGAAATTATGAATTCCATGCTTCTAGAGGCTGAGAAGTCGAAGTACAAGAGGCCGCATCTGGCAAGGGCCTGCTTGCTGGGTCATAACACAGTGGAACATATTACATGCAAGAGAACACACAAGTGGGCCTGCAAAAGGGAGATCAGATGAACTTACTAGAAGCCCACCACTGTGATAACTACCCACCTCCTCCTCCCAGGAGAACACCATTAACCCACTCAGAAGGGCGGATACCACCTCTCAACTCTAGTGCCTTAGGAATTAAGTTTCTCATATGTGATCTTTGGGGAATATGTTCAAACCACAGCAAAACATTTCTAGATTTTCTAGTTAGTTTTTGAATATTTTGCTATTCACTTCCATCTAATTCCACTGAGTTTAGAGAACATATTTTGAATGATCTCAGGCCTATGTCTTACTTCATATTTGGTTCATGGCCCAGTGTACTGTCAGTTTGGTTGATGGTTTTTGTGTCCTTGAAAACTATGTGTGTTCTATCGTTGTTGGGTGTACTGCTCTAACTATAGGAATAAGATTAAGTTTGTTTGTTGGGTTGAAATTGTTCCTTTTTGAATGGCTTGGTGTCTGAGTCATTGAGTGGCATGTAACCATCTGTCTATAATTACTGATTTGTTCTTTTTCCCTTTTTAGTCCTCTAGTTTTTTACTTTATGCATTTTGAGCTTATGTCATATGCATGCAAGTAGAGAGTTGTGTTACGTTCCTGGAGAACTGGGGACTTGTCTAAGTGCACTGGCTAGCTTTTGCATGATGTAACCTTTTCCAACCTTTTATTTTCAATATTTTGTCTCCATATTTCTAATATTTCTTTCCTCAGTGGCATTTAGTTAGATTTTGCTTTTTTATTCAGTCTCATAATCTTAAGGTTTTTATTTTGGGGTTTTCTTTTGGCAGTAGACAGTACTGGAGTTTGAACTCAGAACCTTGTGCTTGCTAGGCAGGTGCTCTGCCACGTGAGCCACATCAGCGCTTTTTTGCTTTAGTTATTTGTCAGATAGGGTCTCCTGCTTTTTGCCTGGGGCCACCCTTGGACCGCCCTCCTTTTACCTCCACCTCATGTGAGGCTGGGATTACAGATGTGTACACCACACCTGGCTTGTTTGTTGAGATAGGTTCTCACTAACCTTTCCAAGGCCTGACTAGCCTTGAAACTGTGATCCTCCCAGTCTCCACCTCCTCAGCACCTGGGATTACAGGTGTACACCACATGCCTGGGACTATCTTAGTTTTTTAATGTGATAATTTATTTATTAATATAAATGGGATTTGCTGTCTACTGTGCTATTATTCATATTCTGTTTTATTCACCTGCTTTAAATCCCTCTTCTTTCTTATCTTTTCTTGGGTTAAATATTTTTATTGTTCCACTTCCACCCTGTATTGGCTTGTTAATTTTCCTTCGTTAGTCTCTTAGTGGTAAGTCTAATATGCAAAAACTAGCTTATTATTGTCCAACATAAGTTTTTTACTTTTAATAACTCCTGGACAGTACTAGTGCCTTACAATCTGAAAGCATTTTCTTCCTTCCACCTTTCATGCTGTTTCTATTATGTATTTTTACTATTAAATTCTACAAATATTTTTGGTCTCTGAAGACATTATAATTATTGTTTGTACAATCAGTAATATTATTACTTATCCACACATTAATTTTTTCCATTGCTTTTCAATCCTTCTTCCTTGTGGAAATTTCCATATTTCCATATAGTATTATTTTTCTTCCACCTGGAACACTCATGTTTTTCTTCTAATATGGGCCAATTGGTAACATAATCTCTGGTTTTGTTTGTATGGAAATATCTATTTCATGTTTACTTTTTAGAGATATTCTCTGTTTTCTGTTGAAATTCTGTTTGCATTGAATTTCTCTTTTTTAGTTTGGCAAATGAGGATCTTTCAGCACTTCAGATGCTATTTCATCACCTTTTAGTTTCCACTGTTTTTGTTGACAAGACACAGTATCTTATTTTCACTCCCTTAAGAGTAAAGCATCTTCTCAAGCAACTTTCAAGATCCTCTTTGGCTTTCAGTAATTTTATTATGATGTGCCTTAGTTGATTTTCTTTGTATTTATCTTGCTTGGAGTTTACAGTGCTTCTCAAATTTCTGCATTTCTCTTTTTAAATAATGTTTTGCTCCATTCCTTACCTCCTGTCACCCCATAACTCCAATCACATGTATATTTCACCATTTCATCATGTCCTCTCTGTCTCTCTTAAATGTTTTTCTCCATCTTCCAGGGTATCCTAATCAGTAGCCATAACTGATTGGCACAGACTGAGTAATTTATAAAGAATAGTTTATTCAGCTGGTTCTGGAGACTGGGAATTCCAAGAGCATGCCACCATCGTCTTTTTGGCACAGGGCTTTCCTGTGCAAGGGATTCCATGGTAAGACAGAACACACATGGTCACCTGGGTCTTTCCTCCTCTTCTTATAAAGCCACTAGTGCCGTCTTGGGCCCACCCTCACAACCTGATCTAATCCTACCTACCTCCCAAAGGCCCCACCTCCAAACACCTTTAACGTATGAGTGAAGGAATTCAATTTCTGTCACATGAGCTTTGGGAGATACATCCAAACCATAGCACGTGGATATTTTCTGCTCTTGCATTTTTCTAGTTCAGTATTCCTCTCTTCTGCTTTGTTCAGTATGCTATTAAATCTGTTTGCTTCATAATTTCATTTATTCTGTTTTTCAGGTCTAGGATTTCCATTTGATCCTTTTCCAATTCTGTGTCACAATTCTCGATCTTACCTATTTTCTCAAACATTCTAATCAGTTGCTTTAAGTCCATGTCTGACAACGCTGGTTTCTGTGTTCTATGGTTCTTTCTGTTGTTGGTTTTTCTCATTCAGTTTCTCAGTAGTCCTGGTATTTTATTGAATCTTTGACATTATGTGTGAAGGATACAGAGGCTCTGGATGCTTTTACTTTCCTTCCCCTCTGGTATTCCCCTCAGCTAGAGTACAAACAAACCATCTTAATGACATAATGGCTATAGATGGATCAAGGTGTTTATGAAGTTTTTTCAGCCTCTTCTTGGCAGGGTCCCAACTGAGAGCTACACATGTTTACTGTGACCTCGCATTCATGAAGGTCCTGAACTCCAATACTCAAAGACCAGAGAAAATTCTGCATTTCTGATAAATTTTCATCATTTTCCCTGGGAAGTTTAAGAAGTTATCACTTTCTTTGAGGACTAGACAGCTAAGTATTGGGAACCACTTTTCTGTATTTCCCTTCTCTCGCCCATGTTAGACTATCAAGTCTGCCCTGGGTGGCATGCCTTTAAACAGATTCTTTTAATTCATACTTTCTAGTTGTTTCCTGTACAAATTTGGTCTGCTACAGTCTACTCTGTTTTAGTCAGACATGAAAGTCAATCCTGACTATTTTGAGGTTTGATGATAGTCAGCCCTCTATATTTGCAGGTGGATTCCACCATCCATGGATCCTTTACTATGTAGTTAGGCCTATGGTGATCGTTGCTGTACTGAACTTGTTCTTGTCATCGTTCCCTAGACAATACAGTGAAACAACCATTTACATTGTTTAGATAACCCTAAGCAATTTAGGGATTATATGAAGTATGCAAGAGGATGTACCTAGGTTATATGCAAATATGATGCCATTTTATGTAAACAAGTTGAGCATGTGTGGATTTTGGTATCTGTGAGGAAGTGTAGAACCAAGATCCCATGTATATCAAGAGCCAACTGTACTGACATTTAACTTTGACGATTCTTTGTTTAGAGCAAGTACATATTATTCTGAGCTCAGAATTTATGCTTTAAAATGTACCTTTTTACCTCTGTCTTCCAGACAATTAAAGGGTGTTTATTTATTTGTTTTCATTGTTCTTTATGGAAGATTTTCTGGAGTGAGTGGGAAAGGGAAGTGAAGAAGAAGGCTTCTTCTTGATAGGATTTCCCAGGAATCTTGGCATCATCTGTGTTTAGTATCCAGGCCTTAGTGTTATCTTTTTTAGTAAAAAGTTTTAAATAGACTTAAGTTTAAAGATGGATCTTCACAAATATGTGTGGAAAAATAACATGCGATCAGGAACTCTCCTGATTAATTCCAGAATGCCCATGAACCCATGTGAGAAGGATGTTGAGTAAATGTTGAATTTTTGTTTGTGGATTAGAACTGTTTTGTCAAATAATTCATGGGGCCATAGCTACTCTTCCAGTAAGAATCCCATTTGTAAGTGAGCAAAATACTTCTTTCCCCACACTCACAACTCCTCCCTCCTGGACATACTGGCTGCAGCCTACAGATATAGCACTTTATTCCTAAGTTTCTGTTCTTACTTTAAACATCACCATGGTGCAGTAAAACATTACCATACGTTTGCAAACATCACTTCCTCACAACCAGTAGGCAGTCCTATGTTATGTACAGGCTATGTGGCAGCTTACCTTTTATTGTCTATCCGAATACTCAAATGAATATAAAACATAAAAATGTTGTTTGTATTTACTCTTGAGTTTTTTCCTATCAAGTGTTGACCTCTAGCTCGAATATTTTTTTTATTGTTGTTGTTTTGGTTTTTGGCTGTACTAGAGTAAGGCTTTAAGGTTCCTAGGTAGGCTCTCTACCACCTGAGCGAAGCCTCCAGCCCTTTGTTTTTTTTTTTTTTCCTCTGATTATTTCAGATATAGGGTCTTGCTTTTTGCTTAGGCTAGCTTAGATCAAGATCCTGTTTTTTAGGCTTTCCTCCATAGCCAGAATGGTAGGCACACATCACCACACCTAAATTTTTCCATTATCTCACTAAGTTTTTTTGTCCTCACTGGCCTGGAACTGCAGCCCTCTTGATCTCAGCCTCCCAAGTAGCTAGGATTAGAGGTGTGAGCCTCCAGCATCTGGCTTAGTTTCAATGATCTTTTAAGGCCACATCTGGGTTGTGTTAAAGACGGTATCACTAGAATAGGCAAGATTCTTTATATTTCCTTATCCATCAGCATAGTGTAGTCTATATTAGATTTTTTGAGGCATAGAAAGTCAGATAACTTCTGTGTAATCACAAGGAAAATAAGCATTGTACTCAGAATCCCAGCCTAGACTCATGACCTCTGAGATCAAGCTCCCGGCTCTCCTGCCTTACACATAACATGTTAGATCAGCCTCCGCCATAGTCCTGTGCTCATCTCTCTTCCTCTTTCCTTTCTCGTCATCACATCAAAACATCTTCAAAACTGCAGCCTTTTTGTTGGGATTATTAACAGGCTCATCATCTCATGTCATGGAGAAGTTTCTCTAAAGTAAAACAGACGTTTTATTTTTAATGTCTTACAGAGTGGATGACAATACCCATGAGTAAGAAGTCCATTCTCAAAGCAGATGCTCCCTCAGAAGCATTAGGTCAGTGGACAATAAAGGAAGGATTCACCAAAGATAGTTCCTGGCAGTGTGCTGGCCTGCTGGAATGGCAGTGCCAGGAAGGTCAGGAGATCAGTCTGCAGCAAGCAGTCCTCACCTACCGGAACCCCACATCTGGAGTTAGTGAACAGAACTATGATGAATCTGGGAAGGACTGCATTGTGAGCCCATCTCTTGTTCAAAATCAGGGGTTTCAACTGAGCAAAAAAGCCTTTGAATGTAGTGAGTGTGGGAAAGTCTTCTCTAAGAGTTCTACCCTCGGCAAACATCAGAAAATTCATACTGACAAACTGAACACAAGTCAGAAAATGCTTATTAAGGAGAAGCGATACGAATGTACAGAATGTGGGAAAGCGTTTCACCAGAGCACACACCTCATCCATCACCAAAGAATTCATACTGGTGAGAAACCCTACGAGTGTAAGGAATGTGGCAAGGCCTTCTCCGTGAGCTCCTCCCTTACTTACCACCAGAAAATTCATACTGGAGAGAAACCTTTTGAGTGCAACTTATGTGGAAAAGCTTTTATCCGGAACATACATCTCTCTCACCATCACAGAATACATACCGGAGAGAAGCCTTTCAAATGTAACATTTGTGAAAAGGCCTTTGTGTGCAGGGCACATCTTACCAAGCACCAGAATATTCACAGTGGTGAGAAACCCTACAAATGTAATGACTGTGGGAAAGCCTTTAATCAGAGCACAAGTTTCCTTCAGCATCAGAGAATTCACACTGGAGAGAAACCCTTTGAATGCAGTGAATGTGGGAAGGCCTTCAGGGTGAACTCATCCCTTACTGAACATCAGCGAATTCACACTGGGGAGAAACCTTATAAATGTAGTGAATGTGGAAAGGCTTTCAGGGATAATTCATCCTTTGCACGACATCGGAAAATTCATACTGGAGAGAAACCTTACAGATGTGGTCTGTGTGAGAAGGCCTTCAGGGACCAGTCAGCCCTTGCTCAGCATCAGAGAATTCATACTGGGGAAAAGCCTTACACGTGTAATATATGTGAGAAGGCCTTCAGTGACCACTCAGCCCTTACCCAGCATAAGAGAATTCATACGAGAGAGAAACCTTACAAGTGCAAGATCTGTGGGAAAGCCTTTATCCGAAGCACACACCTCACTCAGCACCAGAGGATTCACACGGGAGAGAAGCCGTATAAGTGTAATAACTGTGGGAAAGCATTCAACCAGACTGCAAACCTCATTCAGCATCAGAGGCATCATATTGGAGAAAAATGACATGAATGCCATTTGTATGGAAGAGCTTTGGAATGAGCAGAGTACTTATTGAATCTAAGAGAGCCCTTCTAGAGATGAGCTGTGAGATCTTGTGTCAAGATAGTCATTGTATTTCCTGAGAAACAAGCTTCACAGTGTCACAGGTATTGAGAATTTAAGAATGGCAAACACAGCTCATTGTTTAGTACTGCCTTAGTGGTATAGCAGCATTTTTTATTAGTCTGAATTACCAAATATCAAAACCAAAACAGAGCTTCATTAACAACATAAAAGCTGGTTTATCAAATTTACAATGTGCTAAGAGAATTGGAAAAATTAAGATTGAGAAAAAAGGAACAAAAAGGTAGGGAATGGTCTATAAGCATTTCATTCTTCTAGATTCTTCTATGTAAGAGAAGTTGCCACCTTTGGAGGAACCCTTTTCCCTCTTCACCCACACTCCTGCCACCCATTGTAAAGAAGGTGCAGTCATCCATATGTCAGTCCAGGAATCATTTAAATTATGCTTCCCATAATTCTGCTTCTGATCCTTTTTCAGATTTCCCAGGTCTGTCTGCTTAGCGGCTTCTTACCTGCATTCTCCTCTGGAACAATTCTTTTGAATGGTGTGACCTCCTGACTTTACAACTCCCAACTGTTAATATCACGTTCCTTATTCCCACTACCCTTGGGGAGTGTGACGGTCTGATCACATGAACAGTGTGAATCAGAACCAACACCCAAGATTCTGTGTTTCATCCAGCCCAGCATTCTAAACTTGGAATCTCTGGCTGGGGGCATTTTTTTGAGTTACCCAGTTCCTTGGGCCTCAGCTTGACTCTGGGCCTGGGAGGACATCTAAACAGGGACTTTGCTTGTACAGCCATTGCCCTCCAGCTCTTCTGCCCTATAGTTAGCCCTAGGGCTGGCTCAGCTACAGGTGTGATGACTCCAACCACCTAGTTGGTATCCCTGGCCACCTCCACTGCTGTGACTTAACCATTTCCCAGTGTGCAATTGACAGAGGTATGAGCCCTAAGGCCTCCCGTGGCTGGAGAGTCCTGTGTGTCCATGACATTAGAGTACAGTTAGTATTCCCACAATACTGAACTGCTGCATCCTGGTCCTTGCCCAGCTTTTGTCTAGGTTTTTGAAGGTATTAATTCTATGTTCGTGCAAAATCATGCTTTTGTATTAGAAAGTGGTCCTTTCCTCTCCTCCATCTGGACATTCAGCTACTTAAAGACTTATTCTTATGGTGATAACCTATTAAGTAATTCCATGGATCCTGAAGTGGACAAAGGTACCGTTGACATTCTCCTCCGATCTGCGCAGGCCTTGGTGAAAGGCGAAAGATTTATACGATCTGAAGAGAAACCAGGGTATTGCCCAGGCCTTGGTTTCTCCTTCTGTGCAGTGACTGCCTAGGCTGCTTTTAGGTTCTAAGAGAGACTTGGGCTTGGGAATGGTTCAGGCCCAAAAAGCCTAAGTGATACACTAGTTCCACAGGTACCATTTTCCCACTATTTTTAACCCCTTGGTGCTTTCAGTAGAAATCATAGAGATACAATAACATTTACAAATCTCCACATACACAGCCTCTGACCACTCTTCCCCTCCCCACTACAAGGAATGCAGGAACCTGCACTACTGCAGGCTGGAACACCAAATAAACCATCATTCTTGGAAGTGAAGTGGCAGGTTCCTGGTTTTTGGAAATGCTGTCTATCAAGTCAGGCCCCCAAATGCTACACCACTGCCCTAAGTTAAAGAGGGTATTCTATAGCATGTTGGATTCAAGTTTGATACGTATACATTCTGGCAGCTTCAGAGCCCAACTTCTCTAAATTTAACTTCCAGCTAATAAAGGCCACATATGTGGCAGGTATCTCCTAAGTGTCCAGCATCTCATACTTTCTCTCCCATGCATGTGAAGCAGCATTTCAACAGGTTCCTTGCTACTTACTGCCTGTGCTATGCGCTCTCACATGCATGTGCAGCCTCACACAGCTGACAACTCCAGATTGCACCATAAACTGCAACACTGTGCTCACTGTCACAGATAATCTGTCTTTAGGACTATCCACATGACCTGCCAGGTCCTAACTGAGAAGCACATTTCTCAGCTGAGTTTACTGTTCATTTTGTTAGGTGAAAGCCAGAGAGCCACTGCCACTTGACATGTGCCTCCAGTTGGGCCAGGGCCTCCTTCATCTCGGGGTCAGCCCCGGGAGTTATTCCTCCAGCAGAGTGGCTGCAGTCTCAAGGCCACCCACTGAGGTCACAGCCTTCTCTTCCTTGAGCACATCTCCTTCAGGCCTGGCTCTTCATAAAATCTGATCCTTGGGAGGCCTGTTCACTCAGCCCTGTCTAGGGAAGCAAAGAGTAAGTAAATGGCCTAGTAGATATGCCTGGGTCCACTTGAATGTATTTATGGTAATGGTCCTTGGTGGCAAAGGCTTGATTATATTCTACCATATGGTTAACCATTTGTTGTATGACCTTCTAGGCTAAGGGAGTCCTCACTGCCTGGGTGCTATTCTGTGCTTTTCTAATCTGAAGTAGCATAACAGTCTACCTGGGCAATCTGATCTGCCCCAGCATCACCTTTTGCTCAACCCCTAAATGTGTATGTTTGAGGACTCTGAAGTAAGAGTTCCTCAGCCATAATCTCTTCTGCCAGCCAACCTGCATGGTATTAGACAAAATTTTGGCAGTTACTGAGAAGACTTTTTCTCTGTCCCACCCTCAACCAGGTTCATCCCAAAGCACACGGGGATTGATAGGAAGAGCAGTTCTTCTGTACCTTGCTTTTCCAGCATACCCAACAATGTCTCTCAAGATGCCACATCTGTGTCTGTGGCAAAGGGAGAGTGGGACTTAGATGTGATGCCAGTCTCACCAGCTCTCATCTGGACCATAGGGAACCAGAGAAACAGATCCAGGACTCACCTCCTGTCAGAGCTTTCCCCACACCCAGCAAAACTGCCCAGTGGACAAACCCTTCCAAGTATCAATTCCATGCAGCCCAGAGCAGGGTTTGAGGCCAGGTTCACAGCTAGACCTTGTTACATTTTCCCTGTTTGAGACTCCCATGAGCAGCACTGAAATTGCCTGCTCTTTGGGAAAAAAAACTAGTTCCAAACTACCCCTTTCTAATCCCTCTTGTCCTTCTCTCTTGTCAGGTCATCCTCAACTCCCCTCTTGACTTCCCTGTGTTCCTTCTCCTCATCTACCTAAGATGACCTAGCTTGGACATCAGCATGTCCCCAGGGTTTGCCTTCCTCTCCATTCAGGAACTGCTTTTCAATGATACTTTGACCTGCAGCACTCAGACTTCTGGGTTACTGTGCCTGAGCCTCAGAGTCTTGGAACAAAATAGCCCCCATCAGTGTGTCACCCCATATACCACAAACCACTAAACTTCAAAACCATGTTCTTTGTTTTTATGAAAATAGAATGAGAGAGGCAGCCAGTGTTCTAAGATGTGCAAGTTGTATTTTTGTTACCTGGTTATCTTAGTTAGACATCACTAAGACATGACCAGAAGCTGTGCTTCCAAGTGTTTTTATGTCTTTATTGCCAGTCTGGTTACCTGGCTCCCCACGATAATTATTCAAACCTACCTAGTCCAGAAACTATTTTTCAGAACCTGAAGAACTGTGTCCCCTGTCACTGGTAGTAGCACTTAACATTTGAGGGCATACCTTGTGCCAGGTACTGTTGTAAGTATTAATTGCATATGTTAATTCACTAAATCCTTTCACTACCATCCTCTTTTGTATTCTGTTATGAGCTGATCAACCCAGTGTAGCCAAAGGAAGAGACAGAAGCAGCTCAGAAAAACAAAATTTGGCACATTCACAAGTCTAGTGATAGGCATGGCACACCTTGCAAATCCACATGGGACAAACATCATGGTGGTCAGAGACAAAAGACAAGGCAGAGGGGAAAGCATGGGACCAGAACTTTTTTTACGGGGGTTTTGAGGGAAATACAAGGCAGGGCAGGGAGAAAGGTCTAGCATTGCTTTGTTTGAATAACAGTTAACTCCAAGATGTATAGAAGTGGTCCCTAGTTGCTTGATACCTGTCTCTAGGATGGCTAGGGCAGAGGAATATTGCTTTCTGGATGCAAAGGCCAGGTAGAGAAGTGTGAAGTTGGTTTGTTTCCATATTAATGACATCCATCTGATTGGCACTTTGCTACCTCTGAGAATCTACTAACTGGCTAGAACTATAGGGAAGTCTCTTTTCCAGCCAGACAGGATTGTTTTTTTGTTTTTGTTTTTTGAAGATGTCAAAGTTTCATATTATAGAGAAAATAAAATATGTATACAGTATGAATCCTCATTTGAAGATTTAGGAAAAGGTTAGCAATTTGTTGAAAGTCACAGAATTGGTAAAAGGTGAATCAAAGGCTGGACTCCAGGTGGTAAAGCTCCAGGGCAGAAATGCTTCCCCACTGCATTTGGCCGCCTCTTTGATGGTGCACTCCAGCCCACTAGAGACCCACTCGGCTCAAGCTGTTAGAGTGGAGCCAATGTGAGTGGGAGCTGTATGGCAAGTCTCCAGTCTTGTAGCCATGCTTTTGAACATGTTTTTTCACATCACACACTTCTTTTTTCATTTGTTTTTATGAGGTTTTTTTTTTTGGGGGGGGGGCAGAATCTCTATGTAGCCCAAGGTGGCCTTGAACTTGCAGTGTAGCCCAGATTGGCCTGCCTCAGCCTCCTGAGTGCTCACACCACACACTTCTTCCATAGGAAAGCCTTTCAGCCCTGGGGCTGAAAAATGGAACGAGTTCAGGATGTTCTTCCATCTTGAGAGTCTAGGAACCATGACTTCATACACCTATCTGAGCATGACAGCCTGGCCCTGTGACATCTCATGAGCACAGCCTGTGATAATCACAGCAGGTCCTGGACACAGGCCAATTGAGCACAGTACTCAGTGGTTTTATATGTATGTATTCACTGCCTTATAAACCTTAAATGGGAAAGACAGATATTATAAAATGAAACACAGATAACCAGCAAGTAACTGTAGCATGCTGAATGAGTAAATGAAAAAGCATACTTGCAAAGTCAGTTCATTGTGTACTGGTTACATGGCCACCTCTGGTGAGATAGCACTCACACAACTCACACGAAGTGGTTTTATTACTTAGAGGTAGGCAGCAAGGGACAACAGAAAAATGGGATGTATGATAAGCTTGATAAGCTGGTCCCCGTGGCTCAGGAAAGCTGCTTGGGACAGATGGAGTCTCACTGGGCACTCTGGCTGTCAGAGTCTTCTGCTCACCTCTTCGTCTTCTTTTCATCCTCTTCCCAACATATTAAGCCACTGCAGCAGAGGCTTCTAAGAGTGCTAGTGTGCAGCTGTCTGAGATCAGTGTTACTGCAGTGGGCGAATATGTTTGCTACACTGCTGTGCATGTAAAATGCTGTTTAGTGACATGTGTAAAAGGTGTTCCTGAGAATGTGAAATGTGTGCCTGATGGAGATGAGTGTCGTTTCAGTGAACGGATTATGTGTCCTCTACACAAGTCTGCATGTAATACATTCATAGAGGCATGTATATGAAAAGCTGTTGCTGGGGTATTCCCAACACAGTAGCCAGAGAGGTCCTTTTAATTTGTAAAACCATCTCACTCCTCTCAAAACTCAAAACTGCATAATCTTACTGTGTCTCCTCATCTCACCTACAATAAAAGAAAATCCGTACTTATAATGGTCTACATGACACTCTCCCATTACCTCATGCAACGGTTAGTTTTATATGTTAAGTGGCCAGGCTATGCTACTTTTAGTCAAACATAATCTAGGTGCTGCTGTGAAGGTGTTTTATAATGTGAAATGTAAGTTATCTACAACCAGCCGACTTTAATCAAAGGAAATAATGCCCAATGATGTGGGTAGGCCTCATCCAATCAGCTGAAGGCCTTAGAAGCAAAAGTCGAGATTTCCCAAAGAAGTTTTGCCTCAAGACTACAGCATCGATTCCTGCCCGAGCCTCCAGCCTGCTGCCTGCCTCTCATATTTCAGACTTGCCAGTCCCTATGGTCATGTGAGGCAATTCCTTAAAATAGATCTGCTAAGGTCATGTGTATACATAACAGTGCATGGTTTGAAAGTTCACGTGTTGCAAGTGTTCAGAGGTGGGGCCTTTTAAGAGGTGATTCAGTCATGAGGGCTCCACCCTCAGGAATGAATTAATACCGTTATTTCAGGAATGGGTTTCTTACGAAAAGGTTAAATCCAGCTCCCTCTTGCCTCTTTCACTTGCCCTTCTGCAACGAAACTATGCAGCAAGAAGGCCCTTGTTACATGTGGGCTGTACCTGGACCTCCAGAAGTGTAAAAAATAAATCTATAAATAAATTACCCTGTCTGTGGCATTCTGTCGTAGCAACACAAAAGGAACACAAACACAGTTTCTGGTTCTGAGTCTGTTTCTCTGGGAAACTCTGAATGAGATACTCACTTAGCTTTCTCACAGTGTTTCCTTCCCTTACCAGGCTACAATAAATGTTTTAATAGGTCCTCACACACACCAGGAGTGCTCCTGTACTCACTGCTCCATCTGCTGGGCCTCTCTTCCACCAGAATGCCCATGGCACAGTACCACCCTCTTCATATTAAGCCTATCATGGGCCAACTCTATTTGGATTTTCAGCCCATCACATCCAGCTCCCTACTGCCCTTCACCTACTCTACTATATTTTCTATAGCACTGGTCACCTTTTAATATAACATGTGGTTTGTTGATTTGTCTTTTTTTATGGTTTATTGTCTCTACCACTATGATATAAGTCCCGTGAAGGAACCAGTCAATGTCTGTATTGTCTACTGAGGTGACACAGGTGCTTAGCACAAGAGTAAGCACCTGGGGGTTTTGGTGGAATAATAATGAGTAGTTAGTTAGGGCGGGGAGTAGGAGGGCAATGAGCATGGATCCTGAGACTATAGCTATGGGGTCTCCATGGGCAGTGTGTGGCAGGACTGGGAGAGTCAGTGGTAGGTATATGGGGGTGAGGGGTCAGTGATTTAGGCATCTCCACAGGAATCATTACAGAGACTGTGGCTGTAAGTGACTATGACTATCAGTATCTGTAAGAGATGAATTATCTTGCCCAAGGTTATCTATCTAGTGAGTGGCAGAGCCGGAGTTGATCTCAAAAAATTGTAATCTTAAAGCCATACAACTTCAAGATACGAAAGTTGACTTTAGGAAGTAAAGGGTGGGGGCAAAACAAGGTCTGTGATCCTCGAAATTTTCCCTAGCTGGCAAATCAAAATGGGAAAAATAACTCATGTTGACACTACAGGTAAATTCAGCATTCAAGAACTCTTAATAGAATAACCTAATGATAGTTAATCCAGCAAATTTCTATCAGTGAACTCTGCCTGGGATCCGATAGACTAATGTACCTTCTAGTTCTGTTTTTGAGTCTGTAGGTAAATATTAGAGCTAGTCAAACCAGATGGAGGTGCTAGGAAAGGACCCCAGCAATGGGATCATAGCAACATAGTGCCATGGAACAATTACTTTTGATTCGTGTGTAGGATGGATAAGAGAGAAAAGGTACTAGAAGCAGGAAGACTAGTTAATATGCCATAGCAATTGCTATAGGTTGAGTGTTTGTATCCCACTGCAATTCTTGTCAAAATCCTAACCTCCATTGTGAAGATATTTGGAGGAGGGGCTTTTGGGAGGACATGAGGATGGAGCCCTCATGAGTGGAATTAGTGCCCTTATTAAAAGAGACCCCAGAAAGCTCCCTTGGCTCTTCTGACATGTGAGGACAAAGTGAGAGGATGCCATTTATGAGCTATGAAATAGGTCCTCACTAGACACCAAATTTGCCAGTACCCTGAGCTTGGACCTCCCAGCCCCCATAACTGTGAGACATGATGCCTGATGTTTTCGAGCCACCCAATCTGATAGCAGCCCTAAAATACTAAGACAGTACCCACAAATGGTAAGGCTTAATTAAAATCCCCAAAACCAGTCCTTCACTAATTCATAAAGGCCGCTCATGCCTTTGTCTGCCTCTTCCTTCCAATCCTCCCACTCCGTCCCTGCTCATCAGACCCTTGTCCTGCCTTGGTTCCTACCCTTTGCATTTCTTTACCTTTTTCTCCATAGGTTGAAAAGTCATCTTTGAAACTTCTGAAGCTTCTTGTAATAGCTGTCAGTATTCTGTTTCTGTCCATCCAAAACTAAAGCAGGTTTTCCCCCAAGAGATGAAAAACATTTATACTTTGGAATTTTTCATTTTAGAAAAAAAGGTATCCACTCGCTGTTCCATCCTATAAAATGATGGAAAGATTTGCCTAGAATTCTGCATTTCATTACACTTTAAGGAGTCCTGAGAACCAATAGCTATGTATAAAGAAGCATCAGAAGACCAAAGTCAAACTTCTGGGAAAGGTTATATTTATTTAACAAGAACTCACTGGATAAAGTGAAAGGCAGTGTGTATAATGAATTAGGGGGAAATTTCCAAAGAGCAAAAGTGTAGTAGATGTGACAAAGCTGTATTGTGTCAAAAAAAAAAAAGTCACACCGGTGAGAAAGTGTAGGAATATAACTAATATAAAAAAGCCCTCCTACACAGGTCTCAGCCCCTCGGACTACAGGAGAAATGATCATTATTAGGTGGATAAAGCTCTTACCAACATGTGATCTTACTCTGCTTTGAATATTGGAGAGAAGCATTGTAACTGCAATAAATATAAAAGAAGCCTCCTGTCCAGAACTCCACCTTCACTGGAACATATAATTTATGTCAGGGAGGAGTAAACTGAATTTCTTGTATTCCAGGGCAGTGAATCTGAGAAGGCCTGCAGGTAAAACCTAGCACTTATTCAATGGGAGAGAAACCATTTTAGCAGAATGCCTTATAAAGTCCACAAATTTTTTAAAGTCCACAAAACTTTATTCAGGGGTTCAGTTAGATTAGCCAGGCACCAGAGAATTCAAAACCATGCAGCAAGAAAATCCCATGGGGAAATCTTTAGGAAATTGTCAGCTCTCCACTGAACATCAAAAAAAAATGACCAAAGGGAGCAATGTTCTTTATACACTTAGTGTGGAAAAGCCTCTTGTGGAAGTCATACTTTGTTTACACTGGAGAACTCAGAAAGGAGAGAAACCTCACAAATGTACTAAATAAGAGAATGCCCTGCTCTACACAAAGTAGGTTGTTCTACGGCCCAGTAGAAAGACAGTGAGGAAGCCCTCGGGAGGAAGGTGGGACTCACTGTGGTTCAACGAATTGTCATCTGAGAGACAGAGAGGAAAGAACGTGGGGAGTGTGGAAGTCTTCAGCAGGAAGCCAGGACTCAAGGTCAGAAACCTCACATTGGCAAGAAGTGCTCTAAGTGCCATCAATGTGCAAACACTTTTACTGAGAAATCTAAGTCATAGGGTGCAGACTGGGGAAAAACACACACATGCCAAAGAAATATGTGGGAAAGCTTTTTAACTCAAAGTCAAAACTTACTGCACAGGCTAACGGTGGGTCTCGAGGTGAAATGCCTGCCTAGCAAGTGGAAGGTCCTGAAGTCAAACTTCAGTACTACCAAAAAAAAAAAAAAAAGAAAAGAAAAAACCCAACAACTTCAAAAACTAAAGAAAAACTCACTGTACATCAGAGAATCCATACTGGGAGAAACACAAAAACAGTAAGTGCTAGAGAACCTTCATTTGTAGATTATGGGCTCTCTTTTCATCCAAGATGGAAAGACCTTTGGTAAGAAAACACAGCTCAGCCCATGTCGGAGAACCCAAGGCAGGAGAAGAGCCCTGCAAAGTGACAAACTTGGACAGTCTTCAGCAGTAAATGAAACTTCATGCTTCACGCTGTGTAAACCACAGCAGTGCACACGTGAGGGAGGAGCATCCCGACCCCAGAAGTGTTATTCTGAAGAGAAGCCCTGTTAATTTTTTTTAAAGGAGAAACATCTCATCCCAAGGTCAAAACTCACATGCATCAGAGAATCTGTACATTGTATGAAGCGTGGTCACTGTCAAAATGAGCTTTGGACATTAAATACTGGAGAATTCATGATAAATAAAAAAATCAACTTAGTACATTTAAATTCTACTCCCAGCACTTTAGAAGAAAGGTGACTGAAAAATGGAAGTTCACACATCTGAACTTTGTGCTCTTCCTCCCGGTGCCCCGAGTCCACCTTTCAAGTCCGCCTTTTGGAAGGTGACCTCTCAGAACATACTGGAAGAGGAGTTTCTATATCCATCCTAAGTCGTGAACATGAACTTTCTCCTCATCATGAGCACAGCTGTATCTCTGATCCCAACCTGGCTCTCCTGAACAGAACCCCACACTACCATCAGAGGGCACAAAGGCCACCCCATTCCTCCATTCCCACACCCTTGACACCTCACAAGTGTATCCGAATTTCTTAAGGTGGGGGAAATTCAAGGGAGTACACACGGGAAAGGAAAGCAGCCGATAGTCTAAGTGATACTCTCCAATCCCTGGGGACAAGAGCTCTTGACCTCGCTGAAATGTGCCCCAATTCCCTGGCCCACACCACTGTCTCCTGTAGATCCCTCCTCTGGTCACAGGGCTCTCACCCAGGATCTGTACTAGCAGGATATTTGCATGAACCCAAGTCACTCAGCCCAGAATATAGACCTAGGTTTTCTCTTGCAGAGGCTGCACTGCCCTGAACTTCATACTGGGGTCTCCACGTTCTCACCCACAACCCAGTTCCCAGGTTATGGTCATTGATCAGGGGTGGAAATCTCACTCGAACTGGGCCATGCCTGGGCTTCATCCAGAAGCCCAGAGAGTGTATTTAGTACCTCTCTGAGGCAGATTCCTGTCATTGGCCATTTTCTACCATGGATAGAAAGCCTGGTCTGCAGAAAGTATGAGGCTGACATATATAAAAAGCAGAGATCAAATGTGGAGTGCGGGTCCAGTTCCTCCCGAAGGCAAGCTGGGTGTGGGCTTCACGGACTCCCTACCTCTGAATGTTCTCTTGGACCCTGACTCTTTACAATTTCACTGTAAATTAAGAGGAAGAAAAGACAGGACAGGGAGCAACCTGTCCTGTTCACACCCCACCCTGCTACTTGGGGTCTTCTGCGTCCTCGCCCTTGGGTGGGGCCGCCATTGTGGAGGTCTTCTTGAGGCTCCTCTTCCGCTTCTGCACATTCTGCTCCGGATGGAACAGGATGACATAGGTCTTGGGCACATAGAGCATGCCAAGGGACACCGATGCACTCAGGCTCAACGACACGGTCAGTGTGGTTGTCTGGATGTAGATCTAAGTCACAGGGGAGAGGACAAGATGGGACAAGTTCTCTCACAATTTCCCCCAACTTTGTTAG
Source organism: Castor canadensis (assembly GCF_047511655.1). Taxonomy (NCBI): domain Eukaryota; kingdom Metazoa; phylum Chordata; class Mammalia; order Rodentia; family Castoridae; genus Castor; species Castor canadensis. The sequence continues at coordinate 66,305,199 of NC_133401.1, forward strand.
CACAGAGACTGGAGGTGTCTTCAGTCAGGTGAGTAAGAGTGGGCACGAAGAAAAAGGCGGCATAAGCAGAGGTGAGGTAGCAGGAAGAAGTCGAGTCACAGTGTGGCCCTGGCATCGCAGCAAGGAGGATGAGTGACACAGGACTGAGCCAGTTTTAGGAAGGAAGTCAGCAACACTTGCGGAAATGGTCCCTATGTCTGAAGAGCACGTAGTGAGCGAGTGAGCATGCTTTCAAAGATACAAACGAATGCGTGATCGGGGTGCTCACAAACTTGCAAATGAGCAAGCAAGTGAATGGCATGAACCAATGAACGGATGCCCTGCTGTATAAATGAAAAGCACATGAATGAGCAAGCGAGTGCACAGGTACACTAATGAGCTAAGTGATGTAAAGAATGAAGAAACAAAAAGCAAGCTAGGAAGAATGGAAGTAGAGAAGAAGATTGGAAGAATGAGTGAGTGAATGAATGAATGGACAAAGGAATGTCCTTTGCACAGGAATACCGCAAAGACAAATGAGCGAATGAGTATTTGAGCACATTGGATCAACCCACCAACAATCATTCAAATAATGGAACATCCAATGGGTGGCCCAGCCACATTATCACTCCCACTCCCACCACTGCAACTGGCTCCCCAGCTCTTGGACAACCAAGACCTTCAGTGGACAGGCAGGAAACAGACAACAAAATCTACTGGGGTTCTGATTACCTTTTCAGCTGACTGGGCAGTGCCAAAGAAGATGGGGACAAAAGCCAGCCAGATGATGCATGTGGTGTACATGGTGAAGCCGATGGGCTTGGCCTCATTGAAGGTCTCAGGGACACCTCGGGCCTTGATGGCATACACAGTGCACGTGACCATGAGCAGGAGGCTGTAGCCCAGGCATGCGATGAGGGACAGATCCGACATGTCACACTTGAGCACACCCCTGGCCTGCTCCGGATCCACTGTCCTCTGTTCCTCATAGTCAATCACGCTGTGTGGGGGCTGAGCCCCTAGCCATGCTATCACTCCTACCACCTGCAGGAGCCAAGGGCATGTCAGGAACACACCCTCCTCCGGGGACATGCCTGTCCCAACCCTTGACCTAGGTCTCTGGCAGGTTAGGATCTTTGTGAGTCTCCTGACCTACTAAGTGGGACACTCATGCCTGAGAGAACCACTGTGAGGCGGGAGGGCTGTCCAGGAGGAGCCAGCCATGCCTGTGTTTCTGGCAGATGGTGAAAAGGACTGTGCGGAGGGGCTGTGTTGACCACAGCAGGGGCTTGCTGAGGAAGGAGCAACGTGACATCCTTGTTCTGTTTCTAACCATTGCTAAGGACAGGTACTTGAGCCCTTTAAGATATGGTAACTGGGGTAGGAGGCTGTGGAGCCATGGCCCTAAACACAGTTCTTTCTTGGCCTCAGTCTCTCCATTTTCAGAATGGACTTTTATAATCTGTTATGAGGACAGGACGCTATCTTCAGGGAATAGAAGGTACAGGTGCCACGGATGTTCTGTCTTCACAACCCCTAGGTATCCTTGCTATGGCCACTTCATGGGTGTGAAAAACAGCTTGATCACATCCAGCGATACAGCAAACCTCGTTCCTAAGAACTCCTTCCCTCTCCAAACACAGAGAACTGAACAAAATCTGAGATTAAGTGTGGGTGCACAGAAATGCTCAAAATAAGGGCATCCGCAGGTAGAAACAAGAATAGTAAGCTGTGAGCTGATGTGGTTGGCCTGGAGGGCGTGAGAGTCAGAGCAAGCCCTAACGGAGAGGAGATGGAGTTTCAATCCCTTCACAGTGGCCAAAGACACAAGCTTGAGCCAAGGAAAGCTGAGAAGCAGAAACCAATTGACCTATAAAGCGGAGCCCCTGCAAGCTGCCTCTTATGTTCGTGCAGGTTGCTCACGAGAGTGCCTGATGGGGGGTGGTGGGTTGCAGGGGGAGCTGAAATCCAGCAAGCACTCCAGCGCCATGCTGTGCATCCTGCAGGAAGGAACACTTTCTAGTAATCTGTTCATCTAGAAGGAGCCCCTTCCTGTGAGTCTCTCAATGGCAGCATCTCTATAAACAAGGGACTTGTAAAATAAACCCCACCCTCTGTCCAGGAAACAACGAGGAAACTCCTCTTAGAACAGGCTCTGAGGGGAGGAAAGTCACTTATGCGAAACTAGAACCCAGGGCCAGCAGTGCACAGGAACAGCTAACCAAGGTGCCCCCTCTGATTTTGCACCCCATGTAATCAATAATGAACCAGCACTGTGTATATGTAGTGAACTCCTACAAAATAACAGAAAACGAGCAAAAGGAACAGGCTAGTCACAGAAGAGGAAATTCCAAAGGTCAAGTGCACTAGCAGGGAAGTTGAAAGAACAATGAGATACCACTGTACACCCATCTATTGGCAGAAGTACCTAGAAAAGCTGAAGGTGTGGCTCTTCCAAGAGGTGTGTTAGATCTAGAAAGGAGAGTGTGATGTGGGAAGCCCACTCAGGTGAGGCTGGGTAGATGAGCCCAGGGTGCTTGGGAGCAGGGAGGGCGACACTGACTATATATAGCCTGAGCATTTCCATCCTGTGAGTTTGGGGAGACCTGGAGTGTTTTAGGCTAGGAAGTTGAGACACCTCCTCAGGATGCTGTGGGCACTGAAATTCTGGGCTGATGAGGAGAAGCTCAGGGTGAATTCTGGAGGAAAGAAGAGCACCCAAGCATGGAGAAGTGCACAAACCACGCCCTGGGCGCAAATGAGCATGGCACACAGGTGGGTTGGGAGAAAGGCTCGTCTGCAGTGGAGATTGCACCATGTCCAGCAGGCTGAGCAATGTGACGGTGATGGCACCCACAGAGCCTGGCTGAATCTTCACTGTCATACCAGTCCACCTCCCCAAGTTCCCTCTGCAGAGGAAACTCCAGGCCTTTCTGGGCTGTGCTGCAGTCCAACACTGTAATCTGAGCATTTCAGGGAAAACCCCACAGGACCTCTGTTGCAAATGGACATTACATCATGAAGAACTGCCCGTGAGATGGGGTTTGATCCTCCACTGCAGGGTAACAGTGGGTCCTGTGCCTCCCATTCATATCATCCAGGGACCTGGCCAGTGGGACCTCCCTTGCGGGAATCAGTTCGCTTCAGGTAAATCAGTGGCGTTTCTCCTTGCCCTGTTTTCAGATGTGAGCCAAGTTGTGCAAGTGCACATTTAATTTACAAGAATAATTGCACTGTCATATGTGAAACAGCTGGTGCTTTGGCTCCCCACCTGGGTGACCCTTTTTCCTAAATGAGTTCTTCCCAGATCAGGCTCTCTCTCTCTTCTGTGGCTTTGATTTCTTTTCAACGCAAGAAATAAAACTGAAAAGAGTGACTCTAGAAGCACTATTTCTCTGAACAGTAAGGTTGGGAACAGACCCCACCCCACTTCCATGCCCTGTCCCCGGTCCCAGTCCCTGATGCACCCACCCTGTCCCCTGGGGAGTCTGGGGACCCACCTGCAGTGAGGTGAGGCTGAAGGTGATGACGAGCTGTGACGTGGGGCTGATGAAGGGTGGGGGGGTGACAGAGCGCTTCCCTTGCTCGAAAATCCGGTAGATGCGGTTGGTCTTGGTGAAGAGGGCGGAGTAGCTGAGCGTGGTGCCCAGGCCCAGGAAGAGTCTACGGCCTGCACAGACGGTCGCCCCGGGCTCGGCCACCATGAGGAAGGTGATGGCATAGATGAGGAAGATGCCGGTGAGCAGCACGTAGCTGAGCTCACGACCCGAGGCGCGGACGATGGGGGTGTTGTTGTGTCTCACGAAGGTGCCCACCACTGTGGTGGTGGCCATGATGCCCACCCCAGCCAGGAGCAGGGGCGGGGCTGCCCAGGGGGAGGACCAGGTCAGGCGGACCACAGGCGTGGGGCGACAGCCTGTGTGGTTGGGCGTGGGCCTCATGTCCCCAGGGCAGGCCTCACAGGTGAACTCATCCACCTGGAAGCGGTACCCATCACAGGCCTCGCAGTGCCAACAGCAGGGCACACCCTTCACCATCTTCTTCCGCTCTCCTGGCCTACAGGGGAGGCTGCATTGTGATGGTGGCACCTCGTGGGGGTCACTTGACCATTGCAGGGCTTCCACCTGGGACAGATGAAACACGGGCTGGTGACCACTGCTGCCAGGATTTGAGGGCCTGTCACCTCTACCAAGAGCTTGGTCTGGGCCACTTACATCCAGTCTGAGGGCCTCTGCCCACTGGCCTACGGCCTGGTACCTGCCACTGCTGGCACTGCCATTGGTCGCCTGGTATTGGAAGATGTCATAACGCCCTGGCGCGTCTCCGTTCTCATTGAACATCACTGGGGTCCCAGCACTGCCTGCAAGGAGAGCCTGTTATCCTCAGCTGGCTCTTCAGCCTCCTGGGGAGGCCTCCAGAACCAGCCAGGATTAAGGGAGAGATCACAGAGCCCGTGAGATGCTCATTTTCACTAATATCAGGGAGATGCAAGTCAAACCATGAGATGCCACCTCACAGCCATGAGGGTGGCTACTATCAAGAAATAGCAAATAACAGGTGCTTGCAGGAACAGTCAGCAAATGGAGCCCTCGTGCCCTGTTGATGGGAGAGTTAAATGGAGCAACTGCCGTGCGAACCAGTATGGTGGCTCCTCAAAAACTTAAAAAGCAGCTGGGAGCTGGTGGCTCACGCCTGTAATCCTAGCTACTCAGGGGGCAGAGATCAGGAGGACTGTGGTCTGAAGCCACCCGGGGCAAATAGTTTGAGAGACCCTATCTCAAAAAAACTCCTCTCAATAAAAGGGCTGGTGGAGTGGCTCAAGGTGTGGCTCAAACCCCAGTATCATTAAAAAAAAAACCACTTTTTAAAAGCAGAATTACCATATGAATCTATTCCATTCCTGGCTATTTACCCAGGAGAACAGGAAGCGGGGAATTAGAGAGATATTTGCATATCCGTGTTCATAGGCTCTACTCCCAATAGCCAAAAGGCAGACAACCCAAGTGCCCAGGGATGAAGGAACAGAAAAACAAATGTGAGATAGGCACAGAATGGAATATTACTCACCCTTCACAAGGAAGGGAATTCTGGCTTTAGAGCATTATGAAAAAAGTCAACCACAAAAATGCAAATGCTGGAGGAGTCCGCTTACATGTGCTACCTAGAGCAGTTAGCGTCATAGAGAGAGAGGAAGAATGGTGGTTGCTAGGGTAGAAAGATAGGATATGAGGAGCTGTTTAATGGGTTTTGCTTCTATAAGAAGAAAAGAGCTCTGGAGATGGGTGGCTGTGATGATTGCATAGCATGTGAACGTACTGAACGCCACTTAACTGTACACTTAAAAATCACTTGGATAAGCCAGGTGCTCATGGTTCACACCTGTAATCCTAGCTTCTTGGGAGGCTGAGATCTGGAGGATCAAGGTTTGAGGCCAGGCTGGGCAAACAAAAATTTGCAAGATCCCGTCTCAACAAATAGCTGGGTGTGGTGGCATGCACCTGCTATCCCAAGCTATGCAGTAGGCTGAGATGGAGAGGTCATGGTCTGAGGCCAGCCCTGGAAAAAAGTTTGCAAGACCTGGTCCCAGTGGAAAAAAGCTGGGCATTGTGGTGCCCACCTGTCATCCCAGCTATGGCTGGAAGCATAAAATAGAAAGATCGAGAACCAGACCTGCCTGGGCAACAAGACAGACCCTATCTCCAAAATAACCAGAGCAAAAAGGGCTGGAGATGTGGCTCAAGCAGTCAACTACCTGCCTCACAAAGCCCTGAGTTCAAACCCTAGTCCCACCAAAAAAAAAAAAAAAAAAGATTAAGATAGTAAATTTTGTTATGTGTGTTTTACCACAATGTAAAAAGAAAAGAGAAAGCTTGGCTATCTAGGCTACAGGACACCTTCAGGGTTGCACGTCTGAATCAGATGCCATGAAATTAGTTCTGACTTGAGCAGTTGGCTTTCTTTCTTTTAGAAGCTTGTCCTAGCAGCTCTGGAGCGGGGCAGGCGTGAGATGAAATCGGCTCACTCAGCAGCAGCATGGCAGACAGAAGGTAGTAAACACTGGTGATGGAAAGGAGCTTTACTTTCACGAAGGATGGTAATTGAACAGAAAAAGGCATGCCTCCGAGCCGGGCAAGCCACACGCTCAGCCTGAGTCCATCTGGGTCTGCTGGGGACGTTATTTGGCGCACTGACTTGGTACAGCTTACACTCCAGCAGCTCAGAGCCTCACTGGGGCTTGAGCAGACAGCAAGTCCACAGGGGCCAGCCCTTCATGGAGTCTTAACTGTGCCCCATGTGTGCCCCAGAGTTCAGGGACCTCCCAGCTCTGTGCAGTGGAGGGGAGTGTATGTGACCCGCTGAGGGGTCCAGGCAGAACAGATCACAGAGAAGTTCCCCAACACCTAAGTGTGGCATATTAGGGTAGAGGCCGCTGAAGGCTGGGGAGAGTTAAAAAGGAGACACCAGAACTTGGCTCAAGTGTCCAGCAATCAGCTGCAGTGTCCCCTCCACCATTCTGCCTCTCCTATATCTTTCATCCTCGGTTGTCCTGGGTCCTGCAGTGAAATCCACACTAGCCATCTTCCCTTACTGTCCTAAGACCCGTCACCTGCTTACCATTGAAGCGAACAGCTCGAATGTACTGCAGCAGTGTCCTCCCGTCCGTGGGCTCCATTGCTGGGCACAGGCCTGTGTGGTTGGGACACAGCTCCTGGTGCATGCTGTGGAGTGCGTGGGCGATGGCGTACACAGCGTCAATCACAAACTGCACCTTCCCCTCCTGCTCATAGGCGGAGTCCTGGCCAATGCGTTCTTCACCTGTCCTAGGATGCCCAGAGGAAGTGTGCCTGGCCCCCAGGCACCAAACCTGGCCTCCCACCTCCTCCCTTGTCACATCTCCCCATCTCTGGCAGCTCTCACCTGTGCATTTGCGGGTGGAATCATCTGAATGACCCCCTGAGCTGGTCAGTTTGCAGTTAAAATTCTCTTCCCAGAATTCGGCAAACCAGATGTTCCTGCGGTTGTTCTCCAGGGAGCGAGTCATGAAGTACTGGTCAAATCCTAACAGGGAGGAGGGTGGCAGCCATCTGAGCCAGCCATGCCCCACCACTTGACTTTTATCCTTACTCCTTCCTTTCTGGTTAAAATGCTGCTGTGAATATGTAATGGATGGAGCTTCTGCACCCATCTTGTGAATATGAGGCCACAGCGCAACGACACAAAGCAACCACAGAGGATGGTGGAACTGAAGTGGGGACAGAGCGCAGGGCTTTGAGAACATCACTGGCTCACTGCCTTCAACCCAGGCTGCTCATCTCAAAATCACAGACTCTGGGAATCCTAGAAGGGACCCAGGCTGCTGTACCAATGACGCAGATGTGGAAAATGAGCATCTCCAAGAGGAGATGCTGGGGAGGATGAGTGGGGGTGGGGACACAGCAGGCCTGACTCACCGTCGATGGAGGCCCTTTTGGGCAGGATGGTGATCGCCCCCACAGCCACATCCTCTAGGCTCAGGATCGGTGAGGTCTTGGATCCCCAACTGTCTGAGCCAACCCACAGGAAGTGACTGGTCAGGTTGGCCTGGCGTGTCGCCTCCAGGACCCTCCTGGCAGGAACAGAGCTGGGATGAGTGAAGACTTAGGATCCTTCTCCAAATTAGCCTTGGTCACTTCCCATTCTTTATCAATCTGTCCCCTCCATGTCACTCACCAGAAGCCTGACTATCAGAGAAAACAGGGTGTAGGGTATTTAGGGTGATTTCCTTAGGCTTTATCTCAACCCCAAGTCTGCCTGCACACTCCCACTTCACACTGGCCCTCAATGGGTGCTATGGTTTGGATATGGTTGGGGTGTGTCCCTGGGAGTTGATCCTCAGTGTGGTGATGGTGGGAGGTGGTAGGACCTTTAAGAGGCGGAGCAAAAGGCAAGGTCCCTGGGTCACTGGGCATGGCTTTCTGGGGGAGTTAAGTAGTTCTCCAGGGACCCTGGTTAGCTCTGAGAGTGAATCGTTATCAGAGATTGAGCCTGGCCCCTCCCTGCTCTCTGGCTTCCTGTCTCACCAGGTGATCTCTCCCTGTCACTCACTCCTGCCCAGAGGTGGAGAGGTGCTCGCCAGAACTCGCATGCTGCTTAGAAATTTGGACTCCAAAACCATGAGCTAAATCCACCTCTTCTCTTTATAAATTTCCCAGTCTCTGGTATTTTATAATAGTAGTGAAAATGGGCTAACATAGAGGTCTCCTTGGGGAGAAAATGAAGGCCATTCAGAAGCCATTCCTCTCCCCAGGTGTGTTCACAGTGTCATACCCAGCCTCCTGGGATGGGGGAACAGCCCCAGCTGGCTCTGGGCCATGCAGATTTCAGGACATGGGTCTGTAGCCTCCTGCTGCTCCCATATGCATGGCTCCTGGGCTCCACCCCTGACAACTCACTGCCTGCCTTCCTCCCCTCCCCACCCCCACGAGTGATAAAAGCAGACAGGTAGTCTCCTGTTTCCAGGACTGGGCTTGGCGCATCTCCGTCAGAGATGGCAGCGGAAAGGTGGCGGGGGTGGGGGGAAGGGATTGATGTGTCCAGGTATGAGCATGGGGCACAGGGGCAGGACCTTCACGGACAGTCACTCAGTGACTGCTGCACCAAGTGTCACACCTGATGTCATCCTCACTGGCAAAGATGATGATGCCCCGGGCATTGGGCGTCTCCATAAGTCTCCTAATGACCTTGTCGAACTCGCCGGGCTTTGGTTCCCTGGGAATCTTGATAGACTGGGCAATGCAGACCCCCCCTGGTGTCGGGGTGCCAAAGTCAGCTGTCGTCCCACCCACCCCACCCCACCCCAGCCCACCTGACCACCACTGCCTGTGACTGCATATGTAGCACAGTCAGCACTTGAGGGCCTGGCCCAGGGGTCTGCAGGGTGACATCTTGCCTGGACCCTACTCGGCAGGCCACAGACTGCCGCTGAGTCCTCCAAGGGAAAGGGCACCTGCCCACCTCGGGCACAAGCCTGGCCACAGCCCTGAGGCCCACCAGGGGCCCAGTGCCCCACCCCTCAGCCCCTGCCTATCCTACAGCCATGGGTCGCACCTCTGGAAGCTTCTGGAGGCCCAGGATCCCCCTCCCCTCAGCTCACCAGCCTCTCGGGAGATCTGCACAAAGGCCTCAACCCCGCTCTCGCCATAGTTGCCCTCAGAGGCCAGTGTAGACACGTAGTTCCAACCTAATGCCCGCACGATGTCCACCATGGCCTGAGCCTGGTAGGAGTCAGGTGGCACCACTCGGGAGAAGAAGTCATAGCGTGTGGAGTCGCTGAGCTCTGGGGCCGTGGAAGCATAGCTGATCTGGGGTATCTGGAGGAAGGAAGGACAGTTGGGTTGTGGATGTAGGGTCCGTAACCCTAGGGAGGGAGGGCAATGGGGACTTGAGACATGGACAGGACACAGACAGTTTGGGGAGTCCTCTGGGCAGATGGGCAGTGATGACCAGTGAACACAAATGAGACCTGGCAGGTTGAGGAGCAGGACCTTCAGGGAGAGCCCAGAAGAACGCAGTGGCTGCTGGGGATCAGGTGGACTGGCCACGCAGAAAGGCCAGGAGGTATGGGAAAAAGGCTGATTTATGAATGGATCCGATGGAAAATGGAAGGTGTGAAGGTGGGCATCAGAGCAGAGTACCACGAACAGCAGTGCAGTTGTGTGTCCTAAACAAGGAGATCAGCGCTAAGGGGAAGTAAGAGCCAAAATCCAGCCTGTGACCAATCCAAGTCCTGCTCCCGGGGGGAGAGGGGCATCCTTGTCAGCCTCCGGGGAAAGCATGTTCCCTAATTCCCACAGAAGCATAGCCTGTGCAGGTGGCAGCCCCAGCAGGGATCAGAGCAGAGGAGCTGGAGGGGGTGTTGCAGTGGAGGCTGGGTCAGGCCTAGTGGAGGGTTGGTTCCTTTGAAGCTGGGTTTTATCCGTGTGCATTAGAGAAATGAACAGGAGGGACTGTGGATGAGACCTTGGCAGGGGGGTGACAAGTGTGAAAGGAGCTGGGTGTGCAGAGCAGGACAAGGCTGGGAAGGCAGCAAGGGGTTAACCAAGGGGGCAGTCAGAACCATAACCACACTAAAGAAAGATTTACTCAGGAGCCAGAGGGGGAGGGGAGCAAGTGGAAGTTGGGGGGAGGTCCGGAGGGAGAGTTCTGGAAGGAGGGGCTGGGGCTGTTCTAGGGCTGTCTGAAGCAGGACAGAAGGAAAGTAGAGTGTGGAGACAGTATGGAAGAGAGGAGGGGACGATGGGGAGAAAGAAAAATGGAGAGAGTGGAGAGAGGTGAGGGTCAGACAGGAGAAAAACAAGATGACAAAAAAGGACAGAAAGCCAGAGGAAAAGGGTAAAGGTCCACTGACTATCGTTCAATTAACAGAAGCCACACACCTGGAAACTTCAGTCTTCACCTCAACCTTCCTATGGCAGGTTGATCTTCCCCAGGGAAGTTCATTTAAAATGCCTGAGACCACAGTAACGTGGCAGGGGAAAAATCTGGAAACCCTCATTGGCTCTCATAGACCAGGAACTGCCAAGATGGCGGATGGAGGTCCAGGCCAGCCTGGGCAAAAGTAGAAGACCCTATCTGAAAAATAACCAAAGCGAAAAGGGCTGGGGGTGGGGCGCAAGTGTTAGCGTGCTTACCTGACCAGTGCAAAGGCCTGATTTCAGTCCAGTGGGAATAGATGGATAGATGGATGCATGGATGGACAGACAGACAGACATAGATACAGATTTAGATGGAGAAATATAGTCATGTCCCCAGGGAGCCAAATCTAGCCCACACTGTGATTCTGATCTTCCATTTTTAAATGAATGAGTAGCTTGTGTCTGAAAATAAGGAGTGGCTGCTCGACCTCAGTCTTGGGCCGAGCTGGCAGTAGAGGGCCCTGGCTCACAGGGCTCTGTTTCCCACAGCTACAGTCCCTGCCGGGCCCCTGAAGGTCCTTGAGTTTGAGATCTGGAGGGGAAGACAGAGAGACAGAAACTAGAGTACAGGCAGGGCTGGGGACCCCCAAATGCCCTCAGGGATACATAAGTACACACACACAGGATGGCCACACTAGCTCTCCTGTGCCAACTGGAAGGTATGCTGAGTGTTCCACATAGCTGCTGCCATCCAGAGGCAACTGGGTGGGGGAAGTAAGTCTAAGCAGATGCAAAGGCTCCTGGAAAAATTCTGAACTCTCAAGCAAAACCTCCCACACTTCACAGAGAGCTGGAGGGACAGACACCCTAACACCACCACCACCCCACCCTGTCCCACAATTCCTAGGGGATGAAGGCTATAGAAAATCCCCAAACTCTAATTTGAAGCACACCTAATCCCTGATTCCTATGGCCCCCAATCTTTGTCCCCTTGGACTGCAAGGCACATGCTGTCCCTCACAGAGGACAGTTTTCTAAAGAGGAGGATAGTGCAGGGCCATTCCCAGCACCTGAGCAGGGCAGGGTGCTGCAGATAAGCACTCTAGAAAGGACAGTCCACTGTCCTTTCAGAGTCCCCTTAATAAGGGTTAAAGGCAGACATTTTGAAATTGAATTTAAATGGTGATCAAAGGGAAGAGGCACGAGATCTTTTAGGACTATCTCAAAGTCCAAGACCCGCTTGTCATTCTGAAGTGAGCCACTCCGCCAGCCCCTCCTCTGCTTGTCACTCTGGAAGAAAGACCCGCTTCAAAAATACTCAAAGCTCCAGAGGACAGGGAGGGGAGGAGGCAGCACTTTGCACAGTTGTGCAGGCTGTGCACAGAAGGAGGACTCTTCAGCAAGTGGGCAAATCCAGGCCACTCTTCTCTGGCCAGGCCACTCTTCTCTGGCCAGTCCAGCTCAAGGCGCAGGCTGCTTCCGCTGGGGAAAAGGCCACCCTTGCCAGGTCCACTTAACTCAAAGCGGATGCTAAGCGCAGAGCTGGTGGAGTGGCTCGAGTGGTAGACCACCTGCCTCGCAAGCGTGAAGCCCTGAGTTCCAATCCCAGTACTGACCAAAAAATATATATATATCTATATACATATAGATATATATGCAGCAAAATTAATTACAGAGGGCAGAGCAGACAAGGGGGCGCTGGGGAGGTTGGGTTGATTTGACTCCTGCCTGCGTCTGCCCCAGCGGGCAGTGTTTCTTTGGGCCGAGACTTTTCCAGAAGACAGTAAAGAAATCCATCAGTCACCCCAAAGATGGACAAGGACAGGAGGCAGATGCTGAAAACCGAATCGGCCCCTCGGTCCTCACCGCAAACAGGCGCAGGACATTGGCCACCATGATGGAGACGGAGCTGGCCGAGGCGCCCACGACAGCCACCACGCGCTCGGGGGGCGCAGCGCGCAGCGGAGGGGCGCCCCCGGGACAGCGCACGCTGGCCTCGTCGCCGTCGCCGCGGCGCTGGATGAGCGCCTGCACGAAGCTCAGCGCCTGCTCCAGCGCGTACGTGTCCCGCGAGCAGGTGTCCAGCAGCCGCGCGCCCAGCCGCACGCCGGGCAGCAGCGCGGGGTCGGCGTTCACGCGGTCCAGCGCGTACAGCATGGCCTCCAGCCGGTGCACGCCCTGCTCCTTCTTGAGCTGCCCGCACGCCCGGCCCGCAGCGCCCCGCGCGTGCACGGGGAACAGGCCGCCCAGCGTGAGGCCGCCGGCCAGGCGCACCGAGCCCGCGGCGCGCGCCACGCCCGCCCGCGCCAGCCACGCCAGCAGCGCCAGCAGCGCCAGCAGTCGCGAGGCCCCGGCGCCCCAGGGCCGCGCCATCCACTCGGCTCAGGTGACTGCGGGGAGGAAGACGGGAGAACGCTCAGGGCGCCTGGGACAGGGACAGCCAATCCCCCATCGGACAGAGGAGACCCTCCCAGGGGTCCTCCGCGCTCTCTGAGCCTCATTCCCAAGGTCCCCCCCAACTCCCCTGCGCTGCCCGATCGCTATTTGCACCCTTCCAGCCCCCGAGCCTCTCTCCTTGGAGGTCCATCCCCAGGCCCCCTCCCTCTCCATGCTCACCCGCGCCAGCCGCTGCCTGGCAGCTCAGGACAAGTCTGTGACAGATGCCCAGCGCCCCAAGCGCGAGAGGATTTAAGGATTCTGGCGAGAGATGGGGGGCTGCCCTGAGGGTGAGGGCGGAGACCTCTCCTGAGCTTCCAGGGAGGTGGAATGCCCGCTGTCTCCGAATCTCACTCCCCTCTCTTCTTCTCTGACTCCCTGGGCTACTTTCCTTCCTGGTTGCCTGTCTGACTCAAACTGTCTCTCTGACACATCTGTCCTCCCTGTCTTACTCCGTTCTAGGTCTCTTGGTCTGTTTTCCTGTCTCTGGCTTGATGTCTCTTTCCTCTTCTCAAATCTCTTCTTTTTCTCCTCTCCCTCCCTTCGGAGTTCTTTCTCCTCTCCTGCTTTCTCCTCCCCTCTCACCCACTTTCCATTTCTCTCTCTCTCTCCTCTCTCTCTCTGTGTGTGTGTGTGTGTGTGTGTGTGTGTGTGTGTGTGTGTGTGTGTGTGTGTGTCTCCTGGCCACCAGCGGCAAAACCGTGAGTAGTGGGTGACAGGGCCAGATAGAACCAGTGAGTGGAGTAAGAGCAAGGCTGGGCAGAAAGAAACCATGCAAGCAACCCCTAACATTAGCAAGCATAGAGCAAACCTGCAAAAAGTGACCTTCTCCATTGGTCCCGTTTTGCAGATGGGGAAATAGAGACCTCAAGGAGTGAGTTAACATGCCCAAGCTGACACAGATGACCTGTGGCATTAGGATTCACACCCAAGATCCACACCCAGAATGGTTTGAACCCACCAGCCCATGCTGCCTGTGATGGAAGGAGGGGACAAGGCTGGCTTACCCTTCGGCTCTTGCATAGGATGATAGAACACTAAGGAGTTGCTCCTGTGGTCATTTATAAAGTCTTCCTGAGGGCCAGTCTGGTGGTGCACATCTGTAATCCTAGCTACTTAGGAGGCGGAGGTAGGAGGACTAGGTCCAAGGCCAGCTGTGAGCAAAAGTGAGACCCTATCTGAAAAACACCGAAAATCAAAAAGATCTGCAGGTGTGGTGTGGCTCAAGCACGGCTCTTGCCTAGCAGGAGGCCCTGCATTCAAACCCCAGTACCACCAGTAAATACATAAAAATAAAAAACAAAGGCCTCCTGGCTTGGGTGGAAAGCAGTGGTCCTGGAGCTGACTCTCACCATGTGAGATTCTCTGAACTTGATCTTCTCCGTCTCACAGTTGGGAGCCAAGGCGAGGGCCAAGACATTTTACCATCATTCCTGTCTGAGGTTGGGATTTGGCTCTCAGACTCAGAAAGAGCAAAGGGCATTTTAGAGACAGGTGGTGAGCTGCCAGCTGCAGGGATTAGCGGCCTCTGGGAAGGGAAGCCTGAGCCGGCTTGGGCTCCATTAAACAGGGTGGATTAAAGTGGCCTGGGAGATTTGGGTATTGCTGACAGAGGGGGCAAGCAGGGAACATGCCACCTTTCTCTCTTCCCCTACCACCAAGAAAGAGCCTTTTGTGATGGAAGCCAGGAGTCAAGAGACTGGGATCCAGCTTGGCTTGTACCCATTTTACAAGCTGGGAAGGTGGGGCACCGAGGTGGTGGTGGGGGGTGCACCAAGGTGGTGCTAGGCCAGATCGTGGTGACCCTGCAGAGAACTGTCCAAGTTGGGCATTGGTGGTCCATGGGTCCTGCAGCTGACTCACATGGCCCCCTACAGTCTTTCCCTGCTGAGGCAGGTCAGACAGCTGGCATCAGAAGGCAGGAACCCAAGTACCACAGTCAGTATCATTTGATATGGGATCTGAATGGAAGATGTCCCATTAGGGAGTGGGGTCAGAAGACAGGAGCCGAACAGAGGGCCTACAATGGTGTTGGAGGGAACCTAGAGCATCTGTGACCAGGTGCCAGGGGTGGAAGGGGAGGAAGTAGGTAGATTCCCAGCCAGGGGAAGAATTGACTCAGGATGAGGGACAGGAACTGTGTGACATGACTGGGCACTCCCTCAGCAGGAGCGGGACCGAGGGGGTGAGACAAGGGCAGAAACCAAGAGTTCAGGTTCAGACAAGAAAGCTGAGAATCTCATTCTAGACTTGAGGGGTAGGTAAAGGTCACAGTTGTGTTCAACACGCTCGAATTGAAGGTAGAGGCCAGGGCAAGAGAGAATGCTGAGGTGGCATCAGTGAGGGAGGGATTGAAAGCCAGGGATGGAATCGCTCGCTTGGACACAGTGCATGGACAGAGGGTGAGGATGGAACCCCAGGAACCCCAACCCTACATTAGAGGCCCTGAGTAGAAAAGAGGAAGCCAGGAGGGGAGAGGCAGGAGACAAGGATGCAGGGAGGAGGGTCCACTCATCGTAATAAATACAGCTCCACGCAGAGGCAGAAGGTCCTTGTCACCTCGCACAGACCACAGAAGCAGGAGCGTGGCAGTTCCCCCAGGGCCACACAGCTTGGCCAACGTGTGGTTACAAAATGAAACACCCCTCAATTCTGCATCTGTGATTTCATATATCATATAACATAAATGTAGACTAACCTGCAAATTTAACAACCAAACGGTTTTTTACTACAAAATAAAAAATGTGGGTGCTCACATTCATTGAATGGTTAGTGTGGAAGCTTCTGATTCCTGGACTAGGATGTTGTATGTAGTCCACCTTCTCGTCTGTGGGGAACATGTTTTGTGAGAGAATGTGAGTACATCTGTCATGGTGTCTGGCACAGGGATGTTGAAAAGTACGATATCTGTACCACAGGATACCCACCCGGTCCCACATATCCTACGTGACAAATGTGGAACTTGTGTAATTAAAGGAACCCCCCCATTGCATATGGCTGGGCCAGCTGCCCCTTCCCACTGAGCCCAAGGTAGGCTTAGACCCCTCCGTAGCCATAGGGAGCACAGTCAGGCCCAGCTTTCAAGACCCAGACTCATCTTCCTCCAGGTTCCCCCAGACTAGCTTTGCATGGGAAGCTCGCCAGCGTTCAACTCCCAAGGACTCACCTTTTGACCTATGACCACCAAATGGTGCAGCCACCATTGCATAGCTTGATGGCAGCTGGAGGAGTAGCTCAGCCTGCAATGAAGTAATAGATGAACAGATAAAGAAAATATGTCATACACACACACACACACACACACACACACACACACACACACACACACACACAATGGAGTACTATTCAGCCATAAAGAAGGAAACCCGTCATTAACAAAATGGAACTGGAGATCATCATATTAAGCAAAATAAACCAAAAACAAAGACAACGTGCTGCATGCCCTCTGTCATATGTGGAAACAAAACAAAAAAAGTCAACCTGAAAGCAGAAGAGGGACTGATTGCAAGGGACTGAGGGGCAGGGAACAAGGTACAGCAATGGCCACTGTATGCATGGATGGAAATAGCAAAGGGAATCCCATTGATTTATCCAGCTAGTGTGTGTTAATAATTAAACCGAATGAAGTAATATGTAATAATTTTAATAAATAAATAATAATAAATAAGTAATGTGTAATAATAAGTAATAAGCTCATTAACATATCCATCATATCGAATAGTTAACATTTTGCTGGTGATGGAAACATTTGGCATTTATTCTCTTGGCAAACTTTGAATTTTTAGCACTCACTCATTACCTATCGATATCATTCTGTGCAATCGATCCCATTTTCCCCAGCTCCCCAGCCCTTCCCCTGAGGTGTGTGGGGGGGGCGGAGAGTTCTACACAATAAATAAAGTCCTAGTGCAGGGGGAGAGAAGCAGTCTTGGGCTAGAATTGTGAGGATTAAAAAAAAAAGACTGAGTCTGATGAAAGGCATTGCCAGCTCCCACCCCTCACCTTCTCAGAGAATCAGCGCTGCCTGTCTCCAGCAGGGGACCATGCCTAGTGGGGACACCCAACCACAGGCTACAGGGCCTCCTGACATAGCCCGGAACAACTGCTTAGGCTCAGCGAAGGAGCAAAGCACTTTTGCAAAATGCTTAGGATGATGTTCAAAAGGTCTGCCCAAAGAAGAAGCCCTGATCCCTCCCTGACCTGGTGGGTGCCTGCTGGGCTGCCATAATAAAATACCATCCATAAACCGGTCATCAAATAACAGACATTTATTTTTCCCAGTTTGGGAGGCTAGAAATCTGAGATTAGGGTGACTCAGGTTCGGTCCTGTTGAGGGTTGTCTTCCTGGCCTGCAGATGTCTCCTTCTCATGGTGTCCCCACATGGCCTTTCCTTGGGGTACATAATGGAGCAATCTCTTGCTTCCTCTTCTGATAAGCCCACTGATCCTATCGGATTAAGGCCTCATCCTTATGACCTTAATTACTTCTTAAAGTCCTGTATCCACAGTGCCATTTTAGGGTAGATTTCAACAATAAGAATTTGCAGTAGAACGGCGTTCAGTCCACAGCAGTCACATTGGGCCTGAAGTTTTCAGGCATAAAAAGCAAATGATACTCAATGGTGTAATGGTTTAGTGGCCAGGCTCTGAGACTCCAGAGCCCGGGTTCAAATCCTGACTCTGTTACTTTTTAGCTAGGTGACACTGAGTAAGTCTTCAGTGTGCCCCAGTAAACAATTCTGATAAGTCGGAAATTTAATATGGCAAATTCTATTATTAAATTTCAATTCACTGTTTCTAGCCTTGGTGTCTACACCACTATATATTTCTCTTCTGAGGTGCTATGGTTTGAATATTTGTCCCCTTCAAGATTCACATTGAAAGCCGGTACCGGTGGCTCACACCTGTAATCCTAGCTACTCAGGAAGCAGAGATCAGTAGGATCTTGGTTCGAAGCCAGCCCAGGGAAATACCTTGCAAGACCCTATCACAAAAAAGGGCTGCTGGTGTGGTTGAAGGTGAAGGGCCTGAATTCAAATCCCAGTACCAGAAAAAAAAAAAAGATTCACGTTGAAATGTAATTGCCATTGTAACACTGTTAAGAGATGGGGCATTCATGAGGGGATAGGTCATGAGGACTTCACCTTCATGAGTGAGAAAAGGGCAGATCTACCCCCTGCCCTCTCATCCTGTTAGTTTCTGCCATGTTGTAATGCAGCAAGAAGGCCTTGCCAGGTGCCAGCACTTTGCCATTGAAATTCCCTACCTCCAGAACCGCTCATTATATAAATGACCTAGTCTCCAGTGTTCTGTTACAGTAACACAAAATAGACAAATAGACTATGGCATGAGGTTATAGGACTTCTCCAGAGCAGTAATAAATTACTGTAATGGGTGATGAGGACTCATGATTACTGTGACATATATATATATATATATATATATATATATATATATATATATATATGGTAGAACCAAAAACAGAGCGGTAAGGAACTCACCTTCCGGGGATTATCCAAACATTAACAATAATTAGGACAGTGGAGGCAAGCCCAGCTGGCTCCTGGGCTGGCCTGTTACTCACTAGGCTCTAAAGACGAAGTAAGTCGTCCTTCCTCTCTGTACCTTCCCCCATGTGTTATAGTCGTCACCTTGAGAGAAGGAAGAGAGAGTTACAGAGCCATAGGGTCCTTCTGTTCTGGAGAGTTCTAGTGTTGGAATGCCTGTGGGAGCACATGTCTCTCACATGTGCGTTAGTGTGTTACGACTACTGTAACCAAGTCCCAGGCGGCTTAAAAAACAGACATTAATCACCTTACAGCCCTGGAGCCCAGAAGTCCAAGATCAAACAGTTAGCAGGGCTGGTTCCTTCAGGGCTGACAGGGACGGATGTACTCCAGGCTCCTTTCCTTGGTTTGAAGTTGTCCGTCTTCTCCCTGAGCCCCTGCTTCTTCCCTTGGTACTTGCCTGTGGCCAAGTTAATCTTTATTACCTCTGCAAAGACCCTGTCTCATTATAGGGTCATGTTCTGACATCCTGGGATGTTAGGACTTCTTTTTTGGTATGACTACAGTTCAAACCCAGGGCTTCATACTTGCAAAGCAAGTTATTTTAGAGATGGGGTCTTTAGAACTATTTTCCCAGGCTGGCCTTGAATGGTAGGCCTTCTGATATCAGCCTCCTGAAGCTAGGATCTCAGGCATGAGCCACCAGAGCCTGGCATGTTCTGACTTCAACATATGAGTTTTAAGGGATGGGGGCACAATTCCAGCTATACCACCATGTGAACACTTTGCAAATGAGTTCTTTCCCATGCTGCCAAGAGCCTTGAGACAAGGACAACTGACAACCAGGTTGTGAGGTTAGTGGAGGTCATGGTGGGCATTGACCATGAACTTTTGTATACTCAATCTATCTTGAGCCAAGGGTTGACATGGCAGACTCTCTAACCACCCAGGACCATCTGAAGATGCAGGGGTTCCTCCTACAGACCGCCAAGGGCAAAGCACTGTAGCATTGAATGAAATACAGTGTTCAGCTGGCGGTGGCTATTGCAAAACCCTCATGGCTCACACTGGCCCCAGAAGCTTGGTCCTCCAAGCTTTCCATGCAACACATAGAAATCCATCAGAGGTAAGTTAATATGGAGTGTGTACTCAAGTGCATATCTATCCCTAAGCAACACGTGTTACAGTTTGGACTGTTCATGACATTATATAAGGTTTAAGAAAACCTTAAAGTGATTTGATCAAATCTGAATCTCGAAGTAATCTATAGGATCGAACGACTTGTCAAAGGGACTGCAGTTCAAAGATGAGCAGTTTGCATTGGGTCAGTCTGTGTGATTTTTATTGTTTGAGACTGTCATTGACCTA
Organism: Castor canadensis; assembly: GCF_047511655.1. Taxonomy (NCBI): domain Eukaryota; kingdom Metazoa; phylum Chordata; class Mammalia; order Rodentia; family Castoridae; genus Castor; species Castor canadensis. The sequence goes on from NC_133401.1 coordinate 66,324,883, forward strand.
AAGATCAGTATGAAGAGAAAACTTTAGGCTCCTAGTTTTGATAATTGGAAGATCACCACCATTTTGAAACAGAGCACATACTCATTTATAAAGTAAGTATTTTAACCTGCATTTCCACAGGGCAATAAGAGATTTCAAGTATGAAATATATTTGAAGAACTTCATCTTAATGAACTCCTTGCTAAGTATGAGAGTTTTTTTCAGTTGAGAGATACTGTTTCATAGCTTGTTAGTTTTTTGTCTTTTTAATAGGAAAATCCATAATCAGAACACAAATTTTCTTCAAAATTAGAGAAATCAAAGTGGAAAAGGCCATAGACCGAGCCTCAATGAACTCACCCCAGACATGTAAAGAAAAGCTATGTAGAACCTGGGTCGGAGGATGCTTTCTTAAATGGCCAGCCAGGTGCCAGTTTGTAATCTTGGGAGGCTGAGATCAGGAGGATCTCGGTTCAAGACCACAAGACCCTCTCTCCAAAATAACCAGAGCAAAAATGGATCGGAGGTGTGGCTCAAGTAGTAGAGTGCCTGCTTTGCAAATACGAAGCCCTGAGTTCAAACCCCAGTTCCACAAAAAAAAAGGGAGGAGGCATGTGGTCAGCTGAATGATGGCTCCCCACATCTGTTCAAGGCCTAATCCCCAGAACCTGTGACGTTCCCTTATATGGCAAAGGGAACTTTGTGGATGTTTTTGCATTAAGGGTTTTGAGGTGATGATCCCAGATTATCCAGGTGGTCTCCATAGAATCACCAAGGCCTTTATAAATAAAAGAATGGGGTGAGAAGCTGGGAACAGGGCAAGTCAGAATATGCTAAGTGTCAGCTTTGCAGATGGTTAGATAAGCCACAGATCAAGGATTGCAGGAAAAGACAAGTTGTCGAGCCTCCTGCTGACAACTTGACTTAGGTCCAGGGAGACTAATTTCAGAGTTCTGGCCTCTAGAACTTTGTGAAATCTGTACGGCTTGAGTTAACTAAGTTTGTGATAATTTGTTACAGCAATGCTATGGTTTGAGTGTGTTTCCCAAGGGTGCCTGTACTGGAAGTGTTGTCCCCGATATGACACTGTAAGAGGTGGTAGGACCTTTAAGAGGTAGAACCTAAGGTAAGATAGGCAAACCATCCTTGGAAAGGATTAATGATGTTCTCATCAGAGCAGGTTATTGTAAGGGAGGCCACCCAATACATCTGGTCCCTTCTGCATGTGGCTGGTGTACTTTCCATTTCTCCACCATATTACTATGCAGCCAAGGGGGCCTTCGCCAGATGCCAAACCAATGGAGGTAGCCCAATCTTGGACTTTCAGGCTCCCGCACTATGAACTAGATAAACTTTTCTTTATACATTACCCAGCCTTGGGTACTTGGTTATAGCAACAGAACATGGATTAATACAAGCAGGCCAAATAATAAATATTTTAGACTGTGTGGGCCATTACATCTATGTTGTAATAATTTACTTCTGCCATGTGGCATGCACACAGTCACAGACAATATTCAGACTCAGCCTCATGGTCCTGCCCAGGAATGGAAACAAAGCCATTGTTGGTTGTCTGCCTGGAATCCCCATTCTCAGTTTCAAGTCAGATTGGGATCTCCAAACACTACATCAGAAATGGGGAGCTGGAGGGCCAGTTGGAGGCCTTCGCAACACACAAACACACACACAGATTATAAGGCAAATGTAGGCCACAAAGTGACCACGTGGAGAGGAGTGATCTGGCCAAGACATTCCTTATTGCCGGGTGGGAGAGGGAGAGAGCAGAGAGAGCCAAGAGAGAGAGGGAGAGAGAGGCAGGGGCTTAAATACCCCTCAGCGGGACTCAGCATGATCTGATTGGTTAGGATCTTATGGTTCATGCTGATTGGAGGTTGGGGCAGAAAGAGGATTCAAGCTAGACTTGAGGCAGGACAGTGACCCTGGGAAACAGGAGCTTAAGGATGCAGTAAGAACTGAAACCTATCAGCGCCATTATTGCCAACATTTCTCCCTTTTTTGTTTGTTAAGGAAGGGGGCCATTGTGTCGCTCTGGCTTCTTTGAGCTGGCAAGGGGCAGCATAGGGGAAGGGAGGGTTAGTTGGCAAACAATGTTGGGATGGTGAGCCCCATGATGGCGTACACCCAGGCTCCGAAAATGAAGACTTCCTCTTCCCTGAAGTTGATAAAGGTCCCTTGCAGCCACAGGTCATAAAGAGTCTCGAGCCAATCCTCCGACCTCTGCATGGTGGGTATCAGCCGACTATCCTCATGTTTTGGAGAGGTTGATATCCCTGGAGGTACAGCTGGTTAAATTTTTGATTAGCAATAGCAGACATGCAGTATGATACGAGGGAGGAAGATTAAGAATAGGGGAGCAAGAACATAGGCATTAGGATGGGCATTGGCCAGGAGAACCACTGTGAAATGTTGTTCCCTAGACAATTTCATGAGTCCTCCAATTCCCTTCTCCATTTTCTAATTGTTTCTTGAGAGTGGAGTCTGTTGGAGGCAAGTTTTTCTAAGAGAAATGGGTGGCCACACATTATCTAAGACCCAAATAGGAATATTAGGAGGAGCATAAAAACTTGTCTGCTCAGGGACTGCATACCTAGGAATCTAATTCTGCTGTGGGTAGATGACAGTCTTTTCAATAAAAGGTGGGAAATCGAATGTTCATTGAAAATAAACGGAACTTGACCCCTAATGGATCCCACATACCAAAGTCAATTCCATATGCATCAGGGACCTCTGAGAAACGCAAAGCCGTTAAGCAGGTATAAGCTGACCTACTTCAAAAAGGCAGGGGTGTAACTCAGTGGTAGAGTACATGCTGAGCTTGTGTGGGGTCCTGGGTTTGATCCTCAACAAAACCCACGCACACCCACGCACACAACTATGACAACATTTCAGGACCTTAGAGAAAGGTCCTCTAAATGAGCCACACCCACAAAAATACTAATCATGAAAACACAGAGCTATAAATTTGATAACATTAAAATTAAGAATGCTATCATAGCTGGGCACCAGTACCTCATGCCTGTAATCCTAGCTACTCGAGAGGCAGAGATAAGGAGGATCACAGTTCAGGGACAGTCAGTGCAAATAGTTCTCGAGATCCCATCTCAAAAAAAAAAAAACCCATTGCAAAAAAAAAAAAAGAACCAGCAGAGTGGCTGAAGTGGTAAGAGCGCCTGCCTAGCAAGCATGAGACCCTGAGTTCAAACTCCAGTGCTGCCAAAAGAAAAAAGAACTCTATTGTAGATGGCCTAAGATAAGGTGTTTATAAACTTGAGTCTCAGAAATGGTTACTGAAGAAACAACATTAAGTTTTTTCTAACCCTCCCCCATGTCTCCAGATCCTTCAAGCCCCAAATGCAGCGACCGGCTTTCTCTGAAGCTCCTCTCTCTACCTAAATCCGGATCCTCCAGAAAATTAACTTACAGGAAAAAAGATGAAAGCTGATGCCACATCAGAGGCCAGGTGGACTTTGTCCCAGATTATTGTCTGTTCTTTGGGTCCTTCTTTCTCCCCTAAGAATTATTTACTTCCCCTCTAAAAAATGCCTGCAGTCCCCTCTTCCTTTCTTCTCCCTGACTGCAAACCTGACTCAAGAAGAAATAAGAAATCTGAACAGATCTATATTATTATCAGCAATGGAAAATCTCCCAACAACAACAAAAAAACCCCCAGGACCAGATGGCTGCACTGGGTGAATTCTATCAAATAGTTAGAGTTAACACCAATCTCCTCCAGCTTCAAATACATTCAAATTACATTTTTTATTGCTTCTACTTTTTATAAAACTTATTTCCAAGGTCATGAAAATTTATACTTACGTTTTATTATAGATTTGGTTTACAGTTTTATAATTCATGTATTCCTAAAAATTCTTGTGTTGTGTATGAGAAGAATAAAATTGGAAGAACCCAAGCCATAGGCACAAGTGAAATCAGAACAGTAATGAAAACCACAGTCCTCATGAAAAACAGTGGCAGGGGTGGAAATGCAGCTCTGCCAAAGAGCACTTGCCTAGCATGCATGAGACCCTGGTTCAATCCCTGGGTGGGGTGGGGGGAGGAAGAAAACCCACAGTGTTTCTAGGGAGAGCAGGTAGTCCCACTGGGCTGAGACTGTGACAGCTGCAGGAACAGCAAGTCCAATTCCAATATTCCTTGGGTCCTCGTGCTCCCGGCTGTGCTAGCATATTCAGATGGCCTTTGTTGAGTGTAAAGCATTAGCGTGCTAGGGGGGAAAATCGCACAGAAGCAAGAAGCCTATAGCATGCCAAACTAATCCACCGCACGCAAACGTGTGTTAGAACAAAATATATCTCTTCACAAAACATCATAGAATAGAAAAAATGTATTTTATGAGATGAACACATAGTTACCACAAAAAATAAAACTTACAGGCCAAACTAGGAAGCAAAAGTACAAAAATCCTAGCCTAACATTTGAAAACCGACATACATAAAAATGTCACAAACATGTCTTGTTTGTCCCAGAAATGCACTTTAGCAGATTAATGATTTAGGAAATCTATTAACGTTATTCTCTGTATTAACAGATTAAAAGAAAACACTGTTATCTAAATGGATGCAGAAAGGACACTAGATAGCATCTCATATTCATTCATGATTTTAAAAGTTTAGCGATCCAGGGATCTTGTTTAACCTGATGAAGTTATTTGCTAAAAGCCTTCAGAAGATATTGCACTCAGTCCTAATCATTTAAAGTATTCATTTCCTTTGAAATCAAAACAAGTCAATAATTGCAATCATTGCTCCCTCTACGGGGCCCTAGGTAGTAAAAGAAAAGAAAAAAGAAGCATAGTGATTGAAGGAAAATACACCTTTCATCATTTGCAGATGACGCGATTGCTTGCTGGCAAAGTTGTCCGGAGAAACAGATCTCACACGTGTTGTGTATATGAGATATATACCTATGTGATTGGTTATAAGGAACTGGCTCATTCAATCATGCAGGATCCGAGCCCCTAAGATCTGCAGTAGGCAAGGTAGAGACCCAGGTGAGCTGATAGTGTGGCTCCTGTCTGAGTCTAAAGACATGACAACCAGGAGAACCCATGGTGTAAGTTCCAGTCCAGCTGGCTGACTCACTGTTACTGGAAATCCAGTCGCCTGGCCTCAGTGCCAATTCATAGTTTACAAATAACGAGAGCAGGGGTTTGAGGAAAAGGAAATAAGGTTTATAGACAAATAGGAGGACAGAGAAGGTCAGCCTCTCAAAGCGCTGTTGTCCCACTTCTAAGAGAAAATGTCCACCTTTTAAAAGTGAGTTCAGGGGCTCAGCTTGACTATGTTGCAAAATGCATGGCCACAATGACTGCTGGCCTTGGTTCTGCAGGTGTCCAGTGCCACATCTCTGAAGCTGTACATCTTGGCTGACAGGTTTACTTTTCTGGTGGGCAGAGAGAGATAAAGGGTAGAAAACTGCCTGAATTAATTGAAAAGTAAAGGGAGTTAACATCGAAGTCTCCAGCATGTAGGCAAATAAGGGAAAGATATCAGTTTAATTAACAAGCAGAGTTGGCTACACTAAAAGCTTTCCCCCTTTGTGGTCCCTGTAACATTAAGATCCAAGAAAAGCTGATGTTTCAATTTGAGTCCAAAGACAGGAAAAAAAAAAAAAATAATGGATTGCCCAGCTCAAGACAGTCAAGGTAGGAAGATTCCCTTCTTCCTCCCCGGAGGGTCAGTCTTTTTGTCCTGTTCATACCTTCAGTTGATTGGAAGAGTCCCACTCGTGGTAGATGAAAGCAACCGTGCAGTACTCTGTCAATGGATTGTGGAATCTGATGTTCATCTCATTCAGAAACGCCGTCACTGAGGCATCCAGAGTGATGTCTGACCAAATGTCCGTGTATTCCTGTTCATTATGGTTACCCAGTTAATCCAGAATCATTTATTGATAATTTGTCTTTTCTTTATGTTTTGCAATGTTCATTTCTTATATTTGGTCATGTGCTATTTAATGACTGGGATGCATTCTGAGAAATGCATTGTTAGGTGATTTCATCTTTGTGTAAACATCACAGAGTATATTCGAGGCAGGTTAGCAGACAGGGGCTCTCTTCTCTTAAGCAAACAAAGCTAACAGGCACCCTAGCATGGCCTAAGCCATTTCTAGAGCAGTAAATTCCCTCTAAGTTGAAAATACCCTGGTGATTGTAACTATCATTGCAAGGTGTGTCCAGAAGAGGCGCCTTTGGGTCTGCATTACTTTGTAAAAAGGCCTTCTCCCAAGTTGACCTCCTAAGCCAAGTCCTCTCACTTAGGACCTCATGAGTTTTTGTCACATCTCATACATACAATTAAAGGCCAAACGTTAGTATAAATACATGCACAGGATACCCCTGGTATGGGATAAGGCTATGTTAAGGAAACCTGGCAGTCACCCTAGCCCCTCCCTAAGGACCTCCAAGATTTTTCCTGCTTTACAACTTATCAGTTGGTCTTTAAACAAAGAAATCAATGCTTCTGTGCCACCTGGCAGGAGCCCACCATTTTTCTCTTGCACTGCTTTCTCTTAGTCCTTTCTTTTCTTCCAGCAAAGTTTTGCTACTGTTTTGCAATCTGTGTCCCTGTCCGGTTCTCTTTTCAGGTGACCCAAGAATATGGGATCTTCTAGATGAGAGTCTTCTTAGACCACTCAGCCTGGTAACATCCTTACTTGAACCTAGATAGTGTAGCCCACTACACACCTAGGCTACTTGACACAGTCACTATTGTAATACCATCTGTCATTGACCAAAATGACATTATGCAATAAATGACTATATATGGAAAATACACAGATTTCCATATATGGATTTTTATGCAGGTATAACTCATTTTAAGAACTCTATTCTCTTTAGCTCATCTATATACCTAAATCTGTACTACTGCCACTTAAAAATTAATGTAGCTTTGTGACACATCATCGTGTATCAAGATAAATCTGCTTATCCTTAGTCTTTTCATTTTTTTCTTCATACATTTTAGAATCAATATATTTAATTCCACATAGATCCCTTTGGGAATCTAGTTCAGGATGACATTGAATCAGTTTGAAAAACACTAGAATTTCTACATAACTGAGTCTTCTGATCCATGTGTATTTCATATCTCCAAGTTGCTTAGTTTGTCCTGTCTTTAAATAAAGTGTTCATGGGTTGGTGGAGTGGTTCAAGCCATAAGAGTGCCTGACTAGCAAGTGTGAGGCCCTGAGTTAAAAGCCCAGTGGTGCAAAAAACAAACAAACAAAAAAAAGTGTTAATAGACTCCTTAAAGATTTTGTCCACCTCTCATGAGATAATTCCTAGAATTCTTGTAGGAAATGTACATTTCCTGTCTTTTCGAGTCTGGCATATGAAAAGCATAGGATAGTTGTTTTATTTCTGTAATATTTTCTATGTGGGATGCCATGAAAGTGTTGGGTCTGGGGACCTAAAGGACAGATGAGTGAGTCAATATCCCATCCCCCATGGAGAACACTGTGAGCCCTGCACCCTGAGGAGATACGTTGTCTCATAAATCTGCCACAGGGCTGATAGATAGGATGCTCTCAAGATTGTTTCCCCCCATAAGGGGCAAACAGACCAGCTCATCAAAGAGAGCCCATGTGCAGGAATCCACGGCCAATGGAAAGAACCCACCTACCCCTCACCCTAACCCAGAGTTAAAGTGTCCATAAAAAGCCCCAGCCTTCTGAGCAAGAAGCCACCGGTTTCCGGGCTCTGCTGCACTGCTCTAGCTGTAGCCTTTCCTTTCTCTAATAAATCTTACTTTGTGTGCTGGTCTTGTTTCACAAGTCAATCAGCTGCCTCATGAGCCAAATCTTTGGTCAGTGAAGGCAAGAACCCTCAACATCAGCCCACAACAAAAGATTATAACAAAAACTAGAAGCCAAGTAAAATGTTTTCAATGAAAATGATTCAAAAATTAAACAGAAACACCAAGGCCTTATTAAAGAATAAAGAAAAAAAGGTATGACTCCTATATTAAATAAATACTTGTTAAGGACTTTAAGTCATTAGTGAATGAGAAATAGTAAGATTTTAAAAGCAGTTCAAAGAACCACAAATATCAAAGCTGAAATAAACTTACAGATAGATGCACAAAGGTTCTTTTTTTGGGGGATGAACTCAGGGCCTACACCTTGAGCCCCTCACTTTCCTTTCTTTTGTGATGAGATAGGGTCTTGGGAACTATTTTCTGGAGCTGGCTTTGAACCGCAATCCTCCTGATCTCTGCCTCCTGAGTAGCTAGAATTAAAGGTTTTTTTTCTCAGAGCAATAACCAGTTGCATTCTACCAGATACTCTCAATTTGTATTCCTATAAACAACAATAGTTTGTATTACAACAATTTTCTACACCTTTCAGGATCGTACAACAGCTTCAAGACAATGAAACACTAAGGGCATTCTAGATAAGTCACTCGGTAACCTTTTCAGTCTACTTAAAAATTTTTCTCATTTTTTTTTTCCTGTAGCCTCAAGAGGTAAGTGGCAAAAGAAAGAACTAATTTTGTTGGCAGAGTGGCTCAAGTGGTAGAGCACCTGCCTAGCAAGAGTAAAACCCTGAATTCAAACTCCAGTACCACCATAAAAGAAGAAGAAGGTGAAGAAGAAGAAGAAGAAACTAACTTTTAAAAAGAAAATACGAATGAAAATAAACATGAAAAATGTTTGCAAATCAAAAAAATGCTAATCATACTATGAAAATATTTAAAGATATATAATACTATTTGCTTAAAATTAGAGTAACTCCATGTTATACCAGGCCTCTTTTTAAATTTTGGAATAGCATTAGTATTTCAAAAATGTTGCAAAAATAGTCCAGTTATCATAAAACCCGCATTCATCTTATGGACATTTTATATTAATATAATACATTTCACACTGTACGGGGAACAACATTCTGCCCTCCTAGGTTCTCTAGCTGGGGCCCTGCAAATTAAAGCAATAAAAGTCAAATCAACAAGGAAAAAAGCAACATGAGTTAGTGACATGTGCATCGCACATACTATGAGGGAATTCAACACTTAAAAGGTGTTAGGATGCCGTCTGTGTTATGGTTTGAATTAAACAGCCCTCCAAAGGCCCACATGCCAAATGCTTGGTCACCAGCCTGTGGTGCTATTAGGAAGTGGTAGAACCTTGAGGAGCCATGCCCTTGAATGGGCTATTGATACCCTGACCCATTCCTCTCTCTCTCTCTCTCTCTCTCTCTCTCTCTCTCTCTCTCCCTCTGTTTGTTTCCTCTAGCTGCCATGAGGTGAGCAGCTATACTTAGCCACGCACACCCTGTCTATTGTTTTGCCCACCACAGGCCTAAAAGCAGTGGAGCCAGCTGACCATGGACTGAAACCACTGCAACTGTGAGCTGAAATGAATCTTTCATCCTTATGTATTATTTATTACAGGTATTTTGTCACAGCTTCTGACAAATACACCTTACACAGCATCTCGACAAAAGAACAATACATTTATAGAGAAGTGATAGGGCCAGGGAAAAGGGCTTTAGGCTCCCAAGGGCAGCAGACTGTGAGAAAATAAATGCAGAGGAGAAATGAATGGATGAGATTCCTTTGTGCAGGTGGATCTCAGCACTACTTTCCATCTTCTTTAGGGTCATAAAGCTTCCTGGGGAGAGGAGGGTTATGGCATTTCTTGATACAGAAGCGCAGACTACAAGTTCACATCCAGGCAAAGCTGATGATTGAAGTTGGAGGACCAGGAGTTAAGAGTAAAGCAAGGGCAAGGTTTATTGAAAAGACTGCAAAGCCCCCTTGAGGGAGGGGCTAGGGAAGCTAAGCCACAGGATAGCTGGAGTCTAGAAGTGATATAGGGCTCTGCCTGGCTTAGGTCCAACCATTCTATCTTGAAACTTACTACATTTGTGATTGGTTGATACCTAGTTCACTTCCTGCTGAACCCAGCCACCTGCCTGTCCCAATCCTGATCAAACAGAACATTCTGAGAAAGTCTGGTCAGGTCATCCTGGCCTTGGGGCCCACCACCCACCTCTTGCAGCTGCAGTCTGTTATCTTGCTAAGGGGCCCATCAGGTTGTCATTCCTTTGGGGCCTTTAGAGACAAGGAAGTGTTTTTTTTTTTTTTTGTACAATGAACCAAAAATTGATTGTTGATATCTCTAAGTCAAAAAACAGACAATATCTTTCTCTCAAATTATTTGAAATTTTATTTGTTTTTCTTTTTGCTTACTCTGAAAATCTTAGCTATTAATAACAGTAATGTAATTGTTTATTTTATCTTGAGGGATGTACATAATTTTAATTTATCAGTATAATACTTCTACCATCAGTAAGAACATTGAATTAGTTTAAAATTACTTCGTTACTGGTTACAAAGACACATATTTCTATTTTCTCAGTAGTTTCTGATATTTAACATACACAATGAAATACAAAAATGTATATCTAATGTTGGTATCTATACTACCCCCCTGAATAAGACACTGAGCTTAGCAAGCTACCATACCTTTTTTTTTTTTCCCTTGCAGTGGTGAGAATTGAACCCAGGGCTTTGCACATGCTAGGAAAATGCTCCACCACTGAGCTACCTCTCCAGCCCATTCTGTCTTATAGTGCCCTGTTGTCACTCTGCTTTGTAATCATTTAGGTTTTTTTTATAATGTTATTCAATTACCTTCATTATATCTTTTAAATTCAGATATACTTAACTAATTTACTTCTCTTTTTCTGCCAGCTCTTGGTAACTACTATTCTACTTTCTGCTTATGAATTTAATTATTCTGGCTATTACACATAATGGAACCATCCAATATTGGTCTCTTGTGTCTGGCTTATTTCACTTAGCATAGTGCATCTAAAATTTATTCATGTTGATACATGTATCAGAATTTCCTTCTTTTCTGTAGCTGAATAGTATTCTAGGATATGGTTATAACACATTTTTTTGTTATCTATCCAACATTTCACTGATACTTGGGTTATTTTCACGGCTAGCTTATTGTAACTAAGGCTCCTGTGAACTTTGGTATACAAATGTCTGTTCGAGTCCTCACTCTCAATTTTTTTCAGTAGACAGCCATAATTGGAATTGCTGGATCACATGCTAATTCTATATTTAATTTTTCAAGGAAATGCCATATTGCTTTCCACAATAGCTATACTATTTTACATTCTCACTGTCAATACCCAAAAAGTTCGGTCTAATTTTTTTTATCATATTCTTACCAATACTTGCTGTTTTGTTGTGTTTTTTAAAATTATAGTAACCATTATAATTTAAAGTGCTATTTCAATGTAGTTATGGTTTTCAATTCCATAATAATTAATGATATATGATAAGCAACAATTACACTTAAGTGGTGACCACAAGAGGAAGAAAATCATTGTAATAAAACTTCCCAAGGTCAGCCCAGAGGCCAGGGGTTACCACAGGATGCTTTGAAGTCTGCCACTCACCTAGAGCTTAATCCTTTCTTTCCTCAAGAGTAAGCCACACCGTAAACATCAGCTAGTCCTTGGGTTGGGAGTTTACACACGTAGTTTCTTCAATTTAACATGACAAAGACCCAGGCCCAAGAGCTGCACCCTAGGCATCTGGTAGAGCAGGGATTGAGAACTTCACATAGGTAGTGACACCAGGGCTGAAAATTACACACAGATATTTGAAGGACTGAGAATTTCACACCGGTAATGTAAAGACCCAGGCCCAGGAACTCATCCTCGGGGCCCAATGGCCCCGGGCTAAGAATTCATCAATAAATGTTCCAACTCCAAAAGCTGATACTGCTCTTCTCACTCTGGAGACCACGTGCTTTCTGTCTATTTCTTGGCAATAATGGCGCCGATGGGTTTTGGTTCTTACTGCACCCTTAAGCTCCTGTTTCCCAGGGTCACGGTCCTGCCACAAGTCTAGCTTGAATCCTCCTTCTGCCCCAACCTCCAATCAGCATGAACCGTAAGATCCTAACCAACCAGATCATGCTGAGTCCCGCTGAGGGGTATTTAAGCCCCTGCCCCCCCCCAAACTGTAATGCTTGATATTTTAGAACTCAGCACAGTAGCTGAGGATATAGCTAAGTGGTAGAACACATGCTTAGCATATGCGAGGCCCCGGGTTCAATCCCCAGCACCAAAAATAAGTAAATGAATAAGTAAATCCTGAGCAAGGATTTTTTTGGTATTTACAGTGCTAACCACCAAGGATGCAGTTCTAAAGGGGGAGGGGGGTGATGATTCTGGAAGGGAAGCTTTAGTTTTACGATTTAAATGAGCCCTTTCAAAAGGGAAACACTGATTTCATGTATTTGTCTTTACTCAGAGTGAATGCCAGTTCCCTTCTCAGTCACCGTACAGGGTGTGCTGCGGTGACTTCTGGGAAATGTAGTCCGAAAGGGCAAGCGCTGCAGTCCAGACAGGGAAACCCGCTGGCTCTGTCGTGCGCTTGCGTAGTCGTACCCAGCGGTTTGGCGGCGGTGGGGCAGCATGTCCGTGTGCTAGGTGCTCCGTTTGCCTCTAGCACGGTGCGCAGTTTGGTGACCCCGCGGGCTCGGGGGAAGGTACCGGCTGCGGGTGAGGGTGGGCTGGGGTGCACGACTGCTGCGGCCAGGCGAGGACAGAGTCGTAGACGAGCCCAGGTTGCGGGCGTCCCGGTCCGCGCGGCCTCGGCAGGTGGACGCGGCCCGGGGACGGGGCGTTGCCTGGGAAGTCGCCTTCCCGGGCGGAGGTGCCTTTTAACCGAGGGGACAAATGACCCCGGTAAAGGGACTGCAGCGGACTTCCCTTTTTCGGGGCTCGTGTTCTGCACTTAGCATTTGTTGGTTTAAGGGGTCCCTCCCCCACCCCACCAGTCGAAACTTTATGTCCTGTGTGTTCGTTGTCAGTCTTGCTAGTCATGCTAGTTTGACAGTGTTTTGCTCCAGCGTGATTAATCATTTTCTTAAAAAAAAAAAAATTAGAGTAAATTTGTTCTCTGCTAAGTTACTTCCCATTTCTCTAAATTTTCATTTTATTATTATTTGTTGAGGAGGAACTGGTGATGGAATCCAGGGCCTCTTGCATCATGTACCACACCCCCAGCTCCTCTTCCCTAAATTTTAAATTTGTAAATTCATTTCTAGCCAGTAATGCAGTTCCTCCTCAGCCCGTGTGTGTGTGCATCTGGGGGTGCCTCCTGTTATATATAAGCAATTGCTAACTCTTTCCGATGAAAGGAGCAACACTTCCAAGAGAAAGAGAGGACTGATTTTTGTTGGCTGTTTCTTCAAACGCAGAGGTGGAGTGTTTGTGCCCTTCCATGGTAAGTAACTTCTGTGAGCCATGCATGGTTGTGCCATTACTCTGTAAATGAACATGCCATGGTTTTCCTCCCTTAGTGTCTTTGTCTTTATTCATGATCACTGGGTGGAAGGTAGCAGGCCTAAGGACCAGAACTATACTTGTCTCACTTTTGGCTTTGGTGACCTGGCCCAAGGCTCTCCTGGCTTGGGAATGGGTGGATTGTGCAGGTGTCCCTTGGACAGAGGGTTCTAATCTGTTGGAGTTACTGATGGGACAGTGCAGGGCAGGGAGGATAGACCTCACAGCTTCTTTTCCATTCTAGGTGCCCTCTCTGGGAGGTGCAGTAGGGAGGGAGGAATGGCACAGATGTTGCGGCCAGCCCAGGCTCAGGTGAGTCAAGGTGGCTTCTTTTTGAGAGGTCTTCAGGGTTCAGAGGTTGCAAACTCTGTCAGCAGTTTTGAGATTCTCTGGGCAGCGCAGCCTGGTAGGTGAGACACTCGCAACTGGAGGTGTTTGCTTGCCTCAGGCCAGTGCCTTGGGACAGTCTCCAGATAACAGTTAAGTATTTGTTGACTAGGAATTGAATGCCTGCCCCCATCCTTTGTGAGGGATTGAGTATGTTTTTGCTAGATGGAGGTGTCAAATAATTCTTAACACCAGGGATTTGAAGAGGGCAGGCATGGTCTGTGCCCTCAAGGAACCCAAGATAGTCAATACATGGGGGTACAGTTGGTCCCTGATATCTATGGTTTCTGCATATGGGGACCCCAACCAGCTGCGGGTATTGAAAAAACTGCATCTGTATTGAACATGTACAGTTTTTCATTCTTGTCACTCTTTTCTAAACAGTACAGTATAATCACTACATCAAGTTCACATGTGCTGGATTTCATAGAAAATGGACAGATGGCCTAAAGTGGGGAGGACATGCATAGGTTATATGTGAATGCTGCACCATCTTATATAAGGACTTGAGGGAGCCAGTCTCTGCCCCCACCCCCAACACTGACAGTGAGACTGGATTGTTGATTGGGAGCTGTGATTGAAGATGCTTGACCAGGATTTAAGAGTAAAGCAAGCACAAAGTTTATTTAAAGGATAGGAAGCACTCTGATGGGTGGAACTTAGTGAAAGAGTTTAGGCATAGAATAGCTGAAATCTAAGGGGTAATACAGGGCTTTGTCTGAATTAGGCTCCCCCTATTCTACCTTGAAACTACATTTGTGATTGGATGCCATCTAGTTGACTTCTCACTGAACCTGACCATTTGGCTGTACTGCCCCCCCCACTCCCCCATCCTTATGGAACTGGACATTCCAGGGTGGTCTTGTCACTTCATCCCAGCCTCAAGGCCCACCATTTACATTTTATAACTGCCTTTTGCTGTCTTGGTGAGACTTACCATTTGCATTTTATAACTTCTTTTTGCCATGTTTGTGGGAATTTGCTGTGTTACTTTCCTTGAGGAGCTTGTTTCTTGCCCTTCGGATGTTTGTTTTTAAAGATGCTTCCCTGTGTCCCTTATCTAGGAGACAGACCTCTCTCACTTGGTGAGAGGCCTGCTCCTCGTATCTTCTTAGGTGTTTACTTTCAAGGGTGCCTTCCTGCTTCTCTAAGACAAAGTTACTTTTGCCATTTGCTCCCCTCACATTCCCAAAATCACTTCGCCCATTCTTCGCTCACAAGACTACTGTACGTAGTAAGGGTGCAGGTGATTTTCTACAAGATTGAAGACAGAAACCTCCATGTCTGCAGGTGTAGATGGGAAAACTGCAGCAGTGGGCCAGGCTGGACTGTACAAGTGCTGAGTAGGCAGAATCCAGAAGAAATCTAAGCCTGGGTGGTGGTTTGGGGGCAGGTTTCCTGAGGTGGGAGCTTCCTCCTCTGTAGGGATCTCTTCCCTTCTCTGCTCTCTTGTGCGCTTAGTTTGCATCATTAGTGGATTTGGGGGAGATAAAATTACAAACATAATCCCCCAACCTGGGAAACCTCTCCACAAAGATAGAAGAGAAAGGAGATAATTTTATTGTGTAAGAAACTGGATTACTATCCACATCATATGTAGTCTTCTAAAGAGGTTGTAGAGACAGAAAGCTCACCTTATAGAGCTAAGTGGATGCAATCCAATATGATAGGTAGCTGCTGCGGTTTGGAATCAGGTGACAAGTGAGGCTCATCTCCTCCCAGGAAACTGGGAGATTGGCCTTTATCTTTACTAAAAGATAAACTTTCAGCACATTACAGTTATAAAGCATTTGAACAGACATGAGTCTGGGAGTGGTTTGGAGCTTCACCCACAGGAGCAAGAGAAGCAGTTTTTCTAGGGCAGATGCAGAAGCAGAGCAAAGGAATTACTTGTTGGTTAAAGTTTGCCTTACTTGGACTCCTGAGAGTATAGTTGATGCTTTTGATTGGCTGAGCTTAAATTTCATTTTGCTAGGAACCCAGGGTGTTGAGCCTCTCAGCCTAATGGCCTCCCATTAAGTTATTTTAGCTTATGCTCCAAGAGATGGCTTCCAGTTCCTTGAGGAAACTTGCCTGAGTTGTGAGACCGTAAGTGACTTAGCCATTGAAAAGATAATCATATATTTGAAAAGGACACAGAATGAAATTCTCACAACAGGGAAGTGTCCTTTCCCTTGTTTCTGCCAGGGAGAACCAAGCCTCTTATTTCAAAATTGCTTTTGCCCTTTCAAGTCAGAAAGAAGCTTGGTCTCGTGATCTCCTGCTTGAGGAGATGTACCTTGGGGTGGTAAAGAGGAAGCCAGCTGTGACCTAGCACTTACGCACTAGAAATGTGTGCTAAGGAAGTGAACTTTGTATACTTTTCTGATAATGTACAGGGTTGTTCAACCCAACATTTGTAGAGTGTTAAAAAAGTGTAAACAACCTGAACACCTACCTGTAGATTAGTTAAACTAATCCAGTGAAATACTGGGCAGCGAATAAAAATGTTGAGTTGGATACAGTTAGCTGCATAATATGATTACAGTTTTGTTTAAACAGAGAAACACATATATACATATATATATATACACACACACATATACATATATATGTATATACACACACATTTACATATATATATATATATATACTTTTTTTGTGTGTAGTACTGGGATTTGAACTCAGGGCCTCACCCTTGCTAGGCAGTCTCTCTACCACTTGAGCCACTCCATCAACCCTTTTTTGTAATGGGTTTTTTCAAGATAGAGTCTCATAAGCTGTTTGCCGGCACTGGCTTCGAACCTCAACCCTCCTGAGTAGCTAGAATTACAGGAGTGAGCCGCCAGCACCCGGCTATATAGTGATTCTTAATAAGAAAGGGGCCACTGGTTCAGAGTTGTGGCTTGTGGTCCACAAGGTAGCAGAGAGGTAGAGGAGCAAAGGCCCCTGGGATTGAGAGGGGGAATCCATATCAGCTACCACCTGGGTCCTCTCCTGGCAAAGCCATGCCTAGGACATTCTCAGTCTCTCCTATTGTGTCAGTGTCTTCTCCCCGAGGACTCAGATCAAGGTGATGACACAGCTGGGACTTAGTGACTGCCCTTTCAGGCAAGCCAGGCAGTCCCCACATAAGTGGGTGCTGGAGCCTCCTCTTAAACCTGGCTAAGCCTAAAACCTGACTCACCTACAAGGTGAGAGTTTGGGCTAGGAGACTGTACATTTCCAAGTCTAAAGTTCTGTGTTTTTGGGCTGGACATGGTGGTGGATGCCTGTGATTCCAGCTACTTAGGAGGTGGAGGCAGGAGGATGGAGAGTTCAAGGCCAGCCTGGATCAAGGTCGTGGGACCCTATCTCAAAAACAAAATGCAAACAAAAGGCAAAAGGGCTGGAGGAATGGCTCAAGTGGTAGAGACGCTGGGTTCAATCCCCAGCATTGCCAAAAAAAACCAAAAAACAAACAAAAAACCCCAGAACGTTCTGTGTTTCTGTCATCATAATTTTGTTTTGTTTTGGGATTTAAAGTGTTCCTGTTTGCAGCTGTGTTTAAGCTTTCTAAGGGCACAGTGTCACTTACAGTAGTGCATAATGAATGTGTGCCACTGTGCAGGGATATTTGCTTGACTTGAAATACACAACCCTGAGTTGTGCATGGTTGCCTCTCAGTCGTCATGCCATGGGGATGGTCCTGGAAAGCAGGATTGGGTTTGCTGTTCCAGGAGATTTTGACATTCTGGGATGTGGCCGTGTTCTTCAGCCAGGATGAGTGGTTACACCTGACCTCTGCCCAGAGAAGCCTGTACCAGGAGGTGATGCTGGAGAACTACAGCAACCTGGTCTCAGTGGGTAAGGAGCTTTCCTCAGGGCACAGACTCTGTCATGGGAGCAGGTAGCCCCACCCAAGAGGACACTTGAAGGGCTTGGCCAGGTTCAGCCTGGGAATGGGCACAGAGGGGCAGTTACTATTCCCTTTGGCCATACAGAGAGGTGTGGGCATGGCCCATTTGACAAAGGGCATCTTCTCTGGGCTTTCTCTGACTCTTTCTCTTACTCTCTGCACCTTGTCTCTGTCCTCCTGGTCCCTAAGATGTTCCAGCTAGAAGAGTGCACAGCCAGAGCTAACTCATCCCAAGACTACCTCCTAGCCTCCCTATAGGAGCCCAGTTTTAAGCTCCTCTAATCAAATCTCCTTTCTTGCATTGTGCCCCTGTGCAAGGAGGGTCACTTGTATCTCCTTCTTGTTCATGAACAGGGATTCTGTTTTCCAAGCCAAAGGCCATCTCCTGGTTAGAACACACCAGAGAACCCTGGATAATGGGAAATAGAGTGTCTCAAGGCACATGTCTAGGTGAGTGACGGGGTAATTGGGGAGTGGGTGTGGCATTTCCAGCCTGCCCGGGCACAGTGAGGAGGCTGTGCTCAGGAGACACTGCTCAGACCAGGGAGAAATGCTGGAATGGGCACATCCCTTATCTGTGGTTTTGATTCTTGATCCATCAAGTTCAGAGGGAGAGGTGAACTCTCCAGGTTTGGTTGGCACTTTAGACAAATATGCCTTGTAATTTGAAGACTGTGCACTGCCACATGTTTTATGTAAATGTTTATCATTCTTAGATCTACCTTTTTCCTGCTTTTACCAGATTGATCATTTAATTATTTTACTTTTTATCTTACTTTGATGATTTGAACACACCTTTTATCACTACAGTACATCACTCATGTTCCATCTTGGTCTTTTGTTTGACTTTTTTTTGTCTGCACCTGGTTCAGAAAAAAAAAAGCAGATATATGTGTATGTATTTACATACGTGAAAGAGAGAGACCAGGTGTAGCAAAATGGTAACAGTTCTGGATTTTAAGCAGGTTTGCAAATATTCATCAGATGATTTTTCTCTTTTCTGTGAAAATTTTCAAAGTATGTTCCAGGTCCTGGCTCTTAGGCTATCACTCAGTCTCTAAAACTCTGGGAGTGCTACATTGTAAGCTTCCATGGGCTGCTTTGCTTTTGAGTTTTGTCTGTGTTTCTGGCCCAGGGAGATGGCACTCTGGAGCTTTAGCTTTTGCTACTCATCCAAAATTCACTTCTTCCTCTGGTGGGAATGGGGTTTTCTGTGCCAGTTCTGTTTTGTGCTTCCTTTCGTGAACTCTTATCTTCAGAGCTTCCCCTTTGGTTTGACTAAAATTTTTCATGAGTAAGTATTTTCATGAGTTCATATGTGTGATGTTTGTGTGTATGTAAAGTCAGTTCCTTTCTGTCTCCTTTGGGAGTTGTCTGTTGGATCTAGAATCTGGCATCATTTTTCCCCTTCAGGAGTGTTCAGACTTTGCTTGGGCACTGAGTGTCACTGATAAAAAAAAAAAAAGTCCTCAGTCTGCCAGGAGCTGGTAGCTTACGCCTGTAATCCTAGCTACTCAGGAGGCAGAGATTAGAAGGATCACAGTTCAGAGCCAGCACAGACATATAGTTCACAAGATCCTAACTCAAAAGAACCCATCACAAACAAAGGCTGGTGGAGTGGCTCAAGGTGTAGACCCTGAGTTCAAAACCTAGTACCGAAAAAAAAAAAAGTCCTCAGTCTGATTCTGATTCTCCTATTCGCTGACTAGGTGGGTCCTCTCCTTTCTGTCTTCTGCCTGGAGTTTTGCAGAATATATTCTTGAATTCAGAAAATTCATTAGGTTGTATCAAGGAATTTTTTTTCTTTAATGGTTTTTGGTACTCACTGGGCTTTGTGCTTTAATGATACAAGTACTTTTTCTTTTCAGGGATCTTTTGTTTCTACTACATATTTACATATACTTTGCCACATTCCACCAACAATTGGAGGGAACTGACTGTAAGAATAATTATATAATAGAAATCCAAGCAGAAGCCTAGAAAATAAATATATTTGTTGTAAGGACCAGAATGGCAGCTATCAATGAGTTTCAGATTTGGCTCTGAACCTTCTGGTTGGCAAAGAAGACATTAGACTCAAATTGATTGTTCTTTTCAAGTGTTTTAAAAATTATTTTTAATTTGTACAAGTTGTACCTAGTATTGTAAAATAGGAGGAGGAAGGAAAAAAAGAAGACTTGCCTGAAATTTTACCAACTGTGATCAACTATTGTTACTACTTTACTGTTTTCCAGACTATTTTGCATATTTGAGTGTGCATAACAGACAGACTAGCAAACAATTTTAAATTGTGAATGTCTTTTAGTTCAACCTTTAGAATTTTATCTTTTTGAAAGGCCTTTATTGTATTGCTAAACCACATTTTATTAAACAATTTTCCTTTTGGAAATTTTAATTTCCAGTTTTTCCTATTTTTAAAATGGCTGAGATAGCTATGGAACTACAAAGGTTTAAAGAGGAAAGGGTCCAAAGTATAAACAATTGCAGGAAAAGAGTACCATATTGTGGTTGAGAAGCCAGCTGAACCTCCAACACATCCCAGATGTGCCTGCTCTGCCTCCAGCACTACATGCCAGTGCCACCCTGCACCCAGGAAGATGGTAGCAGCATCCTAATTGACCTCTCTGCACCTGCCTCTGTTCTTTTCCCCGCCCCATAATGATACACAGTTCTTTTGTCACCCAGAAACCAGAACGGTCGTCTTTAATTAAAACCATGTTATCCTGTCTAACCCTCCCCCAATCACAATGATGCTCAGAAGACATTCCGTTCCAAATGCCTTCCTGTGTAGTGCAAGACTCTACATGCCAAGGGCTCCTGCCTGTCTTTTCCTCATTAATGAGACTTACCTCCTTACTCCGCTTATGCCATGCTGGACTCGTGCATGTTCTGACCACACAAAGCTTATTCTTAACATAGGGGCTGTGTGTTAGCTATCATGTAATTCCCACAACCTTGGCGTGGTACAGGTGGGCACTCAGTAAATATCAAGTGAATTTTCATCACAGCATATTTTACAGCACTCCGATGAGTCCCTGAGTGGTACTACTGAAACTGTGTATCGCAGAGCTCTTGGGGCAGTTATGCTTTCACTTCTTATTTTTAAGCCCTCTGTACTTAGAGATGCCTTACTTCTAGTGACCTGGGTTTTATAAGATGAAGCTTGGCTACTTCCCCTACCAGAACTTTCCCTTTGAGTTCCTCAGCCCACCACATGTAGGTTTCTTTGGATCTTTGCCCCCCACACATCTACCATCCTGCTTCTTGCCCTTATTTTCCTTGTTTCTGTCCTTTCCTGATGTTTCAAGACTATTTGTTAACTGCCCTTACATACTTTCATGTCACTTTCCTTTATTTCCAGAGCAAGAGACTTAATATGTTTCATTTATTGTAGGATGGGAGAGGTTGTTTGAAACCATAGTTTCTAAAGAAGAAAATCAGGAAGTCTTGAAAAAACTCATAGCTGATGGTCCTTTTGACTTCAGGTTGGGGAAAACCTACATAATTGAGGACAGGCTAATGATGCAACAAGGCAAAAAGAACAAACTTTTAAACAAAGTATTCATTACCATGAAGAAAGACTATGTAAAAGAGAGGAGTTTTAAAAATATTGAATTCGGGAAAAACTTTGGTCTAAAATTACCACTTACTAGAAAACCGGGAATTGTGTCCAGAGGAAGAAAGCCCCGTTCACAGCAGTACTCAATTCTGTTTAAACAACTGGGAGTCAGCATGGTACGTAAATGTTATAAATGTAACATCTGTGGGAAAATCTTCCTCCACAGCTCTTCCCTGAGTAAACATCAGAGGATCCACACTGGAGAGAAGCTCTACAAATGTAAAGAGTGTAGGAAAGCTTTCAGCCAGAGCTCATCCCTGACACAGCACCTGAGAGTTCACACTGGAGAGAAGCCTTACATATGTAGTGAGTGTGGGAAGGCTTTCAGTTTCACCACCTCTCTCATTGGGCACCAGAGGATGCACACTGGAGAGAGACCCTATAAATGTAAGGAGTGTGGCAAAACATTCAAAGGTAGTTCATCCCTTAGTAACCACCAGCGAATCCATACTGGAGAGAAGCCCTATAAGTGTAGTGAGTGTGGGAGGGCCTTCAGTCAGTGCTCGTCCCTCATTCAGCATCACAGAATTCACACCGGGGAGAGACCATATGAGTGCAGCCGCTGCGGGAAAGCCTTCACTTCAGTGTCGCGGCTAAGCAGACACCATCGGACTCACACAGGAGAGAAACCCTTTCATTGTGGCGAGTGTGGAAAAGTGTTCAGTTACCGTTCAGCCCTTACTATACACCAGCGAGTTCACACTGGTGAGAAGCCTTACGTGTGTAAAGAATGTGGGAAAGCCTTCAGCCAGAGCTCAGCACTTATCCAGCATCAAAGAGTGCACACCGGAGAGAAGCCCTACAAGTGTAAAGAATGTGGGAAGGCCTTCTCCTGGATCTCACGGCTTAATATACATCACAGAATCCACACTGGAGAGAAACCCTATCAGTGTAAGGAATGTGGGAAAGCTTTCAGTTCTCACTCAGCAGTTAATACTCATCGCAAAATTCACACCGGCGAGAAACCTTATAAATGTAATGACTGTGAAAAGGCCTTCAACCAAAGCTCAGCGCTTATTCAGCACCAGAGAATTCATACTGGAGAGAAACCATTTAACTGTAAAGTGTGTGGGAAGGCTTTTAGACAGAGTTCATCCCTTATGACACATACGAGAATTCATACAGGAGAAAAACCGTATAAGTGCAAAGAATGTGGGAAGGCTTTTAGTCAGAGCTCATCTCTTACTAATCATCAGAGGACTCATAATTGAGAGAAACCATATAAATACATGTGAGAAATGTTCCAGGTGACACTCCATAATGACTGTCAAAGCATTCATCCTGGGGAGAAAGTAATGAGGAGTAGTTATGGGTAGAACTTCCAGAGCTGGATAGATCTCACCAAACCAAACATCAGGTGCTTTAAGCTGCAGGGTGGCTGGGAATGTTAGGAAAGCTTCTGTAAGATGCGTTATCATGGCTCTTAAGTTATTGCTGACTGTAAGATTGAGGCCATGTAGGATTGAAGAATTAGTATTTTCTTCCTAGCCACCAGCTTTCACAAACCTCACTGGGAACCTAGTGATTTAGGTAAATGTGCAACCATAATGTACAGGCTTTAGTTTTTTGAGACTGCATTCAAGTGTTAAGCAAGCTAGTTGTACTAGAAAGAATGTTTGGGGAAAGAAATGTAACAGCTACCTCACTGTCACTAAAATTTGTTTTTTTAATATTCTGAAAACAGATTCTATTCTTGGTTGTTAAAACTTTGGGGTTATTTCATTACTTTCTAAGCTATTCATGTGACAAAAAAATCACTGTAAACTATGCAGGTATACTGTCCTTTCAGTTTTCTTCATGACTACCTGTTCCAACTGCTGATTCAGACCAACCTCTGATTGAGATCATAAATGCATGGTATTTCACTTGTTTTTCTCAGAAAGTGATTACCTTTGTTGTATTAGATTGCAAAATGAAGGTTATTCAGACAAATACTGCTAAATTTTATTTAATTTACTGAAGAATGCTGCTAGAAATTAGGAATTATGTCACAATGTAGCCGTAGGGGGCACAATTCTTGGCTCCCAGGCTGAGCTTGCTTCCTTGATCTTTCTGGTTAGAGCACCCTGTAAAACCCAGGAACAATATGGAACTCAGGCCATCCTCCAAGGAAGTAAAGTGAGCCAGGTGATTCACCCTTCCTTTTCCTCTTTTACAAGACTCACTCCCTCCCCATACTCTGAAGGCCACTGAGCAAAAATTGAGGCTCTGAGTTCAGATGTTTTTCCTCTAACAAATGGGTGTATACCCTCTAACAGTTTAGCCCATTTCAGCCCATTTCTAAAACGTGAGTCAGTACTAGCAAACCTAAGAGTTGTCTCACAAGTCAAAACCATTGAGCTTTACAGAGGCTGACATCATGTAGTTTACCTCATTTTCAGCAGGCAAACACAAATGCTGAAACACCTCCTTTTAAAACAAAGGGCTAATTCCTTTTCCCTCTCCAAGCAGTTTTTTAAAAATTATAAAAGGTGGTATTGGGCATAGAGAATGTACAGAGTGGAATCCATCCTGAGAAATGGTTCACACAGGAACAAAAGCAACTGAATCTCTACAATTGTATGAAAGGTAAATATGCGGAACTTTCAGAATATATAAGGAGTATCTTGGTGGCCTCAAGGTTCAGAGGATTTCTCAATGCAAATGAGTTATGTAAAGTTCTTTTTGTATATTTGTTCACATTAAAGAGCTGCTTATTAAAATATACCCAAAAGGAAGTGAAAAGTCATGACAAAATAAATCCACAATATGGCCAACAAATGGTTGTAACCTTGCAATCTTAAATAACGTTTTGCAAATGAATAAACTTAGGAAAAGTGGTCTGGTTACATGACTAAGTATTTCTGTACTTAATTTACAGAGGAAGAAACAGCAGTCTTCAAAAGCATGAAAGATGATTACTTCTTCAGTTTAAAAATACAAATTAGAACCACAGGCATAATTCAAGTACAGATGTTAAATCGTGTGGCACTTGTAAGCCTCAGAATGTATATGGAGTAACTAGAATTCATACTCTTCTAAAAGGAGTAGAAGATAACTGACAAAGTTGATCATGTGTACATGGAAACAGGTTTTACTCTGGATATGTGTATGTATACAATGGAACAAGTCTAGATATAGATACATACACAGAATGGATAACACCAGGTAGATTTTGCATATGTACATTTCTAGAGATGTTCATATGCACAGTAGATAAATGTTAGCACATGAGCATCAGAGACAGGTTTAAAGATATACCGAGTAGGAATATCAAATTTTTAAGTAATCAGAATGTCTATTAAATGGATGGAGAATGGATAAATTATGGAATATTAACAGTAATGAGAATGAACCAGCTATAAAAATGTGGATACATTTTTTAAAACTTGAGATTTAAAAAATCATAGGAAATTATATAATACCTTTTTTTCAAAATTAAGTATAAATTAAATGGTAGATGCACATGATCAACCTATTAAAAACACCAAGCGGTTTAAAGAAAATATTCTACTTATGTATTGCTGTATAACAAATCACCCTAAAATTCAGTATTTTAAAACAATTTTTTTAATGTCTATCATAAGCCTATTTGGGGATTTAGCTGGGCAGTTAGTGATTTCCACTCAAATGACAGCTGGGGCTGAAGGCTGAACTGGGCTGGATGTCCAAGGTGCCTGGCAGTTGGTGATGACTGGCAGAGAGCTCAGATGGGCTACTCTGTACCTTGGCTTTTTAGAGAAGGGTGGCTGATTTCTGAGAGGGAGCATACCAAAAGAGGTAGGTAGAAGTAACAAATTTTTCAAGCCAGCTTTGGAAGTCAGAGAATTAGTTCTGATACATTCTGTTCACCAAAAATGAGTCACAAATTTGGCCCAGATTCAAGAGGTGATTATGTACTTGTGTGAATGCCAGGGGTTGTGGTTCATTGGGGGCCATCTTTGGGGACTGGTTATTCTATAAACATAGAGTTCAGGGTAGTGACTGACCTGGGTGTGAGGCAAGGGAATGATTTGGGATGTGGGGGAGAACACAGTGTCAGATTGCTTGGTTCTTATTCAGGATGAGACTGCCCAGGCTAGCCAGAGCAATGATGAGTAGGGGGGCGGTCAGTGTGTGTTATTAATAAAAATGACTAAATAGAATCTTCTCCAACTCTATCTTGGGTGAGCTGAGGAAGAATAAAACAGATCCTAATGCCTGATCACCTTTGGATGAGGTGAACATCAAGTTCAAAGATTCAGAATCTAATTTTAAACATCATGCATCCACCTGGCTTTAGCCTTTCAAATTCCTGAACAGTAGTTAGGAATGATTTTCATTTCTCCTTTTCTGCAGTTTTCCTGTTTTCTCACTAAATAAGATTTTTTTTTTTTTTTTTTTTTGGCAGTACTGGGGCTTGAGCTCAGGGATTTGCACTTGTTAGGCGGGAACTTGAGCTATGCCTCCAAACCAGATTATTACTAAAAAAATAAACACATTGAGATGAAAAAGTAGGAAGTTGGCTCTATAAGCCTAGAAGATAAGCATGAGTCATCCCAAAAACTACAGGAAAGGACAAAGAAAAGGTAGAATATCAGAAATGAAAGCCCAATGCCAAATCTAGCGATTTATTATGATGCTAATGAAGAAAGTAGGAAAAGTAGAACCAAAGCCTTACTCTTCTTTGGATCTCACACAAATAATAGGAAAAAACAATGAACATTATAAAAATAGAAATATTTGACAAAAAACAAGAAAAAAAATTTTTTAAAGTCAATATATGGAAACAAGCAAAGGTTACCTATTTTTTTTTCCAGAAAGCTAAGAACAAGAGACTTGTGAGATAGAAAAACTAGGCTTACAAGAATGTGAAAAAGGAATAGAAAACAAAAACATCAGCGAAGTGGTGATATAGAAAGACTCAGGTCAATAATGAAACAAGTTAAATGTAAGTTAAATTATAAATGAATATAAGTAATAAAAGTCAAGGCAATTACTAAAATTTTTAGTTAAGAGAATGGAATGTGGACATACCATAATTGGGATTACTAGTGTCTATGGCCTTTTGGCTCATATTACTAAAATCCTAACAAAACAGGAAGCAAGATCAATTTGCATTTGACTTAATGTATAAAGGAAGTCAGAAATTTAAACTTAATTTTTATAATCAGAAAAAGAGAAAGAATATTTTGAAGTAGTGTAATTTCCAGAACTATTTTTAAAAATATATACTTCACTGTTGAAAAAATCTTGTATTCCTAGTGTTTTTAACATACTCATTTTTTTTTTGTATTTAAAATTTTGAATTTTTTGAGGTTTTGGAGGGCTTGGGTTTTGCTTCTAAATGGCAAAACAAGGGCTTGCTTAAAATCACAAGCTTTTGTGTTAATCAGCTTTCCATCACTATAACGAAATACCTGAGATAAGTTAAAAAGAGGGACAAGTTATTTTGGCTTACCTTTTGGAGGTTTCAGTACATAGTCTTTTGGCTCTGCCTGGGGCCTTTAGTGAGGCACTACATCTCAGGAGCACATGGTAGAGGAAGTAGCTCACACCATGGCAGAAACAAAAGAGAAAGGAAGAGGCAGGGCCAGGATCTCGGTATCCTCTTTGAGGGCATGCATCTAATGACATAACTCCCTTCCACCTCCAAAATGTTCTACACTTTGCAATAACGCCATCGGCTGGGGACAAAGCCTTTTATACATGGGCCTTTGGAGGACTCTCATCTATACCATAACACTGGTCAATGTACTGTGAGTTTATACATTTGCATTTATGTAAAATGTATGTGTTTATGAAATCATGTCAGGAAAAGAAATTCATGAGAAAGTTAATGATGAGCCAGGTGTGGGGGTGCATGCCTGTGATCTCCACATTCAGGAGGCAGAGGTCGAATAAGGAGTTCAAGGTCAGCCTGGGCTCCACAGCAAGGCTATCTCAAAAAAAGAAGTTACATACTATTATTACATAGTATAATAAAGCTATATTATTTTAATTATATAAACATTGTACTCGAATGGCTGAACATTCTATTACAATTGAATATCATATTAAGTGATAATAATATAGCAAAGGAAAGTAAAATTGTGTATTATCAAATATTAATAAAATTATACTTATGTTTTGTGTACAAGCATAAGTTGAAACCTTTTATGTGGATCTTTTTGAATCCTCTTCTCTTCCCTCCCTCTCCCTCTCCCTTTCTCCCCTCCCCCTCCACTCCCCTTCCCCTCCCCTTCCCCTTTCCTCTGGAAAGGAAGCCTTGTGTATGGTAGGTGACTCCTCTATCACAGAGCCACTGAGCCATAGCCTCAATCTCTAATCTCTGTTATTCTTTCATCTCATATTTCTTCCTTTGCACATTTAGCCTCCAAATAATTTTCTTTCTTTTTTTCTTTTTTGTAGTGCTGGGGTTTGAATCCAGGGCCTACACCTCAAGCCACTCCATCAGCCTGATTTTTGTGATGGGTTTTTTTGAGATAGGGTCTCTGGAACTATTTGCCCAGGCTGGCTTCAAACTGCTACCCTCCTGATCTCTGCCTCCTGAGTAGCTAGGATTTCAGGCATGAGCCACTAGGCCACATCAGCACATTCTCTTTTAAATTTGGAGACTAAGTTTTCTTTATTCTTATTTTCTAATATATGGCACCTAATGTGCCATATATTATGAATTTAGGTATTACTTATGGAAGACTTTGTAAGTTAAACTTTCATTCAAATGAATTTAGGTATTACTTATGGAAGACTTTGTAAGTTAAACTTTCTTTTCTGCACTCATTATCTGCAATGCAGTATCTTACTATAGCAAGATGATAAATATTTTTCCCTGTGCTCATGCTTATTACCTCTATATGCACTTGATTTTAAGCGCAGCCATGTCCCAATGATTGGTAATAGCCAGGAAGCAGGAGAAACTTCTATGCAGAGGATCCAGTGGGATAAGACTTAAACCTGGCTCTCATTAAGATACTGAAAATCTTCATAAAGAGCTTAGATATTCTAAACAGGATTGGAACACAACCTTTCCAGCTCTGGACACACAGTTCCCACTAATCCTTTTGGGTTGTTCTTTCCTTGGCTTTAGGCTACTTTCTTGTATACACATGCTGATCCATGTTCAGTTGAATACTGGGGAGTGCTCTCTGTATACCCCCAGGTTCCCTCTCTCTGCAGCTAGCTGGCTTCTCTCTGGCCCTCTGCTCTGTGAGCTCAAGCTGCCTTGAATCTCCTGGACTTCCAGCTTCATCTGGATAACGCAGGAAGTCCAGCAGACTGCATGTGTTCTTCCTACATGAACTGCCATCTGGAAACTTGCTCCAGACAGTAATCCAACCATAGGACCCAACTCCTCAGCTTCCTGTTTCTCAGGGATCACTGTCCACCATCTTGAGTGTTGTTGGGGAAGGTCCACCATCTTCAGTGTCATTATTTCATATATTTCCAGTTGCTTCAGATAGGAGGGTAAATCTGGTCCTTGTTTCTCCATCTAGACCAAAAGTGGTAGTAAATCATAATTTTATTGACCAGATACTCATTTAAATCTAGTGGGAAGCATTCCAGATATATACTGGAGCAGAAAACCCCTTACGTGTTCTATTGGCTGGAATACAATAGTTGAACTATAAATGTAGATTTGCTAAATAAAGAACAAAATGTTGCAAGTTTTTGAAAATTAAAATAATTTCCTATGCTTAAAAGAAATGGGAAGAGCACAGGAGTTTGAATTCAGCCTTGTACTTTCTGGGCAGAAACTCTACTACTTGAGTCACTCCCCTATCCTTTTTTTGCTTTAGTTGTTTTTTGGATAGGGTCTCACTTTTTTGCCTAGTCTGGCCTTGAACCATGATCCTTCCAATCTCTGCCTCCTCAGTAGCTGGGATTACAGGTGTGTACCACTAGGAAAGGTACAATTTTAGCAAAAAACAATACTGGGGAAATACTTTTTTTTTGAGACAGACCTCCCTATATAGCCTGGGTTAGCCTTAAACTTGCAATCCTCTGTCTTAGCCTCTTGAGGGCACCACAACCCCACTGGAAAAATACTTTTTATGAAGTCGGCATGGAGAAATATTTCTTAAGGCTCAGAAACTAAAATTCAAAAATTAAAAGATTGCTGAACTTATTAAACAATAATATTTAAATTTTCTTTAAAATGTACAAAGATGTTTAAAATAAAAGCTACAAAATGTGAGAAGATACTTGCTTCTGAAACAGAAAAGAATTAGTATCCAGAATATATCAGATAACAACCAGATTAAAAAATTGGCTAAAGACATCTGGGCATTTAACACAAGGAGAAACACAAATGAAATTTTGGGAAAAAAATGCTCACACTTACATTGATAATCAGAAAATGCAAATTATAACACAATAAAATATAATTATATTACCACTAGATTGTGAAAAACTAAAAAGTATAACAACATTAAGTGTTGTCAAGGACGTGCTCCATTGAAAAATCTCCTATCTAATAAGCTTGAAATTGCCACTCCACTTGTGCTTACATACTTGTAAACCTGAGTGATACGTAAATTCTAATCTGTACACAAATGACCTGAGGATTGAGTTAAAGTGCAGCATCTGACTCAGTAGATCTCAGCTGGGACCTAAGTGTGTATATTTCTGTTATGCTCACAGGTAATGCTGATGGTGCCAGATCAAGGACCACACTTGGAAAGAAGGTCCTATGTCTCTGAATCACAGTCTACACTGCAGGCTGAGTTAAATCATTTACTGTGGGATAAGAATAAGCATGAGCTGGGTGCCAGTGGCTTACCCCTGTAATCCTAGCTTGGGAGGCAGACAACAGGAGGATTGCAATTCGGGGGCAACCTGGGAAAATAGTTCTTGAGACCCTATCTCAAAAATACTCAACACAAAAAAGAGCTGGTGAAATGGCTGAAGTGGTAAAGAACCTGTCTAGCAAGTGTGAAGCCCTGAGTTCAAACCCCAGTATTGTCAAAAACAAAACAAAAATAATAACATGTATTTGAATGTTCAAAAGCTCTCCAGCTGTTTCCAAAGTGCTGCCAAGGTTGATAACATCTATGTAATACCTCATCCTGATCATTTTCCTTTTTCCCTGACTTTGATAGGGTCCCAGAGTTCCACTCACTTTCTGTGTCCTGATGAAAAATCACAAACCCCTCTGACTCAGCCTGCTGTAGTTTTTCTCTAACAGGATTGAGCCTGAGCCTGGGTCTTGAACAATGCCAGGCACTGATAATGGGGTGTAGGTTGTTGCCCAAAACAGCTGCAAGAAACTGGCCTCAGTTTCTTAAACCCGAATTCCTTAAACCCTCATAATGTACACTCCATAGCCTGACATCTTTGCTGCAGAGCAGGGAGAGCGTCGCTTTTCTCTGACTGTCCACAGAGAGGAGAAGCTGCAGCACTCTGTAAGTTGATTCCCCTAATAAATGCTTTGGATTGATTACTTGGGCATTTAAGTACTTTGTTTTTGGAATCTCAACCTTTCCTATCTCTGGACAGTTTGGGGCACTCCCTTGTGGGAAAAAAAAATCCCTCCTGCTGCTTTTGGGGCCACCTTGAATTGAGGGTTCAGAGGGATGAAACAGGTGAGAATAAAAAATCCACCAGAAAAGTACATTGACAAGCTTTCCCCTTCACTCACCTGACTAAATCTGTGTCCATGATCCCAGTTTAATCTCCTGTTGATATGCATGAACTGTACTTCCTCCTATGTATAGCCAATCTCACCCCTCATGACCTCGATCCCAGCTCCTCTCACCTACTCACGGGCCTTGTTGCAGCAATTCTTCCCACTCTGTGGTACATCTTCATTTCCCCTTCCTTTCTGAATTATTCCATTAGTATACAAACATACTGTCATTACTCTCCTCTTAAAAATAAACAAATTTCAACCAGGTGTGAGTGGCTCATGCCTGTAATCTTAGCTACTAGGAGGCTGAGATTTGAGAGGATGGTAGCTTGAGGCCAACTCTGGGGAAACAGTTTTCGAGACTCCCATCTCCAACATAATCAGAGCAAAAATGGACTGGAGGTGTGTGTCAAGTGGTAGAGCACTTGCTTTGCAAACTTGAAGTCCTGAGTTCAAACCCTGGTCCCACTAAAAACAAATGTTGAACCCACCTTCCCCTCCAGATGCAGCCCATTTCAGAGTTATCAAGATCCTCTTTGATAATGATCCTCTTGAAAGAGTCTATTCCCACTGCCCCACATTCCCCCCCTTCATTCTCTCTTGAACCTTTTCCAGTTAGGTTTTACCCTGACCATTTCATCAAAACCAGTCTTGCCAAGAACACTGACAATATCAGTGTTGATAAACCTGATACTCCACTTCTACTTTCACTGTTAGGTACTTGGAAGCAATGGTAAAACTCAGGCTCTAGATTCTGATGAGAATGCATCCTGAAGTTGGAGAAGCCTGCAATCATCCTTACACCTCCTCCTCCTGGTGCTGCTCCTCCTGCTCTCACAAGCAGCATTTGGCCCAGCTGACTACCCCTCCATTGTGTTAGCAGTGATTTGGGCTGTCCAGATGTCTTCTCAGTCCTTGTATACAGTGTCTTAAGATTAGGATGCCACTCCAAGTGACACAAAAGAACCAGGAATAATAGGATGGTAAAGTGATTTATTAGCAAAGAGTAAGTGTACCTCAAGGCATGAGGCAGGCAAATTGGATAAGCCCACCCACCTAAACAGGCATGGTACCTCAAGAGATGAGGTGGATGGTTAGATAAAACCAAATGTACCTGAACAGGGACAGTACACGCCAAAGGGGTGAGGCAGGCTGTTGGATGAGAACCAAATGTGTGGAAGTTGCCAGGGATTGGGGTTCCGTCCAACAGGGTCGGGTTACCGAATGGCCTGAAACTGAGTGTCTTCCTTGATGTTTCAGTGGCTGTGGATGGGAGCCTAGGTATGGGAAGGCACACACCAGTACACTGGATCCTCTTTTCCTGGTTTAACTTGGACAGGAGGAGTGGGCTCTATAGGGAGGATACAGGGCCCTTAGCTCAATCATCTTTCCAGCTGTGAGTCACTATGTTTATTCTTGGTTTAGGTGTAGATCAGTAGGGTTTTATGATTCTGCCCCTTGGAAGGAAAGAAGCTTTGGCATTTCCTCATTCCCTACATACATTCTAATAGTCAAAACACTGTTTTGTTAAAAACGCTAAGGTAAACAGTCCTTTAGTGTGAGGTTTTATGTTTTTCTGGCTAGAAGTTAGGCTGTATTTACTGTTTATCTGTAGTGTCAGAGGTGAAAAAATCTAGTGTCTTTGTTTTTATCTCCCTGTTATCGTAGGGTTTCTTTAGAGAATTAAATAAGGCCTAAAGGCCTGGTTCTGGTGGTTCAAGCCTGGAATCCTAGCTACTCAGGAGGCGTTGATCAGTAGGATTACAGTTCAAGGCCAGTCCCAGGCAAAAAGTTCTTGTGACCCCATCTCAACCCATGGCCAGGCATGGTGGCTCATGTCTATCATGTCAGCTACTCTGTGAAGCACAAATAGGAGGATTGAGGTTCCAGGCTGCTTGGGCATAAAGCAAGATCCTAGCTCAAAAAAAAAAAAATGCAGAAAGGGCTGGAGTGCCTACTTAGCAAGCACAGGGCCATGAGTTCAACCCCAGAACCAGCAAGAATAATAAGGCCTGGGGCTTGAGTTCTTTCAGCTATAATCCTTTGTTACTAAATGGGTGTCCAGTTGATGTGGCTCTAAGGTGTGTGAAAATAAACCCACACTGAAAGAGTTTTTCAGAATGGAGCCAGGAGGCCACTAAGGGAATAGGATTTAGGCACATCTCAAGCTGTTGCCTAGGAATGTCAATTTTTGGTCACCTTTGGTCTTTGGCTACAGACACCTGGAATAACCAAATAATTACATTGTATGTAGAGACTCAAGCTGTGTGTCAAGAGGTTATTAAACTGTCATTTTAAGAAATTTTTATTTTACATACACATTGTTTTCTTATCTAATCACGCACATAGCCCCTGGTCTTTCTCAACTATGAACAGAAATTCCCTACAGAATTTTTACAGCTTTGCAATAAATCAGCACTCTGCTGATTTCCATTTCTCTGTCTGCAGCACAGCTATCTTGATTCTTGCATCTCGTGAGAGAAGATTTCAGGCAAGATGCGAAGCAGAGTAGTAAAAAGTATAGTTTATTAGACTAGAAAAGGCACTTTCAAAGATGGAAGTGAGTCATCTCAGAAAGGGAGGTCGGGAACAACCATCACTTCTATCCTAGCACAGTCAACTTCTGTCTTCTCACCCAGAGATTACCACAATAGCCTAACTAGTCCTAGTCTTTCTGCTTTTCCTTTGACCCTTTAGTTTATTCTCAGCATGGCAGACACAAAGGATCACTTAAAATTGGAAGTTGCTTCTTGTTAAGGAAAACTTTGTTACTTCTTGTTAGAGAAAGATTTATTCTTATACTTGGTAAAACTGTAATGAAGACTTTATTCAAAGGCTAGTAGAATAGGGCCCTAGAGTAGAGGAGAGAGATTTGGTTCAGCAACAAATACAAGGCAAGGAAGAGAATGGGGGGGGGGTAAGTAGATGGAAAATTACTACATCGTGGAGACATTGTTGCACCCGTGGCAAAGGTCCTTGCCTTCACTAGCTAAAGAACTGGCCAGTGAGGCAGCAACTGACTCTTGAGATGAGAAGGTCAGCACACAGGTAAGATTTGTTAGAGAGGAAGGAAAGGCTCCAGCTAGAGCAGTGCAGTGGAGCCCAGAAACCGGTGGCTCACTGTTGCTTACATAGAGGGTTTTTCTTTTGGTCCTTTTTGTTGGGGAGGGGACTTAGGAGTTGGGAGGGGAGTTAGGAGTCAGGGGTGGAGTGGCCTTTTGACATACCTTTGTAGGAACACACTCTGTTGGGGAGGGGAGGTGCAGGAGTCGGGAGTGGAGTGGTCTCTTAACATAGCTCTGCAGGAACATATACACAGTTTGGCAAAAGCCTCCTGCTTATCAGCCTTGTGGCATTTTGAGGCATCCCTAGGGGGCCATAACTTGTGAAACTGCATGTCCCTTTACAGGATGTAGGGTTCACAGTGCTCTCATGGGGGATGGGGGCACTGGCTCATTTTTGTCTTCTGATCTCCCGGACCCAACAACATCAAGGGCAAGGGGAGTCTTGTTAAACTGAGAATGTTGTTGTTTATTCATCAAAGATGCAGGATGAGGAACTCTGTCAGATATCAAGGGTAGGGGGATTCTTATTAAGCTGACAAATCAGTATTTACAAAAACTGGGCTAGGCAGACCAAAGACAGGAATGAGGCCAAGAATGAGGCCTAGTCAAAGAGAAGAACGAAGCCAGGTGTGGTAGTTAACTGTCATCCCAGCTACCTGGGAGGTGGAAGCAGTAGGGTTGTGAGTTTGAGGCCAGCCCAGACAAAGTTAGCAAGACCCTATCTCAATAAATAAATAAATAAAAACAAAAAGGTTAGGGGTATAGCACAAGTGGTAGAGCACTGCAAGCACAATACACTGGGTTCCATTCCCAGGACCATACAGGTGGAATACATGCTTTAAAGCTGCTTTTGTTGAGGAGCACTGACTCCTTACTTGGGCCCAAGAATTAACAAAAGGCAGGAAGCAGTTAGATGATTATGATGCCTTTCCTACAGAAACGGAAGGAACAAATGGACAGTGGGAAAATTTTAACTGGTAGCACAAAAGAGAAAACCTTTTGGTGTAGCCATCTTGGTTGCTGTGTTTGTTATTCAAACTGACATTTATATATATGTTGAGAAACCAAAGTTAAAACTTTTTTGGCAGTACTGGGACTTGAACTCAGGGCCTCACACTTGCTAGGCAGGTGCCCTATCACTTGAGGCACTCCACCATCCCTTTTTTGTGTTGGGTATTTTTGAGACAAGGTCTTGCTTGCTAGGGCTAGCCATGAACTATGATCCTCCTGATTTCTGCTTCCCGAGTATCAAGGCTTACAGGCAGAAGCCACTGACTAAAATTCTTTATTCTCCAATTAAACTAGGCTGTCTTATTCTCCTTATCTCTCTATGATCACCAACAAGTTGTAACCCTGTCAGCCAAGATGCACAGCTTCACAGAAGTGGAGCCAGCAAACCAGCAGAATCAAGGCCAACACCTATTGTGGGGCATGCATTTTGTTATGTACTCAAACTGAGTCCCTGAAATGTCCTTTAAAAGCAGACATTTTCTCTCAAAAGCAGGATGATAGGCTTTGAGAGGTTCAGTCTCCCTGTCCTCATCTTCATCTGATCAATAAAAAACCTTATTTCCTTTTCCTCAAAACCCTTGTTACTTGTAAATTGGCATTGAGGTCAGGGAACCAGGTCTCCAGTAACACACACACAAAGAGACGGCTGAAAGGGTCTGACTATAGTTTTGTCAAGGCGTCTTTGTCACTCTTCACTGTTCAGAGCCTTCTTATCTCAGAGTAAAATCTGGTGACATGAAGTCCAACAGAAGCCCTATGTTCTGGCCCTCTTACCTCTGATCTCTTCTCTCCTTTTCCTTTTACATCCTCAACAGCATGTTTTTAAGTCAAATATTTATTTTGGTGGTACTGGAATTTGAACTCAGAGCCTCCTGCTTGCTAGGCAGTACTCTATTGCTTGAGCCACACCCCCAGCTCACCAATAGTATTCTTATTGTTTCTTGAAAAGGCCAGACCTGCTCCCATCTCAGAGCCTTTGAATCACTTTTCATTCTGCCAGCAAGCCTTCCAGAAGAGCCATAACTTGGCCCAAGTTTCATCTTTTACAGTTCTTTCTTCAAATGTCACCTTCTTTGGGAAGTGGTTCTTACCCATACTTTATAACATTGTAAAACCTTCCTTCTCCGAGTTCCTGTTCCCCTCTGTCTTAGCATACATCACTATTTCAAAACATATTTATTCTTCTTGTTTATTATCTTTTTCCTTTCTCCCCAGTAGAATTGAAACCACGTATGTATAGAAGGTTTTACAAGTTGCTTGCTTATATATTTCTAACATCTAGAAAAATGTCAGGCCCAAGACCGGTGTTCAGTGTATTTTCTTTTGTTGTTGTTGAATGAATGAATGAATAAATAATGGAATCTTATACAAGTGAAAAATTAATGATATAAAAACAAACCTAAGTGTTCATATTGAACATATAAGTCACAGAAGAACATATCCAGTTGTCTCTCTGTAACTATGGGGGGCTGGCTTCAGAATGCTCCCCCCTCCCATACCAGAGTCCATGGGTACTCAAGTCCCTGACATAAAATGGCATAGTATTTGCATATGAACTGTTTATCTTCCTGTGAACTTTAAATCATCTCTAGATTACATATTACATACCTAATGCAACGATTCCACATCACTTCATTCACACGGACCTAGTGTAGGCAGCAAATTCAAGTTTGGCTTTTTGGAATTTCATGAAACTTTTTTCCCAAGTGTTTTTGATTTTGGATGACTTCACAGGTACAGGAACCTATGGATACTGAAGGACAACTTTATAGATCGGATTTTGTTTATATGAAGATCAAAAGTTTGGCAAATGTAAATAATTATGGCTTAGGGACGTATTTATATGCTGTAACTATCAAATAATTAAGGAAGTTCTTAAACCAATTCAAGGAAGTACCAGTGCATGGTACTTTTGTGTCTTGTACACAATGTAAATAATGATGACAGTGGTGGGAGCCACTGCACACCACACGGATCCTCCTAAAGACATATAAATTCAGGTCTCGTTTCGTGACATCGTTTTGCGTGTCTAACAAGACAAGTCTGTGAATAGACTCGGGCGCCATCGCTGTCACTGGATGGAGCCCCGCCTGAGTGGCCACAGGCGCTTCCTTCGCACTGTGGGGCCACGAGGCTGGCAAAGCGCTGGAGCTCCCGGAAGTCGCCTCGCCGCGGTGCCCTCTGGAAAGTGTAATCGGCACGGGCGCGAGGCATGCCGGGAGTCGTAGTTCTCCTTGGTAAGCGCGGGGCAGCTCGCGGCCTTTCCTGGGGGTTCTTGGGGAAGGTATCTGCCTGCACCAGGACGACACGCCTGGGGCCGAGACTCTCCTGGCTGCCTCTTCTGAGCCGCGGTGGATGCCAGAGCCTCTTTCCGTGTGAGTCGCTGAGGTGTGGGGCCTCGGCAGGGCCGGTGGGCGTCGCGGACTGGCCTGGCGCCGCGCGGCGCGGGCGCGGGCGCGGGGTTGGAGCTCCAGTCGTGCAGGGCCTGGTGACTTGGCCCCACCGCGCGTCCCCGCAACCCCCACCCCAGCCGTCACCGGGACACTCGCGGGCAGGGCCATCAGCATCCCTGCAGGTGAGCAGGGTGTGCCCGGGAGTGCAGGGGTGAGTGCCGGTCCTTCCTTTGTGGCTTCTTAGCGGAACAGAAATCCCTAAAACAACAATAGCTAACAGCTACAGAGAAGGGCCGTGGGCGGGCACGAGTCTCCTCTAATTAAATGAATAACTCATTTAATGCCCAATTGCAGTTAGGTCGGTCCTCCATTGTTCCCAGGATAGTGGTGAAGAAACTGAGGCATGGAGCAGCCTGAAAATTAGGTGGAATTTGGAGCCTTGGATTGGAAGCTTCCTGTCTGGGCTACTTACTATTTTTTGTGATCTTGGGCAGGACCTGACTCCATAGCTGTCAGTCTCCCCAACTCTGTAAAATGTGATAGCGATGCAGGCTTCCCTCTGTATTGGTTCCAGGACACCCAAACCCGCCAGGTCAAGTTCCTTATATAAAGTGGCGGGGTGTTTGCATAGAACCTGCACACATCCTCCCATGTTTTAAATCATCTTAGATGACTTGTAATACTTAATACAATGTCAGTGCAGTGTAAACAGTTGTTATTCTGTATTGTTTGGGGAATAATGACAAGATAAACGTCTTCAGGATGGACACAATTTTTTTCCAATATTTTTGATCTGTGATAATGGGTGGAACTGTGCATGTATTTACTTTTTAAAGTTGTTGAGAAGATTAAAAGTAACTTCTGAACAGTACTGAATATTCTTGCTGTACAATGTGCACGGTAGAATAGCCATGATTGCTTCTGTCTGGCCGGCTGAGGTGTACCTGCTGGAGACTCTTAGGATAATCCTTGTGTTGTGCTCTCATGCCAGGGGCGGTACCCGGAGGAGCCCGCTGCAGACTCAGGCAGTGTTAGCCCAGGGTGCTGACACTGCTCAGACTGCCCCACTCACCCTCTGATTTTGCTCTCTGTGGGCTAGACAAGGTTCCCACCCTTCCAACTGGGGTACATGTGTAAGGAGAAGGTGCCTATTTTGGACTATGGGTGCTAAAAGATAGCATCTGTGGGGTGAGTATTTTGGAAGGGCATCTGAACAACAATCTGGTGTTTCTTGGGGGTTGTGTCTTAATCATATTACCTTGGGAGGTATGAAGGCTCCATATAGACCAAGAGCGAGGCTGGAAATGCTCACTGTTCTTAGGGAAAACATGGTGCTCCCCAGAGGCCCACTCGGAGAAGGCACTGCTTCTGCCATATGCAGAGAGAGAAGGGAGAAATGAGCAAGTATCTTTAGTGTGGCTTCCATAGGAAGGAAAGGGTGAAGCAGGGTGAGTTAAGCTCAGGATCAACTTGTTGTGTTTGAAAGTGGCCTTAGGGTAGAGGTAGTTAATAGGCTGTTAGTTAAAGCATCAATGTACAGAAATTAGTAGTATAGTTAATACACAGAAGGGATGGAGATGGGCAAATTGGCCTGCTCAACATTCTTCTGTCTGGTTTGCATCATTTATGGCTTTCATGGAATCTGACAGCCATTATGGGTGGTTCCAACTTCCTGTCTCTGAGCCATCCCTTGATACCAGAGTTCCTCACAACACCTTTTTCCTTTCCAGACCTTTCATATCAGCATACTGCTCTCCTTTGACAAGAAACAGTAAGAAAGAAAGAATGGCTGTGGATTTGCTGCCCACTCAAGTATCAGTAAGTGAAGCTTGTCTTGTATGAATTATTGTCTGGGTTTAGAGATGTGGACATGTTTTCATTCTTTGTCCAGGTACTTTTTTATCCAACAAAAACTTTGGAGAAACTAGAGCCTCAAAAGTTTCCCTGAGGAACTTGGGCTTATGGGGGAGCTGTGCAGTGTGCCTCTTTGTCCCTCACTGACTCTTCATTCACCTCAAACTCACTTTGCAGCCAAAGTTTGAGTCAGCTCTGAATGTATGCCTCCTGCTTCACTAGGTGTTTGGTGAGGAGCGTGAGGTATTAGACAGTGTTTGTCTTGATAGAGGAAGTAGTCATACTTGGGGCAAAGACATGGAGCATCCAAAAGATACTACCACAGACATTTACCGAGCACCAACTGTTTACATGATACTGGGCAACACACTGGGGACACAAAGAGGAAGTTGTTATTCTTGTCTTCAGGGAGTTTATGGTAATGATCTTAGGAAACATGGTTAAATATCCAGAAAGATTCAGCAAAACATTCTAGAAGTGGGGTGTCATTGGAGTGAAGGCCAGGGATCAAACTGGTGGTTAGAGAAGGAGTTCAAATTGGCTTGGGCTTTGAGCGTGGCTCTGGGGAGTACAGAGGCCTGGTCTTCCTCTGCCTAGCGAGGCAACTGTGATGTTAAACTTTCCAGTTTCCCTCTTAGCTGTCTAATTGATGTTGTATCTCTTCATTTGTTTCCTTGATTTTTTTCCCTGCTTGCTACTTCAAACTACCCTTCTGGCTGGTTTGTGTATTTGGCTCTTTCACCTTTTGAGATCGTTCTCATCACTTTTAGCTACCACCCTTCTGAGAATCTCCCCCAAATCTCTGTCTTCAGGCCTACCCTACAGTTCCAGTCTGTTTTCCCAAGTCCTTATTAAATATTCCACAGGGAAGTCCCATCCTTCCCGCAACATCAGCTCCCTTTCCTGCTTGCCTCCCTTCTGTGGCTCTTCTATTCTGACACACCCCAAAGCTTCTGCTTTTCATTGGCTACTTTTCCAAAAAGTAGTGGTAGCCCATGAGTTTAAAATGTGGGCTTAAATTTGACTTTAATTATTACTATTATTATTATTATTATTATTATTATTATTATTTTGGCAGAACTCAGAGCTTTGTACTTGCAAAGCAGGTGCTCTACTGCTTGAGCCATACATCCAGTCCTTAAATTTAACTTCCTGGGCTCAGATCCAAGCTAGGGATTGACTGTGGGCAAGTGATACTATCTTTACACCTCATTTCCTCAATTTAAGTAGGGTTAATTACCATCCATCTTAGAATTGGTCTAAGTGTTAATTACAGTAGTAATCACAAATGTAATTGCTGTGCCAGGTACTGTGTATTACTGTGTGCAAAAATATTTATTCTTTTCATCAATTAACTCATTTAATTCTTCCGGGAAGACTGTTAATATCTGCGTTTTACAGATGACAAAACTGAAGCACAGAGAAGCAGGTAACTCCATCAAGGTCACACAGCTGGTTTGAATCTAGACAAGACAGTTCAGACTGATACTGTTATGGTCTGAGGAAGTACAATTAAAAGCCTGAGAACAGTGCGTGCTACACGTTCACATCTCAGGAATGCTAACTGTGCCTATTCCTGGTATCAGCAGCAGCTGCCACATTGTTTTAGGGCCAGCCAGATTTGGTGTGCCTTTCCTCATTGGGCTAGGCTTTACTTTGACTCTTTAATTGTAAGGAGGAGAGCATTTTAGGAAAAGAAGATATAAAGACCAGCAAAATGCAGTGCAAAGCATTGTCCTGCTGTGATCTAGGCTGCCCGCTTCCCAAAGGTAGGACACTTCACTGAGCTTTCCCACCCCCAAGCAGGACAGACTTAACTTCATTTTAGCAAAGGGAAGATGTTGAAGAGTTTATTTTTAGCTCAGAGCCAGTTTTTGTGGAAGCTGATTCAATATCCTGTATGATTAAGTGTCCTGGGGACCCAGGGTGACCCAATCACTGATCTTAATACTCTAGTTGAGCCAGTGCAGTAGTCATATCCAATGTCAAGTTCTGTACTCATTCATTGTCCTGTGGGGCATGTATCTCTCTACTGTTAGAAAAATTAAGTAGCAAATAGCATAATTTTGGGGGAAAATATTTGCAAATTTTATAAATATCACATCTCTTTCCATATAATGTATAGTTTCTCATCTGGAGAAAAGGCATGTGGAACGTGGTGCTGATTGCTTAGTAGGTACAATTTAATTACATCTTTTTTTCTGCAGTAATTTGGCACCTATTTTTGGTATTGTCACTATTTAAAAAAGCTTTTTTAGAACAGTTTTAGAGAAAGGTTGCAAAGGTGGTAGCTTAGTTTCCGTACCCTGCACCCATTTTTCCTAGTACTATCTTATGGTACACGTGGTACAATGACACATGATACTGATGGCTCATTAGCTACAGCACTCACTTTATCCACATTTCTGTAGCGATTTTTTTTTTTTCCTAACCTAATACCCTTTTTCTGTTCCAGATCCCACCTGGGAACCTACATTGCATTTAGCTATCGTGTCTCCTTAGACCCCTCCTGGCACTCAGTTTCTCAGACTTTGTTTGCTTTTTATGGCCATTATAGTTTTGAGAAGTTGTGGTTTGGATTTTGTAGAATGTCCTCTATTGTAATTTGTGTGATGTTTTTCTTGTTACTAGTCTGGGTTTTGGGGGAAGAAAACGGCAAAGGTAAAGTGCCATTTTCTTTAAATCATGTCAAAATTGCATACTAAGAACATGACTTTTACCACCGTTGATGTTACTTACCTTCAGGACCTGGCAGAGGTGACGTTTGTCAGAATACTCTCATTTCTCCTTCCCACAGCATAATCTTTAGAAGGAAGTGACTGTGTGTAGCCCACACTTAAGGAATGGCGAGTCCATAGAAATTATTTGGAAATCTGCAGGGAGGATTGCCACCTTTCCATTTATTTATTTATTTACTTATTTATTCAATCATTTAGTTGTGTTAGTATAGCAAACACAGATCTTCCTACTGTCTGTACATATCAATTAGGCTGGTTAAATTTTTTTATTGGTTGCCGTGACGTTTGCAATATAAATTTACAACTAGTCTATGTTCACCTTCAAAGAAAACTCTTCTGTCTCGTGGATAGTACAGGTGCCTCCTAACCATATTCCGAGTTCTATCCTTCCCTTCCTTCCGATATTGCTCTCATTCATTTCACTTTTCCATATGCTGTAATCACCCAGTACACTGCTGCTGTTACTAGTCTAAGCAAGCATTTATCTTTTAAATCAGTGAAAGGACAAGAACACAATATGTTGTCTTCATTTGTTCCTTCTCTCTTATTCCTCCTCTCTATATGTCTATTCCAGTTTCTGATCTACAGTATTTTCCTTCTCCTCAAAGAACTTCTTTTTACCATTTTCTATCAGATAGGTCTGCTGGTAATGGATTCTCTCAGGTTTTGTTTATTGGAGAGTCTTTATTTCTCATCCATTTTGAAAGGTAGTTTCACTGGATAGAGAATTCTAGGTTGGTGATTCTTTTCTGTCAGTGCATTAGATATTTCACATCACTGTCTTTTTTAACTGCATAGTTTCTAAAGCAAAAAATCCACTGTAAGTCTTACCCTTTTACCTCTATCGGCGGGATTTTTTTTCTGTCTTCTTTTTTTTTTTTTTTGGTATTTATTCTGATTGACATTTTCTGACCTTCCTTGATTTTTAGTTTGGTGTATGTCATTAATTTGGGAAATTCTCAGCCATTATTACTTCAGATATTTCTTTTGTTCCATTCTCTCTTCTGGTGTTCTAATTTCACAGTAATTTTAAATGAAAAGGTATACGTGATATATTAGCAAGAGACTAAGGGGTGTAAAACAGCAATAATCATTTGTAACTTCTCAGTTTCTCTGGGCCAGGAATGTAGACCTGGCAGAGAACAGCTTATCTTGACTGTACAGTCTGGGGTCTGAAAGGCTTGAAGTCTAGAGTCTAGAATCATCTCAAAGTGTCAGTCACTCACATGCCTTGGTATAGACCCTCGCTAGGCTGTTGGATGGAGCGTGTGATGCCTCCGTGCATCTTGGGCACATGACCTGCTGGCTAGGCGTCATTGGTGACTTCTGTGAGCCAGGTGGGAAGTCTATTTTATTACCTCCCCTCAGAAGCCACAGAGCATCGTTTCTACTAAACTCACTGGATCTGCACTTACCTCTTCACAGGTTCACATGGGGGAAGTATAAACTCCCTTCTGGGTTGAAGAAGTATCAATGTCACCTTGTAGAAAGAGCATGTGAGGTGAGAGATAAATTGGTGGTGTCATCTTGAGAAAGTACAGCCTACCACACCTGTCAGAATTTAAATGCATAAAGACTTTGACTCAATAGTTTAAATATAAGTATGCATGTAACCAGAGATACCTGTGTGTATGTGTGTGACAACCAAAAACAGCAGCCATCTTAATAGCCATCAAGAACGGAAGCAGTTATTTAATGGAAGCTTATTTAAGCTATGGGTTTGTATGTGACATTACCTGCTACTGACCAGTGCTGTATGCTAGAACTAGAATGTGAACCATGAGTGAAACCCACATATCTAATTAAAAAATTTCTGGTAATCACATTGGAAATGTAAACAGAAGCAAGTAAATGAACTTTAATAATATGGTTTATTTAACCTAGAATGTCCAAATATTAAGATTTTTCACCTGCAGTCAGTATTAAATTTTTGAGATAGTGAGTATATATTTGTGTGTGTATGTATGTAAATGTATGTGTGTATTAACTAAACATACATGAATTTTAGTAATTCATCCAGTGTGTATTTTATACATACAGCACATCTTAGTTCAGAATAGCCACAGTTCATGTGCTCAGCAGCCACTTACGGTTGGTGTCTGCCATATTGGGCAGAAAAGCCATAGACAAATCATAAAAAAATTTGAAAGTAGATCAAAAATAGATTATACTACATGGAGAGAATCAGTATTTGAATGACCATTGACTCCTCAGAAAAACAAAGACCAGAGAAGAAGAAGATGACATGTTACGTGCTGAAAGAAAGAAGCCATCAGCCCAGAAGTCTAAATCCAAAGAAAATTCTCTTTAAGAACGAAGGTGAAACAAAGACATTCTCAGACAAAAGAAAATTCAGCTAATTTATAATCAGCAGGCCAGCATGACAAGATATAATAAAGGATGTTTTTGAAGCTAAAAGAAAACTGTGCCAGATGGGGACTCTGATTAGAAATGGAAGGTACTTGATGAATATAAAATACTGTTTTCTGTCCACTTTTTAAAGATACATGTAATTATTTAAAGCAAAATTATAATATTGTATTGTGGGCTTGTAATGTAGGTGAACACCATGTCTATGACAATGGTGGAGATAAAATCCATTTGCATCTGGGCTGGAAAAGCTGTTTCTACATTTGGAAAAGCCCTGTCTTCTCTATCTCTGGGGGTACTTGGATGTCTGTTTTTTGTTTTTTTAATGTTTGGTCAAAACAAGATAAGGGGTGATGATTTCACAAGTCTTGCTTGATTGTAGAGAGTTCCTCCTTTGAAAGATTCTGCATACAGATACAGAGACAATGAAATAAAGCCTGTGTGCCAATAAAGGAGGTACAGTGAAATGTCTCTTGGACTTCCAGGATCCTTTGCACCCTCCTTCTCTTGCTGCATTCTACCCT
Source organism: Castor canadensis (assembly GCF_047511655.1). NCBI lineage: Eukaryota > Metazoa > Chordata > Mammalia > Rodentia > Castoridae > Castor > Castor canadensis. The sequence goes on from NC_133401.1 coordinate 66,369,639, forward strand.
TTGCCTTTAAGTAAAAACCTTACCAGAGTATGCATGGTGAAGTGTGGTGAGTCCTTTCACCTCCCTGAACTGGGAAAATATAGCAACCAGAGTTGGTGCTGGTGTCCTGTATGCTTGCAAGGTTCTTGTATTCTATGTGAAATAATATATTTGCTCTAAATAGACAAAGAATAACAAAGAACGTATGTTGCAATCTTCAGAGCAATCACTAAAAATGCAAAGAGGTATAACTGAAAAGTTAATATATAAATTAAGATGGAATCGGAAAAAAAATTCAAGGGCTGAGGGTGTAGCTCAGTGGTAGTATGCACGCTTAATATTTGTAGGCCCTGGGTTCCATCCCCAACACTGCGAAAAAAATAAAAGGATTCAAAAGAAAGGAACACACACACATGCACACTCACCCACACACGCGCGCACACGCGCACACACACATGAAGGGTATAAAGAAGTAAGTGAAAGATTGCTTTTCTGCCGCCTCCGCAAGTATCGAAGAATAATCAAGGGACGGCTTGTGTTCACTTGGATGTTTTGTGAGTACCAGAATATAAATTTACTTCATTCTACTTTATGGGTGTATAGCATTTCATGGAATAAATGAGATGTAATTTGCTTATCCTTTCCCTTATCTTCAGTCTTTCACCACTGTATTGGTTTTCTATTGCTGCTGAAACAATTTACCATAAATCCAGTGGCTTAGAGCAATGTAAATTTATTTTTTACAATTGTGGAAGTTGATATCCCCTTCATGGCTTATGGTGAGGCCGTCAGCAGGGCTGTTTCCTTCTGTGACTCTAAGGGGAGAATCATAGTTTTTTGACCTTTTCATCCTCTAGTGGTTACCTGCAGTGCTTGGCTTGTGGCCTTTCCATCCATCTTCAAAGTCTCTGCTTATGTCTGACTCTTCCTGTGTCCTCATGAGGACCATTGTGAGTGCAACAGGTCAGGGTTCTCAAGATCCTTATTGTAAAACAGATCTTCCAAGTCTCCTTTGTTATACATGTAACATTTAAATAATGTTGCAGTAAATATGCTTGAGCAAATGTCCCTGCTCACTTGTGTGATTATTCTTATGACAGAGTCCTAGAAGTAGCAGCCAAGGTCAAAGTGATGTACCTTTTACCTTGTGATAGATTCTTAGCAAAATACCCACCAAAAGCTGTGTACCAGCTTTTACTCCTTCAGTTCCTTCATACGAGCATTTCTCTCCCATGCTTTCTCACATTTGGGGGCTGAGGTTCTCTTGGAATAAATTATGTTCTCCATGGTTCTGTCTTGCTCCTGTGTGGTCTTGCAAATCATTTTTGTTTTTTTTCATAGTCAGTGGAAACCCACATGACAGAGAGGTGTGTCTGCCCACCACTTTGTACTTCATCTTTCTAGACCTGTTTTTTCTACTATAGGATCTTCCCCATAGCATTTTGATAGGGCTTATGGAGACAGTGTATACACAGTTCCTATTGTAGTTCTTAACATGGTCAAGAAACACTAATAGTATTTTATTATTTTGTGTCTCAGAAATCCTTTTATGTTTCTGTTTTGCTGTAGATATTTTTCTTGACTTGCCACCATTTCTCTAAGTGTATTCTGATTTTTATTATTTTTTCTTATGGTTTTTTTCTACTGGTTTTATTATTATTTCTTCTGGTTGCCTGGGCCTTTCATTTAGTTTGGATTTTGAGTGGAGGAGGACATGCTTAGTCACTGAAAGATCCCAGGGTGGAATTTTAATCCCGTTAGCAGGGACTTTGCCTCTTTTCCTTTTCCCTCCACAGTATGTGGCATATGTCTTTGATCCCAGTGGGTCCTCAATAAATACTTGTTTAATTAGTTAACAGGTGTTTAAAAAAAATTAACACAAATTACTGACTTAAAATATTTAGAATTCTGAGATGTTTTCAAAATCACTTGCTGTGCAACCAGCGTCACCTTCTTGCCGAGTCTTCCACTGAAGAAGGTGGGCCTGGTGAGCAGCGGGTTTGTTCTTACAGGAGTCTGTGACATTCTGGGATGTGGCTGTGCTCTTCAGCAAGGACGAGTGGTCGCATCTGGACTCTGCCCAGAGAAGCCTGTACCGGGAGGTGATGATAGAGAACTACAGCAACCTGGTTTTACTGGGTAAGGGTCTTTCCTCTCGTGAGCATCTCAGAGCTCCCTCTTTGGGGTCCAGAGCCTACAGTTGTCTGCCCTATCAAGCGGCTGGGAGAAGTTGAATCTCGAGAAATGGAAGTATGTTTTCACTGCCATGTCCTCTAGGCTTTTCTTTTCTCCTTCCCTACTTCCTCACACCCCACTCCCAATCAGTTTCCTCCATGCAGGAGGCCAATGACTAGAACCCAGGGTAGATTCTGAAAAACCTGCAGGACATGGAGATGTAGAAAAAAATGTAGGAACACCCTGTTTTAAAGGCATTCCTTGCCAGGGCCTTATATTTTGAATTAAGCCCTGCTTCTTGTTCCACTGCCTGGAAGCTCCCTGCCCCACCTCCCAGGGCTAGCTTCTCTGCTGCAAGGTGCAGGTGTGTGGGTGTGAGCTCTGGCTAGGACTGCTCCTTCATGTCATTCGTTCAGACTCTCCTTCCTCGTGAGCAGGGATTTCAGTTTCAACACCTGAGCTGATTTGCCAGTTGCAGCAAGGAGAAGATCCCTGCATGGCGAGAAGAGGATACCCTCCAGACTGTCTGGGTGAGTAAGCGCCTGGGGAATGGGCACACAGGCAGCCAGAGATGTCAAGTCATAAAGAGGCTACAGCCTGGAAATACTAGGTCCTGTTGAGATGCTCAGGGCCAGTTGTGTTTTATTTAAACTGGAGGGTTTATTTATGTACAATTATTTAATTTCATGATGCAATACTAATCTGTTTTAGATTGAGGATTGAGGGAGGAAAGCCCAGGTATAACCCAGAACACTGTAGAATCAGCTCAAGCTCCAGCTTTTCACCTATGGTGGGAGCTGAGCTCGGGCTGGGCACATGGCAGATCTCGGGACACATTGATATCATACAGCTCACAGATTTTCCTTATTCTCAAAAGATCCCCATGAAGAGAGTGCAGTGTTCTGGTTGCAGCTTATTAGAAGAAACAAGTATGTAATTTTTCTTTATGATCACATAGAAAGGGGAACGTGATGGAAGAGTAGTATGAACAATTATTACTCCTCCAGTCACAGGGGTTAGATTGTTGCAATGTCTGATTTACCCCATACTTTTCTTCTTTATAATCAGCATCTCCAAAATAGATCAAATATTGTCAGTCATGTAATTTTTACTTTAGAGGATGTGATTCGAACTCAGGGCCTTATGCTTGCTAGGCAGGCATGCTACCACTCAAGCCACACCCCCAGCCCATGTTGTAGTATTTTAAATCCAAATAACCTCTTTTAACCTGACTGTTTCCCCTTTCACAGAGTATGTATAGTATGAAATTACAATCATATATGATACCACAATTTTAAGAAAAACAATCCAAATATTTTTAAATTATTGAATATGAGGTTTCAGAAAGAACACAGAATAGGAAGGAAGGAGGAAGTGAAGGGAAACTACCTGCTTATTGCTAAGCGTATGCAGAGTGGGAAGTGATGAGAAACTGAAGAATTCCATGTTATTCAGCTCCAGCTTATCACCTGACATTGTTCTGCATCCTCAAACTGTCTCCTCAGCCTGTCCTGTCTCCCAGGCTGCAGTCACTTTATATTCAGTGTTAATTTATCCAGCATGTTCTCCACACCCTCCTTAACTTGCTTCCCTCTCTTTCCATTATCCCCCAGATTCAAGTCCCCATTTGAGATCACATGGTATCAAAACCTCTTTTGTAGGTGCTGTCACCAATTTTATTGTCCTTTTGATGCATCCATTTCTCTCTTTTACCAGAGGAAGCATTAATTTTTCTGATTCATTTCAGATTTCAACAGTTGGTCTGAGATACATGCATTGCCTCCTAGACAGGACATTTTTGCCAAAGAAATGTCTCCTGAGATAATAAAGAAAGAATCTACTAAGTATGGTCACTATGACATCAACTTTGGAAAAGCTGTGAAAACTGAGAGCAGGATAGTACAGAAGCAAGAACAGAAGCCCCTTGGGAAAATGGCAGCCTCACCCGAGCAGACTGTGAGCAGAGATGGGAGCCCCACAAATGATGCACTGGGGAAAGCCTCACTCATAAATACCATGTTTGTTTCACAGCACAGTGTTCCCGTAGAAAGGATACCCAACATGTATTATACTTTGGGGAAAGATTTTACACAGAATTTTAATCTAATGAGATGCTTCCAGATTTACTCAGGAGCAAAACCTCATGTCTGTAATGAATGTGGGAAGAGTTTCAGCCAGAGTCTTCATCTTCTCGAACACCAGAGGATTCATACTGGGGAGAAACCCTACAAGTGTGGTGAGTGTGGGAAAGCCTTCAGCCATAGGTCATCCCTCCTCGCCCATCAGAGAATCCACACTGGAGAGAAGCCCTACAAATGCAGTGAGTGTGAGAAAGCCTTCAGCAGCAGCTCCACCCTCATCAAACACCTGCGAGTGCACACGGGTGAGAAGCCCTACCGCTGCCGGGAGTGTGGGAAAGCCTTTAGCCAGTGCTCAACCCTCACTGTGCACCAGAGAATCCACACTGGAGAAAAGCTCTATAAATGCAGCGAGTGTGAGAAAGCCTTCAACTGCAGAGCAAAGCTCCACAGGCATCAAAGAATCCACACGGGCGAGAAGCCCTATAAATGTGGTGAGTGTGGAAAGGGCTACAGCCAGTTTCCATCACTGGCTGAGCATCAGAGGCTCCATACAGGAGAACAGCTGTGTCAGTGCTTGGAATGTGGGAGAACTTTCACTCGCATCTCCACCCTGATCGAGCACCAGCGAATTCACACTGGACAGAAACCCCACCAATGTGCTGAGTGTGGGAAGACCTTCAACCAGTATTCATCCTTTAATGAACACCGGAAAATTCACACCGGGGAGAAACTCTATACCTGTGAAGAATGTGGGAAGGCCTTTGGTTGCAAATCTAACCTGTATAGGCATCAGAGAATCCACACTGGAGAGAAGCCCTACCGGTGTAGTCAGTGTGGAAAGGCGTTCAGCCAGTACTCATTCCTAACGGAACACGAGCGGATCCACACTGGAGAGAAACTCTACAAGTGTATGGAATGTGGGAAAGCCTACAGCTACAGGTCAAACCTTTGTAGACACAAGAAAGTGCACACTAAAGAAAGACTCTATAAGTGGAAGCAATATGGGGCACCTTTTCTCTACAGCCCTCCCCTTACTCCGTATCATAGATTTCTGAGAGGAGAGAAGCCTGTGACTTTTGATTCACCTCTCTAATCGTTCAAGACTTCTCATTGAACGATAATGAGAACAGTAGAGGGCGTACACTCCCAATACATTTAGTCTTTACTTCTCCTGCAGCAAAAAGCCACTGAGCATGGGTGACTGATCTGTGAAAATATAAACAACCCTGACTTGTCAACTTTATAAGGACCATTACATTCTAAGATTTCCAAAAGCCTTTCATTTTTAAATTCATAGAAAAAGTGTAAAAGGTTTTACTTTTTTTAAAGAAAAGCATGAATAATAGTTGAATGTAAGTTTTCTTTCTCTCATTAGACTATCAGCTCTAAGAATAAGCTTCAATATGTTAATTTTCTTTTAAAGATAATCACTGAGTTAAATGGGAATACTAAAGTGACGGCTGACATAGGAAGCTCTCCTTTCACAAAGAGAAGCTAAAGATAGACAGGAATTTAACCCTTGACAGGGACACAATGAAGCTTTTCCTGAGTTGCCCTACAAGTTTTAGTTATATAACTTTTATGTATATACAGTCACGTGTAACTTAACCGTGAGGATACGTTTTGAAAAAGGTGTCGTCAGGCAGTTTCATCGTTTTAAGAACATCACAGTGGCCTTGCACAGCCCTAGGTGACCACCTGATGTGATCAAGGGACACAGTAAACACAAATTGGATGTGCCTACTGCTGGCGCAACACAGCGTACTGTTTTGTAGTAAATTTTTTTGTTCGTAGAAGGTATGTACTATGAGTTTTAAATGATAAAAATTATAGTAAATACATAAATTAGCAACATAGCTGTTCATTATCATGTATTATGTACTGTGCATAACTGTATGTGCTACACTTTTATCTGGCTGGCAGCACCACAAATGGATGTGTTGTGCTAAGATGTTATGGTGGCTACAATGTCACAATAGCTGTGATGTCACTAGGCAACAGGATTTTTCAGTTCCATCATAATCTATGAGAGCTCTGTCACATATGTGGTCCATGACTGACCAAAACATTGTTACATGGCACAGAACTGTATACACATATGCACGTATACATGCATATTTGTGTGTGCATATGTGTGTGCTTACATATGCACAGAGTTTGGAGTATTTTTTTCAAGACTTTGATGATTAACAAATAGTTTTACTAAGTTAGCATTTAGTTTTTAAAATCTAAAATTTTGACCAAAGGGAGACTTTTCCTTTTGCTGTCCAATATCATTTCTTACGATGAAACGGTTCTGTGTAGCTGAATAGCGTTGTCTTATAGTACTGTAGAAGGTGGGGTAAGCTGAAGCAGGTGCAAAGACTGCCATGCAAATACTCTGCTTTCTTTGCAGAAGGTAGATGTTTGGCAGAGCTTTTGACTATACACCTGTAACTCATTACAGTCAGTAGCAATTTTAATTATAGCCCTTCATTTTACCAGTGGATTTAAATTCAGGAAGAAGATTCTAGGTCTAGAATCGAGGTCGGCAACTGGTTCATTTCCATCCTCAAGTTCCAAGAACACTATTTGTTTTATAACCTGGTTAGGCATTTTTACCTTGGAGGGTTCCCCCTCACTTTAATCTTAATAATTGTCTTAAAATCATACTCTTTTTTCTTATGAGTCTCTGATTGTACCTGCCTTTATAAAAGTTGTACTTAAATCCTTTAAACCAGCAGAGGTTCAGATGGTGGTGCTGTTTGGGGTGCTTCCCATACAAGGATGCTCTTTTATTACACATCTTTTAGGAATTCTTATGTGTACAGTTATATATGAATATTTTACTATTAAACAGCCTAGTTATCACTTTAACATTGCCCCCCTCCATGCTTATTTGCTTCAGGTCTGTATTTGACTTTGACAGTTGGTATCATTTAAAAAACTATTTGCTAGACCCTTCTGTCTGAGAGGTTTAAAAATTAAAACAAACTCAGACATTCAGCATACTGTACCTCTGAATTGACTTGGTTATCTCATCAGGAAGGCTTATCTTATGTATTTAGGTATATTTATAAGAAAATAGTCTTTTAAACAGACCTCAGTACTTAGCTATTGTACCCAGTGACAGCATGCTTATACCCGAATTTTGGTTTCTGAATGCATTCCCCACTGAGAGGAACCAGGGCTCCTTGGAGAAATGGCTGATTTCGTATTTGGAGCAAGGGAAATATAAGGTATACCTGTACTATCTTTTTATTAAAAAAATGAGATAGCATTCAAGAATTATTGGAGTAATATCAGAAGGACACGGAACCAACTTTAAAGTCTTCCCACTGGGTAATTTAAGACAATTTAAGTATCAGAAGGATTAATCACTGGAATTGGGTGAAGTACACTAAGAAGAAGAAAGCTCAAAATGATGACAATAGACAAAATAAACTCTTTATAAATCATTTGAAGAAAAGCCACCTTTCAAATCTATGAAGATTAGATTTAGATTTAGAAAAATCACCATTTTACTACCATTAATGTAATTAAATCTGGCAAAAAGCAATGGATGGTAAAACCCACTAGGTGACAGAAATTGAGGAATATGGTTTACGTGATGTAAAAAGATCACAGATACCCAGTTGGGCAGTGTGGTACATGCCTATAATCCCATCACTTGGGAGGTAGAAGCAGGAGGATCACAAGTTTAAGGTCTGCCTGGGCTACATAACAAGTTCCAGGCCAACCTAGACTACATAGCAAGATCCTGACTTTAAAAATAAAAAATCACAGATCCCAATTACAACAGAAAGCTTTGCTTTTATAATGAGATCTGGCTAACAAACAGTTTCATTGCTTGTGTGAAAAGCTGACATCGTGTGGCTTCTGAAGAGATGCAATACAAAGCATGCTAAATCATTTTTGATAGGTTACCAGAATGTCCCATGAAGATCTATGTAAATCTTTTCTCGAGACTTACCTTCCTGTTTATAAGGACAAGAGCAACAAGTATAATTACACAGTAACAGACAAATGCTGAGTTTGGAACATCATACAAGACAACTAACTGACCAAGACTTCAAAAAGCCAACATATGAAGACAAAAAAGTGGACTTTTCTAAGATCCTCAAGAGACAACCGAATGCAAAGGATAGTCCTTTATTGGGTTCTGACTGAGAAAAAATAAAACAACTTGAAAAGACATTTGGGGGATAGTTGGGGAAACACGAAGGTAGAATGGGTATTAGACGATGTGGTATGTTTGATTTTCTTAGAAGTAACAGTGTTTTGAGGTTATACAGGATAATGTTCTCATTAGGAGATGCATGCCGAAGCTTTTAAGTTTGAAAAGTCACGATTTCTGTAGGATATTTCCAAATATGTAAAACATTAATTAATTGTTATTGAATCTTTGTGGTGTACAAAGATGTCCGTTGGTTACACTTTAAGCTTTTCTATGTTTAAATTTTAATAAAAATCATGGCAAAGAGTGATCGGATAAAGTGATGAATATGAAAGTTCCAGTCACAGTTTTCCCAGCAGATTCTCACTGAGTTCTAGTTTGAGAGTGTATTCTCCAGGAACATGTAATCAGTGGAAATAGGTAACCTTGGGGTGGTACTGAGTCCACTGTAAGTGGAGTCAGCACGCTCCACCTTGTCTCCCACTGGATATAAACTAGTGCATGGAGCAGCTCTCTGGGGACCCTGAGAAGTAGTGACAGCAGGTCAATTTGGGAAGGAAATCTGAATTTGAAGTAAGACCCACTGATAAAATCCCCTGTAGTAAGGTCCCCTTTGAGAGGGGACCTCATCTATGGTCAGAGGAACTATAGGCAACTGGGAGTCCCCACTGCTTTACTTCTTCACCACCTTCCTGCTACTTGGTCCTGGAGGTGGTTGCATCCACAGGGTGCAACCCCAAGGTGTGGGAGGACCTCACACCTTGAACTCCTAACTAGAAGGTCAAGAAGATGAACAGGCTCATGACAGAGGGAGGTATCAGGTGGTGACAGAGAAAAGGAAGCTTGAGAAAGTGACCTCTCAAAGTCCTTGTAATCCTGGACTCAGCTGTGATCCGTACTTGTATAGAGGGAACCTACCAGCACTGACCCATTGCTCAGGTCTGACACTGGCCATGTGAGATAGACCCAGATAGCAGACATTACAACCACAGCCCCCAGGATGTGGATTGGAGCTGTATGTTTAAATTTTAATAAAAGTCGTGGCAAAAAGTGATTGGATAAAGTGATGAATATAAAAGTTACCCAAACTAATCAGGTAAATTGCTTGTTTGGAAAAAAAAAATCGACATTTTCCAGAATTAAAATTCAAATTCTCATAATTTTCAAAATATCCAGGATGAAATGCAGAGTTACATAAAACATATGTCAGGAAAATTTCAACAATTGGCTAGGAAAAACAGACACCAACCCCAAGATGATGCATGTTGGAATTATGAGGACTTAAAAAAATTTTTTTAATTGTCACATAGTAATTGTATGTATCTCTAGGGTACAGTGTGACATTTCAACACATAGGATGGTTGATGGTCGGTAGTTGGCATTATCTGTCTCAGATGTGTATCATTTCTTTGTGTTTGGACATTCAGAATCCTCTCTACTAGCCATTGAAATATACAAGTAGTGGAGGCAACTGTAGTCCTACTGTGCAGCACCACGTAAGTTACTCCTACACTAGACTATTGCCACAATGTGTCAAAAAGTAAGGCCTTGCAGAACTGAGTGGAAATGTCAAATTTTCCCACAGGAAAGTAAATGATGTAAAAAAAAAAAAAAAGAACCAAATGAAAATTTTAGAACTAAAAACACTATAATAACAAGGTTTACCCAAAAAATCATAAAGGGCTCAACAGAATAGAGATGACAGGAGTCAATTAACTTGAAGATGTATTTACACATATTCTAACTGAATAAGAAGGAGAAGAATGCTTGGTTAGATCAATTTATGCAGGAAAAACATAAACGTTTTTGTAAAAATCAGAAAATTAGAAATGCAAAAAGCTCATCAAAACCCACAATTAGGGTTGGGGGCATGGCTCAAGCGGCAGAGCACCTGCCTAACAAGAGTGAGGCCTCAGTTCAAACCCCAGTACCACCATAGGCAAGGAAAACCCCACAACTAGCTGGGCATGTGGTTTGCATCTATAATCCCTGCTACTCTGGAGGTGAAGATTGGGAGGATCATGGGTCCAGGTCAGCGGGGGAAAGGGAAAGACCTCACCTCAAGAATTCTGATGCAATGTGGCAAGAAAGAAAAGGTCCTTAGATTCAGATTTGAAAGGAAGAAAATAAAATGGCCTCTATCCACAGATGACATGATTTTCTGCTCAATCCAAAGAAATCAACAAAAAGGTTCTAAAAACTAAAGAGTTTAGCAAGATCATAAAATGCAGGGTTAACATGCAGCGCTTTATGTATGTATGAAATGTCAGTGAGCAACTGGAAAATGAGATTAAACAAGATTCTGCGTTTGCAATGGTTTTAAAGGAAAGGAAAATAAACCAGAGCCCTAAGTCTATCAAGTGCTATTCTTCTGTGCTGGAAACCATGATGACATCAAAGAGCTAAGTAGCTATACCATGTTTACAGATGGGAAGACATTAGGCAAGATGGCAGTTGTCACCAGCTTAATTTACAGGTTTAACACAGTTCCAATGAAGAATTTAGTGACATTTTTAATAGATGTAGACAAGCCAGTCCTAAAATCAGTGTGGAAAGTTAAAAAAAAAAATAGCCAAAACACTTTTGAAAAAGCATAATGAAGTTGAAAGACTCAAACTATCCAACTTTGAGCCATATTACAAAGCTACAGGATGTAGATCATCAGAACAGAAAGAGACCAAAAAGATACTGGTGGCTTTAAACCCGAGTCCTGAGTTTTTGATGTACCTGCCTCTGAGATGGCGCTTATACCGTGCCCTTGAGCGCAGGCTGGACACGGTGACTCATTTCCAATGAGCAGAATATGGTGGACACAAAGGTATGGCACGTAAAAGACCTGGCGATAAACATGTGGCTTCTGTATTGGGGAGGTACGCTCTTAGATCATTTGTGCTTTGGGAAGCCAGCTGCCATCTCACGAGGACACTCACATAGCCTGTGGAGAGTTCTGTGCAGTAAGTAATTGAAATTCATGGCCAGCAGTCAGCGAGGCCTAGCAATATGTGAGTAGCTTAGTTGCAGATTCTCCCTTTCCAAATGTCACGGTTAGAATCTCAAATGTCCCCCAGAAGCCTGTGTGCTGAAGGCTTGGTCCCCGGTGCAGCAGTGCTCAGAGGTGAGGCTTTTGAGAGGTGACTGGGTCGTAAGAACTCTGACCTCAGGAATGGGTTAGTCACTTAACGGGCTATTAGGAGGGGTTGGAAACTTTAGGAGGTGGGACCTATTGGAGGGAGGTAGGCCATTGAGGGGGTGTCCTTGAAGAGACACCCAATTATCTTCAATCCTCAATTATCTTTTTTTGTTCTGAAGACTTCTTTGAAATTAATTAAAGGTTGAAATTACTAAATTGCTCCAGCTTTCTTTCGTTTGGTTTATGTTGGGATGGAACCCAGGGCTTTGTACTTGCTAGGCAATTACTGTATTGCTGAGCTACACACCCAGCCCTCCACCTTTATTTTAATTAATGTCAACATGGTCTATCTTTCTCCATTGTTTTATCTTTTGTTTACCTTTGTTTTCATTAAAGTGGGTTTTTTGCAGACAATTCACGCAGTTGTGTCGTGCTTTTATTCATTCTTACAGTGTCTGTATTTTAAGTGATCTGTTTAGACCATTCCCACTGAAAGTGATTATTGCTGTCATTGGGTATATTACCTGCCATGTTTATAACTGTCTGCTATTTATTGCACTTGTTTTTCTTATTTTATTTTCCCCTTCTTTTTCTGCCACGTCTAATTTTAACTGAGATTTTTATATGACTCAATTTTCTCTCCTCTCCTTGAAAATTGATTACACTTCTTTAAAAACTTTCAGTTGTTTCCCTAAAGTTTGCAATATACATTTACAACTACTGTATATCCACTTTCAAATGGTACTCAGTGGCTTCACAGGTAGTGTGGGACCTCGGAGCATCACCATTCTCCTTGTCAGCTTTATGACACCACTGGCACCATTTCTCTTCTGCACGTGCTGTATAGTCACTAGCGCCACTCTTACTGAACTGGGCAAACAGATAGCTGTCAGACCAGTTAAGAATCAGAGATTTTATTTCACCTTCATTTACTCCTTTTCTGATACCCTTCATCATGTAGGCCTGTTTCTGACTTGTACCATTTTTCTTTTCTCTGAAGAATTTCTTTAGGGCAGGTTTACTGCTGGTACATTCCCCAATTTTTGTTTACCTGAGAAAGTCCTTATTTCTCCTTCAATTATTTTCTCCTTCAATTTTAACTGATACACAATTCTAGGTGGGTAGCTTTCTTTCTCTAACACTTTATTTAACTCTACTTGCCCTCACAGTTTCCAGTGAGAAGTGATGTAATTCTAATTGTTCCTCTTTAGAAGTAAGGTGTTTTATCCTTCCATCAGCTTTCAAAAGTTTTCTTTCTCGTTGGTTTTCTGCAGTTTGAACATAATTTGCCGAGGTGTCATTTTTAGGAGTTTGTCTTGCTGTTCTCTGAGCTTCCTTGCTCTGAGATTTGGTGTCCATCATTTGATTTTTGGAAATTTCTCAGCCTTAGTTACTTCAAATATTTCTTCTGTTTCGTTCATTCGTTCTCCTTCTGGTAGTTCCATAATGCACAAACTATTCCTTTTGTAATTGTCCTGCAAGTCATGGGTCTTTTGTTCTCTGCGTGTACACGTTTAAATTTTTTACTGGGGAATCCCCTATGAATAGAACTGCTAGACCACGTGGGAAGGGAGAGTTTTACTGCTGAGGAGGCCCCATCTTGTTCTTCCATGTGGCTGTTCCATTGCAGAGCAATGAGGAGAGTTCCCATTGCTCCATATCCGTACCTCCACTTGGTGTTGTCAAAGTACATTTGTTTTGCTTATTTGTTTGTTTTTAATCTTTTGGCAGTACTGGGGTTTGAACTCAGGACCTCACACTTTACCACTTGAGCAATGCCCAGCTTGTTTTGCTTTTTTTCAGAGAGGGTCTCGTGTTTTTGCCTGGGTCGGCTTTGGACTGCAATCCTCCTACCTTTGCTGGTATTACAGACGTGTGCCACCATGCACAGTCCTTGTTCGTTTTTAATTTTAATCATACCAATAATTTCATAATATCATCTCATCGTGGTTTTAAAAAGAACTTCTCTGAAGTTCTGTGAACAACATCCATACATCTTTGTTTTTTGTTTGTTTATTTCTTGAGACAGGGTCTCACTTTGTAGGAGGTCTCACTGTAGTTAGGCCTGGAACTTGCTATGTAGCCCAAGTTGGCTTTGAACTCATGATTTTCCTCCTTCAGTCTCCTGAGTGCTGAAATTACAGGCATGTACCACCACACCTGGCTTCATACATCATATTCAGTGTAGTTTTCTTTGCTCAATGCTGACACTCAGGACTTATATAGTCTGTAAACAAGTCCCTTGTCAAAAAGTGCTTTGCAAATATCACAGTTATGTGACTTTACTTTTCATTTTTTAACAGTGTCTTCAGTAAGACACAAGTAATAATACTGCATCCAGCTACAAATATAGCTGGATATATAAGTTCTGGAGAACATTTTACAAAGAGCGATAATAAGCATCCTTTCCAATCTGCAGACTACTAAATATAAAATGTGCTGCGGTGTGTGCCAATATGAGACTGAAATTAAAATCTTTAAAAAAAGATTTTATAAATCATATTTAAGAAGTCTGCTTACCCAATGACACAAAATTTTTCTCCTACAGTTCTTCTGGAAGATTTATAATGATGTTTTTACATTTAAACCTAGGATACACCTTGAGTTATTTTTTCCCTTTTTTAATTGCTGTGCTGGATGGGGGTACATTGTGACATTACAGAAGTTCGTACAATATATCAAATATATCATAGTTGAGTTCACCTTGTCCATAATTCTCTTTTATCCCCCTCCTCTCCACACCTAGAGTTAATTTTGTGCAAGGTGTGAGATGGGTTTGTTTTCTTTATTGGTTTTTAGTTTAGTTTACTTTGCCTATGGCATGCTGTTTCAGCATCGTTTGTTGAAAATGGCTGTCTTTTCTGTATTGAATTATTTTTCACCTTTATAAAAAGTCAGTTGATTGCACCCATGTGGCTCTATTTCTGTACCCTCTGCTATCCCAGAAGTTTCTCTCTAGCCCTGTTGGTGCAGGTCTAGAGCACCTCTGGTCTGGGGTAAGAAAAGCCTGGCTCCTTGGGTACAGCTCTTCTAGGTTGTCACCTATATGCATGGAGTTCTTCTCTGGCCATGTAAGACTTCAGTAACTCTCAGCCTCATCACAAATCTTTTATCTCACATCTCCCAGCTCTTTGTTCTTTGCCATTCCTTCAGGGCTTTTCTCCTGAACTTGCCCCTTGCTTAGCTAAAGGCCCAAGAGCCCTGCAGATTCCTGGAGCTGCGTATCTCTGAAGCAATTTTCTCTTTTGTAGTTTATACCCAAATTCCAGACATCTCAACAGCTCCAAACTTCTATTCAAGTCTTTCAGCTCAGCAATGCTGTCGTTTTTCTGGTTGTGCACCTTTTCTTTTCACCAAGGATTGTCAGGCACCTCCAAGTAGAAGCTGGGGTGCTGAATGCTCGCTTTTGTTGTCCTTCTCTCGGGTGTTAGAGTTCTGTTTTGCTGTTGTCCACCATCTGGAAAAGACTTCTACATACCTAATTTCTTTTTCTTAGAAAAACTGGTCTAGTAAGAGTTGTTCAATCGTGAATGGTACTGCACATCGAGAGAAATAATCCTTAAATTACAGTTTTGATAGATGCTGTTAACTAAGACTACAGACTCTCATGGAAGCATGGAATAGAGACTTTTAACTACTTCAGAGTGTGGTAGGAGGTCAGAGTGCTTGCTTGAGTGAATACCACTGTGCAGAAACCTCGAAGTAGTCGAGGAACAGAACTTCTTCCAGGTAGAAAGAGAGTGTGTAGGAAGGTTATTTGTGTTGTATTCATTCATTTTCTGTTGCTATAACAAAATACCTGAACCTGGGTTCTCTAAAAGAAGAGCAATTTATTTAGCTCACACTTTTTTCCCTTCCCTTGTAAACAGTTTTATTCATTTTAAAGAATTATACAGCAATCCATAAATGTTGCATCCTTGTCTTCAATGTAGTGTGTCCACACCTGTACTCTAGGAAGTGTGAGGGGTACACAGATGGCACAAACAGTACACACATGTATGACTGCACACCCAAGTGTGCAGGGCCTAAAGTAAAGTGACCAACAGCACGTCAACACCAGGTGGACTGGACCTGGTTCCCCAGTGAGCCAGCTTAGTGTTTGGGTCTGTGCCCAGGAGGTGCTCCAGTGGGGGTATAAACTCTGGTGGGCTGGAACTGATAGATGGCAAAAGGCTCTGTGAGGAAACCAAGACCAGTGGAGCACCCTGGGCTACCGGGGAGTACAGACAGTGTGGCAGGGAGTCACCAGGCCCTCAGTCTGTGCCCTCTGGGATAAGCCAGATCCTATTCCACTCTCTGGGCAAATGCTGAAGATGACTGTCTTTGTGATGACTGGGGTGGGAGAGTGGCAGCTCATTTGTCCCTGGTCAAGCTGACTGAGGCCCACCCCTGTGCATGGGCTATCTCTGCTTGCCATGAGCTAAATGGGAATGGTGGGGCAGAGCAGGGGGTGGTAGTGGCATCAGGAACTGAGCAAGGCAAAGTAAATGACCCTCTAACCTAGGTGTGTCTTGGTTATGGCGCAGAGGCCAGCATAGGAGAGGACAGAGGGTTGACCTTAACGGCTTCCTCTGAGGGTTCCTGGCTGCTATTTACTTAAATCTCCTTATGGTCTGTTACTTCTCCCATCCCCCTAGGTCATCCCTCACTGTGAATACTGCCTGCTTACTTACTGCCTGCTGGGTGAGGAGGTGGATCTTTGTGTCACTATCCTAGGCTAAAGGAACCTTCTTAATGCCTGCGCTTCTGGGGCTCATACTTCAAGGAAACCAGGAAGTGGGGTTATTGCTCAACTTATACTGGTTTAAAAGTTAAGTATGAGAGGGGTTGTCAGAATGCTGGGGTAAAGAAAGGACATCACATGGGGCGTGAGACAGCAGAGTGCACTGTAGTATTCACGAAGTGTGGACATGGGAATTCAAACTCAGCCTGTTGTATCTCAGGCAGAACTCCAAGCTCTTCCAACAGGCAGTGTGACAGCCACCATACTCCTGACCTCTGCTGCCATAAAAAAGATACAAAGGTCCCTTTTGGCTTCTTTGGAAGACTCTTCTAGGGTAACAGTCACAAATCCTAAGACACAGTGGAATAGCCCAAAGCTCTCCCATTCCTCACCCTCACAATTAATTGCTTCTAATTCTGCTTCCTAGGCAATCTCATGTCTGCTAAACAACTACATTTTCCAAAAGCCAGTAAACAGGCACCAACCCAAGAACCATGTGGAATCCATTGAGATGAAAGCATGACACCCAGTAACTTCTAGGCCAGCCTTGTTCTTACAGGTTTGTTTGGCTGCTGATTGAAAGTTTCCTTAAGTGATCAATGACCCTACGGGAGGTCTCTTCCTTTGCCTATCATGCTTAGATCTGGATGGCAGGGGAGCAGTACATCTAGTGTAGAGATAAAGGGCCCACCTCAACTTCTGCCTTCTGGCTCCAGGCTCCTGCCTGGACTTAGCTCAGGGCTCACTACCATTTCCTTTGGTGCTCCTGGGCGCCACTTTGACAATCACGGCCCACACCTCTCTTAGCCTATTTCTTCAGCTATTAAGAAAAGGGGAGGAGACAGGGGCAGTAGGGTTAAGCCCCTCCCCCATCACAGCTATAGTGACTATGAAGTATGATGACATTCAACGGCCCTAGCTTTGTGCACGCAGAGGTGGTCCAGAAATGCACTTCCTTGTAATGTTGCCTCTGGATGGAGCTCCAGGCCTTCCTGATGAGGGAAAGGCCTCATATTCAGGGCTCCTTCCACAGCAGACAGGTGCCCGAGGCACAGGAGACCAGCTCTGCTACCAGAAGGAAGAACTGGTTTTCAGTCCACACTTTGGTTGCCACCATCTCGCTTGTCCTTGAGAAAGTGGCTCCTATTGCTTTGGGAGAGAAAGTCCACACAGAGTGCAAGACGACCCTCCCTTCTTACAGAAGCCAACTCCCCAGCCACCCCAAACTGGAGGTTTTGAATTGGTTATGGTGTGCCAGAGACCAGAAACTGCCAGATGGGTGTCTGTAACAAAGCTGCCCAAATTCTTGAGTCAGCTCCTGGTCCTCAGCTCCACCTTTCACAACTAGGTTCAGCAGGAGAGGCCAGTCTCTGTGAAGGTCTCATGAGCTACAGTTCAGGAGAACTGATCCCTTCTGTGAGGGCAAGAATGGTAGTTACGGAATTGAGCTTGGGAGAAGAGCAGCTGAACTCCACGTCCGTCAGCGACACATCCCGCACTCGGCACGGTTCTCGCTCACTTTGTTCTCAGTCACCTTAGAATCCTGTGCGTTGCATTTGGTTTCAATTTCATACATCTCCTGAAGGAGGTAGCTGACTCCATCTACTACTGGCTTCTGTTTGACAGGCATGACACAGAAAGTCCCATCTGTGTGCTTTTCAAAGCACCCAGCAGAACATGACAGTGGTCGAAATACTTAACGCCTTCATTCTCCACAGCAGGCACCACCATTGGTAAACTTCTCGGTGGAGGTCAGAGCAGAGCTCCTCTTCAGCCCACTCTGAGGGGTCCACAGTATGGGAGGGCAGGCAGAACTGCTGGTGCAGCCCTGGGTTATAGTGCGCAGTCTCCAACTGCAGGCTGTTGTGTTTTGGAACGCAGCTGGCAACACCATTCCGGAACACTTCAGTGTCCTGACAGTAGACAGTGATGGCCACCTGGGCATGTGTCAAAGGTGAACTCGACATTGTAGCGGACTTTAGCTTTGCTGGCCTCTTTCTCCAGGCTCTTTACTTCCTCAGCATGGTTCGACAAGTCTTAGCCTGGGATGTTGATCAGAGTCTTCGTGGGCTCTTGGGGAGGTGGAGCAGTATATGGAAACACCACTGGCCTGTTCTCCTGGAAGTTCAGATCACTGTTGTCCCCAGACAGGTAACCTTTGGGATGCATGGAGTCAAACGTCTCTCCTCCCATGATGAAGTGGCTGGCAGAATAGCTACCGGACTTGGGCGGGTAGCAGTACACAGAATTGGACGGGATGTCCACATTTTCCACGCCCACATGCTGCCAGCTGGTCAGGGCCCTCATGGCTGCTGCGCCTGTGCCACCTGCCTCACACCCAGTGTGGAGTTGGCTGCCCACCTGGCACATCACGTACCATCCTCCACTGGGCACCGTGGCAGAGCCTCTGCCCAAGGGGGCTGCAGGGCTGGGGCCAGGGTGACATTAGCAGTGGCTCACTTAGCTCACACTTTTGAAGGCTGAAAGTCCAAAATCAGGTGGCCCCATCTATCCAGCCTCCGGCGATGACTCCCTGGCTGGTTCACAGCATGGCACAGAGGCAGGAAATGGCCGTGTGGGAGAGTTGGGCTTGTTCAGTGTCTGCTCCTCTGTTTAGTATCTCTCTGTTGTTCTAGTTGTTGTTTTGGTTTTGGCTTTCTTGTGCCTTTGGGTTCACTAAGAGTTCGTTCTAATACAGATCTGGTGTCTTGCAGCTCTCTAAGTTGAAATCCACTGTTGTTATTCCAGAGTCTTGTTGACACAGAGGTAAGGAAGGAATCTAGAATTTTACTATCAAATCTTAGCTTTCTAGTGGGTCTGAGTCCCTGGGCTGTGACCTTGAGAGGCTCTCTTGGCTGCTGCTTCTCCCTGTAGAGAGGAGGCTAGAGCTGTCCAAATATCCTTATCTCATGGCCAGAGAAGTTTCTGGTGATCGGTCTGGGGGCGCAAGCCTGTATTTCAGAGAGCCCTCTGGGCTACTTCATAATGGTAGCTTTTCCCCTCCCCATGCCATCAGCCTAAGCAGATCTGTCTTCTGTCTTCACTGTGGTAACCTGGTGGCTTCCCTAACACTGGTCTGGAGTCTTACTCTCCAGCCAGTCCATGTTTGGCCCTGTCACTTACCGGGTAGCAATTTCTCAATTGCCATTTAAGTGTTCCTGCCAGTTGTGGCTCCAGAAGATTCTTTTCTCCAGCTGATCTTGCCTGTAATTCTCTGTATTCCTCTTTCTGTCTAGTTTTTGGTAGCAATGTGCCCCGCCACCTTATTTAGCTAATGGATCTAAGAACCATGATTTGCAGTCTTTCTGCCTTTTTCTTGGGAAGATGTGAGCAATGACTTTAAAGTTCTTTAAGTGTTTTCTACCATGGACAACAGGCTCTGGCCTTCGCATTCAGGCCATCTGCCTGAGGGCTTGGGAAGGGGTAGGTGGAGGACAGTTGAGGAGTGGGTATCCCTTTCCATCAGCTTCTCCTGGTACCTAGGCTTAACCATAGCCTATGACAACACAGATGGCATCTGCTATGATGGCAGCTTCTGGGTAAATGTGGCAGACAGCAGTCATCCCAAAACAGTGTAGCCTCTGGATCCCAAAACAGTGTAGCCTCTGGATCCCTAACCGCCCCCCCCTCCGCCCCCAAGTTTGTAGGAAGCAAAGCAAATAACCAAACTATCCTGCCATGGACAGTTCAAACCAGCTCTCTCGGTCATTCTAGGGCTCATGTTGACACTTCATGTCAATAAGTCACCTGGTCTTTTCAGGCTCTCCAGAGTCCTTCTGGGAAGAAAGTTTTAAAGTTAACCCATCTTCAGTTTTCTTTTCTCCGTAGCTGGACATGGTCTACTGACATTGGACCCAGGACTTTTGCATCTGGACAATTTTTGTGTGTGCTTCCTCTTCTAGTCCTCATGAAATCTGGTATCAGAATTATTGTAAATTCATGGAATAAACTGAAGCGTGCTTCCCTTTTGCTCTGTGTCTAGAGGAGTTGGTGTAACATTAGAATTATTTGCTTCGTGAATATTTGGTAGCATTTGTCTATAAATTGAGCCTCGTATTTTCCTCAGGGGAAACATTTTAAGTTACAAATTCAAGTTTTTCATGATAAGAATTGGTCAGCTTTTACCTGTCCCTTTTGTAATTTTTTTCTTACACACATTTCTATTTTATGATGGCAAAGGTGGAAATGCCACCTTCTTCACAACAGCAACCAGTAAAATTTATCCCCCAAATAACAGAGTCCAAAGCAGGTCTGTTTCAGAATTAAAAAAACAAACAAAACAAAACAAAAACCTTTACATGAGTTTTAAATCCTATTTTAAAACAGAAATAAAATAAAATAAATCCATCACTGGCCACACAGCCCACCTGACCTCCCTGGCCGCCAGGGAGCACAGAGGCGGCGGCGGGGTCCCGTTGCGGGCGTGGATTTGCCGGACTGTTCGGCTGGCATCCACTCCCGCACCGCCGTGCATCCAGCGCCGCCGCACAACTGCGGCTTTGAGTTCCCGCCGCTGCCTCTGCCTGTCGCCCCGCCGCCCCCACGGGACGCTCTCCGAGTGCCGCCACCGCCACCGCCGCTTCCATGGCCACGGCTTCTGGTCACGCCGCCTGTTTACTCTCTGCGCGGGTCTCCGCTGTTAGCCGCCTGTGATGTGACAAGCTGGACGATCACGGGGCGGCCACCCAAAGGGACACCGCTGCCCTGTTTCCTGGCCTTTAGTGCGTCTGCTTTCCAGTGCTGTCCCTGAACCGCGCGGAGCGCTCACGCGCGCAGCCGCCTTCCTCCGCGCTCCCAGGCCAGCGGAGCTCCCGCATGGCGCCCGACGCTCCGAATCCGCACTGGACTCCACGCCGCGCCGTCCGAAGCCGCTGTCGAAAAGGTCGTGCTGCCACGCGTCGGGAAGTCGCTCCGGTGGCTGGACGGCGCCGGCAGGAACGTGCCGCACGGGCCTGCCGCCTCCACTTTCCCGCGCCGCGGCCTTGCTCCACCGCGCCGCCCGGAGAACCGGCCCCGCCCCGCCCCCGACCCCCCCCGTCCCGCCCCCGACCCCCCCCCCGTCCCGTGTCCACACCGGTGCCCGCCCCCCGCCCCGCCCCCCCCGCCCCCTCCCCCGCCCCCCGCCCCGCCCCCCCCGCCCCCTCCCCCGCCCCGCCCCCCCCGCCCCCTCCCCCGCCCCGTCCCGTGTCCACACCGGTGCCCGCCCCCCCCGCCCCCCGCCCCCGCCCCGCCCCGCCCCCGACTCCCCCGACCCGCCCCCTCCCCGCCCCGTCCCGTGTCCACACCGGTGCCCGCCCCCCGCCCCCGTCCCCGCCGGCTTCAGTCAGCTTAATGACGTCTTGTCGGCCCTGGCGGGCGTGGAATCGCCCTTGTGTAAAGTTTGATAATTTACTGCTCTAAGAATTTGTTCAACTAGTTTATTTTCAATTTGGGGGAATTTGTTCACATTCTTTACTCTTTTCTGCTCTTTTAATAGTTTAAATCTGCTTTTATTTTTAGGTTTTTTCCATTTAGGCGTTCTGTATTCTGGCCATCAGTATTTCTAGAAGTTTGTAAATACTGAATCCACCTTTGGTTTTGTTGATCTTCTCTTTATCATTTTCTTTTTTTATTGATTAAATCCCACCCTTATGAACCACGTTTGCTACTGATTTCCTTCTTACTGCTTTGGGCTTCTTACAGGGTTCATTAATTATTTTTTTTCTTTCCGAATTTTCGTGTTTAATACTGTAAGCACTTCCAAGCTTTTCCTTAATGGAATTTCATGTTTTGCTACGCAAAATTCAGTTATAAGCATGTTATAATTATCGAAATGAAACTTTTGACCTATGAGTTATTGAGGAGTATGATTTTTGAATTTGAAATATATATTTTCTAGACAAATTGTTAGACATTGATATCTAATTATGCGTACTTAAATTAATTACTAAACCTTTTAAGTTTATTGTGTTTCCTTAATTGCCTGCTGTATTGTCAGTTTTCATAAATATTTCATATGCACTTGAAAAGATTGTGGGGAACAAGTTCATGTGTATTTCTTAGTAAAGCTTGTCTATTATGTTATTCAAATATTCTATATTTAGCTTTTCTGATCTATCAATTACTGAGAGACATGTTAAACTTTCTCTCTAGGATGGTTTTCTTTGAGGTTTTGACCACTCTGGATATATTAACCGGCTAGCTGATAAAGGTTATAAAGCTGTAAAAGCATCTTTATAATATTTTTACCATGATCCTTCATTATCCAGTAATGTTTTTGCCTGAAAGTCAGAAGCCATTTATTACCTACCTAGAATTATGGTCATTTATATTACATATTTTTAGTATAATTGCTTTAGGCCTGAGCTACAAGTTAAAGGTCTTGAGTTCTGTTCTCTTTCACAGCGAAAACACTCTGTTCTGTTCAAAGTTTGTTGCAAATTATCAGAAATGGTACATAGCCCAGTTCTAATAGAGGAAGTAAAAAGTGATAATGTAAGTTCTAGAATTTTCAGATTAAGTAATTCAAGCCAAACATCCTGTTGCAAACAACAAAAAGACTGAGCAAGAAAAACCAAATTCTTGAAAGCACCCAGGAGCTCACTTAGGGAGGGGACTGTGATTCAGAGAGGAACCACAGCCACAAGAACACTTAGCGGTGTGAGTGCCACTTTGACCTGAGCAACATGCTATGACACGCTCCACAGCTCTTGCAACAGCAGAATTAGGTCATTGTCAAGCACCCGCCATCTACATTTAGACCACTACGAGGCTGTCTACAAAGTCTCAACACATTTAAAATAACTGAAATACTTATGTTTTTGATCCTAATGAAATTAAATTAGAAACCAAAACCAAAAAAAGGTTGGGAGATACCCAAATATTTTGAAAATTAGAAAAATTAAAATACTACATGAGTCAAAGAAGAAATCACAAGTGAAATCAGAAAATAAGCTAGGACAAATGAAAACACGAGATATCAAAATTTGTGGAATGCAACTAAAGAAATGTATAATGAAAACAATAGGCTGTAAATGCCTGTTGGAAACACAAAGGATGTCAAATCAATAACCTAAGTTTTCATGTTAAAAATAAAGAGTAGGATGAAGTCAGTGCAACAGGAAATAGAACAAGAGAAAAATCGTGCTGTTGGTTCTTGAAAAGACCAATGCAATTGGAAACCCTTCAGCTAGAATAAGGCTGCTAGAATTAAGGAAAAAAAAAAAAGAGGAAAAGTGCAGTTTGAAACGGGATGTCTCTACTGACTCTGAAGCAGGTAAAGGCCAATGAGGGACTCCTATGACTACCACCAGCTGAGACAATTCAGACCAGATGGAAAAACGCCTAGAAAAACATAAACTACCAAAAGTGATTTAAAAACACAAAAGCTCTTGATAGACCTGTGTCAGGTAAAAAATCCTGAATCGTAATTTAAACTCCTCTGCAAAGAAAGCTGAACACAGATGTTTTCACTGATGAATTCTATCAAACATCTTCTAAAAAGTCATATAAATTTTTCATAAATGCTTGCAGTAAACAGAATAGAAGGGAGAACATCCCAGTATAATTCTGAGCCAATATCACCTGATACCAAAGCTAGACAAAGATGTCATGAGAAAAACAGAATATAGACACAAACACCCTGGGTAAAGTACTAGCCGACCAAATCTAGGAATAGAAGAAAATTATACGCCACAACTAGGTGAGATGTATCTCTGGAATGCAAGGCTTATTTAGCATCTGAAAGTTAATAAAATAGATAATTTATTAATAGGATAAAGACAAAAGGTACATGATGATCTCAATAAGTACAGGAAAAGTATTTGACAAAATGCGGTTTACATACTTTTTCCTAAGAGGAGGACTAGGCAAATATGTCTGCTCTCGACACTTCTAGTCCGCACCCTATGGAAGTTCTAGCCGGCTCGGTAATAAGAGAGAGGTCCAGGTTGGAAATGAACAAGTCCCACTGCCATTACGCACAGATGAAACGATTGTGGCCATAGAAAACACTGCGGAACCCACACAATAAAGCCACCAGAACTGAAAGAACAAGCTCAGCAAGCTTGAAGAGCCAAAACTCAAATACAAAAAGCAATTCACTTTTATATAGTAACAGTGAACGATCAAAGAATGAAATTAAGAAAATAATCGCAATCAAAATAACACCAAAATGAGTCAAATGCTTAGGAATAAATTTAACAGAAGTGTGCGAGACTGGTATGTTGAAAACTATAAAACACTGCTGGGAGACTCAGCTGTGCTCACAGACTAGAAGACGCAGCGTTGTTGTCAGTTCATCCCAAATTGACCGAGATACAATGCAAATCTCTCACAAACTCTCTTCGCAGAATTAACAGACTGATTTAAAATTGTACATGTGTCAGGCACAGTGACTCATACCTGTAATCCAGCTGTGAGGGAAGTACTAGCTAGCAGGATCACTGTTCAAGGCCAACCCTTAGTTATTTCTAAAAAATAACTAACAAAAAAGGGCTGAGGGCATGGCTCAAGTGAGAGAGTACTTGCCTGGCAAGCATAACACTCTGAATTCAAACCCCTGTACTGCAAAAAACAAAACAAACAAAAAAACCAAAACGCTAAAAACACGGAAATGCAAAGGATCCAGAAGAGTCACCAGCCAAGACAATTTTGAAAAAGATAAAGTTAAGAGACTTAACACTTCTTGATTTTGAAATTTACAAAAAGCTATCCTAATCAAAACAGTGACGCTGGTATAAAGGAAGACATAGGCTGATGCAACAGACTGATAGAAACATTCATCTGCGAGCTTTTGATTTTATGCCTGGGAGATTTTATAGGGACAAGAGAGTCTTTTCAACAAAGGATGCTTTTTTTCAACCGATGAGCCAACAATTGACAGTCAGATATTTACATACCTATATTAAAAAGCTGAATTTAGGCCCACATGCCATACCACATATGAAATTAAATAAAAATGGATCATGGATTTAAATGTAAGACTTAAAACTATTAAACTCTTAGTAAAAAAAAGAGGAAATTTCATGACCTCCAGCACTTTAGTGGAGAAATAGTTTTAACACCTGGTGTCTCGATGCTAGAATACCTGGATGCAAAAGATGACCTTAGATTCATGCTTCACTTTATATACAAAAATTAGCTCAAAATACATACTGACAGATGTAGAACCTAAAAACATAGAACTTCTGGAACAAAACATAGGAGAAAAATTTGGGACCTTAGGTTAGGCAAAGATTTCTTAGACACAAAATGAAAAGACACTCCCCATAACAGAACAGACTGATTAACTGATCTCTATTACAATTTAAGTTTTTTCTCTTCAAGAGAATAAAAGGGTGAGCCACAAATGGGAGAAAATATTTGCAAAGCATATACCAAGTAAAATACTTGTATTCATAATATATGAAAAACTCTTAAGCTGGGTGCTGAAGGCTCATGCCCATTATTCTGGCTATGTGGGAGGCTGAAATTGGGAGTTTTGTAGTTTGAGGCCAGCACAGTAAAATATTTTATGAGACCCCCCCATCTCCAAAATAACCAGAGCAAAATGGACTGGAAGAGTGGTTTAAGCAGTAGAGTGCCTGGTTTGCCAGGGTAAAGTCCTGAGTTCAAATCCCAGTCCCACCAAAAAAACCCCCCAAAACAAAAATCTCTTGAAATAAGAAAACAACAAGGATTTGACAGATGCCTCCCCAGGCCCTTGATAATATAATAATAATAATAATAATAATAATAATAATAATAATGCAAATGGAAACTCCAGCCAGAAACCATTGCATGTCTGTAGGAATGACTGACATAGGAAGACTGACAGTGTCAAGTGCCAGTGACAACAGGATGACCTGAAACTCTCACATGTTGCTGATGGGAGCATGAAATGACACAAGGAAAGTATCTGAGAGGTCCTGAAAAGTTAAACATGTACTTACAATACTGTCTCGCCATTTTACTGCTAGGTCTTTGCCCAAGGAAATCACACGCTGTGCAAACACCTATAGAGATGTCCACAGGTCTGTCTTTGTAAGAAGTGAAACGCAGAGGCAGCCTGAATGTCCAATGGCTGGTGAATGAATGAACAAACCACAACGTCTATCCAGTGGATTACTACTGGGTAATGAAGAAAATGAGCTGCTGACGTATTCAGTGACACATTCCAATCTAAACCCAAGGCTCCAGCAGACTAGAGACTATTCAATTCCATTGTTAGGAAACTCTAGAAAGTGAAAATTAATGCTAGTGATGCAAAGGAGGCCAGTGGCTGTCTGGGGATGAGAGCGGGGTTGCCAAGAGAGACACTTGGGGGAGCTGCTGGATATGTTCTCTGTCTTGAATGTGGTGATGTTTCCCCATTTACTACAGGTTTCAGAACTTGTCAAAATTTACTCGTAAATATGTGCACCCTATTGTATGTCAATTATACCTCAAAACTGTTTTAAAACTGATTTGTAGTTTGTATGTCGTTGCATTATTTCATGTGTCTATTAATTCCTTTTAATTTTATTAGTCTGAGGCAAAGTGAAAATTGATAGTTTGAGAGCACTGGTTTAAGAATTTGCATTGTTTAAAGAGGGCTGGTTTCTGTAGGTCAAGAGCACATGGTGAAATTTCTCAAACGCTCATCAACATCAAAGTTCTACTTGGCATCAAACTCCCAAAGGGTTAAAATGAGATGGGGAAAAACACCCGACCCAAAAGAAGACAAGAAGTAGAGAAAAGAACCCAGAAGTCAGGACAGGGAGCACAGGAGGAAGGCAGAGGATGTTGGTGTCAGAGATGGAGTTGATTGGATTGGGCTAAATGGTCTGATCAAAATGAGCTAGATGTATTAAAAATTATAGATTTACAGAGTGCAAGCAGAACATATAGGACGTGGAAGATTTGACAGTTCAGGGGTAGAAGTGTTATCTCCCTGATCCGCAGCCTCTGACAGCAGGAGGATGTCAAGATAAGTTATTTCTGGAAATAAAATTGATCAATTCCCAAAGATAAAAGGGTGATGTCACCAAAAAGATAATAACAACTAGACATGTGTATGGTCCTCTAAGCGTGACCCCCCCAATAGTAAAGCAGCTTATTTTTTTATAAAAGAAGGGAAATTTTTGCTACAACTGCAGTTGTTATAGAAGGGTCAGTGAGGCCACAGTCCGTGGGCACTATTAAAAAGCTTTCTGTCAAGTTGGCAGAACAGACATTCTGAAGACAGAGAGTACTTGAATAACAATTTAACAAATTTGATATCAGGGGCATGCATGGTGTGCTGTCCCCAATAACTGACGACTACATTTTTTGGAGGTACTGAGGTTTGAACTCAGGGCCTTGCAAGGCATATCACTTGAGCCATGCCCCAGCCCTTTTTTGCTTTAGTTATTTTTCAGGTAGATTTTCATTTTTGCCCACAGCTGGCCTCTGACCATGATCTTCCTACTTACATAATCCATGTGGCTAGGATCACAGGTGTGCACCACATCTGGCTTATTTGTTGAGATGAGGTCTCCCTAAATTTTTGCCTGGGGACTGTCCTTGAGCTGTGATCCTCCCAATCTCCACCTCCCAAATATCTAGGATTACAGGAATGAGTCACCACGCCCAGCACAATTTCTTTAAAAGTGCCTGTGGAATACTTGCAAGAATAGGTGCTATGTGAAAGTCTGCCTGTAATGCTTCTTGTCCCTAGTGCCTGCTGATATCCAAGATAGCAGAGAGAATGGAGCTGTCTTTAAAAGTGTAATGGTGAGCACAGGTTGGATGAACAAATTTGGTAAGTAAAAACCCAAGACTCAGTTAAGATTGGGTTCCAGAAAAGCCACAAATGATTTTTTAGTGTAGTCTCACTTTTTATACTATAAAGCTCATTTTTTTTCTGTGAAATTCAAATATAACTCTACATCTCGTATTTTTTTTTTCTGGCAACTGTAATCACAGGACAGGAAGGGTTGTAAGGAAGGTTTGGCTGGGGGCTCTTGGCTAAGTTATGTTCCTTGGTGCTAACTCCATGGGGGGCTGGGAAAGAGTGTCTCTTGTCCCCACTGGGTTCTGACTTGAGTAGCTGACTAACTCAGCACTGCTTGGTGCCCCCACCCCCAAGGAGACGGGGGACCTTATAAGGTTGGCTTGTGAAGGTGACACATCCTTCTGCCCAGATGTAGGCTGGAGGTGCAGAATAAAGGAGTCAAGATAACACACAGTAATGATTTGCAAAAACACAGTCGCTTTAACTTTAATAAGTTATAAAAGTCAAATTTTGCTATACAGAATAAAAATATTGATAGCTCTTATCAATAAGATAAATTCTGTGAGTTAAGTTCAGCACCTTGGTGGTTCCATGTGGTCAGAGGGGAGTAAATAAATCGTAACGTTTCATCTGACATAGACATCACTATTAAGCACCATTTATATACTCAAAATAGACAAAAAAAAAACCTTTAAAATACAAATGAAAGGCTTATACATGAGATTCCATGGGTTTTCCAAAAGGAGTAAGTCAGAGAGCTAGATCCTCAAAATCTAGCACTAATCTCTCCAAGAATGAGAAGTGATTCTTGGGTACTTTAGGTTTTCTGGGTAACACAGGGCAGCGTGAGTGTCAACATGACGTTGAAGACTTCAGCCAGAAGACATCCACCTGCCCCCCTGGGGATGCAGGGAACACAGCTGGCAGGGGAAGCTGATGATGACCCCAAGCCAGCTCTCCACGTGGTCCTGCACTTCGGGCAGTTGGAGCCCGGTGAATACTGTGATCCTTGGGCAGAGATGTCTGAGCATCACTGCCGGAGAGGACTCTGGCTCTGTGGCCCAAGGCACTGAGAGTGGCTTGTGGGGCAATTGCCAGGTGGGACTTCGGTTTCTGAGGGCGGCTTTCTCCCTCAGGCACAGAACAGGAACCTGGAGAATACCCCACCTGGGGTGTCTTGTGATCCCTGCTTTGCTGGGATGTGGGGGTGGAGCGTTCCACCCCCACCCCCTAGACGGGGGAAACTAAGTAATACTCTGGCCATCATTAGTCCCGAATGTCTCTCATGTTCTTCAGCCCATGAATGACACCAGCTGCCCAGGGTTCAGCAAACAAGGGCAGGCCACGGGATCCACTTCCTACCCACAGACAGGCAGGATTGCAGAACTGTCCTCAGCCACGAGCTGGGACGGACACTGAAAACATCTTCTCCAGTTTGGTTCTTCGGGGGACACCAGGACATGGAACATTAGGGGTGTGTGTGGAAAGCAGTGGTAGAGGGAGGAGGCCGAGGGAGGCCGGCTACCTCCCAGAGGAAAGGTAAGCACGGTCCCAGAACCGTCCTACTGGTCTCTACGCTTATCTGTTCCTTACTGTCCACACTCATGCTCACACACGCAGATTCAGACAAACGTCCTTTAGCACCTCGAAATACCAAAGCAAGAAGCCATTCTGTGATCACTCCAAGTCTTGGTACCCTCATCTGTATGAGTCCACAAGAAAGAGGCCTTGAAGGCCCATGACTGGAGAGAATACAAAGCCCCTAACTTCCCTGCACATGGAAAGCCTCAGAATTATGCATCTGGCTAGGCCTGGCTAAGGAGCTGCGGGTCACAGAATACCAGTGTAGTGAGGGGCGAAGATTGTGCCCTCCCATCCCCCACTCACCTCTCCCTCCTCTTACTTCCCTCTCACTCACATCTGGCTCACCAAATGCCCTTTCTGCCAAGGATAGGAGTTAAGTTCCAAAAGAGCAGAAGATGAAGCAGGCCTTCCACCTCCTGCTGTGCCTCCACAACTCTGGGGTCACTGCTGGGGTAGAGGACTTCTGAGGGATGGAGGTGTGGGGCAGGACAGGGCCAATCAGAGGAAGCCTGTCCTCTGAAGTTAAGTGGCCTCAGGAGCAAAGCCGCATCTCACACTCTGGTGACGGCACTCCTACCTTGGGAAGGGAGACCCCGGTCTGGAACCCTCACTGATCGTCCATTCAGAGCACGTGGCTCCCTCAGTCTTCTAATGCACCTACGGGAGGGGCAGAGGCTCTCTGGGGAGGCATGGGGTCTGGGACCAAGGGGACCAGAGGACAATGCTGGGGCACTTCCCCTAAGAGCCTGGGGGCCAGCGAGCAAGGCCAGGGTTAGTGGAGAAGAGGGAGACAGACTGTCTTCCTGCTGTGTTGGCCTGTTTGGATCTGTCTTTATGTCCCCAGATACGGGACTCTCGTCATTTTCCAGGAAAGAATTAGACAGCCGCACAGCCCAAACTCCACTGAGAGTCAAACACAGTACAACGTGAGCACCAAATAGGTCAGGTGACTTTTCCTAAGTCCTTAATTAATGATTAATGATTGAACCTGAGGCCAAAAGCCATAGCCTGGTGGATCTAGAACGTAAGAGACTCCCAGGTTCCTAGGAAAAACTAAGGGTTGACCTTTAAAGATAGCGTTTTCACAAGAAAACCTAGACTTCTGAAAAACCTCCCTGTCTGTGGAGAAGAAAGATTTCACCCTGGCAACCATGGACGGAGCCCACGATCAGCTCTTCTACAGTTCTCTGCTCTACCAGCTGAGCTATTGAAGGAAGCTCACGATCAGCTCTTGATGGGTGTGGCCATCAGCTTGGTCACAGTCCCCAACTAGCTACTATACTCATTCTTGTCACCTGCCTGGCCCTCGAAGACATTGGGGTTCATAACCTCCACCCCACTGTACTCATCGGGCACCTGGTCAGTCATGAAATAAGTCACCATGTCTCCTAACAGTCCCCAGGGGGCTATGGCTTGGCCTGGGGACTCTTAGGAAATGTGTGACATCACCAAGGAAAGAAAGAGTTCCAAGCACTGCTTAGCAACTTGGGGCAAACTTGCTTTTGTTGGAGTTGTCCCTCAGCCTCCCTTCACTGATGCAGCTTGTAGAACCTCTGCATTCCTGTCCACTCCACACCCAACACTACTGCAGGACTTAGGTCATTCCTGGTGTCTTGCTCACACCTACACATGTGTGTTTCTAATGTCATTCCCCCTCTTTCTTTTCTTGAAACTTTTTGGAATCAGGAATTTTGGCATCATCTCCAACGACACAGGATTTGTGATCCCATGGAATATCTCTATAAGCAAGGACAGAAATGCTACTGATGCTATCTTTCCATTTTATTAGGACTTTCCGAGTGACTCTTTCTTCCGCATGGCATCAATGAGCTCCTGGATTCTTTGGTTCCTGGTCTTTTCATATGGGCTTGGTCGACGAGGAATTAGGTTGGGTGGTTGAACTTCGTCATCCAGGCCATGGATCTTGTAGGGGATATCTACGGCATTGGTTTCTGGGTGGTCCTCAGTGGCATTGGTGCTGGAGGCATTGAGAGGGACCTCCAGTGGGGGACCTGGTGAAGGCTGCACCTGTGTAGCCGGAGTAGGCCCTGGGAGCGTGGGCATGAACACGTCGATGTCATTGTGTTTCCCGGGTGGCGGCTCCATCCCGTCATCGTCAGTGTTGGTAAGGTTGTTTTGCAGATTGCATGACTTGCAGCAGAGTTTGTTGTAGCTTGGGATGGAGCAATAGCGAGACAAGACTTCCATCCTACAGAACATTGACTTGTCGCTTTGGCAGTGGCCCTCTGAAAGAGAAAAGTGGGACAAATAACCAGAGGACAAGGTAAGGGGGACTTTGGTCTCCCACAGGTGCAGCTTGCTGAAGGAAGCATATGAGACAGATCAGAGACAGCGCAGAGAAGTGAGCTCATAGGGGGAGTCCGTGTGGTGGTAGTGTCCAAGCCTCCCGAGAAAGGCAGCTTCCACAGGCACCCACCCCAGGGTGCTGTCGCACAAGCTGTGAGCGATGCGCCCCTCCTGCAAGCAAGCCCCAGCTGAATCTAGATTTTTCAGTGTGTCTCAGACCTTGAGATGTTTGTTCTTAGAGAGTGATTTCAGTGCTTAACTTAAAGAATGGGCCTTGGTTGGGATCTTCACACTTGACAACCCCGTGGTAACCCCAAAGCAATCTGTGGCAGGGTTTGACCTTACAATAATTCATAAGTACTAACTATAGCAAAATTAAACCTAAAAGAGCCAATTCCTAAAACTCAACATGGCAATCCCAGAGCCTCGCCATGCCCTGCTACACTCTCTTACTCACATTCCCCAAGTGTTTCTGAACAGTGCCTAATGAAAACTGAAACACCACTCAAATTTGCATGGGCTTTTGTATGTTTGCCTCAACTTACCCAGTGGCATCCTGGCTTGCCCCTGCTCTATCCACCTACTACTCTGCTACACTGAGCTTCTGGCAGTCTCCCAAGAAATCCAAATGCCTTCTCATGAGGCTAGTCCTCTGCCCAGCATGTACTCATTCCTTCCTACCCAGGAAACTGATGGTCCATGGTCTAGCTGGCACACAGGGCCCTGACTCCAGAGCATCGCTCGCTCTCTCTCTCTGCATGGGTGCCTTCTCTTTGATCCATCCCCAACTCTGCTTCCAGATCAGTTAATTCAGCACCATCATTCCCCTTGCTGTCCCTCTCTCTTCCTAAAATGTCATCCTCCCTTCCTTGTCCTCTACCACCTCATTCCAAGGCACAAAACTTGAGATGATTTGCAAAACACATTCAATTATAAAGAACAAGTCATACGACGGGGATATTTGATCCAGCATAAATTCTTGATCTCTGAGCTCAATGGGCTCAGCTCTTCCCGCTATGGTTTTCTGCTCAGCCACCTTTCTCTCTCCACAGTGACGACTTCAGATATTTCTCACACAAGTCTCAGATATGTGCTTCCTTCCCCTCATGCTCCTCAGATGATCTCATCACTCAGTTAAAGAAAGGAAGAAGGGAGAGAGAGGGAAGGGAAGGACTCTCATTCTGAGAGTCCCCATGGTCAGATTGAGCTATAGGGAGACACAGTCCCACCCTACCCCAAAGCCAAACTCAATGACTCAAGAATGCACACCTGTATAAATCTGAAAAGGATAGATGCGAATAACTGAGGAAGCCCCAAAGGAGAACATATGGTCTTTAAATCCACAAAGATATAGGCAAGAAGAACAGTGGGGCACAGACCACCAGAGACAGACCCACTCAGCAATGTACTTCCAAGTGGCCAAAATAAGGAGGACACAGAATTGGCTACAGCTTCCCAATGAGGATCATAAAACAAATCAGCACTTCAGGAAAAACCCAGGAAGGGAAGGCAGATGAGCTCAGCCTAAGGGACCACCCCAGAACCAAGTCAGAAGGACCTGGGATGAGGCCTTCAGGATTTTAAAACTGGTAGTATGTACAGATGTTACATAGATTCCAGTACAAGAAATGAATAAATCAGAACTGCCCTGTTTGAAGTTGAGGAAGAGGGATAGAGTCTGGCCTGCCCCTTGTCCCACCCTCATTCAGTTCTCTCCCCTCTCAGCATGAAAAAAACAATTATCATAGTACTCCTGGGGACACAGGGGGACTTTCTATAAGAGCTGGTTATACAGCTGTTATGAGAGTCAGAAGCTATGGTCATGGACCAATCTGTCCATTTTTGATTTTATCAAAAAAGTTTTATTGAAACCCAGACACACACCATTCATTTATTGTCTTTGGATGCTCTCCCTGTACAACAGTAGTGTTTAGTTGTGATACAGACCTTCCAGGATCCAATGCCTAAAATATTTACTATCTGGCTGGTTGTAGGAAAAGTTGGCTGAGCCCTCGTCAAGGGCTCACCTGGATTAGGGCTTGACAAAGAGAAAGCACTCAGCAAACACCCACTGTGTAAATAGATAGCCGAGGACTGGGCTTCCTTCTGTAGGACACCTCTCCATTACCTGGTTTACATATTGGACTTCCATGTCTGATTTCCATTTAACACTCTCTGGGCAACAGCACTGCTCTCAGTTGTTGCAAAGTAAAATAAGTCAACGAGTGAATAAATAACTGAAAAGGCCATGGTCAACTGCTTGGTCATGCTCATACCAACTCAGAAAATTTGAAAACATAGTTGCCACTTCACAGCCACAGATTCTACATCCTTGGAGCCAACCAACCACAGATCAAAAATATTTGGCAAAACAATGCATTTGTACCAAACATGCACAGAGTTTTTTCTTTGTCCTAAACAATGCAGTATCATGACTAGGTACGCAGCATTTACACGGTAGTAGGTGTTACCCATCATCTAGAAATGATTTAAGGTATATGTAGGATGGACTTGGGTTTTATGTAAATACTATACACCCTCCTTTTTCTTGAACTTAAGACCTTGAGCTTATTAGGCAGCTCTATTCCAGCCACGCCACCTTTTTATATAAAGCTATGCCTTTTTATATAAGAGACTGAACATCTACGGAGGTCCTAAAACCAAATTACACCTCCAAAGGGCTGAGCGATGTGTCCTGAGGCACTGAGTGGCAAAGATAATAATTTTGGTTTATAATACTTGATCTTCTACCATTTCCAGTAGCAAGTAACTAGTGAGACCTACTAGCTTCTAGTGAATGAAAATTAAACCATTGAGGAAAACCACATTTTTATACACGTCATCATCTGTGTGCCCCTCCCACAGCCTTGGCTTTCGCTGAAGGCCATCTGGATTAATACTTGCTTAGCAGTCTGCTTTTATTTATCTCCTCTTTAAACTTAACATTTATTTTAGGAGAAAACATCCATACCACTATTATAGAAGGCAAGTATGGTAGATAAAGGTTCATGGGTACAAATAACAATTTTAAGTCCTGTTAAGTCAATTTTAAAGCCAAATTCTAATTCAAGAAACTCTTAAGGAGCCACTCTCCTGCAAGGCATTGA
This sequence comes from Castor canadensis, assembly GCF_047511655.1. Lineage (NCBI taxonomy): Eukaryota > Metazoa > Chordata > Mammalia > Rodentia > Castoridae > Castor > Castor canadensis. The sequence continues at coordinate 66,404,594 of NC_133401.1, forward strand.
GTTGGAAGAAAGAAAGGTGTGAGAGGCTAGAGTTGGTACAAATGGAGACTTTCTCCCTGAGGTTGACATCAAGGTTAAAGAGAACTAGAAGGGACTGCTGTGGGGGCAGTGTGTACGCCATGTTTGTGAGCCATATAAATCACCTCCTATCTTCCAGCTCTGGAAAACTCTATGGAGAACACTTCACTTATTTTGCTCCATAGAGGTGTGATGAGTTCATGCCCTCATTTCAGCACTGGAAAGGCCATGAAAATAGTTTCAAAACGGAGTGGCACCCCTTCCCTCCATGTGCCTTGGATGTCCCCCGGGCACACAGCACCCCAGTGAGCCTTTGGGAGTCAGGCTCCCAGCTCTAACCTGAGGCCCCTTTAGAGGTGACTTGTACTACAGAGACATTTCTGGGGAGTAGGACACCACTGTCCTTGGTGCTCCTGTCTCCTTTGAGCTATGATTACTTTTACGAAAGACCAGAGAGCTCTAGGCAACTGGACTCAGTCATAGCTACTGTGACTTCCCTGGAGCTGGGGCCTGGCCCAGGGCCCTGAAGCAAATCCCACCTCCAAGATGCTGGGTCATTCTTTCTCATGACCTCCTGCTCTTTCTTCCTGATCTCTGGCACAGGAACGGGAGGAGAAGCTAGGTGTGGTGGCTCACACCTATAATCTTAGCTGTTTGGGAGGCAGAGATGGGTTCTATGCTAGCCTGGGCAAACAAGATTCTATCTCAACCAATAAAAGCTGGTCTTGGTGGTACGCACCTGTCATCCAGCTATAAGAAAAGTCGAAATAGGAGGACAGTGGTTCATATCAGCCTGGGCATAAAATCAAGACTTTATTTAAAAAAAAAAAAAAAAGTAAAGCAAAGGGGGACGGAGGAATGCCTGCCTAGCAAGTACAAGGCCCTGAGCTCAACCACACCTCCACCAAACAAACAAACCTGGAGGAGTGGTTCAGTGCCTGCTTAGCAAGTACAAGACCCTGAGTTCAACTTCCCCAAAACAAACAAACCAAAAATCCAACAACAAAAAAAGAAAGAAAGGAAGGAAGGAGAGAGATCCTACCTGTAGGACACAGCAGGACAGGCAGCAAAGGCCCCAGGTCAGGAGTCCCTCTCGAACACTGACCCACTGCCTGGTCCTGGTCAGCAACGTGAGGGGACACACAGGCCCTGTGGCTACTAAGGGCAGAACTTGAAAGGCACAGGCAGGCAGGACTGTGCACACAGGCACACATTCATGCTTACATGCTAGTAACTACATACAGGCTGGGTGCCCAGAGAGAGCCACCACTGCCCTATCTCCTTGGCTGGCCCAGGCCCCCGCCCACAGCCAGATGGGCACCTCTCCCGCTGAACAGGTAGTTCAAGGTTGAGATATGATGGTGGCTCGGGATAGGTGACACCTGAACCTTACGTTCCCATGCCATATGCTGTGATCCAAGAAGGGGCGAAAGCTACCCTGGATCCTCTTCCTGACTTCGAGACCGCCACCTAGGCGCAGTGAAGCTAGACATTCTCTTAGCGCTGATCACTGAAAATTGGATTGAGTTTTGACAGCCTTGTCGTCCTACTTTGAAAAATGCCTTGGTATGTGTCTTAGTGGCAGACAGGCCCTAAGATATCTGTGCTGGCTAGGGGAAGGGAGTCGGTGAGGTCATTCAAATCAGAAACCAGTAATCCATGTGACAGCAATGAGCCGCACAGCTCCTGGCGGTGCCCGCCCTGAAGGTGACGAGAATGAGCCATTAGCTTGCTGAGCTCAAGCACCCAGTTTCACTGAACTTTTATTGAGTTTATTTGTGGGATGCATGACAGGAGGTCGTTCCATCATTAGTTAAGAATAAAAGGTCATTTTCACAGTCACTTTGGCACAAGCTAATATTGTCTCATTAAAAAAAAAAAACAAAAAAAACTCAGAAAAGCAACAACGACAATGGAACCGATATAATACGTCATTAAATACATACAAAACACTAATAAAATATCCCTGATAAACCAAAGTGCATATAGACAGAGAGCACAACGCTCAGGACCGTATTGTGCCTTCTGCAGCCACGAAGGTCACTCACATTGCCTCGTCAAAGTTGGAAGTTAACAGTCGTGAGGATTAGTAGGAAGTTACACACCGATTATTCACATAACAGTAATTAGTGCCGGAGGAGGAGGAGAGGGAGGAGGAGGCTGCATGGTCCAGGGGGGCTGCCATATTAACAGATGGAGGTGGCTGGGGGTGCAAGGGCGGGAATGCTACATTGATCACCGCTAAGGGCCCAGGTGCGTCACCCTCTGGGTGTAAGGCCGCGCTGTTGGAGCCCCCTCTGGGGTCTCCATGCAACAGTCAGCGCCAACTGGCCAGGTGGGCATTGTTAGGGGACCCATTTTCTCAAGGATGGATGGAGCAAGTGTGCTGCAGTCTCCACACACAGTGCTTGGGGAAGGAGCAAGGCCGGCTGGATCTGGAAACCTTGCCCTTGGCGAAAAGTGGGTGAACTGGACCGGCTCTCCCTAGACCTCCAGTGCCTGCCTCCTACCTGGACCACGTTCCCCCTCGGAGGCTGGAGTTAGCAGCCAATTCTGTTACCTTTCAACTTTAAGGCATTTTCTACATAGTTTTTCGAAGCAAAAAAGCAATAAAAATTGAGGTAATTCTGTAGTTGTTCATACTGGCAGGTGAGGCACATCCATATCAGACAGTCAATCATCAACCAATCAATCTCTCTCATTCTCTCAACCCTCTGGACGGGGTCATTTGCACACGATGAGAAAAGGCCATTGGAGCAAGTGGACAGAGAATGGAAGTGGTGGTGTCCCCAGTGTCCCAATGGAGGGACATATCCCTCTGCCTCCTCCTTATTGACCAGACCCCTGAGAAAACAGGGGACAGGGGTCAAGGGCTGCGTAGGTTGGATGCAAAGGCCGACGGAAGCGGGCCAGTCACAAGTTAGGACACACTCAGCAAAGGGTCAGTAGCAGCAGCAGCAGCAGTGGCAGCCGGGAAGCCCCTGACACCCCGGAAACTTGTGGGGGGAGGGTCCGGTCACCTAGCAAGGCGGCACACACACACACACACACACACACACACACACACACACACAAACGCACGCCCCAGAGACCCCTGTAACCTCGCCTTGCTAGTGGGCGGCATTTGAAAGGGGACGGGGCGGGGGGGGGGGTCCTCTCGGACTCGGACCTGCAGCTTCAGCCTGGAGGGATGTGGCCCCGCGAAGCGGTCACCATGGCCAAGTGGTCACGTTCGCACTGTGGCCTCCGGCCCCTCCAGCACCACGACAGATCTTTGCCCCTTTACAAGCCATCGCCAACCAGGTCCCGGCCCCCCCTAACAAGAGGCCAGTGCCCCCGGCCGGGCCTCCCCGAGGCCGGCCTCGCTCGCCGCTAGGCGGCGCCAGCTCCGAAGGAGACGCCGAGCACGGAGCCCGGAGAAAGACTGAACCGCGAGCGAGCGCCCGGAGTCAGGGGAGCTTTCCATAGAGAGAGAGGAGGGGCGCCCAGGGCAAGCTCCACAGGGCGCAGGGCATGCACTGGAGGGCAGAGGCGGGGTTATAAACGGGTCGGTTACTTGACGCGATCTTCTGCGCCGGCGGGTCGGACTCGGGCCGCGACAGCCACTGCACCACGTAGCTCTTCTTGGACGGATCCGAGGTGTTCCCTACAGGGAAGAGGGGCTGCAGCTGCGGGACTCCGGGTGGGATCCTTACCCCCGCCCCCCAGCTGCATCCCTCCAAAACAGGGACTCTAGGTGCCACGCCCCTCCCAGAGGCTGCAGCTGCGGGGCTCCAGGTGCACCCCAGTTCATCCTTCCAACAGGAGGGACTCGAGTGCCACTACCCCTCTCCACCCCCGACTCCATCCTCCCAATAGAAGGGGCTGTAGCGCCTCTCCTACATGGGACACTCAGAGCATCCCTTGGGAGAAGTCACCCCACCTCTTGCCACTCTGCAATCATCCTGGGTCCTTTACCCCACGCAGGCCCTGCCACCTCTCAATCTGTGCCCTGCTACACTGCCTCTTGCAGCCCACCGGGCTTCCCAGGCTTCTCCAACCAAGCTCTGCTCCAGGGCAGTAGCAGAGTGGGGATGAGAAATGCTGCCACCACCCTCCCCAGATAGATGACAACTGTAGTGGCCACCTTCTGTAGGGACCAAGAAAGGAGACGTATGTGTGACACTGGGTCAGGCATCCATTCTGGTGTTCTCACTGTTCTTCTCAAACCCTGCAGGGCACCCCCTCAATCACATGGGCACCCCTTACTCACTGGACCACACCTCTCACACAGGTGTCTACCACACTCAGGTGTCTACCTCATAGGCACCAGGCACCCCTTATCCTTGGGCCCCAGGTATCCCATCAGCTGGGTCTTGCTGTGGGGTGGGTCACTGTGACTCTGGAGTCCACAGCCAGACCAACAAGCCAGGGCCATGAAGACAGGGCTAGGGTGCCAGCATCACCTTCCCTGTCTGCAAGGCAGCCTGGCCCAGGTCTGTGCACAGTAAATGTCAATTCCCTCTATTTTGTGCTAGGGAAAGTCCAAGCCCTTGTCAGTCATGCTTAGCTTCTCCTTCTGGATGTCAGTTTAGCCAGTTTGAGGAAAGAGCAGAATTTGCTTGACCATACTCCCACCTCCCCTCTCCCTGGGCTGCTGCATGCTGGGGAGTAGGGAGGGGTGGCATGAGGGACAGTGGAAAGCTTACGGGGACAGGGGCCAAGCCTGCAGATCCTGGCCGTCTCAGGTCTCTCCTCCTGGCAGACACCAAAGCTGTCATCCACGGTGCGGCAGAGCACTGGCCGCTCCTGGGTACCATTGCCACAGGTTACCGAGCACTATAGGGGAGACATGTTGCCAGTCAGGGACCACCTCCCATGCTGGGCCTCAGATCTGGAAGAGCTGAAGGAGCCCATCTTCCCCAGGCATGTGATCTGTGACACGTGGGAGGTGGCATGGGGTAGGAGGTGGAGCGAGAGTCACATGCTGCGCTGTCCCATCTCAGTGGCTGTCTGATATCCTGGGGCTCTAAACAGAGTCTGTATGTGCCCATCGTTCTGAGCTATTTGGAGTTAAAATGTGAAAATGCAGTGGCCACACAGGGACTGGCACTTCTGGGTTCTCAGTGGCATCTCCCTTCTTGCTATGGTTGGGATGTGGCTTGAGTGTGTCCCACAAAGGATCATGTATTGGAAGTTTGATCCCCAGTATAGTCATAATGGAAGGTGCGGCCAAACCTTTAACAAAGAAAACCTAGTGGGACGTTACTGCTGGACCTGTCCCGTTCTGACTCTGGCTTCCTGTCTCTACTCACTTTTGTTTTTTGGTTGTACTGGAGTCTGAACTCAGGGCCTCACACTTGCTTCTTCTGAGCTACCTGCCAGCCCTTTTTGCATTGGTTATTTTTGAGACAGGGTCTTGTTTATGCTGGGACTGGACCTAATCCTCCTGTTTGTGCTTGTAGTTGGTATGACAGGTGCACACCACCAGCCACTTGCTGAGACTGGGTCTCTGACCATCCCAGGGCGTCTTGGCAGTCACTCCCCCAAAATCTTCCTCTGGACATAGGCTCTACCACCAGCACCCTCCAGACCATGGCATGGCATCTCTTGGGCTTCCCCATACTGGGGGTGGTGGGGGTTACACTCAGAACCCTGGCATGGCTCCCCACTCAGCCTAACCTTTCCCAAGGATAACTCGAGTCCTCACCCTGAGGATACAAAAAAGTTGACTAAGCAGACTCAGGTTGCTCAAACCCTGCCCATTCCCAAGGACTGCTTGCCCCTGGTGGTCCTTCTGAGTAGGTGCATTTGCATGCTGCAAGCCTTGGGGCAAGTTGGGCCAGCTTGTTTAGGGAGTTCGTACAACAATGTGACTTATACTGAATACCTGCTTTCCCTCTGGGGTCTGGTGTCTGTTGCATGGGCACTGATGAGAGACCTGGACACCCAGGCTCTTGGAAGGCAGTATTTCACATGTGTTGTCACAAATTGTTGCTAGAAGAATTCAGTGCATCCCTTGAGACTCTGCTGGGCAGGGACACCTGGAAGTTGTCACCTGGTTTCCTCTGGACTTTGCTCAGTTACCTTTGCCCCTGCTGATTCTACTCTGCATCCTCTCACTGTAACAAACGGTAGCCCTGAGACAACTTCTAGTCCTTCTAATGGATCTCTGAGCCTGAGGGTGGTCTCGGGGTCCCCAACACACTAGGGCCTGTGAGCTGGCTGCCAGTGTAGAAGCCAGCTCTGGCCTGGCCTTGGTTGGTGTTCAGCTCCTGCCTACAGAATTGTCTGCTAGCCCTTCCATCCAGCCTCATTATTCTTTCCAGCACAAATCTAAACCCCTCCTTGCTCATCTCCCCTCCTGCAATCTTGGCTGGCCTCCTACTGGCACCCCGACCTCTGCTAGAATACTGGAGCCCTGGACATCCCACGGTGCTGTGGTCCCAGGCTGCCCTCAGTGTCCTAGGATTCCAGATCCCCATGGCACCCTGGAGCCTTTGCCTGGGCTGTGAAGACACAACCACTGTGTTTGCCAGCAGGGCACTGACCAGTGGTTATCTATGAGATGTGACTTAGGGCAGGAGCTGTGTCCAAAGTGGAACACCTTGACCAAGTATGGGGGTCAAGGGTACAGGGACAGGGGAACTTACCTGGGACCAGGGCCCGGCCCGCCATCGGCCAGGGCACAGCTCGCGGTTGCAGGTCCTGCGGCTCTCAGGCCGGTTGTCGTTGCAGTGTTTGGTGTGCACGGAGCGGGTGGTGTTGTTGTGCAGTGGCTGAATGCAGCGCACGGAGCGCACCTGCATGCCAGCCCGCCCACAGCTCTGACTGCAAGGCTCCCATTCACCTGTGACCCATCTGTCAGGGCAGAGTGACACACGATTAGTCCCCTGCGGCCATGGAGAACCAGGCTGGCTGAGCTTCTGTGGTCCCCCCTGTGGCCCAGGTGGACAGTGAGCACAGAGAGGTCAGTCTGCTCCCTATCTGGGTGAACGCTTTCCTGTTCTCACAAAGGTGCTGGTTGTGTAGATTTGCATGAAGGGGAAACTAAGGCTTGGATCATCCCATGTATGTCCACTGCTTGGGGACCCTGATGGGGCAGATGGCCATGAAGACCTCAAGGCTGAGAGGCTTTGCCAGCCTCCTGTCCCTTTCCAGGCTCCTGGCCCTGCCCCAGCCTCACCTTCTGATACTGTCATAAACTCTCCCGCCTACCTCAAGAGCAGTGTGGACTCCCTCAGCCCCTGTCATGCACGGCCCCCACCTGTCTGTTTACCAGCCATCTTCCCTTGAAAGGCATTTGGGATTAGAAATGCAGCTCTGTCAAACCCCAGGGCCCGAGGACCAAAGCTGCTGCCTGCCCTGGACCCTCTGAGCCTCCGTTTCCCCACCTGAACATCACCATTTGCTGTCATTTTTATGGTGCACAATAGTGTTTCCATCAGCAGGTCTGAAGCTGAGGCTGGTGTGTACCTTTCAACCTGCAGCCTCTTGGGTGCCATAAAGCATGGTGGATGAGAAAGAACCCACCCAATACCTCAGGTGATGCCAGGCCCAGAGCTGCTGGGAGGTTCAGACCCCACCCCCCTCCCTCCATGGAGCACCTGTGGCCTCTCCCCTTGAGTGGGAGGGACACTGGGCCGGAGGCCCTCTCCAGCACTTACACAGGCTGGGAGCACTCCTGTGCGTTGCAAGCTCGGCGGATGGCCTTAGGCTTCGGGAGGGCACTGCAGAAGGCTCGGTGCACCATCTTGTGGTCCAGCTTCCGGCGACAGCCGTACTTTGTGAACTGGGACCCTGAAGACAGAGTACTTGAGGGGGCTCAATGGGGTACTGAGAGCCCTAAGAGGGCTTGGGGGTTGGCTCAACTGGCAGCACCAGGCCCATTCTCCTCCCTGCTCTTAAAATGGTGTGGAGGATGGAGCAAGGCACCTGAGCTGGGAGGCAACCTTGGAGGTAATCCAGCATGGTGCCTGCCCAGCCCCCCAGGCTGAGGGAGGGCAGGAGGGTGAGAGAGTGGCCACTTCCCCCCCTCATCTGCTTCTTCTTGGCTTCTGGTGTGTGTGGGGTCTCTGTTCCCCTTTCATCACTTAGTCATTTGCTCCATCTTTTCGTAATCCACAGAGGGAGCCTGGCATGAGTCAACCCTGGGGGCACAGCCACATGGCTCCTTCCACCACAGTCTCCCGCAGCCGTGCTCAGTGTGGGAGATGGTCTTCCCCAGGCCATTATGCTATGTCTGGGACATTCTTAGTTGACACAGCTGGGCATCTAGTGGATAGAGGCCAGAGCTGCTGCTCCATTCTGCAGTGCACACGACAGCCCCTCATGACAGAGAATAATGGAGCCAAAAATTCCACCATGCCAAAGCATATACAAGAGAATACATCCATGACCAGGCAGCCTGGTGACATCTCAGGTGGCTCTGGCCTGTGAAAGCCAGTGGGGGGACAGTGAGGAGAAGCCTGAGCAGAAGCCACTGTGTCCAGAAAAAGCACCTGCTGTCCACATGTGACAGGCCTGGTGCCCAGCCTGTGGCGCTAGTGGGAGATGGTGGAACCCTTAAGAGGTGGGGCCTAGAGGTCTTAGGACCTCAGTGGGGAGAGTGGGAATCCTGCCCTCTGTTGTCTCTTTGCTTCCTGGTTGCCATGATGGGTGCAGGTTCCTCTGCCATGTGCGCCTACCCCTTGATATAGGACCAAAGCAATGGGACCAACTGATCATGGACTGAATTCTCCTAAACTGAATGAAAATAACCTTTCTTTTTTACAAGTCAACTACCTTTGGTATTTTGTTATAGCAATGAAGAACTGAAGAGCACTATACCCAAGATGGTGTGTACAGATGGGGACAGTGGAAGCACGATAGAAGGCTAGGGATGCCATCTGCCCAGGAGGAATTCCCTCCCATCCCTTGTAGTCAGTATTGACCACGTGCTCCTATCTCATCCAGCCCCCACTCTGTACAGAGAAGGGCTCCCTGTCCATCTGTAGGTCCCATGTCCTACTCAACCATGCACTCTGAGGTCCAGGGTAGGGAGGAGCTGCCCATGAAGGTCCAGATGAACAGAGGGAGGGAGGGAATCAATCCCCCACAGGCTCTTCTGGTGACCTTTGACCTGATGCCTCAAGCACATGCTCTTCCCAACTACCCTCTGACCCCTCCCTTGTCTACCCAAGGCTACTAAGACCTCTCCAGCCTCTGGGGCCAGTCTCCCTGGGCCTGACTCATGCCAAGGCAAACCAACCTCAGGCCACAGTCAGTAGGGCACTGTTGACTCAGGAAGCCCCTTGCCCAGGAGACCGTGTATCCAGTCCCCACCTCCTGAAGGACACGTGCTTCAGGACACCAAGGGATGCACCACCTGCTTGTGGTTGCTCTTATCATCCAACTTAGAGACCCCACAATGGGAAAACCCTCACCTCCGCCACAGGGCTTGGAGCAGGGAGACCACTTCTTCAGGGCCCACTCATGGCGCACAGAGTCGTCTTCGAGGACATTGTTGTCGTCAACATTGAGTGAGTCCTCGTGGATCATGTACTTGTATGTCAGCGAGATCCGGGCATCTCCCTCTGGGATAACCTAGGCCCACCCCAACATGGCTGTGAATGTGAGTGCCTGAGGCAGACTTGTGATCAGTTCTCATCATTCACGGGAGTTATGTTCTATAAAGTCACGGCAAACACTGAATTCCCAATTACTGAACCATTACCCCCAGGGAAATCCAGACAGTCCCTGACTTACAATGGCTGGCTTTATGCTTTTTCAACTTTATACAATGAGTGAAACTGACACACATTCAACAGATGTAATACTTAGACTTTTTAAGCACTTGGAATTTTGAACGTGGATCTGTTTCTGGGCTCACCATAGGCCACATGATTCTCTCTCATGATGGGAGCTGTGGGTCCCAGTCAGCCCCACCATCACGAGGGAAATGACCAGCTCTGCACTGTGCTGTGTTGTTGAGCTATTATGGTCAACAGGTTAGGTGAATTCAATGCTTTTTATTTGGCAGTACTGGGTTTGAACTCAGGGTTCAAACTTGCCAGGCAGGTGCTCTACTATTTGAACCACACACCCAGGGTATTTAGGCTTTTAGAACTTTTTCTGAGAGGGTCTTGTGTTTAAGCTTGCACCAGCTTTGTACTGTGATCCCCCTACCTATGCCTTCTGCATAGCTGGGATTACAGGCATGTGCATTTTTGTATGGTGTTTTCAATTTACGATGGGTTTATGGGAGTGAAACCCCTGTAAGTTGGAGCATCTGTACAGAGTTAAGGATCCTGTGAGCTCCTGGACACAACATTTTTGCCAACCAATCAAAATATAAAGCTTGTTTTATCTGCATGTCAGTTTAAAGACAGAATGTATATTGTCACCCCATTAACGTTGAACTCACGGCCAGCAGCGCAGTGACCCACATCTGATGGTCATTCTCTAACAGGTCTTCTCCACAGTCTTCTTGGGCTTTGAAACACTAGATATCTCAGGGGCCATTTTAAATAGCAAAATCACCTCCCCCAAAAGGTAAAAATCACAAAATATGTGACTCTAAATAGAATGCAAAAAAAGATACATGTTTTCATGATGAGCACTAAAATAAGAAGACAGAGCACAGAGCGGTCCCACCTCAGTGGGGAACATGTCTGTCACGTGACTCGCTTTTCACTGCTCTGCGAATGTCCGTTTGGGGATTGCACATACATTTTAGCGAGTAAGCAAATTTACAAATACAGAAACCGTGAATTCTGAGGACCGAATGCATATGCAGTGATGCAGGTAGGTCACCAAAGGCCTAAGAAGTGGCGAGTTGGTGCAGGAGGAGTGCAACTTCTTGTAGGTAAAGCAACCTGGTCACCCCAGTGGCTGCTCCCCAGGTGCATGCCCCCATGTAGTCACCCAGACCCCAGCACGCTCACCTTAGGGGACTGGAACCTTACCTGTAGGGTTTGGATTTAAAAAAAATCTAAAATATGCCACTTATGCAATTAATTAAAATTAAAATGTAAAAAGTGATTTGAAAATCCAGCCCCCTTGGAACTCCCATAACCAGCAGCAGCCTATGGTCCTGAACCCAGACATGGGGTTCAGTCCTGCTTGGACGCAGAATCCAACATGACCTGGGTCTGGTCCCCATCACTTCCCAGGGCGTGGCAGGGTTTCAGTGTGACAGCAGACACAAATGCACGTGACGGATGGCAGCTGTGCGTGCCATTTGGACAAGGAATAGAGAGCCTTAGAGTGGAGTCTGCCTGAAGTCACCAGGGGCTAGTGCATGGCCCAGGGTCCCAGGGCCTGTTTCTGGCTCTCACATGGAGTTGGAAACCAGAGCAGGCCAAGGCGGCTGTTTGGAGAGTGGCCCCAAGAACACAGGGAGGCTCAGAGCTCCCAGCCCCCTATACTTCCCTAGGGCCACTTGCACCCCTGTCTGAGAAGCAAGGAGGCGGTGATCCCAGACCCCCCTCGACTCACCAGTACGGTGATGGTGCCATGGAGGGGGCCTATGGTCTGCAGCGTCTCCCTGTCATCCTCGTTCCTGTACTCCCACTCCACGCCCATGGCAATGAAGGATCTAGAATTGGGGTCCACATGGTTCTCTTCGTTCAAGATGAACTTGCCTGTCTCCAGGTTCTTGACGGCTGAGAATGGGAAAAGGGAGCCTCCAACCAGCCACAGTCACTCAAGGCAGGACCAGGCCCACTTGGGAGAAGCTGGCAGGACCTGTAGCTTTGGACGGCTGGAGGACTGTGGGGAGCAGGACCTTTGGTCTCCCTGATCTGTACTTGCTGGGGGTCTGTCCCTGTGTCTCATAGCACAAATCATGCTGGAAGCCATACTCTGCCCTTGCTTGCTCCATGGGGACTGGACTGCCATCCACATTGGTCCTTTCTGTGTCAGCCCACTGGGTCCTGGGGGCTTGGGACTCCCTGAAGAAGCAGCTCTACAGCTGCCAAGGCCACTTCCCTGTCACCTGTCAGAGCTCTCAGTGGCTGCTATGGTTGGGTGGTGAATATCCCCCAAAGGTTTGGTCACTTGGGGTGGTGCTATTGGGACGTGGTATAACCTTTGGGAGGTGTGCCCTAGTGGAGGTCTTAGGTCATTAGGGATGGGCCCCTGAAGGAGATGGTGGGACCCTGGTCATCCTTGCTCTGACTGCTTTGCTCCTACATGCCCTCCTACCTTAATGTGCCATCATGCACTGTCTCCATCAGAACTGAGCCAATGCAGGAGCCATGTCTCTACACCTCCAAAACTATGAGCTAAAGAAACCTTTTCTCTTTATGAGTTAGTTGCCTCAGGCATTTTATGATAGTAACATGAAGCTGACTAATATTGAGGCCTCCAGGCAGATTGGCAGGGCACCTGCTAGACACAAAGACATGGGTGGGGTGGTAGCTGGGTGAGCACATGTTCAGCTGGGAAGTCAGGGTACCCCACACCATCAGTGACTGGTGTCACTTACATCCTCCAAGGAGTCCTGTCCCAACTAGAATGGGCCACTAAAGCCTCTGGATATCCACAGATGGTCTAGGAGGGCCTGGCTGGTCAGGAAGTCCCTCAATGCCTGTAGTATGGAAGGCAGCCATTGTGGGGGTGGGGGTGGAACTGTATGACTGTGTGGGGACCATAGACATGGCACAAGTAAGAAAATAATTTCCTGCACAAGTCACTGTGAAGAGAGCCTGTGGTGTTTAACTTCTCTCTAGCACTAGCTGCCTGTTGAAGAGAGGGTGGCACTTGGGTTCAGAGACCTTAGTTGAAAACTTTTTTGGGGGCAGTACTGGAGTCAAACTCAGGACCTTGTGTGTGCTAGGCAATGGCTGTACCACTTGAGCCATGCCCCATTAATCTGAAACCTTGGTGGGGACAGAAACATCTTTTGCTTAGGAACTGACTTCAATGTTTACCTTTTACTTAAGGCAAGTGCTACTGGTTTTGCACTTAGGGTGGTGCTATCAAGTTTCTTTTTAAAATATGAATGCTAAAGTGAGTGAAAGGTTTGTCAACAGTGGGGTGCCAGACCCAGTCCAGCCCCAGGGGATAGAGATGAAGGTATGATTGGGGGAAAGGACTGATTTAAAGTCCTCCTGGTGGTCCCCGGCATCACTAGTGACTCCAGCCCCACAACTCCTGAGGAAGCAAGACCCAGACACCTCCTGAGGTAGAGGAGCAGGTAGGTGAAGCCCCTAAAAGGGGTCCTGGGCATCCTGGGACAGCACCACCTCATGGGCCCAGGCTACCACTTGGGAAGGGACACGTAGAGTCGTGAGAATATCTCAGTTTCCAAGAGATGCCAGAAATCCTTAGGTTAGGTGGAATCTCTTGAATTTCAAATGAAAGGGCTAGGGTGGAGCTCAGTGGTAGAGCATATGCTTAGCATGCATGAGGCCCTCGGTTTGATCCCTAGCATAAATTAAATAGATAACAAATAAATCGAAAATATGTAAAACACTATGGGAGCCCATCTATTTGCTGGCTCGGTGCCCTCTGGTCACTGTGAGTGTTGGGGGTGCCTCCCAGAAGCCTGCTAATCACAGACTCTGCCTGCTTTCCCCAGGGCAGTGGGGCTTCACAGCATTGTGCAGGCTGGAGGGGCGTGGCCTGTCCTGGACACATGTTCCTCCACAGCCACTGCCTGAGGGAGCCCTCTGATCCCACGCCCTGGCCTCTCTGCACAGAGATGAGCCCAAGAAAGGCCCTCCAGTTGGACAGGGTGGAGGGACAGGTGGATTGGGACTATTTGTCAGTAAGGGCTGCCCCGGCTCAGGTCCTGACCACATCACCCAGGCCTATGACCCCTGGCACTCTGCCCATCCCAGAAGAGCCAGGTCTGGAGGTGTTGAGTTATCTGGGCTCCAAGACTCACAGAGATGGTGGCTGGTAGCATCTGCCTCCTGGATGAGCAGGTGTCTGGCTCCCATCGGGATCTCAAACATCTTGATATAATCTTTGTGGAAAAAATGGCAGATGAGAAAGGAAGGGGTGACTTGAAAGCACATGATCTGAGAAGGGGCTTTGCCTTTGAAGACGGTTCCATTGCAGGCTCTCCCAACGCTACTGTATTTCCCAGGCTTTGGCCACCTACCTAGAGGGGCCAACCAGGGTTTGATCTGGACCACAGCCCAGGGCTGGCAGAAGCTTCCTGTCCCACCTTTCTGCTCACCTTCAAATCCCAGCTATCCTCCCAGCTGCCCCCTCCACTGAGAACTCAGCGGGAAATCCAGCTCCCAGTCCTGCCAGGAAAGGAATCTAAGACCCCTGTCTAAAAGGGAGGGCTGGTGTATGCCGTGTGGCCTGGCTGGACTGTGGTGAGGCCAATGCTGGGCACCTGATTAAAAGGCCTGGTCTGACCCCAGCCCTAGCCAAGTCCTGGTGTTTGCTCCACAGCCTTCTATAAGAAGCAAAACAGAGATAGACTGGCTGAGCTTAGAGTTAAGACTACTATATTTGCGTATGGTTTGAGGGAATCCCCAAAAAGTTCACATGTGGGAAGCTTGGCCCCACGGCAGTAGTGTTGAGGTGGAACCTTTAAGAGGTGGGGCCAAATGGCAGGCGATTAGGTCATGGGGCTCTACCCTTGGTCTTGTAGAGTTACTTAGTTCTCCCTGGAGTGGGCTGTAAAGTTCTCCCACGTACTTGGCCCCTTCCACATGTGGCCCTTCCTGTTTTTCTACCATGTTGTGACACAGCCAGGGGGCCCTCGCCTAGACACCAGCACCATGTTGCTTGGACCCTCCAGCCACTGGAATCACAAACCAAACACATTTTGTTTATGAAGTACCCAGTCTTGGGTATTTTGTTATTGCAACATCAAATGGCCTAGGACAGAGGCTCACGCCCAGGGCTGTTTTCCCAGAGCCCAGTGCTGGGTTTTGGGTATATCTCCCTCCCTTTCTTCCTCCCTCCCTCTCTCTGTCTCTCTCTTTTCTTTGTTTTTGGTGGCTTGAACTTAGGGTCTTGCACTTGTTGGGCAGGTGCCCTTTTTGCTTTAGATGTTTTTCAAATAGTATCTCACATTTATGTTCAGGCTGGCCTAAACTGCGATTCTTCTATTTATGCTTCCCACATGGCTGGGATGACAGGTGTGCACCATCACACCCTACTTTTATTGGGTGAGATGGGGTCTCTTGAACTCTTTGCCCAGACTGGCCACAAACCATGATCCTCCTGATCTCTGCCTCCCAAATAGTTGGGGTTCCAGGTGTGAGCCACTGTGCCCAGCTTAAACCTCATTTCTTTAAAAGTGAGCCTAGCCTCAGGTATATTGTTACAGTAACAAAAAATATGGACTCAGTTTCCTGTCTCCATCCCTTAGGCTTGTGGAGACAAACTGACAGGGCCCTCAGGGCACTGTCTGTGCTGACCAGCCCAAGGAAGTCCTGCTGTTAGCCAGCCATGAGCAGGAGGAGAGACGGAGGGAGCAGGAGGGTTGTGCAGCTAGAGGGCTGGAGAAGGGGTGCCTTCTACAGGCTCCTGACCTCTAGTGAGGTCAACCTATGCATTCTTTGTCTTGACTCTGTGACCTGGGCCCTCCTTTTCCTTCCTTCCTCCATACTCACTGTGGCTGCCTTGATTTAAGACTTTCCCTTTACCTGACTCCCAGACCCTAGCCCTAAATGGTCATGAACCCAGACAGAGCCCTAGGGGAGATGCAGGCCAGGCCATGCCTGCACATGCATGGACAGAGGTGCCCGGGTAGCTGGGTGGGGCTCACTCACCGTGCTTTTTGGGCGAGCGAGTGAATGTGCCCTTGACCACTTTGCAGTGGGTGTTGTCACCTCCACACACGCCACACTTGTCCTCCTGCTTGCTGGAGCCGATCACCCCATCACAGCCCACCTTCTGCAGGGGAAGAGGGGGGCAGGGGGCACTTGAGACCTCCTCCTTGCTGGAGCCAGTGTGCTGCAGGGCCCCTGGCACCTGTACCTCCTGCAGTTCATGGTCTGTGCCTCCTTTCTAACAGCTTCTGATACAGTGGAAGAAGCAAGGTAGACCCTTGCTTCACTATACCTCAGTTTATGCATCTGGACAGCATGGCCTGCAGAATGCTGCTGCAGTACCCAAATGGGGTCATGTGCCCAATGCTGTCCTGGCACGGCCCAGCTGGCCTCCAGCGAGCTCCATGCTGTTCTTTCTCCAGGAGCATTCACAGAGCTCAAGCCCAGATGTGACCTCTTGGGGACTCCATCCAAAGCTTAGCACTGGCCTTGCTTTTGTTTTGTCCCTCACTCTCGGAATACAATGCCCTTTTAAGTCTGCCTTCAGGTGTGGGGCAGCAAGTGGCAGAAGCTGCATGGGACACCTTTGCCCTCATTTTCTCACCTGATCCTCTCAACACTATCACTCCGGGGAACTAAAATTATTCTGCACAGAGTGGAGATGTTCCTTTGCCCAGGGCAGAGACAATATTGTATTCAGGTTCTTTTACTGTCTGTAACCCTAGCAGCACTCCATTTCCAGTGTCAGAGGCTGTGCATATCACGCTGCCCTGCTGAAGGCCACTTCCACACTGATGCCCAGACTGACTTCTCTCAGAGGGCAGCAGAGATTATGAGCTCTGCTCTGAGCTAATCTGCTCCCCATGGCTGTTCCAGAGTGCACAATAGCATCACAGGTTTCCCTCCTCACCCTGGCCACCAGGAAGCTCTGAGCCAATTCTTCCTTAAGGACCCTCCTCCTTTAAACACCACCACCTCTGGACAGATCCATTTCTTTCCTTTCCCTTCTCTTTTCTTTCTTTCTCTCCCTCTCACCCTTCCTTCTTTCCTGTTCTTGTTTCGCCTTTCTTCCTTCTCTTCTTTCCTTCCTTCCTTCCCTCCCTCCCTCCTTTTCTTCTTTTCTTTCCCTCTCTCCATTCTTCCCTCCCTTACTCCCTCACGCCTTCCTTCCTTCTTTCCTTCCTTCCTTCCATGCTGGGGATCTAACCCAGGGCCTCATACATGCTAGGCAAGCACCCCACCACTGAGCTACATCTTCAGTTACTCTTTGATTTCTAAGTTTTGTCTTATAAGGACCTTTGGGGCAGGGGCTCAGGACCATGGAAGGGCTACAGAGTGGTGGCTCGTGCAGCATTTTTTCAATATGTGGATAGGAATTCATGATCTTTGGGTTTTTTGATCTGTGTTTCCACATATGTTTTGACTCTTTTTTGGAAGTGAGAAGGGGGAGAAAAACAACCAAGGCATAAGTATGTTTATTTCAATGGCTCCTGAGAGAGTGATTTTTACCAAAGGAAGGAGACATGGTATACTGGGACGTGATATACTGTGTCTTTTAAGGCTCAGAAGTCTGAGCTAAAAGCAGACAGCAGTCACTTCCTGACTGTGGTCTTGGAGGGTGCCCTCTCAGACTCAGAGTTTATTTTGCACCATGTCACACAGAGTAACATGATGTCGCTTTATAATATCAGAGCAGTCCTGCCTATCAGGCTTGTGGCGATGGTGAGAGATGACCATGGTACAGCATTCATACACAGCCTAGCAGTTTGTCCTGAGTGAAGGATGGAGACAATGCTGAGGAAGAAGAGGAAGGGGAAGGGGAGGCAGAGCAGGGAGGGAGGGAAAGTTGGGCATACTCTCCTTGGAGATGTAGCTCTCATCTAAGGGGACTTAGTGCTCAGGTTTGCCTGCAGAGTGGCAAGGAGTGAAAATCCTTAGCAGGTATAGCAGCAGGTGGGCCCTAGTGTGCACACGGGCTCTGGAGACACAAACAGCATTGAGGACACCTCTGAAGCCCCATATGATGGAAGCAAGTCCATCACAAGACTCTGGATTAGGAGTTCTTCCTGGAGGCCCTTTCTAACCAGGCTTGGAGCTCATTTACAGCAACGGACTAATTAGAAATTGAACTGGTTGGAAGAGAAGAGATCACAGAGACAAAGAAAAGGTGAAGCTACAGCTGCATCCCCAGAACAGTTGCTCTGAGGTTTTGTTTTCAGGGCTACAGAAGCTGAGAAAAAAAGAAAATGGAGAAAACTGACTTTATCTGTCAGATCTTAAGCATGTTAAAGTCACCTGTTGCCATTTTTCCTCAATGCTGACACACAATTTTCGTTGTGCTTTTTTGCAGTAGTGGGGTTTGAACTCAGGGCCTCACACTTGCTAGGCAGGTGCTCTACCACTTGAGCCACTCCCGCAGCCCTTTTGCATTTTCTAATTAGTTTTTTGCATAGAGTTGCACTTTTGCTTGGGCCAGTCTTGGACTGTGATCCTCCTACCTCGCCCTCCTGCATAGCTTGGGGTGTGGGAGCACGCCACCACGCCCAGCTCTCATCTTTTATTTTCTGAAATCAGGATGTGTCTAAGAGTCAAAGTCAAAAGACATTTTCCTGTCACCTAGAGGGGTGGTAAGACATGGTGGTTTTTGCCTGGGTCATGGCCAGGCTGTGGTTTGGACATTGTTGTCCTCCAAAAAAGTTCATGCACTGGAAGCTTGGTCGCCACTGTGGTGTGGTGAGATGGTGGAAACTTTAAGAGATGGGGCCTAGTGGAAGGTGCTTAGGTCATGGATTGGTGCTGGTTAGCCCCTGTGAGAGCTGAAAATGAGAAAATGAGGCCACCTTGTGTACTTGCCCCCTTCTGCCCTCAGTGGTTTCCCTTTTTGCTGCTCACCCATGTTGTGACCCAGCTAAGGGGACCCTCATTTGAGGCCAAACCAATGGAGTCACCTAATGTTGGATTTCCAGCCTCCAAAACTGTAAGCTAAATGAACATCTTTTTTTTTTTTTTTAAACTTGCAGTACTAAAGATTGAACCCAGGACCTGACACATGCTAGGCAAGTGCTCTATCATTTGAGCCATGCCCCCCTCCACAGTCCTTTTGTGTTTTAGTTATTTTTCTGGTAGGGTCTCTTCTTTTTTGCCTAGGACCAGCCTCTGACTGCAATCCTCCTTTCTGTGCCTCCCTCATAGTTCAGAATACAGGCACATACTACCACACCCATCTTATTTATTGACATTGGGTCTTGCCAACTTTTTACCTGGCTGGTCTTGAGCCTCCATCCTCCCTATCTGCACCTGGTCAATTTCTCTCTTTTAGCAGTTTTTAGGTGACACATTTGAAGGCATGTTATTTCTTGATCAAGGTGGTGATTGTGCCCTTCTTTAAATCAAAATGACCCTACTGGCCTCACTTAATGCTCAATTCTCTTGTGATTTCGTGTGTGTGTGCGTGCACATGTGTGTGGTGCCTTGTTCTCCTGACCTATCTTTCTTGTCATTTTGCTTGTAACCTTCCTGAGTCACTGTGCTTTGATTTCTGATTGACAGTATCCATTTGGGTATTATTAATTTCTTTTCTACCAGTATTAGATTCTTCTAAAGAGTTGCTTCACATTGAAAGTCCTGTCAGAACTGATAGATTCCATCTTATTCCCATTTCCTTCCTGTCTTCTTTCGCAATATAATTATATGTATGTGTGCACACATGCAAATTCTAGCACCCTGCTCTTCTCCATCAAAATCACCATTAACACATAAAATATCTAATCTATGCTTTAATTATCAATATCAGGAGTGCAGTTATGACCAGGCCCTGTAGGGTGTTGAGTCAGTGCTCTGATATCCCCCTTAGGTTATCTGCTCCTAAAGCTATTTCCACTAGGAAATGTTTCCCATGCTTTCCTAATTATGTCTTTTAAACGTTTTCCCTATAAGTTATGATGCTTGACATCTTAAAAATCTTCCTGGCTTGGAGAAGCTGCCCCTCTAAGGCCATCCAATTTTTTAAAGCCAGCAGAGGGCCTGGCTGAGAACACATCTTCCACATGCACCTAGTCAGTTCTAAGTCTACACCCAACCCCCTCACCCCTTCACACTACTCTAATATTTCCTTTACCTTGCACCAGATAACGGGAGTCCACCCGATAGCCCAGAGCCTGAGTTGTTCAAAGGAGCGGTGCCTAAGCTGTTAGTGTTGCTTATTTTTCTGAAGGAAACCCCAGAAAAGGCTCTGGCCCAGGCTTCCCTTCCTGCCAGCTTCTGCCTCCTGACCAAGCTGCTACTCCCCAGAGGGCCCTGCCTGGTACATATGCCCTTCCCTTGAGAAATGTAAGGAATAAATTCTTCTCTCAGTAGCACTCTCAGATCCTCTGTAAGCCAGAATCTTGTAGGTACAAAGGAGATGCTGCCTGAGTTTGTCTCTGAGCAGCTGTGTGGCTGGGCTTACCTGCCAGGCTCCAGCTGAACCAGCTTCTGCCACCTGTGGTCCCACTACTCCCTCTTGAGTGGAGGACAGCATTTTTGCTTGCTCCTAGCTGCCTGTGTCCAGTGTTCCACCACCCTTGCCCCAGCCTTCCAGGGCTGCCTTTGGCATCCAGCAGGTTTTCTGCCAGAGCCTCTCTCAGGAAGGAAAGACAAGTCAGGCTGGTGACACCTACGATCAGTCCTGTGTACTGAAGCTCCAACAGCTTCCAGGGGGTCTGAGTAAGCAGGTGGGTACTCATGTTACCACTGCACACACAGGCTACCCATTGTTTCATTGTTTGTTTGTTTGTTTGTTTTGACAGGCTAAAATAGAAGCCAAGGATGTACAGATGGTCCCCAACTAAAGATGGTTTGACTTTTCTATCAACTTTATGGTGGTGTGAAAGCAATACACACTCAGTGGAACCTGCATTCCCAATTTTGAATTTGGATCTTCTCCTGGCTAAGGAAGGGGATGTGAGGCTCCAGGGATACCAGGCAGTAGCAGCTCCCAACCAGTCACGGGATCACACAACAGATGACACTGGGTTTCTAGGCTAGGATGGTCAGCAGGCTAGGTGGGTTCAATGCAGTTAACGTGAGGCTAACTGCACTCACATTGGGAATCAAGTACATAGTAAGTCGAGAAACTTCTGCAATAATCAAGGAAACACAGCAGTGGATTGCTGCAAAGCACCAAATCAGTGAGACCATAGTGGGCTGCCATGATCCCAGGGGTAGGTCGCCCAGTATTCTGGGGAGGGTGAGGGTTGGTCACATTTCCTGGGGGTCCCCTGTGGATCTCGTACATTGGAATCACCTGGGAAGCTTGTAAAAATTTGTGCTCCCAGTCCACCCCCTTGTCCGTGGAATCGGGAGGTCTAAATGGAGATGAATCCTCTGGGGGACTGAGACCCGGGCATGGGAAAGGGGAGAGCCTGCCTTGCTCTGCATTGTCTGTGCTTAACCTCACTTCATCTTACCAAGAGTGGAAGCCAGAAGCCAAGAAGATGCCCGTGCTGGCCTCACACACTCACCCTGCAGTCCCCACGCACACAGAGGCTGAAGGCATCCTTGTAGGAGCAGCGCGTCCCATCATGTACCATGCGCTTCATGGACACCACCTCCCCTGTCTCCTTGGACTCGCAGTACAAGTGGCATCTCTCCTTGGCTGGAAGAGAAAATGGCAGGGCATCAGTGTGGAGCTTTCTTGCAAGAGAAGCACTACTGGGGGAAGAAAGTTCTATAAATGTTCTTCAAATTCACTTGTCCCAAAGCAGCCTGTACTCCAGAGCAGACACAGAGGGAAAGAGGCAGGTGACGGCAACCTCTGTCCTACCTCTTTGTCTTCTGAGCCTTTGACCCTGGTGCTGTTAGGCTTAGAAAGAACTTTCCCAACTGGTTTCACATCCCTGTGGCCTGCCCCGAGATCCTAACTCTGCTGAGGTAAATGGCTATCTGCTAAGTCTCCATCTAAGAAGCCCTTTTAGCCAACTTTCTCTAAGGTCCAAATACAACAGACGTTCTTAGATTCAGCCTTGGGTTCCTGGTGCCTTTCCTGCTCAGCATTCATCAGAAGCAACTAAAATGCGGAGTCATCAGGCTGCAGCTCCCTCTGGAAGGTTCCTTGTGTGTTGTCATCCTTCAGCCCTGCATTGGCACATTCTGGCATATGGCAGGGGCTCCACTAGTGTGACACACATGATGCAGTGACTCCACATGGCACATGTGGTCTCCCTTCCCTACCCAATGTCTAGGAGAACAGAAATTGTATGTTTAAAAATCTCATCAGAGGGGAGATGGCCTCAAATGGAATACAGCTGGGCCTCTGTACCAGGCTCCAACAGGCTGAGTCTCTCTGCAGATTCAACCAACCGAGGATTGAAAATACTTGGAAACAACTGTATCTGCATTGAACACATACAGATTTTTTTTCTTGTCATTATTCCCTAAACAATACCGTATAATAACTGTTTGCAACATTTACATGGAATTACGTATTGTAAGTCATCAAGAGATGATGTAATGTATATGGGAGGGCGTACTAGGTTATGTGCCAAGGCTGCACCATTTTATATAAAGGACTATTGTATCTGTGGACTTTGGTGTCCTGTGGTGAACAGATCCTGGAACCCAGGGCCAATTGTATAAGCACTCCTAATTCTTGAAGCTATCAGACATTTTTAGTTCCAAGAACCACTAAGTAAATGCCTCTGAATGCTTAAACCAGTTCGAGCCCCACTTTCAACAACTGTAATTGAGAGTCCCAATAAAGAAGGTCAAGAGGGTACCTGAATGCTTGGCAAGGTCAGTCCCATCCTCCCATTATGAACCTGATCAGCTATGCAACTTTAGCCCTGTCCACCAGATGGAGCCTGCAGGGGCCTGGCACCCTCAGCCTCCAGCCCAACAGCCTCTCCCCAGTAGTGTTTAGGCATCTGGACTGCAACCCAGGAGAGTCCTAGGCCAGGAGTGGGTCCCTGCAGCCATACTGGCCAGGAGTGGGCTCAACTGCCAGCCCAAGTGTTGTTGCGGCCTTGCCCCAGGCAGGGGTCTAAGGCACAATGCAAGCCCCTGCCTGTCCCACCCTGGGGGCCACCCTCCCACAAGGGACTCACCATCTCGGTGCTCGTGGGGCAGCCAGTGGTGCTGGCCATCGCCGTGCTCGAAGTACAGGTCCCACTGTCTGCACTGCTCCTCGCGGAAATCGGCCAGGGAGTCGGGGCAGTCCTGGGGGTTGCAGAGCTGGAAGTCGTAGGCAAGGCCTGAGCAGGTGCGGCCCCCATTGGCTGGACTGAAGGAAAAAGCAAAGGTCTCATTGCTTGTTGGCTCTACAAAGAGGCCAGCCTGCAGGTGGGATTTTTAGGGGAATCCTGCCTCAGGTATTGGGGGCAGGTATGCTGAGCAAAGGGAGCCAGCCCAACTATGTCCTGGCAGCAGGGCCCAGCAATTCCCCAGCCAGCCAGGCCTGAAGGCATCAAGAATAGAAGGAGCTGTTGATATTTTCCCTCCTGGAGCTCCCATGCAGCCCTCCCCCAGCACTGACATCTGGGATTGCAAATGAACACAGAGCCTGATTGGGTGTTTGGATTTGATCTGCCCTACTAGACCACAAACCCCAGTGGCAAAGGCTGACTGAGTCTTCTTTACCACCAGGCCCTTGGCACACAGGGCCGCCCGTGCCTGACACACAGTGTGGAACTCCAAAAGTCATTCTGAAATAGCAGAATCCCCAGCTATGAGTCCCAACAGGTGTCTGGGACTCTGTGGATGCTCTGTCATGGATGGCCTCAGAGAATGTGGGCTGCGCTTCCACACGTTCTTCACTTCATGGAGAACAGGACAAGTCACCAATGATCTCCTCTGGTTCTAACTCTTCGGCTTGTCCATCTCTTCCCAAAGCAAGTGTAAAACCTCCCAGGGGAACTTGTGGGGCCAGAGTGCCCCCTTTCTGCCAATGCTCCAGGCCAGGATGGTAGCCTGGAGCCCTAGGCAGAAGAGGTATCTGGAGTGGAGGAGAGGGCTCCATGAACAACTAGGGTGGCCAAACACAGGTGCTCCTAAATGGAGGTCTGTCCCCCACTGGGTCCTAGGGCACAGGTCCCCTCCTATACCTCTATACCTCTGCCCACATGAGGTAGACTTAACCTCTCTCCCTGCAGTTGTGACTGCTGAGCCCTTCTGGCTCCATGGTAACCGGGTCTGGCCAGAGCAAGTAACAGCCTAAGCAAACGAGCATGGGGACTGCTGCAGAGGCCTGAGCCCACGTGGTCTAGACGCACCCAGACACCTGCCTACCAGTCTGTGTGTGGCTCAATTTGGAAGCTGGGAATCTGTTTATATTATTATGTGAGATTCCAGATTTTCAATATTTCAGGTAAATCAAGATCTTTAAAACACTGAACAGGCCAAAACAAGAAAGACAAAAGCCTCATCGTGTGTCCAAGCAGCTGCAGGGTCCTCAGGGTAAGATCTGGGTGATGCTGACATTTGTAGATTTACCATCTATGTACCCACAATTCTCCCTCTCCCTGCAGAGGTGAGTTCAGGCAAAGAGTTCAGGTGGGATGAGGTAAACCAATAATCCAGGGGAGGAGGGGTGTGAGTAAAGAAGTGGCTGTGGGTTGAGAAGGGAGCATGGACCAGAGGGATATTTATGGGATGGGGAGAGGGCCAGTATAGGAGGAAGGAGGAGCATGGTTGAGGGTGGGGGGGTCTGGCTGGCACCAAGCAGCCTCTGCAGGCTGTGTCTCACCTGGGCATGGGTGGCAAGTACTGACCCTGCCTCTCACCTGAATGCAAATGTCTGCTTGGCTAAGTACCCCTTGCTCATTCTCCTGGCATCCTGGGGGAACCAAGAAATCTCTCCCTCTATGGAACACCTCCATTTCTCCATCTCTGTCCCACTTTCTCCCCCTCATGTCCTCACCTAAGAAGTACAGAGAAAGTCTGTGTCCAGAGTGGGTTACAAGGCTGGGTGTGTGTGGCCCCAGGCCAGTGGGTCAGGAGACCAGGTTTCTAGGTGCAGTGAGACAGTGAGACAGCCCTCCCTGAGTCTCAGCATCCTCCCAGGTAGGGGAGTTGAGGTTGGGTCGGCTTGCCCTTTCATTCTCTCCAGAACTGGCAGGCGACAGCCACCAGCACCCTGAAGAACAGGGCCAGCTGTGAAGGGGCTGCGGAGGAAGGCTGAGGAATGTTGGGCCAACTTACTGTGGGTTGTCACACTGGCGGGTCCTGAACTTTACACCTGTGCCGCAGGTGCGTGAGCAGGAGCCGAATGGAGTCCAGGCACCCCAGTTGCCATCCCGTTTGAGGATGTCGGGTGTCAGCCAGATGCAGTGTCCTTTAAAGCAATGCTAAAAGACAGAAAGCCACTCCTTTGATCCCCATTCACACCAGGGCCACTCGGATACCCCCCACTCTTCCCAGCCTCAGTGCTGTGACATCTGCCTTGGGCCTGCCCTGTGAACACAGGAGGGTCTTGCCCCTAGAAGCTCTGAGCACTCCAGGAAGACAGGCCTATCCTGCCAGTGGCAGGATGAGTCAGCCCCACTACCTGCCCACTAGCCTGGCCTCCTGCCGGTCCTCAACACCTTGCCCAGCCTGCTCTGTCCTCTCAGTCAGGGCCTGCCTCACACCGTGTCCCCTCATATGACCACATAAATATACAACAGGAACGTCAAGTTAGAGATTCCAGACACATACAAGATCTATTTCAGTAAATAGGGGAAAAAAAAAAAAAACCAAACATAAACACAGTAATTACAACACTAACATGTAGGAAACACATTTCACAACTTAAATTCAACCGTACACTCTCACTTCTTCCCGGGAGAGGAAGCCTACTCAATCTAGGAGCCTACTTTCAGAAGACCGTAAAATTGGAAACAGTAAAGTAGGCATAATATGGATTGTTGACTTAGAATGAGAAAATATATCCTTCCCGCAAATTAAAAACAATTTAAACACAATTACTACAACCAACCCAGAACAGAGAACAATGATTTTGTAACTGACTGACAAATTTGCTTGCATGTGCTTTCGGTCTTTTTTTCATATGACAATAATTTTGTAATGTTTTCTTCACACAGAGAATAGAAAGAACAGTCATCCCTAGCAAACATTTCCTACAAAGGGCCAGACAGTAAGTATTCCACACACTCCAGTCTGTATGATCTTTGTTGAGCATGAAAACTGCAGTCGGCAACTGCACATCAATGAATGGACATGACTGTGCTCTAATAAAACTTTATTTACAAAAACAGGCAGCAAATGGAAACTTCTAGAATGGACACTAGAAGAAAAATCCATTTAACTGTGAAAATTATTTTAAAAAATAACCATTTAAAGTCTCTGGAAATTGTTCTAAAGCAAATACAACGAATAAAAAAGTATTTATTTAAGAACATCTACTAAATCTTGGTAAAAATTGCAAAAGTCTATGCTATGGCACTTGAGGCACAACTCTTTTTAATTCCTTACCTTGCTTAGTGTGACAGGAGCTTTCCTGTTAGGAAGATGGGACTCCCTATATATCTTAGCCCTGATCTAGGGCTATGGCTTCACACTGGGAAAGGCAGGCCAGAGGCATCTCCCATCCCTACCAACTCTAGGTTGCAGAAAATCTATTCCAAGTGGGATGGCCAAGAGGACTGGGGTTCGTTTCCCATATCCAGTCCACACTCTTTGGGCAGAAGTTCTGTCCCAGGCACAGCAGGCCAAATATTGAGCCTAATAGCTCCTTCTCCAGCTTGCACAGAGATTGTAGCATAGTGGTTCTATGCTGAAAGGGGTGATCCGAGAAGACTAGGGGCTGTCATTCCCAGCTAGTGACCTGCTTGTAGGTGAGGAGTGTTATTCTGGGAGAAGCAGGCCTCTGTCCCTGCCCCTGGTGCTTGGACAGTGGAACAGTGGTCTGCCCAGAGGGAGAGGCAGAAAACAGAGAGCTCCATAGCTCTCCCTGATTAGACTGACTTTCTCTGGAACAGAACGTGGAAAAGTTTATGCCTAAGAACAGAAGAGACCTTGGCAGTGAGCATTTGGGAGTAAGCAAATAGTTCCATGATACCAGGAGCCACAAAGCAAGTGGTAAACCAAGTAGAAGTTTAACACAAAGAACCAAGGATAAAGACAACTAGGAGCTCTCCATAGTTTGAGTAAGGCTGAAAGATGCTGTGAAAGATTCAGAACTTAATTGGATTAGACTGTAGAGCAAGTTATATCCCAGGCATTATAGAAAGCAGAATAGCAGAGACTAGAGTATAGCTCAGTAGTGGAACACTTATGTAGCTGTGTGAGGCCCTGTGTCCAATCCCAATGCTAAAAAAACAAAAACAAAAACAAAACTTCACAACCATCAGCCAGCAGTTAGTGAAGGCTGACAGTTGGTTCTGAATTAATAGAGGTAGAAGAGCCAGAAGCTTAACAGAGAGAAAACAGGGGAAAAGATAGTCAAAGACAGCCTAGTAGAATATCGTGTGGGACAGTTGTGGTCAGAGTGACCATGCATATGCCCAAGGCTGTGACCTCTGAGGAGCCATACAACAGGAAACCATGTCTGAAGAACTAGAGGAGGGGATAAGAATGATGTCTCACCAAATAAGAGGATATTGGTAAAGAGACAGAAATTATAAAGAATTATAAATTCTGAAGTTGAATAGTAC
Organism: Castor canadensis; assembly: GCF_047511655.1. NCBI lineage: Eukaryota > Metazoa > Chordata > Mammalia > Rodentia > Castoridae > Castor > Castor canadensis. The sequence goes on from NC_133401.1 coordinate 66,431,943, forward strand.
AAAAACGTAAATAATAAATTCAATCGGGGGCTCAGTGGTAGATCTGAGCTGGCAGAAGAGAACCAGTGAACTCGAGTATAGATCAATCAAAGCCATGCAACTGGCAGATGAGAAAGAAGAATGGGGAAAAATTAATAAAGCCTTTGTTAAACATGAAAGAACATTAATCACACTGAAATATGCACAGGAGAAGTATCATAAGGAGAAGACACAGAGAAAGGAGCAAAAGATTCTGGAAAGTAACAGCTGAAAAACTTATGAAATTGAATGAAAAACATTAACCTATACATCCAAGAAAAGCAATTCCAAGTAGGCTAAATGCAGAGATCCACACCCAGAGATCTGATAAAATCAAAAATGTCAAAAATAAAGACAAAATACGAATGCAGGAAAAAAAAAACCAAAAAGGACTCACTGTGTCAGTCACTTTTCTGTTGCTATGACAAAATACCTGAGAAAATCTAAGGGAGGAAAGATTTATTTTGGCTCATGGTCTCAGAGGTTTCAGTTCATGGTTGGCTAGCTCATTGCTATGGGCCTGTAGTGAGCACAGAATCATGGTGGCAAGGGTGTAATAGATGAGAGCTGCTCAGCTCATGGCAGCCAGGAAGTAGAGACAGACCAAGAGGAGGGGTCCAGGGAACAAGATACATGCTTCAAAGACACCCCCAGTGACCTACTTGCTCCAACCAGGCCCTGCCTCTTTTTTGGGGGGTATGCTAAGGCCAGCCCATGATAAAGCAGTGCTAAAATTGGACACATTTCTAGAAAGATACAAACGACCAGGGTGGATTTAAGGAAGGTAGAGAAATCTGAGTAGACCTATCTGAAATAGATTGAATGATTTTAAAACTTCCCACAAACAAAAGTCTAGGCCTAGATGGTTTCACTAGTAAATTCTACCAAACATCTAAAGAAAAATTAATACAATCCTTCAAAAAATAATCCCCAATTCATTCCATGAGGTCACTATTATACTAATATCAAAATCAGAGACAACATAAGAAAACTACAGACCAGTATCTCATATGAACAGAGATGTAAAAATCCTTAACAAAATACAAGCAAACTGAATCCAAAAGCATATTAAAAGGATCGTGCACCACGACCAAATGTGATTTTGTCCCTGAAATGTAGTCTGGCACCTGAAAACCAGTGTAATGTGCCATATTAACAGAGTAAAGACAGAAGCCAGATGATCATCTCAGGGCTTGAAAACCCATTCAGTAATAAAGCACTTGCTTAGCATGCTGAGGCCCTGTTCAATCCCCAGCATGGCAAAATAAACAAATAAATGCATAAAGACAGAGTTAAATAGTTTGGCAAAATCCAACCATCCTTTCACTAGTAAACACACAACAAACCTGGAATGGAAGAGAACCTTCCAGTGTGATCATGGAAATCAAAGAAACACCCACAGTTAACTCATGCTTTTGGTGAGAGGCTGAATAGATCAACTCAAACTGCTTTAACAAGATGCCACCTACCAGGTAATTTGTAAATAAGAGAAAGTTGTGTCTCATTGTTCTGGAGGTTGAGAAGTTTATGATCGAGGCGCCAGCAGATTCAGTGTCTGGTGAAGGTTGGCTTTCTGCTTCCAAGATGGCACCTTGTTACTATGTCTTCTGGAATGCGTTTCTCCAGGTGATCGTGGGGATAGAAGGCGGAGCGGGGGAACGACACGTCCTATCTAGTTCCTCCTGGCCTTTTTCAAAGGTCACTTACATCTGTGAGGGTGGGAGCCTAACCTCTTTCTACTGCTTCTTTAGAGTACCATTGATTTTGGAGGGGCCACAGACATTCAACCTTTCACAAAAATTACCTCAAAATGGCCTGCAGGCTTAACTATGAGAGCTGAAACTCTCAGAATAAAAGGAAGGGGAAGTTTTCTTGACCTAACAGCAATGGTTTCTTAGATATAACACCAAAAGTTATATCTAAAAGTTATTTCCAAAATTTAGGGAAAAAAAAAGATAAATAGGGCTGAATTTAAAACCCTTTGTGTATCAAATGATGCTATCATGAAAGTAAAAATACAATTCACAGAATGGGAGAAAATATTTGCAAATTACAAATCTAATGTATCTCATAAGTATTCTTGGATATAAATCCAGAATATAAATAGACATTTGTAAAAGAAAAAAATACATAATCCTTCCATGATCACAAGAAAAGATGCTGACATTATAGGAAATTAGGGATGTACAAATCAAAGCCCCAAACAGATAACACTTCACATCCATTGGGATGTGTGAAGAAACAGGTCACAGGTTTGGGGGAGGACATAGGGACAGAGGAACCAACACATTGCTAGTTGGAATGTGAAAAGGTCTTATGGAAAACAGTCTGGAAGTTCTGGAAGACGTTAAACATACAGTTAGCATAGGACCCAACAATTCCACTTCTAGACACATGTCCAAGCTAAATGACATATCCCTGCAATACTGTGTGTGTGAATGTTCGAGCAGAAACCACCCATGTCCATCAACAAACAACTTGACGACTAGAATGAATAACAAGACAAAGACACAGAGATCATTACTCAGCAGCAAGAAGGCATGAAGTGTGATAACATGCTATAACACGGATGAACCAAGTGAACATTGTGCTAAATGAAGGAAGCCAGGCACAAAAGGCCACGCGCTGTATAATTCCATTTATATAAAATGTACAGAGTAGGGCAACCTATAAAGACAGCCTAGGGCTGGGACAGGAACAGGAAGACTGGAGTGATTACCATCAGGTCAGGGGCTTTTTTTTTTTTTTTTTTTTTTGGAATGACAAAAATGTTACAAAATTTGAGTGTTGTGATGGTTGTACAGCCAATGAAAGCTGTTAGGGGAAAACCAAAACAGACAGCTAATGGAGTTGGCTCTTATAGTCTGTCAGTCCTTGCTGTAGGGTGTTAAGGGAAGTATTTTCTTTTCCTTTTTTTTTGGTGGCACTGGGGGTTGAAGTCAGGCCTGATAGGTGCCAGGCAGGCATTGTACCATTGAGTCACTTCAGTCCTTCTTGCCTTTGTTACTTTTTGAATAGGGTCTCGCATTTATGCCTGGGCAGGCCTGGACCGAGATCCTCCTGTTGAAGCATCTTGTGTAGTTGGGATGACAGGCGCACACTACCAATGCCAGCTCATTGATTGAGTTGCGGTCTCACTAACCTTTGGCCTGGGCTGGTTTCAAACCTCGATCTTCATGATCCTCCCAATCTCTGCCTCCTGAGTAGCTGAATCGCAGCTACAGACATGAGCCAATATGCCTGGCTCTTTTTTTTTAATTGCTAATTTAAAGTAGTTATTGTTGATGCTATCTGAACACGAAGAAAAATCAGATTTGTAGAAAGTGTTACCTGGTTTCCTTCCTTGATGTAGATTTCACAGCATATCAAGTTTTGCTGGTCAGAGTTTGACTTTAAAATATTCTTTGAATTAGCAACAATCAAGGTCCTTATAGTAGGGGCAATATTCTGATCTTCCTATTATTTTTGATGTTGTCAATGTTTCGTGTCAAATTAGAAAGGCATTTAAATGTTTTCCCCATGTCCTCGTCATAATCACCGCTCTTAATTAATTGGATTGTCAGATGGTCAAAGACCCTGCCCGCTCCTTCTCTGATTGGTTATCTTTCTCCTAACGAGTGCCTCCTTTTGGTTTGATCTGAAACTTTGCTTTTATTATTGTGACAATTAACTTTCTGAAGCCTGAGTTATTTCCGTTGATTTCTTTATTCACTCTTATTAGTTTAGTTTTAGATTCAATTAATCTTTATGTGAGCTTTATTTTTCTTTAGAAAATAAATTTTAAAATGGTAAAAAAAGGTACCTGTAGATACATATAAACAATTCAGAAGTCTGTAATTTCTCTCTTGAAACATTTCAAAACAACTTTCAGTATTACAGCTAATGTGGTGTATTAAGACTTTATCCAGCTGGGCACCGGTGGCTCACTCCTGTAGTCCTAGCTACTCAGGAGGCAGAGACCAGGAAGACAGAGGTTTGAATCCAGCCCGGGGAAATAGTTCGAGAGACCCTATCTTGAAAAAAATCCATCACAAAAAAGTGCTGGTAGAATGGCACAAGGTGTAGGACCTGAGTTCAAGCCCCAGAACTGAAAAAAAAAAGACTTTATCCACATTTTTCATCTACTTTTTTAAAATCAGATTTCTCTTCTGGTCTTTGAACAGATATTTTAGACCACTTATTGCTTTTTGTCATACATATGCCGTGAGGCTGTGACAGCTTTTAAACAAACGGATCATCCTGTGACACTTAGCCTTTCTAAAGACACATCCATGTTGGAACTGCTTAAAGTACACCATTTACAAGACAAATCCCAAAAGGAAAAACAAAAACTATGTTAAATAAAGAAGGAATCACAACCTCAGGTAGAGTTGAACACCTTCTCCAAAAAATTGAGGAAAATGGGCCACACAGGTGCGTGGTCTGCAGTGGCACTGGGTGAGTTGGCACAGTCTGGGAGGAATATTTTTGGAAACTACTCTTCTACCTGGACAGGAACAATAATTTAACTCTCCAAGTAACATACTGAGTAAATAAATAGACTTCAAATCCAAGCCCTTGCCAGGCACTGGTGGCTCACACCTGTAATCCTAGCTACTCAGGAGACAGAGATCAGGAGGATCACAGTTCGAAGCCAGCCCAGGTAAATAGTTCGTGAGACCCGATCTTGAAAAAAACAAAAAAGGGACTGGTGGAGTGGCTCCAGATGTAGGCCCTGAGTTCAAGCCCCAGTACTGAAAAAAAAAAAAAATCCAAGCCCTCTGTTGCCTAAACTGCGGTCTCCATGGCCACTCTGCTGCCAGCCAATGGAAGAAAGTACCAAGGAGAAACAGAAGAGAAAAAAGGAGTGACCTTCATTGATGATAGTGAAAACACCTTACTTCGTGAAGTTTATGAAAACATTTGACTATGTGAGCCCATCACTAGGATCCTTCCTGGGACCAATGCTTTTCTCTCCTCTCCTGGACTCCCTTGCCTCGTTACATCCCCACTTACAGTTTCGACTATCCACCGTAGTTTGAGAAAGAAAAGAGGTCTATATCCGTATTCTATACCTGGCATCACATGCCCTGGTATATTACTAACAACGTCTCACCTCTGAGTTCTCACAGTTTATTAAGTCTTACACACAGTTCAATCACTTCTTTAAAATAGCAATTCCAAGTCTTCAAACAGTTATATAAAAATGTTCAAGAAGCAATACTTACAGTTACCAAAACAGAAAAAACCCAAATGTCTAATCAGAGGATAAGTGGATAAATGAAACATGGTATAAACATACAGTGGAGTATTATTCAGCCACAAAAAGGAAAGGGATGAAGTACTGATACATGTTACAATTGGATGAACCTTGAACACATTGTGTTAAGTGAATCATATATGTGTGAGTCCATGTATACAAAATCCAGGATAGGCAATTCCATAGAGACAGAAAAACAGTGGTGGAAAAGAGGGGACAGCAGAGTGACTGATTAATGAATTAATTTTTGGGGTGGTAAAAATGTTCTGGAGGCAGATAGTGGTGATGATTGCCTCTTACTGTGAATGTACTAAACTACCCCTGAACTGTGCAATTTAAAGTGAGTTAAAAATGGTGAATTTTACCATAAGTTAAAACAGAAGCAAAACAAAGCGAAATACTGAATCTGGGGCCCTAAACCAGATAAGTCTTTAAGGCTGAGCCTAGAAATCTGTATCTTTAAGAAGCTCTACCAAGAGCTACAATTAGGCAGCTGGCCTACTCCTAGGCCAAAGACCTGCACTAAGGAACCACAGGCCCAGATTATTTGGGGGTGTCCTTTAAGCCCGACATCCTGGAACATGCTCTGGAGCCCACTCCCCAACTCCACATAGCCCCTGATGGCTAGTGAGGCTTCACTGGGAAAGAAATCCAGGTTTAGGTTCATCTGCATATGCCAGGCCCTTAACAAGTGATTGGCTGAGGAATATACATGTGATTACACCTGGACCAATGAGAATCAAGCCTGCAGTTTTGGCTGGGCCAACAGGGAAGGAAAAGCCCTTCTTCTGCAGACTTACCAGCAGGGTGGGCCTGACAAAGGACACCCACAGGCTCTGGGGAAGGAGAGGATACACCGTACACTGGGCTTGGGGACCCAATGCTGCCTCATGGCCAGAAAACCCACAGTCACCCACAGTGTGCAGGGGCTTTGGGACACACAGAGGAGCTCTGAGAGGCCAGGTTTCTCTGGATGCATAGGGTGGTGGAAGCTCTGGCTTATGGAGTGTGCGGAGTAATTAGAAAGTGGGAAAAAGAGGGGGGACTGGGGTCCCCTGAGAAGGTTCCTGGCCTCATCTTGCAGGCACTGCAGGCCCTATATCTGGCTATCTGTGTGCCCCGTGGTGCCAGTGCCTGCCTTCTCCACTTCCACCCTCCAAGAGCCCTTGGTTCTGACTCACCTTCCCAGGTGCGCACATGGTTCCGTCCAGTGGGGGGCCCTTCTTGGTCTTGCAAAAGTAGGGGTTGTCAGGGTGGCTGCACCACAGCTGTTTGCAGGGGTCAAAGGTCCGGAACTGGAAAGAGAGCACCTATAGTTCACCAGGCTACCTCCCCCTGTGGGAGACCATCCAGGAACTCACTCTCCCCCCACCAGTTCTTTTTTTTATTTTTATTTTATTATTTTATTATTCATATGTGCATACAAGGCTCGGGTCATTTCTCCCCCCTGCCCCCACCCCCTCCCTTACCACCCACTCTGTCCCCTCCCTCTCCCCCCCCACCCCCTCAATACCCAGCAGAAACTATTTTGCCCTTATTTCTAATTTTGTTGTAGAGAGAGTATAAGCAATAATAGGAAGGAACAAGGGTTTTTGCTGGTTGAGATAAGGATAGCTATACAGGGCATTGATTCACATTGATTTCCTGTGCGTGTGTGTTACCTTCTAGGTTAATTCTTTTTGATCTAACCTTTTCTCTAGTTCCTGGTCCCCTTTTCCTATTGGTTTCTGTTTCTTTTAAGGTATCTGCTTTAGTTTCTCTGCGTTAAGGGCAACAAATGCTAGCTAGTTTTTTAGGTGTCTTACCTATCCTCACCCCTCCCTTGTGTGCTCTCGCTTTTACCATGTGCTCAAAGTCCAATCCCATTGTTGTGTTTGCCCTTGATCTAATGTCCACATATGAGGGAGAACATACGATTTTTGGTCTTTTGGGCCAGGCTAACCTCACTCAGAATGATGTTCTCCAATTCCATCCATTTACCGGTGAATGATAACATTTCGTTCTTCCTCATGGCTGCATAAAATTCCATTGTGTACAGATACCACATTTTCTTAATCCATTTGTCAGTGGTGGGGCATCTTGGTTGTTTCCATAACTTGGCTATTGTGAATAGTGCCGCAATAAACATGGGTGTGCAGGTGCCTCTGGAGTAACCTGTGTCACAGTCTTTTGGGTATATCCCCAAGAGTGGTATTGCTGGATCAAATGGTAGATCAATGTCTAGCTTTTTAAGTAGCCTCCAAATTTTTTTCCAGAGTGGTTGTACTAGTTTACAATCCCATCAACACTGTAAAAGGGTTCCTTTTTCCCCGCATTCTTGCCAACCCCTGTTGTTGGTGGTGTTGCTGATGATGGCTATTCTAACAGGGGTGAGGTGGAATCTTAGTGTGGTTTTAATTTACATTTCCTTTATTGCTAGAGATGGTGAGCATATTTTCATTTGTTTTTTGGCCATTTGAATTTCTTCTTTTGAGAAAGTTCTGTTTAGTTCACTTGCCCATTTCTTTATTGGTTCATTAGTTTTGGGAGAATTTAGTTTTTTAAGTTCCCTATATATTCTGGTTATCAGTCCTTTGTCTGATGTGTAGCTGGCAAATATTTTCTCCCACTCTGTGGGTGTTCTCTTCAGTTTAGAGACCATTTCTTTTGTTGAACAGAAGCTTTTTAGCTTTATGAGGTCCCATTTATCTATGCTGTCTCTTAGTTGCTGTGTTGCTCCCCCACCAGTTCTATACCTTGGGATGCCCCGTTGGAACTAGCTTGTGACTTATGTGCTGTGAGTGCATGATTCTGGGTTGTGAGTGCCGTGTGCATACAGTGCGGGTGCTGAAGCATCCCCGTGTTCCTGCACATGGCTGGGCCTTCCCAGCCTCCAGTGTGGGGGCTGCACACCTACTAAAGCCTGGACAAATGGCTGGAAGCCCATGTGCCTGGCAGAAGAACCTGGTGGGCATCCCTTTGACCCAAGCAGGAGGCTGGCGCGTGAAGGGCCGTCACTGCAGGGCCCTGGGGACACCCGCTGTCTCCCTGCACTCACCGCGGTGCACATCATGTAGCCAAGGCCAAAGTCGAAGCGGCACTGCTCATTCATGGAATAGTGCAGCCCTGGGAGCTGGGGCAGCGCCGGCCATTCGTGGGCGAAGGGATCGTCCCGCAGGCAGTCATAGGAGCTGTGAGGGGACACATAGGTGCCACAAGCAGCCTTTGGTGGGGATGGCCATCCAGCCCAGGAGGCAACTGAGGTCCCTTCTAGAGCTGTCATGGTGGGCTGGACAGTACCTGGCTGTATTGCCTCAGTTTCCCTGCTGCACTGTTGTTCTTTGGTATGAGAGACCAAGACCTGGCCACTTGGCAGTCAAGGCTGGGTCCCCAACAATGGATGTCCACCCCACCACTCGTCCCCTGCACTTCAGCCAGAGGACTCAGGGAGTGAGGGCTGGATCCAGGCACAGCGGGTGCTTGAGCTGAGCTTGGAGACTGAGGAGTCACCTGGGGAACAGCAGGGAGGTACTCACTGCAGGTATCGGCTGAGCTCCTGCTGGCTGCAGCGGGACCAGTGGAAGCGGTGGAAGGCAGCCTGCACCAGTGGCGCCATGATGCTGCCCAGCCGTACTTCATCACCGCAGCGGTTGCCCTGCCCATCGTGTTCCATGCCTAACCTGTGCAGGGAGCAAGGGAGCCTGGCTGGACCCTCACCCAGCTGTGCTGACTTGCCGCCTCCTTCCCACCCAACACGACAAGCCAGGTGGTGCCCATGCTCCAGCCGCTGGATTCCTAAAGTCAGAGGCCTGCTGGGGAGGAGCCATTTAGCTCCCTCTCTCAGGAATCCTGTCCCCAAGGAGGGCCACTGCTGGATGAAAACACTGGAGGCAGTGGACATGATGGACAACTGGTTTTCATGCATGGCTGTCCCTCTCAGGGCACAGAGGAGAAGGGGGCAGCCAAGGGCAGAGGATCTTAGGGGTGGCCTCTCTAAGCCCCAATCTTCCTCAGACAAGAATGGCCAGGCTACTTACACATGGCCAGTCTCATGGGCCACCACAAACGCTGACGAGAAGCCATCCTCATGGTTCAGGGTGCAGCTGCGGACAGGGTGGCACATCCCAGTGACAGGAGCATAGCCTAGGAGGAGACAAAAAGTGACTCCTGCTCCCAGACCACAGATGCTGCAAGAGCCCAAGCAGGGTAACCCCTCCCCACCATGCTGCTTTTCCAGGATGCAGTCTCTGGAACAAATGAGCAGGGCAAAGCGCCCCCTGCTGGTACAGCTTAGAAGATGCCTCCCCTGGCAGTAGGCCCACAGTCATCACCTTTTAAGTTCTGTGGCCACCCTGCCTGTCAAAGTCCACACTGCAGCTGATATCAATTTCCTGGTCCAGGTGTCACCTTCTGGGCCTTGTCTGCCACCTCTCAGGTTGAATTCTGGACTCTGTATTCTGTTCTAATGATGTACTTGTGAACCCTCACCCCAAATCATACTCTTCATTACTTATTTATAAGTACTGAATACTTTGCTATTTTTTCAATTATCTGTGGCTGTTTTTAGCCCATTGCTTTTTTGCATAAACATCAGAATCAGTCTAGTTCTAATATTCTAAATATTCTTTTGGAGCTGAACTTACTTTGGAGCTCATTGGCATTGACCATATACACAATGGGAGAAAACTTTCAGCTTTATGACAGTGAATATTCCTCTCTATACCATGGCATATCCCTTCCTTTATTTGATCTTTTATGATTTCTTTCAAAAATTTTTTATAGCTTTTTGGTCTAGGCCTTAGACATACTTTTTTGACTTGTTCCTATGTGTCTTCTGTTGTAAATGAAACTTGCTTTTACATTTTAGCTTCTAAAAACTAGTATTCTAGTTATTAGAATACAGAAATTCAATTGATGTTTTTTAATATTAATATCATCTCCAGTAATTTTAATTACTTACTCATAGATTCTTTTGTATTTATTTATGAATGCAAGCATACCATCTTTAAACAAGAGTTTCATTTCTTCCTGTTTGATTCTTATATTTTTATTTCTTTTTCTTGCCTTATTTCACTGGTTAGGATCTCCACTGCAATGTTGAATAGAAGTGTTCTTGGTTCTTTGTAAACATCTTTACCATATTAGAAAAGTTTATTCTACTCCTAGTTCCAAAGAATGTTTTTATTATAAATGGATCTTAATTTTTGTTAAATACTTTTTCTGGATCAACTGAGATGATCATATGGTGTTCTCCTTTATTCTGTTGATGTGATGAATTAAAATAGTTGATTGTCCATTGTTAAACAATTCTGTATTTCTAGAATAAATTTAAATTCATTGTGATACAGTACCTTTAAACAAATCTGGCTCCAGATTTGACTTTCTAATACCTTGCTTTGGGAAATTCTTCCTTGTAATTTTTTCTCAGATTTTGCTATCAAACTTAGATAAGTCTCATAAAATTAGGTGGAATATGTTCCTTCTATTTTCATTCTCTGAAAGTTTGTATATGACTGGTGTTATTCTTCCTTAAACATTAGGAAAAATTACCTGGTAAAGCTATCAAGCTCTGGCGTTTACCTTAAAGAAAGGCTTTAAATTATAAATTTAATTTTTAATAGATGAGAATATTCAGGCTTTCTATTATTTTCCCAGCTCAATTTATATCTCTCCAAGGATCTGTACCTTTCATCTAAATTGACAAATTAATTAATTGACATAAAGCTATTCAAAATATCTTCTTACTATCTTTTAAAAACTCTGTAGGATGTCCCCTTTGCATTCCTCATCTTTGCAAATTTGCATTTTCTTTCTTTTTTAAAATTAGCATTGCTAGGGGTTTTTCAAGGAATTGAATTTTTGGTTCTGTTACGTTTCTTTATTGTAATTGTTCTCCATTGTAACAATCCTGCTCTTAACTTTTAATATCTTTCCTTCTAGTTTTGTTGGATTTAGTTTGTTGTTCTTTGGCAAATTTCGTGAGACATATGCATATATGATTGACTTTTCAACCTTCTTTCCTAACGAATGCACAGAAGGCTATACTTATCTACTCATTACATTAGCTACATGTTCCAGTTTTGATATCATCATTATGATTCAGTTTAAAAATATATTCGAATTTTTTTCTGTTATTTCATCTTTGACCAGTTGATTATTTATAAGTGTACTGGTTAATTGCTAAGCATTTAAAATTTCTCATCTTTCTTTTCCAGCATGGTCAGGGAAGAGCTCTAAGTGCTTTAGAGGTTGGCAATTGATTCAAAGTTGTTTTCTAGAACCTGAGGAAGCCAATTACTCTGAAACCCAGACTCAGACACCATCTAGCCTTTGCCCTTCCAGATTCAGTCTCTGTTTGTCTGACCACTTCTGACCTTCCCCCGCTCTTGGAGGAAACAGCACAGGCCCTGATGGATTTCCAGAGCCAGGAGGTCACTAGTACCAACCTAAACCATCACACCACCCCCAAGGTGGCCTCAGTGCCCCCTGCTGACTCTTCCTTTGAATGGTCACTAGCTCAGCCCCGAGTCCCTGTAGGCGAGGCTCACCTTGCATGCCTGAAGGCCCAAAGTCCTGCCTTGTGAGGAAGATGGCGTGGTCGTGGTACTCATCATGGCCGGTGTCTGGCTTCTGCTGCAGATAGGCCCAGCGACAGACATTCTCCAGGCTCTGAGAGGGGTTCCCAATCTCGATGAGGCTGGTGGACTGCAGGGGGTAGGGAGAGAAGGAGGAGAGGGGTGGGTGTCTGGCAGACTGTTTGGGGGCTGAGCAGCCTGCAGTGTTGACAGATCTGGCTCTGTAGCATGAAGCCACCTGTCCAGTCACTCTCAGGACTTGTCTCCCACATGGCTCCATTCTTCTGAATGGAAGAAAAGGTTCCCAGTCGCCCTCACCTGCATAAGTTCCTCACAAAGACACACATGGTTTTCAGAGAAGACATGGAAACAGAGCTGTGAGATCACCCAGGGCTCACACAGTCTACCTGCCCTGCTGCATCTCCAGGGTCTCTGCACTCTACTAGGCACCTCCTCTGGGCAGCTTCTGATCAGGAGGCAAACGCGGTATATAGACCTCACCCCAAAATACTCACAGTTCTAGAAGGGTCCAGGGCAGGGGAGATGGAAATCCCAACATGGCAGGGGAGGATAACCTATGCTTTCCAACTGTTTGAAGGTACTTATGAAACACAACAAAGCGGAGGAAAAAAAATGCAACTGAGGTAGCACAGGAGTCGTGTAAAGAACAGAACAGGGAGTAAACATATCATTCCCACAGGGACCATGGTTAGGAGGCACTGGGAATAGTCACATTTTTTTTTTTTTGGTAGTGCTGATAGTACTGGAGTTTGAACTCAGAGCCTTAAGTCAGACCACAGCCCATTTTTGCTTTAGTGATTTTTATGACAGTGTCTCATGTTTTTGCCATGGATCAGCCTTAGACCTTGATCCTCCTATCTATGCCTCCCATGTAGCTTGGATTATAGATATGAACCACTAGGCCTGGTTTATTTCTTGAGATGTGGGTCTTGCTAACTTTTTTTCCTGGGCTGGTCTTTAACTGTAATCAGCCCATCTCCATCTCTGGAGTAGCTGGAGTTATAGGTGTGAGCCACTGTGCCTGGTTTCACATTCCATTTTATATCATGACTCACACCTGATAGCCAAGGCTGCCGAGGGTACACTCATTTTGCAACACTGCACTGGCTTATGTTTCATTTTGGTCCTCATACCACTTTGTGAGATGGAAACAGGTTCAGAGACGTTAAGTAGCTTGCGTCAGGGCACACAATGAGCAGGTAGAGAAATTGGACTTGAACACAGGACACCTAAACCCTAAATGTATATTCAGCCCACTGCCCTAAACTGCCTCCACAAATAAAGCATTCACACTGTGTTAGGTATTGTAAGTCATCTAGATGGGAATTTTTCTTTTTGGCAGTACTGGGTTTTGAACTCAGGGCCTCACGTATGTTAGGCAGGCATTCTACCACTTGAGCCACTCTGCCAACTGTTTTGTATTTTTTTTGAGATAGGGCCTCACAAACTATTTGCCCAGGCTGGCTTCAACCATGACCCTCCTGATCTCTACCTCCCAAGTAGCTAGGATTACAGGTGTGAGCCATGGGTGCCGAGCCTAGATGTGATTTAAAGTCCAGTGCACAGGAGGATGTATTTAGGTTCTATGCAAATACAGTGCCATTTTATATCAGGGACTTGAGCAGCCACTGATTTGGTGTCTTGAGGATCTAGGACTGATCCCCCAGGATACTGAGGGACAAACGGATGCCACAAGTTTATGGGTGTGTACAAACTTCCAGGTGTAGGTGTGGGGGAGTTTCAGAAGGAGAATGAAAGATTCAAGGCCAAGGAAGACAAGTCATTACCAGGGCTCTCGTGTTTAATGACAAGGTGGCAGAATAGTTCTTGAGTTCCCAGCACAAAAACAACTGTGAAGACTTTGCCTCCTGCTTCTGAGGTCAATGAGTTCTAATGAGGTAAGTAAGAAAGCAGGGTGAGACTTGGAACCCAGACCTGCTGCTCACTGGAACAGAAATGGAAGCCCACGGGAAGCTGGAGGAGAGCAAGGGGCAGTGCACTTCTTGCCCCCTCGTGATTGGGAGAAACACGGGACTGGCCCTGGCCAATGAACTGCTAACAAAAGTGAAGTGAGTCTCTACTTGGTTGGAACATTTTTTTCCAGTACTGAGAATTGAACTCAGGGCCTCTTCCTTGCTAGATAGGTTTTCTACCACTTGAGTCATGCCCCCAGCCCTTTGTGCTTTTAGTTTATTTTTGACAGTGTCTCCTTCTTTTGTCTCTGTGGCCTCAGACTGTAACCTTTGCCTCCCAAGTAGCTGGGATTACAGACACACACCACCACATCTGGCCCTTGGTTGGAGCACTTAATTGCCAATTGAGACCCTCCAGAGATCTCTCCCGTCTGCCACATGATCCTGCAACATTAAAATAGTGACTATGCTGCCATACCCAGGCCGTGAGTGACAATGCGACCAGAATCTTCTGCCAACTTACAACCAACATAGTGCATGAGCTGGAAGCCAGCCTTTGTTGTTTTCAGCCACTGGACAATGGAGCTTGTCTCTGCAACATAATCCTACTCACTCTCACTGACACAGGAGGAGCGGAGCGAGAGCATGGGCATTTGTATCACATCCAAACCAGATCCTCACAGCTCATCCTGAGTCCCTGCCAGGTGGCCCTATCTCCAGGTAACTTTGAATGGTCACAGCTCTGAGGAAGGAATTGACAGGACCTTCTTTCTCACTGTCTTCAGCTGTGGGTGGCATGGTTGGGAACCCTCTCAGATGGGTTTGATTTGGTTGTAAGCCCCTGAGCTGAAGATGGGCTGCCCAGGTCCAAATACAAGGGTCAGCACAAGGGTCATCCGTGATCACTTTTCTAGGACAGCTGCAGAGCCCCACTGAACAGCATCATGCCCATGACGCAGATCTACAGCCTTGATAGCCCACCTCCAGGGAAAGGGACCATGGTTACCCAGCTCAGATGCTGGGAGATTGTGTCCTGTGATAGGCCTGTCTGCCCTCAGGGTCTGAAGTTTCCAGTAGCAGGACAAACAATCCTAGTATGGTCTGTTCTGTGTCCTATTGGGCTGCACTCACTTTGCCCTGCCCTCTTTCCACAACAGCAGCCAAAGGGAAACTCCCCTTTGGCAAAATATACTTGTTCATTTTCATTTTTAGTGTATACTAATTATACAAAGGGAATTCATTGTGAGATGTTCATACATACAAATAATACGCCTTGATCACATTATCCCCTCTGTTATTCTTTCTTATTCCCTCTCTCTCTTTCCCTCTCTCTTTTTCTCTTTACAACTTTAAGGGGTTTCATTGTTCTATTTTCATATGTACATATAAAGTACTTCCCTTCTTTTAATCTAAGTCAGATTGCACACTTGGGGGGTGGGAGGGCCTAGGCCTTGCCAATGCCAGCGTCATATCTTTCTGGTCACTGTATAGTTCAGGGGTGAATACTCAAGCAAAGGGAAGTAAGGTATGAGATGGTGAGCCTGGAGCTGTCACCACAGGAGACCCCCACCTGAGGATGAAGACAACAGAGCAGAGTGGGGCCCTGGGATGGAGTTATCCAGGCCTGAAGCCTGCCTACCATGGGCCTGTTTGTTACCTGTTGCTATACAACAAACTATCCCTAAACATAACTGCCTTAAGAAAACCCAGTGTTCATCGTCTGATGGTTTCTGTGGGTCAAGAATATAAAAGTAACCTAGCTGGGTTCTTTGGGCTCAGAACTCTCATATTTGCCAGCAAGCTGAGTGTGGGGCTGTGGTCTCATCTGAAGGCTCCACTGGGGGTGGTTCAGCAGCCAAGCTTGCTTCTTAATCATGGGCAAGACCCAGTTCCTTGTCAGCTGTTGGACTAAGGGCCCCTCAGCAGGCTGGGGGTGGGCGTCTTTCCACAGGGCAGCTCACACACAGAAGCAGCTTGTTTCCTGCAGTATGACTGACCCAAGAGACGGCAAGAGGGCGCACATCCAAGACAGCCACAGTCTACCAACAACCCAATTTCAGTCCAGCCTACGTTAAGCAGAGATTATCGCGCTAGGGCATGGAGTCACTGGAGAGGGGTTAAGTGGGGGCATTAAGGAGCAGTGAGGACTGCAACAAACTAAGGATCCTAGGCACAGCTTGAGGGACCACGTCCACTGAGTGCCAGCCTATGGTTGGCATGCAGGAACAGTGGGCCTGGGGTTGCTAGACTAGATGTCTCAGGTCATTAAATCCAGATTTTACAAAGATGCAAACCTAATAGTAAATGTTGATGCAAATGAAATAGGTTCTGTGGACAGGACAAAAATCCAGCCCCTCCAGGTCACCAGTTTGAGAACCCTGGAAGGATATAGTCTCGTCAGCGGACAGCCCTTCCACTATACTCTCTCAGACTGCACGTGACACTGGCTGATCTCCTTCCTCCCAGATGCTGGGCTTCTAAGAGTCAGTCCAGGCTCTCAGCCCCCCTTGGCAGCCACAGTGATTTTGCTGTTGCGGCAGGATAATTTATTGAAATATTGATTTGTGTTTTTGTTCTTGCCTTGTTTTGTTCTTTGCCTGTTCCAAGAAGGCAGACTGCCATTCGCGTTCTCTGACCCCACAGGGTTCATGTGCCCTTGGGATCCTGAGGAGGCTCCCCAGTGAAGGGGCAGAGAGAAGGACTGGAGAGCACTGTCATGACAGGAGAAGCTGTGCTGGAGGGGGTGGACTGCTGGGGAAGCAGCACTTCAGAACATGTGGCCATGTTTTGTGAGTCACGATTGTGGGTGTGGGGTACCCCAAGAAGTCAAGGAAGTGCTCTGTCAAGTGTTCAAGCATCCAGGACTCAATTATTACTGGGATCTTGAGTGACGAAATGTGTGTTGCTTATGTAATCCTGCCCTGTTATCCACGGGGGACTGGTATCAGGACCCTAGTGGACACCGCCATCTTTCTTCAAAACAATGTAGCATTTGCACAGAAACTCTGCACACCCTCCCTTGTGCTTTCAATCATCTCTAGATGATTTATAATACCTAAAATAATGAAAATGCCATGTATGTACTCGTTACTACTGTATTGTTTAGGGAGTTAGGACAAGAGAAAAACTGTACATGTTCAGTACAGACCTAATTTTTCCCCAAACATTTTCCACCCACATTTGGTTGAATTGGCAGAAGTTAGAGCCTGTGGACATGGAAGGCCAACTATACTTTCTATCTCTCTGCTGATGTCCTAACTTTTTCAAGGTCTGCCCTATCTCAGCTGGGCACCAAGGAGCCGAGAGGCAGGGTCCTTGCCCTTGTGAAATTTGGGCCATTCAAGAGGCTGTGGCGTGATCAAAGGGCAGCCAGTGACCAGGCATTGACCTTGTGCCAACAGCAAGGGCAGGGACCACGTGTACTTTAGAAAGAGCCGCCTCTGGGCAGTGAGGCTGGAGGATTAGGAAGGGACAGCCAGTGTGGCTGTTACAGTGTCCAGAGAGTCAGGAGCTGTGGGTAGCAGGATATGAGAGCTGTCAGGGCAGAGGGTGGTGACAATGGGGCAGAGATGTGCCGGTGTCTGGTTTTGATGACCAGTGGCAATGGAGACCATGGAGGAAGAGGTACAGAGACTGATGGGAAGAGGGCAGTGGGGAGGGGTGGGTTGCAGTGCTGGGGACACAGATGGGATGGTCTTTCTTGTCCAACTTGCTCACTTGGTGAGAACTCAGTTGTTGGCTTCAGGGAGCTCTCACGCTTTTTTTAGGAGGGGGGGGGCTGTTTTGGGGCTTGAACTCAGGGCCTATGCCTTGAGCTACTCTACCAGCCCTTTTTGTGTGTGTGTGTTGGGTATTTTCAAGATAGGGTCTTATGAACTATTTGCCTGGGCTGGCTTTGAACCACGATCCTCCTGATCTCTGCCTCCTGAGTAGCTAAGATTACAGGCGTAAGCCACTAGTGCCCGACAAGCCCTCATACTTCTTGGGGTACCATTCTCAAGGGTGACCAGTTCTAGTACTCAGCCTCAAGGTCAAAGGCCAACCTGGGACCCAAGTTAAGCCAAAGGAGAAGTCTCACAGGACTGAAAACCAGATGAAGTGGATTATGAACACCCACAGCTCCTGCCTCCTGCATGGGTCTCCCTTCCTTCAGTATGTGTTCCTCCACTTCTTGACTACGCCAAGTCCTTTCCCATTGGCTCCATGTGCCCCTCAGGACTCCTTGCAGTCTTCTGCCAGAGGCTCCAGGGGCAGCTGGGCAGGTCTGGGTCCCAGGAGGGAGATCTGGGTTGGCTGTGGACAGGGCTAGGCACCCACTACTAGAGGCAGCCCAGTTGCCACTGGCTCAGCTGCAGGGAGACCCCTGAAAAAGCCCAGGTCAGACATCTCTCCAGGCTCTGCGGTGGGGATGCAGTCAGCCATGAATTCCACAGACCAGCAGCCTCTGGCAGGGGCAGCCACAGGAGAAGTAAGGCAGTGTGACTGGACATTTCCATAACCCGCAGCTGGATGGCAGCTGCAGGGTCCATCTGTCAAGGAAACAAGGACTCCTGAGTCCTGGGAGCCACAACTTCACAGTGAGAACAGCTCCCAGAACTCTGAGCCCTGGCTTGGGGACCCCAAAAGGGCCAGGTCCAGGCCCAGGAAGCCAGCAGTGTGGAGCTATGGACAGAGCCTCTGGGCCCACCCAGCAGGATGCAGGGGTCCCAGGTAGGCTGAGCCCTCCCTCACCCACTGAATTGTCTAGTTCAAAGGATGAAAGAGGGGCCTTCCCAAGAGGCATCCAGGTCCCCACAGGGACCGAGATGAGTGGTGGGCTCTGCCAGTGCTCACATGGAAGACCCCTGTTTGAATATGGCACCTGTTGTTACAGATATCAGCTCCCTATCTGGATGCACTGCTCAAGTGTCTTGTGTTGTGGAGGTGAAGCCGCCTCTACAATGCCTCGTGCATCTTCCTGCCTCTCCTGGGCTTGTGCAGAAATCATGCTTGGTCACTGTGAGCAAAGACCCAGCTCCATGTGGAGACACAGGAGGAAGATACCCACCCTGGCCTTCCCAGAGCAGCCTCAGGAACCTGGTCCCAAGAAAGCCAGTGCCACTGTTCATTCTGAGAGTGGCCACAGGTCTGTCTGGCTCTCTTAACCTGGATGGAAGGGGTCTGAGGACCTATAAGAAGGGCCTAGTGATCCAACTGCTGGCTATAGAGGAGCTTCCCTAAGGTTTAAGAGCCTTGGGGTCAGGAGAGTCACTTTGTTGAGCTCTCCCCATGGCTGGCAGGAGTCTTGACCAAGGGCAGGACAAGAGACACTGTGGGTCTTAGAACCTCAGACCAAGCTTGTAGGGGTTTAGGTGACACCACTCCACCCTTGGAGAACACCTAGGAGCTAAAGGGATCCTCTAGCCCTTGGCTGGGCAAGTGGACTGTGTGCAGCCCCAGCTCCAGCTCCTGTTGCCATGCTCTGAGCTGCCTTTCTGGTCCTGTTTCCTTGACAAACCTGGACACACTGGATACCTGTGTTGATGTGTCAGTCACTCCTGCTAGTCTCTGACTCTGAGGAATTATAATCCCTGAAGAGCAGAAGTGACACTGGACACGCGTCTGTACCCCGGGTCTGGCCCACACTTGTATTCAGTAGCACCTGCTCATTCATTCATTCAGCAGTTGTTTACTGAGGAAGTCCAGCCTCTGCTCTGAATGCAGCAGTGAGCGAGAGCAGCAGTGTGCCTGCTGCTGGGCACTCCCATTTATTACCGAAGGAAGGAAGAAAGGAAGGAAAGAAGGAAGGGAGGGAGGGAGGCAGGTAGGAAGGGAGGAAGCTGAAGTGACTCCAGAACACAGAAGTAACTCGCCTCAAAATCCCACAGCTAGAAAGAGGTGGAGTTTAGCCATGCAGAGGTTCATAGGGAGTCCTATTCTCTACAGGTAAAGGAAAGACAAAGCAGCGAGGTGGCCACCAGGTGGCGCTGCTGCAGCAAGAAAAAAGTGTCCAGGTTTAGGCAGTCTGGCGGGATGCTCCTGAACCAGTGCTAGGCTGAGAGCAGCCCCAAACCTGGGAACTGGGGGCTCTCGGGGGCTCAGACACTGCCTCTAGGGTTCCACCCTAAATAAACCAATTAAGGCCTGTGCAAAAGTTCTGTTCCAATCATTGCTCTCTGACATTTCCATTGTTTGCTCTAGAATGAGCTGAATTATTTATGTTCTTCCCTCCTTCAGTCAAGGAGACAGCAAAACAGGATCTGCAACCCAGTCTTCCTGGAAGCAGCTGGGCCTGCTGGGTGCTGCCATGTGTTAGTGAGACCCAGGCCCCATACTCAATCTTAGAGCTACAGGCAGGTGGCAGAGGGACTCACCTGGGCAGCATGAAGACCCTGGAGCTATAGGCATAGTCCAAATCTCTCATCTGCTCTGTGTTCTTGGAAGAGTTACCTCGATGTTCTGGGCTTCCTAGATGCAAACTAGATACAACTAGGGCGGGGCTTCCATCCATGACAGGGCAGGGGCATAGTTGTACCCACAAATGTTCCTTGACCATGGTGGCAATCGTGACCAAGACAGACCATCTCTGGGGAGCTCCAAGAGGCTCTGGCTTCAGCTGGTGCCAAGTTCATCTCGAGATGCCTGCCAGCAGGAAAGGACCTCAGACCAGCCCTCCCCAATAGACACAAAACTGGACAGTGTGCAAAGGCACAGGGTTGGGCTCAGGTTAGAACACAAAGCTCAGTTTCCACACTGCTAATGTTTGTGACCAGGAAATTTCCTGTGGAGAGGGGTCTGTCTTGTGCATTGTAGGACGCACAGGACTGTACTTGCCAAAAGCCAGTGGCATCCCCTTCTCCTAGTTATGAAAACCCCAAATGCCTCTGGATAATCCCAAATATCCCCCAGATGGCAAAATCTCTTGGTTGGGAGCATTTGGCATGGAGGAACACCCTTGGGGGGCAAGGGGCAAGGAACCTGAAGTTTGTGCTCACCAGCCTGCTGGCATCACAGAAGCCAGCCCATCCTCCCAGAAGCAAAGTTGCCCTGCCACTGTGTGACCATGGCAGGCTGTGCTCGGTCAGGTGGAGATGACAGTAGTGACTACAGGGATTTGTTTCAAGACCTCCTGGGGATGCTTGAAAGTGCAGGTACTATCAAACGCTATAAATACTACATCTTTTCCTACACATGCACAATGTGATAAGGTGTAATTTATAAATCAGGCACAGTAAGACATAAGCAACTCATAATAAAACAGAACAATTTTAACAATATGATGTCAGGAAAATTATGTGAATGTAAGCTCTCTCTTTCTCTCTGACAAATAATACTTTTGGACCTTGCTTGACCACGGGCAGCTGAGGGAAGTACAGCCCTGCAACGGCTTTGGCTGGCACTTGACTCAAAAGCAGCCCGGCAAGTAAGAACCTGCATGTGTACCCTGTGGTTGGCTGGGCTGGCATTTGACAGACCTCCTCTTATTGGAGAAGTGAAGGCTCTGTGATAGTGAATACCTCACTGAAGTGTCCGCAAGTCTCAATAAGGCAAGAATGACTGCCAGGGACAGTCCCTGCTCCATGCACACATGCTCTGCCTGGCTGACTGCAGCATGGGATCCTGTGGTCAGGGCTCTCCTACCACCAGCTCCAGCATGCAAGGCAGGGCAGACAGCTGAAATCTCACAACAGGCCTCTGAGTGAGGGCAGGAAGGTGTCCCTCACCTACATGCTGAGATTCCTACAGCAGGAACACATTTTTTTTTTTTTTTGGTGAAAAGATTCTATGTAATAATAATATAAGAGTTGTATTGGCCATCCATGAGCTTTATCAATTTTTGAAAGAGTATTTTACCATACAGATACGAATTACACTTTCTTGTTACAGAGTTCTTCTAATCCAGTATTAAAAGACCTAGTTTCAAATTTGCCACCAGGAAATACGGATGTCTACATCTTATTTCATTGTGAAAATATGCTAAGACTGAGCCCAGAATTTAGTCCAGTTCTGTTAAGAACTGTGTCTAGTCATCCAGTTCACCATAAAGAAAACAAACCAGCATCCACATATTTGCATATACAAGAGCAATCAAGGTGAGAGCAGAGGAGTGGAATGGAAATATAATGGAGGGGTGAACTAGTTCAAAGTACACTGTATGGATGTATGGAATTATCACAATGAAATCCCCTTGAATTATTAATGTATGCTAATTCAAAAATAAAAATTTTTAGAGAACAATCAATGCACAGTTGCTGACATCATGTCTCTTAGTAACCAACATCCATGTTTGCCTGCAACTGAGCAGGACTTTAACTGCTAAAACCAGGGGAGTTCTGGGCAAATCAGGATGGGTGAATTGTCTATTTCATGGTCTCTTGAAAAAGGAGAAGGTAAAAACTGGAGTCTTACCCACAGTTGGCTTGATGACTTTATCCCTGGCCGACATTAGAAGCAACTGACTTCTATAACTGCTGGCAACTTCTCACTTGGTGACACATGACACTCTCCAACACTATGGGGATGCTGTGGAGAGTGGATGACATCATAGCAAGGAGAACCATATATTGGTGGCTCTTTGATACCAACTTAAAGATTTCAGTAGAAAATCTCCAAGACATCATTTCAAATGGCTTCCCTGCAGGGTTGGTATTTGCTTCTCATTCTCACAAATCTCTGAAGACAAGTGTATGGTTTATATAGGAAGTGTCTCCCCAAAAGGCTCATGTGTTGGGGGCTTGTCTCCATGTGGTGGTGCTATTTTGGGGAGGCACTGTAAACTTTCTGAGGTAGAACCTAGCTAGAGGAAGTAGGTCATTGGGGGCATGTGGTTGAGAACTGTATCTTGCCCTGGGGGAACACATTTTACTTCCAGTTCTTCTTCTGGGAGCCTAAGAAACTGGTCACAGAGAGCGCCACCCAGTTAGAACAGGATTTTTACTGTGCCCCTTCCCAGGCATGAGCTACCATAGGCTTTGGGAAGCTAGCTAAGTAGGCCTCTTGCTATGGCCTAAATGTTGGTGTCTCCTTGAAATTCACATGTTGAAATCAAATTTCCAGTGTAACAGTATTAAGAAGGGGGGCTTTTAGGGGAGGTCATTGGGTCACGAGGATGGAGTTCCCATGAGTAGGATTAGTGCCCATGTAACAGAGACCTGAGGGAGCCCATTCACCCTTCCACCGTGCTGTGAGGATGCAACTAGAAGGTGCTATCTATGAGGAATGGGCCCTTACCAGACACGGAATCTGCTGGCCTTGACCTTGAACTTTATAAATTTCTGTTGTTAGGGAGGTCTGGGGTCTAATATTTCCTCATCCTTCTTTGGACCTAGCGGTGCCCAGATCAGGTAGGTCAAGGCTGACTGGGGACTGGCCACCAGTCCTTATGTTCATCAGGTTGGGGATTGGGATCCAGAAGGTGAGGAGGACAGGGTGTGTTTGGCGCTCTAGTGTCCCTGACTCAGGGCTGTCTGCAAGGACCCTCAGTGTCTCCCCCTACCCTAAAACTCTCCCTTTCTCCGCCCCCTCCCCCACTTTCCTGCCTGTGGCTGGGCTGCTCCACATCCTCTACCTACAGGCAAGTGATAGCTGGGAACATACAGCAAGAACACAGTGGCGATGGTTCAGGGCCCTGGATACTGAGCACCATGGCTCTAGACATGTCTAGTCCTCACTCCAGAGCACTCTCTTTTCTTGCCTTCCACTAAGAGACTCAGTCAGAATTTCTCAGACCCCTCACCTCAAGTGCTGAAAATTTCAACCTGTACTCCATACTTTGTCTTAACTTGGCCTTTCATGACCTGATACCTTATGTCCTTCTCTGACTGTCCCCAAGTCTCTGGCTTTCATTTGCTTTGATTTTCATCATCCTAGGAAGTATTTAAAATGAGAACAGTTGAGTAGCGTTGGTACCTTCTCAAAAAATCAATTGAAAAGCCAGTTGCTATGCAACCCTCGAGTGTTGCGATGCTCTGCTCCCTGGCTGATGGCATATTGTATAAAATAAGATAATCTCTTTTCTTCTGCTTTTTTTTTTTTAAGAAATGGAGAAAAATGTTGTTTAAGGAAAAACTTGTGATAACTCAGAGGCTTCTCATAAGCTAGAAGACAAACAACATGTCACTCATATAAGTGCTACCAATTTTATCCCTGCTGGAGCCTGGTAGGACCTGGGGACACACGAGGGTGGGGAGTGGAAGGTGGAGGAGCCCATCTATTTCTGTCACAATTAGGAATGAACAGTAGGAGCTGAGTACTTGAGCCACTTTCTGTCCAAGCCAGGGTCACAGCCCTTCAGTCTCCTGGAATCTACCCTAACCATGGTAGGCACAGCTCAGGGTCCTCTGGGTGACACCCACCTTGGTTTTGTCATGCTTAAATTCCTCCAGAGATGAGCGCCTCATTCCTCAACAGGAAACCTGAGGTCCCTTGCAGAACTCACCTCCACTGTGAGCCAGGCTCTGTTCCCAGAGCTCCTTGTAGAAGCTTCAGCTTTGCTTTTCCTCCAACCTAACAAGCAAAGCCCCATTCTCTTGGCTGTGGATGCCTGGCCTCTCGCCACTCAGGTCTCTGCTGGGGGTCATCTGCTGATTACTCCACCCAAGGTCCACCCCACCTTGTCTTATTTCCTTCACGGTGCTGGTATTATTTTGTTCACTGTTCTGCTGCCTTGAGGGGCTCCTGGGCCCCTCTTGGGTCATGTACATACCCAGGGTCGAACAGGGTAAAGCCAGAGCAGTGCTCAGGAACCAGGAGTTCCATTCTGGTCAAATGCTCCAGGGGTTCCCAGGCTCCATTCCCTCCTCCGTCCATGACAGACCCCAGTGACTCCAACACAAGGCCTTACCCCCAGAACTATGCAAATCAGAGTCTGACTGGTGGACACAGACACCACCCATATAGGATAAGTACAGAAATTTGAAACTTTTATAAGCAACTGGGTGGAGTGAGCTTATTATGAAATTTAATTATAAAAAACCAAGGCTGGGATTTTTATAGCTTGAGTCTTGTCACATTTGCCCTTTCTAATAATTCACTGGAAATTAATTTTACAAAAGTACTGGTCTGCAGTAGCTTAGAAATGGGGCAGGGGAGGCCCAATCCTTTGGTGCCAAGGGGCACCATGTGCTTGGCCAGGCATCCTGGGCCTTGGCAGTTGCCCTCAGGGATTGTCCCTCTTCTATGTCAGCTGAGGTCCTCAGTAAATGCAAGTCTGCTCCTTTCCCACAGACACTGTTTCCAAACCTGCAGCTCAGGACTGTGTTTGCTTACGTCAACCACAGACCACAGCCAGGCACAATGTCCCCTGTGACTGTGTGGATCTGAAATGTCCCCTAAAAACTCTGCATTGAAGCTTGGTCTCCAGTTGAAGGCACTGCTGGAGGTGGGGGAAATTTAGGAGGTGGGGCCTAGTGAGAGGAAGTTAGGTCATTGGACTTAGCTTCCTGGCTGCCAGGAAGTGAGCAGGCCTTCTACAGTCCTCCATGATGTTCAGCCTTGCCACAGGCCCCAAAATAATGGAGTAAATAACCAGGGACTGAACTCCCTGAAACATTAAGACAAAGAAAACCTTTCCTCCTTTTAAGTTGTTTATCCCAGGCGTTTTGTCATAGCTACGGAAAGCTGACTAACATAGCCCCATCCACGGCTCCTAGTATTTGGGGCTGAGTGTTTTTGTTTCCGGCGCTGAGCCCATGCACCTGGCCCAGAAACTTTCTCTCTGCTTTCCCTGTGGACCTGGCAGAAAAAGCCCCCTTTATATTCTTAACAGCATTTGTTTTGCTGTGTATATTCTTTTTTCTGCTTGATCAACAGCAAACTTAGATATTCTCCCATTTTTTCAGCCATTTGTATTTTTCTTCTGTTCATTTCCTTTGCTGATTTCACTTCCCCTGATTTGCAAGAGCTCTCCACATATTAGGATATCTTTGTTGTTTTGCAGATGCTTTGCCTGCGTGTGGTCTGCCTTTTAATTATGTTTTCAACAGGTGTTTTATGTTTTAAGGAATCAAATACTTCTACCCTCCCCTTTCCAATTCCTTCTACTGGATATGTCTTAGTGAGTCCTGGCAATCAGCTTTTTCTTCTTTTTTGTTTTGGTGGTACTGAGGTTTGAACTGAGGGCCTCATGCTTGCCAGGCTGGTGCTCTACCACTTGAGCCATGCTCCAGCCCAGTGTTTTCTTCTTGACTTGTATGACTTAAATAGTTGAATGGTGTGTTACTTATATTGACAATATGATAATGTAATTTAATAGGTTTCATATAACTTATTCATAATGTTTAATAACATTCCACTCATATTTGTCATTTGTTATATTACTAAGTTACCTCTGGAAGGAATATTTTCAGCTGTTTTATTCAACTGATCTGTCTGCTTAGCTTACACTTAGTAATTACAATATTATTTGAATTATTTTCACTTTAAAAAGTATTTGGAGTAATATACTTGGCTTTCAAAGCTTTTTCAGCCATTCTTGACCATTCATGTTCTAACTAAACCTTAGAGGCATTTCATCAAACTTCCAATTATTAATCTGGGAAAAGCCAACAGCTCAATTCTATCAGTCTTTCCAGAAAGGACAGTCTGTATCCACTTATTTTCATTTTTTCCTATAATCGACAATGTGCAATTGTCTTTCTCTCAGTCTCGTGTCTGTCTTGCCAGTGCTATTTCAGGTATTTGGTATTTTTCGTGGCTATCATACAAGGCACTTGACTTTCCCTATTAGCCTTCTTACCAGGGTGTGGCTGGTTCACATGGACGTTTCTGATCTTTGCATAATTTATACAGTCGCGTACTGCAGAACAACACTGCACTCAAGGCGGGGTCACATATATGATGGTGGCCCAGTGAGTGCCTAGAAATGTCACAGCCACCTCTGTGTACAAACTCTATGAGGTTTTCACAACAACAAAATCACCTCATGACACATTTTTCCAATAGGTCCGGTTGTTAAGTGATGCAAGACTATCTTTGTCCTGTTCACTAAAGTCTGATGAGCTCTATAAGTTTCACAACAGTTTGGGTTTTCCTGGCACACCACTAACAGCAAGCAATTATGACTTGTCTGCTTTTTCCCAATGGTAGTTTCTTGTCACATAAATTTGTCCAGAGTTTATGTGTCTTTTTCTTGTTTCCAATTCTATCCCCACTGCCTCTAAGACAGCATTTTTCCAAAGCAAGTCCTGTCGAATTAGGTGGAGAAAGGGGCTCTGGTGAGAAACGGGTTTGAGGAACAATGTATGCCAATCCATTCCTCAGACACTCACCAGAGACTCCCAGCCTCTGGGAGATGGAGCCATCAGGAATACCGATTTCCTTTGTTTCACAAGCTTTGTTTGACCCTCTGTTTTCCTGTGTAACCATCTATTCACATCCAAAGAAACAGCTCTGTGCAACACTTTTAGGCAAATGTGCTTCTTTTTCCACATTTACATAAAATTTGGGTTGTCATGCTATCGTCTGTTACTAGTTTTCTCATATTGTTGAAATCAAGAGACCCCTCCTCAGCTGTGATGGACCAGTCAACCCTGGATCCACCTGTCTTCATCATCTTGGGGTAGCTTTGGGGGTCTCTATCTCAGCTGTCCCCTCTCTCAGCAAGTTCCCCCATGCAAACAACCTCATCTCTCATCTCTAGGCTCCAGACTTCCCCACAGGGCTCCAGACGCATGAGCTGACCTCCACCTGGTCACCTGGGTGGCCCCAGGCACCTATGACCCAGAGTCCCAACTGGCTTACCAGCTTCTCCTCAGCCCAGCTTCTCCTCTTGAGTCTCCATCATGAGCATGTGTATTGATGAAATACCTAAGGTTTCCAATTTTATTATCAGAAATGGTTTAGGGAGCTTACAGTTTTGCAGGTTAAGTCCAAGGGAAGGCATTGACTTGGCCTAAGCCACAGCTCCTGAGACAGGAGGACAGGGAAGTATAGGTTGGTCGAGAATGAATAAAGAGATACTAATCCAAGTTCTGCCTTAGGACATGCCCCCTCAAGGAAACACCTGGTCTTACATTGTGGTCAAGTCAGTAACTGCTGTATACTTTATCAGGAGGATTGTTTGCCCAGAAGGAAAAATACCCAAACTGGCATGTGCTGAGGGCTGGGGAACCTGACTTCAGATGACCTTTTGAGACACCTCCCCTAACTTAAAGCATCATACCTATGGAATGCATGTCACTTGTGATTATAAAATTGTAATTACATGCATTGTGGGTATGCACAGGCACAGTCAAAACTAAGTTATATAACATCCTCCTGCCAACCAAAGCTGTCAGTAACAAGAGCGACGCCCCTGTCAAGCCCTCTGTCAACCCCCATTCCTGCCCAGCTTTGGCCTGAAATTATGACACAAACAGGAGAATAGGGCCTGGAACCTTTTCACTCAGGCCCGCTTCTGTCTGCTGTGGGAGTATATTCCAGTTTCAAGAAATCTACGCTTTGTGTGCTCCTGTGTGTTTTGTCCAGTTCTTTATACAATTCACCAAGAATCTGGAAGACTCACAACCAAGAGGCGCCCAGAACCCCACACGGTAACACAACCACCTGGCAGCACACAGGAGTCCAAGGATCCTCTTAGAAATGCAAATCTGATGGTATCTTCTGCTTAAATGGCCCTAAGAAGGCCAAACTTAACAGCAGAAGGGGCAGGAGCACTGCCATCTGACCCATGCTTGGCGCTTCCCTTTCTACCCGGCTGTTCCTCTAGCACACGTCACTCACTCTCCAGTGTTGGGACTCCCAATATCTCCAGGTGGGCTCCTTCCCCTTCTCTGATCTCCATCTCTAATTCTCAGCTGCAAGTCACTTTCTCTATTGCTTTTCCTGACTCTGTAAGTAAAGAGGGCCTGCTCCACAATTCTACCCAGCCCCAGATGCTCTGGTGTATTATTGTTTTGTTTTTTTTTTTTTTTTGGTGGTGGTATTGGGGTTTGAACTCAGGGCCTTAAACTTGCTGGACAGAAGCTCTACCATTTATACCACACTCCCTGCCCTTTTTGCTTTAGATGTTATTTGGATATGGGCTCAAACTTTTTGCCCAGTGTTGGCCTTAGACCTGATCCTCCTACCGCTGTTTCCTGGATAGCTGGAATTGCAGGTATGGCCACCACACTTGGCTTGTTGGTTGAGATGGGATCTCTCTAACATTTGCCCTGGCTGGCCTTGAACTCTATCCTCCCCAATCTCTGCCTCTCTAGTAGCTGGATTACAGGTCTGAGCCATGACAACCAACTCAGACACTGTTACAACTGCTTTCTTGTCTGCATCTCTCTTCTAGAAGAATCCCCCTGAACATAGGGATCAAGCCAGTGATTACTCCAAGCACAGCACTTCACACGTACAAGCCCTTCAAAACAGTATTTGTTAGATGATGAGTTTTGTCAGCAGCAAACCGATGTGATGAATTACAGACCAGACTTCCTGATATTAAAGGTTCTCCACATTCCTAGGATCAATCCTGTGTCATTGAGGTAGAAGTTCCTCTTTGTGAGTCATTCATTTGAACGCTGCATGCCTTACGAGTTTTACGTCTGTTTTTAAAAGCAAGACAGGTCTGTGCTTTGTTATGAACACGCTACCTTGGTTAGCTTTGGGTGTTTGGGTCACACTGAATACAAAGAAATGAGTTATGTGGATTTCGGAATTATATTGTAGGACCCTTGCTTAATAAGTCTTTGAATTTAGGAAGACTGGCAAAAATAACACTTGGCAAAAATAGATGATCAGACTTTCTACACAGGGGTAATTTTTTTTTTTTCTTACGGTCGTGGAGTTTGAACTCAGGGATTCATGCTTTCTTTTCCTATTTAATGCTTCCTGCCATCTCTGGAATGATAGGCACATGCCACCAGGCCCAGCTTTTTTCTATTAAGATGGGGGTTTCATGGACTTTTTTGTCTTCAAACTGAAATACTCCCAATCTCATCCTCTCACATAGCTTGGGGTGACAGGCACGTGCCACTAGTGTCTGGCTACATAGGTGTATCTTAAAATAACTTTGACAATGGTAAAGAGCTTGAGTTCCCTCTGTGGTTGTGGGACTCGGGGTGTGTGCTACCTTTTGTAGAGGCAGAGTTGAAATAGTCCCATTTCTCCAGGAAATCTGCAGTTTCCCCAGGATCTCCAGCTCCCCAATACACAGACCCTTGAATTCTGATTTTGACTTTCTGTCAACATTGTCACTGTGACCATACTTTTACCTACCTTCCTACCTGAACTAGTTAATGAAAAAAATAAAAAAAGAAAAAGAAATGGCTTTGGATGGGGACAACTCAGCAGAGCCTGTGAAGAAGTTACTAACAAGCTGTGCTCTGTTGAGCACTCAAGACAAGGAAGAACACAGACTCTCAGGCCAAATAAGAGCCAGGCTTCACCAGCACGGGTAACAAGGAACCCTACACAATTTCCCAATTTTCCCTTTTAACCATTATGGGAGGGACCCGGTAGGGAACACAAGCTTCCCCCTGCCCCCAGTATCCATGGGACGGCTTTTTCCCCCTTCTGCCTCCTGAACGTAGAACAGATCATAAGTGCCCTACCCGTACATGCTGTGTGGCACAGACAAGGCCACATAAACTCCCATGCTCTGAAACCTACCCAACTCATTTTTTCGTAGTCAGTGGAGGTTCCTTTGTCCCAAATTGTCAAAGGTAGCATGTCAAAGACATGCAACACCTATTGCCCCACTTCTGAAAACTTCCAGAAGGCGTTATCACTATGCTCTTCCCTCAAGCCAAAGCCTGCAAATTCCTAAGACACAGAGGATCCTGGCCAGGGGTGGAAGAGCTGGAATGACCCAGCTTAGGGAGGGGGACATGGGAAGAGTAGAGAAGAGGGAACATGCCCTCTCCATGGAAGGTAGGAGAAGAGTCCTGTGGGACTGTCCAGACAGGAACTAATCTGGGCTAGGGCTCACCCCAGTCTTTGCTCCCCTGTGTCTCTGTGGTCCAGAGCTATCCTCTACAAACCCAGGACAGAGGACAGCGTGCACATGGTCCAGCATGGAAAGTCTCCCAACAGCTTCCCAGTGGGGCTGATGGCCTTGAGTGCCTTCTCTTCTGCCTGGAGAAGCATCTTACAGGTTTCACTGCAGTTGTCCTACAGCACCACGGGGCTTGGTTCCAGGGCTCCCCTTGGATGCAAAGGATGCTAAAGTCTCTTGCATGAAGTGATGTGGTATTTACACAGAATCTGTGCATATCCTCTTGTGTACTTCAGATTATGTCTAGATTACTACCAATACCTAATGCAATGTAACTGCTATGTCAATCATAACAGTACGTGTCTGCTTAGGGATTAATGACAAGAACAAAGCACTTTGCACATGGTCAGTACAGGCCTGTTTTTTTTAAATAATAGTAGTCGGTTGGGTCCATGGATGCCAAACCAGTAGCTATGAAGGGCTGACTGGTACACACCCTTTCTAGTCTTTTAGTTTGCATCTCTCTTCTTTTTCTGGATTAAATATGCCAGAGATTTACTTTTTCCCCAAGCTCTCTTCTTGATTTGATTCTATCATTTCTATTTTCTAATGCATTAATTGCTACCTTTTGTGAACTACTTTATTTTAATTTTATTTAGTGTTGGCTTTGAAAATGTTCTAATGTATTGAGTTGAATGCAGGTTTAGCTTGTTTCCATTCTCACATGTCTGACTTTGAAAAACACCCCTGAATTTGCCTCTAAGTACAGCTTTAGCTAGTAGTTTTCCCAACTGTCTGCAACTGCAGTGCTAATATTTTTCTTCCTGACAAGTTTTTAAAAACATTTTCAAATGGATTAGATTTTTTAGGTTTATCAATCCTCCCCCACACCAGTCCCTGCTCTCAGATTTGGGGCATTTTGTTGAAGAATATTGCTGGAGCCATTTTTACCATAGAAAATTCACTGACATTTTCTTGATGACCTAAATACTTTTATAATCTTTAAGTATTCTATCATTGCACAAAAAGAAGACACCTCTTTCAGTAGGGAAAGGAAAAATATGACACAACTACTAATTTTGATTTATTCAAACAGTTTGTTTGTAATATTATATGTTCTTTTAGGTACATAAAGATTCCTAACTAGTGCCCTCCCTGTGGCAAGAGTGACAAGCTTTGAGGAAGCCAGGAGATTAGACTCCAGGTCTGCTTTCCTGGGATTCATCCTGCCACATGAGCCCTTCTTTGACTTGCATTTTACCTGTGACATGCAATTTCATATTAATTTTTGAGATTGAAATTCTGTCTTTGAGCAGAAGTGAATAACTTTTCACATAATTCCTATGTCTCATATATTTGATCTTATTCTAGGTGATTTTCCATGACATCTAGAATTTGGTTGTCTGAATGGGCAACCCAACTCCTGTTCACCTGGCTGTGCCACTGGATCATTAGGCTGCAGGGTCCTTCCCTGTGAAATGGGACCATCAATAGTGTGGACCTCCCCACCTGGCTGTGGACTGAGTTAATGTATGGGAAGCATAGCCCACTGGGTGCTTCCTCCCCATCTCTCTAGGCATGGCATTCTCTTTTCTTTCATTCCCAGGTCACTGTTCCTGGTGGCTTTCTGCTCAGGGCCCATGCATACATCCATGTTTGCTATTAGGAAGGGGGGATCTAAGTTCAACCATAGGAGGAGGTAGGTAGAGCGAGAGGCCCAGTTGGAGTAGAAGACAGGGGGCAAGAGGAGATGAAGGCATGGAATTTAGGCAAGATTAGGAGTTGAAGTGAGGGTATATGAACCAGAAATTTCTGATGCTTTGACATTTGGGGTATTGTTGCCCCTGGAGGAATTACCCATCCTGGGATTGGCCAATTCCTAGAGGAAGTAAACAACTTGTATGTCTTTCCTATAAAAACCAACCAATCTTGAGCCCATATCCCCAGTCACCACCTGTATTGAACTCTACACTCTGAACTGCTATGATATCCATCTGCCCTCATCACCCCAGGGCCAGGTACCAGGCAACTTGGTACAGTCTTTATGTCCCAGGGTCTGCTGAAATTCTTCAAACTGGCCACTCGTCAGCCTGCTTACCCTGCATCCCTGGTCTTACCTGCAGAGACCACGATAGAGGCTCTCCTTCAGTTCGCCCATCTCTCTGCCTCCTGCCTCCCACCTCCCTTATACTTTCCTGTGCGGCCCACCCAAGATGTGGCATGCCTCCACCTCTTGGGTTCTGTGAGTAACAACTATCTCTTGAATGGCAGTAGTCTTTTGAACTGTTGGACTCACCAGGCTGAATAATAATAAAACCTACATTTTAAACAAGGGGTTATGGTGAAAGGGCACAGAGACACAGAGCTGGCTCACTAGCTTCTCGTTTTGTACAGAACCACAGGGTGTCTGGGGAGAGGCAGGGTGGTTTGGGCAAATTACATTATCAAAGGAGGGTCATGTCTTGCCACAGACCCCATTCAGTCCAAGACAGTGGAGGCTCTGGAATGTTGGCAGGCAGGACCTGGCACACAGTGTTACTCACCTTCCCATAGTTCAGCAGGATAATCCTCACCAGGACAACGTTGATGTGGGCCCCCAAGGACTCGTCATGATAGATTTCGTTCACCTGAAAGACAAGCAGGGCTACATCAGCCAGAACCACAGATTCAAAACTCTGGCTTTGCATATGGAGTTGTGATCCAACTATCCACCCCTGCCCCGCCACTCCCAGAGGGAGCCCTGGGACCCCTGCCCAACTCCTTCCTCTTCCTACTAACTTGCCATCAGCTCAGAACCACTTTTTGATCCATCTCTCCACTTCCTGCCCCTACCCTTGCAACCATCACCACCTCCTGGATTTCTTGCACCTGCCTCTTGGGAGCCCCCACCTGCCAGCCCAGGGATTCTTCACCTTGAGCCTGACTCAGACCCAGAAACTGAACACCTAAATGTGCCATAGCCTCTCACTGAAACCTGGAATTTCCTTTAAGAATGAACATGGGCAACAAATGCCAGCAACATGAGCAGTGTGTGGACTGTCCCCGGCAATGTCACTCCACAGTTGGTGGTGGTTGTGAGACGTTATACATGGCTACAACTGGCCCTCTATAGCCACAGGTCCCACATCCATGGCTCAACCAACCTCAGATCAAAAGTTTTTGGGAAAAAAATGTTGCTGAACATATACAGACTTTCTTCTTGTTATATTTCCTAAACAATGCAGTGTTAACAACGACTTACAACATTTATATTGTATTCGGGTTCTAAGTGCTCTGCAGATGGTTAGAAGTATACAGGAGGGTGGTGTAGGTTATATGCAAACTACTGCATTTTACAGAAGGGACCTGAGCACCCAAGGGGGTTGTGGAGTCAACCCACAGCAGATACCGGAGGAGGACTGAACTTGGAAACGGGGATCATTGTGGACCCTCCGCCAGGTCTACTTTTTTAGCTTGTTAATAAAGAACAGCTACTACTCTATCACTTTCCTTGTTCTGTTTCAATAGCTGTAGGTCCTATCACTGGCTTCCTTTGTTTTTTAGCACTATTGTGTTTTTGTGTAATTTTTTACATTTACACATTATTCTGAGCACATGTCTGCTAGCTTCTCCAAATGTCCAGGGGGCCCAAGGCACAAAAAAGGGAATGAGTCCCCTGTATCCATGCACAGTCATCATGGTCTTCTAGAACACGGGTCAGGTTAATCCTGGGCTCGGAGCTTCCTTCCTACTGCTCCTCCACTCCATCTTCCTGCCACACAGTCAGGATCCTCTATGGAGCAATCCCCCACCCCCACCTCCCTCGATGACTGACTAACTCTTCCTCCTACAGGCCAGCCTGGAAGTCACCTCCTCCTGGAAGGTCTTCCAGGTCTGCCCTGCTTCTATGGAGCCCAGGTGGTCCAATACTTCTTGAGGCCTCTGTCCCAAGACTGTAAGCTTCACTATAGTCCTTGTATGCCCAGGCCCCAGGGCACAGCAGCACAGGACAAGCAAGCACCTGTTGAAAGAACAAATCCACTGGTGCTCTCATTGCGTGGACAGACAGGGGCCAGCCACGCCCTTCACTGTGTGCAGTCTGCACCCAGAAGTCGCTGCTCAGCCTTTTGTGTGGACTGATACGGCCAAGCAGCACCTCCCAGAGCCCACGACATCTCAGGCCAGTGCTGTACATGCTTTGCAACTGATTTTCAGAGTCTCCATGTGCCCAATTGTAATTGCTACCTCTGAACAGTAGGAAGCCATCTTGGGGAATCTGAGAGTTGGCAAGGAAAATCAAATCAGGATGGATGTGAACAAGAAGCACATAAGGCCTGGAGCCCAGTAGCCGTTGTCATCACTGCTGCGGATAAAGAGGGCACCAATTGGAGATAAGAGTTAACACACTCACTGGTCCCCAGCTGACACCACCCTCCAGCCCAGCAAGCAGCATCTCCAGGAACTTCCTGTGCAGCATGTCTACACAGGGGGCTCCTTCCCCCTTCACTTTCCTTTCTTGTAGGAAAGGGGTGACTAATCAGACCTACAACAGCATGGATCTGATGGTCATCACAACTTGGCTTGAGTCTCCTGCATCTGCCACCTAGGCAGGGTGAACACTGGGCCCCTGAAGACCATCTACCAAATACCCAGGTGTCCGACAGGGTGAAGCCCCAGAGAGGTCCTCCAAGTCCCCTGGGATGCTTTGCCAACTCGCCCATCACCTGCAGTCTTCTCTGTAAAATCAGGGGAACACTCCCATCTCAAGAAGCTCTTGTGAGGATTCCGTTCCCAACTTGCGATGGAATGGTGTTTGTGAAAACTGAAACTGTATCTTTTCATTACTGGTAAACCATAGTGCCCTGCCATGCCCAGGAGGTTCTGGGAGTGGGGTGCGGGGGGCACCCTTACACCACAGATGTTCCTGCTCAGCTTTGAGGATCCAACTAGATTTTTTTAGTTTAGGCTGAGACAACAGCCTTGAAAACCAGTTTTTGTTAAGAGCGAATGGAGTTTTTTTTTTTTACATTTGGAAAGTTTTGCTTTATCTATGCTAAGCAAAACCTGACCAACTGGGCTCACAGAGTTCCACTGAAAATCACGGGGTAGGAGCAACCAAGGCCATGGATGGCCCTGCTGCAGCTGGAAGGGGCAAGAAAGCTGGGAGAGAAAGGATGCTCTTCACCCTTCCACCCCACCAGTGTGGTCATGCCTCAAGTTGGGGTGGGGCAGGGAAATCATCAAGAAGGAAAGAAAAGCAGAGAGGTGACAGCACTGTGTCAATATGCGGTGGCTCCAGACGACGCAGGGTGAAGCTCATCTTTCCTCAGTGGTGAGGGAACCTGAGAAGGAGGTGCAGCAAACAGGTATGTGCAGATGCCAGAGGCCTCCTGTGTCCCAAGCACACACAAGCAGGGTAGCTGGGGGCCGACGTGTAAGTTTACCTGGAGTGTGGACACCATCGAGTCTCTAAGAGGGAGCCCAGGGGTGGTGGTCTGCAGAAGAGGAGGAGGGCCTGCTTGCATGGCCGCTGCAGAGAGGACAAACCCCACTTGCAGTCTCCAGGGCCTCTGCAAGGTAAGAGTGTGGTGGGACAGATATGTGCCAAGGCAGACCAGCCATGCCCTGGGGGAGGAGGGTCAGGGGACTGAATGGTGCCACCAGCCCGTTCATGTGTTGGAGTTCTAACTCCCCAATGTGATGGCAGTTGGAGATGGGGCTTTGGGAGAAGATTAGGGTTAGGCGAGGACATAAGGGTGGGGCCCTTGTGGTGGGATTAGTGCCCTTGTGGGAAGAGACACCAAACAGCTGGCTTCTCTCCCTCTCCCTTTCTCTTTCCCCTCCATATGAAGACATGGCAAATGACAAAGAAGGCCCTTCTTGGGAAAGCCAATTGGTTGGCAACCTTGATCTGGAATTCCCAGTTTCCAGAACTGCATGAAATAAACTGTTATTTAAGCTCCCCAGTCTGTGGTATGCTATTATTCCAGCCCGAGCAAACTTAAATCAATCCTGAGTCAGGGCTCACTATGGTTTGAGTCTAAAATGTCTTCCAAAGGCCCATGTGTTGAAGGCCTGGCCCCCAGTCTGTGGCACTGTTGGGAGGAGGTGGAACCTTTGGGAGGTGGGGCCTAGTAGGAGGAAGTTAGCCCATTAGGGGCAGGCTCTTAAAAGGGATAATGGGATTCTCAGTCCCTTCCTGTCTCTCTGCTTCCCAGCAGCCATTAGGTGAGCAGCTTTGCTCTACCACACACTCCTTGCCATGATGTACTGTGTGCCACAGGCCCAAAGCAATAGGGCCAAATGACCATGGACTGAAACCTCTGAAACCATGAGCCAAAATAAACCTTTCTTCCTTTTAAGTTGATTATCTCAGGTATTTTGTCACTGCAACAGAAATCTGAGTACCACTTAGCCTTGCCCTTACTGTTCCTCCAAAGGCTCTTGAATGGGGAGGGCCTGAGCTACCTCTCAGGGCCAGGTGACATTTTTCCTTCTATTCTAGGATTGGATTGGGTGACATGAGACCTAAGAACTGAAAAAAGTTGCTTTTTCCCCCCATCTTTGAGACTCAGTGTATAAATGTTGACCTGCCATGGTTGTGAACCCCCAGCACAGCAACAGGGTCCTCTTACGTCCACAGTGGGACGTCTCAAAGTGTGCCAGCCACACCCAGGCCTGGAATCACACGGGTTCTCTGGCCTGGCTTCTTCTCCCTGGGCCAAAGGCAGGCCCAGACCCCATAGAGAGTGTCTGGCCTCATTGTTAATGCTTGGGATGCAACTAAACTAGCCTGGAACCAGCCCTCTTGTGTGGAGGTAGAGAGGGACCCATGGAAACAAAAATCCTGAGGGTTATGGTGAGCTCTCCACAATCCTGATTGTGCTGGTGAGGGTGTGGAAGGAAATGTGGGGAACCAGAGGGAGAGTGCATGTAGTCTGCCAGGTGGGAGTCGGTGTTGGGGAGGGTCTTCCCCTAAAGATATGGTGTGTCATGGGAGCTGAGAAATGGGAATGAGTTAGTTCAGCAAAACAGGGGTGGTGCTCCTGGCAGCGGGAGCAGTATGTGCAAATGGCCTGGGGTCAGAAGCAGTGAGGTGTGTTCCAAGTGTAGAGGGGATAGGATTGAGGGAGGGTTTCAGAAGGAGGTGGGAGAGGGGCACTGAGGTAGGACCACATATGTAAAGAGAAGGATGCTAACCCTGTTCAAATAGCAGTCAGGGGATATGGAACCTAGAGAGGGAGAACGACATTGCATTTTGCAGAATACTCTGGGTCCTTTATGGAAAGTGGATTACAGGGGTGGAGATGTGGGGATGTGGGGTTTAGATTCAGGGATGAGTGGAGAGGAGGGACAGACAGGAGGAGTGATGTGGACTGGAATGACCCCCCTCCTCTCCCACAGCCTTGGAGCACTCTGAGGTGGGTCTAACTCTGTTCCTTTTGGTGGAAAATGGAGACTGCCCATCCTTGTTCTATATGGAGCTGGGGGAGAGAGAAATGTCCTGAGGTTACCTCTCAGAGCATCCCCAGGACAATGCTACTCTGAAGCCCAGCTCTGCCTGCACTTAGGGCCTCCGGGGAAGGTAAGTGTGGGCCTGATCTGGGGTGGACCTCAAAGGGCCCCTGTCCCCCAGGTGATGCTCTGAGCCAGTGCTTGCAATTCCTCTGCAGGGCAAGACACCTGTTGGTGGGGATGGGTGGTAGTGGTGGTGTGGTTGTTCACAGCCCCACCTGAGCAATGGGGAAGCCAAGGCTCTGGGAAAACTGGACCTCCTGTTTCCACAGGGAGAAAGGTGAAGATGCAGGGCTGTCACCCCTCTGGGTTCCCTGCCAGTATCTGCCCTTCAGAGCACAAGCTCCTCAGTTCACCTGGCCCCACTCTCACCCCCAGGGGTGGGGCTTGTATCCTTTTTGGACATTGGGACAGGTCATGACCAGCCATTCCAGAAACCCTACTGCTTGACTGCAAGCTCTATGACACAGAAGGGCCACATCAGGGCCACTTCCAGACCACACTGTGCTGGGGAGGGGCCACACTGTGCTGGCCACACTGGGCTGGGGCTGCTAAGCGTGGGCTGCTGGAGCTAGGCGGCTCTTGTCTGCTGGGCTGGGGCCTGTGACTCAGGGCTTCTGAGGCCTCTGCTGGGCCTCCTTGGGCTGCTGGGAGTTGCACAGGGCTGTCTGGGAATGCTCCCAGCAGAGGTTGGTGCACAGCCATGACTTGCTGGCCGTGGCTTCCTCAGCTTGCCTGCCACAGTTGCCTTGACCATAGGCATCTTCCATGGTCTTCTCCCCGAGGAAGCCCCTGCCCTTCCACACAAAGCCCAGCTCCACAGCTTACTATGCATCCCTCCTCTTTGGGAGGACTCTGGGTGGGGTGAGCCCCAGACTTTCTAACTAAACACCCCCTCTGGGGGTGCTTCTGGGCATCCCTCCCTTCAGGCTGGATAGTTGGGACCTGCTCTGTGGTTTCCAGTCTGGAATCCTGCTCAGCAGTCCCTCCCTAGGCAGAGGGTCCCCATGGGGCATGGTGGCCTGGAGGTTACTGATCTATTGGCCTGGCTTGTCTCCTTGCTCCTGAGTGGCAAAGCAGAGAGCACAAACTGCAAGCAGGGTAGGGACCCACTGCTGTCTGTCCCCCATCCTCATATTTGGATCTATCAAGAACAGAATAGATGATTTATGGGGAATGTGAGATACTGTGGGGCCCCTGCAGTGCCTTGTCCTGTGCCCCACCCCCACCCCAGGGCATCACCTACTTCCCAGGGGCTGTGACCCAGCCCTGGCCCCTAGAGGCTGGATGTTCCTGCTGCCCACAGATGCTGCTCAGGTACAGCTGGGAAGCCGGCCCTGGTCAGAAGCCCAAAGGACCCACCTGGGCATGGGGACCCCTGGGAGAAGTTAGCAAGATTCCCAGTGAAACATGCACAGCCTCAATAGGAACACAGCTCCAACATTTCTGTGGAGCAGAGGGTTGACAGATGGGGCAAAAGGAGACAGAAGACGGAAGGCAGCCTCCACACAGCCCCTTCCTCCCCTGACCCCTCCCCCTCACCTCCCAGACAAGGAGCTGGGCAGAGCGCCCAGGGGCTTCTGGCCTTGTGTCTGATCCTCCCTCTTGGCACCATAGCGACCATTTCCTTCCCCTGTCTAAGACCCTCCACGGCCTCACAGTGCCTTGGGAGGCAGGCCCCGGGCACTCAGGCCCTCTCCACACTGGCTATGCTGCTTTCCTGACTAGAATCCTTCTCAGTCCGAACAGCTCACTCCACTCCAGAGGCCATCTGGCTTTCTTCCAAAGCCTGGCTACCCTCTCCTGGCATTGTGCAATGGCTCATGCCTGGAATTCCCACACTCCCTCTCCAGCCCCGAATTCTTTAGATATCTGCAGAGCATTTGAAAAAAAAAAAAAAAAGCCATAGTAATAAATACATTTCAAAGGAGGAAGGCATTCACTCCCATGCTTAAGCCCTCTCTACCTCAAGGCCTTCCCACTGTACTTGGAGTAACAGTGTAGCTCCTTAGCATGAATTCAAGGGAGGAAGAGCTGATCCTGTGGCCTCTTCTAGGCTCTTCCTTGCGTAGGGGACCTGCCCTTACCTCAGGGCCTTTGCACCTGCTTCACCTCCCCTAGCACTATTCCCAGCAGTATTGGGTGCTCAGTAAGCAGCTGAATGAATGAATGAAAGAATGAATGACTGTGGAAGACGTGCAACAATAGGAAATGGGCAAAATGTGGGACCCAGCAGACCCAGCAAAGGCCTGCCATGCCCTGCGAGGAGGAGGCTCCCAGCTAGGTGCTTCCCGTCCCCCACCCCAGCAGTCCTCCTCCTGCCCAACCCTGCACAGGCCTGTGTGCTGGGGAGAGACTGCTCTGCTCTGCCCAGACTGCAGGTGGAGGGAAGAAGCCCTGGAACAATGACCTTGAGACACGACTGAGAAATTGATCCTGGAATCTTTAAGCCTTGGGGGAAAAGGTTCAAAGCCGCAGCCCTTTCTCTGTGCAAGGCCAAGGGCTCTCTCATTTGGGGAAATACATTGCAATGCACCTTTTGCTTATGCAAAGTCGCAGCCAAGTGTCTGCTGTGGAATAGACAATCAGGAAGGACACAGCTCTGCATGACAAGGTAAAAGTCTGCCTTGGTGGTGCAGAATTCCACTCGGGAGTGACTGTGAGTCCTGGGGAGTG
This sequence comes from Castor canadensis, assembly GCF_047511655.1. Classification (NCBI taxonomy): domain Eukaryota; kingdom Metazoa; phylum Chordata; class Mammalia; order Rodentia; family Castoridae; genus Castor; species Castor canadensis. The sequence continues at coordinate 66,472,758 of NC_133401.1, forward strand.
GCCTGAAGTGGCTGGCAGGGGAGTCTCCCTTCTGCCGACATTGGGGAGGTGGTCCAGGACATGGGGTTCTATCTAGGGGAGGCCTGTTGGCCTGGCTGATTGCAGGGGGCAAGTGGGGCGGCCAATGTGGGAGGGAAGTGGGGAGTCAGAGGTGCTGGTGTGGTTCCCACTCCAAATGCCAAGCCTTCTGGAAAGATATTTCCTCAGCTCATCTGGTAAAACCCAGGCCTAAAAAGTCTGGAGGTTACGGGGTCAGGAGCACAGCTCCTGCATGGCTTCTTTGGGAACCCAGGAGTAAATGGGGAGAAGGCAGCTCTCTTTGTGGCCCCTTAGGAGGCCAGGTTTGGGCCTCCAGGATACAAACCTAGAAGACTGTAGGTCCATTGCCCACCAGTAGCTGGGGAGAGTTTGCATCTATGTGCATCTCCCTGGCATAGCCAGGGCTTCGGGGAGTGGGTGGTGGGGCTGGTCTTAACCTGAGGATACATGTTCCCTCCCAGGTCTTCTTACCCTTTCAGTTCTCAGCAAATGCTTTGTTGCCAATCCAAAGATAAACAGACCTCATTACTGCTCAAACCATCAAATATCAGGAAATGCAAATGTGCAGTCAAAATTACTGAGGTCAATGCCGTGAGGTGAAGTAGGAGGTGAGGCAGCCCCTCCTTCAACCTGAGGTGCAAGAACATTGTCCCCCAGACAGCTCCCCAGCCCCCAGACTGTAGATGAAGTCTGTTCCATCTCCTCACCTGTACAAGTCTTTACTCAACTGGGCTTAGGGTAACTGGGCAGGTGCCCCAGGGTGTGGACCATAGCTCCCCCAACCCAGGCATGCTAGTGATGCACAGAACCTAGTGCAAGCTCAGGGAATACTGACAGCCTAACTGTGATGCTGGGCACTGCTTGGAAAAACAGTTGCTGGGAAAACCCCTGCAATGTTGGCACTGCAAAAAGTTGCCCCTCCGCCTCGCCTGGATGTGGGGGGGGAGGGGTGTGTGTGAAATTCCCCCTCAGACTGCATCATTCAGGTAACTCTACCTATTTGGGCCTCAGTTTCCCCATCCATGGAGAGATGAGTCCTTGCAGCTCAGGGTTGTCATGGAGACTTGCTGTACCCATATGTTTAAAGTGTCCAGCAAAGTTTCCAGCATGCAGTGTGGTCATCCAGTTATACGAGAGTCAAACACAGTGAGCTGTACTCACTTTGGTCCTTTCTGGGGCACCTGGCTTTCCTCTGGGCCACTGGGAGGCCTCTGCACAGACAGCTACTGCTTGCCTTGGATATTTTTCCAGAGGTGGAGAGGTCACTGTACCCAGAAATGTCTGTGAGTATGAGGGGGACCTGCATGCTCTCTGCCGGCCCTTCTTGAGGTCACAGACAGTCATACCACACACCTTTGGGACCTGACTGTCCACTCACTGATTGAATGACTCTCAGAAAGGCATAGGTTGCCATACAGGAAAGGACACAAAGTGACACAGCAGAGGACACAGACCAGGGCCCCAGGTCCTCCAGGGGCCTCTTGGTCACTGTGACCAAGAGTCACAGTGACCCTCTGTCTGTGAGAGAAGGTAGAGGTTTGACTCTTGCTGGCAGTGACTGCAGCAAGTGAAGCCAGTGACACTGGCTTCTCCAGCACTTTGCTGAGCTTGGTCTCCCTGACCACATGGCCCTGGGAGCTCAACAGCCTCATTTCAGGCCCTGAGGGGCAAGACCTCATGCTATCCCTGGCCCCTGACCCTAGCACCCTCCTCTCCCCTCCATACTCCTGCCAGGCTCATAGCCCATGTGGTACAACCAGTCCACTGTGACTGGAGTTCTGCCACCAGGCTCCCTTTAGGCACCACCATGTAATGTGAGAACTGTATTTTTCATTCCTCTGTAACTCATTTACAAAATCAGATGTTGCCCTATCTGATTTTGGCCCAAGGAAAGACAGAAAATACCACCTTGAGCAGGAGGAGCTATGGCCTATGAAAGTTCCTGGGGCAAGGCACGGGTTGGAGAAAGTTTGCTGGTTGGGGAAGGAGACAGGGAGGTAGCTGAGGGGAAGCAGGAAGTCAGATCCAGGGCAGGGTTCCCATCCCTTCTCCCCTCCCACCCACTTAGGATCAGACAGACAAACTACCAGGGCCCTGGGCCCTGGTTTCCACCGTGATGGGTCAATTGGACATGGGGGGTTGTCAATCACTGGACCAGGGGCAGCACCCTGGTGACCCTCAGCCCTTTAAGAGGGGGATCTATGCTGGATGGGGGGCATGTAGCTAGAAGTGACCTTGGAAGAGGGTGTAGGATAGATGGCTTATCAGGAATAGGACTTGACTGCTAGGGACCAGTATATCTGAGCAGGCCAGGTATAGAGCCCAGGGGCCAGACCTGACCACCCCTCAGGTGTGGAGAAGAGCCTGACCAACCTCTCCACTGCCATTAGGGCCCCAGATGTCCCCACATGAGAGAGCAGGGAGAATGCTGACCAAGCAGGCTCAGGCCCATTAGGGACCAGGAATTCCAAGATGGAGGGTCTTAGACAAGCCCCTTGAACTGTACCCTCCATAGGGCAAGGGCTCCTGAGGTACTCAAGAATCACCTCCCTGGGGAGGGGGATGAAAGAGAGAAGTGGAGGGGGGATAATTCAAGTATGATATATTTGATACATTGTAAGAACCTTTGTAAATACTACAATGTACCCTATCCAGCACAACAATAATTTTAAAAGTGGGTATTTCAAAAAATAAAAATAAAAAATATTTTACTAGCATTAAAAAAAAAGAGTCACCTCCCTGAAAGTGACATTATTTCAGGTTCCTTCTTAAACCCAGAGTGTGGATGTCCCAGCTCCCCACCCCCTCTAACACTGTGGGGAGCAGCGCTATCCTTCTGCATGGCACAAGTCACCCTCACCCCATAAGGAAGGCTTAGCTCCCTTCCCAGAGCCCTAGGAGTTATCCCCACCTAGGCCCCCAGGCTGGCTCAGGACAGCCTTGGAAGGGAAGCATTGAGTATGGGCACAGGCAGAAGAGAAGGGCCTGTTCCGGAGTGCCTGGAATCCCACCCTCTGCTGCCCATGAAACCCAGAACTAAGGGAGTAGGACTGAATCGCTGGAAGCACAATCGCAACTTGATCACTTCTGCTCAGGGTCAGAGGGACACGGGGGTGACCCACAGGCCCAGCTCATTCAGGCATGGGTGAGAAGGAGGTATGGATCATCGTCAACCACCTGACCGTGCCCTCCTGCTTTCCTGCAATGGGCTTTCCCCTGGGGCACTTCCTGCCCCTGTGAACGTTCCCTTGGGGCACACTGTGCTTCCATAATGCTGACCCCTCCAGGGATTTCTCCTCTTGCACTGTCATATCTCAAATCACCTTCTTTGTTAGATCAATTGTCACTGTCTCCCTCTGCTCCTCAGTGCCCAGGCTTCAGGATCAAGTGCAAGGCTGTCCTGTGTGGGCACTAAGAGCTCACCTGCTTGGCTGGCATTTGCACCTTCCCTGCCCCACTCCCCAGTACCACTGCTCCCTTTTCAGGGACATCTGCACACAATGATGTCTCTCCTGCCTTTCCATTTGGGAAGTATGAACTCTCCAAAACCAGCTCAAGGGTCATCATCACTGTAACCTTCTTCCCCAACTAAACCAAGGGCTGGCCATGTCTATGGCTGCTAAGATCCCTGTCCTTGCTATGCTAAGGCAAGTGGGTGTGTCCCCAGGAAAGTCAGGCTGCTCAGGGACAAGAGCTGGGCTGGTTTCACAGATGTTGCAATTTGAAGGAACAACTGCTCACCTAATTGGTCAACTCTGACCTCCAAGAGAGTAGGGGACAGGATGCCTCCTTACGCTCAGTGTCTTTTGCCTCCTATCACCCTGCAAGTGAGTGTTACGACCCATTTTACCAGTGTGGACACTGAGGCAGAGAGAAACTGAAGTTCATTGCACTTGTGGGTGTGGCATTCAGTCCCGCGCTTTGGAGACCCGTTTAGCAAGTCTGCTAAGATTGAAAACTGTGTCCCTAGGACCTAATGACTCCAATATCCAGCATCTGGGCTGGAGAAACAGCCTTGGGTGTAAGGAAGGATGCCAAGGTTCCTGGGACTTCTTTTCCACCAACAGACAGAGGCTATTCTTTTATGGAAATCTGTGAGGTCTCCTTATGGGAATTCCTTTACTCATTTGTTCATTCACTCAAAAGACATTCACTGAAACCAAGTATAGTAGTTCATGCCTATATCTCTGCCAGGAGGCAGAGATAGGAAGATCTCGGTCCAAAGACGGCCTGGGCAAAAATGGCAAGACCTTTATCTGAAAAAAAGTAAGCTAAAAGCAAAAGATCTGGCAGAGTGGCTCAAGTGGTAGAGAGCCTGTACAGCCAGCATGAGGCCCTGAGTTCAAACCTAAGTATCATAAAAAAAAAATTTATTTCTACTAAACTACTGTGTCTCAATCCTTAGCCGCGTGTTGAATATGGAAAATCAGATAGGCAGGTCCTCTCTGAATCTGACAGGAAACTTAGGGTGCCTTTGGTGAATCCTAGTTCTTTGGTGTATGGTGTGTGTGTGTGTGTGTGTGTGTGTGTGTTTTACAGGGGTTTCAACTCAGAGCCTCATGCTTGCTAGGCAGGCACTCTGCCACTTGAGCCATGACCCCAGCCCTTTTAGTTTCTTAGTTATTTTTAGAATGGGGTCTTACATTTTTTCCTGGGCCGTTCTGGACTGTGATCCTCCTATTTATGCTTTCCCTGCAGCTGGGATGACAGGTGTGCATGACCACACCTAGGTATTGGTTGAGATGGGATCTCATTGACTTTTTGCCCAGGCTGAACTTGAACCATGATCCTCCCAATCTCTGCCTCCCAAGTACCTAGGATTACATGCATGAACTACCAAGCCAAATCAATCTCTAGTTCTTCTAAGAGGGAAGAAGGGCCTCAGAGTCACCTGACTGTCATTCTGCCCAGGGGGCAGCCCTCAAGGGGCTGGGTGGTGAAGGAGTGACAGCCCAGCGAGGCACATCTGTCATCTCTGCTTTTCTTGCTCAACTGTCACTTTCTTGCTGGAGCCTGCATGAGACAAGCTCTGAAGCTGCCCCAAGCTGTTACCAGGGAGTGATGATGCCTGACCCTCCTCATCCATCCACTGGGACACTCACTCCAGCTTTGACAACTGTCAGCTCCCCATGGGAGGCCAAAAACAGGCAGCTCCCAGGCTTCCACATCAGCTGTCAGGGCTTCACAGAGGAAGGAGGGAAATGTGGAGAGGCAGTATGGGTCATCACATCAGGGAAGAAGAGGTGGGAGTGAGGACAGCCGTGATCCCCCATCAGAATTCTCCCATCTTGCACCAGCACCAGCATCACGGGTCCGGATGCTGCCCCCACCCCCTGCAGTGTGAACTCCATGAGGGCAGGGCCCCACTGCTCACCAGCACACTGGACGTTTATCTGTCACATCAAAAGTGCTCTGCAAACGTGCTAAGTGACAGAGCTAGTGAGTTGGAGGGAGGGAAAACCTTAGAACGGAAACACAACAGATGAAAAAGCCAAAGGAAAAACCCAAGGGAGTCCGAGAAGTGGACAGAAAAGGGTGGGACCAGGTCACGTCCAATGCTGTGGTCAGCAAGGGCCAAGAGAAGACTTGGCCTGGTGCTTCCCCAGGGACTCAAAATTCTCCCTCTTCAGACCAGAACAGTGGGGAGGGTCTGCAACTGGGCTGTTCCCAAGATATGTGAGTCCCATCTGCCATGCCATGGTCACACCATCCAACCTCTCTGGGCCTCACTGATAACACCCAGGAAAGAGAACCTCTCAAAGTCCTCAGGGGCAATGCAGACCAATCATAAAGCATCTCCCTGCACAGAGCCAGCACACGCAACAGCTCAGAGAACGCGAGTTTCTCTCTCCTCAGGCCGTGGGGACCAGGGTTGCCAGTAACAGAAGGAAGAAGTACCAAATCTCCCCCACAGAGATGCTTCTATCTGTTTGGATGCCAAACCAACCTCATCTCCTGCCCTCCCAGAACCCTGTGCTCCAGGCAGGTCTGAACTGTGCACTGCTGGATGGCAGCACCACTGGGCCTTTGCACATGCTTTACCACAATCTCAGGCCCTCTGTGCTAGGGCAGCTGAAGTGGCCCTTGTCTGAGGAGCCTCCCCTGACTCAGCTACCCTAGCCACCTTTCCCTTGTGGGACCAGCAGGTGAATTAACCGGAAGGGAATGGGGTTATGTCAACTAAGTGCTCAGGGATGGGATGGGAAATGCTGACTATGACCAAGCATAACTCACAATCTCAGGAGGTCCTCCACACTCCTTGCACCTGCCAGGCACTTCTCTGGTGTTTAACTCCAGTGATGCTCACGGCACCCCCAGGGGTGGCAAAAACACCCCCTCCCCTGGGGCACTGTGGAGCTGCCAGTCCCTTCCTTTCTTCTAGGCCGGAAGGAACCAGTGTGCCACCTGCAAGCCATCTTTACTCTGCAGCTGTGCTCTCATTCACCTGTGCAGTGTGGATTCTTAATTTCAATTTGTTGCCCACATTGAAAAATAATTAGATTTCCTGTGGAAATTGGATTTCCATCTTCTTGTTTTAAAAAAGACCTGGCAACAGTGGGACTACTTATTCCTACATGACCACAGTGAGGGGAGCACAGGAGGACCGCTAAGAGGTGTGGCCTCTCCTGTTGCCCTAGTCCCCACCATTCTCGATGGCCCACAGCCACCCATGCTCACTGCTGCCTGGTTCCTGTCATGCAGCCCTCTTCTGACACACACTGTTGGCCCTGACAGCTGGATCTCCTGGTGGCACAGGAGGCTGGTCTTTCAGGCTAACAGGACAAACATGAGGAACAGAAACAGTGCCAGGAGGAACTCCCTGTGGCCTAGGACCCCGGGACAGGGAGACTGGGTTGCTTCCACGGAAGGACAGGAGCTTGGTCTCCCACCCCTGAGTTGTGTCCATTCCTAAACTCAGATGTACCTCCTTGTTTAGGAGGCTGCTCGCCTCACCCCAACCTAAGGGAGCCAAATTTCGGTGTCCAGTTTCCGAAGTGTTTTCCTCTTTCCCAGGAAGCAGGGCCAGAGACATGTGAACAGGGACTTGGGGGCAATGCTTCCCGCCTGACTGGTTTGTAGCTCACGAGATTTCTTTTCCCTGTGACCAGCAGAAAACATTCCAGTCCCGCCTCTGCCTTCCCCACCGCCACCATGCGGCCCCAACATTCTTGAAAGTTGGTGAGAAATTGAGCCCAGATGCCTTTTGATTGTTTGCAAACCCTGGCAAGGCTTTGGTGAGCCAAGGCCAATTTCTGGATTAAATTAGAAAAGAAAAGAGGAAAAATATCTGAGTCCTGGCACAGAGAGAAATCATTCATTCAACAAACGTTGTTTCAGAACATACTGCACGGAGGATCTCCTCATGCTGGGAGGAATCAAAGCGAAGACCTTGGCTCTGAAAGTGCAGAAGACCCCTGCACCCATGTCCTCTGTAAGCCTAAGGAGTGTGTCTGCCCTCAGCAGAAGAGGTGCTCTGGGGCCCAGGATTTATGTTCTTCCAGAGCATAAGCAGTTAACAGGCTGGGAGAGACTGTTCTGCCTACCCAGAGATCTCTCCTCCCACTGGCCAGCTGTTTTTAAATGGGTATGAAGGTCAGTTTAGTCTCAATCCTTTAGAGAATCCCCAAAGTGACCTCACAGGTCCTTCGAGTTGGCAAGGCTAGATGGAGGTAGGGAGGGCTGGGATCTAAGCAAAGACAAGTGTGAGGTTGCTGTGATGGCCTTCAGGAAAGAGCTGCTCCAGCTGCGGGGGGCGGGGGGGGCGGTGTTAGAGAATTGATGAAGATAAGGGAGAACTTGTCTGCTGGGACACCCCTTCTTGCCTGGGAGTGAATGGGAGGAGGTAAAGTCCTCAGGGGAGACAAGCTTTGCCAGGTAGGAAGAGTCAGGATTTGAACCCAGCTGCTTCTGACTCCAAAGCCAGTGCTCATTCTATGTTCAGAGCTCCCCTCCTGTTTCCAGTAGTAACAGGCAGAACATGGACCTTGTTAGGGGCTGGGCATCCCCCTCCAGCATGGTCTGAGTCACATCTAGAAGTAGCGTGTGATCCGGCCAGAGGCTCAGGCTAGGTCTTTGTGGATGCTGAGATAAAAGCAACGTCAAGGTCTTAGGGTTCTTGGGGGGCAGGACAGGCGTCAGTGCTTCCTTAAGGCACAAAGAATACATCAGCCTCCAACCCAAACTTTATATCCCATGGAGTTAGAGTTCACTTTTAAATATCCACATGTAAACACAAGACCGTCATGTCCAGAGAAATATTTCTGCCAGTGACAGGTCCTTATGTGACAGTGGTCCCTGAGATGATGAAGTTGACCAATCCCTATTGCCTAGTGACACTGCAGCCATCCTAATGTGGCAGCTCAGGTCTTTGTGGGATGCAGTGTAGACGAATCTTATTGCCTCGCCAGTTGTAGAAAAGTAGAGCACACAGCCAGGCATGGTGGGGCACAACTGTAATCCCAGCAATTTGGGAGGTAGAGACAGGAGGATCAACCCAGGCAAAGATAGCAGTGATACCCTATCTCAAAAGCAAACTAAAAACAAAAGTGCTGGGGGCCATGGCTCAAGTGGTAGAGCCCCTGCCTAGCAAGAAGGAGAGGCCTTGAGTTCAATGCCAACATTGAAAAAAAAAGTATAGCCCAGGCTGGCCTCGAACTCATGATCCTCCTGCCTCATCCTCTTCGAACAAGTGCAAAGATCAGTTAGAGATGAATCAACTTGGGTTATAACACATTTGTACATGGAAGCAATGCTAGGAATCTTTATGTATAGCTATCCTTATCTCAACTAGCAAAAACGCTTTGTCTTTCTTACTATGCTTATGTCTACTCTTCAACAAAATTAGAGATAAGGGCAGAACAGGTTCTGCCTGGAAGCGAGGGGGGTGGGGTGGGAAGGTGGGGAGGGGGGCAGCAGAGAGAAATGACCCAAACAATGTATGCACATGTGAATAAATGAATAATTAAAAAAAAGAAAAAAAAAAGTAGAGAAGCAGAGTTACCTACTCCATAATGATACTGAGTGACAGTGGGACTGGCTTGTGTGTTCACCACACTCTGCATTATTATTTTACAGTGTACTCCTTTGGCTTATTTTTCAAAAAAGATTACTATAAAACGGGATGCCATGTGTCTTTGGCAGTGGCCTCATTCACGTCTATTCACCACATCTCTAGACAAGAGGCCAGCCAGGGTCCCCTTTTCATGACCCTTCCCTTCTCTGGGAGTCCACACCATGTACACCTTGGGGGCACAGCCTGAAGTCAACTCCCTCCCAGCTTTTTGCCCAGATGAAGAGATCACAGTGCATTCTGAGTCTGTGGCTGGGCTGTGGGCAGAGCCTGACCCTGATGCTCTAGGCTTGTGTCACAGCCATGAAATCCCCTAAGCATGCATTTCACAGGCTGAGAAGGGCTCTAATCTTCCCCCAATGTGCTCATCTCCGAGTCCCACTTAACTGATTCTGGAGAAGTGTCGCTGTGTGGTTGGTGATGGAACGGGAGGTGCTGCCACACACATCTGGGCCGTTGCTGGTGCTGGTGTGGCAGTGTGGTTCCAAGAAGACTGTCATCAAGGAAAAACCACGAAGGGTCAGGATGCGCAGAGCTCAGTACTCTGAAATTACTCAACTTCACCTAGACCGGGCGTCCTTAACTTGAAACCACGTGGAGAAGGCTACATTACTGCCACAAAAATGACTGCTGTACACAGGGCCGCTCACCAAAACCTGATCTTATTTCATACTCTTTTATCTCAAACACGGCAAATGTTTGACTCATTTTTCCCATAACACCGTCCAGCTTCTGCTAAAGCCATGCCCCCCTTCAACAAATCTAAAATTTTCACTTTATCATTTAAATAAGCACATTATGTCTCCTTTTTAGCTTGGAAGGATTACCATAAATTTTACTTTGCTTCTGGGGTAACATTTGCTTTTTAGGAGGCAGATTTTAACAAAATTAAGGGCAGGGAAACAGCAGATCCCACAATGTAACACAACCGATGGTAGCACGGGACTGACTAGAGAGCCTTTCTGCATCAGTTGAGCTGTCAATGTGAATGCGAAAATTAAAAAATCAGCAGTACTTGGTTTTGAACTCAGGACCTGGTGCTTGCAAGGTGCTCTACCACTTGAGCCATGTCCCCAGCCTTTTTTTTTTGCTTTAGTTATTTTTCAGGTAGGGTCTTGAGTTTTTTGCTCAGACTGGCCAGTCCTCCTACCTATGGCCTCCCAAATAGCTGGGATTACAGATATGAGCCACCATGCTTGGCCTCTAAAATTTTTATTTTTGAAACTTCTTTTGATTTTTAAAATTTATTTTTTGACTGTTCTTGGTCAAAACCATATATAATAAACCCACAAATAAGGTAAGCTTGCTGTAGCAACAGAAACTGTATGAACACAATTCCCAGCTTCTCTGACCATGCTGGCGGCACCAAGCAAAGGAGCCTGGGCTCCTCTGGGTTTCCCTGTCTCCTTGAGGGCTATGGCTGTAGGACAGCAAAAACCATGTAGGGGGCCCCAAAGACTGCTGATGCCACCTGATGTCCTGGCTCCAGGCTCAGAACACACCCAACGCTCTATGAGGGTCAGCTTGGTCTGGGCAGAAAGGTGGGAGTGGGAGTAAGCATAGCTTTGGGCTTGCATTCCTTCAAAGTGTACAGGAGGTGGATGAACTGAACTGGGAGGACAGGGAGGGGCCATGGAGAAGGGGACTGTGAGGGGAGATGCGCAGGGCATGTCCAGGAAACAGGCACCACCTGGGCTGTGGAGCCTGACACAGGGCTTGAGTTTCTGGCTTCGCTCCATAGATAGGCTGTCTTGCTGGGGGTGAATGGAGGGCCCCACACATGGCACTTAGAGCTCAGCACCTGCCATCTTGAAATCTTTCATTGTTTTATGTTTTGCAAGTAAAGTCCTGTGGGACAGTGGAGCACATGCCAGGAACCTCAAATCTGACAGGTCTTACTTCCCCTGGACTGGATCTCAGCTGCCCACTCCCCATCCTCTGTCCCAGGCAGGTGGCAGGAGGGTGAGGGTCATCAAGTGCCTGCCCCATGACACCTCTGTGCATGGTGGTGGCTCTCCCACCTGGGGCTGACAGTGAGCGGGCATGGCTGGTGAGCAGCTGGCTACAGCCTGTGTCTCACAGAGGTACCCCCAATTCAGATACTGAGTGAAGCCAGCACTGGCCACTTGCCCTGGGACTGCATGGAATGTGGTAGGTCCCCTCTGAAACTCACCGTGGAGTTTAATGCTGGTTGTGAGGTAGTAAGCAAGTAGAAATTAATCTGCTCATAGTGTTTAAAGGTGGAGCTTATAGGAGGTGACTGGGATTAAGTAAGGTCATGAGGGTGGAGTCCCCATGACTGAATCCTGATGGCTTTATAAGAGACCAGAGGACACTCACACGTGCTTCCTGTCCCTTGCCACACGATATCCTGCGCTGCCTAGGGACTCTGCCAATCAGAAGGTCATACCAGATGTGGCTCCTTGACCTTGGACCAGAATTGTGAGCCAAAATAAACCTCTTTCCTTTATAACTCAGCCACTCCATGGTATTGTGTTATTAGTAACAGAAGATGGGTAGACCCTGGGTTGAAGAAGTGGCCCAGGGGAAAGGAGCAGTGTCTGGCTTACCTTCCCAAGATGCCCGGGCCAGGACCAGGGCAATCTAGCCTTCCTTTGCTGGCTGGCAGGAGCACTGTGTACTACTCAGGAGGTGTCTGGGGCACCTAAGAAGGTCTTTGCTCACAACCCACACCCAACAGAGCAGTCCCTCAGCCAACTCCAATCTGGAGGGTCCAGCCTTCCCAAATCTGGCTTGAGCTCACCTCAGCTTTGTAGGCTTGAGGAACCCTTCCAGCACAAGCCACAAGATACTAATTTATTTAATTTCAGCAATTCTGCCTACAAGTTAAGCACTCTAATATTTGCATTTAAAGCAAGTATTGTGTCACATAAAGACGAAGGGGTATAATTCGTGCTAATAATTTAAAACGCCAATTTTCTTTACTTAGAATGATATTAAAAAACAAAAACAACCTGGTAAGTAGAAAGAGACTGAGGAGGAGAGGAAAAGACTTTATAGGCACTTTTTATGGTGTTTTAATCCTGTGTTTTGAGTCAGAGACTTGATATTTTCGCCGGGCCCCTGGAGTTACGTACTGGCTCTGTCTGCCTGCAGGACACTGTCCCCCAAAGTGGGGAGTCACGCTAACATTCTCATGATTTTTGTGGTGGCCAGAGTCTGTATGAAGTAATAATGGGTCACACATGAGAAAACTGGGCCCTTCTGTTTTTTCCTCTCTTCCTCTTAACTCTGGGAGCTGTTCTGGTTGTGGGGCTGCTGGTCTTGGTGTGGCAAGAATAGTCAGGTGGTCAGAGAGGAGTGGGAGCATGGGAATGCTGACCGTGGGTGTTCTACCAGGGAAGGAGAGTGAAGCTTCAGGAGATAACTTCTGGGACTACGTGAAGCATCAAGCATATAGCCCAAGAGAGAAACTGAGAAGGGAAAGAGCCTAAGATTTGACTACACACAAAAATGTAAGCCATCAAAAAGTGTCCCAAGCAGAGAAAAACAAAAGGCAAACAACAAAACTGGGGACATATTTCCCAGACAAAAGGTTAACCTATTTGAACATGAAGACTCTTTAGATTAACAAGAAACCAAATAGAACAGTCTACTTCAGAATATTAAAGTAGAAAAAGGGATTTGAATAAGACACACACACACACACACACACACACACTGATTTAAAATAAGCATATAAAATGTCATAATGAAACTCCCTGTATAGCTACCTTAAACAAACAAAAATATCTTTTTTCAAAAATGGCCAGGAAGGTAAAACAGGTCCTGTCTGTGGTTTGGTACCAGTGAGAGGGGAGGACGATATGAGGAAAGGGTGTAGGAGGGTGAATGTGGTGGACATATTGTATACTCACGTATGAAAATGGAAAAATGAGACCTGCTGAAACTATTGAAAGGGAGGGATAAAGGAGAATGATGGAGGGGGGTGAATTTAACTAAGATAAATTGTAAGCACTTTTGTAAATGTCACAATGTGCCCCCAGTACAACAATAATATGATAATAAAAGATAAAATTTAAAAAAATAAAATATGCATATAGGCTGGACTCCTGTTATCCTAGCTCTGCAGTGACTGAGGCAAGGAGGTCATGTGTTATATAGGCCACCCGTGGCTACACAGTGAGATCCTGATCAGAAAGAAAGAAAGGAAGGAAGAGAGGGAGGGAAGGGAAAAGGAGGAAGGGAAGAGAAGAATATTTCAAATGCAACTTCATTCCCATCAAATAAGTACAACTTATAACAAAATATGCCAGTCATAGCCATCAAATGACCACACCTAAAATGGACTCATGGGGAGACAGAACTCTGCTCAATGGAGCACGAACAGATGAGACCGTATCAGAGCGTACCCTGTGTACTCAACTTCAAAACATGCCCACTGTAGACCAGGGGGTCTACTTTTAGGATCTCAGTTTAAGGAAATAATTAAGGGTGAATGATAGATCGAGCCATAAGGATATACCACAGTCTGTGCTGTACCTGACCTCAAAAAGGAAAGTAAGTTTTGTAATACATGAACATGTCACATAAATAGTGAGTTACATAAAAAGCATGCTATAGTCATTGGTGGATGTTATGCAATATTAAAATGAAGTAGTAAGACAGTGACTGTGGGGAGAGAACATGGACATATTCATTTCTATGTGAATTTCTCTAATTTTGCAGTGTAAGTAATGTATTGTCTGTGTTATATAGAGAATATTTGAATAAATAGCAAAGTTACTTTTCTGGACTTAATTTGAAAAGGCAGGAAACTGGGCATGGCAGGGAGTGAGGTGGTGAGGTGGAAATGCTAACAGATCCCCAGTAAACGTCTCCAACCCTCTTCACCCTCCGGTGGATCTGAGATAAAGAGAGGGGCAGATGGACAAATTCTCACTTTGCTCTGAAAGGGGGAATAAGTGCCTTAGCCACTGATGCCAAAAGGAATCGGTACCTCTAGTGACTTCCTCTGCCCTCAGAATCACATCGGACTCCCTCTCCACATCTAGAACTGCTCACCTTGCCTCCAGCCTTTCCTCCTGCCCCTGCCTCTTGCTAACTATACCAGCCCCTTTTTAATTTTTTCAGATATGCCCACCTCATTCCTGCCTCAGGGCCTTTGCATGGGCTGTTCCCTCTGCCTGGAACAGTCTATCCCATCTCTCCCCGTGGTCACCTCATTTTCACCCTGGTCACCTCATCAGCTCTGATGTTATTTCTCTGACCTCTACTTCCCCCAACAATTCCTCTCCTTCTCCTATTTACTTCAGTCATTACATTTACCATTATCTGAATTGTCTCACTTGATTTTCACTTGAATATCAACTGATACCTCATGAGAAGACAAGGCTATGGTCTCAGGGACTTGCTCAGCACTGTCCCTCTTGTCTGACATAAGAGGCTGCCTAATGAACCCTGTGCTCATGCAACGGAAGCCAGGAGTATTAGACAGAGTGGGCTGGGCTTCGCTGCAGTAACAAGGTGTCCAGCTCGTCTCTGCAGCTGCACACACGAAGGCCAAGTGTGTGGCCTGGCTCACACCACAGCTGTGCCCACTGGAACATGTGGCGTCCAAGGCTGTTGTGGAAAGGAAAGAAAGATGGAGGGGACCGTCTTGGCCAAGAGGTCACACACATGGCTCATTCCTATAGTTACATGGTCCCAACTCAGCTGCCAGAGAGGCTGGGCAACAGAAGGGAGAGTGGATTTCCTGTCCTCACCCAGGTTCTGCCCACCAAAAGACCCCAAAGGACATTCTGTGGATAGAAGTTGCCAAGGACAGTGAGGCAAGCTAAGGTGCTTAGTGCTGCCAGGATGAGGCTGTGTCTGTGCCCCCTGCCTTGGCCTCTCCTCCTCTTCAGCCTGAACTCCTGGGTTCTTGCCACAGGAACCCCACTAGACCCTCCACCCAGGTCCCCAAGGCCTTCCTCGAGGTTGGCTATGCCCCTTCCACTCTTCAGATCCAGCGTGGCGGGCAGCTTGTGCCCAGGGCTGGCCCTAAGCCTTTACTCTGGTCTGGCTCCTCTCGGGGCCATCAGTGCCCCTCCTGGAGTGCAGTCAGGGCCAGCGGAGGCCATGTCTGTCCTTCCAGGTTCTTATTTCAGCTCCAACCCTGGGAAGCCCCAGGACCAACTGTGGACTTACAAGAGGAATATGACAAGCCTTCAAGGGCCGTCTGGGTTGTGGCTTGAGGCCCACAAACCCAGGGCTGCCTGGGCTACTGTTTAGTAAGCAGGGACTAAGGTCAAGTTCAGGCGTTCACACAGCAGGCATTGGCACTCTGCACAAGTCTTCAGACAGTCGCTACTGGCCACATTGTCCTTTTAAATCCAAGTGTTGATTAATTACAAGCACATTACCCATTAGGATGGCTACTATAAAAAATAACAAGTATTGCGGGGAGGTGGAAAAATGGAAGCCCTCGTGCATTGTGGTGGGAGCGTAAAATGATACAGCGGCCGTGGAAAGCAGTTTGGTGGCCACTCTGAAAGTTAAACAGAAAATGACCACATGGCTCAGTAGCACAAGGTTTTGAACAGATTTTTATACACCATGATCACAGCAGCACTGTTCACAACAGCCAAAAGTCAAAGCAACCTAATGTCTATGAATGGATGCACAAAATGTGGGTTTGTACATACAATGGAATGTAATTCAGCCTCAAAAAGGAAGGGAAAGTCAGATGTGGTGGTTCATGCCTATAATCCCAGAATTTGGAAGGCAGAAGCAAGAGGATCATGAGTTTAAGGCCAGCCTGAGCTATACAGAGAGACCCTATTTCAAAAAAAAAAGGAAGGGAAGGGAAGGGAATTCTGACACATGCTATAATATGGATGACTTCTAGGATGTTGTGATAAATAAAATAAGCCAGTTATAAAAGGACAAATATCACAAATATATGCATTCAGTATGAATTCAGTTATGTGAGGTACCTAGAGTGATCAAATTCTCAGAGATAGAAAGTAGAATAATAGCTGGGTGTAGTGGCTCACACCTGCAATCTCAGCTGGAGATGAGGAAGATCATGGTTTAAGGCCAGCCTGGGCAAAAAGTTAGGAAAGCTCCATCTCAATCAACAAGTCAAGTGGTGGTACCTATCTGTAATTCCAGCTATTTGGGAGAGTAAAACAGGAAGATCTCAGTCCAGGCCTTCCTGGGCAAAAAAAAAAGACCCTATCCGAGGTGTAACTAAAACAAAAAGGGATGAGGGCATGGCTCAAGCAGTAAATCGCCTGCCTAGAAAGTGTGAGGCCCTGAGATCAAACCCCAGTATCACCACCAAGAAAGAAAGAAAAGGAAGGAGAGAGGGAGGGTGCGGGGATAGCGGTGGCTGCAGCAATGAGAGCGCTTCCATTGTGGCTGAGCTCTGTCAGATGGCAGCTTACTAGAAGGTTGTCCTCTCTCAGTCACACTTCTTCAGCACCCCTCGCCCCCAGATTGTCAAAGGCCCCGTGCCTTAGATGGACTGCCCCCTGGGCATGCACACACTCTCCACAAGGACACAGGGTATTAATTGTCAGGGCAACGCCACGCTCCCAGCTGAGCTGAACCTTATCTCCCTTGTCCACACTGTGCTCCTGCAGTGCAGGGTGGAGCTCAGATTTGGGGGAGGCCCCTCGCTGCCCACCCTGAGCCTGGCTGAGCCCCAGGACTCTCTGAAGGACTCACCACCATGTCTAGGACAAGTACTCACTCAGTAAACATTTGCTGAATTCATAAATGCACATCAGCAAAACATGGAAAAAAGACACGGTCCAAATATTCTTTCTCAAATCCCTGGATTTGTCTCCTAAAATCCTTTTGTTGTTGTTGTTATGACAAACTCATTTCAATTTAAGAATTTTTGTATTCCTTATGCTCTTTTAGAAGCTAAGCATCCCATTATCTAAAATGCAGCTACAGGTGGAACATGGGGATGTGAATGAATAGAAGCTCACTGGTGAAACCCAGAGAAAGTTTTGGAATTTCTCCAACCAACTCTCTGTGACACAGGCACCCTCCCCCAGGGAAAAGGAGAACCTGCCCCCATCAGCTATATGAAGAACCCACCATGGATACCCCACCTTCAGCCAGAGTCTGGGTGGACTTCTCAAGAATGAGTCTTCATGTGTTGTCCCTAAATCAAATACTGTCATTGTCATGTTAGCAAAAGCATATGTTATTTAGAGATTGAAAACGTGTTCATGGAGGCTGAAAAACACAGCTCACCTCCAATTATATCATTTAATTCTCCTAACAGTGCCCAAGATGGGAATTACTGACCCATCTTAAAGATGAGAAAACCAAGGCTCAGGGAACTAGAGCAGTTTTCCCAGTGACACACCTGGGGAAGGTGAGGCCAGGAGTTGACCTACACTGTCTAATTCCAAGCACAGCCCCTTCCTCCACTGCACTGGAAGGCAGTAGAATGCTTCCAAGAAGAACACTTATTTTGAAGGCTGACAAGACTTTTACATCAACCTGTCTCGGAGACTTAGTGTGATGATTTCCTAAGATATTGCATGATAAGTGCCTAGCACAAGCCTAGCACACAGCCACATCTAATATGTGAGCTCAATAATTACAGCCATTTTGGTTTTATTACTATTATTATTACATTTAAGTTCATATGAGACAAACTAATTAGTCTCAAAATGAATACGACATTAACCACATTCTCCAAAATAAAATGCACTTTCAAATGCAAAGGACTTCTGTCTGTCCCACTTTGCAGATGAGAAGGTTGGGGGTAGTGGGAATGCCTCACCCAAGCAGAAAGGTGAACACAGGCAGGAGTTGTCCTCCAGTATTCAGTTCACTCCCTTTTGGGCCCTAATGCATTTTTCCCCAGAGCCTTGGGGACTCCGATCTACGTGCCAATGTAGGTCCCAGGGGCTCACCACCTGCCCAGAAAAGCAGAGCTGCGAAGCATGCCCAAACCCCATCTCTGTACCCCTTCCTGCCTGCCTCCAGCTGGAGCCCTGGAGGACCTCAGTCACTGACAAACTTTAGGCTCCTATTCTCCCACCAAGTCTCCTTCAAGGGGCCAGTCTCCGAGAGCAGAGGCTCGCTCCAGTCTAACCATGGCCCCAGCTCAGCTCAGCCCTCCAGTGTCCCACCGGTCCCCACTTACAATATTCATTAGTGTCAGCAAGTACTTCTGCACGTGCTCCTTCCCGTGGAACTGGACCACAGAGTCGTCCACGCCCAGCAGGACTTCGATGTTGTAGTCATCGTCAGCAGTATGCCTGCGCACCCTCCGCCTGGAGCTGTTGACACGCTCCTCCAGGACGCCCAGGGCATGGCTGAGGCTGTCCAGGTTGACTGAGGAGGCTCCTGGAAGGAGAGGACACTGTTCAGCAGCAGCCCAGGTCCACCAGGGACATCACAGCAGGACAGACCCACCCCCCCAACTTGGTGCAACTCAGCCCCTCCAGGTAGCAGAACAACTGTGTCATTTAAAACACACATCACCCTGGGCTAAGGGCATCGTTGTTCCCACTTTACACAAGAACAAACTGAGGTCCAGAGAGAGGCAGAGTGGTGTGACAAGCCACTCAGACTCAGCGACACTCAAATCGCCACCTCAGCAGCTTCATTTCAAGGCTAGTTCTTTCCCCAGTATTGGTAGTGACTCCAGCTGCAGCCTGGGCCAAGGGGTCCTCTTGAGACTGTGAGACTCAGTATAAATACCAGGACAGCCATTGGGCAGAAAGGCTGGAGTGCAGCTGGCACAGCAGGAGTGAGTGGCAGAGCCAGCTCTCTGCATCATGTACTCACTCACATACTCCCAAAGGGCTGCCTGGGTGCCAACATGTTATTAGGGGGAAACTGAGGCCCAGTCCAGCAGAATGCATTCCATAGCATCTCCTTGGGCCTGGATCCCCTCCAAGGACTTTCTGCTCAGTCTTTCGCTGAGGGGGTGGAATAGATGGTCCCCTTCCTGGGCCAGGGTCTCATGCGCCTACTCTCTGCCCTCACCAGGTAGATGGCCTGTCCCCATCAAGTGGAGACCAACATGGATGCCTCTCATGACAGTCTGCCCTGGGCAGGTGCTGCCCTCCAGGCCATGAGCTGGCCATGGTGAGGAGTGGGGTCTGAGATGCCTCAGTTGAGGCACCCAGGGCTCCAAGGTATTGTCCCTAGTGCCTGCTCAGATGTGGCTTCTGCCTGTGTTTCTATCCATTCTCACAGAAGCTAGAGCTCAGCTTGGACCAGAGCTCCAGTCTCCAGCCCTCCCCTGCCGTCACCTCTTGGGGTAGCAGCAGACTGGTGAGGCTGACCTTCAGCACTGACAGCTGATCCAGACCCCACTGCCCACTAAACCCTCATGCTCATGACTTGCAGCCTGCTTACTCCCACCCTGCAGATGACGTCTGTGTCAGAGTCCTGCCCGCTTCCACAGAGTCCTCAAAGACTCCTGCCCTGAGACAGCTTTGGGGGCCACAGGTCACCAGGACATGACCAACACAGGTCCATCCTATGGCCCCCACAAGCAAGGGCCTTGCTCAGTTGTGATGCTGCTGCATCACCGCCAGTCACTAATCCCCACAGCCTCTTATCTGCTGCCTCCTCCACACAGGGACAGGCAGTCCCTCCATGTCAAGGTGGCACATGACAGGTTCTGGAGGCAGAGGCAGGCCTCCAAAGGGAGTGTGCTGCTCATGGAGATCAAGGCAGTCTGATTGCTCCCCACACCAGCCCCCAACACATCTCATCCAGTGAGACAACAGGTGTCCTTGGTAGGAACTACTGTTCCCATTTGACAGACAAGGAGACTGAGGGAACCTCAGCACAGTTGAGTCTCAGCTAGAAATTTGCTCCTCACACCTTGCTGTGTGTCTCAACAAAACAAATTGACTGATAGGTTGTAGGTCCAAGCCTGCAGCTTGGCCATGGGCAAGACCAGGGGGAAGAGGGGAGGTGAGGAGCAGTGGGTGAGGCTTTGACAGGGAAGATAAGCAAGCTAGCATAGCACAGGACGGCTGCCTGGGTACTGTACCTTCTGGGGTTCTTGAGACTCTGGCCCTCCCAACGCACACACATGCACACACACATCCACACGGATTGCATGGACGTGCAGTGCGCGCACACACACACACACACACACACACACACGGCAGGCACTGCCCAGGGCTGCTCTGGGGACAGGAACGGGGCAGCAGCCCTGCAGGCAAGGCCCGTGCAAAACTGAGGCTCCGCTCAGCTGCTTGGAGATGATTCAGGGCCATCCCTGCTGCCTCCAGAGGAGATGCTGGGGACTTAAACTTGACAGAGGGCTTGAGGAATTGCTACTCTATTTTTATACATTTATTTCTTTGCATTTTCAACCAGCAGGGACAGCTCACCTTCAGAACCACCTTGGGAAGCAGAAAGATGGTAATTTCCACAGAAAATGCCTCCCCTGGGGAAGAGGCTGGACATGACCTTCCAGCCCTATCAAGCTAAGGGTCACAACAGGAGCATCCCCTGGGGCAAAAACAGATCACTGAGGTGTTTGTTAGGGTCATGTGGCATTTTAAAAATACCTTATTTGGTTGATAGTGTTTGAAAATTGGGAGATTTCACATTAAAATTATCTAGACCATCCACTTTCTCTTGAAGAATTAGGAGATGGGGCCACCCCTCCTGTAACCCAGGGATGTGAACTGAGGTCATACATGGAGATAGGACACATGGGGTCCAGGTCACCAGGGCACCCACCTGCCACCCTTGATGCTTTTCTAGCCCCCAAACGGCTCAGAACAGTGATGCCCTCGAACAGAAGTGTGGAGAAGCTACTGTATGGCTGGAGCTGGCCTCAGGCCTGTCTTGGAGCTGCATCCACCAAGCAAACATGGTTTTTATATGAACTGTATGTGATGGGTTCTTCAAACTGCAGCGTTTCCTAAGAATGTTGATTGCACCTTAAGCGTAATTTTTGTTGGTAACATTTTTCTCATCACGATTAGTTTAGGGACGACTTGGACCTTGTGTTCTAGAACACTCCTCTTCCCCTAAAGCCCAGCCCCTATAGAGAAGCCCCAAAGTTCAGGGCAAAGTAGGTGAAGACAGAAAGACAGTCCCTGAGGTCAGCTGGCAGGGGACAGCCGCCATGCAGTAAGACCTCTGGAAACCTCAGGCTTGCTCAAAGACCCCTCAGGCAAAGTCACGGGGTCTGCATTGCCCCTAGGCCTGGGGCTACATGAGCCTGGTTCAGCCACCTTCCTGCCCTTCTCTATCCCAATGGGACCTGACAGTCAGGCTGGTATTTCCCTTCATCAGTTATGAGGGTCACTTTGATTTTCTCATGATGAGCTTGACTTTGAAGCCCAGACCACACTCTGATCTTAACAGGCTCATCTCTCAGCCCCCTGCTATAAAGAACACTGGCCAGCAACAAGCTTTGGCATGGTCTTGGTCTGGCTTCCTAGAGATTCCCACAACATCAACCTTGGCCTTTGGGACCTTCCCACCAGTGCTGGCTTCCCTATTTGAAAATCTCGGCTCTGCTTGGTCCTTCCAGGCCAGGAGCAACAGTCTCTTGCCACTCTGTACCCCTCTCCTGTCAGCTCCCACACACTTGCAGCCTGGGCCTGCTAGGCCACAGTGGCCAAAGCTCCACATTCGTGGGCCAGGCTAGGTACATAGCTGTCCATGCTGCCTGTCTCCTGAAGAGGCAGGAGGATGCTGCTGGCTTGAGTCTCCCTTCCCCCCAAGAAGTAACTGGCACCCCAGAAATGGCTCCCTGGAGGGCTGAGGCTCCCCGCCAAGGGGAGGTGTCTTTCACAGGGTTTTATCTTTTAAACGAGTAACCAAAGAGATGCAAAGTTCCTAGCATTCTCTGTGCTTGGGGACCCTTCTAGACAGCAGCTGGTGCTCTCTTTGCTCATGTCTTGTGCAAAGGATGACACAGCAGGAAGCGTATCCAAGAGCTATCCTCAGTTTTAGAGTCTCTAGAGTGGAAAGGAAAGGCTGTTAAAGAGTCGATCAACAGACTGGGGAGAGGACAGGATAAGGAATTGCAGATGTCCTGTCCGAGGAAGCCTGAAGCAACTGCCATCCCAGGAAATGGGTGAGTCACAGTGGCCAAGTTCATTTGCCGTCCCATAAAGCAAAGGGTGCTGCCTGCCCCCAGGAGCTTATGGGCCAGCCTCCTGGGAGTGACCCCTTGGCATCCACGGGGGCAAAGGCACATGCACAGCCCTTCAGGGCAACAAAGCTTGGTCACTCCCATGTAATCTTCACATCGAGGACAAGGCTCCTTCCTGCCCCCTGTTCTAGCAGGACTGTGGTTCATCTCCCAAAGGTTCAGGAGCTAAAAGCTTGGTCCCCATTGTTACTGAGATGTTGGAACCATTAAGAGGTGGGGCAGAGAGGAAGGGAAATGAGGTCACTGGGACTCCACGTGCAGGAATGAATCAGCACCATCTCACAGGACTGGATTATTTCCCTCCCCTCCTGCCCTCCGAGAACAGGCTGTTGTAAGAGTAAGCCTGGACACTCCTGTTTCTTACTTCCTTCCTTGCAAAGCCATCTCCCCCTCTCACACCATTGTGATGCCATCTGACACGCCATGACACATCTGGGAGGAGGGGAGCTCTAGCCAGGACACCAGCTGTGTGAATTTTCCTCCCACTAGAGCAAAGCAAAACAAACCTCTTTTCTTTATTCATTACCCAGAGTCAAGTATTTTGTTATAACAACACAAAATGAACTAAGACAAGCAGAAAGGGAATAGAGAAGCAGAAGATTAAGTGACTCCATCAAACAACATTGCCAGAGAGAAGGAGCTGGGACCTGAGCCCAGGTCTGGACCCAAAAAGTTATTTTTTTTTTCTTCTAAAGAATGGTGATGTTTATTTAGAAATAGCAGGGCATTGCAATGAGAATATGCATGCCATAGTCAACTATGAGTGTGTCCCCATGCTCTTAATATGGCCTAGAACAGCTCCTGCATATTGCTAGCAAGGCTTAGTTTGGGGAAACCAAAATTGGTAGTGGGATGTATTTAGTCCAGAGAAGAGACAAGCTGGGCTTGAAGCTGTAACTTCAGAGCATTAGTGTCAGCTGCTCTATAGTATCAAGGATGCCCAGTGCTTGCCACACCCTGGGCAAAGGCCCTGCCCACATGTTGCCAAGCTGGTTTCTTCACCTGGGAGGCCCTTGCTGCTGCTTCTGCCCAAAGTTAGCCTCCCAGGTCCCACAGGATCTCCCAAAATGCCCAGAAGGAAGACAGCCTGCAGTCCATGGTGCTGAAGTCCCTGCCTTCCTCCCATGTTGGGCTCAGAGCTTATGGAAGACATGGCCATGTGTGGTCTGTTATGGTTTGGATCTTACATGTCCCCAAAAGGCTCAAATGGTGAACACTTTGCCTCTGGCTGGTGGCACTGCAGGAATGCAGTAGAAACTTTAGGAGGTAGGGTCTGTGGAAGGAAATTAGGTCCCTGGGGTGTGACCTTGAAGGGGATATTAGATCCATTGCCCCTTCCTGGCTCTCGCCTGGCTTCCTGGCAGCCATGAGATGCACAGTCACCTTCACAGGTTGTAGCCGTTATGTACTCTGCTGCCACAGGCCCAGAAACCATAAGCACGAATAAACCTTCCTTCTTTGTAAGTTGTTTATCTCAGGCATTTTGTCATAATAATGCAGAGCTGCCTAATGCACTCCCCACATGCGTCCTCCAAAGACCTTACAGAGCATCCCTGAGACCAACAAGGATGGGATGGGGAGAGCCTTGGGACCTGGGAAAGCATACTGCTCAGTGGCAGGTTGTTATCTGCTGTTCCCTCTCCATAGAATGAACTTCTCTTTATCTTTCCCATTCTTTAGATGACAACTGAAATGCTGTCTGCTTAAGGAATCTTTTCTCATTTCATCCTGGGTTAAAATAATCCCTCCTCCAAATCCTCCATGACAGTGTCTCGTTCCCTTCTTTCATGGAGTGAGCCCCATGTGCACTTCTAGTGTCACTTACAAATTTGCTTGTGCTTTTGCTGCACAGGGCCTCTCCCTTGGATGGAGGCCCTTGGAGGACAGGGGGCCATGCTTTTAGGTATTTCTCAGTTTCCTCAGTGCCCCCACAGTTAGCCATTGGGGAAGGAGTCATGGTGGCGAGATGCAATGGGAACGTAAAGCCCAGAAAAAGGGAGGCAGGCATCCTCCTGGGAGCTGAAGGCTGGTCTGGAAGGAGAGGCGGGTGCACATAGGGCCAGGAAGGCCAGGGGAAGCAGGAGCAAAAATGTGGTGATAGACAGAGGGACGTAAGATGGAACCAAATTGAGCTATAAATTTGATTATGCATGAGGCATAATCAATACAAAATGACCAGGAGGGGTTAAAGCAAATGGGTGAAGAAACAAAATTGCCAACAAAAAGAAACCAGGCATTATAATATTCATGAGGTAAAATACAATCCAAAGCATAGAAGGGGGCAGACTACTAAAACAGTGCATTGAGAAGACATGAGAGATGGGAAGCTTGAAGCTCCCGATGGAGCTTCAAAGTGATGCAAGAAGACAATACATGTGCATGTTTGATGCACTTATTCCAGAAAACAACAGATGGGTTGGATGGAACATTAAGTCAGAATATCAAAGCTTTGATGTTAATAAGATGATCTAGCATTCAAACCCCCAAGCCATAAGCACGCCCTTTGCAAGCACACGCTGAATAAGTTCCTAGTTTGACTACACACTAGGACACAAAAAAAACCCCTGAAAAAATTGTGCCCACGATCACTAACATTGAGACAAGATCAGAAAATAATAAGAAGAAAGTCCCTAAATAGAAAATATAAATTTCCACTGTTGGCTCAAGTAGAGAACTTGAATAAACCAAAACCTTAGAAAAAACTAAGAAGAAAAGAAAAAAACTTAGAAAAAACTGAGAAGGTAGTCAAAGGAAAGCCTAGAAGCTTTTATAGAAAAGTTTTTCCAAACCTAGAAGGAATAAATACCTCTCATCTTGCATAAAATGAATATATAAAGATCAATACCTTTCTTGTACACAGTAATAACCAGCCAGAAAACCGGGCAGGGAAAAAGAGGCTTGTCAACTTGGCAACTATGTAGCAAAACTCCGGAAATTCTTAGGAATAAATAAAAATAATGAAGCCAGGTGCCAGCGGCTCAAGTGTGTAATCCTAGTTACTCCAGGGAGGCTGAAATTGGGAGGACAGCAGTTCGAGGCCAATCCTGGGCAAAAAAAAATTCCTGAGGCAATGGAAAAAGACTGTGCAGGGTGTGCATGTCACCCTAGCTATAGAAGGGAGTCTAACAGGAGGATCACCGTCCAAGATAACCTGGGCAAGAAGCAAGACCTTATCTCTAAAATAACCAGAGTAAAAAGGGCTGGGGAGTGGCTAGAGCATCTGCCTAGCAAGCTTGAAGCCCTGAGTTTAAACCCTAGATACTACCACCCCCCAAAATATCAGAATGAATGAATATATAAAGACTACACAAAAAGCAATATTGTCTAAAACTCTACAAAAATATCAAAAAAGACTTCAGTGAATGAAGAGACAGTGATCGATCTTAGATTAGGAGTTGATTCTCTTCCAAATTCATCTGTAAGTTTAAAACAATCACCATCAAAAAATCATTAAACTCCAGCAAAGAAATCCCAAAATTCACCTGGAAGATAACACATGGGAGGATACCCAGAAAAACACCAATAGGAATAAAATGAGGGTACTTGTTTTTCAAATTAATGGAACATATTATAAAAATAAGTTATAATTTAGTGGTGCCAGAGTAATGAAAGACACAGACAATGGAACTGAATAAAAAGTCCAAAACCAAGGCCAGGCACATGGAAGACTTCTGGATAAAAATGACGGGTTGAACACATACATCCCATTTGGCTCCTTTATGGAATCCCATGGAAACTTGAGTCAAGTGATCTTTTCTTTTTTTTTTTTTTTTAAGGACAGGATGAAAGAGTAAGAAATAATAACAGAACAGTCAGAGGCTACAAAGCAGAGGAGCTTTCTATGGTAATGGACTTGGTATATCCAAGATAGCTGAACCCCAAGCTGGCAGAGAGGAGAGTCAAGGGTCATAGAATCCTCCAGAGGTTCTGAAAGTGATGAACCAAGAAACATGTAGAAGTGAGGGGAAGGCAGGGTTGAAAGCAATAGGACTAACTGAAAGCTAGTGCCAAATCCCCTTCCTGCACCCTGTGCTCCTCTTCTGCATTGTCATTGGACTAAAGGCTCAGTTTCTCCTGAAAAGGTGTGAAAGAGGCTCTCTGAGTTGCAGACACCAGGTGTAGTTGGGGAAAAGTACTACCTGGGCACCGGAGGCTCATGCCTACAGTCCTAGCTACTCAGGAGGCAGAGATCAGAAGGATCGAGGTTCAAAGCCAGCCCGGGCAAATAGTTCATGAGGTTCTATCTCCAAAAATCCCAGTGGGCTGGTGGAGTGGCTCAAGGTGTAGGCCCTGAGTTCAAACCCCAGTACTGCAAAAAAAAGTATCATGCCTGAAACAGGAAGACTAAAGGAAGGCAGAAACACCAGCCCACTTTTCAGTTAATTCCCAGAATGCAGGTGGTCAGGTCTTCACCCTACTAGGCAGGAGACTGGAATAGTCTTCTCCAGGGAATCTGGCCCACCAACAGTATCACTGCTCAACTACATGCGTCAGGCTTCCTTGTTGTCCACCCTTACACATGAGCAGCCAGCCAAGGACCACCAGCTCTCTGATGCAAAATACCACCACTACAGATGGACCAAGAAGGAACAAAACAATCAGAAAGAAAAGAGGAAACAGAGATTATACAGGAAAGTGGGGGAAACTATTTTTGTATCCTCTGCTAAGGCAGATATTACATCCATTAAACAAGACATGAAGAGAACAATCAAGAGGTTCTTTGAAATTAAAAATATTTTGGCAGAAATGATAAACTCAGTGGAAGAAATGGCAAAATAAAATTGAGAAATCTCCCAGAAAGTAAAACAATAAGCCAAAGACTTGAACAATTACAAAAAAAGATAACAAAATTAGGGGACCTGACCAGAAGTACATCATCTGGGTAAGAGAAGCCTGATAAAGAGAAGAGAGAAACAGAGAAGAAATTATTAATGAAATAATGCACGGAAATTTCCCGTAATTGGAAGGTGGTCCCAGGTTGAAAGATTCAGCTAGTACCCAGCAGAGTAGAAGAAAACAGACACACATTGTCATGAAATCTCAGAACACACGAGTCCACAAACTTCCATAGAGCATAAGAGGAGGGAATAAGTAGGTTACAGAAGAGGTCACAGGCAAAGGACTGGAGTAAGGAATAACTTAGACTTCATAGAAGCAACATTAGGAGCAGGAAAACAGTGGAGCAAAGCCTTTGAAATTGTGAAAGAAAATGATTTCCTAACTGCCATCCTATACTCAAATTTTCAGTGACGTACTGAAGTGGAATAAAGACATTTCCATGCTTGTAAGTTCTCAGAATATTTACCTGTCAAGCACCCATTTAAAAAAAGCTACTGAAGGATGTGCTCCATCAAAACAAAAAAAGGTGACCAAGAAAGAGTTAAGATATGAGAAACAGGAGATCCCATGTAGAAGGAATAGTAAGGCTATCCCTTGGAGCATGATGAAAGGTGACCCCTGGATGAAACCTCTAGCCCAGATGTAGATGATGCCATGCTACAGCAATGTGACCTGAGGTAGATTGTCATCACTAAAACCCCCACTTCCCTGGGGCCATCTTTTTAACTTGAGGACAGAATACCCAGAAGAACTTGGTTCAGGTTCTCAACAGTACTTGGCTTGTCCTAACCATATGTTAGCAAGGGTCTCTGGGATCCTGCAGGAGATAGGTGATGGTAGACTTAGAAGCAGAAGGTACAAAGGTCCCCTACCTCTGACTGTATTTCAGCTGATTGTCTAGTACCTGGTTCATACCTCATCCCTGCCAGGTGCCCACTGTGGAAAGCCCATGCCTCCAGGACTCTTGTGACCTTGCTTACAACTTCCCCCTAGAAGGGGCCTTGTCAACTCTCAGAGGAGCAGAAGTCAGCCCATGAGCTGGAGGCCCACCCTCTCACTTCTTGGAGCCTCTGTCCACTGGGGGCAGGCTGCCGTCTCCTTCCAGGCCTAGTGTGTACTCGTCCTTCTGTCTTAATATTAATTACCTTTGGTATTCATTCTTATGTAAATTATAAGTGACCAAATAAAACAGTAAAAAAATGGTAAAAGTAGCAGATGGTAAAAATCCAGTGGACATTCTGGCAGGCTGGCACTACTTAGTCCATTATGTATAAGAGTAATTTAGGGCCCAAATCCTAAAGACACAAGACGTCTATAATCTATCTCAGCCTTTTCCTCCCTCCTTCCATCCCTCCTTTTCTTCCTGCTTTACTTTATTATTATATTATTATTTTTGGTGCTGGGGGTTGAGCCCAGAGCCTCACACATATTAAACACACATACATACAGTCTACCTCTGAGCTACACTAGCTCCCAGCCCTCTCCTCAAAGCAACGCTTGTCCCATGGGCCACTCTTCACTGCCCAGGTCTGGGCCTGCATGTAGACCTGCTTGTCTGTTTGAAAGATGACAGTGCAGAGCTTTTATGGCAGCACTGAGTGGATGGGTTGGTGGGAGCTGGAAACAACCCGATTGTGATAGTGGGCAAGGTGAAGAGGCAAGTGTGGATGCGTGTACCCCATACTGTGCTCCACAGGTAACTTAGAAGTCTGGAATTCATGTAGATAAATTAATCTTTTTTCTTTTTCTTTTTCTTGCCAGTACTAGGGGTGGAACTCATGGCCTTATGGTTGCTACCATTTGAACCTCAGCCCTTTTTGCTTTGGTTATATCTGAGACAGGCTCTTGCATTTATGCCCAGGCTGGTCTGGATCAGGATCCTGCTGTTTGTGCTTCTCCTTGTAGTTGGGATGATAGGCATATGCCATAGGTTGGGTTGGAGTCTAGCAAGCTTTTTGTATTGAACCACAATCCTTCTCATCTCCACCTTCCAAGTAGCTAGGATTACAGGCTTGAGCTACTGCACCCAGCCAAGATGGATGGGTATTAAAATCAAAGTGCCAAGTGCAAAATGCAGGAAACAGAATGAGATACTTAATGCAGCACAATCATGTTAGTTAAAAAACACAGATTGAAGGCAGCAACTTGAATTTTGCAGGCACATACACTAACAAAAGGATTCCCTTGGGTCACCTAGACCAGGTGTTCATTGCAGGGTAAGAGAAAGGGCAAAAGAATGGTGGGGGTTTGTTTTTACTATGTTAGGATAACTGGTTAGATGGGGTAGGAAAAGGTCGACTTGGGACCTCACATCTTATGCAAAAACAAACTCCAGGTAGATCACTGTTAGTAGTTTGTGGGTGGTCTAAGTGTCCTAGGATCCACTGTGATTAAAGCTTGGTCCTCAAGGTGGTGGTGTTGGAGGTTGTGTAACCTTTGGGAGTGGGGTGAACTGGGAAGTCCTTAGGTATTTCTTGTACAATCCCTTGAGTTCTCTCCAGAGGATTATTACAAAAGGAGCAAGCCTGGCTTTGCCAAATCTCTTTGTCTTTGCTATTGGCTCGAAATGTAATTGTTATCTTGATGTGACTCAGCCAAGAACTGAGCCCATGCCAGCACCATGCCCTTGAACCCCACCAGAACTGTGAGCTGAATAGAACCTTTCTCTTTATAAAGTTAACTCCCTCAGGTACTTTATGGTAGTAACACAAGCTGACTAACACAATGGGTGACCTGGGATAATCAAAACGAAGTCACAGAAGTGCTAGAAGAAAACCTAACTAAATGCTTTTTATAACTCAATATTGGGTGGGCTTTGGGCTCTAAGTCTAGTGCCCTTTCCCTTTCCTCTCCTTTACTTCCCCTTGTCTGTGAGCCACTGCACACTTCCCTGTCCTCTGCCAGCTGATCAGGGTGTATGGGCAGCTGCCCAAGGCCCCGGTGCATAGACAGAGGTGCCATGATGGTGCTCCAAGCCATCAACCATGTGGATGTAAACAAATTGCACCCCCTACCCCATTCACAGGGCTAAAGAGTCTCTGGACCTCAGTTCTTATCATTGCCCTGCAGAGCAAGGACTCCTAACCCTGCTCAGAAACGGACAGAAGACTTACTAAACTAGACTAAGGCCCTGATGTTAGTGAACACGCATCCAGAACTCCAGCCCAGCTCCCTCCACTGACAACTACTGCCAGGGCCTTGCAGGGACTGCTGGCTAGGCCCACGGGAACCAAAATGCCAGATTCCAGAAGCCTCACAGAGTACACATTAGGCCCCGGATCCAGGGAGGTCATCTGGAGGAAGGTCACTCTTTCACTTGTTAACTTTCAAGACATAATCACTCCATGACTGTGAATTCACCTAAAAACGATCATTAAGATAAAATATGTTTACGCTGATGCATAATGAGGACACGGCAAGAGGCCCTGTTTGGCAGCAGGCTGGCTCTTTGGAGGCTCTGGGAAGCAGAAAGCAGACTTGGCCCCATGGGGGCCATCGGCACAGAGTCCCACTGGTGAGTTTTATTAAAAGGAGTTCATTATGATTATTTCTTCCCAGCCTTTCTAACTTTATTACCAAATCTGAATTAATTTTTGCAACTCCAACAGATGCAGTTCATCCAGAGTTATTTTTATGAGTCGAGGTGGAATAAAGGAGCTGGGTGGGGCTCCTGGGGCACTCACCCGTGAGGACCACATCAGTAGCAGCTGCACTGCATCTCCGAAGAAAGTTCTGTCAATCACCATGGAATGGGACTGCCCCCACAGACCCTTCTGCCCCAGGCCTGTTTCTTCACCTCACAAAGCTTCCTCCCTCGGGAGGAAAAAGAGAAGGCTAGAGAAGAGGGCAAAGAGGCAAAGGATGCCCCCCAGTGGTGGGCACAGAGCCTCCTGGCCTTCCCAGCACCCACTTGCCATCAATGAGCCACCTGGATTGTACAACATGGTGACCTGTCATGTTTTGGGTGCTCGTCCTAGACGTTTCCTTTGGTGAATGACACTCTCCCACTGCCAGAGGAGCCAAGCTCACTGAACCCTCCAGCTCCACAAGTACCAACCCAGCCAGGTCATTGAACCCAAGACCATTTATTGGTGTATATGGGAAGACGCTTGGGCTCCAGGTATCAGGGTGGGAGGCAGTGATCCTGCTCCCAGAGAGCAGGACCAAGCGCCGCTTGTGTATGTCCTTCAAAGGTTCATGTGCTAGAAGCTTCGTCCCAGTGTGATGATGTGAGAGGTGATGGAACCTTAAAGAGGTGGCCTGGGGGTGGTGTCCAGGTCACTGGGGACATGAACCTTAGAACAGATAGTGTAGTTAATTGGGACCCAGGTTAGTTCCCATGAGAACAAGCTGTTCTAAAAGAGTGAGTTGTGTCCCTGAATTGTTCTGGCTTCCTGTTTCACTTCATGGTCTCTTCTGTAAGTGCTCCCACCTTTATGGTGCCATTGGCCACGAGGCCCTCACCAGAGGCTGACCAGACTTTCAGCCTTCCAAAACTGTGAGATAAGCAATGCCCCATTTCTTTATAAAGTATCTAGCTTTGGGTATTTTGTTATAACCAACAGAAAATGGACTAAAACAGGTAGTGACACTGTTGAAGTCCCCAAATCCAGTTGTGATTGAGGCTGATACATCCCTGTTCTTTAAGTCAATTCACTTGGCTTTCTGTTTCTTGTAACCACAAGAGTCCTAGCACGGCCCCACACAGGCACAATCGTATGTGTTGGCCTCAGCTAGACGCTACAGTTTGGTTTAGTCAGAGTGCCCTAAGACTACCGAGGCATCAGATTTGCCACTCTTTTCTGCCCTAGGCTTATACTTCCCACTTTTGGAGGAACCCTAGTGTGGGATGAAGAGGAAACCTGCTGTATATTTAAGGCCTATGGCCCAGGAAAAGGGATCAGGCAAGATTCCTGTAGAAATGTGGAGGCCACTGAAATTGGGCCCAAGTTGTTAGGGCTGTGATGGATGCCCAGGAGTTCTCAAAGTTTCTCCCAGGTTGCCTGCAGCAGGGCTCAGGGGTCTGCTGTCTACAGACCTCACCTGGAGGTTCCAAAACACCTGCCCCATTCTGCCACCACCAGCAACCAAACTGTGTAGGCTCCTCTGCACTGCCTACTCTCCCAATGCCATCTTCCAGGCAGCTTCTGCAGCCTACCCACACCCTCCCTGATTCACGAGGGCTTCTTCAGCAACCAGGTTCCTGGGACCTCCAGGAGCTGGGGAGGTTGCTAGCAGAGGGCCCAGCAAGCCCTGCCCTTGATGAGAACCTGCTGAAGCCAAGGAGGATCCCAGGGACCAGCTTTGACCTCCAGGACACTAAACTTCCTCTTTGCTGGGCAGCAGGCCCAGGGGAGAGAACTGGCCCCGAGTTTTCTTTTCACAGCAGCTCCCCAGCATACAGTGGCCAGATGGCAGAAGCCAATGGAGAGACTGGCGGATTGTTTAATAAAAATATTTACTGTGAACTTCAGAACAAAACATGACACCCACAGGACCCAACAGAAGGGAGGATTCCCTGGAATTTCATTTAGAATGTGGGGGAAGCATAAGTAGGGTGCTGAAGGCCAATGTTGCAGAGTCCTGTGTGGCCAGAGCCAGAGTCCGGAGGCTTCTGTCTGTGCCCAGCTTACAAAAGTACGTCTCAGGCAGGGAATCCTGTTGCTAGCTCAGTGCACACTCAGTGTCCTTGATTTGGACATCTGGCAGCCTCTTGGACATTATTCCCTGGAGGCCCTCAGGCATGTCACCTTATGAATGTCCCCATCCACCTCATCTGTACCTCCAGCCAACTGCCCTCATGGCATGGTACCTGCATCCATTTGGCCCCACACCAGGGCCTGCCTCTCCCTATCCTACAAAGTTGCTCCATCCTTCTCCTTGGGGTCTCTGGACCCTGTCCCCTCTATCCCATCCCCTCTGCCATTGCCCTTGCCCATTCCTCCAGCAGGAATCCATCTCTGGATTCTCCAAACCCAAGCCATCTCAGATGCTAAGACCCAGGTCACACCGTGGGTGTTTTTATTTTGGAGGGGCTTGGTACCAACCCATGCAGGAGGCGTCAGGTGCTGTCTGGTCCTGTGTGATGAACTGTCTCCCACCAGGCACTCAGAGATGGTGGGCTGGGCACACAGCTCCTCCTGGGAGCTGGGATTCAGGGGTGGTGCTGTAGGGTGGGCTACATGTACCATCAAGCCACCTACCCATCAGAAAGCAGCATGACAGTAAAAGGTCCCCAGTATTGACCACTATGAAGATGACAGGCAACATTGACTGGATGCACATCCCAAACTGGGCATCAAGGTGTATGGTTTGTACCCTCCAAAGCTCATGGTGACACTGAATCCTCATCATGAGAGGTCAGAGGTGGGACCAGGTGGGGCCTTTAAGAGACAATTAGGGTTCTGCCTCCTTCACGGATGGATTTATCCATTCATGTCTCCCGTGGATTGATGGATTAATGAGCTACCTTGGGAGTGCTTTTACTATCAAAGCCAGTTCGGCTAAGTCTCTCTCAGGCTCTGTCTCTCACATATCATGCCCTGAACTACAAAACTCTTCCAGCAAGAAAGCTATAACCACACATGGCCTCAACCTTGGACTGTGAGCCAAAATAAACCTCTTTTCTTTATAACTTATTCAGTCTGTGGTGTTGTGTGATTAGTAACAGAGAACGGACTAAGATGGGGGACAGGGGAACTTTGCAAATATCCCCTTATTTGTTTATCCCAGCAGCCGAGAGAGTGAGCACGGGACTCCCATTAAGCTGGTCAAGAAAGAAGCCCAGCAGGTAAAGCAGCAGCCTGGCAGGTAAGGGGCACACCTGTGTTACTCTAGCATTTAGTTTGGTCCACTGTATCCCGAGCTTCTGACAGGGCCACTTGAAGGCAGCTGCAATGGAGCCAACAGACAAGAGGCAGCTGAAGGTATCAGGGTACCTGTCCCCAGAGCTACCTCCCCCATGACGCTTTGGCACAAACATCCATACCACTTTTAGCCACAGTAAAAATGATGGAGAGCCCAAGGCCTGGAGTTTTGACAGAGAGTTTTGACAGAGAACTTCTGTTTTGGCTTGGAGTAGCTTTGGCTGCCCTCTGCCCACAAGGGCCTCATACCTGCCTTGCTGGGGTCTGGACTCATAGGAACTTTCAGATGCTCTACTCAGGAGCGTGGGTTAGATGGTATTAGTGAATCACTGAGAAGGTCCATTATCAGGGCTGTTGGGCAAAACAGGGCAGTCGGGACTGCAGGAGACACATGTGACTCTCCCATGCCCCAGTGCCTTCTGGGGTGGGTAGAGGGACACCTGGCAGGTGGTAGAAGCCAGGCCCCTTAGATCTGCCCAGAGAGATAATGATCCCACATGGAGGCCATCTGCTGCTTACCCTCTTCTGGTCCTCTTCCCACGTCGTGCTTGGCCCAGGACCCTGGAGATTTTTCAACCTTCTACCCTCTCCCAGTGAGTGTCAGGTACCACTCTCATGCCTCCTCTCTTCTGGCTGCCAGCCCCAAAACTACATGCCTTTTTAATGCTGCTCTAGCCTCTACTTGGAGGTCAAGGCCAAGCCTGACCTTCCTCTGGTCTTTCTGGCTTCTCTCTGTTCACCATGGGCAGGAGGCACATCAGCCTGGCCATGAGCAACTTTCCTTGGACCCGCCTCTCCCATAGATGAATCCCAAGGTACAGACTGGGCGACCAGCGCTAGAGACCCAGAGGCAGATCTATCTCTGAGCCCTGTACGCATCACCCAACTGCATAGGTGCTGAATTTGACTCTAATAGTTTTCCAGTGAGAACTTGGTGCTTAGGGAGATAAGGGGTAGGAGCATTGATTAGCCCTGGTGGACCCCATAACCCCCACTTCCTGCCTGAGAAAGACCCCTGCTGCAGTGGAGCAGGGCAGGGGCTCCCCTGCTCCCCAAATGGATGCACTGCTGTACTCCCCACAGGGCACCCAGCCTGCTGTCAGACCACAGTGTTGACAGGGCTTAATTTGATCAGTCCCATTTAGAGGAGGGAGTAGATCAGAAAGCAGAGTGAATGCTGAGTCCTGGGAATTTAATCCTGGATGCAACTTTGCAAGGGCCTTTCCCAACAAACTGGGGTATAGGGAAGGTGAGGGGAGACACACTCCAAGTCCAGATCCTGGGGCCACCCTGAGAACTGGGGAGGGGCAGTGAGGGGTCCCCCTCCCTCTTGTAGAGAGGATGGTTCAGGCTCAGCTTGCCATATTCTGGCTGCCTGGGACATCTCAAGGACTGCAAAGGAGAGGCTGGGTAAGGCAGGAACTACAAACCTCATCCTGACTCCAATTAGGAAGGCTTGGGATTTCCTTGTCACGTTTAAAAACTGGTGTGATCCTGCCAGGTAGCAGCTTGCAGTGGCCCAGCCAATGAGAGATGGATCTGTGCATGGGGTAAGGGGGTAGTATCTGAGGAAGGGTGCCTACTCTGACTCCCACCAAGGCACCAAGAGGGCACCAAGACTCTGTGTGACTTGCCCCCAGCCTCTCAGCACCCCACATGCCGGCTTCTCCCACCTCTGAAACTGGAGCATGCTGTCTGTTCTCCCCCAGGCTAGACTGCCGCGTTCTGTCTGGAGAACATTGCTCTTCTTCCAGTCCAACCCAGACTGGTGTCCTGCTGGGACAGTTCCTACTTGTCCACCCCATCTGCCTGCCCTCCACCAGGCCACTGACCTTTCTTCTCTAGCTCCAAACTTAGATTTTTTACTTGTTTGTTTATTCCTTCATTCCCTTTTCCAGCATTTCCAAAACTACTATTGCCAAGCCCTGTCACTGTCATTGATCACTTCCACCCTCACACTCACTCTCATGCACATGCTTTTACATTCCCACTCGTGCACATTCTCACACACCTACGCATCTCCAAACATGCACAGACACACACGAACCTAGCTCACACACCTGCACACACATGTGCTCACACTCACACGTGCACACACACACACACTCCCTACAATAAACTCCTGGAAGACTGATGCAAACTCTGACTCCTCTCCAGGTCCCCAGGCAAAAAAAAAAAAAACCAAACCAGAGCCAATGCCACCTGTTGGATAAACAGAAAACTATTGTTATCCTTCTGCTCTCTATGAGGCAGAAGAAGGTAGGAGGAGACTGCAGGTTTGGAATTAGCCACAGCGTCTGCAGCAGGAACAGTGGCTGCAATGCATTAAAAGAACTGTCTGCCTCTTTCCTGGATGTCGTTTGCAGGACAGGTGGGCACTGAGTGTGCTCACTGTGGCCGTTCAGTGTGTACATGTTGTCACTGACCTCTCCTCTCTTCCTTGTGAGAACTGTTGCCATGACTCCCGGCACATCTACAGCCCACAGGCGCCACCCTGACAACATGCCGCAGGCCATGGGCCACAGGCCAAATGCAACCCCCAGTTGGCCTCCCTGACCCTCAGGATCCCTGCTCTGCCAGTTAGTTGCAAGGACTCAGCGCCTGCAAGGCTGGTGTCCCTCTCCCTCTGACCCAGACACATTCTGTTCCCATACTGGACACAGAAATGGGCTACACTTCCAGAAACATCCTCTCTCCCATTTTTCCTTGAAACAGGCGACTTTCTTGGCTTATCTTTTGTTTTTACACTCTAAACTGAGAAATGTTTTGCTCTCATAAGAAAAGCTATGTAGGAATGTGGCCTCTGGGCTGGGAGATGAGCGGGCATGGTGAGCCCTGGGAAGGGCCTTCTTATTTGTGTAAGGAGGTCAAAACTGTGAATTTGCTTTGAAGTCTTCAATTTTGAAATACTGACAAGCAATTTTAAATATTGGAAATACAATACTACTCATGAAGTGAGACAAAGCTGGGCCCCTGGGTCGGTCTGCAACCTCAGCTCCATGCCGTGGGTGTCCATGTCCTGGACGCCCTCCTTCTCCTTGTCTGGAAAGCCTTAGAAGACAGTCATATTCTGACAAACCACAGCAAGCCCACCTAACTTCACAGCCCACACCCACTTGTTTATCTGTATCTTTCCCATCCTGATAGACTGTTCCTGGGGGATGTGACTTACTGAGGACTGCTCACAAGGGGATCCAGTAAACACTCACTGGTTATCCACATGGCAGCAAACACTTAGTGGACACCAGACTCCTCCTCTCTCTCATGGAGTCTTGGTTCAATCCTGTACATAGCCAAGAGCTCATCCAATATCACATGAACTTTAGACAAGGAACTCATGTATTTCACATGTAAAGAGCTTCTGTGAATCAGTAAGAAAAAGCCTAATAATCCAGAAAGGAAATGGGCAAATGATTTGAACTGACAGCTCTTAAATACATGAAGATACTCAACACCACCTTAATAAAAGAAATACCTGCGTCAGATTGTCAAAATACAAATGTGTAGGTCAGGGCTATGTGTTGAGAAAAAACTACATCCAGCACAGCCTCCTAAGAAGTCAATGTGGTCATCTCTATCAAAATTTAAAAGGCACAAATTCTTTGAACCAGCAAAACCAGTTGAAGAATTTAATCTTACCAATGTCCTCAAATAAGTGGGCAAAAGAATAAGTATAAATAAACATACTTATTATTTAGAGCATTACTCAAAATAATGAATATTGAAAAACAAATTAGGTCCCAATTATTCAAGGTCTGCTGAAATAAGTTGTCATAAAATGGAATTTCTATGCAGAAAAAAATGTGTAAGTACTGATCTACTCCAAGATATACTTCCTGGCAACAGCAAATGCAGCGTAGTCTATAGTACATGTTTGTAGGCTGGCATTTGTGTGCAAGTAATCAAAAGGAAAGCATACACACACACACACACACACACACACACACACACAGACACACACACACACACAGACACACACACAGACACACACACACACACACACACACACACACACACACACACACACACACACACCTTGAAAGGACACAGAATAAAGGTAAATAGTGGTTCCCTCTACAGAAAAGAGCTGAGCACCTGGCTGGCAGGTGGGGTAGGCAGAGGCAGGGTACACAATAAACAGGGCTGACTTTCTGTTTACTCTTTCACATAGCTGCAATCTGTCAGTCCACCCCAAAAGCAAGTCACATGCATTCAGGAATATCCGAGAATCTCAGTGGTGGCCAGAGGAGGCTGGGGGAAGCCAAGGGATCACTGGCCAAGCCTGGCTCTCTAAAGACTTGGCAGCTTATAGGGAGCCACACTTGACAGCCAGTGCCCAACCGTGAAGATCCAGGGTGGTAATGGTCTGGCACCCTCTTCTTGGCCTGCCTCTGGGCACTGGCATGGTGGAATGTGGAAGCTTAAGGTCCCAATGCTGAGGCCCAAGTCAGAAGTGAGCCTGTTGCTTTCAGCTGCTGGAGATGGATGGACCAGGAACCAGTTGGACAGCCTGGGTGCTTTCAGTGACCAGGGACCAATGGGGCTGGGACTACAGTTAGTGGGATAGCAATGCCACCTCCTAGATGCCCTCCGGGACTGCGGGGCCCAGAAACATGACAGGGAACCTGCCACCCCTGTGGAAAACTCAGAGAGAGGCAGGCACAGGGCTTCAGAAGGCCGTGAGGGGCTCTCACTCTACCCAAGCAGGTAGAGTGAGAAGGGTGTCCACGCCCAAGGACTCAAATGAACAAAACTGAGGAGGGTGATCCTGTGTGGTGAGTGAGGACAGACAAGGCCAAGGAGGAGGGCAGGAGAGAAGGCCATCAGAGAGGCCAGGCCGTGGGAAGGGCCTGGCCTCATCCTGATGATGTGGGGGAGAGACTGGAGGCCGTGAGAAGGAGGCAGACATGGCCGGATGTGCTGTTCTGCAGAGTGGGCCTGGATTCAGTGAGGAGATGGACTGGAACGGGAGCGGGAAGGGCAAGCAGACAAACCCACAAAGAGTGGAGAGGTGGAGTCCAGTGGGATTGCAGAGAGGATTCTAGGTTTCAGAGCTCGTCAGCTGGTGACCCTGGAAAGCCCTTCCCTTCAATGGGGACCTCTGTAGGAGCCATGTGGAAGGAGGAGGCTGTGTAGAGTATGTTCGGCCTGAGGCTACAGTGGAGGACCTAAGGATGGACGTCCCTTGTGCACTCAGGTACAGGGCACCCGGAACTTGGAGGGAAGGCCAAACTGGGTGGTGGTCTGGGGAGGTCCTGGATGTGGGGTTGCCTTCTGGGATGAATTAGATTTAAAAAAATATATATCAAAGCAACTGCAAACAGGAGTGTGCCAGGTGGACCGAGAATGGTTATCAATTCTGCATGCCCTCCCAGGATCCTGTCTGAACACCAGCCAGTTCTCCTGTCCTCCCCAGCCAGCGGGCAGCCTCAGGGCAGACTTGCCACCACCCCAATCCCCTCCCAGCCAGTGTCCCACTCTGCCTCCCCCAGCTTGCCTGCCACAGTCAGTCTGGGTGTGACATGGAAGGAGTTCTCACAGACACTGCCTTCCATCACTCTGATACATCTTATCTCACAACAATAAAGACAGGCTGAGCACTCACCAGACAGATCTGGGTCTGTGGCCCCTTGGCCTTGACACCCGCAGTATCCTAACCAACCCAGCTGATATCACAGTCCTGCCAGTCCCCTTCCCAAGCACCTGTTGGGGCACCTATTGGGTGCCAGGCCCCAGGTGGTGCCTTCACACCTGTTACCTCATTCAATATCTACACCCATCTTCCTAGGACACTCCAGGCTCATTCTACGAAAGGGAGCTGCTACTCAAAGTCTAGACAGAAGTCTCAGTGGCTGGTCTGGGATAAGCTCTGACAGTCTGGAGATTCCTGTGCTCCTCACTCATTCCTGAGAGGTGAGAGAGAACCTGTCACCAGTGCCCTGGGTTTTGATACGAGCAACATGGCCGAGTCAATCACCTGTGCAAGCCTCAGTTTCCCCATCTGAAAAATATGCGTAGCGCTCCTGGCAACAGTCCTCAAAGTAAGTGTTCAATGCACATAAGAAAAGCTGAGGCTCTGGGAGGTCACAGTTCCTCTTGGAAGAGAGTTGAAGTAAAGGAGGTGACAGCCAGAGATTCAGATTCAAGAGGCTTGGAACTGACCAAATATGGGAATGGGTCACAAACCCTCAGTCCCCTCGGCCATCCCCGACAACCAGGTCAGTGACATCCAACCTTCTGCCAGATTCTGGCTGTCACCAGCATAAATTCACACTATTGGTCCTGTCCCCACTCAAGGCTCAGGGGCATATCCCCCAAGCTCCAACCCTACAGGAAGCCCTCCCTCCGCAGGCTGCTCTTGAAATCACCTCCACAAAGAAAGAATCACTTCTGCTTCCAAAGATATCCCCAGGCAGGAAATGGGCCACAGGCACCATGAATGTTTAATTACGCTAATTGTCCAAGTTCAGTTCGCATCATCATTCCTTAAGTACTTTGTGGGAAATAGTGATTAAGCGTGAAATGGTTCATTTTTACAACTCCCCTTTCTCACGGTTCTCTGCCTGCTGGGAGCCCTACCAGCCTGCAAGAGGCCTCTCTTGCTAATGCTTACCTTCCCTCTTTCGAATTTAAATTTCTGACCTTTTCTCTTGATAGCCTTACCCCCTACATTCCAGTGCCTTGGCACACAGCACCAAAACGCCATAATTACTTAACTAGAAACCTCTCATGGAAATCTGCTTTTGACTTTGTTAGAAAACACTGTAATCAAATCCCTTAGCGTCAGGATCGATGGGCTCGGCCTGCCAGAAGAAATATATCACAGGATTGAGTGGTTTAGCAAGAGAGTTGGTCCCTGTGGACAACAGGAGAACAGAGCCTGAGGGAGCAGGGCTGGCCAGTGGGTGAAGCAGAGGACAGGAGAGGTGTGCAGGCATGATGAAAGAGTGGGCAGGACAGGCAGGTGGGTGGAGCAATAGGGTGAGATGTAGGTGGGGCATGTTGGTGGGCAGGGCAGGCAAGCAGGATGAGCAGGGCAGAGGGCAGAAGAGCAGGGTGGACAGTTGAGTAGAGCTAACAGGTAGGTGGAGCATTAGGGTGGATAGATGGGCCAGTGGAAAGGCCAGTGGATGGACAAGGTAGAATTACTAGAAAGCCTCATATAGACATCGGGGGCCAGCAGGTACCATGAGCACTCACCCAGCCCTGGGCACCACCAGACCTCGACCCTGAGTTACTTCGCTAGGCTGTGCTGGGGTTCTCTGGGGTCATGCACTTAGACACTCCAGGATCTTCTCTATAGAGGCCAGAAGGAGACCTGGCCTCAAACACACACCAATTATACAGTTTGCCCTGGGAAGGCTGTGTATGTGCGCCGGCAGAGGCTGAAGCTTGGAGGGAGCACAGGCTTAGTGACTCTGACCTGGGTCTCCTTCTGAAGCCCACACCTACCAGGGAATGTGGTCTTGGCTGGCACTGCTGCAAGGCAGGGTGTCTGGATCGGTACAAGGCTTACTTTATTTCATGTGTGCACTTTAAAAAGACCGCCATTCATTTATTGGTTTGACATCCCTTTTATAATACAATGGGCTCTCAAAAAATGAAAGAGCTCCTGCCTGGCTTGCAATCCGAGTTTGTGACCATATATGTGTGGGCACGCACGCACAAGCACACGTGTGTCCTGGGAGGATAAATATGGCATGGGTACACGTACACAAGATTCAGTAGTCCCCGGCCCCACCCTTATCTGAAATTTCTGTGGTTTTAGTTATGTGAGGTCAACCCCGGTTCCAAAATATAAATGGAAATTTCTAGAAATAAACAATTTGTGTTTTAAATAACTTTTACTACAGTACAATGTTATGAATGCTCTGTTTTAATGTTAGTTACTGCTGTTAATCTCTTACTGTGTACAGTTTATAAATTAAACTTTCATAGGCCGGGTGCACTGGCCCATGCCCATAATCTTAGCTAACTGGGAGGTGGAGATTGGGAGGATTGTGGTTCAAGGCCAGCCCAGGGTGTGTGTGTGTGGGGGGGAGTTAGCAAGACCCCACCCCAAAGCTGGGTGTGGTCGTGTATGTCCGTCACACCAGCTACACGGGAGGCATAAATAGGAGGATCAAGGTCCAGGTCTGCCGGGCCAAAAGAACTCCAGACCCTATCAGAAAATTAAGTAAAAAGGAAGGGGGGCATGACTCAAGTAGTAGAATGCCTGCCCAGCAACGCGAAGGCCCTTAAGTCCAACCCACAGTGCTGCCAAAAAACCCCAAACCAACCAAACAAACAAAACTCTAAACAACTTCATCCTGAGTGTGCATGTAGAGGAATAAACACCCTCCAGTGTATGCAGGGTTCGGAGCTGTTTTTCAAAGGGCGAGACGTTTCAGTTGTGACAGATAAGTGGTAGAGCTTGTGCCTACAGCCAGCAATACCGTACTGTGCACTTCCAAACTCAAGAAGAGTCCCGTCAAGTGCTGTTGGCGTAAAAACGTGGGGGTGGGAAACTTGAGGAGCTGTTCATACTCCGATTTCCTTGATTGTGGTGATGGTGTGGCACTTGCCTAAGTCCAAACTCGCTGTACAGATCAACTATGTGCAGCTCCTTATTTATCAGTGATATCTCAATAAAACTGTTTAAAATAATTACAAAAAGAAACTTCTTTGAAAAGAAAGTTACCTATATGTTACCAAGTCTGACCACAAGCTCTTCAGGACGGGCAAGCGCCACGGTCATAGGTTCCGGGTTATAAGCGGCATCACCATTCCTAGTTTGCAGGCAGAGGTCAGTGTCATGAGAGGTATGTCAGCCCCACAAAGAACTCTGACAATAATAACCAAAGCTCAGCAAGTAACTATCAAAGTGTCAATTAGCATACAGTCAGTTTCCTATCTCAGAGCTGCCTCTGGATCCTTATCGTCCAGATCGTGTTTGTCCAAACTGGATACATGCCATGTTTGAACAAAATTTTATCTAAATTTCCATGAAATAATAGGAAATTAACCAATTTCCTAGGAAATTAAGGCAGAACCCATAGCACCATGCCAAAAACCAGAATGTGATTGCTGCCCTTGAACTACATCTTTAAAAATGTGTTTGCAGTACAGAAAACAGTGGAGGGTGAGCATTGTTAATATGAAAATTCAAAATGTGAACCCAAACTCTGAGCACTGACATGGTGTCACAGCGGAACATTCCACCCTGGTTCAAAGCATAAAATGACGGCACTCGTGTCCGAGGATATTCAAGGACACCTTTGAAGGAAAAGTGTAAAATGTTTGCCACTGTTAAAGACTGCTGAAAAATAACTACTGTTTGGGGGGAAAAAAAACCCCACTGTTTACTATAAGAATTGCTTTTCAGCAAATACATCTGGAAAAAAACAATATGAACGGTAATCTGCAGAGCTGCAGATTATAAGGCACTGTGTCTGTGTGAGTCTTCAAAGCACAGCTGATAAGCATTTTCCTTTTTTGATCAGTCCTGATTAAAAACTGACTGAACATTGTCAGCGTCATCTTCCCAACTATGAAGGGACACAACAAGGGTCCCCATTTATTCAATGACAGACACATTCCAAGATATGCCTGAGATGCCTGCAATCTGGGACTGTACAGAACTGTGTATGTTTTTATATACTACGTTTCTTTACCTACATACATACTTGTCATAAAGTTTAATTTATAAATTAAGCACAGAGGTTAATAACAATAGCTAATAAAATACAACAATTATAGTAATATGCTAAAGTAAAATTAATGTGAATGAGGTCTCTCTCAAAATATCTTCTTGGATTTTCACCTTTTCACTTAAAGGAAGCATTTCTTGGCTTCGCTTTGGAACATCTGAATCGCCACCATTGCTACTCTTATTCTTTGGGTTATTACTAAGTAAAATGAGAGTTGTTTGAACACAAGCACTGCAATACTGCCACAGTCTACTTGATAACCAAGAAGGCTACTGGGTGAATAATGGGTGGGTAGTATATACAGTGTGGATACACTGGACAAAGGGATGATTCATGTCCTGGGTGGGGTGGAGCTAGTCAGTATGAGATTTCACCATGTTATCCAGGATGGCATGCAATCTAAAACTTACAAACATTTCATTTCTGGACTGTTCCATTGAATCTTTCAGACTGAGGTTGATTGAAAATCATGGAATATAAAATTGCAGATAAAGAGCAGGTTACTATGCTATGAAATTGTATCTTTCTGTGTATATGTAAGTTGTATGGAATTATCTGCAAGGGCTCCCTGGGGCTTACAGGCTACTCGGGAGTGTAAGACACATTGGCTGGGCCCTCCTGATGGACCTGACACCTTGCCAGCCCCACCCTACTCACCACTCCATGCACTCCCATCTCCTGCCCAGGGGACCTGCCACGTTCCTGCAATTTTCCTATAGCTGTGCATCCTGGGAAACACTGCTTGCTTTGCCCAAAACATTCACCCTTGTCTTTTCTGGCTGATTTTGTCTGAATGTGTTCCCCAAAAGTTCATGTGTTAGAAATTTAATCCCCAAATTCATATGCTGATGGCATGTGAGTGTGGGTCTCTGGGAGGTCATTAGGGTCAGATGAGGTACTGAGGATGGGGTCCCTGCAATAGCATTAGTGGCTTTAGAAGAGGAAGACAGACCCAAGCTAGCACACTTGCTATCTTGCCACAGGATGCTCTCCACCGTGTTATGATGCAGCAAGAAGTCCTCACGACATGCCAGTATCATGTACTTGGACTTCCCAGACTCCAGAACCATGAATCAAATAAACCTCTTTTCTTTGTAAAGTACTCTGCCTGTGGCAATCAGTTATATTACAAGAAAATGAAGCAAGGCACTGGCACACTCCTATTCTGTCTTTAAACCCCAGCTGCAGGCCCCTAGCTCAGCACCCATGCAAACAGACTGAGTTACTTTCTTCTAGATTCTCCCAGAACCTTGAACGTCCTTCTGTTAAAACATTGATCATGTGGAAGTATAAATTCATCAGTTTCCAACTCTCTCCGCACAGACTATGAGCTC
The DNA here is from genome assembly GCF_047511655.1 of Castor canadensis. Taxonomy (NCBI): domain Eukaryota; kingdom Metazoa; phylum Chordata; class Mammalia; order Rodentia; family Castoridae; genus Castor; species Castor canadensis. Next base: position 66,517,712 of record NC_133401.1, read on the forward strand.
CAGAGGGAAAAACGTGTCAGAGTCATCCCCAGACACCTACCTGGCAGGAGGATGTGCTCAGTGATTATGTCGAAGCATGACAGAATGAAGGAATAAACAAGGAACTAGAAAAGGAGCTCACCCCATGACTCAGGACAGCACAAAATGCTTGGGTATGTGAGCTGACGCCAGTATCCCTCACACCAGGGAATCTCTGTGTGTCCAAGTTTTGCCAACTGTGATGGTCTCAGCTGAGGGGCCTTAAAGAAATCCACCTGCCTCCTCTGTCCCAGGTTCTAGAGGCTGGTGCTATAGTGAAATTCTCGGGGGCAGGGCTGTTCCCATGCTGGCCCCAGGCATCTGGACAGGGCCAGAAAAAGGGCTTATGTACCAGACCTTGCCTTGGGAGAGGAACAGAGGTGAGGAGGTGGGGAGGGGGAAGAACCACGTCTTCCCCAACCAAAGGGAGAATCCAGTGCTGTGGCACACCAATGTGGTCCTGTCTGTTACTGGGCTGCCAGATGAGCTTTCCAAGCTCATCTCACATGCTTGATCCCAGGGGTCCCCTTTGTACCAGGACAGCTCCAACAGTCCTCCCCACTCCAGGACATGGATCCCCTTCATCTGGCTCTACCCCTTCTCTAACATCCTTCAGTCTCAGCCCTGCTTGTTACTATCTAGGACCCCCTGGCCAGAACCCTCGTCCTGGCTGCCCTTTCATTCCAGATGCCACTGAGAAGATGGGCAACCCCTGTCCCCCTCACCACACAGTCCCAGCCCTCGACTGCTTACTCCAAAGCCCCCTACTCAGCTGCAGATGTTCCTGCTCTGCGAGATACTGACCACACCCTGTCCAACTCTCTGCCTCAAGGCTGGCTCAAGTTCTGGTGGGGGAAGGGCTACCCAGGGAACCATGCAGGTGGCTCTGCTCACTCCCCTCACCCTCTTGAGCACATGAGGGCAGACACTATCTTTGGGTGCTTGGAGAAAATGGGGATCAGTTCCAGTTATTCCTGACAGTCTCATGAGGGCAAATATGGAGTCTTAAATATCTGGAAATCTGGAAATCAACTTCACGGCCCTGACTGACCCTAAGCAAGGAACAGCAACAGAAACCAGGGGTCCTTAAACTGGGCACAAGGACTGGCTATCAGAGACCTTTGATAAAGGGTTTTTTAGAAAAGGGTTCTACCCGCTAATATTGATATGGACTAAATGTTTGTGCCCTCCTCCCCAAATTCAGATGCTGAAGTCTAATCCCAGGTTTTAGGTGGTGGGGCTTTTAGAAGGTAATTAGGTTATGAGGATGGAGCCTCAAGAATGGAATTACAGCTCTTAAAAAAGGGACCCCAGAGGGTCTTCTCGCTTCTTCTACCATATGAGGACACAGAAGAAGGTGCCATCTAGGAACCAGGAAGCAGGCCCTCAGCAGACACCCACTCCAACAGCACCTGGAGTTTGAACATACTAGCCCCTTTATGAGAAATCAGTGATGTTCACAGAACCCAGTCTATGGGATTTTTTTGTCATGGGACTGATGATGTCTTTTTAGTTACTGTGAAATTTTTGTAATCTTCGTCCAAATCACGTCCATGGAGCATTTCATGAGTCCAGGGCAGTGTGGTACACTGCTGTATGAAGCCACAAAAGCACTGTGTTCGAAGGTCTAGAGAGTTTCTGTGGATGAATTAAAGAAGACACAGCCTGAGGAGGGCTTTGGGTCTCTCCCTATGTTCCTGTGTAGCTGGTTTTGTCTGAAAAATATCCAAGAAAAAGAGGCAATTTGGAATGTCTGCGTCCTCTGGTTTTAACTCCAGCCCTGATTTTTATCAAGACGCAAAAGCCCAGTGCTTCAGGTACCGCCAGGTGTTTGACAAAGGAAGAGCAAACAAACAAAGCTCAAAAAGTCCAGGCATTCTGGAGAAGTGTGCCTCTCCAGAAACCCTTGGATGAGGCGGCTGCTGCTTGTGGCACTAAGCCCACAGGTTACATGCTCAAGGACAGCAATGGAACCAGAGTCAGGAGTACCCCCCATTCCCTGTCCTATAAAGGCTGCGGACATCCTACCACAAACATGCACCAGACCTGAGTCCTGGAGAGACCCTGGTGAAGCCATGTGGCCTGCAGACAGCCACACTGTTCTGGTGCTTGATAAGAAGTGAAGCAGCTCTGTCCTCCCTGGGGCTGCAGATGCTACCTGCCCTCTGAGCCCATGGAGGCCACAGCACAACTGGAGCTGTGCTTGTCTCTGGACCTCGCAGCCGGTGACACAGCAGGCCTCCCTCCAAGGAGTGGGTCCTGGTTTTCACTTGCTGGGTGTCTGTGACTCTCCTGCCAACTACTGTTTAAGTCAACTTTGCAGAATTTTGTTTTATTTTATTTTTAATGGCACATAATAATGGTGCCTCTATATGGGGTACAGCTGTGCTCACAGGATGTGATGACTATCTGGTTAAGTATGTGCCTCTGTCCATCGTGAATACAACGTGTCAGTGGTCGAAATATCGTGACAAACACTTCCGTCTCAAACACTTAGCATTTCTTCTTTGCGCTGGGCATCTGTGAACTCCTCTCTTCTTATTGTATATTTATAAATTACACAACAAGTGATTATAAGCTCTAGTTACCCACTGTGCTGTAGAACACTAGAGCTTATATCCCCTGTCTCGTTGGATTTTGGTACCTGTTATACACCCTCCCTCTATTCCCCCTCCACTTCTCTTAACCTCTAGTAATTGCTTTCTTCTATGAAGTCAGCTTTCTTAAGTTCCACATATGAGTGAGAACTTGCAGTGTTTGTCTTTCTGTATCTGGCTTGTTTCACTTTATATCACCTTCTGCAGTTCTAATCATATCGTTACAAATGACAGGATTTCATCCTTTTTCACGGCTAAATAATATTCCAGCACGTATATTGCTATCATTTGGATCTGGAATGTCCTCCAAAGGCCCCTGTGCTGAAGGCCTGGTCATTAACCCATGTGCTATTGGGGGGTGGTAGAACCCTTAGGAGGTGGGGCCTAGTGGAAAGAAGGCAGTATTAGGACTCTGGTCCCTTTTCTCTCTTCTTGTTTCCTGACCACCATGAGGTGAACAATGCCTTAGCTGCCACGAGCCTCCACTATGATGTGTTACTGTACCCAAACCAACAGGGCCAAGTGACCATGGACTGAAACATCTGAAACTGTGAATCAAAATAAACCTTTCCTCCTTTTAAGTTGATTACCTCATGTATTTTGTCACAGTGATGGAACAATGACTAATGTCTACATATAAAACATTTTCTTTATCCATTCATCCATTGGTAGACACGTAACTTGATTCCATAACTTGGCTATTGTGAATACTGTGGCAATAAACACAGGAGTGCAGACTTCTTTTTGAGATGCAGGCTTCATTTCCTTGGATATACCTTAGTAATCATCCCCCAACAACTATTGATTGAGGCGTACACCAGGCTAGATCTCACTGAAAGGGGACATGAGAGCAAAGACTTGACTAAGGGGAGGGAGGGGGTCATGAGGCATCCGAAGAAAGAGCATCAGGGCAGAAGGAAAATCCCGTGCAAGAGTCTTGGGAAGGAAGGAAAGGAAGCCAGAACGACAGGGATAAGGTGAGCAAGAAGAAAACAGGAGGCAATGGGATCACAGATGTGAAGGGACCAGATCACAGAGCACATGGTAAGTTATGAGGACACCATCTTCTAAACTGAATGGACAGGGGCCACTGTGAGATTCTGAGCAGCGGGCAGACACGATCTGATGGAAGACATCAAAGGACCACTGGCTAAGAATCCCATAGTGTAGGATTCTGTTTATAAGAAATGCCCAGAACAGGCAAATCCACAGAAACAGGGGGTAGATTTGCAGTTGCCTAGAGAAGATAGGAATGGAGGGTATGGGGATGATGACAACCACAATAATGACAACGATGACCACGATGATCTGAATTGTATGTGATGATGGCTGCAAACTTTGTGAATATATTAAAAAACACCAAGCTATATACTTTAAATATGTGAATTGTATGGGATGTGACTTTTATCTTAATGAGGTGTTAGAGAGAGAGAGAAAGGAACCACTGCTTAGGACAGCTGGGCATGGGAAGAGGCAAGGAGACCTGTTGGGGTACTACTGCAGTCACAGGGAGAGACAATTGTGGCTCCCATGTGGGAGCACGGGGGGTAGTAAGAAGTGGTCAAGGTCTCATGGGTTTTGGAAGAAAAGCCAACATGCCATATTGCATGTGGGGTGTGAGAGGAAGACTCCAGAGCGTATTGAGGTGGATACGTTTATTTTCTAGTACCAAGGACTGAACTCAGGGCCTCCGAGTGCTCTGCCACTTGAGTCCCCAGTCCGTATGATGCTTCTAACAGGAATCCACAGGCTGAGGATGCAGTTAGAACATGGTTTGGGGGTACAGAAGAGAGAGCTGGGCTAGAGATACAACCTGAGAGCCATCGGCATGGTGACAGTTGACTGTACGAAACAGAGTCATCTACATCATACCCAACTAAAATGAAGGGAAGGCCACAGAGGAAAGCACTCAGGCTGCACAGGCTTCTTCCAAAACCATCTCGCAAGCACAGTCCGAAATTACAAGGGCCTAGCCACAATTCTGCACTTGCAAGTCTCACTTAATAACTCCTGAGAACTCAGACACACCAGCACGGATGAGCTAGCTTTCAAAACAACGAGTATAACTCTTCTTTCCCCATAAAACCCTGGTCTCCTCTTGTGTCCTTCCTCTGGATGTACCCAATGCCACCCTGGTCAATGTGAGTATCTGGGACTACATTTCTACTTCTGTCATTTCCAGTTGACAGCATTTAGATGCTTCCTCGAATAAGATGACTGAGACCTTCAATGGTGAGGAAAGTATAGACCACGCCAAGAGGAGCTCCCAGGCCTGTGCCCTGGGATCTGTCACCACTTGAAGATGTGGAAAAGGGAGAGGTCAGCAAAGAAGACTGAAGTTGATGTACTAGTGGCAGTAGTCAGAGACCTGCAAGCCACACCGGAGGGGCAGGAGTGGATTCAGCATCATAGCAGTCACCAGCGATCTTGAGAAGGACGGTTTGGGCAGAGTGATACCTGTAGAAGGGGTTAAGACAGACTGGGAGGAGAGCAATGGACTGTGACTCTTCTTATGGGAGGTTTGCTACTCAGGGAGTAACAAAATAGGACAATGAAGATGGAAAGATGTTGGAGGCGTGCAGAAAGAGAAAAAATTCCAACAACTGCCCAGGCAGGAGAGAGCAAGCATACCTTGGCGTATGCCCGAGTGCTGGCAGCTACAGTGTCCACTGAGGCTTCCTGGTGACCACCACCAGCTAGGGGCAGCTGAGGGTTTTCCTTGCAGGCATCTGTGCAGGTGGGAAGACAATGGCAGGCTTTATGGTACCAGGACTATGGCTTTGTCCAGCAAATGAGTGCTTGTAATGATGGAGCATAAGGAAGCTGGACAAGGGCTGGAGAGACATCAGCAGGGTGAGACCATGCAGCAGTGTCAATGGCAAGAGGTCCCAGCTGGCTGAAGGGGTGTTGGGGCACAGAACTAGTGCATCAGTGTGTGCTGCTGAAACAGATTGTGCAGGAACTGAGGCCACTGGCAATAGATGGCTGTGGTGAGAGGTTCTAAAAGTTTATGTGTTGGAAGCAAAATCTCCAAATTCATATGTTGATGGTAGTGGGATGGGAGGCCTTTGGGAAGTAATGAGGATTAGATGAGGTCTTGTGGGTGGGGCCCCCATAGTGGTATTAGTGTCCTTAGAAGAAGAGGAAGAGAGGTCTGCACTAGCATGATTTCTTTGTCTCACCATGTGCTGCCCTCCGCCATGTTAGGATGCAGCAAGAAGCCCTCACCAGATGCACGCTCCATGAGCTTAGACTTCCCGGCTTCCAGAACCATGAACCAAATAAACCCCTATTCTTTTCAAACTACCCAGTTTTTCCGTTGTAGCGACGGAAAAGCCCTAGGGTATGAACAATAACATCATCAAAGAAAAATCCAGCTGAAATCCTTTCTGAAAGTCTTGAAATCTGTTGACATGGTCAAACTGGGGGAGACTTACAGAACTTGATTCTCTGTCAAATGAGTTTGCACGGACCCTGTCAAGGTGTGGATTTTGCTGCTTTGGAGGGAAGAAGTTCCTTCCCTACCTTGTTGTCCTTGACCTTAGCAGGCAAGAGAAGTCTTGGTCACTGCTGTGGAAACCACAAGCATGATCAGAGTCAGAGCCCAAGTCTCACCTCTTCTAGAAGTTTCATCTGGAGGAAAAGAGGAACATGGCACTCAACTCCTAGCAGAAATTTATGGACACCGTGCCAGGCAACCTTAATGTGCCTGGCTCAACCCAGGAGGGGAGGGGCTCCAGTGTAGTAAAAGAGGAGGAAACTTAGTTCCTGGAGAGGCTGATGGAAGGACTTGAGATGAGTCTTCACTTCCTGACAAGTGATTAAATCTACATGGATCAGGTAAACCAAGGCCCTTGGTATCCTATGGGCAAGAGGAAAACGGATTGTGAGCTGAAGGGAGGAGAGAACATTCCAGAACCCAAAGTGATGCCACTGCAGGCCTTGTCACTGCCTCAACAGGGACAGTGTGCGAGATGCCTGGAAACCCCACAGGAGGGAGTAGATACTTTCTGCACCTCAGGCAGCTTTCACATGTGACACACACCAGTGACCAGTGCTTGCTGCCCCAGCCAGTCTCCAGGAGGCACATGTTCCCAGAGATGACCTCACACTTACGGAAAATGAGGCAACAGTAAATCAACCCAGTGAGGTTCCTTTCGTCTAGCAAGGCGAGGCAAGCTGGGTTTGTTATTCTACTCTCCCATGAGTCAGTGTTCAGCCTTGCTGCCATCCAAACAGAGAGTCAAAATCAGTTTGATGTTCAAAAATGACATGAAAATTGCCAAGTCAAAGGCCGTCCTGTAATTTCCATTTATGAAAGTCCAAAGACCGCAGCCTCCTTGGAGAAGTTTCCTTTGGGCAGAATTCAAATTTTCTCTTTCTTTTACTTGTGCAAGTTGAATTTATTTCAGTTTTCCAGGAAGTGGCCATTCAGTTTTGCATGAAAAGTGCAGTCAAAAGAGGTAACTTTTGCAAAGTTTGTTTTTAAGTTCTGAGTATGTCAAAGAGATTCACGGCCCGTGAAAATCAATTACAGATGCTCCTCTACTTGTGATGCAGTTATATTCTGATAAACCCACAGGGGATTCAATCTTCCTTCCGTCATTCTTTCCATCCTTCCTTCCCTTCTTTTGGTGGTACTGAGGTTTGAACTCAAGGTTTCACATTTGGTAAACAGACACTCTACCACTTGAGCCATGCCTCCAGTCCTTTTTTTTCTGGTTATTTTTGAGATAGGGTCTTGCTTTTTGCCCATGCTGACCTGGACTGAGATCCTCCTATTTTAGGCTTTTCATCCTCACTGAGATGACAGGTATGTGCCACCACACCCAGCTTTTTTCCATTGAGATGGATGGGGTATTGCAAACTTTTTTTGCTCAAGCTGCTCCAGAACTGTGATCATCCCAATCTTAGCCTCCCACATAGCTTGGGATGACAGGCCAATATTCAAAACACTTTAAGTGATCGATTCCAAGATGGCGGCTAGAAGGAGGAAGCACAAAGCGTGCCTCCTAAAGTAAAATCTTGCAGAGACACTGGAGATATACCTTACAGGAAAAACCACCGAGAAGAGACAAAACTTTGACTCCTGCACACCTCCAGCCTGTGCATAGCATCTCCACTTCATGTGGAGGGCTCCCGTGTTGCCGCCAGACACCAGCGCCCAGACGGCTTGGGAAGAAGCAGACCACAAGGTGAGCTAAGTGGGACGTGGTACTCCCACAGACAACCCTGGGCCAGATCAGCATAGCCCCTTGGACAGACCAACTCCCACCCAGAGAAAAAAGAAAAAAAACTGGATAATAAACAATAACAACAAAAAAGACATGTAGCAAAGAGGGCAGAGAGCCCTGAGTGCCGAAGAGGGGGAGAGGGGAAATCCCTCACAACAAGCCGGCCTGAGAAGGCAGGAGCAGCAGCACATGCCCAACAACCAGGAGCGGGAAAGCTTGTAAAAGTGGTGGTGGGAGGAAGAACCACTTCTCATGTGAACTGTAAACAAACACACAGGCCTGAGAAAGCAGGTGCAGTGTCATCTCCCCCAGTGTACTTGGAAAGGGGAAAGCTTGTAGTAGTGGCATCGCGCCCAGGAGAATTCTTAAGTAAACAAAGCCTGTGGGGCCAGGTGAGTGTTAAGCTCACCCCAGAGATCTGCATAAATAAAGCCTCCAGCAACAGCAGGCTGACAGCAGCAGGCAGGTGAGCCACAGCCTCAGATAGCCATTCACAGAACTGTCTCTAGACTCTTTTTTTTTCTCTCTGTACCTTTAATGAGACAACAACCGAACTACACTTGCATGCTGAAAAACTTACTGAAACTGTATTGCATTCGAACCTGAGACACTTTGTGGTGTTTTTTTGTTTTGTTTTGTTTTGTGTTGTTTTGTTTGGTTTGGTTTGGTTTTTTCCCCTTTGATGAGACAACGACAGAACTACTTCTGAGACACCATCTCCAGGATTGGAGGCTGAGGGACTAGCACCAAAATTATTAAGACTAAAATTTTATTGCATTTGAACCAGGATTTTTTTTTTCATTTATTGTTTATTTTTTTATTTTATTTTTTTCAATTGTCTCTCTGTCTCTCTAATGCCTGTTCAGCTTATTGTCAATAAGTACACTATCTCTCCCTGTTTATATCTTTGAAACTTTTTTTGTTTGTTTCTTTGTTTTGCTTTTTTCTACAAGTTTGTTTATTTGTTTTTCCCTTTTTCTTCAGTTTCTTTGCTTTCCATCTCCTCTCACCCTTCCATTCTAAATATCACCAATATTATTATTCCAAGCTAGAAAATACTTAATTGCACACAGTACATGGACAATAACAACACCAAGGGCAATGATGGGAAGACAGAAAAAAACAGGGAAATCAGTTTGCCCACAGCAAAAAATTACTACAGGAACCAGAGGGAAATTAAGAAAACAGATACTCAGATCCAGACTCCAACAAAATGAAGATAAACTATGCCAAAGAACCCAATGAAGCCCACAAGAATAATCTAAAAGAAGAAATACTACAGGTACTCAATGAGAATTTTATAGAGATGATACTGGATATGGTCAACCAAAATGTACAGGAGACACTCAAGAAATTCCAAGACAACAAAAATAGAGAATTTGAAAAAGCAAAAGAAGAAATAAAGGAAACCATAGAAGCACTGTATAAACACCAAAGTGAAACAAAGAACATGATTAATAAAGAGATAAATGAACTCAGGACAAAAATAGACAACATTAAAGAGGAAATGACTCAGGATATGGAAAATCTCAGAAAAAAGAATGAAACAAAATTGCAAAACAAAATGGAAGGCCAATCCAGCAGAATAGAACAAACAGAAGACAGAATCTCAGAACTCAAAGATGAAATGGTAATTAAAGGAAAAACCAAAGAACTATTAAACAACTCAAGACTTGTGAAAAGAAAATGCAAGAACTCACCGACTCCATCAAAAGACCAAACCTGAGAATCATGGGCATTGAAGAAGAAGAGGTGCAAGCAAAGGGAATGTGTAATATGTTCAACAAAATAATAACAGAAAATTTCCCAAATCTAGAGAAATCTATTCCCATACAGATGCAAAAGGTCTCCAGAACACCAAACAGACCAGACCAAAATGGATCTACCTCATGGCATATTATCATTAAAACCACAAATACAGAGACCCGAGAAAAAATACTGAAGGCTGTAAAAGAGAAAAAACAAATAACATACAAAGGTAAACCAACAGCAGACATCTCAACAGAAACATTAAAAGCAAGAAGAGCTTGGAGTGAGATCTTCTGGGCACTGAATGAAAATAACATCAACCCCAGGATACTCTACCCAGCAAAACTATCATTCAAAATAGATGGAGCAATAAAAGTCTTCCATGATAAGCATAAACTAAAACAATATGTGACCACAAAGCCACCACTACAAAAGATTCTTCAAGGGATTCTGCACACAGAAAGTGAAACCCAACATAACCATGAAAGGGCAGGTAGCACCAAACTACAGGAAAAGAAAAAGCAAGAAAGTAGAGATAACCTCAACTTAGGTACACACAATTAACCTTCAAACAACTAAGACAGCTAAATGACAGGAATCACCACATACCTATCAGTACTAATGCTTAATGTTAATGTACTTAATTCCCCCATCAAAAGGCACCATTTGACAAAATGGATTAAAAAGGAAGATCCAACAATTTGTTGCTTACAGGAGACCCATCTCACTGACAGAAATAAGCACAGGCTTAGGATGAAAGGCTGGAAGATTTACCAAGCCAATGACCCCTGAAAACAGGAAGGACTAGCAATACATATCTCTGACAAAGTAGACTTCAAATCTACATTGATCAAACAAGATAAAGAAGGACATTCCAAACTAATAAAAGGGGAAATAGACCAAAAGGAAAAAACAATTATTAACCTATATGCACCCAATGTCAATGCACCCAATTTCATCAAACATACCCTGAAGGACCTAAAAGCATATATTAACTCCAACACAGTGGTTGTGGGAGACTTTAACACTCCATTATCATCAATAGATAGGTCATCCAAACAAAAAATCAATAAAGAAATCCTAGATCTAAAATATACAATAGATCAAATGGGCCTACTTGATGTCTACAGAACATTTCATCCAACTTCTACACAATATACATTCTTCTCAGCAGCCCATGGAACCTTCTCCAAAATAGATGTCCTAGGGCACAAAGCAAGCCTCAGCAAATATAAGAAAATAGAAATTATACCATGCATTCTATCTGATCACAATGCAATAAAACTAGAACTCAACAACAAAAGTAAACACAAAAAAACATGCAAACAGCTGGAAACTGAATAACTCATTGCTTAATGAACAATGGGTCATTGATGAAATAAAACAGGAAATTAAAAAGTTCCTGGAAGTCAATGAAAATGAAAACACAACCTACCAGAATCTATGGGACACAGCAAAGGCAGTCCTGAGAGGAAAGTTTATAGCCATGAGTGCATATATTAAAAAGACTGAAAGATCCCAAATCAATGACCTAATGATACATCTCAAACTCCTAGAAAAACAAGAACAAGCAAATCCCAAAACAAATAGAAGGAGAGAAATAATAAAAATAAGAGCTGAAATCAATGAAATAGAAACCAAAAAAACCACACAAAGAATTAATGAAACAAAAAGTTGGTTCTTTGAAAAAATAAACAAGATCGACAGACCCCTGGCAAACCTGACTAAAATGAGAAGAGAAAAAAATCCAGATTACTAGAATCAGGAATGCAAAAGGGGAGATAACAACAAACACCATCGAAGTCCAGGAAATCATCAGAGACTACTTCGAGAACCTATATTCAAATAAATTTGAAAATCTTAAAGAAATGGACAGATTTCTAGATACATATGATCATCCAAAACTGAACCAAGAGGATATTAATCACCTGAATAGATCTATAACACAAAATGAAATTGAAGCAGTAATCAAGAGTCTCCCCAAAGAGAAAAGTCCAGGACCTAATGGATTCTCTGCTGAATTCTATCAGACCTTTAAAGAAGAACTGACACCAACCCTCCTTAAACTGTTCCACAAAATAGAAAGGGAAGGAAAACTGCCTAACACATTTTATGAAGCCAGTATTACACTTATCCCAAAACCAGGCAAAGACACCTCCAAAAAGGAGAACTATAGACCAATCTCCTTAATGAACACTGATGCAAAAATCCTCAATAAAATAATGGCAAACTGAATTCAATAACACATCAAAAAGATCATTCACCACGACCAAGTAGGCTTCATCCCAAAAATGCAGGGGTGGTTCAACATACGAAAATCAATAAATGTAATAAACCACATTAACAGAAGCAAAGACAAAAACCACTTGATCATCTCAATAGATGCAGAAAAAGCCTTTGATAAGATCCAACATCATTTCATGATAAAAGCTCTAAGAAAACTAGGAATAGAAGGAAAGTACCTCAACATTATAAAAGCTATAGCCAGCATTATACTTAACAGAGAAAAACTGAAACCATTCCCTATAAAATCAGGAACTAGATAAGGATGCCCACTGTCTCCACTCCTATTCAACATAGTACTGGAATTCCTAGCCAGAGCAATTAGGCAAGAACAAGGAATAAAAGGAATACAAATAGGTAAAGAAACTGTCAAAATATCCCTATTTGTAGATGACATGATCCTATACCTTAAAGACCCAAAAAACTCTACTCAAAAGCTCCTAGACACCATCAATAGCTATAGCAAAGTGGCAGGATATAATATCAACATAGAAAAATCATTAGCATTTCTATACACTAATAATGAACAAACTGGGAAAGAATATATGAAAACAATTCCATTTACAATAGTCTCAAAAGAAATCAAATACCTAGGTGTAAACCTAACAAAAGATGTGAACAACCTCTACAAGGAAAGCTATAAACTTCTGAAGAAAGAGATTGAGGAAGACTATAGAAAGTGGAGAGATCTCCCATGCTCATGGATTGGTAGAATAAACATAGTAAAAATGTTGATACTCCCAAAAGTAATCTACATGTTTAATGCAATTCCCATCAAAATTCCAATGACATTCATTAAAGAGATCGAAAAATCTACCATTAAATTTATATGGAAACACAAGAGGCCACGAATAGCCAAGGCAATTCTCAGTCAAAAGAACAATGCTGGAGGTATCACAATACCTGACTTCAAACTATATTACAAAGCAATAACAATAAAAACAGCATGGTACTGGACAAAACCAGACATGAAGACCAGTGGAACAGAATAGAGGACCCAGATATGAAGCCACACAACTATAACCAACTTGTCTTTGACAAAGGCGCTAAAAATATACAATGGAGAAAAGACAGCCTCTTCAACAAAAACTACTGGGAAAACTGGTTAGCAGTTTGCAGAAAACTGAAACTAGATCCATGTATATCACCTTATACCAATATTAACTCAAAATGGATCAAGGATCTTAATATCAGACCTCAAACTCTAAAGTTGATACAGGAAAAAGTAGGAAATACTCTGGAGTTAGTAGGTATAGGTTATAACTTTCTCAATGGAACCCCAGAAGCACAGCAACTAAGAGATAGCATAGATAAATGGGACCTCATAAAACTAAAAAGCTTCTGCTCAACAAAAGAAATGGTCTCTAAGCTGAAGAGAACACCCACAGAGTGGGAGAAAATATTTGCCAGCTACACATCAGACAAAGGACTGATAACCAGAATATATAGGGAACTTAAAAAACTAAATTCTCCCAAAACTAATGAGCCAATAAAGAAATGGGCAAGTGAACTAAACAGAACTCTCTCAAAAGAAGAAATTCAAATGGCCAAAAAACACATGAAAAAATGTTCACCATCTCTAGCAATAAAGGAAATGCAAATTAAAACCACACTAAGATTCCACCTCACCCCTGTTAGAACAGCCATCATTAGCAACACCACCAACAACAACAGGTGTTGGCAAGAATGCGGGGGAAAAAGAAACCCTCATACACTGTTGGTGGGATTGTAAACTAGTACAACCACTCTGGAAAAAAAATTGGAGGCTACTTAGAAAGCTAAACATCGATCTACCATTTGATCCAGCAATACCACTCTTGGGGATATACCCAAAAGACTGTGACACAGGTTACTCCAGAGGCACCTGCACACCCATGTTTACTGCAGCACTATTCACAATAGCCAAGTTATGGAAACAGCCAAGATGTCCCACTACTGATGAATGGATCAAGAAAATGTGGTATCTACAAAAAGAATTAACCTAGAAGGTAACACACACGCACAGGAAATCAATGTGAGTCAATGCCCTGTATAGCTATCCTTATCTCAACCAGCAAAAACCCTTGTTCCTTCCTATTATTGCTTATACTCTCTCTACAACAAAATTAGAAATAAGGGCAAAATAGTTTCTGCTGGGTATTGAGGGGGTGGCGGGAGAGGGAGGGGGCGGAGTGGGTGGTAAGGGAGGGGGTGGGGGCAGGGGGAAGAAATGACCCAAGCCTTGTATGCACATATGAATAATAAAAGAAAAAAAAGAAAATGTGGTAACTATACACAATGGAATTTTATGCAGCCATGAAGAAGAACGAAATGTTATCATTCGCTGGTAAATGGATGGAATTGGAGAACATCATTCTGAGTGAGGTTATCCTGGCCCAAAAGACCAAAAATCGTATGTTCTCCCTCATATGCGGACATTAGATCAAGGGCAAACACAACAAGGGGATTGGACTTTGAGCACATGATAAAGCAAGAACACACAAGGGAGGGGTGAGGATAGGTAAGACACCTAAAAAACTAGATAGCATTTGTCGCCCTCAACGCAGAGAAACTAAAGCAGATACTTTAAAGCAACTGAGGCCAATAGAAGGAACCAGGAACTAGAGAAAAGGTTAGATCAAAAAGAATTAACCTAGAAGGTAACACACAGGCACAGGAAATCAATGTGAGTCAACTCCCTGTATAGCTATCCTTATCTCAACCAGCAAAACCCCTTGTTCCTTCCTATTATGGCTTATACTCTCTCTACAACAAAATTAGAGATAAGGGCAAAGTAGTTTCTGCCGGGTATTGAGCGAGTGGGGGACGAGGGAGGGGGTGGGGGGGTAAGAGAGGGGGTGGGGGAAGGGGGGAGAAATGACCCAAACATTGTATGTACATACAAATAAAAAAAATACTTTAAGTAAAAAATGCATTCAATACTCCAGAACCTAACTTAGTAATACAGTACACGGTAGAGTACAAGTTCTTCCCCCTCATGATCTGTGGCTAACTGCAGCTGCCCAGCACCATGAGAGAGTATCTTGTCACATATTGCTGGTCTGGGAGAAGATCCAAAAGCAAAATTTAAAGCAAAGTTTCTTCTTGAATGCACAATGCTTTTGCACCATCATAAAGTCAAAAAATCCGAAGTCACACCAGTGTAATTCAGGGACTGTTAGCATATGCAAAAGCATATGCATACCTATCTGTATGTCCCTTTAAAGGACAAGTGGAGGCCGTATTTCATATCAGCACCACTGTTTCTAGTGGGGAAGGGTCCTACCTCATCTGATGCAGTGTAGACGGTGTATATATTACACACACCTTGCCTCTAGGTGGCCATGGGGGAGGCACATAACCTACATCTGCCACCTATTCTCTTCACCACAATGATTGGTCCAAGAGATGATCACATGACCAAAGAGACCAACAAATGGTCTTCCATGAGAACTGAACACTGAGAGAAAAAAATGGCCCCTTCCTGGGTCAGTAAGCTCATAGCTTAAGTCTGCAGCTGCCTACATGGGGCACCAATCTGAGGAAGAAGTCTATGTGGAAGAGAGGGGAGTCAAGACAGGGAAACACAGCCTCAGCAGCTTCATTCGAGCCAGCTGTGCCTGCTCTCCCACTCATGCATGCCAATGAATTTCTTTTCTTTTCTGTGGCTTAATTGGATTTGAACTCCATCAATTACACCTTATAAGACCCTGCCAGACACAGAGTTCGCTACCTTGCTTGTTAGTGTGACCCTAAAATGAAGTTAGAACAACCTGTTCCAAGAGTTCCATTTCTGAATCAGAGGTAAAAAGAGCCCCATGGTTGCTCCCCAGCAAAACTGGCAAAACTTTTTAAAAGTAAATAAACAGTTGTACGAAGGACATCATTTACTCATGAAAACTTCTGGAAGAATGGTAAGCCTACGACACTTGAGCCATAACTTGCCCCTTCCTCCACGTTTCCATTTTTTGACAGTCCAGCTTAAGGGATGTTCCACCTGGGCGGATGTGGCCAAAGCACGTGACTCCTTCTTCCCTCGGACCCCAGTCAAGAGCTACAATACCTCACGAGGACAGGCTGGCCATTAGCGATTCTCATCCCCTCCAAGTCGAAGTTACAGAGGCTAAATTCTTGATGAGTGTGGCTTCGGGCTGGCGGCTTCCTCTTCCGCCAGCCCTGACTCCTAAGGCCATAACCCAGGTATAGCAGGGTGAGAATACTGGAGTCCCAACTGCCCACCCAGCTTGCTTGTTGGAAGAAGTTTTCATGCTGGGGAATGGCAAACTGAGAAGAGAGAGGCTGTCTCTCTGCCCAATGGTGGAACAGGGTTGAGATTTCTGCACAGTGTATTAGTCTATTTTCTGTTTTCTAACAAAATACCTGGTTAGCTTACAGTTCTGGAGTGTCAAAGGCATGGTGTCAGCATAAGCTCAGCTTTAGTGAGAAGATCATGGCAGACAGTATCACAGCGGGAATGTATGGTGGGAAGAAGAAATCACATTGCAAGACAGGAAGCCAAAGAGGCTGGGCATGGCCAGAATTGTTCTTTCATAAAACCCTCTCATGAGGACTATCTCAGGAGTCCCATGAAAATAACATTAATATCTTTCAAGGTCATGCCCCAGTGACCTAAGGACTCCCAGTAGGTCACATCTCTTACAAGTTCCACACTACGTCCCGATACTACCACCCTGAGGACCAAACTTCCAGTATGAACCCTTGGAGGGTCAAATCACATTTAAAGCATAGCACCTAGGGAAAGAGGCAGTCCATAAGATCAGAAGGATGAGAAGCTCTCTCCAAGACTGATTTCATTTGAAATAGAGTGGAGAAATTGAAACAGGAGCGTATTCTCAAAGACAAAGGAGATCTTGGAGGCATTTAAGAGGGGGCTGAGGCTATGTGAGAGCAACAGGCTGAACCACAGGACAGCTAGTTCAGTAGAAAGAACCAGGAAAACAGCTAACAGTATTTCTTGTAGATAAAGAACAAATTTTCAAACACTGGCCTCAGAACTCAAATTGGATTAGATCATGTAGCAATTTGTGCCCCAGGACACTGTCAAAACAGCAATCATCCACCAATTAGCAGAGCATAATAGTGGGGTGTGATTCCAAATGAGGCAGACAGCTTACCTGACAGATCAAGATAGTCAACGAGAGCCCTTGACTTTCAACATGACCACGTGCATGCCCTGAGAAGAAATACCAGAAGCTTCCCATTGTAGGGAAGTTTGCTGAACTAGACTTCACTAAACTAGTCTAGCAAAGTCAAGTAATTAAAATAAGCCCCAGAGAGCAGCGAGGTGAGTCAGTATGCAGAGTTGCAACAATATATTTCTTAAAATTTTTCAATAATAACAATAACAAATGAGGCATACACAAAAAAGAAGAAAGTGTGACCCAGGTACAGGAAAAAAGCAGGCAACAGAGCAAAAATGAGAGGGCCCAGATTTCAGATTCCGAGATTCCAGAGCTGCCATTTCAAATATTTAAAGAAGTAAAGAAGACCACACTTAAAAGAAGTATAGCAGAGCTATGACAAAATCTCACCAAATAAAGGGTATCAATAAAGAGAAAGTAATTATTTAAAAACCAAATGGAAATTCTGGGGCTAAAAATATAATAACTTTTTGAAAAGCAAGAATATACTTGAACTGACAGAAGAAAGAATGTTGAATATAGATAAATAGACACTATGCAATTTGAATGACAGATGGGGGGGAAGGGATGAAGGAAAATGAATATGGCCTCAGAGAACGTAGGACACCGATAAAGGTTGGAGCATTGGCACAAGGGGAGTAGCAGAAGGAGGAGTGTGAGAGAAGGGAGCAGAGAAACTAGAAGACGTGGCTGAAAACTTGCTGAATTTGAAGAAATGGATAAACTTCAAGCAGCATAAGGGAGAGAGCCATGCCCAAAGACATCATAGAAAAATGCTGAAAGACAAAAGAGGATATTTTGAAAGTAACAAGAGAAAAAAAAATTGTCACATATAAAGGAACTCCAATACTATTAATGGCTGCCCTCTCATAAGAAATAATGGAAAAAGGCAGTAAAATTGCACAGCCAAGGTAAAAGAAAAGCAGTCAACTAAGAATCTTATATTTAGCAAAACTATCTTTCAAAATGAAGGTGAAATAAAGACAGTCTCAGATACACAAAAACTGAGAGAATGTGTTGTAAGAAGATCCATCTTAAAGTTCTTTAGGCTGAAATCAAGTGGACCCAGATGATAATCTGAATTAACATGCAAAAAAAACAAAAAGCCTAAGTAAAAGTAATTATGTCATTATAAAAAAGTATAAATACATATTTCTTCTCTTAAATGACTTTAAAAGTAAATATAACAAACACACATATATTGTATTGTTGGGCCTATATCAGAAAGAAATATAATATATTTAACAATAATAGCACAAAAGAGGTTGGTGGGAGCAAAGCTGTATTGGAATAAGAATATAACACCAGCTTAGTAACTGAATCCACAGGAATGAAGTAAGAGAATCAGGAATACTTAATTAAAAGGACATTGTAACAAACTATAAATACACATTTGCTCTTCTTTCTTTTTCTACCTTCTTTAAATGTAAAATTATATAAAATAATAATTATAAAAATGTATTCTTGTTATAAAAATGTAACATAGGCAGCTGTGTTTACCATACACCACAGATGTGGGGGTCACAGATGCAGACTTGTAACCCTCCAAAGATGCCCATGTTCTAATCCTCACACTTGTGGATATGTGACGTTACATATGGTAAAGGATAATAAAAGTTCCAAATCAGATAACTTGACAGTATCAAAATTATCCTGGATTAGCCAGGAAGACTCAATGTAATCACAAGGGGGCCTTAAAGGTAAAAGACGTATCCAGGGCAGAGAGAAGTGGAGAAGCAGCAAAATGGGAAGCACTTGGCCTGATGTTGTTGGCTTTAAAGAAGGAGGAAGGACGTCATGAGTCAAAGAATGCAGATGGCCTCCAGAAACTAGAAAGGGCAAGGAAATAGATCCTCCCCTAGGGCCTGCAGAAGGAGCAAAGCCATGCCAATATTTTGATTTTTAGGTCAGTGAGCCCTATTTCAGACTTCTGACCTTGAAAATTGTAAAACAATAAAATTACATTACATAAGCCACTAAATTTATGGCAATTTGTTAGAGTAGTAATAGAAAACAAACAAGATGTATAGGATGAATGCTACAAGAGAAGAGGATAAAGAAATACTTCTAGGTAAAAACCATGCTCCTCTATGTGGAACTCAAAGTGAATATGAAGTTGATTCTGGTAAGTTAAGATGTATATGACATGGGAGAGGACAATACCAAAGTGACAGAGTAGGGAATGCCAAAACTTTTCTTCCACAAAAGGAAAATAAGTAAGTAAACTGGTAAATCCATCAGAATTAACTTTTTGGGCATTCCACAATTTAATCAGAAATTTACAACAACCAAGGGAAAGACGAAAGAAGCTTCTGAACTTCAATAGTAGAGTCTTGTGGTATATGAATTTACCTTTACCATACATCATCTCCAGTTAAGCAGTTCCATAAATATGGTAGCCCACATTCCTGGTTCAGGTTAACAACACCAGGGAGAATAAGAACTTTATTCTCAAAGAATTGCAGTTGCGCGTTTTGACTTGTCTGAAGACTTGCTTTTGTTTCACCTGCCTTGGAGCTTCCCCAGGGCTGAAGTGGTTTCCCAGATGGTATTTGTCAAAAAAAATTTAAAGGCAAATATATTAGCTTCAGCCACCTGGGGCAAAGTACAACAGCTTGGGGTAAGGCACGCAATAAACAGATCCAAAAGTTTGGGAAGAAAAAGGCTGGGGAAAGACATACTTGGGGGAATAAAGTACTTGGAAATCTCCCTGTGTATATCAGGGAGTCTACAAAGCCAGACACATGCTTCGGCAGGGCTGGACGAATGCTCAGAAAGGTGAGAAGACACAAAGCTTTCAAATCTGCTGACCACTAGGCTCAGTGCAGATAGGAAGCAAAGGCTAAGACAGAGCTGTAAATAGCCTGGCTAAGCATGAAAGGAGTAGTTCAACACGGAGAGTCAATCTACAAAGACTGGGGTAGTCGTTATTTCCCTGCACCTTAAACATTTAGAAAAATCTCTGTCAAAGGAGCTAAAAATATATGATGGAGAAATAGCAGCCTCTTCAACAAAAACTACTGGGAAAACTGGTTAGCAGTCTGCAAAAAAACTGAAACTAGATCCATGTATATCACCCTATACCAATATTAACTTAAAATGGATCAAGGATCTTAATATCAGACCACAAACTCTAAAGATGATACAGGAAAGAGTAGGAAATACTCTGGAGTTAGTAGGTATAGGTAAGAACTTTCTCAATGAAACCCCAGCAGCACAGCAACTAAGAGATAGCACAGATAAATGGGACCTCATAAAGCTAAAAAGCTTCTGTTCATCAAAAGAAATGGTCTCTAAACTGAAAAGAACACCCACAGAGTGGGAGAAAATATTTGCCAGCTACACATCAGACAAAGGACTGATAACCAGAATATATAGGGAACTTAAAAAACTAAATTCTCCCAAAACTAATGAACCAATAAAGAAATGGACAAGTGAACTAAACAGAACTTTCTCAAAAGAAGAAATACAAATGGCCAAAAAACACATGAAAAAATGCTCACCATCTCTAGCAATAAAGGAAATGCAAATTAAAACCACGCTAAGATTCCACCTCACCCCTGTTAGAATAGCCATCATCAGCAACACCACCAACAACAGGTGTTGGCGAGGATGCGGGGAAAAAGGAACCCTCTTACACTGCTGGTGGGAATGTAGACTGGTACAACCACTCTGGAAAAAAATTTGGAGGCTACTTAAAAAGCTAGACATCGATCTACCATTTGATCCAGTAATACCACTCTTGGGGATATACCCAAAAGACTGTTACTCCAGAGGCACCTGCACACCCATGTTTATTGCAGCACTATTCACAATAGCCAAGTTATGGAAACAGCCAAGATGCCCCACCACTGACAAATGGATTAAGAAAATGTGTTATCTATACACGATGGAATTCTATGCAGCCATGAAGAAGAACGAAATGTTATCATTCGCTGGTAAATGGATGGAATTGGAGAACATCATTCTGAGTGAGGTTAGCCTGGCCCAAAAGACCAAAAATCGTATGTTCTCCCTCATATGTGGACATTAGATCAAGGGCAAACACAACAATGGGATTGGACTATGAGCACATGATAAAAGCGAGAGCACACAAGGGAGGGGTGAGGATAGGTAAGACACCTAAAAAATTAGCTAGCATTTGTTGCCCTCAACGCAGAGAAATTAAAGCAGATACCTTAAAAGCAACTGAGGCCAATAGGAAAAGGGGAACAGGTACTAGAGAAAAGGTTAGTTCAAGAAGAATTAACCTAGAAGGTAACACACACGCACAGGAAATCAATGTGAGTCAATGCCCTGTATAGCTATCCTTATCTCAACCAGCAAAACCCCTTGTTCCTTCCTATTATTGCTTATACTCTCTCTACAACAAAATTAGAAATAAGGGCAAAATAGCTTCTGCTGGGTATTGTGGCGGGGGGGGGGAAGGGAGGGGGAGGAGTGGGTGGTAAGGGAGGGGGTGGGGGCAGGGGGGAGAAATGACCCAAGCCTTGTATGCACATATGAATAATAAAAGAAAAAGGAAAAAAAAATTTAAAAAAAAAAGAAAAATCTCTGTCAAATCACTAGCAATTACGCTAACAGAACAGAGACTTCAGTGGCAACACACAATAAAGGATAAACTTTATAAAGATAGTTTAGAAAATCACAAAATGAGCAATCAACAGCACTATCAAAATTGGCAACAAACTCTGGAGAGTGGGGAAAATCTTATTTCCAGAATCATCATATTCAAAATGTTTAGTTTCCAACAAAATTATGTGGCACACAAAGAAACAAGGAAGTAAGGACTACTCACAGGGAAGGAAAAAAGAGAGTTAGAGACTGTCCCTGAGAAAGTTCTGACATTAGACTTTGCTACACAAAGACCTTATTTAAAAAAAATTTTTTTTGCAGTACTGGGTTTTGAACTCAGGGCCTACAACATGAGCCACTCCACTAGCCCTTTTATGTGATGGGTTTTTTCAAGGTAGGGTCTTGTGAACTATTTTGCCCAGGCTGGCCTTGAACCATGATCCTCCTGATCTCTACCTCCTGACTTTGTCTGACAAAGACTTTAAATCAATTGTCTTAAACTTAATCAAACAGCTACAATAAACCATAGACAAAGAACCACATTAAAGTGGAACAACGTGTCACCAAACAGAGGATATCAGCAAAGAGGTCGAAATTATAAAAAGGAGTCAAAACCTTTTGGAACTGAAAAGTAAGACTGGAATGAAAAGCAGATTCGACAGCAGATTTGAGCAGGCAGAATAAGGAACCAATGAAATAGATAATAAGCTAATTATTCAATCTGAGGAGCAGATGGGAAAAAGAGTGAAGGAAAATGAATAGACTCTAAGAGACCCAAGGCATAATATCAAGTACACCAAAATGCATATGAGAGTTTCAGAGAGAAGAAAGAAAGAAAAGGGGGGGAGGGAGAGTATCTGAATAAATAATGTTCATATTCCCAAATTTGATTTTAAAAAGATAGGAAGCTATACGAGAAGTTCAATAACCTCAAAGAAATACATGCTGAGACGTACTGTAATCAAATTACAAAGATGCAGAAAAATTTGAAAATAGCAAGAAAGAAGCTACTTGCCACATACAAAGGATCCTCAGTGAGATTAACAGCTAGTTTCTCATGTGAAATCATGGCCGTTAGAAAGCAGAGAGATAACATATTAAACTGCTGAGAGAAAAATCATTGTTAAAGGAAGTCCTTCAGATTGAAGAAAAAGGATACAAGGTTGTAACTCAAAACCATAAGAATAAGGAATACCGGAACTGTTAACTACATATCCTTGGTTTTCAACAGCTCTTCTTTTCTTAGATGAGTTAATAGAGAAGTGTATAAAACAATAATTATAAATTTATGCTAATGGGCACACAACAGATAGAAAAATGTAATTTGTGAAAATAGCACGATAAATAATATAGACCATAGAGCTATAGAGAAGCTATATTGAAACTAAGTTGGTGTTTATTCCAACTAGATTGATATATGTTTCACATAATAGTTGTAATCTTCAGGGTAACACCAAGAAAATAATTTTTAAATATACAGATATAGAAACAAGAAATGAGTTAAAATAATGTATTAGAAAAAAATCAATTAACCACAAAAGATGGCAGCATTTGAGAAGCCGGTGAATACAAAAGGATGTGACATACAGAACAACAAATGGCCGGGGTCAGACCTTCTTTATTAGCATTTACTTTAAATATAAGTAGATCAAGTACTGCATTAAAAGGTAAAGGATGACAAAATGAATTTAAGAAACATGATTCAATTATATGTTGTCTATAAGAGAACCAACTTAGGTCCGAGTAAACAAACGGATTGAAAGTGAAAGGAAGGAAAAAAGAAGTTTCCATTAAAATAGTAATCAGGAGAGATCTGGCATAGCTATATAGTTATTACACAAAATAGATGAAGTCAAAAGGTTTTACATCAAGGAAGGGCATTATATATTCACGAAAGGGTAAATGCATCAAGAAAAAAGATATACATATATATGTAACAATAGAGTCACAAAATACATGAAGCAAAAACTAACATAATGAGATAAATAGAAAAGAAAAAGAGATAAATAGACAATTCTCCAATAATTGCTGGGGACTTCAATATCCCACTTTTAGTAATGGGTAGGGCCACCAGCAAGAAGATCAATAAGGAAACAGAGAACTTGAAACACACTATAAACCAGCTAGACTAAGAGGCATATATAGAACACCCCACCGAACAGCAGAGTGCATACCCTTCCCATGTACAATGGATCACAGACCCTACATCAGTCACAAAAGAAATCTAAATAAATTTTAAAACACTGAAACCATACAGGGTGATTTCTCCAACCACCACGGATTAAAAGCGGAAGTCTACAATAGAAGGAAAATTGGAAATATCAAAATATATGGAAATTAGGTAATCACTTAAATAACTACTGGGACAGAGAAGAAATTACATGATAAATTAGAAAATATCTGAGACAAAGGAAAACATAACACAAACATATGGTGAAAAAGCAGTGCCCATAGGAAAGTTTATAGCTATAAGCTCCTCCCTTTAAAAACTAAGAAAGACTGGCAGGGTGACTCAGGTGGTAAAGTGCCTGCCTGGCAGGTGCAAGATCCTGAGTTCAACCTCCCAGGTACCACCAAAAAAAATGAACTTACTTTTACTTATTTTTTATCTAGTTTTTCTTTTCTTCAGGGCTGGAGGTGCAGCTCAAGTGGCAGAGTGCCTGCCTAGCACTCTGAGTTCAAATCCCAGTACCACCAAATAAATAAATAAGAAAGATCCTCAATCAGTAACATAACTAGAAGAGCAAAGTAAGCCCAAAACTAGCAAAAGAAAAGAAATGATAACTATTCAGGTGACGATAAGAAAAACAGAGAACAACAGAAAGAATCAACAAAAACAAAAGCTGGTTCTTTGAAAAGATCAACAAAACTGACAGGGGTAAGCTTGTTCAAGATACACTATACGCATGTATGGAATTATCACAATGAAATCCCCCTTTTTAGAGGGGGGATGGGAGTAGAGCTTAAACTTAGGGCTTTGTGCTTATAAAACAGGTGCTCTACCATTTGAGCCATGCCGCCAGTTCATTTTGCTCTGGGTATTTTGGAGGTGGGGGTCTCACAAACTATTTGCCCAGGCTGGCCTTCAATCATTATCCTCCCAATCTCAGCCTCCCAAGTAGCTAGGATTACAGGCATATGCCACTGGTGCCCGACTACTCTTGTATTATTAAATGTATGATAAATAAAAAAATTTTAAATTGGCAAACATTTAGCTAGACTGATCAAGACAAAAAGAGAGTTTCAAATTTCTAAAATCAGAAAAAAATAGTGTTATTAATAATAGTATTACCAACCTTATAGGAATAAAAAAGATTACTATGAATAATTACATATCAACAAATTAAATAACTTAAATGAAATGAACAAATTCCTAAAAACACACAAATTACCAAATTGACTCAAGGAAAAATAGGAAATTTGAACATACTGATAGCAAGAGATTGAATCAGTAATCAAAACTCCCAAAAAAGAAAAGCCTAGGCTTTACTGGTGAATTTTATCAATTATTCAAATAACTAATACCAATCTTTCTTAAATTCTTCCAAAAAACAGAAGCAAAGGGAACACTTCCCAGATCATTTATGAAGCCAGTGTTACCTGGATACCAAAGATGTCATCAGAAAGAAAACCACACCCAACATTCCTTGTGAATACAGATACAAAAATCCTCAATAATATAATAGAAAACCATATTCAGCAGCATGTTAAAAGGATTGTATAGATGTAAATAAGTGAGACTTATGCTTGGAATATAAGGGTGGCTCAACATACAAAAAAAAATCAAGCAAGATGTCTATATTCATAGACTTGAGGAAAATAAGCTAACTACATTATCATCTCAGTTGATGAAGAAAAAGTATTTAACAAAATGCAACGCCCTTCCTGATTAGAAAAATAAATAAATAAAAGGGAACTTCCTTAGTATGATAAAGGGAGTTAGGAAAAGCCCAAAGCAAACATCATGCTCAATGGTGAATGATTGAATGTTTTCCCTCTAAGATCGTGCGTGAAAAGACACGGAAACCCATCTGCACCCCAGTCATTCAATATAAGTACTGGAAGTTCTAGACAGAGCAATTAGGCAAGAAAAGGAAATAAAAGGCATGTGAACTAGAAGACAAGTACAACTTTTTGAAGGGAAAGGAGACACAGAGTTGCTTTTTGGAGTGATGAAAATGTTCTAAGTGATAGTCACACAAGTCTGTACATACAATTTGTCTTCCACATCTGTAGATTCAATCAACCACAGATTGAAAATATTTGGAAAAATATTACATACTGAGTAGGTACAGACATTTATCCTTGTCTCTATTCCCTAAACAGAATAGTAGAATAACTGTACATAGCTCCGTCATCTAGTGACCTGCCCCCAAGTGCATCACTGGCTGTAACCTGAGCTGCCAGTTCCAACTTATCAGGACATCACCATGATCACTGAGTCACTATTGTCATTCCCAGTTAAATCCCAGGTGAAAGGCTGCATTCAATGCTGTTTAAGAAACAGCATCATGAGAAAGAGGCAGAATTCAGTCTACTGATATGTCTACTACAGCCCACATTGTATTTATTAAATTCTGAAGTTTCTTGTGGAATTACACACTTTTCACTTCTGAAAGATCAAAAGATCTGGCAACATTGACCCTGCATCCTCCTAACAACAGTCATTAGAACGGAGAGATTCATGATTTTGGATCTTATTTGTATTCTTTTTTCTTTCTACTTCCTTTGGATTAATTTTTCTCCCCCCGCCCCTAGCTTTTTACAATTGATCTCTTTAATTTGCCGACCTTTTCTTTCCTCATACAAATTCCCATCCAAGTTCTGATATTTAGTGCTTTTATGATATTCAGTTATAAGTAAGTTCCATTATCTTCCTTGACCCATGAATTATTTAAGAGGTTTCTTTTTAATTTCCAAATAATGGGGATTTTTATTTGGGGGGTTATTAATTTCTAACTTCAAGGCATGATGGTCAGGAAGCAAGATATGAATTCCAATTATTCTTTGAATTTTCATGAGATTTGCACTTAATGGATGGATTTGTATAAGTATTGCATATGTGCTTGAGAAAAAAATGAGGAACCTATATTTATCAGATGCAAAATCTACCTATGTCTGCTACTTTAAGCTAGTTATTTGTGTTATTCAGAACTCCTTATCTTTGCTGACTTTTGGTCTACTTAATCCACCACTAGTGGAAAACATGGCTGAAATCCCCTCAAAATGATGATAGATTTGTTCACTTCTAACAAAGCTGGCATAAGTACAAGGAGACACCACTATTAAAAGGGTCAACCTTTGGAAGTACTGTGTTGTCTTGGGGAAATGAACCTTTTCTCATTACAGGGTGACCTGTCTTTCCCTCACTGTGTCTTGTCCAGAGTTTGTTGGGCCTTGGATTGACACTGACAACTCCTCTTGCCTCTGGCTGCCAGATGTTTCTGTGTTCACAGCTTTTTCTTGACTTTACACTTTAGGTCTATATCTGGTGGTAGCATATCACTGGAGTTTGGGTTTTGTCTAATTTATCTATTACAGTAAGTTCCATCTTGGAATTATTGGACCGAATCCATTCTTATTTACTGATTCTGGATACATTTGGACTTGTTTCTCCCATCTGATTCTATAATCTGAATTTGCCTTGTTTTTTCAGATTCCTCTTCCCCCTTTCTAACTTTTCTTATAAAAAATAGCATCTCTTTTCACTAGTGTATTCTCTCATAGCTGTGTTGGTTGCCTACTGGCAGTCTTAGAGGACACACACATATACATGTACACATGTAGACACACACATCCATGCCAGCTCAAAATCTACAAAGGGTTTTTTCTCCTTGAGGTTAAGCTGTGGGTGACTTGTGCTACTGTGTTCCATCTGGACTCCCCTTGTACCAGTATGGAGCTGCTCTGTGCAGGGATCAGAGCCCCTGCTAACATGCCATCTTGGATGAGGTCCACAACTGCCACTTCAGTGTCAGCACCAAGCTCATTTCAGTAGCTGAGAGGAGGCCCTTAGGCAGGGGCATGTGTTGGATTTTTTTTTTTTTTTGCCATAATTCCCACTATTCCCTACTGTCATCTTATACCCTGGGGCTTTATAAACACAGTGTTTTTTAAAACACTGATGCCTATTCTACTATTCTAGGAAAGTATATGAGATGCACCCCTGTTCTGGGAACAGGCAGGACCCCAGCTCAATCTCTGTACTATGAGCATATCAGAAGGGGATCCAGGGAGCCTGGTCAGTGGGCTGTGTGAGTGCAGGGAGGTGGTACAGGCAGGTGTGCAGCGATGGAGACATGGTATAGCTGGCCGCCCAGTAGAGCCAGGGTGGAAGGAGGACTCCCACAGGGCCTCAAGACCTAGACAGGGATGAAGCCAAGCCAGCATGGCCCAGAAGAAGGGATCCAATGAGCACAACCAAGGGGGGAACAGATGCCTGCACATAAGCAAGACAGATTATTTTTAGAAGACTAGAGGACAAAGACTGCAAAGGCCAGTGATTGTTATGGCTGCATTTATATAAAATATCTGCAATAGGCAAATCCATACAGGTTTGGATCCATGCAGGTAGTAGATCTGTGGTTGCCAGGGCCCGGGGGGAGCGGGAGGGGGAAGTGACTACCTAATGGGCACCAGGTTTCCACTTAAGGTGATGAAAATGTTCTGAAACTGAATAGTGATGAATAGTGAGTTGCAATGATGTACAACTACTCAAAACCTCAGCATTATGCATTTTCAAATGCCTAAAATGGTGACTCTCATGTTGTATGAATTACTGTCAATTAAAAATAGGCCAGATATAGCAATTAAAATGCATATGGACCCCAGAGGACACATAAATGGATGAAGACAGATTGGGGGATGGTGTACAAATTAAAGCCCCTAAGAATATTCTTTAGGTCACTGGGTCACGAACACGCTCCCTCTCAGTCCTAGAAGCCCTGCGGCCCTTTCTGTCTGGATTTTCTCTATCACTCGTTGATAGCATCAAGGATGCAGAGAAATATATTTTGGCTAAAATAAAGACAAAAGGACACATAAAGAGTTGAGGACCCCCAGACTCCAGGCCAGGAGCTCGTGGGGATCACAGGGACTGGTGGACCAGAGTGCATGGTGAGGGAGGGGCTCCATGCCATGACCCCTTGGAGCCCCACAGGACAGTAATGCAGGCTGGGCGCTGCCTGGATCCTGACTCCCCCTGGAAAATTGGAAATACATCTGTGTACACAAACCCTCTTATTCTTTGTTCACCGTTTTTTGACACCACGTGAGAAAAACAAAACATACCATGTCCAACAAAAGATGGCTGGCAGTTCCCAGTGTCCTCTGAGCTCTAGAATGTTTGTAGGTGCACAAGGCCTGCTCTGCTGAAGAGCTTCTGGATTCCCATTGCTAAGGTTATGTCCCCAAATGTTCATGTGTTGGAGGTGGGGGTATTTGGGAGGTAATTAGGATCGGATGAGGTCATGAGGGTAGGGCCTCCCATGATGGCATTAGTGCTTTAAAAGAAGAGGAAGAGAGGCCTGAACCAGCACACTTGCTTTGTTCTGCCATGTGATACCCTCTGCCACATTATAATATAACAAGAAGACTTCACCAGATGCTCAGACTGCTGGCACCAGAACCACGAGTTGAATAAACGTCTATGTTTGTAAATAATACAGTCTCAAATATTTTGTTATAGCAATAGAAAACAGACTAAGACACCCATCTTTCAGGAGTACCACTTTCTCCAGGACTTCTGTCCAGGTGGACCAGGCATAGGAATGACCAACCCTCCCTACAGATCACCATACACCGTGTCTGCTGATAAAGCGGGGGGAGAGCAGAATTTATCTGTTTCAAGACTGCCCCATCCTGAGCCCAGCAAACATGTGCTGAATAAATGTGGTGTGGATAGCAACATGTAGGAAGCAGCTGGAGATGCCCAAGCCTTAGGAATTCTTTTAGGAAGTGTTCCACTTCCACATTAAATGGGTTCAGTAACAATCAGAAGGGCAAAGGAGCAGCTTACTGCTGATGGGTGGTGCCCAAGTACCGGGCAGTACAGGTGCTAGAATGTGACATATTGTGGTGAGACCCTCTCCTGGTGCCTGTGGATGGGGGTGGGGATTTCCCCTCTGGTCACCGTACTATTTCCTGATTTATGATGCACCAGGCTTTGCTCTGAGCACTCTATAGAACTATGGGGCCTAATCCTTCCAACAGCCTACCAAGGAGAATCCATTATCTCAGATGAGGAAACAGGCCCTACCCTCATGACCTCATCCGATCCTAATTACCTCCCAAATACCCCCACCTCCAACACATGAACATTTGGGGACATAACCTTAGCAATGGGAATCCAGAAGTAGAAGTGAGTAGAGAAGCCAATACTGAAACCAGGTAGCAGGACCTCAAAGTCTGCTTTTTTGAGCCAAAACACATTTCCCACCAATCCCCATAGCCAGATAATAGCCACTTAGACTGTGATCTAAGGCCTGGGCTAGTCTATCCCCTTCTATACAGGGGTTCCTGGAATTCATCTCAACTAGGACAACATCAGCTACTCACACCTTCAGTTTCTCTAGACTGTTATCAGTATTTATCATGGTTTATCCTATTGTCTTCCTTTTCCCTCAACCACTCCTCAGAGGAGTGTGTACCAGATTGTACATGCTTAGTACTCAGCACAGTGCTAGCACATGGAACCCCACAAATGGTAGATGAGTGATTGAGTGGATAAATACTTGGTAGATGGACAGATGGATGGATGGATATAGATGGGTGGGTGGGTGGATGGATGGATGGATGAATGGGTAGAGGATGGATGGATGAATGATGAGATGGATGGATGGATGGATGGATGATGATATGGATGGATGGATGGATGATGGGATGGATGGACTCCAACCCTGGAAAATGAATCATTCATATCATGGCAACTGAATTAAACAACATCAGGGATGGAGGCTATAGCAGTGCCATTTGCCCATCATCATGATCAGGCTTGACTATAGATTAGCTTTAGATGGTGAGAAGGGAGCTGCAATACCTGCTAAGGTTATAGCCCAACAGTCTATAACAGGGATTAGCAATGCCAAGGCCAGTACAGAAAAGAAAAAGTCCTCAGGGAGGAAGGGAGGAGAGAGGGCAATTCAAACTTGAATTCAG
This sequence comes from Castor canadensis, assembly GCF_047511655.1. Classification (NCBI taxonomy): domain Eukaryota; kingdom Metazoa; phylum Chordata; class Mammalia; order Rodentia; family Castoridae; genus Castor; species Castor canadensis. The sequence continues at coordinate 66,548,465 of NC_133401.1, forward strand.
CTGCTATGTATCCAGTCTATTCCAGGCTTGCAGGCCCATCTCCCTCTGAATTTGGAATCCACAGTAACTCAGGGAAAAAAATGAAGGCTACCTCCAAAACCTGAAGACAGAGCAGAGGGACAGCTCAAGGGTGCATTACCAGAGCTTGGAATTAGTCCTGGGGGCCTCTAAACTGAGATAGAGTACCATGGTCATCTAGAAAAAGCACCCAGCAGCAGGGTCTGGGGTGTAGGTCTGGAATTGGGGAGAAAGTTTAGGGCTGGAGTTGTTGAAGTAGCCTCTGTGCCTGAGGGCAGATTCTTAGATCAGCTTTACCCCTATCTTCTCTCCATCCTTCGGCCAATGGGTTCAGACCCTTCCCAACATTCAGCCTCCAACTCTCCCCACCCCCACAAAAGTCAGCCGCCACCTGGATCAGCAGTGGGTCAGCAAACTCTCAAGGTAAGGCTGTCTCCCCCAAGACCCTAAAACTAAGGCCCACCTCACTTCCTCTCAAAGGACTTATTTTCTAAAGGAAATAAGTCTGTGTTTCATAGGATTTCTATCTACCACCATTTTCAATTTAAAGCCAAAAACTATTGTGTCCCCCTGGAGCTGGCCCTCAGTCACTGCTAGGCCACAATGGATACAAACACTGAGAGAACAGAGGCCAGTTCCTGCCCCTCTCCTGGGTATTATCATCCACAGAGAGGAGGTGGCTCTGTGGGAGCAGGAGTGAGGCCAGGCTGCTTTTGTGTGTGTGGCATCATTTCCTCCACCTCTGACCACCCTGGGATACCAGCCCCACTAAGGCCCCATGCACTGGTGCCACCAAACCCAGGAACTGGCTGCTGACCCACCAGCCAATCTGATGTGCTGGGGGTCTGCCTGCACCCCCTCATACACTTTGGCAAGTTGCCCATCAGTTCTTCTTCACTGACCACCAGCCCCTCCCACAGCTCAGCCTTCGAACACCATGGTGAGTGCTCTGTGAAGCGATCCTTCTTCTGCCCGGAAGACGAGAAGGGTCTCGTTTTTGCTCTCAGTGCACAGTGGCCCCAGGGCTCCTTCAGGCAGGAGCAATGGTGCTTTAGCTTCTGCAGAGGGCCCAATGTCTAGCTCTGCTCATGACACAATAAGTCCCCAGATTGTCCGGTCTTGTAACTGGTCTCTTTGGCCACAAGTACCCAATAGAAAAGGGTCCTGGAACTTTCTTATGAGGACCAATACTGTCAGGGCTGCCCATGAAGCTTTATGAGTCTGAGGTCTCAGCTGAGGCCCGGGGAAGCAGGACTTATCCAGAATTGGGTACAGCTCAGAGTGACATGGCTCATCCCTGCATTTCCTACATGGATGAAGACATAGGTATGTCTACTCTGTGCACCAGTGTGTCCATGCATACATATATGTGTGCACACATGTGTGTATATATAAGGGAAGACAGAGAGTGTGTACATATAACCGAACCAGAGTCTCAATTCCATTGCCAACTAGGGAAGGCAAGGACAGAATTAGTGGGTGGCCCTGACATGAAACATCAGGGAGAAAGGGGCTGTGCTCACCCCAACCAGAAGAGCCACCGCTGCTGGCTAAATACTGCCTGCAGGCACATGCCCAGGGCCCCTATGACTTCTAATCCTTCTGAAGAAAGTGAAAATTGGGATTTTAGTGAAACCTCCTGATTTTAAAGTACATACCCAAAGTTTCAGGAGACATCGTATGAGTCAAATGAAACATGACGTGCAAAGCAGAGATGCAGCCCATGAACTGCGGATGAGGCCTGGCTTTAGTCTAACACTCCCAATTTTACAAATAAGGAAATTGAGGCCAGGCCAGAGCAGGAACCCAGAAAGACAGGGCAAAGCTGAATGCCCTCTCCCCACACACACACATACACACCTGCCCACAGCCCTTAGGGAACACACACAACGCTCCAGCCACTAAGGACAGGGGCAAGACTCAGGCCCTGTCCCCTATGGTCTCTATCACCAAGGGCTCAAACTGTGAGTTTTGTAAGAAGGTCAAAGTGGTTCCTGCAAGCCTAATTTTGGTGATGAAGGCCAAAAATATAAGTAGCTCCTGAGACACTGCCCAGAACCAAGGAGCATAGTTGTCTGACATTCCTGTCAGGCATTTTAGGGTGCAATGGTGGAATCCTTTTGTGACTACAATAGACCATTTGCTCCACAAGCTGCAGAGGTCTGGAGAATGTTCTGGCATATGGGCCTAGGATGAACAGGAAGCTGAGCCTCACAGCCCCAGAATCAGATGCCAAAGGCAACAGTCATGGTCTCTGTCCACCCCAGCCCTACAGTGACCTGGCTAGAGGGGTGGGGTAGACTTGGTGTTGCCCTGGGCAGGGCACCCATTTATTTCCAGGGGCCTAGGGGCCACCCTCGCTCCTGTCCTCACCATCTGCCCAAGGTTCCGTTCAGCCTGGACTGAGCCTCCCCACATGTTCCCCCTACTCTCTCTCTCTCTAATGCTCTACAGAAGTGCTTCTTCACTGGCCTCCAAGAAAAACAGGACAACCACAGATTTCTCCTTACAGAAACGGAACTGCTGGAACGCTCTCTTGCAACGTTCCCAAAATGAAGATAAAAATTCCTCTGAAGTACATTTCAACTCCAAGGCAGTCCCAGCCATATCTAAAAGGCTGAGTCCCTGGCCACTGTTTGAGCACCGTGGACTCGGGTGGAGAACCCCAGTACCAACGACATCACATGACACCCCTTGCCCTGTTCCCCCCACCCCCGGCCCAGGAGCTGTCTGGCCAGGCCCGTACACAGATTTCAAAATTTTTTAATTAGCTGCCAACATTTGCAAAAGATGAGGTTTTACATAAAATCATGATTTCCAACTACTCTTACAACATCAGCAACCCTCACATCCACCTTTTCCCCATACCAGCCCACTCCACTGGCTGCTCATCTGGCCTTTACCCATGTCCACACACATTACCTCTGCTCTCCATGGATGCCCACTCTTGGAAGCTCTGAACTTTTCCTGAGGTCTATGTCACCTAGCTCTGACCCTTCTGAGCCCAGGTGTGGGGTCTCGGGTTCCCATGCCTTCTGTACATACTCCTGCCCACAAATGCCCTGACTGTGGGCTCCAGGCTGGGTGGACAGGATCAAGCAGGCCATGTTCCTAACTTGAGTCCATGTGAGCCCCCTGACCCTAACAGTGAGTACTGAGCTTCTTGTCAACTCAGCCCCCTGAATCCCACTCCCCACAGACCACTAGGGGATCACGCCTATGCTTTGGGGATGTCAAGGAGATTTTGAGTCCTTTGGAACCACCTGTCCACACTGGCCTGACCCACCCTAGTTCTTTAATCTACTAACCCCATCACTTATCCACCCAAGCCTGGCCATCCTAACTCTGCCATGTGAACCATCCAAACTCTGTGTATAAAGAGGTTGAATAGCAACAGGGTCCTGTGATCCATCCTGCAGAATCCCCACAGCCAGCCAAAGAAAGGCTCTGAGTTCTGGACAGCTCTGCTGCCAGCTGGGAATCTGCAGATGGACTCAAACATGTGTCCAGAGAGAACTGCACAGAACTCTTGAAAACGTATCTGAACACACAGCAACCCACCCAGGTCTGTGTCCTAGCAAAGGTGCTGTATCCTGCAGACACCACAAGGGTTTGCACAGCCAGAGGAGGAGGGACTGAGCTGCAGTCCTGGTCTTTCCTGACCTTAGGGAGAGGTGTGAAGTGTGGATTGCAGTTCACTAGGAGGGAAGAGGTCTGGGGTGGCAGATGGTCTGTTGCTAATCCACCCCTTCCTCTGAATCCCCATAACCACTCCGGTCCAAGCCATAGTCTCTACCCACAGAACAGCCTCCTCCCAGTTGTTTTCCTCCTGCCCTCTTGTCTTCCTCCCTGGGAATCAGACAATAATGCTTACAGCCAGGGCACAGCAGCTCCTTTTTCAAGACCGAGCCCAGAGAATCTCTGAGATTGGCCCCTTGAGCCCCTTCCCTCACCTTGCTCCCCATGCCAGACCTCTAAACAAGCCGAGTCCACTCCCTCAGGACCCTTGCATCTGCCACCCAGCCCCTCTCCCCTCCTAGTAAAATGCAATCCACACTTCACACCTCAACCCCAACATCCAATCACAGCATGATTATTTTGTGGCCCTGCCCATCATTTTAATTGTGCAGACATTTGTGGTCTGGCCAGTTCACTGTGAGTTGCATGAAGGGTGGAGCAACTATCACTATTAGATGTCCCCAGGATTCCAGAGCCTGGCCCACTGTCGGGCCCTGTTGTGCATGCTCCATAAGTATCCCACCAATGAGCTGAATGAACAAGCAAAGAAGGCATATGGTTTCCATGGGACACTTTAGGCTCAAAGACAATGGAGCAGGGAACAGTAGCCAGGGCATGCTGGGGACGGTGAGGCCTGCCTTCCTACCCCCAGCCCATTGGTGTCTCAGTCTGTCTCCCCACTTCAACTCTTGCTGAACTCCCCACAGCTCAGGCTGAGACTCACAGCACTGCTGTCCCTGGGTAAAGAACAGGGCACACTTCTGATGTGTCAGACCTGTCATCAGAGCATCAGCAGAGCCCATCTCCTTGTCCTCTCCAGGCTTATAGTAGACATTGCCCAATCAAGGGTAAATGGTTAGCCCTTAGAAAGTCTGCGCTCTTGAGCCTAGGAGAAAGGATCCAGTGTCCCAAGCATACCAATTTTGGCCACTGTGCAGCACCTGCCTCTTGCTTTAACCTCAGAATCTGGACCACAGCTCTAGGAGACCACAGGGAGGAAGCAGAGTCACAGACAGGAGAGTGGTGAGCAGAATTAGCCACATTCTTTGCAAGATGAAAATACAAGGTCCCTTGTGCAAAAAGAGATGAAGAAGCCCAAGATGGTGGCAGGAGAGCATTAGAGCATTAGAGCAAGTTCAAGGCCCTTTAGGGTTGGGGCATTTTGTGACAGATTACATACCCACCAAGCCAGCCCTGGTGAGGGGTGAGGAGATGGGGCCAGTAAAGGCACACAAACACTTGATATCCTGGAGCCCCAGCACCATCCCACCACCACAAACCTTACAGCTGACAGCCAGGAGTGTAAGAGCCGTGAAAATCCAGGTAGCCTCCTGATCAGTCAGGAGCCACGATGAAGTGGGCTTCCGCGGCAAGCTGGGCAAACACATCCACAAAGAGCGACTACTGGTCCAGGAATGAGGACCATGAGGCCAGGCTTTCGAGGCAGCGCCATTCATTTTTTTCTTTTCACGGATATTTAGGCACCAACTGTGCGCCAGGCTCTCCGGGCAATGCTGGGAATTACGTAGCAAGCAAAAGCGTCTCCCCAGAGCTAATGTGCTAAGTGACCTGGAGACATGTCCTCACTCACCCTTGCTGGATTTCAGTCTATGCATCTATGAACAGGCCTTCCAGGCCTGGTGCTTGGAAGGCTCCTGAGCGTTACTGACCTTTAGTTAGGACTATCAAGTCTTGCCAGCCCCGGTTTTGAGCCAGAGAGTAGGGCACTGAGCAGGGTATTGGCAGCCCTGGGTTCTAGGCCTGGACTTCCCCGCAACACGCGGGAGTCAGCTGTGACACTACAACTTACCACCTGCCCAACCGTTGGAGCCTCAGTTTCCTCATCTGTAAAGTGGTCAAGCAGTTAGCACTTACTGATGCCATGGGCTTATTACCAGAATCCTGAGATGAGATGCTACAGTGCTCTGTGAATATGTCACCAGTACGAGCTCAATAAATGCCACTTATGCTCCTTTGTTCCCTGTTCTCGATATCACTTAGACAGCAGTACTCTTGGACCCTCATTTTCTCTCTGGCTTCCAGGGGCTCCGTGTAGATGACATGACACTCTGATGCCATGCACCCACCCTCAAGCAGACCCTCAATTCATGTCCCTGAACCACCATCTGGCTCCAAGGGGGCAGTGGGAGATCACTCATAGACCTGACTGCAGAAAATGGGCTTTGCGTGGCAAACACTAACAAAACTGGGAAGGAACGTGGAACTACAGCCTGGGGAAAAGGCGTGCATCAAACGTGACAGAAAATCAATATCTAAAATAGATAAAAGGCTTATCCCAATATATAAGAGCCCAGGAGAGAAATAGGCAAAGAACTTAAACGGGAAGAGGAGACAAAGTCCTCACAGAGGGCAAGATCATTTGTTATTCATTGTCTCCAGCAATCAAAGCAGAACAAATTAGATGAAAAAGCGGCCAGCTTTAGCGCCAGATGAGCCCCTGTGCTGGCAAGGATTTGGAGAAAACATGAGCCACAGTGGGCAGGGGGTGGGATGAGGGGGTAGCTCGGTTCTACCTGGGTGGGGAGGATGCTTGGCATTTGGCTCCCACAGTCCAATCACTCAGCAAACGCTCTCTGATGGCTTCTCAGAGCCAGGGCTTGAGGGAAGTCCAGCTGGCTCAGACCACCACTCATGTGGGTTCAGCAACAGGTACCTACTCACAGGACTAGGACTAGAGAACAGCTTCCAGGATATCCTTAACCCCAAACTCCAAGAGAGGTCACCTCAGGGACAGGATGCACCTTGGCCATCCCAGCAGCCTCTGTGTAGAGTGCAGCTGATCAGTGCTGCCTGCCAGCTCCCTAGGTAGACAACAGGGCTCTCCTTGCAGCTGCACACCCCACCCTACACACTCTCCCAGTTCTAGCCTGCTCTCATCTTGACTCCTTCCCAAAGTGACAAGCTGGGGAAGGCAGACCAAGCCTGCCATATCCATCAAAGCCTGGTCCTTACCCTGGTCTCAACAATCCCCTCTGACAGTCAGACTGCCATGGAGCTACCAGTGCATCCCAGAGACTGCTAGTCTTTGGAGTCACATCTGGGGTCCCTGCCCTATGAGTTTAGAAGCCAAATGGAGCTTGGCCTATGGCCTATTTTCCTGGAAAAATAGCTTCCCCTGAGCCAGGGCAGCACTGAGCCATGGGAGGGGTATGGCTGTGGAATCAAGGGGACAGACGTCTATTCTGGCTCTGCACTTAGCCTGGGCCACATGGAGATCACATCAGACTCATGACTTCAGCACCTGCTGTTCCCTTTGCTTGGAACACTCTTCCCAGAACTGGGCCTTCCCATCGTTCAGGTCTCACTCAGCTCTACTGTGGCCAGTCTGGACATGGAGTGCCTCCCTCTCTCATGTTCTTCTTCCACCATTTAACTTAGATCTTTGCAAATGCTGCTCTTGGTTTTCTGATGACGGACTGTGAGCTCTGGAAGAAGAACTTGGTCTGGTTCATTTACTGCTGCTTCCCCGCCCCACACCCTAGCATGAACGAGTGTGCATGAAAAGCAGTGGGTGAGGGGCCCTCTCTGAGTCCAGTCTCCCACCCAAGAAGAGTAATGATTATTCTCCCCATGATTTGGGGAGCAGATTGTGACCAAGTATTATTGAACCCTCTGTGGTCCCCAGGTGCCCGTCCCTTCTTGGCCTTGATCAGTACCATTTACCTTCCCGACAAGCCTAGCCAGGCCATCTCCTCCCACCAGGTATTACCCAGACTCTTGCAAGCCTTAAGCAGGACCCAGCCCTCCTTACAAGTGTGCGCGGTTATGTTGCTGGGCACCTGTGGAAGACACCCCAGCAGAACTTCTCCCGTCAGTTCTGGACAAATTCCTGAGGCTTTTCCCACTGTGTTAGTCAGTTTCCTGTCACTGTGACAAAATACCTGAGGTGATCAATTTAAAAGGAGGAGAGATTTTGTTTTGGCTCATGGATTCAGAGTCTTTGGGCAACTGTTCCTTGGTCATGTTGCTTTGGGCACAGTAAGTCATGTTGGGAGCACATGCGGAGGAGACTGCTCACCATATGGAGGTCAGGAAGTGAAAGAGAGGAAGAGAAAGAGGCTGGGGTCCCACTACCTCCTTCAAGGGCACCCCCTGTGATCTAGCTTCCTCCCACTAGGCTCCACCTCTTAGAGGTTCCACCACCTACCAATAGCATCACAGATTGTCAACCAAGCCTTTAACCTATGAGCCCTTGGGGAATCCTTATCCAAACTTCAGCACTCTAGGACCAAACCCAGGCCATTGGAAACTCTGGGAGAGGTGTTTCAACTCAAGTCCAACCCAGCTCACACTTTCCGTATGTCTGCTAAGTGTGTGGAGCTGGACTGGCTGGTGGGGATGCAGCAGGGGACAAGCCAGAGCAAGTCCTTCCTCTCCCAATGAGCAGCATGAGCAGAGTGGAACATGGTCTAAGTTACGTAGGGTGGAAAGGTAGCATGAGAGAACAGGTGGGGAGGAAGGCACTCCATGTCTGTACTGGCCAGAGTAGAATTGAGACCTGAATGACGGGGAAGTCCAGTGCTGGGAAGAGTGTTTCAAGCAGAGGGAACTGCGGGTGGTGAAGCCCTGAGGCTGATGTGTGGTCTGGCCTAAGTGCAGAAGCCAGAATAGGAGCATGTCCCTTTCATTCCACAACCACACCCTCCTATGGCTCAGGTCTGCCCCAGATCAGAAGAGGAGGGAGAGGGAGACAGGGAGGGAGGGAGAGAGAGAGGGGGGGGGGAGAGGGAGAGGGAGAGAGAGAGAGAGAGAGAGAGAGAGAGAGAGATGAAGTTTGAGAGGGGAGGAGGAGAGAGCCAGACACCAACATTTCCACCTAATTGTGTGACCTTTTCCCAGCTCAAAGTTCTTCAGGGCCAAGAGCACAGTGCTGCTTGGGATTAATTTCAAAGAGAAATGGGTCAAGGAAAATTGGAAATTTTATAGAAAACACTTCAGGCTTTGAGATGGTTGAAGTGTTTGCCGTCCTGCCGGGAATTCTGAGAGGAAATGGGGCCTGTGGTGAGAGGTCTCTGGCTGGTGCAAGTTGGCAGAGTTCAGATCTTGAACCCAAATCCAGTTTCCGAGCCACCACTTCTACTGAAGAGCTTACTGTGCTCTTAAAATGTTCCTAGAGCATCTCTGTAGTTCCATTATGGAGACTGTCTTCAATGCTGACACTGGGACCCTCAGTCAGGAACCCACCATGGAATGCTCATCCCCTTTGACCTCCACTGCACAGGAAGCCCGTCTCTTTCACAGTTGTCCATGGGGGCTCTGGAGTCATGGAGGAAGCCTTGCCCAGTCCAAGGTGTGTCTGGACAGGCCCAGCTACTCCTGTCCCCAGCAGGCAGGCTCCTATGCCTGCAGCACTCATGCCACAAACAGGCAAAGTTGCCCCTGGAGACATCACCTCTCTTCCAGAAACTGGCATCTGCTATGTTGGGGACATGCAAAGAGCAGACATGCCAAGCCCAAGGCCAATGCAAAGACCACGCACACTGTTTTTCTAATTAAATTCCAGACACACCAGCAAGCAGAATGCTGCTTCACCTCTGAGCTCCATGCTATCTGGAAGCCATGTGATTACGGTGCTGCCAGAAATGCTTTTTGGGAGACATCTACAACACAAATGCAGGGGAAAGAAAGAAAAGCATCAATTCGTTGTGTCTGCTGAAGAGAGAGGAGCAGAAAAGGGGCAGTGAGGGCTGCTGCAATGCCAGAGCCCAAAACAAGCAGCCCTAGAATCATAATGTATCACAGCAAGCAAGGGCAGGGCCTGGGTCTGGATAAGAGGAGGATAGTCTTGTCTAAATCGAACAGCTCCTGGAATGTTGCACGTATTTAGAGATGGAGAAACTGAGCCACTGAGGAGCTGGTTCCATTGCCCACGGCCCCACAGTGAGCTTGTGAGGTGCTGTGGAGCCATGTACACTCTGTCTCTACACCAAAATGTACCCCACCCTGTGCTGAGCAGCTCCCCCAAGAAGCATAGGTCATTAGTGAGAATTGTCCCTTGAATCTGAGTTGGGACCACAGACAAGCCAAGGGCTGAGACTGCCATTCTCTGGGCCACATTAGTCTTTTGTGCACAGTGACCAAAGATCCAGGACCTTCCCAGACCACATTCTCCCAGTTGTTTCTACCCCAAACCAGATCCCACACAAACATGGCAGAAGAGAAGTGAGGGGCAGGCCTGTTAAATCTATATTGGAGGCAGAAGACAACACTCAAACACATGGGCACCAATCCAGTGTACCAGGCATCATGGGAAATACACTATGCCGCCCCACAGCAGGATGAGGCAACCTGACCCTTGCCCTGCCTACATATATGCATCGCTTCTATCTTTACAGTCCAGGGGGTGAGAAGTGTCCACGGAGAAGGGCTCCCAAGTACAGACCTCAGCCCACAAAGCCAGCCAGGCCAGGGAGCTGGGCCCCTCTAGCTTGGCCAACAACTCTGAAGCCTTCTCCCCAAGTCTGACCCCAGACAACCCCAGGCCTTGGAGAATGTGCAGCCTCAGCTTTCCCAGCACCAGCTCCATCCACCCTCACTGGTGTGCGGCCACATCATCACCCTGGCATCTCCAACAGCTGTCCCAAGGGCCAGGCTGTAGAAGGACAGGAGCGCTCTGGCCTCTGCCAAGGGTGCGCTCAGCTCTGAAACACGCCTCCTGGGGCTTGTGCCAGCTGCCTCAGGTTTCACAATCGGCACTTCTTCCTGGGTTTCCTTGGTCCCCAGGCTGCAGGCTCAGCCCTGTAGTGGAGTGAGGAGGAGGGACTGAGAGGGCACCAGGAATCAAGTACTGAGGTGCAATGCAGCAAGCTGGTAATAGCCAGCTTGGCAGGGCATGGAGCCAAATCAGGGTATAAGAGCCCCAGGGTGACCACACGAGAGAGCTGGACCCAGGACTCTAGCAAGAAATTCAGGAAGTGCCTAGGTTGGAGACATGCAGACAGATCCCGGCACAGGGACATGAGCCAGGACCAGAGCTCAGGCTCTGAATCCAGTCAAAGGCCTCTCTCCACCCTTCCCTAGGACCTTAGGGTTAAAAACTTAAGACACGTAGGCTGAATCATGAACCCTCAGCTGTCCACATCCTACTCCCTGGACCCTGTGAATATTACCTTATACGGCAAAAGAGGCCGCAGAAGTGATTAGGTTAGGCATCTTGAGTTGGGGAGGACTAACCTGGATTATTCCACTGGGCCCTGAAAGTAATCACAAGTGTCCTTCTAAGAGAAAGGCAGAGGGAGAGTTGGCTGCAGAAGAGGAGGAGGCGATGTGACCAAAGAAGTGGGTGTTGGAATGATGCAGCCACAAATCAAGGGAGGCTGGCAGCCTCCAGAAGCTGGAAGAGGCCAGACTTCCCTAGAGCCTCCAGAGGGAACCAGCTCGCCAACACCTTGAGGTTAGCCTTTAAAGAACCATTTTGGATTTCTGACCTCCAGAACCATGAGAGAATCAATCATGTTGTTTTAAGCCACTCAGTTTATGGTAACTTGTTACGGCAGCCAAGGGAAGCTGAGGCTGACAACCAACAGCTGCAGTGCAGAAAGGCTCACTGACCTGGCTGTTGGCAAATCTGCACCCGCCCCTCCCTCCAGGCCTCACCTTTGGCTGGGCCCTCTCCCCGCACCTCACATCTACTATGTCACTGAGGCCCACTTCTCAGAGTCATGCCTGCTTCCCAGGCTGAATCATGTTCTTGCCCCCCATTGAGCCTCCCTGCCTCCAAACCCCAGTACAGTACAACCACAGCAGGCTGCTGAAACTCAAGCTCTTGGGCAGATCCCTCCCCAAATCCTCTGCTGGCTGCCTGCTGCATATAGGACACTGTGCAGATCCCAGGTCATTTGGGGCTGTGGTCCCCACAAAGCCTCCAGCATCTATTCTACCCTCCGTTCTCTCTTCTTCGAGTCTACCATGGGCTCCCTGGCAGCCTGGAAAACTCCTAGTGAGCTGAAGGCGAAGTAAAGGATGATGTCTGGTTGGGAGGGGTTGGCTTCCCAGCCTGGGAGAAAGGCTGGCTGGGGGCCATCAGGTGGAGACTTTGCAGGCTGGCCAGCTTCACTCAGCCACGTGGAGGAGCCGCTCAGTGCTGGCGCTTCACCCTCTCTCCCCAGCAGGTTGGCCTCAGCAGTAGCAGGGCAGAGCAGCAACTGTGGTGTTGTGCCTCCTTTGCCGGTCAGGGAGGACACCACAGCCTGACAGCAATGGGCAGAGGCTTGGCACTGACTGCTTCTGAGAAGAAAGCAGCAGCCAGGGTCACTGGCACAGGGTTGTCTGACTCCTTTCAGCCCCAGGGCAATGTGTATGGCGGGGACTGAGGCCACAGCAGCCCAGCAGGTCTCCAAAGTGGGAACCATCTGCCCCTCCTCCTCTGTTTCAAGGAGTGCCCAAGGAATCCCAGTAGAGCAGCCCTTGGAGGACTTTCTGCCTTTGCACCTCAGAAAGGAGTGGCCAACTGGGAGGGGCATGTTTTATTTGCTCCATATGGTGCTTTTCAGAAATCTGAAGCCACACTTTAAAATCAGGAGGATTCACATAAAAATTATGATATCTGAATTTTCTTGGCAGCAAGAGAACCAGCTGTCCCAGATCCACAATTCTATCCAGTCAAGGTCAAGGGAGCCAAGGAAGGGCTATCCCTTCCTTGATCTACCTGTACCTATAGTGAGGTCAGGGCCAGGTGCCATGCATGGCCACATTCATGCTGTTGTTTTCATTTTAGCAGAGATGTTTTCACTGTTATCTGCATCTATAGCAAAAGTAAAGAAATGAAAGCCAGGCCAAGAGTGGGTCCGATCTTTTTTTTCCCTCTACTGCTCTGGTCATTGGCTTGCTGGACCCTGCAGGCCTCTGAGTGTGCAACTCTTGTCTTAGGGTGGCAGGATATTCTGCAAATGGCTCTATGAATCTGAAAGGGAGCCCACGTGCCCAGCATATGACCTAGGCATCTTGGCAGAATCCCAAGCTCAGGCCCTGGAAGGCTTGAGACAGCCAGGCCTTCCACACCAACAGCAAAGTCAGCTTTCTCCATGCACATGGTCTCAGAGTCAGCCCACCCTTTCCAGGTGTGGGCTACCACCTGGCTGAGACTGGAACCATCCAGGACCACCACAGGTTCCTCATGGATGTGTAACCTGTCCAGTGCATAGCCAGCTTTGCACAAGAAGACTGATTCACTTCCTGCAATTAGTTGAATGGTGGCCCTCAAAGATACCACGGCCTGGTCCCCACAACCTATGACTGGTACTACATGGAGGAAAACTAGACTTTGCAGGTGGGATTAGATAAAGGGTCTTGCTTGAGTTGGGAGGTGGTCCTGGATTATCTAAATGAAACCTAAATGGAACTACGCCTACCCTGCTAAGAGGGAGGTAGAGGCAGTGTAGCACAATACACACAGACAGGAGAGGAAGAGGTGATGTGACCATGGAGTCAGAGATTGGAGTAATGTAGTGACAAACCAAGACATGCCCACACCCACCAGAAGATTAAAGAAGGGGAATTCTCCCCTCGAGCCTCCAGACGGAGGGTGGCTCAGCTGACCCCTTGAGTCCAGCCCAGTGAGACTGATTCCAGACTTCTGATGCCCAGCACTACAGAAAAATTAATGTCTACTGTTTTAAGCCTCCTGGGTGGTGTGTCACAGCTGCCTAGGGCTTAGAGGGAAGTGAAGTGCCAGGACCACCCAGTCCCAAGTACAGACAGGACTTCTGGTTTGGCCAGGGCTTCTCATCTTGCACTTGCCAGCTGGGGCTCCCTCCTCATAGCCTCATAGCCTCAGGCAGGGATGAAAGACAGAGGCCAGGGCATGGCGCAGAACTCAGAGTTGAACCCTGTTTACATACATGAGTGAGTGCACACACATGCATACAAACATCAGAGGGACTGATGTCACACAGTAGCCCCTACCCTCTCACATAGCATCCCTTGGCACAAGGCTGGCTTTAGGAAGACAGAATACTCAAGTCACCCAGAAAGATGTCCAAGAAAGGACTGTGGCCCCAAGGAGGCCTGAGGGATGTATCAACTATCTGGCCCTAAAAGGCCACCCTGGAACCCTGGCCTCAGAGCTCTGCCTCCTGTCCCACTGGATTCCCAGGCTCAGCAGAGCTAAGCAGAGATGCATCTGCAGACCCCATAGGGCCAGTAAGGAAAGAAAAGGGTCCCCTATACAACCCTTTGGCCTTCCTAGTAGCTTCCTCCAGGGTCAGAATGAGACACTACTGTGTGCTAAACCAGGAGAAAACGTGTCAAAACCCTCATTTTCCATGTTTCCTCAGTGGTCTGCATCCCAGTAACAATTGGTGATTCTCCGAGGCTCTGTGAGCCCAAAGACCCAGGACACCTGCTTCCCCTTCCCCAGGAGACTCAACATACCTACTACCCACTGATGCATGGCAGGATGTTTCAAACCTGTTTCCAGAGTTGCCTTGGGGGAGACAGGACGGTATCTCTAGTCATCACCACCTACCCACCTCAGCAAGAGGTACCACATAGACCTTGGTTCCTTCTAGAATCCACTAGAAGAAAAGGATCCTGCTGTGGTTTAGATGTCTATAACCTTTAGACATGCATTGGGATTGTGGTTCCCAGGGCAGTGATGCTGGGAGGTGGTGGGACCTTTAAGAGGTGGAGCTAGTGGGAGGTCTATAGGTCACTGGGGGAGCTGCCCTCAGAAGGTAGTTCTCACTTCTGATGGGACCCATGAGTCCTTTGCAAGATGAAGTTATAAGAGCAACTGTGGCTCCTGCATCACCATATAACTTCCTGTCTGGAGATGAGATCTCTCACTCCAGCAAGAACTCTTGCCATTAAATGCTCACTCAGCTATTAGGTGCTCATCAGCCAATGGGATTGCCTGATCTTGGACTTCTAAGCTCTGAAACTGTGTGCTAAATGAACCTTTTTCCTTTACAAAGTTAGACTGCCTCAGGTATTTTGTTATAGTAAGAAAAAAATGGACTAATATAGTCCTTTAGTGTCTGAGTCCAAATTGTGTTGCTATAACAAAATTACTGAGGCAGGGTACTTTATAAGTGAAGAAGTTTATTAGGCTCATGATTCTAGAGGCTGGAAGGTTGAAAAAGCATGATGCCACATCTTGGCTGGGATCCCTGGCCTGTATCACAACATGGTGGAGAGGTAAAAAGGGAAACAGCTAGCAAGAGACCAGGAGCTCGCTTTATAACCAAGATCTCACTTTATAACAGTCTGCTCTTATAAGAGCTAATCCATTTCTGTGAGTCTTAACCAACTCCATTAATCTATCAATGAGAGTGGAGCCTCCATAAGCAGCCACCTTCCACCACACCCCACCTCTTACAGGTTCTGCCACCTCAGCACTGCCACACTGGAGACCAAGTTTCCAGCACATGAACCTTTGGAAGACAAACCACAGTGCCTTCCCACACCACACCCCCACACCCCCCACACACATGCACACACACATGCACACACATGCACACACACATGCACACTCCCCACATACATACACACCCACATATACCACACATCATACACATACACATCATATACACACACATGCACACACACATGCACACTCCCCACATACATACACACCCACATATACCACACATCATACACATACACATCATATACACACACATATACACATGAAAACACACACACACACACACACATGCCTTTCCACTGAGGTACTAGGGTTCTGTGCCCAATAGACTGTGTCCCCTTGCTATACCCAGTCATAAAACACAGTATTTATATGTTCCTCAGTTGCCAGTCTGGGCCCTGACAAGGCCCAGGCCAATGGAAAGCTGAATTGCCTGAGGTCACCCCAGGCCTTTGGCCCAGGCCTGGCATAAACTGTCTGGACCCCCTCCAGCCTTGGGCCATGCAGGAACAGTCAGGCACCTCCAGAAAGAAATAAGCTCTCTGTAGACCCAAGCCACTCACAGAGGGTCATGCTCATGCTGGACAGGAACATCAAAGAAGGGGACTAAGCCTCAGATTCCAGCTGGAGACACTGGGCTTGTGGCCCAGAACTGAGGCCTAGATCTTAACCTTGGACAGGTTTACCTCCTCCCCCAATGGCCAATTACCAAACCCCACCCCACCCCACCTTCCAGTCCAGCCTCACCCTTGACCTGGGCAGCTAGTATTATCCAGAGGCTTCTACAGCCAATGGTTTCTGGGCTTATTCTGAGTTTGAAATTCCTTTCTTGTGTTCTGAGTTCCAAATTCTCATTAATGATATGCGGATCTGGATTGTAAGGTGGAGGGACAATTCAAGAGAAGATGCCAAAACACTAGGAGAAGTCCAGAAAATAAAGCCAGGTCAGCTAGACCATGGAGGAGGACTATCATATTCAGGAAGATAAGTACCATATGGAATTTGGGCTCAAAGACATGGCCAGGGACACTTGGCCAGCTCTTCTGTGCAAGCTCCACCCTGACCCGGCGGAGAAAGAAGAGACAGAACCACCCAGAATATTCCAGTAGAGGCCATCCCAGAAGAATGAAGTCCTAGGCCCAAAGTGTCTAAGCCCTGAGCTCTCTGAAAGGCGGGCACTTCTAAATCTGATATATGAGGGAGCACCTAACCAGAGGCCCAGATTTGCCCAAGGTCGGCTGGCAAGCAAAGGAGCAAGGTCAGGGCACTATCCCTGTTCCGTTTTCACTCTTACCCTCAGGTCTACTCCCCCTGCAGAAAAGCCCAAGGGTGGGAATGAGGCGGGAGGGGCTGAGGCTGAGGCTGGGGAGGGCTGAGAAGATAGCACCCAGCAACCCAGCCATTGGCAGCCATGGTGGACAGCAATTCTTTACCAGGGAAGAAGGGGCTGCCAGAAATACTGATTGGCTCCAGAGAAGCCTTGGCTTTCTGATGGAACGATTCCTTTGCAAAGGTATCCAACACAGTTTCTTGAAATTAGAATGGTGCCCTGCCAGGTTGCACCCAATTGATCTGTTAAGCTGGGAAGTTGAGGAGACCTAAAATAAAGGAGCAGAGCTGCTTGGAGAGATGGGAGGATTTCAGTAACTCACAGCACTTACTGGCCAAGCCAGGGGTGTCTGGAGCACTTTCTGTAAATGTCCAGATGGGTCTGACCCAAGATCCTAGGCCACCTGCCATGGCTGCAACCACCTACAGAGACTTTTTTTAGTCAGGGGTACAGGGCTGGAGGCTGAGGGTTTAGCTCACAGCTGCCCACACGCCTGGTAAAAGCCAGGCACAGGGGAGGTGACCTCTCACGCACACTGGGGCCCTGGAGAACTGGGAGGCCTGCAGGACCACTTTACGCACTGAGTCTGGCTCCACCACAGCCCAGAACCAGAAATCCTGAGAATGTTGGGAAGGTTTGGGATGGCGTGCTCAGCCTAGCTCTGTGAGGCTCCAGCCAGGTGGCCACTCACACAGAAGCTCCTTCCACATTCTAGGGGCCCAAAGCACACTTTGTGGATAAAGTTGAGAAAGATAAAAATCCCATTAATGTTTGCAGAAGCTGCTATGGGCACCTCTGAGGTCTTTATGGGCACATCCCTCAGAGGTTCAGAAACAGCACTCGGAGCCTTTCCCAATAAGCTATAGGGAGGGATGGGAGTGAGACAGGTACCATCACAAGGCCTGTGTCTGCAGGGGCGAGAAGAGAGGGGCTGTCGTTAGAGGCCCAGCGCTCAAGCCAGGAGTGCAGACCTGGTCTGGGCACATTTGCTAGTCCTTGGCCTGTAGAGGGTGGACCCTTAGACAGCCTCTGCTTTCCTGTGAGGGCCAATCCCTGTAAGTCGTGGGAAACTAAGCTCTCTGTCACTTCCACACACACAGCAGTGGCCCTGACACCACCATGCCCTGTGGTCAGCAAGGCTGGGGCTCACACTCAGCCTATGGTCAGGTCTGCAGAAGAGGATGCTGAGCCCCTCAGGATGCTACCCTTGGAACTAGGAGCTTAGACAGTCAGGGAGACATTCAGTGTTCCCTGTGCTGCCCTTCTACACATAGCAGCCTTACCTGTGTCCAGGGCCTGTGGTCCCCCTAGAGGAGGGTGCTTGCGGGTGGGCGGTCGGCGGTACACCACGTGAACGCGGCCCTGCTCAGCCTCCTGTGCTGCCAGCCCCTTCTCCAGGGGTTCAATGAAGAACTCCTCTTCCTCCATCCGGATCAGACCAGCCTATGGGGGCAAAGGTGAGATGTTCAAACTCCCAGTGCACAGAATGAGGAAGGGGAGCAGCAGGAGGGACCCAGGGGGAAGAAGCTCCCCTCTAATGATCCTGATCTTAGGGTCCTTACGTCTCACCTGAAACTCAGGGTCCACCGAAGAGTACAGAGGGGTGGCCCCTCACCTCTTCTGAGACTCCATTTCTGGAGGTCAGAGCCAATGGACAGTGGTGAACCTTGTCTGGGGGGAAGGGGCTCTGCCTGAGTCATCGTCACTTCCACACTTTGACTCTTCTTCCATAAAAGTGACTGTGCTTATAAAGTCCCAAATGTCAAGAAAACCAGAAGGAATTCAAACATGGCTCAGGGCCTGTGTGTGGCACTAGGAGGACACCGAGATGCATTAAATATCGGCCATGGGCCATCCCCATCCCCGGGAGACCAGAGTCCAAGACAAAGGTCATAACCACAGAAGGGGCTAAGTTTACCCAAAGACATGTTCAGTTCAGGTCAAACAATGTTTTTAAAGCTCAGAATCCAACACTCAAAGTGATAAGATTTCATTTTGAAACTGGAATTCTAGATTTCCTCAGAAAACTCAGTCTGTGACCAAAGCGAGCTACACACAGCCTAGCAGTGGATACTGTAGACAGATATGTGCCCCAGTGGTCAGTCTCCACTGTCCCCTACTGCTATCCCTCTACCCATCCTGGTCACAGGTCCAGACTCTGTAGGCAAGAGGGCTGCTGCCTGCACACCCAGACCAGCATGGCACTTCCTTTCTGGTTCCCTATTTATGTCTGGATTCAGGCTGCCCTGTTTGATGGTATTCAAGGCCATCAGCTTGCCTCTGCTTTCCTGGGCCTCACAATGGTCCCTGGGTGGTGTGTGCACACAGCTGGCCTCTGAACCTGCCATGGCCTCAGTGTGGGAGCTGTTGCTCACACCTCCCACCTTGGCCATCTGGTCAAACCGTACTCTTCCTGCAACACTTGGCTAAGAGTTTCCCAACTTCCTCCTCCCCAGCTCAAGCACATGGTGCTGTCCTCCCGTGGGCCGTCCTGCTGCCCCATCCACTTGTCCCACAACTGCTTTAGGTCCCACACCTTGATTTTCTCAGTCTACTGCCATAAACCAAAGGTCTCATGCCCAGAGCTCACACTGCATCCCACCAGAGAATGTATTTCTTCTTTATCACCTAATTGTAACCCTCAGTGGGAGGGTGTTAAAAGCTTCAACTGGTTATTCAGACTTAAGAACCAGAAGAGTCCACATAAATGACCAAATTCCCAGGTTCTCTCAGAAAATCAGTAACACTGGCATTTCCGTTACCCATCCAGCACTCCAGCTTAGCTGGCGTTGGCTGGGGCTCCTGGCCGTCACAGTTAGGCACTCCAGCACATAGTCCCTAGCATCACTCATCCAGATGTTCAAAAACCACATGCCCCCAAAATCACCCAAATGGCCTCTGCCACATCATCATCTTGGCTGGGAGGGGGGATAAAGTGACTTAATAGGTTTCCCTCCTTCTCCCTGACCCCAGGGTGCCCTGTGGGCTTTGCCCCATTGCCAGCCAGGAGTCTTCAAGGACAGAGAGGTACTTGGCACTCCCATGTGGCCTGCTGTGCATCTGTCGTTAGTGTCAGTCTGGTGTGGGATGCTAGATGAGGCCATGCAGCCAGTACACTCAGCCAATGCCTTGGGGGAGCCAAGGTGCCAGTGAGTAATGCTAACAGCCCACTGGGAAGAGATAGTTCCAGTTGAATGTAAGGGTTGGTGAAGGTGCAGAGGAACACAGAGCATAGTATCAGGCTCAGACTCAGGAAGTCACCAAGAGGGTGGCAGTGTCTACCCCAAACCTGCCCCAACCCTTTGCACTGGCTAAAGAGACAGAGAGCAAGATGATGCTCTAGGCAGAGGGAACCACACATGTAAGGGCCTAGGGGCAGGCCACAGTAAATGGGAAGAACCAATCAGTTGGGTGGTTGGGAGCATCAAGGCAAGGTGCTTAGTGGCATATCACAAAGAGCTGGTCTCCAGGGGAAGGCAGTAGGCAGGAGCATGCTGGCTACTGGAGGAGATGAACTGGAGGAGCACAAATGGCCTGAGGCACTGGGAACAGGTGCTGTAGGGAGCAGGGCTTGGATGGGACAGACCAGAGGGAGTTCAGAAAGTAGAACGAGACTTAAGAGGCAGATCCAATTCAGATACAAGGGAGATGCCAGGACCAGGAGGGCTTCCAAGTCTGTGGTTGGCTGAGAAAGAGTCCCCCAAAAGTTATCCTAATCCCTGGTACCATGCATGAGCTCTAAAAAAAGGGACTTGGCAGATGTGACTAAGCCACAGCTAAAGCTCTGGAGATTGCCTGGATTATTGGGGGTGGGGGGTCTAAATGCAATCACATGCCCACTTCCTAGGAAGAGGTGGCAGAGGGAGATGTGTTGTGGAAGAGGAGGCGATGTGATCAGGGAGGCAAGACTGGAGTGATGCAGCTACAAGTCAAGTAATGCTGGCAGCCACCAGAAGCTAGGAGAGCCAGGAATGGCTTCTCCTTTATAGCCTGTAGAGGAATGCAGCCCCACTGACAGGGATTTCAGTCAGACTGTCCTGACCTTAGACTTTTGGCCAGAACTGTGAGAGAATAAATTCTGTCCGTTTAAGCAACTTGTTATGGGAGCCACAGGAAGCAAATCCTGGACCCGGTGGGGAGGCCCGATGAAGGGCGAGGCCCTTCCCTGAGACACGGGAAGAAGAGCAAGAGAAGTGGAGTCACAAGGACACATGGGTGCGTGGCAGTGGGAAGGTCCAAAAGGCCAAGGAAGGGCAGCAGGACAAGCAGAATGAGGTCACTGGGCTGCGAGGAGATTGTCTGGTGGGAACTCTGCAGGCCTTCACACTTCTGACTCATCCCTGGGTCCCAAGATGCCACCAGCCCTGGTGGGGAGTCAGCAAATGCTTGTAGGCTGAGTGAATGGATGACCCCAAAACATCAGGACACGTCCTCCCAGAGACAAGGATGGGAAGGACAGGGGGCGGTCCCTGTCCACTGGCACATGGTGAGAATGTTTACAACAGCAGGAGTTACTTGTAGCACGCCACCACAGACATTTCTTATGTGTGTGGTCTTGGGGGAGACTGTTGTCTGAAGCCTATCTTATTAGTAGAACTCATCTGAGGAAGTGTGTGAATTAACCTGAGAGGCAGCAGTGAGTGAACTATCTGGGAGTCCAGGGCTCTGTAGTCCAGGCACCCTTTCTGTCTGATACCTTATGGAAGATGTCAAGGCTCCTTGAGACTCCAATTCCTCACGTTTAAATGGGATGGATTATCCTCTCCTTGCATAGTTGCCTCAGGAGCATGTGTAGCCAGGGAATAGTCAGAGCCACAGTGCACACTGTTGTCACAGAGCCTGCTTGCTTTCCAAATGAGGAAACTGAGGCCCAGAAGAGGAGGAGGCCTGTGAGGGACACACAGGGTCTAGGAACCAGGCTTCTGAAGAAGGAGCATCTCCTGGGTACACCCCAGGCCTGATCAGACTTATTGGGGCAATTAGGGAAGGACATTGAGGCAACGGGGTTCTGCAGGGCAGCCCCTTTGTCTGAAAAGACCCTGCGCCCCAGGCTGGGAGACATCCATAGCACAGGCCCTGGCACTGGAGTAATCCCAGTAAGACCTAACTTGACAATAAAGCCACACTCAACCTGGTGAGAAGCAGCCCTCTTTGGCTGAGTGACCCCAGGGAAATAACCTGGGGTCTCCCAGTGCACTAGAGGTCAGGCTCCAATGTGAAGACATGGGACCCATTTGATGCCGCCAGGGACAGGAAACCAGAGGCCATAAATCAGTTTACTCAGGCTCCCTCCGCCAACCAGACAAGTGACAATGTTCTCAAATAGAGATGTCTGACATATCCCTTGCCAGCTCATTGCTGTTGGGTGTTGTGAAATGCACACTAACATGCCAAACTGATGAGCCTGGGTGGCACCTACCCCAAGACCACTGGCTGATCATTGGGAGACCAATAGATGACCAGCCCCAAGACCAGCTGACACCGTGAGACCAGTGAGTGATCCCTCTCTAGATAAGTAGCTGACCGGCCCCAAGACTAGACGATCATTCCCAAAACTAATGGTTGACCCCATGCCGATCACCCAAACACCATCAGCTAGCTGACCTCCTCCCCAGACCATTGGCCACATAATGCTGGATAAGAGACTCTCCACACAGAAAGTGGGACTCATCAAGAAAATGTTTGATTTTCAATCATTTTAATATGCATCCCAGGAGCAATTTGTCTAAAAACTGCAGAAGAAAACTGACAAGAAAACAAGGCACAAAATATAAGCTACGTTTTGCTGAGTTTTTTTCAAAAGGGCTTTGATTTTCCTGCTGCCAGTGGCAAGTGGATCTGTTTTTACATGTAACTTTTATTAATAAGAATTAGTTCCATCCCCCAGCTCAATAAATATTAATGAATTCTTGAAGCACACCAGTCTGAAGGGCACCCATTTGGGAGCTTGTTGGTGGACCTTCCATCCCACCCCATCCTTATCCAAGCTTCTGTCTTGCAGAAGGTCTGACACCTTGACTCCAGTTCTCACTCTGCAAGTCTGTGACTGACTGCCAAACCCAAACAGATTTTGCCCTGTGGGATGGAGGAAAGCTTCCAAGGAGGACTCTGTCCCCAACCTTGGGTTCCACGATAGATCCCAGAGCCTGTCAGTACCTCGGCCACCAAGTCAAGCGGCCAGGATTCATTATCTTGGTGGATTACAAAATGCTTACCCAATCTCCTTTTCCTATGCCCTTTGCTGCTTGATTTATAGTGAAATAGTGACTAGAAATGGAAGCTAAAAGTTAAAAATTTATAAGAATCCAAAGGCTTAGCAGCTATCACTGTTCCTTTGAATTTTAAAGCACTCAAAACACTGACGCCCTCAAAGTTAGGGTTTCAGAGGAAACGCAAGTTTGCATCCTGTTCCCATGGGCAAAGCCGTCTGCTCATCTGCACTGGCTCCTCCAGTGGGAAATGCGGAGCGCCAGCAGCTGCCCACGTGTACATGCCTGGAACCGGGTCTGCAGCTCAACCTTGTCATTTTTTGCAACCTCCAGCACTAAGACTGTCAGGTGTTTGTAAAGGTGGCAATGGAGACAATCAAGATTAGAAAGAAAAAAGAGAGGCTGATCCAGACACAGAGAGAACCAGACTTCGATAGAGGACAAGGCCACATGCACCAGTATCAGGTCCCTGTTGTTCCCAAACTCAGATCAACCTTGCTCTAAAACACACACACACACACACACACACACACACACACACACACACACACACACACACACAACCTTGCACATATTTGCCATCAGAACCCTTCAACATGCTGGTAAGATTCCTGTTCCTGGAACTATTAACTCCAAGAGAACCATAGCCCTTCTCCCCTTCTTCCCATTGACTATGAACCTGTAAGGTTCCACTGGACCATACAATGGCCACCGAGCCTCCCCTATAGAAGGACAAGTCAGGGCTCATGCTGGTCTAACGGAGTGCTGCACAGACTGTGGCTGCCACTCTCAGGGCATCTCCTGACAAAGCCTTCTCAGGAAGACATTCCTTAGTGACCTGGGGAGGACCTGGGGGGGTTTCTGGGAAAGGAGCTGGGTCCCTCACCACTGACCTGTCACAGGATGGTGCATGTATTACATTGCATAGCTGTGACCAAAATACTTGAGAGAACAATTTAAAGGAAGGAAGGGTTTATTTTGGTTCAGTCCACAGTTTCTTGGCCCTATGCACTTGGGCAGAACATCATGGCAGTGGGAACATGTAACAGAGTTTTCTTCACCTCATGGCAGATAGGAAGCAAAGATGGAGGAAGAGACTAGAGATTAGGCACGCCCCCAGTGACCTACTTCCTCCAATAAGCCTTACACTCTAAAGTTTCCAGAACTTCCCCAAAATAGTACCACCAGCTGGGGACCAAGCATTCAACACATGAGCCTGTGGGGGGACATTTCATATTCAAACTGTAACAGGCTGGGAAATAAAATTGTGTTGAGTTTAAGCCACTCCATCCTAACCAGAATGGGCTCCAGAGGATGTTTTTGCATATTGATGTTTCCCTTTTAAAAGGAGTGGTAGCTATCTATGGAGGGAACTGGCCACCAGCAGGCAAGAGTAGCCCATGGGGTCAGGAGGCACCAATCCCCTGCATCTCTATCAGCTCCTGTTCTGTGCCTCCCAAGATCTGTCTGTGGGACGACCCTAGAGCAGAGCTCCTCGCTGCCTGACAAATGCTCCTTAGCGCTTGGGGTGGACACATGGTCTCTGTCGAGTATCAACTGCTCCCCTTCGTCCTCTTGAGCAACCTCCCCTATCTAGAGCTCTGTCCTTCTATGAAGGGAGGAGCTGTGGCCAGAGCATCACAGAACCCCGACAACCCTACTTGCCAGGCCTTGCCACTCCCTGAACCTAATTTCAGATCCTGTGGATCGCCTTTACTCCAGAAAGTTCCTCTTTGCTGAAACTGGCCAGAGTCCATTTCAGAGGCTCAGAAAGCACAAACATCACATGTCCCTAGAGCCAACCCCATTTTGAAGAGAAAAGTAGAGAGACAGGCAGGCAGGGACGGCAAACACTGCACACAGAGCCAAGTGGCCTCATTTTGAACCCTGTCATGGGCTAGTCCTGTCGTCCCCTCTTCTGCCAAGTGAGGATCTGGGCCGGGCACCAGTGAATTACTGTTGTTCTCTCTAGAATCTTAACAGGACCAAGGAGAGCTCCAGGGGAAAGAATCCAAAAAGGCAAAGAACCAGAAACCTACTCCTACCCTGATAGCCATCTCTGCCTACAAGATAAAGCCTAAGGCCATATCCTGGCAAGCAAGGCCTTCTACAGGGACATGCGAATACCCTCTGCCCCTAGAAGGACCCCAAGTATCCTCTCCCTCCATCTTGGCCTCTTCTTCACCTCAGTGTCAGTGCTACTTCCCTTCTCCCAAGCATCTACAGGCCCTTGCCTTTCATTGATAAGGGACTCAATGCCACCCAAGGGATCCCTGGCCCTTTGTCCTCCCTATGAGCCAGACATCATTTAGGAGGTCTTCAAATATTCTCAGAATTTATACTCCTCTAAAATTCTATATGGCAGAATGTACTACTTACAGAGGACTGGAAGTTAAGCCACTAATTCAGATTTCCCCACAGGACATGAGGAGGCTAGGAACAGTCCTACTGTCCTCACATCTGACTCCAACAAGAACCAGTGTGTGGATGGGTGCTGGGTCACCAAACTACAGCCTTCTCTTCAATACCATCATGATTTTTGCCTTACCTAATTTTATTAATTTGTCTGCTAAGACTTTGAGCCTGAACCTTGGTCTTTTTTTAATTTTTATTTTTTATTTATTTTTTTTTTTTGCTATAGAAAGGAGATTGGTAAGTATTAGAGAGCTGTTAACGATCTCTCAGTACCAAATGAGACTTCCCTTGACTTAATGAGGAAGTTTAAGACATAAGTTAAAAGGGAATCATTTTTCACTATAAGATTCAATGCTTTTAAGACATATAACAGCTTTATGGAGCTCTAATTCATATACTATACACTTCACACATCTAAATTGTACTGAAAGTGTGCAATTCAACCATCACCCAAAAAAGGAAACCCATATATGTTGGCAATCATTCACTCAGAGTTCCCCCCAACTATTCCTTCCCTGCTCAGCCCCTGGCAATCAGTGATCTGTTTTGTGTCTCTGTGGATTTGCCTATTCTGAAGATTTCATGTAAGTGGAATCAGAGAATATGGCTGGCTTCGCTTGGCTTGTGTAATGTTTTCAAAGTTCATCTATGTTGTAGCATGTGTCAATATCTCCTTTCTCTTCATTTCCATGTAGTGTTCCATGGTGTGTATGTGCCACATTTTATTTATTCATTTGCTGGTTGATGGACATTTGAGTTGTTTATGGTTTGGGACTCCTATGAAGAATGTGAATATTTGTGTTTAAATTTTTGTTTGGACAGATGTTTTCATTTCTCTCAAAGTGGAATTGCCTGGGGGCTGGTGGAGAGTCTCAAGTAGTAGAACGCTTGCCTAGTAAGCATGATGCCCTGAGCTCAAACCCCAGTTCCACCAAAAAAAAAGTGGAATTGCTGGGTCATTGGTAACTGTGTGCTGGACTATCTTCCATAGTGGCTGCACTCTTGCACATTTCCACTAGCCAAATATGCGATTCTGATTTTTCTTCCTTTTATCTGGCTTTTTATTCTAGCCATCTGAGCTAATGTGAGGCTGTATCTCATGATGTTTTTATTTGCATTTCCCTGATAGGTAAGAACGCTGAGCATCTCTTCATGGGCTTATTGGCAATTTGTTTATCTTCATTGGACAAATGTCCGTTCAGATCCATTGCCCACTTTTAAATAGAATTGCCTTTCTTTTATTCATCTGTAGGAATTGTTCAGAAGTTCTAAATACAAGTCTCTTATTAGATATACAAAAATTTTCTTTCATTCTGTGGGTTGTTCTTTCCCCTTTCTTGATGGTGTCTATTTAAGTCATGAAAGATTTCATGAACTCCAATTTATTTCTCTCTTGTCACTTGCGCTTCTCTTAGACTTTGCCTAACCCCAAATAACAAAGGTTTACTTGAAATTTTTAAAGAGTTTTTATAGCTTTAGCTCTTACATTGTGTGTGGGATGTAAGGAAGGAGTCCAACTTCATTCTTTTCATGTAGATACCCAGTTGTACCAAAGCCATTTGTTGAAAAGACCATCTTTTCCCTTGTTGAACTGTCTTGGCACTTATGTCAAAAATCAATGTGAGAATTTATGTCTCACAGTTCTATTCCATTGATCTATATGAGTGTCCTTCTGCCACAACCACTTGGTGATAAACCATCAAATGAGAGTCCTCCAACTTAGTCTTTCTTCAATATTGTTTTGGCTATTCTAAGTCCCTTGTATTTCCATATTTTAGGACCAGCTTGTCATATCTTTCAAAAAGCCAGCTGGGATTTTGATAGGATTCAGTGCTTTCTAACACCATGTTGAGTACCACATTAGTTTACCTGTTAGGCCAACCCTTAAAAACCACTGCCCTAGAGAGAAACCCTATTAGAAACCAAGGGCTTTAGATGGGAGCCCTTCCTTGGCCTACTTACTAGGTGTGCAACCTTGAGCAAGTCAGAGCCTTGGGGAGTGGGGTCCATGGGGGACTGTGTTTCACCCTGTGACTGGAGAATCCTTACAACAGCACCCAGACTCAGCTCCACTTGCATCTCTCTCCATCACTCTGTTATTTTAACCAGCCCAGACATGATTTCAAAATCAAGTTCCGACAAAGGGGAAATCACAGGTTTGAAGTACTAGAACTGACCTTTGTATTCATTCTGCTGTGAAAATTAAGACTGCCAACCAGAAATCATGCACCATACCTTCTGGAAAAGAAAGTTATATAATGTAAAATATAATTCATAATTAGCTCACTTAATAAGTTGAGACAGAAAACTTCCAAAAAAAAAAAAAAACCCCATGAAAAACAAAGGGTAGAGAAAGCAGAAAGAAGCACTTTAATTGTTTTGACTTCCTAATCTTCCATGGGTGGATCACAGTTACCAATAAGTTTCTAAAGTTGACAAATATAAACTTAAGAATACTACTTGAAGTCAAAGAAGCCCCGTCTAATAAAACTGACATGTACCTTCCAAATTACTGAAAATAGGCCACAGAGTAAATATGGAAGACTAGACAAAAAAAAAAACCCACATAAATCGAATACATCAGTTACATGACAGAAGTATGAACAAATATATCTGCTATCACAATAAATGTAAATGGCCAGACTGTCTCAAAAAAAATAAAAAATAAAAAAACTCTGTACCTTGCAAAAAGTTTTACTAACTTTATAAATGCATGCTAGGCCAAAAGAACTTTACAGACGTTTCACCACCAAGGACTGGTACCTGGGAAGACAAGCCGCCTCCAAGACTATCCTCTGGGTAACACCATCCACTTCTGCTTCTAATGTCAGTGTTGCCGAGCAATGAAGAGTGTAGCTTCCCCGTCGCTCTGCACCACTGGCTGACTGTGAGGACTCCCTGAGCCAGAGTGTTTTCAGTGTAAAATGAGGCTCATAATAGGATTTACACAGTTGATGTGAGGGCCAAACAAGATACCGTATATGGAGCAGTTGGCACAGGGCCTACTGAAATAGTCTGTTATCATTTTATTATGATGACATGATTGTTGCTTGGAAACAAGTTTAACAAAGTTCATGTTAAGGTTTGGGTAAGTTTCACAATTCTTATTCTATTCTCTACATTTTTTTTGAAATTTTTACAAAGAATACATATCAAAACAGACAAGTTATTTGAAGAAAGGAGCAGAGAGAAAAGGGGGTGGGGTGGCAAGGTCAGAAAGACAAGAGAGAAAAATGAGATAAACAAGATGCCACAAGGGTGCCTCACACAGGCCAGCATAGGGGCTGGCCAGGCGGCCTTCCCACTAAGTCAGGCAACACTAAAATAGCTCCCATGGGACCTAGCCTGTCCAGCCTGGGAGAGTCCAGAATGTCCCACACCCAGCCCCTTGCAGCCAGCTCCCCCAACCCAATGGCCCCTAAGCAGGCTAGAACTGGAGATGCCTCCAGGAAATAGACAAGGCCTGCCAGCTCTGGCCAGGACCAGAGGGGTCAGCAGGTCAGGTTCAGATCCTGAGACCACAGTGGGCCTGCCCATCCATCACAAGAGCTGACACTCGTCCCTGCCAGATGCTCTGTCTGACATTTCCCAGGTTTCACTCGGAATGAAGCTTGCGTCGGGGAATGTCCCCAGTCACAAATTAACATTCACATAAATAACAGAGCACTCTTTACTAAAGAAGAAAAATGACTCCTGATGCAGGAACATTTGCCAAACTATCAAAAAGCACAATTTTTCTTTCTAAGTGGCCATATCTCACAAGCTGAACTATGGCAGACCATGGCCTTGAGATGTGAGGTTGAGGAGAGCTTAGAGAGTCAAGTCCAAGTTTCTCGTTCAACAGGCCCTGCCAACAAGGGCCTAGGCTGGGCTGGTACCCAACCCTGGGGCAGCCCAGGCCAGCTGGAATCTGACAACTTTGTGTGGCTGTCCTCAGCTGGCCTCCCTGCCTCCTTGAAGACCTGCACACATTGCCTGTCCTCTTTCCTAACCAGCCCCTGGAAGCCAGCGTGTCTGAGCACCGCCAGTCCCCAGCCTGGTCCTGACGGAGCCTTCACAGTCTAGTTAGGAGGGTCGAGTGGCAGGGGCCTTGTCTATGAAGGCTAATATATACTTTTCCCCTAGATGTATGTTATTCAGGAGCTGAGGAAGATTTAGAGGGGGCTAAGTACCCCCAAACCAATATTACTGGTGCAGGGACACTGAACTCAAGGCTTCATTCAGCCCTTATATTCATGGGAGACTTTCCAGCCTGCAAGCATTGCTACCACCACTACTTGGGACGCCCCTCCAGGAGACCCACCCTGGTGAGCAGATAAAGCCTGCAGGGACCCCATCCAGGACCTAAGGGCTTGATGACCCCAGTAACACCCCTTAGCGTTCACCACAGCTTCACTCCATGGCTGCCAGACTAAATGCTCCAAGAGGAAATCACAACCACGTTCCCCCAACAAGACCCTGTCATGCATACCTCCTCTGGCACCCTTCATGGGTCTGCTAGGGCTGCCACAACAAAGTACCACAGGCTAGGTGGCTTAAACAACAAAAATTTGTTTTCTGGAGCCTGGAAGTTCAAGATCAAGGGGTCAACAGGGTTGGTTCCTTCCAACATCCCTCTGCTTGGCTTGCACATGGCCATCTTTTCCCTGGGTCCTCACATGGTCTTCCCTCTATATGTGCCTGTGTCCTAATCTCTTCTTATAAAGATACCAGTCATGCTGGATTAGTGACCTCGTTTTAACTTAATCACTTCTTTAAAGATCCTGTCTCCAAATCATCACATTGTGAAGTAATTGTGGGGAGGCAGTGTTAGGACTTCAATATAAGAATTTGGAGGGGAGCACAGTACAGTCCAGATAGCCACCATGTACCAACACCACACAGAATCAAAGTTGACTGCTGGCAAGGGTGCCAGGTGGAGAGTTGTGGCTCAAGCAGGAAGGAGGGGAGCCATCTAGGCATCTGTCTGAATCACTCCCCAGTGGGCCAGAAATCAGACAAGTAGGAAAGCTACAACTCCTGTGAAGTCTGAGCATGACACAAAGCAGGATGCGGGACCAGACATCTCACAGTCCATGGGCAGTTAGCAGGTGCCAGGTCCCCCTCCTTCCAACCTGACTCTACTCTTTGAGGACCAGTAAGAGCCTCACTCCAGAGCTCAGACTTGGGGCCAGTTGTAGGCTGGCTCCCTTTGTTCCTATGGCTATGCTTCCAGAGGCTGCCTAGTGGTCCTGCCAATGGACTCCCTACGTATTCACAGCACCCCAGAGTTTTCTGATCCCAAGGCTGTCTACACTGCTGGAAGATGAAACTTACAACTCTAGAGGTACAGCATGTTGTGAACAGGAGCTTAATTTCCAGAGCAGTGCTGCTCAGATAGGAAGTTCTCAGTCCAGAGGAGGGAGACCCCGTTCTTTCCCGTGTAGACTGCTTCCCCAGGAAGGTCCAGATGCTCAGAGAGGACACACGTGCTCAGCAAGGGTCCAGTTACCTGGCTGATGGACAAAGGTGGGCTTGAGGGGGAGGGAACCTGCAGCCTCGCCTTCACGCTGGAATCCCCTTTAGGCACAGGTCTGGTCTGGGTGGGGGAGGGCAGGGATAGTTCAGGTCACAGCAGGAAACAGAAATGCTAGCCCATGCCCATAGTAGTGGGGAAGGTACACTGCCCAGCAGATGTGCCTCTCAGAGGTGCAAGCAGACAGAGAAATGCATACAGGGACACAGTCCACCACTCCACTATGAGGTCAGCCATTCCTCTCCCTGAGCTTCAGTTTCCCCAGAGGTGAATGAAGAGTTGGGAGGGTAACGGTGAGATTCGGAGAGGGTATGCCCTCTGTGCTTATATACACTAGGGCACCAGAGTCTGGTCATTTTCTCAGACAAAGGACCTTGGTTTTTCACTTGCCACTGTGGATTGCTACTTCCCTGAGTCTCTGGTCACAAGCACCTCTCTAGGCATCTCAGGCCTCACACACACATGAGAGCCTGGCACCTTGCCCCTCTCTGGATTCCTTCAAGTCCACTTTTTTTCCTGCTCTGATCTCTGGGGTGACATGGTATCCAGGGCAGGCTGACCGCCGACTGTCCTCTGCCCGCCTGCCCAGCTGCCACTCCCGGGTGAGTAGCCCTGCCAGGGCCTGAAGCTGTCTGCTGCCCCTTCTTGTCCAGATTTCCCAAAACAAAAACCAGGCCACGCCATCTGATGAAGGATCTCGTCTGGTTTATTTATGGGAAGAGACGGGGCTCTCAGAGCCAAGTTGTCTGGGCTGTGGCCAGGCTGCTCTTCAGGCCTTCAGATATTGTCCGTCATGTGTCCTCACCTGGGGAGCACTGATGGGGGATGGGCTGGTCCTGAGCACCAGTGAGTTCCTGCTGGTGACACTGGGATATTTCTTCATTCTAGAATGAGGACAGCAGCCCACGTGGCCATGGGCCCCTCTGGGCAGGGGTCCTGAGCAGTCAGGCTAGCCCTGACCAAAGGCTCTGCATCCAGAATAGAGGCTGACTCAAGTACACCCACCATCACAGGACGCCACTCAAAACTTGGGTGGCTACCCATGGGGTCAGGTGCACCATGGGATCCAGCTCCTCACAGGAAACTTGGCCACCAATGTCACGCTGGGAGACAGTAGCAAGTCCCGGGGTATGAAAGGAGATAGCAGGGCCATGTCCAGTAACCTTGCCTGCTCCCACAAAGACCCACACAGACACCCCGGGGACAGCATAGCACCACGCATGAAAACCCAGCCCTGTGTATTAGCAATGCCAAGCCTGGATTCTCAGAGCCTCCACTGGAAGCTGAATAATGACCTGCTCCACCTGGAAGCTCTGAGCCAGGTACAGACTACAAGCACCCTGGCTGTCCTCAAGAACAGGCTGCAACCCTGAGCTGGCTCTCACCACCACAATACTGCCTCTGCTCCTTCTGCACACCCCAGTGCTCCCTGCTCAAAAAAGGCTTGCTTCACTATGCCATGTGAAATCCATGCTAGACACAGCAAAAAGACAGAGGATCTAACTTAAAGAGACTCTCTATGACCAAATTTGGGGTCATTTGAACAAAATAATAATGATAGTAATGGATTATAGCTCATAGAATAAAATAAATATGTATGATTTTAGACCTGTATAAATAAATGACCAAATAATAAACAGGAGAGGAGGGGCAGCTCTTCCTTACAGTGGAATTCAATTAATAAATATTGAAGAGGTGATAGACATAAAAAATAACCATCGTAAACACTATCAGCAAACACCATAGTGAGGACTGTCTCAGATAAACAAAACCATGGATGCTAAAATTGGTGGGCAAAATATGATGAAAGACAAATTGTTTCATCATTCCAAATACCTCCCAATGAGAGATCTACTGATTATAAAAGAAAAAATTCAAGAATCCTCCCTTTATCCACA
The DNA here is from genome assembly GCF_047511655.1 of Castor canadensis. Classification (NCBI taxonomy): domain Eukaryota; kingdom Metazoa; phylum Chordata; class Mammalia; order Rodentia; family Castoridae; genus Castor; species Castor canadensis. The sequence goes on from NC_133401.1 coordinate 66,580,974, forward strand.
GTTTCTCTTTCTGAGGTTTCAGTTACTTGTGGTTAACAAGAAGGGTGACTATAGACTAATAAGTTATCTTGAGAGAGCACATTCATATAATGTTAATTATAAGGTTATAATTGTTCTATTTAATTATTAGCTGTTAAATCTCTCACTGTGCACAGTTTATAAACTAAGCTTTATCATAGATGTGGATGTATAGGACAAAACATAACACATACAAGTTTCAGTACCATTCACATTTTCTGGGGGTCTTGGAATTTATTCCCACAGATAAGGGGGAATGACGACACGGGAGAATCCCAGAAGACAGCACCTTAACCGATCATCTCAAAAATGAGACAATGACATTCCCAACCCTGGATGTGAGGTCCTGCAGAGGGCATATCACTTCCGTGAGATTCCTGCCAACAACTCATAAATTCTGCACAACCCTATGTGGAGGTGCAGTCTATAGGAGAGCCAGCCAGTGCTCTTCCAAAGTGTCCAGATTGTGAAATCTCAGACAGGTGGAAACAAGGATGCTAGCACTCTCAGTGCCCTTTGGCCAGTTTGTTCTTCACATCAGCTGCCTCTTCCTGAAACAGATGCCTAGCTTGACTCCTGTGTACCTGGTGTTCTGGGACCAGACTCTGCAGGAGGTGGTGAATTCCAGGGAAAGGGGCAGCAAGCACAAAAGTCCTGAGGAGGAAGTAAGTATGGTGCATTCCAGGAACACCAGGAAGTTTTCTCAATCTATTTTCTGTTGCTAAAACTAAATACTGCAGACCCAGTAATTTATAAAGAATAGAGGTTTATTTGGTTCATGATTCCAGAGACTGGGAAGACCAAGTACAGGAGCTGGCATCTGGTGAGCTTCCTGCTGCATCATGACACGGTGGAAGATACCACATGGTGAGATAAGAGCAAATGTGCTAGCTAGGGTCTCTCTTCTTATAAAGTCACTCATGCCTTCATGGGGCACCACCTTCAGGGTCTCATCTATTCCTAATCACCACCACTAATTACCATCAACATATGACACTGGGGATTAAGTTTGTAACACATGAACTTTTGGGACTACATTCAAGACAACACAGTGCTAGGTGTGATGAGACACACCTGTAATCACAGCACTCAGGAAACTGAGGAAGGAGGAATGGAGAGTTTGAAGCCAGCCTGGGCTACACAGGGAGATACTGTCTCAAAAACAAACCAAAACAAAAAGATCTGGTGAGAGTGTAGACAAAGCAATGCTCTTGATCAGAGTCATTCCCTCTGGACACCTCGCTGCCCTCTACCCTGCAATGTGGGGCCCAGTGGACACCAGTGACATTCCAGGACTTGTGCTTGTGAGGTTGTCCCAAGGTTGGGGGCAAGTGGCTCCAGGAGTAACTGCTCTTGCTGGCCATCAGGGTACTTCCTTCAGAAATATGGGACAGAGCCACCAGAAGGAGCTGACAGATTCTGGAACTCCCACCGTCATCAGACAAAGTGAGTACATGGCTCTGGGCTACCACTGTTCAAACCCTGAGCTTAGGCTATACACGCATACCACAATGAGAGCATCACTCCTCGTCCATCTGAGCTCCAACTGCAGTGCCACCTCCAGGCATGCAGAAGTGGGGCAATGGTAGGCAGCATCCTCTCCTCTGACATCCAGTGGGTGGCCCCAACACCTTCAAAAGCTCCATGCCATTTCAGGGCAGTGTCCCTGGGCTGGCACCCATGTGCTTGGAAGGTTTGCAGAGCTATGGCTCTGTAATGCCACCACTTTTCCCCCTGTGTCCTCTCTTGTCTCTTGTCCAGCAGTGCTAGACATCACAGCTTCAGGCTGGTCTGCAGAAGGATGGAATGCTTCACACAGCTGGGACCACCTGCTAGTGGCAGCCTGCCGAAGGCAAGGTGTGCTCAACGTTAAATGAGGTTGCATTTTAGATGGCAGAGAGAACAGACTTCAAGGCAGATGTGGCTGGAAGATGTGTCCTTCCCTTAAACTATAAAATTTCAAAGAGTAAATTTAACATAACCAAAAAATGAGTGATGGCTCCCATTTTCCTGTATCCTCTGGGTGCGATATATATTGGGGGTCATCATTGGCAAAGTGCGGAAACAATCCTCAAGGATCACCAGATACCAGCATTCCCAGGGGGGCTCAATGCATGAAGCTAAGGCAGGCAACACAACACAAGCAGCGTTACACATGAAGGGTTAGGAAATGCAGTCGCAAGAAAGGTCTACCACCACGTGCTCAAAAGGAGCTTTGTAGGCATGGATGAGACAATAGACAACTATGGTGGGCATTCTCCCACAGGAGCCCCCACAACAAGTTTATTGATCCATCCCACTGTGAGTGCTTGGCTCATGACTCTTGTCATACATCTTCTCATCAAACGGTCTATATAGAAAGAAGCCTGATGAAAAACGCACGCCCAGGATCCCCTCGCACCCCAGGAACAGCCACCACTTTGGGAACACAAGGAGAGTGGGGTGGGGAGGACTCACCAAGGTTAACGCTCTCCCTGGAATGTGTATCTGTGATATAGCCACAATTTGATCAGAGCCAGAGCAAGCAACCACTCCAGAGCCCTGACCACTGCTCTGGCAGCTCTCTAAGATTCTGACTGGGTCTCTGCAAGGCACCCCATTTCCAAGCCTCCATCCTTAGCCCAATCTCTCCTCATTAATTCCCTTCTGCTTATGTGATTCAGGATCAGTTTCTGTCAGCCTCCAAAATGGAAAAATGAGACATGTTGAAACTATTCTAGGAATGGGGAGGGGAAGGAGAGTAATGGAGGGGGTGAATTCGACTATGACATATTGTAAGAACTTCTGTAAATGTCACAATGTACCTCTAGTACAGCAATAATATAATTTAAAAAAGACATAATGGAAAACAAAAAACTAAAAATAAAATAAGCAGAAAGAAAGAGAGAGAGAAAGAGAGAAAGAAAGAAAGAAAAGAAAGAAAGTCCTCCTGTGCTTCTACAGGTTGTCAGGAATTCACTATGTGCCACCATCAGGTCTCCTGGGCCTGTGGCATTTTCCCTTGGGGGATGAGAACTATCCCTCCTGCAGTCCCAGGCATTATGACCTCACCCTGGTGACAGCCCATGGCTTCTCACTCACAGTACTCTATGTAAGTGCTAACCCAGAGCCCCCCCTCCCTGTTTACAGGGAGGGCAGTGTGGCCCCACTTTGCTCTGCTCTCCCAAAATAAGGGGCACACTATTGTGTTGCTTTGTCCTGACAGGCTCACACTTGCTTAACAAGTGCTAATCTTCACCAAAGAGGCTGGGGCACTGTGTGTTCCTCTAAGTAAGTCAAATTAATGAGCTGATTCACACATGAGGAGCTTCTTAGGCTTACAGGTTTTGTCCACAGGTCAGAAATTAGACTTGAAGCGAAAACTGACATCACAACCTGGTGAATTTTTCCCTTTACCCAGTGGCTTGTGGCCATGAACTTGGATGGATGTGGAACATCATCTTCCCCTCACAGTGAACAGGAATGTGCCAGTGGCTGGAGGACCTAAGGCCAGGACACACATGGAGCATCACTTGCCCATCACCAAGGACAACAAAGCACCCATGGCTGCCGGATCACAGCCCAGAACAAGCATGGGACAACACCTTCTTGTCATAGAGGACGAGAAGATGCCAGTGGCTAGCAGATCACAGCCCAGGACACACAGGGATATCAGCTTTCCAAGAACATTAACAAGAATGTGAGAATGGCCTCACAGATCCCAGCCCAGGACAAACATGGAACATCACCTTCTAATTAGCATGGACAAAAAAAGATACCAATGGCTGCCGGATCACAGCCAGGACGTGCAGGGACATTGGCTTCCCATTGCCACAGAAAACACATGTCAATGACTAACAGATTCTAGCCCAGCACAATCATGGAACATTATTAGCCTGTCATTGCCGATGGCCAACAGACCCCAGCCTAGAACACACAGGGACATCAGCTTGCTGTTTCCGTGGACGAGAAAATTCTAATGGCCTGATTGATTGCTGCGCAGGACAAGCCATAGAATTGGCTTCCCAAGGCAGTGGTTTTTTTCTAGGTGTCGGCTTAATGCCTGGGAACTGAGTGTGCAGAGCTGATGAAAGGTATGTAACCGCGTGCTAAACTTTTCGTTGCTGTTACAAATACCTGAGAGAAACAGTTTAAGAGGAGGAAAGACTGATTCTGGCTCATAGTTTCAGAGGTTTCAGTCCATGGTCAGCTAACTCCATTGTTGGGAGCCTGAAGTGAAGCAAAACATCCCGATGAAGAAGGCAGGAGAGAGCAGAGAGCTGCTCACCTCATAGCAGCCAGGAAGCAGAAAAAAAGGGACCAGCTATCACCTTCAGAGGCACACCCTTGGTGACCTACTTCCTCCAACTTGGCCCCACCTCCTAAAACTTCCACCACCTCCTAAAACAGCACCACCAGCTGGGGAACACATGAGCTGGTGGAAGACATTCCATATTCAAATCACAACAAACCTGTAGTCTCAGGGACATGTCCAATCAGCCAATCATTTTCAGTGAATGTCTTCCTTTGACTACTCACCCCATGAATAGGAAGCATATCTCCTCCACCTGCTGTGCCTTCAGTCACCTCCCCACCACGGTCCTTTCAGTCTAACCACATACCTGTTCTTCCAGTCTTAAGCAAGAAGATCCTGCTCCTTCCTCCCTCCCCCATCCAAGTACTAACAAAAACTCTCTTCCCCTTCACACTCATCTTTCTCAAGCAAGCCAGCCTTGCTTCATCTTCCCCACATCCAACATCTATGGCCTCTTCCCCTTCTCCCCAAGGCCACTGGGGACCTTCATACCCTCTTCTTTTGGCCTTGCTCTGTCTCCTCCTCAGTTCTCATAGTACAAGAGGCTACTGAATCCCTTGTACTGCATAGACCCTATAACACAGAACACATATTTCCTTCAAAAGCCCACTTAACATTTAGAAAAGCTGAGCAAACACCATGAGACAAAGGCAATTTCAGAATTCTCCAAATCTCACAGCACCCAGGTCACCTCTGAGCTTGTAACTTAGGGTATGTAGCCTGGACCTATCAAGTCTCCATGGAGACTAGATCTTCTTGTTTGGCCAGAGTTTGGCAGATGGAGAAAAGTGTCTGATGCCCTGACTCAATGTTTGTGTCCCCTCCAAAATTCATATGTTGAAATCCTAACCCCCAAGATAATGGTATGAAGAAGCGGGCTTTTGGGAGGAGATTAGGTCATAAGAGTGAAGACCTTATGAATGGGATTAGTGTTCTTATAAGAGAGACTCAAGGGAGCTTGTCTGCCATTTCCACCAAATGAGGACAAGAGAACCAGGAGGTGGCCCTCACCAGACACTGAATCAGCTGACACTTTGATCTTGGACTTCTAGCTCCCACAACTGCCCTCAACAAACATTGAATTAGCTAAATCTGCAGGCATCTTGATCACTGACTCAGTACCCAGAACTGTGAGAAATAAACTTCTCTTGTATGTAAGTTCCCTTGTTTAGGGTATGTTGTTGTAGCAGCCCAAATGGACCACATCACCTTCATAGCATGGCATACTGGCTGGGAGATGATGGGTATCCAGAATACACCTGGCAGAAGGGGTGCAGCTGAGCTCTGAAGAACTGAGATAGAACTTGAACATACCCAGAAGTGTTTAAGAGGGAGGGGAGATTGATAAACAGTCCCTCACAGGAAACAGATCTGTGCTGTTTAGGGATGGGGTATCTCTAAAGTGGTGAAATTTGAATCTAAGTGCTAATGAGGTCCAATTTAAATGTACAGAAGATAATGAGGTCTTAGAATACTTGAGTTATACTAGGAATTAACATCAAAAGTCAATAAACTAAAGCTTAACCACTTGATAGTTTTTTAAGTTTCCCCCTAAACAGCTCTTAATAGAATCAAAATCACAAGTATTTTTTTAAATGATCATGGTGAGAATTTAACCTATTAAAATTTGTGAGTGAGACCAAAGCTACCACCAGAAGCAAATTCATAGCTTTAGATGCTTCACAATTATGGAAAAGAATGAAAACAGATGAAGTGAAGAGAAGGCAGAAGAGAAACCAAAAATAAACCTCTAATACATAAAAAAAATAGCACAAATAATAGGATCTCATTTATACAAAGCTATATGTGTCACAAATGGAAACTGGTCACCAAAATATCAGCGGCAGCTGGTATCAGTGATTTCTACTGCTGCTGTAACAACTAACCATAAACTTAATGGCTCAAAACACACAAATTTATTATCTTAGAGTTCTATAGATCAGAAGTTCAAAATGAATCTCTCCAGGCTAAAATGGAGCATGGGAAGGGCTGTGCTCCTTGAAGGGCCTTAGGAAAATCAATTCGCTTGTCTTTCCCAGCTTCTGGTGGCCTCCCACAGTGCTTGCTTTGGGGTTCCAGTCTCTATCTGACCTTCTGCCTCCCACTTCCACTTTTAAAATCCTTGAAATTTCGCTGGGCCTCCCTGGAAAATCCAGAATGATCTCCTTTTCTTAAAGTCAAGTAAGTAGCAACTCTGATATCATCTGAAAACCTTATTCCCCCTTGTCATGTAACATAACATCTTCATAGACTCCTGGGAAAAGGATCTGGACATCTTTTGTGGGGAACATTATTGCGTCTCCCATGTGACTACTTCAAATTGTAAGAAAGATGTCATGTTTTTCACTTTTTCCCCCCAAATGGTATTTTTTGTTAATAGTGAGCATATATTTTAGATGTTCAAAAAACAATGTTTGGCCAGGTAGGGTGGCTCACACTTGTAATCCCAGCTACTTGGGGGATGGAGTAGAGATAGGAGGATTTGGGTTTAAGGCCTCCCCAGGGGGGAAGTGGGGGCTAACAAGACCCTATAACAAAGAACAAGCCAGGTTTGTTGGTGCATGCCTGTAACGACAGCTAGTTGGGAGGCAAAGGCAGGAGGATCACAGTCCAAGACTGGCCTGGGCAAAAAGTGTGCCCTATCTGAAAAATAACTAAAACAAAAAGAGCTGGATGTGTAGCTTAAATGGTAGAGCATCTGCTTTGCAAGTATGAGGCCCGTGAGTTCAAATCCAAGTACCACCAAAAAAAACCCCAAAAAGTTTAACTGTAAATTAAGAGAGGACTAAAGAAAAGAAATCATAGCATCCTTTTATAGCACCCACTGAAGCTGCCTTTATAAGCCTCTTTTTGACTAATTTTTTTTTTTTTTTTTTTTTTTTTTGCAGTACTGGAGCTTGAGCTCAGGGCTTACATCTGGAGACATTCAACCAGCCCTTTTTTGTAAAGGGTTTTTAGGGTCTCATGAATAATTTGCCTGGGCTCTCTTCAAACCACAATCCTTCTGATCTCTGTGTCCTGAGTAGCTAGGATTAGAGGCGTGAGCCACCAGCACCCAGCATGGTTGATCTCTCTTATTTGTACCTCTTGACTATGACGTGCTGAGGACAGGACAGACCCTTTCATTTCTATGTCCCTAGCACTGACCTCAGGGCCTCTGGCATAGTGGGCTTCAGAAAATGTTTCTCAAATTTAGGATAAATCCCTTTTGAAGGAGGCCCGGCTCTGGAGAAATGATGTACACACTCAGAAATGCACTTTAAAGCTGAGATCCAAATAAATACAATGATAGTATTTAAGAATCCTCATACAATCAGCTTAATTCAGAAACAATCTGTGAAACACAAGCCAGCAGACAGATAAAACATTATTGCTCTGGCCCTGGAGAAAACCCTTCATCTGTCCAGAGCCAGAAGAAGGATGTTAAAAGTCAGAGAGGCCCCACAGGCCAGAAGCAGCAGGGCATCACCCCAGGCCTAGCACCAGCTGCAAGCTGCCTCCCAAGGCTGCAGCCAACAGCTGGCCGGCCACTGGAGGAGACCTCCTACCTGGACTCAGGGAGACCCAGCTCCTCAGCCTGGCCATGCAGACAAACTTCTCCCTGCTGTGAGAACACCTCACTGTGACCTGGGTGCAAGCTCTTGGGGGCTCTGTCCCCTAGAGAGAAACGCCACAAAGCAGAGGCATTGCTCAGAGGTCCAACCTGGCTTCACCATTCCTGAATCCCCTGGGCTGAAGGAAAGAATCAGGCTTGACTGCACAAAACTAGATGATGCTTTTTAAAAAAATATTTATCTTTAATTGACAGGTGATAATTGTGTATATTTATGGGGAACAATGTGGCATTTCATCTATGGATACTTTGTAGAAAGATTCACTCAGAGTAATTACCATAACCAGCACCCCACCAACTTACTACTTTTAAACTCCTCTCTGTCGTTACCAGGCTACTTGGCGTAGTTTTCCACCTTTCAAATGGTATAGTATTCTGTCTGCCCTGCAGCCTCTGAGTAGGGTCTGCTCATCCAACTACCTTTTCAAGGACAAGGGGAAAGACAGAGAGCTGGACAGCAGTGGGGGTGTGGAGGCCCACACCCTTGTGTGCAGGGAGGGGAGATATCAGTCTGCACACCTAGCCTGGGGGTCCCCTTCCAAGGCTGCCTTTGGGCTCCAGGCTCAGGGGCTCACAGCAGAGAATGCTGGAAGCCAAGTCCAGCCTAACCTGGCCCTTTCCCAACCTCTGGCCAGTTTCAGGAAGGGAAGCATAGAGCAGTTCGGAAGCCCTCACAGGCAGGCTGGCCTCCTGGGGTGTCTGCCTCTCATGCTGCTGCACTTTTGAAAATGGAGGAGTAGTCAGTCCAAGGCACCCCAAGCTGAGGTCACTGAGATTCTCAACAGAGAATTAGTAGAGATAGAGCTGCCTCCTGTCAGGGTCCTCTGAAAAAGTCTGGAGGACCTGTGGCCTAGGAGATCCAGCTCCCCAACCTCTACCTTGTCATAGCACCACACTGATGTAGCCACACAACACACATCTGGTACCTGAGGCTAGGTGCAGACTAGAGGACTACCTCCTAGTTGGGCAAATTGGTAGTAGCCAAGCCAACAGGAAAATGTAAGAGAACAATGAGAGCCTACAGACAACAGTTCAAGATAACAGGTGGCAGCGTGAGGCCAATGTTCTTCCTGGAAGGGGTGGCATTGGAGCTAGTGCTGAATGGTGAGAAGGAGCTGGCCAGTCAGAGATCCAAGCAAGTGAGTTCCAGCCAGAGGGCTCTGCAAATGCAAAGAACCAGATCAGAACAAACTTGTCATGTCTGAGGAAGTGAAAGAAGGCCAATCTGATCAGAGAGTGGAGAGGAAAAGTGGGCAGCCACGTGGGAGGGACACGAGGTCAGAGAAGTAGGCAGGAACAGAATTCACAGAGCCCCTTTGCTGTGGTTAGAAGTTTTCTATTCTGTGTGATGGGAAACCCCTGGAGGGCCAGACTGCCTTGGGAGGGCTGATTCCCACTCCACCACCCTTGGCTGTGGTGAGCATGGTTGGGGCAGGTATGAGGGCAGGAGGCCTCCCTCCTATCTTCTAGGAAAGGCCTTGTTCAGGTGGTATCAGCCTGGTATGGCTTCAGGGTGTGCATGAGGGTTTTTGTCTTGAAATTTAATCCCATTGTGAGGTAGCAAAAGGATGTGTGGTGGTGCTTCGAGATGGTTGGTGATTAGGATTAGACAAGGTCATTAAGGCAGAGTCCCCATGATGGGATCCCAGAGGCTTTACAAAAGGAGAAAGATCAGAAAACACGCACATGCACACATATGCACACACACACACACACACACACACACACACACACATGCAAGAGGCCATCACTAAATGCAGCCTCTTGACCTTGGGCCACAGCTATAAGTTGAAATAAACCTCTCCTGTCCTCATTTACCCAGCCTGTAGTATTGTGTAATCAGCAACAGAAAACTGAAGAAGACACTGATCAGCACATATAAGGCCCCCTGGTGTGAGGTTCCAGTTCTGGGTAAGATGGTGTGAGTGCAGTCCACCTATGTTTCCCACTGAAGGCAGCCACGCAATGTGGGCTAAAGACTGAGCACACAGAGCAGCTATCTGAAGGTTCTGAAAAGCAAATCACATGCAGATTAAGAAGGAAGACCAGAGTCTGAGGTAACACAAAGCCAGTAGTGTGCTTACTAACTTTTTATCTTCCAGTCTCTCTTAGTCTAGATACAAGGCAGGGCAAACCCCAGAAGCAGGCACTGGATATAGATGGAGAGAGTTAGTTGGAGAGGATTCTTTCATTGTGGTTCCAGGAGAGGGAACTATCAACTAATGTCAATAGGCTCTCCATTACTGTACAAATATCTGATATAATCAACTTATAAGTTAGAAAGGTTTATTTTGGCCTACAGTTTTGGAAGTTGCAGTCCACAGTCAGTTGGCCCATTGCTTTCAGGCTTGTGACAAGGCAGCACATCATGGCAGGGGTGCTTAGCAAAGCAAAGCCACATAGTCAGGACATGAAAAAGAAAGGAAGAGAAGGGGCCAGTGTCCCAATATCCCCTTCTAAGGCACACCCCCATAACCTGAAACCCTCTCACTAAGCTCCACCTCTTAAAGGCCCCACAAACCAATAACACCAAGCTGGGGACTAAATCTAACACATGGGCCTTTGGAGGGCATTCTAGATCCAAACTACAGCAATTCTCATTTCTCTTTTTTATTTTCTCCCTTCTCTTACATCCCAGTCCAAGGCAGCCTGCATGGACTGAGGGAACGGAACTTAACTCTCCAAATGGAGGATGATGGTCCCAGAAAGGTGGAGCAAAGCCCCATTGTCCTTTCCTCTCTAACCTCTGATGCATGTACTGCACAAAAGAGCAGGATACATAGAGCCAGGACTTTCTGGCCAGAGAGCCCTGACAGGGAACCTTCCCCGCCTTCCTCCCGCCCCCTGGCCAGGACATTAGAAAGTGCTAAAGAGATGGAGAGACACAGGAGTTTAAGGAAATGATGTCAGAAAATTGTTTAGAATTGCTTAGGCTCCCCCTGAGCTGTACGCATGTGGATCTGATCCTAAACAATACACCATAGGCTCTGGGAATTGACTTATGAGGTAGACCAATGCTCGGGTCCCAGAATCGACCCTCTGTGTGGCACATGTGGGACTTAACAGAATAGCACTGAAAAGCCTCTGAAAACGGACCTGACATTGACACCACAATCCATAGCCACACTGGAACTTGAGTCTAAACCCAACGATCTGATGAGACAGACATATGAACCTTCTCCAAAGTCTCACAATGGAATATCAAAATGTTCAGGGTACAATCCAAAATTCCTTGGTGCTGCAGTTTGGATCTTAAATGTTCCCCACGGCCTCTGTGTTGAATTGAAGGCTTGGTTGTCAGCCTTGGTGCTAACAGGAGGTAACAGAACCTTTAAAAAAGTAGGGCCTAGTAGGTTGTCACTGGGGAGTACCCTGAAGGGGATATTGGAATCCTAGCTCCTTCATCTCTCGTTTTTCCTCCCAGGCTGCTATAATGTGAGCAGCTTCCTTTGCCTTGTGCACCTGACCATGATGTGGGGCCAAGAGACACCTAGACTGAAATCATGAACCAAATAAACCTTTCCTCCTGGTAAGCTGATTACTTCAGGTATTTCGTCACAGTGTCAAGAAACCTAGCAGAAGAAAAACTAGGAAAATCTCCACTCCTTTGGAAAAAGACAATAGCTATTAAGAATGAGGTAGCACGTAAGTTGGGAGTTATATGACAGTGATTTCAAAGCAACTATCATAAATTAAGAGCAAAAACTCTTGCAACTAATAGAAAGTTAGTCTCAGCAAGAAATAGAAGATATCTTTTAAAAGTAACCAAATGGAAATTTTAGAACTGAAAAAGACAATAACAGTAACTTTAAAAAGTCACTGGATACTCACAGAATAGAGATGTCAAAGGAATGAGTTTGTGAACTCAGTGATAGATCAATAAAAATTACCTAATTTGAACTGCAGAGAGTAAAAATATGTTAAGTGAAAAGAACCTTAGAAGTCTGTGCAATCTAACATTCAAGTCCTAGAAAAAAAGAGACAGAATGCATTACTTAACTAGTACATAAATAAATAACGGCTGAAAACTTCCCAAACATTCTGGAAGACATAATCCTACAGATTCAACAGCATGCAAACTTCAAATAGGTAAATCCAGAGAAATGCACTCCCACACATGATATCATCAAAGTGCTGAAACTATAGACAAAACAACCTGGAAAGTAGTCAGAGAAAAATGATGCATTATTTATAGGGAAACAGTGATTCAGTTGGCTGCAGGTTTCTTATCAAAACCATAAAGCCCAAGAAAGTAGGAAAATCTTGTTTATATGCTGAAAGGAGAGAACTGTCAACTCAGATTTTATCTCTTGGAAAATATCCTTCAAGAATTCTGGGAACACTTGGTATACACAGATTGAATTATCACACTGCACCCCGTAAATACATAAAACCATTATGTGTCAATTTAAAATGATAATAAAGAAAACTAAAAAAGAATTATAAAGATATTCTCAGATAGAAGAAAACCTAGAAAATGTTGCCAGCATAACTGCCCTAAAGATGGTTGCTAAAGGAAGTGCCTCAGAAGGTAAATGATACTAAGAGGGCATTTTGAACATTGGAAACAAAGGAAGAGCAACAAAATGGTGTATATTTGGAAAAATATAATGGTCTTTTGAGTAACTTAAAGAGGAAGTATGACACTGGAGTTTTAATGTATATAGGTGTATATAAGAGAACTACCACACAAGGTTGAGGGGAAGAGATCCACATGCTGCTAAGGTCTCAACACCCAGCACAAGTGGTAAAATACTGATTCTAAGCACAATAAAAAGTTAAGGGTATTTATTAAAATCCCTGGAGCAACCACTAAAAACACTATCACCAAACACAATAGGTAAAGTAAAACAAAAAACTAAAAGAAGTTCAAAGAGTTGGAAATAGAAGAACAAAATAAACCCAAAGCAAGAAGAGAGAAAATAACAAAAATAAATGTAGAAGACAATGAAAATGAGTATAAAAAAAATCAAGCAAAATCAATAAAACCAAGTTACTTCTTTCTAAGGACCAATAAAATGATGAATCTCTATTGAGACCAACAGAATAAGACAGAAACTACAAATCAGGAATTTTTAAAAGCTGTTGCTCATAGATATTAAAAAGAAAATGGAGTATTACAAACAACTCTATGCACATAAATTCAACAACTTTGATGAGTTGCATGATTTCCTCAAAAACCATAAACCATCAAAATTCACTCAAGATGAAGTAGATCTCTTGAAAAGTCCTAATAACTATTTAAAAAATTGAATTCAAAGTTCAAAGGCTTCCAAGGAAAGAAATCTCCAGGCCTGGATGGTTTTACTGGAAAATTCTACTAAACACTTAAGGAAGAAATGATACTAACTCTACACTATCTCTTTTAGAAAATACAAAAGGGGGGAATACTTCCCAACTCATTTTATGGAATTAACATTACCCTGATATTAAAACCAGACAAGCATAGTTAAATGAAGAAAAAAATATATAAACCAATATCTCTCATGAACATAGATACAAAAATCCTCAACAAAACATTGGCAAGTCTAATCTAGCAATATATAAAAAGCATAATATACAACAGCCAAGTTAAATTTATCCTGAAGATTCAGGCTGGCACAATATTCAAACATCAATTATCCATTGTATTAATAGACTAAGGAATAAAACACATGATCATATCAAATTATGTAATAAAATTCAATATCCATTCATGGGCAAAATTTTAAAACTCTCAACTAATATTGAATAGAACTTCCTTGTGCTATTAAAAAAAATCTAACCTAACATGAAACCCCATCATGAAAAACATTTCCACTACTATTCAGTTTTGTATTGGAAATCCTAAATAGTGCAATAAGCAAGGGAGGAAAAAAAAGGTGTAAAATAAAAAATTTAAGACTGTCACTGTTCAGACATCATGATTGCTATGTAGATATTTCCAAAAAGTCTATAAAAGGAATGTTTATAACTAATAATGAGCTTAGTAAGGTCACAAGATAAAAGGTCAAAATACAAAAATCAACCATATTTTTATATTCTGGCAATGAGCTCTTAGAAACCAAAATAAATTTCCAAATCACTTACAAAGCTGAAACGACAGCAATTTACTTATGTAAAAATCTAAAAAATGTGCCAGATTTATATTCTGAAAACTACAAAATTCTGATAAAGAGAAATCAAAGAAAACCTAAAGAAACAGAGAGATATACCATATTCATGGATTGAAAAACTCAGCATTGTAAAAATGTCAGTTCTCCACAAACTGGTCACTCAATAGGAAACAAGTCTAATCAAAATATGAAATGGTATCTTTTACAGATAGACAAAATTATTTTAAAATTTACATCGAAAGGTAAAAGAAAATGGTAAGAGTCGTCTGTATGTCAATGCCTAATATATAGCATTTGAGGTGTTTGCAAAAGGAAAAGCATCGATGATGTTGAGGTTGATGTAGCCACTGCAAACATGGCCAGTACACAGGTATGTGTTCCTACAGATGGCTGCGGACCACAACTCCCAAAGGGTATGTGGCTGGCAGTGAGAGAATGATGCTGACCCTGATTTGGAACACATCAGAGTAAACAGATCTGAAGACATCCCTGGAGTCCTACCTCACTCACTCACTGGCTTTCTCCAGGCACTGCCTTGAGTAACATGAGGGGGAAACAGCTCAAATTCACAATTTCTACCTTGCCTGTGAGGCTCATGAATGTCCAAAGGGGGGACACACAGGCTGCAAATCAATGAAGGACACAGACAAGTATACCTCAGATTCTGCGTGCACAGCCTTTGCCCCATGAGCTCCACTGAGCTCTACACCTCTCTACACTCAAGAGTCCAAAAAGTTAAACTTCTGGCTGCCTCTTCATGGCTCCTAGAATGTCCTGAGTCTCCTCTACTTGGAAAACTCCTGTTCAACCTTCAGGGCCCAACTCAATGCCCCCTCCTCTCCACAGATAAAACCTCAGACTTACATAGATTAGGGTGGGGCGGGGAGGTAGTGCAGAGGGCAATACCAAGACAATTCAGTCTGTAGATATTGTGGCTGTTTGAAAGGCTAGAGACACCCAGAAGACCGGACCTTCATGGCCCTGCCAAGATCCCCAGTCTGCATATACAGGGAAGCCAGACGTGCAGGAACTATCCCACTACACCATGCCTTGCTCCAGTGATTCCACCCCAGGACATCCACTCTACAGACATCTCTGCAACCACCACACTGCAGTAGAAAGAAGATTCACTGAGCTTTGTCTCTGGCTACAAAAGGCTGGACATGACCCAAGTACCTAGCCATAGAGGAATGTTAAATAGTCTATGTGGTCTCCATGTGAAGCAATGCTGGGCTAGGGTTTATAAAATAAGCTCAGCCTCTACAAATCAACACAGCTAGGATTCTGGGATATATTTTTGAGTGAAAAATGCAAATTATAGGATGGTAATTACAGTATCTGTCTCAAACACATAGATATAACATTTTTGAAAGAAGGGAAGACATACACAAACAATCTGTGCTTTCTCTAAGTACACTTAAATACATGCAAACACACAGAAAATGATATAGAAGAATACTGCCCTCGGAGTAGGAGCCAAGAAAGCCTGGGCACCCCCCCCAAGGCTTTCGCTAATCTGCATGGCTATAGGTTTTACATGAAGAACACAGTCAAATGACTTGGCTGATTAAAACAGAATAAAAGTAGATGAATTCATTGAAATTAGACATTTGTCCCAAAAGAACAGAATGTTCTGTGAAATTTTCAAGGCTGATCCTCGTGGTGAGAAGCCCATGGGTAAAGCCTAGCAAGGGATAGGCAGGTGTCAGGGAATGGCCAGCCGGGTGTGGGGAGGCTGCATGTGCTCACAGGAATCCAGCCCTGCCCCTGGCCTGAGGTCAGAGGATACAATGTCACTGGAGCACAGAAATGGAGCAAGGAGGACTGGAGGGAACTCAGCCCCACCCCAGCCCAAGAACACAACTGCATTTGTCTGGGAGTGGCCAGCTGTGATTTGGAGCACACCCATGCACAGACAGCTCACACATAACCACACATACACATATATAATCATTCATGCGCATACACAGATACACATAAACACACTCACAACACACAACTCAGATCACAGTCACGGGCTGAGGGCATGGCTCAAGTGGTTGAGTGCTTGCCAAGCAAGCACAAGGCCCTGAGTTCAAAACGTGTGTACTGCCCCCTTGCTGAGGAGAGAAAAGAGGTAATCGGCACCACATCAAGAACCCTGTAAGAGGTAACATATCCAGCATACCCTTCTCTGAGGAATACTGCAGGAAAAAAACTCAAAACCCCAACTACAAGGGCACAAGGGATTAAAATCCTAACCCAAAACAACTCCAAATGCATAAATCTCAACATGGAATGAAACAGCAAGACAACTGCTCTCCATCAAAAGCCAATTCCACCACTAAGATCAAAACACCTGCGTACAGGAAGAGCTATCAAACAATGAATTAAAAAAAAATAGTAAAAATGATTAATGGCCTCAAAGATGAAACACAATAGTTAGTATCTGACCTCAAAGAGAACATAAATAAGCAATTAAATGAACTCAAAGAGAATTACAAACCAACAGATGAATGAAATTAAAAAGACTATCCAGGATATGAAAGAGGAAATTAACAAAGATATGGAAACCCTGAAAAATAATCAATCCAAAATAAACAACTCAATATCCCAAATAAATATCACAATCGAAAGCTTGGCAAATGGAGTGGAGTGAGTTGAAAATAGATTATCAGGAACGGAAGCCGAAATAGAGGAATTAGGTCAAACAGTAAAAGATCATGAAAGAATGCTAAGAAAATATGAATGGAACATGCAAGATATCTGGGACAGCATGAAAAGACCAAACCTATGAATCATGGGTATAGAAGAAGAAAAGATACAAACTAAAGGTACTGACAAGCTATTCAATAGAATAATAGCAGAAAACTTCCCTAATCTCAAGAAAGAGTCACCCAGGTACAGAAAGCTTACAGAAAACCAAACTGTCAGGAAAAAAGAAACACCCACAGACACATCATAATCAAAACACTGAGCACACAGAACAAAGACAGAATTCTGAAAGCTGCAAAAGAGAAAATACAAGTCACATATAAAGGCAAACCCATTTGAATAACAGCAGATTTCTCGACTCAAACTCTAAATGCAAGAAGATCACGGAAAGACACAATTCAGGCCCTGAAAGGAAGCAACTGTCAACCTAGACTAGTCTACCCAGCAAAACTATCCTTCCTAATTGAAGAACAAATTAAAACCTCCCACAAGGAAAAACTAAAGGGTGATGAAAGTAGTAAGGGAAGAAATTTAAAAGTTCCTAGCACCCAGTGAAAATGAATCTGTGTCCCAGAATCTGTGGGACACAGCTAAGGGGAAAGTTTATAGCTATAAGTGCCTACATTAAAAAAAACAGAGACCTCTCAAATAAACAACCTAATGATGTACCATAAGCTCCAAGAAAAACAAGAACAAACCAAACACAACACCAGCAGCTGAAGAGAAATAATAAAAATCAGGGCAGAGATAAATAGGATCAAAACCAAACAAACTATGCAAAGAATCAATAAGACAGAAAGTTGGTTCTTTGAAAACATTAACAAGATTGACAAACCCTTAGCCAACATGACAAAACAGAAGAGGGAGAAGACCCAAATAAATAAAATCAGAGATGAAAAGGGGGACATAACTACAAATACCAATGAAATTCAGAGAATCATTAGAGAGTACTTTGAAAACTTATACTCAGTATACTGGAAAATCAGATGAAGTGGATAAATTCCTAGACACGTATAGCCAACCAAAATTGAACCAAGAAGATAATTAACCACTTAAATAGTCCTATTACATGCAATGAAATTGAAGCAGTAATAAAGAGTCTCCCTACTAAGAAAAGCCCAGGACTTGATGGATTCACAGCCTAATTTCACCAAATCTTTAAAGAAAAACTAACACCAATACTCCTCAAACTTTTCCAGGAAATAAAAAGAGAAGGAACACTACCAAACACATTCTATGAAGCTAGTATTACACTCATTCCGAAACCAAAGACGTAACAGAAAAGAGAATTACAAACCAATATCTTTAATTAATATAGATGCAAAGATTCTCAACAAAATACTGGCAAACAATTCAACAACATGTCAAAAAGATCATCTACCACGACCAAGCCAGTTTCATTCCAGGGATGCAAGGATGGTTCAGCATACATAAATCCATAAACGTAATGCAGCACATAAAAAGAAGCAAGAACAAAAACCACATGATCCTCTCAATAGATGCAGAAAAAGCCTTTGACAAAATCCAACATCCTTTCATGATAAAAGCTTGGAAGAAACCAGGAATAGAAGGAATGTTCCACAACATAATAAAAGCTATATGAGACAAACCTAGAGCCAACATTATATTAAATAGAGAACAACTAAAACTGTTCACCTTAAAGTCAGGAACAAGACAGGGCTGCCCACTTTTTCCACTCCTATTCAATATAGTTTTGCAATTCCTAGCCAAAGCAATAAGACAAGAACAAGAAATAAAAGGTGTTCAAGTAGGTGCTATTTGGAGATGACATGATCCTATACCTAAGAGACCCCAAAAACTCTACCAAAAAACTACTAGAAATCATAAACTCTTTCAGCAAAGTAGCAGGATACAAAATTAACATACAGAAGTCAGTAGCTTTTCTATATAACAACAATGTACAGACTGAGAAAGAAATCAGGAAAACAATCCCATTTACAATAGCCTCAAAAACAATACAGCACCTCAAAATAAATTTAACAAAAAAACCAAAGACCTTTTTAATGAAAACTATAAACCACTGATGAGAGAAATCGAAAAACACACCAGAAGATGGAAAGACCTTCCATGCTCATGGATTGGTAGAATCAACATTGTGAAAATGGCCATAATACCAAAAGTAATCTACATGTTCAATGTAATCCCTATCAAAATTCCAATGACATTATGCACAGAAATAGAAAAAACAATCATGAAAACGCAAAAGGCCTCGAATAGCCAAAGTAATTCTGAGCAAAAAGTCCAATGCTGGAGGCATCACAATACCCAACTTCAATCTAAACTACAGAGCCATAAAAATAAAAACAGCATGTTAGTGGCACAAAAACAGACAGAAAGACCAACAATCAGAATAGAAGATCCAGACATAAACCCACACATCTATAGCTAACTGATCTTCAACAAAGGATCCTAAAACACACAATGGAGAAAAGACAGCCTCTTCAACAAATGCTGCTGGGAAAACTGGATATCCACATGTAGAAGACTGAAACTAGATCCCTGCCTCTCACCCTGTTCTAAAATCAACTCAAAGTGGATCAAAGACCTTAATATAAGGCCAGAAACATTGAAACAACTCCAAGAAGCAGTAGGAAATACACTGGAACAGATAGGTATAGAGAATGACTTCCTAAGCAGAACTCAAAATGCTCGGCATCTAAGAGAAGCAATGAACAAATGGGACTGCATCAAACTAAAGAGCTTCTGCACAGAAAAGGAAACAGTCACTAGACTCAAGACACAGCCCACAAAATAGGAGAAAATCTTTGCCAGCTACTCATCCAATAAGGGTCTAAAATCCAGAATCTACAGGGAACTCAAAAAACTCAATCCCCAAAGAATCAACATTCCAATGAAGAAATGGGCACATGAATTAAATAAGGAATTCTCAAAGGAAGAGGTACAAATGGCCAGTAAATACAGGAAGAAGTGTTCAACTTCCCTGGCTATAAAAGAGATGCAAATCAAAACACTTAGATTTCATCTCACCCCAGTTAGAATGACCATCATCAAGGGTAATAACAACAAATGCTGGTGAGGATGTGGCAAAACAGGAACCATTATACACTGCTGGTAGGATTGCAAATTAGTACAACCACTGTGGAAAGCAGTATGGAGATTCCTCAAAAAACTAGAGATAGAACTGCAATATGATTCAGTGATACTGCTCCTTGGCATCTACCCAAAAGAACATGACAGGAGACAGCAGAGACACCTGTACACCGATGTTCATCACAGCACTATTCATAATAGCCAAGCTCTGGAAATAACCCAGATGCAGATGCCCTGTAACAGATGAATGGATCATGAAATTGTGATATATATATACATATATACATATATATATGTATATATGTATATATATATGGAGTATTACTCAACCATAAGGAATGATGACATGGGGTTTTGAAGGTAAATGGATGCAATTAGAGGACAGACATCATGTTAAGTGAAATTATCCAGGATCAGAAACACAAAAGCCGCATGTTTTCTCTCATGTGTGGAAGATAGATCCAAAAATAAACATATACACAAAAACAAACATAGTCATATATAAACTCAGACGTAGAACATGTTTGTAACAGTGGAACTACTCTACAGAACTCAGGGAAAGAGGGAAAGGAAAGGAGAATGGTAGAGCATCAGTAATGTTGCATACCATAAGATGTAAAGGTAGAGCATATAGGAATGTGTATTGAAAACTGTTGAAAAACGGGGGGAGGAGGTAAAGGGGCAAGGGAGAGTATTAGAGGGATTGAACAGACCAAATTAAAGCACACCCACAGTGGGTATACATTGAGACACCCCTTTGAGTGTCAACTTAAATATTAATAATGAAAACCAGGAATAATGAAAAATAGGCACAGTGTGTGCAAGGGGATACAAGTGGGATGGGGGAGGTTGAAGGAAGGAGATTAAGGTCATGGTATATGGTTGATGGACTTCATATACCTATATGAAACAGAACCAAATAACCTCTTGCAATTGCTTTAAGTGGGGTGGGGAGGGGGCTGAGGGGGAGAAATGATGGGGGCAATGTGAACAATATACAACATAAGTCTAATTGGAATTGTCACCACAAATCCCCCTGTATAATGAATATATCCTAATAAAAATTTATAATAAAAAAAAAACCTGAGTACTGCCCAAAAAAAACAAAACAAAAAAAAACACTGTCATATGGACATTGCTATGGTTTGAATGTGTCCCTCAAAAGTTCATGTGTTGGAAACTTAATCCCCAAAGACACATGCTAATACTATTTGGAGGTGGGCCTTTGGAAGGCAATTAAGGTTGGATGAGGTCATAAGGGTAACCCCCACCACCATCATGGATTAGTGGCTTTCTATGAAAAGGAAGAATGAATGGAGCCAGCGAGCTTGCTCATCTCTCCACGTTCTGCCTTCTGCCGTGTTATGATGTAGCAAAAGCCCTCACCAGAAACTGGGCAGACGCTCTCAGTCTTCCCAGCCTCCAGAACCAGGAGCCAGCTCAACTTCTATTCCTTATCCATTACCTGATCTCAAGTATTTTGTTACAGCAACAGAGAACAGATGAAGACAGACATACACAAATATAGACTCACACACACCACTCAAACACAACATAAACACCCACAGACATATAATATCACTCAGATACATACACACACACTATCACTCACACACACAGTGCACACATTCACACATTCTGCCCTGTGCCAGCAGAGATGAAACTGATCTTGGACACAAACCCCAGGAGAAAGCAAAGCAGTTCATTTCCCACAGTCCCAAGGCCTCCTCAGGCATTGGCGACCCAGCGTTTGCCCTGGCAAAGGTCCAAGAAGAGCTAGTGCCTAAGGCCTGGAGGAGCAGACCCTAGCAAAAGACCCTGAGGGAGGCTGGAGGTCAGCCACACCAAGGGGTCTAATCAGAGGTACCAATCACCTCTGTGACAACCCTGGCAGCATCAGCCCTGGGCCTGAGACCCTGGGAGTGAGGCCGGCACAAAGCAGAGGGTGGGTATACACCAGAGCAGCCAAGCGAGGAGAATCTCTCAGATAAGCTGTGGTGGGCCAGCCTGAGCCCAGAACAGCCTCCTGCCCTGCTAGCATGGGGAAAGCACAGTCATTCAGTTTGCATCATTGCCCCCAGTCCACTGGTCCCTGCCCTACTATGCACTGCCATTCACTCCAGCAGAGAGCTGTAAAGGTGTCAATGTCCTCTAGAGTTCAGTCTATAGAGACACAGGACCTTAGGCTCCCACCTGTCCTCTCTTGGCTCTCGCAACCAGCCAACCCCAGGTGGGCACTGCTCATCTACGCCCATGAGCGTTCAACTGCCTGGACATAGAGGCTCGCCATTTTGCAGGGGCTTCCCGGGCCAGGCTGCACCATCTGCTGACAGTGCTATGGGAGTGCGCCAGGCTGGCAGCCCAAGCAAGCCAAGCCTTTGTGACCTCGTTCTCTATTCTCTGCATGGTTGCACAAGAGAATCTCAAACACGAATCAGACCTGTGACCTGCCTGCCTCCAGTGCCTTCCCACCATGTGACTGCCCTCGTCACTGCTCATTTCTTCCTCACTCTTAGTTCTAGTGACAGAGGTCTCCCTTCTGTCCTTGGCACAGTTCAACTTGGTTCCTGCCTCAGGGCCTTTGCACCTGCTGTTCCTTCCACCTGGAACAAACTTCTCCCAGAAGTCCAGTCTGCAGTCAGATATCTCCCCCTCAGAAGGACCTTGGCTTGTAAATTCTTCTTCCTGCCATGCTGTACTCCATCATCCTGTTCTATTTTTTTCATGACACCATTTCCCAATCATGTAGGTTCTTTATTGGGTTATTGTTTGTGCTCTGACCAGATCTCATGAGAGCAGAGTTCTCCTTGCTCCAACCATGGTCCCTGCTTGGTCCAACTACAGGTTGTCCTCTAGAAACTCATGCTGGGTTTAATCTTCACTGTGCTGGAAGACAGAACTTTAATCCAAGGGCGGTGTCTGGAGGTGGGGTGTTTGGGAGGTGATTAGGATTAGATAAGGTCATCAGGATAGAGCCCTCATGGTTAAATCCTGGTGCCTTTATAAGAAGAGGGAGGGCTGGTATGTGGCTAAGTGGAAGAGTGTCTGCAAGGCCCTGAGTTCAAATCCCAGTACTGTCAAAAGAAAAGGAAGGGAGACCAGAGACACACGTACACGCTCACATGCTCCCTGTCTCTGGCAATGTGATCTTCTGTGCCACTTTCAACCTCTACCAGCAAGAAGGCCTTCACCAGAGGCAGCCCCTTGACCTTGCACCCCCAGAAGCAGGAGCTGAAATATACCTTACCTTATCACTCACCCAGTCTTTACTGGGTTTCTGAAAACATACTGACACATCCCCAGACCAGTGCCTGGCACCTTCTGGGCACTGAATAACTGGGAAAGTCACTTGGCCTTCTGAGCCTCTGTTCCCTTACTTCAGGATGATGCGTGGCTTACTTCTCAAGGTCCCTATCATGCAGAGTGGGCCAAGTTCACTGCCTTCCAGAACAAGAGCAAGCACAAAGTGAGTGCATGCTGAGGACTTCTCTTGTTTGTAGCATGTTGGGTTTCTTGCTCTGCAGTAGGAGGCAGGCACTAGGAGTCGTCTGGCACGACTGTCACAGCAGCAGGAGACTCTGAAGGGATGTCAGGAGGCACCAGGACCATCTGACAAATGACCGCCTCTGGGATCCACAGATCTCAGCAGTGCCAAGAGAGAGCACTTGAAATGCCAGCTGGAAAGGTCGGCGCACCAGCTGGAAGGGAGCTGCGGAGCCCCACAGGCAGGCAGAGGACAGGCAGGGAGCAAGGAGGCAAGCAGGTGAGGGGCTGCTAGAATTCTGTGACATAATAGCCACCTCCACAGGCCAGACCCCCACAATATACAACCTCATCTTTCTTCTAGGTAAAAATTGGGGAGGTATCCTTTTAAACTATAGTCACAAAACACCCACCTCATTTCTCCGCAAATGATGGCATGTGCACAGATGAGAGAGTGAGCTCTTGAGAGGTCTCAGGGAAGCAACTGTGTCAGGCAATGTGATTCCTATCTCTGGCAATGTGATCTGCCACTTGCAACCTCTACCAGCAAGAAGGCCTTCATCAGAGGCAGCTCCTTGACCTTGCACCCCCAGAAGCAGGAGCTGAAATATACCTTACCTTATCGCTCACCCAGTCAGTCTTTACTGGGTTTCTGAAAACAGACTGACATACCCTCAAGAAGGCCGCCTTCTTGAGTGGGCCCTTGGCATGCTGGCTGCTTTGGGACCCTGCCCTCTTGCAGGCTCCCAGACCCCTCTGCCTGCCTCCTTGGAGCCTCCATTCCTGCCCTGGGGTGCTTGGGATGTGGCTAAGCCAGAGCCCAGCACCCACTGGAAGTCCTTTGGGATGTCATTCCTAGTCTTTAATCCAGGAATCCATTCATTTGGTCATCCTTCTAGACAGGCAGGTACAGGTGAGGTTCTAGGTGGAGAAAGTCTACCTCTTTGGGGCACAGGTCTGACTGGCCCCAAGTCAGACATCTGCATTCACTTGTTTCTCTAGCAATGGGGACCTAGGCCTGACCTTCTACCCAGGGGACCCTTGGGGGGACCTAGGCTGCTGAACCCCCCACACTGGAACCCCCCTCTACAGGATTATGTGGCCCTCATGGAAAAGTTCTTCCTGCTCCCTGAGCCTCGAGTTCACAGGCTGTAAGATAGGAAACACCTGTCCTCACAAAGGTACAGGGAAGACCAGGAGACAGCAGCTGGCAAGCCCTGGGGAGGCGAAGCACCAGGGCCTTTAGTTCACTTCCTAGGGACAGTGAAAAGACCCCATACCCAGACCAAGGCCACCCTGCTGTGGTCATGGAGGCCTTGACCAGGGGAGCAGGGCACTACAGGTACCCACACCAGTCGCACAGGCACAGAGCCTCCCCTTGCCCCAGCCAGCTGCACCCGCCTACCAGCTCACTCCTGGCAGCCTTGGCCCCCTTCCACCCCAGGCTGGAGCCAAGAACCCACCCTCTCCTCCATGGCAGGACCAGAGTTTTGTTGTCTACCATCTCAACAATGGAAACAATTTTCAAAACCAGTCTCCAAGTCAGATTATACAGGGAAGATGTGTTTGTTCAACAGATGTTTGCTCCGTGGCAATCCTCAGCAACCCCTCCACACAGGAACGCCATTGCCATCCCACTCCACCCAACGCCTGGCCCTCCCAGCCCAAGAGGAGCTGGCCTCTGGCTGGACACTCCTCTGGAAAGGCCTTCATCAACGTCTGTCCTTTGCTGGACTTTGAACCAAGCCCCTCCCACGCTGTTATCTCAACTCATTGGGCAGGCACCAGGGGATTCAAAGGCCTGGCAATTAACTAAGATCAGACAGCTGTTAGCTGTATGCAAAGAATCACAATAACATCAGCCTATTGGCAGAGGCGTGGCCACAACAAAGAATGTGGATAGTGGACACTGACGAAGATTTGCTGCTTGACCAAACTTTAATCAGGTCCCTGATTCTTTACCTAAGTCCATCTATGCACATCTAGCAATATCCTGCTAAGTGAGTTTAGTAAAAACCCCACCTTCAATTAGCTGATGTGGTTCTGCTTCCTACACCATCCCGCAGCTGGTGTCTGATCACCTGGGCCTGTTTTCAGCAACGATCTTATAAGGGTGTGGCTTGGATATGAAGTGTCCCCCAAAAGGCTCATGTCATGAAGGCTTATTCCCCAGATGCTGCTGCTATTGGAGGTGATTGGATCATGAGGGCCCTAATTTCATCAGTGGGTTAACCATCTCTCCCAATCTCTCTCTCTCTCCCTTCTGGCAGCCATGAGGTGAGTAAACTTCCTCCACCATGCCCTTCCACCATGATGCTTCTGCCTTGCCACAGGCCAAAATAAATCTTTCCTCCTTTAAACTGTTTCTCTCAGTTATTTGTCAAAGTAACAAAAAGTCTATGCTCAGACCCAGGCCTCAGACTTCCAACCTCTAGAACTGTGAGAAATTTCCATTGTCCATGGAATTCTGTAGACGGTATTTTGCTATAGCAGCTGAAAGGCCTAACATGGGTCACAGATGCAATTACACATTACCTTCATAGGAAGGAGGCAGTGGGAGAGTAGATGCAGAGACTGAATGTGCCGGCCTTGACCGTTGGTGTTGAGGTCATAAGCCAAGGGAGGCCAGCTGCCACCAGAAGCTGGAAGAGGTAGGGAACGGCTTTTGCACAGAATCTCCTGGAGGAGCTTGGCCCTGCTGACACTTGGACTTTGGCTTGTTGAAACTGATTTCAGTGTCCTGAACTGTGAGAGAATAAATCTCTATTGTCTTAAACCACTTAAGTTTGTAGTAATTTGTTAACAACAGCAACAGGAAACTAATACAACCAGGAACTCAGACATGGACTAAACGTGGTGACAGAATTATTCTAGTAGAATGGGAAGGAGGAATGGCAAGATGTCAGTGAGCTAAATCCTCATCTTCCATGGCAGGAAGTCAAGGGATAGTTTTGAAATCTGACACATCAAGAAAAAGTAAGAAAGTACAGTTTCCATCTTCCAATGGGTCCATTTACAATTTTTTTACTTTATGATCGTGCAAAAGCCATACAGAGTCAGAGGAAAACATACTTTGAATTTGGAATTTGGATCTTTTCCCGGGCTAACGATACATGGTAAGATCCTCTCTGGAGATGCGCGGCAGCACGTTTAGCCACAGCTCCTGGTCACATGACCACGAGGGGAACAACCAGTACTCTACAGCATGCTGTAGTCAATCAATTACACGAGATACTCTAAAATCGACTTTGTAATAAGATTTTGCTCCTCTGTAGGCTAACGTGAGCACTCAGAGGTTTTAAGGTAGGCTGGGTTAAGTTAAGATGTTTGGGAGGTTACAATTGAAAGCACTTTTGACACACGGCAGTTTCAATCTGATGGGTTTATGGGGGCAGAACCCCATCATAAGTTAGGGGCAACTGTAGCATTTAAAGATTTAATGGTAACTACCAGAGCCAACCAACAGCCTAAAGCCTTGCAAGGGCTCCCCTCTTGGGAATGGCCTGAAAAGACAATATGCATACATTTGCACACTCATGTCCACATATGCATTCACACAAGGAACTAGAGAAGGACTTGGCCTGAGCCAAGGTATCCATTCCAGGATCAAGGTTCCTGGTCAGAACCTGATGAAGGCCCACCCCTCCCCCAACCCCCCCACACACTCATTCTCGGCCAGACTCCAAGCTTCGGCTCCCACATCTACATGAAGACTCCAGATGGGTTGTGAGGCTGGGCCAGAGCCAAAGCCAGGGATGGCATCTCCCAGTCTCCTGATCCCTTCCTTCCCCTCCTACCAGGTCAGGCCCTGTCCTTGTCTTGCTCAGCTCAGGGGAAGCACCTCTCGCCAGCCATCTGGGGCTTGGCTGGGCCTCAGCCTCCTGGCTGCCACGTCTCATTCGAAGCTGGGCAGTCGCCAGCACTGAGCTAAGTGAGCGCGGGAGGTGTGTGTGCGGGGAGCCAGGCAGGGACGGGGCTCCACCCCCATCCCACAGCGTGGCCAGAACACACAGTTTTTCCCTTTCTTTTTGAAACAAGAGTAGTAAATCCACTGTGTTCCACTCAGAGCCCAGGAAGCAAACAAACTGGGCTTTCAGGCCCTTCTGCACACCACACCTGCCCACTCACCCTTCTGCAACCCCCAGTGTCCCTCCCTCCTGCAGTGTGGCTATGGTCACATCATCACTGGACTGTGATCCCATCTTACATATGAGGGAAACATGTTTCCCAGAGGCCAACAAATGTGCTGTGTCACAGAGCTCACAAGGGGTGAGCAGGCTGGAACTGCAACTCACTGACTGAAGGTTGTCCTTAAAATTGTGGGCACACAGGCAGGCCACTGGTCTCAGCCCACAGAACTCCTGACTTCCATGCCAGCAGATTCTACACCCAATGTGCAGGGATCATACACTCTTCTGGTTCTGCTCTTTCCTGTGCCAGGATCAAGCAAGAATAGCAAGAGAACCAGGGATGGCCCTTCAGCATGGCCCTGGAGACCTCAGACCCAGAGCCTATGAAGATAGGAACTTTCCTTCTTCCGGGACACTCTGTTCCTCCCTCCCCACAGTCTCATCCCCTCACCTCCACTGTCTTCTTCCAGTTACTCCAGCCCAGCCAGGAGGTCAGCCTGGGTTCCTTCTCCCTCCTATCTCACTCCTAAGCCTCCAGCCCATTCCACCTCCCAATTATCTCTGCCCCCACGCCAGCCTCCCCCCTGCTTGGACAGGCCTGTCTCACATCTCTCTCTTCTATTCCTCCCCAGTCCCTCAACTCAGACCCCGCCTACCCAGCAGAGCCTCCACCCCTCCCAAGAGAGCACTCCTAAGACATAAGTTACAAGGCGGCCAGGGGCAAGACTACATATTCTCACCTTCTGTAATGCACAGAGGACAGAGTACTGAGGGGGGCAGTGTCACTGCAACTCTGAGGGTGACACGGGGTGTCTCCAAAGAGATTTTCATTCTGTCATCGTTAACCAGGGGAGCTGAGAGTCTGAGTCAGGAAATTCGAGCTCAGGTCGATCAGTAGGCACACAAGGGGAGAAGGAAATCCAGGTCTGGGAACTTGTCCCTCCCTTGTCCTGCTCAGTAAAAGGGATGTGGCATGAGTTCTGCCTCTGCAGGACCAGCACAGTCACTGAGTCCTGGGAACAAGGCTCACATCTGAGCAACTCAGGTGCTCTCAACAAAAGAGCATACCCGCAGAGCTTAGTACAGACCAAGGAGAACTGAAATAGACATGATACAGATTCTCAGAGAGAATGAATACTAGAAACACAGCAGGGATGAGCAGCTACCAAGAAGCAGAAGAAAAAGGACTCAGTGGCTGAATGGAACAGCACAATTGATGAGCTGAAGTATCAACCCAGAGCTAAGATATTTGGTTAGAACTCTTGCTGGATGCTTTGGGAAGGAATCAAGGGAGAGAAGGCACCAGAAAAAAAGTTAGGCAAGATAGATATGTCCCAGAAGGGACAGTGGAGGGAGTGAGCAGAGAGGAAGTATTTGAAAAATAATGGCCAAGAATTTCCTAAGATTAGATGAAAGGCCTCAGCTTCAGTGGATTCAAAGAGAGCTCATCAATATGCAGCGAAGAAAAAGGCCCATCCCTAGACTCATTATAACGAAACCTAGGAACATCAAAGACAAAGAAGACATTCTGAAAGCTCCCAGAGAGAAAGGGCAGATCCCTACAAAGAGGAGAGCAGCAGACAGACATTAAAGTCCAGATCAGGGGACCAAGAGGTGGCGGGGAAGAGGGGAGACAAGAACATGGAGAAGTAATACTTACAAAGAATTAAAGAAAAGGATCTCTCCTGGGAAGAAGAGGCTGCCCCAGCCCCAAGGCCAGAACAATAGCAGGTTGGGCTGGGATGTAGCTCCGTGGTACAGCGCTTGCCTAGCATGCGTGAGGCCCTGGGTTCGATCCCAGCACCAAAAAAGAAAAAACAAAAAAAAAAACCTCTCCCCCAGAACAATAGCAGGTGGCAATGGCTGACTGTGTTACCTCAGGAGGGTCAGGAGTGATACAGGTCACACCAACCCAATGGGCTGGCACTCTGGGAGATGCCTATAACAGCTGGGGTGAGGGGACCTTGCGTGTGTGTGGTGGGGGGTGTTTCCAGCCATATAACAAGGGAGGGTGTCACACCATATGGGTCTGTTAGGCTCCTGCCTGCCTCCTTTGAGGGCTTTCTATCCCCAGAGAACACCCTTTTCACCCCCAGGATTGCCATTTCAGACCCTCCTGACATGTCTCTCCAGGAACCCAGGAGCTCCCAGACAACAGAGGCTGAACTGGCTGTTCTCCTCTTCACAGTCTGATCCCCAAGGTCTGGGCAAAAAAAGGAGGGGGAAATGTTGCTGAGTAGGAGTGGAGAGAAATAAAGGAAAGAGAAGAGGGGAAGAAAGGAAAAGAGGAGAAAGGATGGAAAGAAGAAACAAAGAGGTGGACCACCCCAAAACCCCTTTGTTTCTTGCCCTTAGTGATAGAGCACTTGCCTAGCATGCATGAGGTCCTGTGTTCGATTCCAAGTGCCACAGAAAGGAGAGAGAGAGAGAGAGAAAAAAGGAAGGGAGGGAGGAAGGGAGGGAAGGAGAGCAAACAAAGGAAATCCCAGCTAATTTTCAGGCACAGAGCCCCACCCCAGCCCAAGCTACTGGGATCCACACTGGCCCTGTCCTCCTGCCTGCTCTGCTCCTAGGGCTGCAGCCCTAGTCTGAGCACTTAGTCTCTTTCCCCAGATGGCTTCCTGGCAGGTCCTCCATAAATCCATGCTTGGGCTCTGACTAGAGCTGTCCTTGTCCCTGAAGACTGGCTCAGCTGGCAGAAGCCACACAAACAGCATGGTATCATGCTGTGCATCCAAGCATGCTCAGACAGTGCCCTTATGACCCCAATTTCTGTCACCAACAGGACAGGATAAGAACAAGGACCCCAGATACCCACAGCTCCAATTCTAGGCATCATAATCCATTTAGTCTTTCTTCTCTGACAGACATGTAGGTGGCTTTAATGTTCTGTCTTGCACCTTGGTGGCCTGAGCAATCATGTCTAGAGGAGACGTCTAGTGACACTTGGAGTGGCCCTGCTGAGCAGGAACTCTTCCCTGTTTCCTATTGCCCACCCCTTGGTAGCCAAGCCAACATTGCAGTGTTGGTGTGATTTATATTTCCTTGGTTGCCAGTGGGACAAAGAGCACATGCATGGCCATTTCAACACACATCTAACTGAGGCCCCACTATGTGGCCAGTGCCAGTCGGCTCCTTGCCAGATGACAAGAGTGGAGAAGGCCTGCTGAGCAGAGATGGGGCTGGGTCATAGTGACTGAGGGAGGCAGGATAGAATGAACCTGAGGAAGGTTCCAGAAACCCACACTGAGGCTCTCTGGAGTGGGGATTGAGCTAGGACACTAGGAATGGGCAATAGCAAGTCTAAGGTCCTGCTGGTCACCAGGATCCTCCCCTACATGTCCTCCCCAAATATCAGGGGTGGGCTTCATCCTGGGCCAGATCTCTGCCCTGGACACTAGCAAAAGTCCTCCCTAAACCAGATGGAACAGGGCAGTCCCTCCCTCCTGTCCTTCTAGTCCAATACCCCAGCTCAGGGCCACTGGCAGTGCCTGGCCCAGTTTGGCCACCCTGACAGAGATTCCAGGCTAAGACACCCCAACGGAAAGCGTTATTCATCTCAGAGCTTAACTAGCCTCTTCCAATTAGTGAGAAATAAAATGGCAGCATTCACGCTGAAGAACTGCAATGTAAGATTATTAATTAAATGCTCTGCCGCTGAGCTGCGTAGCACAGGAGGCCGAGCCCTCATTAAAACAGCATGAGACTGAAGCTGGGAGAGGGGGGCCAGGCGGGGGAGCCAGATGTGAGATAAGGAGAGAAGGAGGCAGGGCTCAGGATTGGGGACAGACTGGGATGGCCATGGCTGCCCTGCCAGGATGGATGGGGTCCCACTGCAAACTGATCCAGCCGCTCAGAGCCCTGTCACTAGGACATGGGGGTAAACCAACATGTGCAGAGGGAGCTCAGTAGACGCTGGGCCTCCACCTTTTTCATCTTGACGATTAGACGATGGCAAGGGCCACAGTCCAGCCACTGGCATTTGTTCCTGTGAGGCTGTGCCCTTGATTGGGGTGGGTGGGGTGATGCCAAGGCCCTTTGGGGGAAACACAAACATTAGTCCCTGTGCTTTGGGATGCCTGACCTCTCCAGGGGCAGGAAGGCCAGACCCCTAGCCCAAAAGCAGCAGGCTGGGTCATGAGGAAGCCAGTCACTGGGCAGGAAAGCCCTGTTCAGCAGTGCACTCTGGGGAAGGGGTGTCTGTTTGCCATGCTAACGTTGGGTGCTCCCCTACCCACATGTACTTTGCCTTCTGTATTCCTTTAGCTGTGCAGGAGATATTAAAGATCCACTGGTTCATCTTGGTTATGACTGTGAGTCTGACAGCTATGCCCTCAACATACAGGCACCCATACACATACATGTACACTCATGTGGGCTCCCACATGCATCATACATGCAAACACCAAGCATGCACTACACACGCGCATGCACTACACACGTGCATGCACTACACACGCGCATGCACATGTGTACACTCATGTATGTGCATCCCCTACATCACATGCAAACATGCCTTATACATAAAGACATGCACTGCACGTGTGTGTGCACATGCATTACCCAAATGCCCTCACACACATGCACCCCAAGCTTTACACACATATGCAGTTACATTGCTTATGCAAAGGTATCCCATGCACACATGCATTCACATATATACACATCACAGACATGCATTACACATGCCTCGCACAGTGTGCAAGCACACCTTACATCCCACACTTGCATGCACACATACATTCACCCCCTCTGCTGCACTCGGCCTCATTGCCTGGGCCTTCCTGTCCCAGTTCTTACCACCAGCTGAAATGGTGTTTATTTGATCTCTTGCTTATTGTCTGTTTCCCCACCTCACCCCACTCCACTACACCCACGCTCATCCAGTAGAATAGACTGCCCCACCATCTGCCGAGGCCAGGCCACAACCCTCTTTTCACTCAGAGGCCACACAAAGTATATCTGAGGCCTGGACTCAGCACTTCTGGACAGGGCAGTCATCAGGCCTGGCCCCCAGTGCTCTCATTCACATCTCTGCACATTCAGACCCAGCCTGCTGATAAATCCTAAGTCTCTAACTCCTGAGGTAGGACTGTCTTTCATGGTCCCCATGCTCGCTTTTCCGCATTCAGAACACTCCTGCATGGTAGCCAGAGATCAGTACCTCCCCTTGCCTGATAATCTGCCTCTTGAGTGAGGAGAGACCACAAAGGAACTTCCCCCTGCCTCAGCAGCCTCTCTTGTCACCCTCTAGGGGCAGCAGCTCCCTCCTGCAACCTCCCTGGGCTCCAATCCTGGCCCTTTTTCTTGGAGCCCTTAGCCTGCCTGGACCATTGCCCTCCTCCTGCTAAAACAGCCGCTATGCTCTTTCTACCCTCTGTCACAAAGGGAAGGGACTACAGGGACCCACCCAGGCTATACAGAATGTGTCATCATCAGAGCACAGTGACACTGCTCAGGATGAGGACTTGCCTCAAGTTAGTTGCTATGGTTGGAAACCACATTGCCCCCAAAGACATTCAAGTTGAGGTCTGGTCCTCGGTGGAGGTGTTTGGGTCATGGGGAAGGATTATAAACTGATGCAGCCCCTTGGTTTTGTCTCTTTTGTATGGACTCATTGCTTCTTCCACTTTCACCATGAGTTGAAGCAGCAAACAGGCCCTCACCAGATGCAGTAGGCCAAGCTTGGACTTCCCAGCATCCAGAACCATGAGACTAAAGGAGCCTCTTTTCTTTGTAAATTACCCAGTCTCAGGCATTTTGTTATAGCAACGGAAAACAGACTAAGGCATTAGTCCATTAGATTAAATCCAGATACTACTGCTCAGAACTTTAGAAAAAGAAAAGCTGTTTCCTCTGAGTTGTTAGACTGTGAGAATGTAATGTGACAGTTTCTTGTAACCATTTTTCTTCCTCATGCAAAGAGCATGTCCAAGAATGAAATCTACAAAGAGGAGAGAAGAGCCAAGAGTTGGAAAAAGTGAAAGAAAAAAAGGAGACTGTAATTTTGTTTGAGCACCTGGATCCAGTCATACCTGAAGCTAAGAAGCCCTGGATTTTTAAAGACATACTTACTTACCAATCAATTCTTTTATGCTTAAGTCAGTTTCACTTGGATTTCTGGTACTTGAGGAATAACTTCCTGACTAATATACCCTTTCTCTTCCAAAACTTCAAACTCTCTCTTCCCTGAATCCTCATCCTTGGCTATGAACAAACTCAAGCCTCTGTGCTGATGGCAGAGTTCAAACACACATACACACAGAGTTCAAACACACATATACACAAGTACACAAAATACTGCACACAATATATATATCTATATATGCAAATCTTCCTATGAATGCAAATCCTATCCAATCTGACAACTCTCTCTACTACAGCATTTATGCCATGGCACACCCCCTTTCCTCCACTTCCTTGCCTCTCACTGACCCCTCACCTTATCGATCTATCAGCCACCAACTGCCCACACCCCTGACCCTGACATCTGCAAAGCCCCTCTTTCTGTAGGACTCGATGCTGTCCCTCTCATAAGACTCTACCTCCTCTCCATTGTTTCCCACATGGTGGGGACCAAGCAGCACCATCTTTCTGGCTCTGTCTTCCTTTAGTGCCACCCTCCCTAGGTGATGACATTCACAGCCCTCCATTCAGAGTGCTCCCAACTCAAACTGCAGGCAGACCTCATTCTTGCACCCTAAAATCCACACTTCCAAGTACCTCACCATGCCATCTAGGAGACTGAATCTCTCCAAGCCTCTCTCCCTCCCATCTGCCCAAGCTGAGACTGCCCCTCCCCGGCCTCCCCTTTACCTCTCTGACTACAGACTCCCAGAACTTGGAGATACTGAGTAGATTATGAGGCCTCTGGTCAAAGACGTGAAGGCAGAACAGGGGATGAAGAAGAAACATGTCCATTATCTAGATCACAAACAAAAGCAGGTCACAAAGAGGATGTACAAATGGACTGTTTCTATACTTGTGCACCTACGCGCAGATGTGGGAGACCCATGCTGAAATGATGACGGGATTACAGCGAGTTCAATTTTCTTCTTTTGGTCTATTTATGCAATCTGTTTTATACAAAAGCAGGTAAGACACCTTTTGATTGGAGAAAGAACAAAAACTTGTAAGGTTTTGTAAACCACCTCAGGACAATTGGTGCTGGAAATCCCAGGATCTGGGGGAACCCAGCATAAGCAAGGAGATGTAACACCCACCCATTCCTTCCTTGGGTTAGTCCTCACTGGCAATCCCGTGGCTGAGGTGCTGGAGATTCAGAGAGGAGATGGAAACTGACCAAGGTCACCCAGGAGGACAGGATCCAGGTCTCCCTCCACCACCGAGTCTGCTGCAGACAGTGATCCACCCCCAGCATTCAGGGCAGCCCTGGGGTGATGCCAGGCCCTTCCGCAGGCCCAGAAATAGAGCTGCATTGCCACATAAGACACCCAAGAGACACAAGGGGGCTGGGAGCCAATGCTAGATGGCTCGGCAAGAAGTCAGGGAAGCCTCCAGCTGCTTCTGAAATACAAGCATCAGGACAGAAGGTCCCTCTGGGAGGGCACCAGACAAGGGCCTGGCAACTCCTCAGGGAAGGGGGGTAGGGAGCCAGGCAGGGCCAAAGCCCAAGTGTGGCAAAGGACAGAGCTAGAAAGCAAGAGGCCACTTTGGGCTGCCTGGAAAGTCATGGGGGAGCTGGTCTCTCCTGCACCGGTTAGGCCTGAACCCTAACTCCAAGTGTCCTGAGAACTATGCAGAGGCAGTGCTATGCCCAGCACAGGGCCAGAAGGACTGGAACATGCCTGCAGACAGGGACAATGGCAGCCTCCATAAGCCAAACCCATGATAGGCCCAAGAAGCCACACAAGCACCAGGGCCATGAGGGGCTGCCCAGTAAGTGGCAGTGGCCTGGTGCCCTCCAGAGGCC
This sequence comes from Castor canadensis, assembly GCF_047511655.1. Classification (NCBI taxonomy): domain Eukaryota; kingdom Metazoa; phylum Chordata; class Mammalia; order Rodentia; family Castoridae; genus Castor; species Castor canadensis. Next base: position 66,616,306 of record NC_133401.1, read on the forward strand.
ACAGGGAGCTGAGTCTGTGTGGAGAGCTCCTGCTGACAACTTCCAACTGAGCCCCCTCCTAAGTAGCTGTGAAGGGAAATGACTCAATGGAAGACAATGGGGAAGGGGTTCCAGCTCTCTAGGAGGGCTTGGACTCCCCACCCTCTCAAGCTAAGGATAGGGGAACACTTAGGGAGAGAAGGGTAGTGAGTTGTCACCTTCAAAGTGGGCTGTACAGTGTGGCCAAGAGCAGGGCAAAACTGCAACCACCTTGATCTGGGCACTGGGGCCTGCCATAGGCCACAACACTGCCAGGGTCTCTAGGAACCAGAAGCCCATCACTGCCCGAAAGAAAGTTCCCTGGAGGGTTCTTAACCTGGGCTCCAGAAACTGGGAGGAGAGAGCACTCCAACTTGACCTTTGCTAACTACTGGCACAGCTGGCAACTCTGGACAGAGCCAGCCAGCTCTGGCAGTCAGCAGACCTGTACCCAGCGCAGAGGCAACCACAGGTTGCCACCTGTTACAGATGAGTGTAGTGCCTACACTCAGCACAATTTTAACTACAGCCACTCATCGCTCCATAATGAGACACGCTCTGTGGGACAAGTTGTTAGGTGACATCGTATATGAACATCCCAAAGTGCACTTACACAAACCTAGACAGCCGACATCAGTCACTAGACATGGCCTCTTGATGTGATCAGGGATGTGGAAACAGAAGACGGATGAGGCTGCTGCTGGCACAACACAGCCAACTGTTTTTCAGTAAGCTTTCTTCTTTTTTAAGTGGAAGTAGAAGACACGAAAATAGCAATATGAAGCACAGTCCACTAAATACATTCGCCAGTAACACAGTGGTTCCTTGATGATTGTCAAGTATTGAGCACTGTACCTAACCGTACTGCCACCCTGTTGTGTGACTGGCGGGGCAGTAGGCTTATTACACCAGCGTGTAAGAATGAATTGTACACAATGACACCACCACTAGACAAGAGGAAATTTCACTCTTGTACACAGGAGTCGTTATGATCTCATGGGACTCCTGCCCCATGCGTGGTCCATTGTTGACTGAAACATTGCTGTGAGGCACATGACTGTGGAGAGGTTGCTGAGATGTACTCCTAGGTTTCTCTGCTAGTGCATTAATTAAAAAGCACATGAAAAACTTGCACACAAACACTTATAGCAACAATATTCACAAGTGCTAAAAGATGGAAACACAGTCCATCAACTGCTGTATGGATAAAAAAAAAAAACCTGTGGTATATCCTTATAACGCAGAACAGTACCATCCACTCAAAAGAAATGAAGCTCTGAGATGTGATCCTCAAAACATCACACTAAGTGAGAGAAGCCAGACGCAAAGGGCAAATATTATATGATGCTATTTATATGAAATATCCAGAATAGGCAAATCTATTGAGACAGAAAATAGGTAAGATGTCACCTGAAGTTAGGGTTTATGGGGCAATTGAGGGTGACAATTAAAGATAATTATGGTGATGTTGCACATCTCTAGGAATACATTAATGCTGCTGAATTTTACACTTTAGGTGAAATATATGATTTGTGAATTATATCTCAATAAAGCTATTGCCAAATAGCTTAAATAGCATGTATGTAAGTTTTTCCAATACTGATAGCCCCATTTCAATAGAATTTGATTTCCTTTGTACTTTATTTTGTGCATTAAAAACATTACCTTCATAAGGGTTTATGGGCCTCTCCAAACTGCCAAGACGCTCATGATGCAGAAAAGGTGAGGGAGGCTCAGAAAAGGGGTACAGTCATGCAGCTCTGTCAACTGCCATGACAGGGAGAAGCGGCAGGCTTTCTGGTGGTGAGAAGGAGTTGGTCATGCAAATGGGGCTCCCAGCACTTCAGGAGACAGCCCAGAACTTCTCAAGAACCTCCTGTCCACAGTGCTTAATGCAAGCCCACATGGGGAAGGAGCCTCAGCTGCCTTCCCATCTCACCCTTAGCTAGTATTAGAACCTGATTCCCTCAGGCCCCCTCAGGTCATTTTTAGGTTCAACAGTGGCCAAGCCAAATGGCTCTCTGCTAGGCCTGCACCAAGGGAAGTTTTCAACTTGTGCAGGGAGAGAGGAGGGATACTAGGACATAACGACTGGGAGGAGGGGCAGTGTACACTGGTCTCAGGGGCCTGTGCTTTGCCCTATAAGTGACAAGAAACCACTGGAGGTACTTAAGGGAAGACATGGCAGGGAGGTGCTGCAGAGAAACAGGAGGGAAGGAGTGAGGGACAGGATAGGGCAGAGGCCCTGGAAACAGAGAAGGCAGTGGGGCTCTGTAACTCCTCCTGACAGCTGCAGCCTGGTTTTCCTCTGAGGACTCAGACTTTCCCCTTGATTCCCAGGGATTCAGACAGCAAACTCCACCCCTGGGGCAGTCATGTGACCAGGTCTGGACAATCAAAACCCGGCTCCCTGCCCCAGCCACAGTGATTTGTTCAAAGTTTGGCACACCAGTCTCAAGACTCTCACTAAAAACCCCTGAGGAACCACAAGCCTCTCGGGTGATTGGTGCCAGGAAAGTATGTGAGGTGGTACAGTAGCCACACAGAGGAGAAGGCAGAGCTGAAACAAGACAGAGGCTGAGAAGCGGCCCCAGAAGCCTACACATTTCCTCTTTGGTCCCAGTCAGTCTGTACTGGTTTTCTGTCACTTACAGTCACAGGAATCTGGACCTGGGGACAGCTGGAGGGAAGGAATAGGGCACAGGAACAGATTGCATAGATGTTGGTGAAAGGACAGGAGCTAGGACCAAAGACGGACAGGACATGTGTTCCCCTATCCCTGACCAGCAGCTCGGGACAGCTCTCCAGCCACAAAGACTGCTTCTTCATCCTGCTCAGTCCACTCACACTGAGCCTGCCCACCCAGACTCTCTATTCTTGTTCCAGACTGGAAATCTTTTCCACATCCTGACTAATTGTGTTCAGGTGGGGAGGATCTGGTGGGACAAATGGGGTGTGTGTGTGTGTGTGTGTGTGTCCACCCCAGCCCTGGCACTGCCCCAAGAATGCTTCACTGGCAGGAAGAGATGGAGGACCCTCAGCCTCAGCACTGTCCTGAGGGGTTCTGGATGATGTCAGCGGCTCTTGGCCTCTTCCAGTAAACATCTGTTCTCCTTACTCTGACCCAGGAATTCCATTTCAGAAGAGTCATGGCCTCATCTGGCTACATGTCCAGGCCGATTATGGTCTGGGGCAGGGAGAGCATCCTCCCACCAGCCTGCGGCCCCTCCCCCAGCCCTGCCTCCTCTCCCCCACCCCTCAGCCCAAGCCCAGCCCACATGGCACCCAGAAGTGACTGCACTTTGTATGGTTCCAGTTGCTTTCACACTTTGTTCCTCCTAGCAGCGCCACAAGGAAAATATTACCTTGCCATACCAGGCTACTTACTTCTGATGCTGGGCATCGCCTTACTTCATTAAATGAACCCCATAACCCACCTGAGGGGCTTCTGCCATCAACTTTTACCTTTGTAGATGAGAAACGGGAGATTCGCTGGTGAGAGAAGCCAGAATCAAACACACTCAATGGAGCGAGTCTGTGTCTGACGTCAATGCATTGGGCCTCCCTTGCACAGAGCCAATGGTCCATAAACTGAATCAAAGGAGGAGGCAAGGATGGGGAGAAATGACCACTCCAAAGCCCATGCAGCACTAGTATTAACAGAAGAGAAAAACCCCAGTGCCTACACGGGAGCTATACAGAAAATGAAGGCAAGAGATGCAGGGCGTGGTGATTCTAGGGACTGGTGGCAACTGTGGTACCAGAAGCCAAGGGGCTCTCTAACAGCTTGGTCCCTGCTCAATTCCAGTCCTCAGGAGCACAAGCCTAGCAGATCTCCCAAGTTCTCAAGAGAAGCTGGAAATCTGGAGCTTCATGAGATATTTGTCAAACACTGGGATGGCCAAACAAAACTCAATGGTGGGTGGACATGGCACACAGCCTGTGGGTTTGCAAACACCACCCTGCACAGCGAGAACAGTCAAGTTCAGAAAATCACTTCATTCACTAGGGGCAAGGCAGGGACTTCAACAGAGCTCCTAAATCCAAGTTCATACAGAGTTTCCAGGTTACGCATCAGAGCATTAGATCTACTTGTCAGACTTCTCCTGACAGTGTCTCACCGAATCAAATCCCTGGCAGAAATTCACAAGTCTTTCTCATTTTTTAGTCTCCAGACTCAAGCTTTTGCCCAAGCTACCCACAGACCACCATCCTCCTACTTCTACCTCCTAAGTAGCTGGGATTATAGATATTCACAACCATCCCTGGTCTTTATGACAATCTTTAAAAGGCAGTTTTTCTACCAGCCCTGAAAACAAACCTGTGCATGCCCAAATACACTGCTCCCAGACCACAGGGGGCACCTAACAGAGCACACAGGGCTGAGAGAGACTTCCTGACTTAAAGGGGAGGTTGGTTGCTGTCACTTGTCCCCCACAAAACCACCAACTGCCCAGGCATGTCCTGTGCTAAAATGATGCTCCGTGGCTTAGTAAACATGAGATTTCCATGTAGGCCAACATCTGTCCACCTTGAGCTCACCCCAGCATCATTCGTAGGAGAAGCAGGACCTGGTTCTTGACTCCCTTAGGCAGTGGTCTAGATGCTTTGAGCCATGGTTGTGACTCTCATGCAAAGTTACAATTCCACTTTACATCCCAATGCAATAAGAAATAATATGAATAAATATTGAAAACAAGACAAAAATCCTAGGGGTATGTAGAAGAAGGTTGCATACTTCAAAAATCCACCAAAAAACACACACAAAAAAAGAGGGAAAAATAATAAAGAAGCTCATAAAAACATCCAGAAGCAAAACAAATGAAGTCACTTCACTTGTAGATCTAGGAATGCAAACATAGGCACATCCAGGCATTTATTTATAAGGATTTTTTGTGATTAGCTGTTTCCCACACATCCTACTATAATAACAGGGGACTGACGTGCTGAAACACCAGGGGAAGATGCAGGTCTTTGGGAGCAAATGAACAAAAAGCACAGGGGGCCTGGGATGCCTCACCACAAGGGCAGCAATGCTGAGGCTTGGGTTTGCCAGGTCAGCAGTGGTTGTCAAGTGTTTCACTGCAAACACATACATACTTCATACTAATGGATCATTTTAACTCTGCTCGTAGAGAATGAAGATGTATGTCTAAACCGAAAATGTCATTAATCTGGAACAAGCAGGTCCCAGGTATTCTGAGTGAATGGCCACATGTGTATTATAAATTTAGTGTTTCTAGCTATCTAGAATAACCTATCGTAAAATATGATGGAAATGACCCTATTCACAAGGCCAATAAAATTCTAAAACTCTTTCCTAATAAACCTCCTGGGATAAATTGTGAGAGATTTGAATCAAAGTTCATATTTCCCTTTGAAAATTAAACATCACAGAGATGTCATTCACTTGTTCAGCAAAGATTTGTTGAGGCCTTGCTGCAAGGTGGACACTATTTTAAGCATGCAATAACAACCATGAAGGTCCTCTTAGGATGCTGTTTAAGATCATGAGAAAACAAACCCCAAATCCATTTGGAAAGTAGACCAAAACAACCAAAGCATTTTTTTAAGTCATAGCAATGACATTTACTCTTTCAGATAGTTGAACATATCCCTAAGCCACAGTAATTAAAAAGACTGGAACTACTGCAAAAAAAAGAAAAAGACACCAGGCATGGTGGTACAAGCCTATAATCCCAGCTACTTGGGAGGTAGGGATAGGAGGATGTAGGTTGGAGGCCAGCTGGATAAAAGTTAGCAGGAGACCCTCTCTGAAAAATAAACTACAAGCAAAAGGACTGGGGTGTGACTGAAATGAGGCCTTGAGTTCAATTCCAAGAAAGAAAAGGAAGGGAGGGAGGGAGGAAGGAATGCAAGGAGGGAAAGAAGGAAAAAGAGAGGCCAGAAGGAAAAAACAGATCCCTTCCATGAACTTAATGGATGGCAGAATACACACCCCAAAGTCATGAGTAAAGGGGAATTAGTAAATGAATGGTACTGAGACAACAGAGTGGCAATTTGAAAAAATAAAACCAACCCCTTACACTACACAGTACAGGAAACACTTCATTCAAATTAAAGGGGGGGGAGGGGTATGACAAAACATAAGGGAACACTTCTACAGCCTGAGTCAACAGAAGAAATCAACAGGAAGAGCATGGGGGAGCCGACCAAAAGAAATGAAACAAGGGAGCTCTGCAACAATACACTCACCCAAGGTAGCAGAGGGCTAATGACCAGCCCCCAAGGAGGACCAATCAGCTTCAGAGGAGGAAAGTTGCAGGGCAGCAACTGCCAGGCATCAAAGAAACACACCTTTCAACAATAACACCCTCACCCCACCCCTAGCCACATAAATGAACTAGAAGCTAAACCCAGGGCCAAGGATCCCAGGCAGCCAAGCCCCAGCAGTATCCTGCAAGCCCCAAGGAGCCAGGTCTACAGGAACCCAGATAGACACCTGGAAGTCAGTTAGGGGAAGGCTGAGAGCCTGGTGGCCAATGAGAACAGGCTGACTCCAAGTCACAGCAAGCCCACCTCTGCCCACCTTCACCAGATGCCACCAAGTGACCAGAGCCAAGGCCACCCTAGCCAGAGCCACCCTCAACAGCCCAGCAGCCTCTCTGTGACTGTTTCTGTCTTTGGATCTTACAGAAGCTCCTTGAAGGGAAGAATGCAGCCACTCTAGTGACCGTGATGGTGCTGTCCCCAAGGAGGACACAGCCAGTGCAGGCCTGGGTCTCCCAAAGTGCCCAAAGGTCAAGTAACCCTCTTTGCAGTAGGGGCTACTCTGGTAGGACAGGGGGGTGGCCTAGACCTTCCTTGCTGGGAGATACACCAAGATTCAACGATCAAGAAGAGAAGGAGGAAACCCTTCTGTAGAAATGAACCCTGCTGTGTAGGAGGCAGGGGTTTGCAGGCACCTCTGAGGAGGACAAAGGTTGTACCTGGAGCTTCAGCTGTGGCAGAAGGAGCCCAGGCTATGGGCTGTGTCCTTGAATTCTTGAGCGCCTGATTTCATCCAGCACAGGGGTCTGACTCCTTGCTGTTCCAAGTGTGCTTGTTGGTACTAGGGTCACCCAGGTGTGGTCCCAGGAGGTAATGTGTAAGTAGTGTGCAAGATGTATAAATAGTGCTAGTAAGTGTGCAAGAGCACACAGCCTGCAATGAAGGGCCCCTACCCAGGAAGAGTGCCCCGAAGTGCTGATGATGAAGGAGTCTGGGAAAGAAGGGTCAGACAGAGAGGGGAGAGGTGAGAGAAGAGAAGAAAGGAAAGAGAAAAAAGAACAGAAAAAGAGTAAGGGAGAAGGAGGATAAGAGGAGGAAGAAAGAGGAAAAGCTGAAGAGGGGAGAGGAGAAGGAAGGGGGGGAAGAAAAATAAGGGGGAGGGCACTGGGTCAGGACCCAACACCACCGCCCCCTCCCACATGCACACACATGCAGTTGTCTCTGCAGCTGCATTTGGGAGCTGCTCAGAAAACAGAGCCTCCCCTGGCCTGGGACCTGCCCTCCCTCTGCTGGGTATGGCTCTGCTATGATCTGTTTTTATTCACAAATGCACAGGCTTTTCCCTCACACCCACCAATCCTCCAAGTCTTGTTTACCAACTCAGAGTCCTACAATTCAAGTCATACTGATACGATGTACCCTGCAGGCAGCACAGATCCCACAGGCGAAGGGCCCAGTTCCACAAGACTGGGGAGTCCCCGCTCCCTGTACTCCCTGACCTGCTAGCTATAAGCCAGAGGCTTTCAGGACTCCTCAGATTCAGTCTTTGCTAGAACAGCAGCTCACAGGACTCTACACTTACCTCTGTGTTATAAGGCAGTTAACGCAGAAGAAGCAAGGCATGGAGGAAGTATGAGGGAAGGGCAAGGAACTTCTGCACCCTCTCCAAGCCCATCAGGAGTTCATCAACCCAGATGCTACCCAAGCCTTGTAGTTTAGGGGGCTTATGGACATTGCATTACTCTCCTCTGCCCTGATCCTAAAGCTATGTAGGGGCCCCAGCCACAAGAAAATCATTAGCATATAAAAGACAGGCTTATCACTGGAGATTCCAAGGGTCTTAGAAGCTCTTGAATCAAGAACCAGGGCACCAGCACAGATAGTATAATAAAGGATGCTCCCATCACCCTTATCACTCAGAAAATGACAAGAGTTTTAAGAGTTCTGGGACAGGAATGAACAATGAAGAACAAATACATATTTATTGCATCATACTGCCACAGGGTCTTAGATAAGCCACCCCTGCTAGTGACACATCCTCGCTTCCAGGAACCTCAGACCTCAGCCCACTGCTAGTGAGCACAGGCAAGTGGAGGGTGGCCAGCCCTAGGTGCAGAGAAGGGAGGGAGCCCCTCAGAGCCTGAGGACCTACCCCACCCTGGACTGCAAGCTCAGTGCCCAGTACCCCTAAGTTCCAAGAGCCCTGGGCATGGACAGTCCAGCATCAGGGACCAGTCACTATCATGAGAGTCCACACCCCCTTCCCACTTCCCTATTACAGCCCCTCCCTACTGTGGACATCCTTGGAAACACTCTGCAGGGCTCTGGATCCCCAAGTGAGGGACCTGAGTGCAGGGAGGGTTGGGAGCAGGCAGTGTGTCGGTCCCTCTCAGCTACTGCTGACTTCCACCCCAATCCTCCAGTGACTTCCACTCGAATGAGGCCAGTCAGCCTTGCTCCACCACTGACTGTGGAAGCTGAAAATCACAGGTCAGCAAGACAATAACCAGGTCCCCAAACCTGGTCTGTCAGGCCTTATGCCTCCTGGCCTTTCTTTGGGCCAATGGGTGCCCATCCTGATGTACATGACTCTGCCATGTGACTTGTTTTTGTTTTTGTTTTTGTTTTTTGCAGTACGGGGGTTTGAACTCAGGGACTACACCTTGAGCCACTCAGCCACCCTTAATTTTTGTGATGGATTTTTTTGAGATAGGGTCTCACGGACTATCTGCCCAGACTGGTTTCGAACTGCAATCCTACTGATCTCTGCCTCCTGAGTAGCTAGGATTACAGACATAAGCCACAGGTACCCGCTCCTGTATGGCTTTTGAAAACTATAGACCCCAGGCTCCACCTAGATCTGATAAATCAGAATCTCAGCGTGGGGTTAGCTAGGGATATCATTCAAAGCCCCCCAAATTCCATGCCGGTCAGTGAGCAGACAGAGAGAACACGTGATGGAAAGCAATTTTATTCTCTATAGGATGGGCCACAGGTTTCCTCGAAGTATGGAACTGTCTTTGTTTGGAAAAATGCCTTCTAGATGTGTGTGATAAAAGGTAACTGCAGCTCGGGAGGGCAGAGGGCTGCATAAGCATGTCAGCAGCCAGGGCAGGGGCAGAGTCTTCTGTAACACACAGGGGGGTGGTGGGAGTTTGCGCTGGAGAAACTAGAGAGAGGGCAGGAGATGCCCTGGGCGGAAGAGGAGCTGGCAAATCAAGGTGGCAACTTCCCCACACAGGCTGAGCCTACCGGAAGTACCTGGGCAATGCTGCCTCCTCCACCTGCCTGGGACAAAGGCCCCACTGTCCACATGTGCTTCCTGTGAGGTGCAAATGGGAACTGGCTTACATTCCTGAGCCAGCAAAGTGGACAACTAAAGAGAACTGGCAGCAGCTACCAGGCTAAGGACACACGCACACACCCCCAGCCCTGCAACTGCAATAACACTGGCTTTTGGGTGGGGGGGGTAAGATAGCATGTTAAGACACTTTATCTAGATTTCAGCTCCTTTGCTGATAAAAATGGGATCTTAGGAAAACAGAATTCCGAGGATATTGCCTTCACATGAAAGCCATCTTAATCCTCAAGCAAGCAATATATTAAGCACAGAAACGCCAGGGGCGTTCCCATTAGAGCCAGGCACAGATGAGGATATGCAAAGCTGCTGGTTAACATCACTCTGAAGATTCTAAACAGTGCAGCTTGGAAAATGAGAACCAAAGTCATCCTTGTTTACAAACAGGACAACTGTATACCTAAGGAACCCAAGAGAGTCTACGAAGATATATCAGAATTAATACATCAGGCCACTTGATAAAAGATAATTATATAAAAATCAATAGCCTTCCTGTATACCAATAATAGATGGAAAAGATTCAATTGGCAAAGGGAAAACGGAAAAAAAAAAAATCCTTGAAATAACCCTGACCTGTGTAAAAAAATATATAATACTTTACTGAGCAACAGGAAGACAGAATTAAATAAACTGAAAAATACATCATGTTCTTGGTAAATACTATAAGCTATGTCAATTCCTCCTTTAATTAGTTTTTAAGTTTAACTTAATGTCAATCAAATTCACAAGAGATTGTTTAGCCTGACAACACAATTCTAAGAATCATCTGAAAGAATAAACAGATGCGGCCAACCAAGAAAATGTCTGCAAAGGAGGAAGAATCCAGCCAGATGTTCCACGGCAGCACCACTCAACAGAATGCAATGTGAGCTTCACAGTAATCAATAACCTGTAATCAATACTTTAAAATTATCTGAAACACCTGGGAGTGTGACTTGCCTGGTAGAGCACTTGCCTGGCATACACACGGCCCTGGGTTCGATCCCTAGCACTGCAAAAAAAAAAAAATCTGTGAAATATTTTTTTTTGGTCCTAAGTCTTTAAATCCAGTGTGTATTTTACACACCTCTTAATTCAAACCAATCACATTTCAAGTGCTCAGTAACATCACATAGCTCGTAACTACTGTATTGGACAGCACAGCTCCCAAGTGTCTAACGCCCTAGATATTACAGCTCTGAAGCTCCAATAATAAACACAGTTTGGTACTAGTACAAGGACAGACTGCCAGAAAAACAGAACTTATCCATGGCATTGCTTAACCTGAGGTTTCCTTTGCAACCATCTGAAGATGGTTTGTGATATAATCCACAAAGAAAAAGTATATATGATGTTTTGATCAACAATGCACCACATTTACAACAGTGGTCCCAGAAGGTCATACCCTAGTGACAGCCAGCTTAATTCATGTAAGTATACTGTATGATGTTCACACGACAGAATCACCTGACAACATCTTTGCCAGAATGTACCCTTGTCCTTCGGTGGCACCCAACTATACATACATACCATATGTTCACAGTTCTTGGGCCATTTTTTATCACACCTCCAGAAGCTCTGTTCCAGTCAGCCTGGCCACCACTGAGCTTTATACAAAGCTTGTGTGAGACATAAATACACTTTATTTTCCCTGTGGTCCCAATTTCCACTCTCAAAAGAAAAATACCCAAGTTCAAAGACAAAGCCTTGAATGTTCTGTTCATAGTGCTGTTGAGGGCTGGTCCCTCTGCTGTCCTGCATCCCCAGCATGGGATCTGCACACCAGTGCTCAGACAGGCCCTAAAATCACTTGTTTCTTCTCTATCATCATCATGAAACCACACTTTCAGGACTCTCAGAAGACACATTTTTCATATTTAGCACCTCCAAACTCAGCACAAATCCAGTGGGTCCTATCACCATAGGGTGGTCGCACTGCTTAGCACATGCCAACTCAGCAGTGGTGTTTGTGTTTCATCTTGCCATCCCTTTGACTGAGGTACCTGTGGGGTTGCCACCTCAAATGTCTTCAAAAGGTCACACTGTGAAGGCAAAAAGGGTACAGGCAGAAAGGCACAGAGATGGCAGAATGTGTAAATTTGGCATTAGTGAGGTAAATGCCTATCCTGGAGGAGTGACCGCCATGCCACACTTTACGAGAAAGGAAGCATCTCGGAAGTGGTGGAGCCAGCCTGTCCTTGGTTACCATGACTTGTGCAAAATTGATGCCAGGTGGGAGAAATGGCCCATGCACTGGGGTGAAAACAATCAGCATCTGTGGGCTGTGGTAGCTGGTGCCTAGAGGGACTGGCAGGCACATGCTGTAGTTTAATCAGAAGTGTCTCCTCTTTCTTCATGGTATGGTAAAGTCATTTGTGTCCTATAATTGATGGCACCTTCGATCCAGTGAAATCCAGAAACAGGCAACATTTTGAGCCTGAGCTAAATGGTCATTGTGTGTGTCCATCTTCCAATGCCCAGTGAGGGGGTACTGATGGAACCCCATTTTGCTCTCTGATAAATTGACTTTCATAGCTTTAAGAGACAGAGCTGACGGTGTGACCTGCAGCAGCCTCCAGCCCACACTCTGAGTCCATTTCTTCCTTGTTAACCACTGAAGTGCCTAGGGCAGGACGGGGGCAACACAGAGCCTGCCTGGCCTTTTGGCTGTACCCAACCCTGGGTCCTGGGTGCCAGTTTCTTTTTCCTGCAAGCGGAAGCCATGTGTCCCACTCCGCCTGCCCCAGAGCAGACATGCAGGGTAATTGAAATTCATGGATGAGCCCAAGGAGCCAGCTCCAGGCTCAGTAATAACTTCTCCATATTAATGGCAGCATTGCAGATCCGGTGGACAGCTGACATTTAATAAGAAACATACGCAGCAGAGAGAGAGGCCCCTACCTGGGCCCTCCCATCCAGAGCGTTTGTCAGTGGGAGAAGGGCAATATACAGCAAGGCCAAAATTCAAGGGGCTGGGGGCTTCCTCTCCTCTCAGTACCTCCACCCCCACCCCTGCAGGAAAGCTCTGTCAAGAACACACACGTGTTCTTGTATATACATATACACACGTGTACATTCATTTGCTCCTTCAAATGCACACACGCACATACACACTTGAAGGCACACAGGCCCGAGCGCTTGCATATTCAATGTGCACTCACATGCACCTGTGCAGACACACACAGGCACCCACATGCACATTCACACCCACGTTCACTCGGATGCATACTCACTAGTACACACACTCACACGTACACATCCATACAGATAGACACGCACACGCATGCCCCCTTCCTCACATGCTCTCACGCACGCGCACCAGACCCTGCAGGGATGCCCAAGTCAAAGAAAGATGTGTCTGTCTTCCCTTGCAGACCCAGGCCCCATGCACGCTCGCCCCTGTGGATCTTCAAACGCCAGACCACAGCTCGGGCCACCATGAAGCAAAGTCAGCCTCCATGCTGAGTGGATGTGCCAGGCCTGGCACGTGTTCCTGCGGCTCAGGGAAGACGAGCCCCTTGGTGACACCTCTGATCGCACCTTGACAGCAGGCCGTGGTGGAAGCCAGCCTTCCCCACCTGACGCTGATGAAGTTCTCTAGTCACTCATCATCACTCACCAACTGCTAGGCACATGGAACAGGGCTACTCAGGCTAGCGGGTGGGCAGGAGGAGCTAAAACCCACCAGTACCTGAATAAGCGGCAATCACTACTCTCAGCCACCAGTGCCAGAAACACACGGGCCACACAATGCCATGGGACCTAGAGTGGTCCGAGACAGCCGGCCTCCCTGGGCTCAGGCTCAAAAATCAGCGACTGACTTGAGTGGCCTTTATGAAGGGCCAGGCTGACTCCACTGGGCTGCTCCCTAAAGAACTTCCAAAGGAGACACCACCCCATTCAGGGAAAGCCCCACAGAGCTTAGTAACTCCTCTGAGCCTCAGTGTCCTTATCTTTAAAATGGGGACAACGGTGGCTGACTCACAGGCATACCGCAAGGTTGGTTATGGCAGGTTTGGCGCCACAGCGGCTGGTTTTCCTCAGGCGTCTCCAGGATGGAGGTCCAATCAGCTCAGGCAAAGCAGCGGCAGGGAGTGATCCTGGGGGTCCGCCTCCCAGCAGCCCTCGCGCTGCTCATTACCATTCCAGGCTAGGGTGGAGCACGTGACTCACTGGAACCAATCAGCACGTCGCATTCCTGGGCTATGGTGATTGGTTATGGAGAAGGTCCCGTGACTCAACCCTGTCCAATCAGTGGTACTCACAGGCTATCAAGGCACCTCCTGCAAATTTAGCCTCTTCCATTTTCCGCCAGGCTGTCCCTGGGGTGTGAGGGGCGTGGGGACAGCTGCAACCACTCTGTTCCTCGAGGAACAGAGTCCCACGGGGGAGGAGAAGTGAGCAAACAGGGTAGAAGGGACACTCCTCAATCCATGAGTTCCACCTCCCTATTCCCAAGAGTATTCAAATGCCTTATTGACTTAAGCCAGAAGCCTGGGGTTTAGATCAGTGTCCCTCCTGTACCCTGAAAGGCCACGGGCTGCTACTCTGCCACCTTTGACACAAACCCCTGACAAGTCAGACGCCATCTTAGCAGTCATGAGTCCAGTCCCAACTGCAGGAAACGCCCCTCGGGAAGTGGGGGTGAGGCCAGCCAGAAGGTTGTGGCTGCCTCAGCAGAAGGGACTCCCAAGTTCCCCAGGACAGCCCCTGCCTGCCAGATGGCTGATTCCAGGCACTCTCCACCTGGGGAAACTGTGACTTCGTTAGAGAGTGGTTTGTCCAGGTCACAGGGTGAGTTGCCAGAGTCCAGCCCAAGATCTTCTCAGCCCCACTCAACTGGATGTTTTCACATCTACACCCCCGGGGCGCTTCCATTTCTGACTTAGTTTGACTTAAAAAACCAGGGAATCTGAAATCAGATTTCATAAACCTCAAAGCTACGGCCAGAAAACTAGCTAAACCCTGTACATATGCAAGTGTTTTCCTGTGGGAAAATGGTAGCGTCTCCAGCCATTCTTGAAGGTCCCTGCTCTACTGAATGCAGCACCCTGGGGTTAGTGGCAAAGCACGCCATGTAGGAGAGGTGGGCCAGCCCTGAACACCAGGAGCACAGGGTCTCTGGGGCAAGCCCACATACTTCCCTGCATAGTTCCTACTTGGTTACCAGCTTCTAACCAAACTCCCAACAGTCCAGAGTCAGGGACGCCTATGGTACAAATTGCCAAAAAGCAGAGGGAGGGGCATAACGTGTGTATGTCTACAATACCTTCCAGGATGAAGGGCTATTTAGCTAAGAACTACAGAGCAAGGCAGGTAAAGAGAGGGGGAAACGGTGGTCCAGGTAAGGACACAGCCTGGACCTGTGCAAAGGTCCTGAGGAACTAAAAGCCCAGGGTGACTGGAGCCCAGGCATGAGTAGGACACAATGACAGATGAGGCTGAAGGGTCCCAGGCCAAGCCATGGGGGAAGGGACCTCGGTGCCCAACCAGTGGACTTTCTTTTGTAAGAGCGATAAGAAGTAAAGAAACGGCACACGTGATTGAGGTTTATAAGGAGAAAGGGTTTGTGGAGAGAGAGCAACTAGAGGCAACCGAGGAGTGCTGGCGCAGATGGGGACTTGAAGTCCGTGTGGTAGACAGTCCTGGACTGGGGTGAAGTTCCAAGATCTCTAGGGTGGTGGCTGGCTGGCGGAGTGGAGGGATCATCCTAGGATTCCCACAGTGAAAGGTGGGATCTGGAGGAGAGCAGGAGAACTTGCCATCCACCAAGGAGTATGGCGGCATCCAAGGAAGGAGTCCTGGCAAGCAGAACTGGCAAGTTTATAGAACCTCTCTCCATTCCAAAGTCTGACCCTCCCCTCAGGCACACCACAGTTAGTTTAAAGATGGGTTTGTAACCCAAGCAGAGCCAATCAGATCCTCCCAGGAGGACTCCTGGAACTCTTGAAGGCATCATCCAGACAGGAGTATGTTGCACTTCAGAGAAAGGGCCTCTTTAGAAGACCAGATAGACCTGCGGCTACTGATGGTTTCCACATGGTCAACATTCTGAAATACACACAGAAAGTGGCCGAGCTGAGAAACAGTTTGTGAGCCCCTGGATCCAGCCATGCCTGAAGCCGAATCCTCAGAGCCACCCATAACTAGGTCCATGACACCTCTTGTTTGTTTCATCCAATGTGAGCTGGGTTTCTGTCAGTTAAATTCAGCAAGTCTTAGCAAAGATAACAAGCTGAGGAGGAGCCTGAAACCATCCTAGGCGGCTGGGGAGGTTACTCACAGTAGGGAACAGGCAGATGCCTCTGCTCTGACCTGAGAAGCTCAGATACTCAGGAAACCCAAAAGTTCCTGCAGCCGTCTTTGGTGTTTCTGACTCCCTCACATTGCTCTACAGGCAGTGCCAAGGCAGGATGGGATGTCAGGCAACCTGCATCCCCAGCTCCACAGTCCTAGGGCCCTCCCATACCTGCCTGCCCCCCACCCCCACTGTAGCGCCTGATCTAGCTCGAGTCCAGCGTGTGGCCTTAAAGACTCATCTCAGTCCCTTGAGTCAACTTATGACTTCTCTCTACGGATTCTGTTAATTTCTAATGCCCAGCAAGATTGGACAGAGCAGGGGCCTGGCTAGGATGGCATTCCAGCAGGGGAGCCCCAGGCCATGGGACCACAGTGGGGCATTCCTTCTGGCCATGAAACCTGGGCCTCTCTGAGCTTCAGCCCTATAGTGGAGGCTCCAGCCCTTAGACTGGGGAGGTTCGTCCCTTTCCACTGCAGGCTTCTATCACTGGTCCTGCTCAGCTACGGACACCAGGCCAGGGAGGTCCCCAGTGCTACACTGAGACGGGAGGAAAGGATGAAACAGGGTCACTTTCGTCCTCCTGGAGTCTCCACTTTGATCACCCACCAGTGAGAAGTTAGGACACCCACAAGGAGTTGCAGCTGAGAGCAGGTCACTGGGCAGTTAACAGGCCACTTGGTCACCAGAACTTCTGCTAGCTCCCTAGAACTCACACAGATGGTGTTCAGCGCTCCTGACTGAGAAGGTCTTTGGAAATTAAAGTAGGAAAGATTAGAAATGTTTTACAGAAGTGCAGTTTTTCTTTTTATTCTTTTTGTTAGCATGCCCAAAAATAAATAAATAAATAAAATATAGTGGGCATGGCCTAGAATCAGATAGGTACACATTCAAATCCCGGCTGCCAAGAGAGAAGCAAGCTCTCTTGGCTTTGGAGCCTCAGTTTATTCATCTGTAGAATGGAGATAATATCAGCACAGGCTCCATCAGGAGATATGAGGATGAACCAAGGCCACATGACAGTACATGCCCAGCAGGGACCCTGGCACGTAGTAGGGTCACAGCAAATTGTCCCTTACCATTATTACTATTTGTACAGAGTTCTTGGTTGTTTTTTATTGAACATGTAAAAATGATGTGAACTTAGCACTACCACATAGTCCAAGAGGTACCAGAAAATCCTTCTGTCGCCATGTGATACACAAGAATGCCTCCCTAAGCACTTTCTTCTCACCCAATGAGAAAAGACAAATTGTAACACTCCTAGTAAATATTATGCACTGGAAGACACGGGACCCTCTACATTGACCAGCCTCTCTGGAAATTAGATATGCAACATATCTGATGACACACCTTCATATGCTATATCCTGCACTTCTACCTGACTCCACTAGAATTTGGACCTTTCTAGCGAAAAACAATCTCAGATCACTTTGGGGAACAGTGTCTCCTATGCTTTCAATTCTATGAGATTTTGCAAACCCCATAACTCTGACTCTTATGGGACCACCCTACCCCAGTGTAGACAGAGTGGTACACAGAACTCACTTGGAATTAGCAGAAAAAGGATAGCTTGGCACTGCTGGGGTCCCTTAATTCACCACAAAGGGGCTCCATCTGAGAACAAAGCCAGCACACAAGAAGGCAGAAGCAAGAGGCAGCAAAGGTCCTAATAAACTGGTGGGAGCCTG
The DNA here is from genome assembly GCF_047511655.1 of Castor canadensis. Classification (NCBI taxonomy): domain Eukaryota; kingdom Metazoa; phylum Chordata; class Mammalia; order Rodentia; family Castoridae; genus Castor; species Castor canadensis. The sequence continues at coordinate 66,633,881 of NC_133401.1, forward strand.
GATCCAGCCATGCCTGAAGACTTCTCGCTACATAAGCTAATAAGTTCCCCCTTCCTCTTTAAACCTATTTGACTTGAATCTTCCGTCACTTGTAACTGAAAGGAACCTGACTGATAGCTACCCTGGCAGATTATATTAGAGTCCCTTTGTACTAAACAGATTAGGAGACGGTTGTCTACAGTAATCAGATTTACAAAGTGCCTTCCTTTAAAGCAGAAAAATATGCTCATATGACTTTAGGATCAGACAAGCAGATGAGCAAACATGTGTCCCAGAACAGGAGCAGGACAAAATTTGGGGAGAGATACTCAGCTGCCTGCTATAACACTGCACACTCTGTTCAACTATGGTATGTCCACACATTTGCCTGGGAGCATCATTTTCACATGTTCTCCAAAGAACAGGTTCTGTGTGGCAATTGCTGGAATACACAGAGTTAGCAAGACTTCTTTATTTCTGAACTTCTCAGGGATCCTGACAGACTCCTTGACTCTCCCAGGGTGGGTGAAGCCACCAACCTTTCCACACTGCTTTGTCCACTGAACCCTGCCTGCTCAGAGCAATGAGTGGTACAGCTCTGCAGATTGTTCTTGAATAAATGGGGCTGTCATGCCTTGCTTCTCAATCAGTGGTCCCAGGACCAGGAATACCAGCCTGGGCGCTTACAAGAAATGCAAAACCCAGGCCTTCCCCAGCACTGCTGAGATGAACCTGTATTAAAGGAGCCCTGGGGAGCTGTGTGCCCAGCACCGCCTGCCTCCCCTGCTTTGGTGCATTTAGGTCGCTAGCCAGGAAAAGCATGAGTGTGGAGGAAAGGGCTCTGTGGAGCATCCCGGGGAAAGGCACAGGCACAGGCTGCTGGGCGGATTAGATGCATTTATTCACATAAGGTCTCTTGAGGGAAGTACACATGCATAATTTGCTTCTTTTATTAAGTCTTATCATCCTCCACTTCCCCAGACTTAGAAGCACTGTGACAGAAGAGGCCAGAAAGAACCAGGCCACACCCCACCCTCACTGGCCATGTGGCCTATGGCAAGTTACTCAACTTCTCCTCAGAGCTTCCATCTGTAAACTAAGGGTGAGGTTACCTTCCCTCCAAGGTCACTGGGGGGACCAGAGACACCAAGTGTAAAGCTCCAGGTCCTTAAGTGAGTAGGCTTTCATGAAGGCACAGAGTGACTTAAAAGTGCTGAGGAACTAATTGTTATTAAATCAAAATAGGTACACACACACACACACACACACACACACACAGGAAAGGAAGGAAAAAAAGAAGTAGGAACAGTGCCGACCCACTGTCTCAAGGCCATTACTCACTGACAGCCTTCAAGGCCACCAGGCAGGCCCCAGTATTCTTTCTAGCTCCATCTTGTACCTCTGCCTGTGGATGCCCAATGCTGTGACATCTCGGAGTGCCTGTCCTGCCCAGGCTGTTTCATACTTGTACCTCAGCACAAACTCCTCTCTCTGTCCAACTGCCAACCTGCACCTTTTCCAGTTACCATCTGGTTCTCTAAGACCCCGTTCAAATAGCCCCCCAAGAATGTATTCTCAAATCCTGGCAAGACTGCCCTGCAGCCTGTCAACAACTCCTTTCCCCCATCTGCCAGTTGGTACAGGGCCTGCCACATCTCTGACCAGTACAAGGATAAACATATTGAAAGTTGCTGGCTGAATAAATGAATTATCAAATGATCAGATGAATGAGTGACACAGTGACAAAGCCCCCTCCCCATGCTCTCCATCAAGAACTAATTAGTATGCAGGCTACATCCGTGTCCACTCCCCCACTCACCTTGTCCCAAGTCCCTAGCACTGATCTCCTTCCATTTTTAGGAAATTCAGCAGCAGCATAAAATGACACACACCTATGAGGACCAAGATGTACTCAGAAAGGACAGAGAATATAAAGAGTCACCCTATTTGAACCCAACCCCTGCAAGGACATTTACAGTTGTTTGCAATATGCCCGGGTTCTAACTAAATCCAACCAAAGGCAGTGATTTTCTGAAGCAACAAGTGATGTTTCCTGTGTGTCCATAAAAAGAACACCAGCGGTTGTGGGGCTTGGGTATAATTGCTGGCTCTGCAGACAGTAGGACCCGCCTGGGCTGCCTGAGGACTGGCTTGCTCAGGGGCCGGCAGGGCTGGGAGAGTGGCCACTTGCCTGGGGCAGGATTACCTTGAGCAGCAATTAGAGCAGGAACCCACGGTGGGCGGCTTCAGATGTCTGGCCAACACAGCCAACCTGACCACCGCACACCCAATCCAAAATAGAAAACTGCAGTGGCTTCTGCCAGTGTGCCAGGCCCCCAGCAGCTGGGCAGCACCGCCAATGTCAGCTCTTCCCTGAGCATCGATCCAGGCTTTCTCCACACACAGCTCCCTCGTGCAGAGCTATGGTCTCTTGGGGTCCCTGGAAGCAGGTGAACTTCTCAGGGTCCTGGGGTCCAGTCTTTCTCCTGTCCTGCAGGAGCTGCTCCCCACCCCCAAAAACCAGCCATGAGTACCAGAGCCTTCACTGCCAAATGCTCCCCTTGGCTCAAAATACAGGGAGAAAACTGTTTTTTCAAATAACCAACTGGAGTTCAACAGGAAACCACAGTATAGAAATAAGCAGCTCCGGTCAGCCAAGGGGCAGAAGACTTAACAAGACATTTTAGCATCACTGCTGTCTAGGCTGGCATCACCTGAAGCCAGTATACATGCCAATCACACACATGGCACACATGTTAAGATGCACAGGTACACACACACAACAAACGTGAGCACAAGTGAGTGGAAACTGGACAGACAGAGGCACCCTCACGTGTTCATTGGCACCCAGAAACACATACACAGACATCAGAAACATACGTGCAAATGCATGCACACCAAAGAGACACACGCACACATACCAACCTACACCTGCACGCAAGGTGTAAACATGAACATGGGAGATAATTGGTAAGAGTTTTGGGACTGGGGACAGGGCTTGCATAAATTGCCCCCTTCTCAAACCAATCCAAATGACTTGCCTTCCAACCAACCCCTTCAGTCGTGCCAGTGCCTCCCACAGCACTGGGAAGGCACAGAAGGTCCTTGGTCGTAGGCCTTGGACCAGGTCACCAGCTTCCCGTGCCCAAGTAAGGGCCAGAACGGAAAGCAGTAAGGGAAAGGAGAGAATACTCACCAGGCCATCGCAATTGCTGAGTGCCACAGAGGAGGGTGTAGTTAAGCCGGCCACGTCCCCAACGTAGAGGCAGGTCCCAAGCAAAGGCTCTACGCGGGTAGCACCCGTCTCACTCTGCCACTCCACAGTGGCTCCAGGAGCTACGAGGCGGGCGTTGGGCCGCAGCCGCAGGTGCAGGTCTCGGCCGAAGACCGTGACATTGTAGAAGAGGCGGCTGCCAGGGTCCTCCTCAATGTCTCCGGGGAAGCCTGAAGTCTGGACTGGGGCGGCCCTGCGGGTTCGTCCCCCCGCCCTGGCCGTCGCCGACACCACGTGGGACACCAAGCGGCCCTGGGCGTCAGTGCGCACCGGCACCGCCAGGATGCGCTCGGCTCCGTGCCCCAGGGGCCCGCCTGCAATGGGAAGGGACGTTAGACTGACGGAGACCTTCGGAGTCTCAGAGCCGGGCCACTGAGCCCTGCCTCCCCCAGCCCTCGCCTCACTGCGAAGAGAAGGGGCATTCCTCCAGGAAGCCCCAGAAGCTAGCTTGCACCACCCTGTCTTTCTTGCAAACGGGAAGGGGCGTTAACTGGACCACCACTCCGGAGCCGCGCCGCCCCCGGGCCGTCCTCCTCGAGGGCAATGCCAACTAAGAGCTCTGCCCCCTGCCCTGCTCCAGGTTGGGCTCCGTGGGCACCTCGCAGTCCCCCTGGGAACGACCTCGTAAGAGCGTCCCCGCCCCTTAAGCCTACCATCCTTGGGCAGGACATGTGGCTCGGCTGGTCCCCTAACCTTGCACCTCAACACCTCGGCGGCCCCTGCTGCCCGATTGCCCTCACCGCTGGCCTCCGGAGCAGTGAGGACTCGGCTCCCCCCGAGCACAGGCGGCCTGTCCTCTGTGTCCAGCTCCCGATCAGCCTGCTGCCAGCGTCCTCTCCCCGCGCGCCTAAGGACGGGGAGGGGTGGAGCAGGGTCCCACCGATCTCCGGGGATCCCCTCCAGGGCGCCCCAACCAATCTTCAGGGCCCACAGCGGTGCGCTCCGCACCAGCTCCTTCTGAGCGTCCCCGGACGCGAGCACCGGCGCCGCCTCGCCCTGGCTCCCCTGGACCCGCTGGAGCTAGCTCTGCGCTCTCCGCCGCGGGGCTTTCCCGGCCTGAGGTCTCCACGCTCCGCGTCTTGGGAGCCGCGAGCGCTCCAGGCTCCCCCCCGATCCCGGGCGCCCCCTGTGCGACCAACCCGGCCCCGAAGTTGGCCAACTTGGCCCCGGGCGGGGCGCGCGGAGTTTGCCCAAGTAGGGCTGGACGACGCTTGGGGAGGGGGGCGGCGGGGCACGAGGGGCAGGGCCGGACCGACGGGGGTCGCGGGGCGTGGGAGCCGAGCCGCACCTACCTGGGGGGCCGGCGGCGACGGCAAGCCGGGCGTTCGCGGGCGGCAGCAGCAGCAGGAGCGGCGGCGGCAGCAGCAGCAGCAGCAGCAGCGCGGGGCAGAGCAGGCGGCGAGCGGCTCCCGCCGGCGGATCCATGGCAGCCGGACCGCAGCCGGGGCCCCGCACTCGCAGCCGGCGCGAAAGTTCCCCGCGCGCCGCCCAGCCCACATCTGGGGGCAGCTGGAGCCGCCCGCAGCTGCAGCACCGCAGGGCGCGGGGCGGAGGAGGCGAGGCGCGGAGGAGAGGGCGGGGGGAGCGCGGAGGGAAGGCGGGGAGAGGGAAGGAGCGAGCGAGCGAGGGAGCGGGAGGGAGGGAGAAGGCGAGCGAGGGGGAGGGCGGGGACGGCGGGCGCCTCAGCCTGCGGTGACCCGGCGCTTCTTGGCGCTGCCGCCGCCGCGGTTCCCCGCTCGCAGCGAAGCAGAGACACCCCGAGGCGGCGGTAGAGAAGCGCTGCGGGCCGATCTGGGGGAGCTCCGCCGCCCGCCACCCTCCGCGCGCTCTGCGCCCTCGTGGCGCACCACCTCGAAGGAGTGGCACGACCGAAGCACCCTCACCTAGAGAACCCTCGAGGTGCCCAGGTCCCCTTCGTCAGTCCAGGACTCAAGGGGCCGCCCCACCCTCTTTTTCTGTGCCTCCTAGCAGAACTAGACACGGAAATGAAAAGAGGACAGAGAAAAAGCTAAGTGCTGGGTCCTGAGGTCTGAGGCTTGCCCAGTGCCCAGAGGGAGACCCCAAAGATGGTAGATGCTGTCTCAGGAGGGTTCACTCCCAGCGCTACCCTAAAGATCAACTTTTGCCCTCATCCCAAAAGACGAGTCTCCCTCAGTCCCTAACCCCTCTCTGTCCCTTTCCCCATCACTCCCTTGGAACCTCGGGGTACAGCCTCTTCCTGCCAGACTTGGGTTCCCCTCCAGCAGTCAGGTTCCTGCTCTCACCTGTCTTCCATGGGCCTCCCTGCCCTGGCAGTCCCCAGCCCCCCATCTGAAATGGCCTCTCCACACACGCCTACTTTTCCAAAGGAACATTCGAGGTCTGAGACATTCATCCTGGTCAAGTGTTCTGTTAGCACCCATTGCCAAAGGCAGCCTTCCTCTCCAGCAAGGTCCTAGACCTCCCATTTTCTGGAGTCACTGTCCTACCAGGCCTGCTGTCCCCAAGGGCAGTCACTCCTTCCCAGTCCCTCCTGGACATCCCCCTCGGGCTTGTGTCTGTTGGAACATCTCTTTAATATAATCTCCAACTCTTCCAGAGTAGACACGCCTGTGCTGTGTGGCCAGGGACAGAGGACCCAGAGATGACTCAGGCCCCTCCCTGCAGGCCAGGAGGGCCCAGTCTTATGGGGAAACACATAACCTGCAGGACTGGCTCTAGCTGTGATTTTTCTGCCCTCAGTTCTGTCATTTCTAGGACCTGGGTGTGAGGCCACTGCAACTTGACAACCATCTTCACCAAGAATGTTTTCTCTGTGTTACCTGAGGGTGCCTGAGACTGGATCCGGCCCTCAGGCATAGTGAACATTTGTTGTCAAGATGTTTTAAATGGTAAGAGTTCACATGAAGGAAAGATTTCTAACTTTTCTTGAGAAAGCAGGTGTTGGCACACTCTGAGCCTACATTCCTGCTTAACCACAATTAAATGAGACACTTGCCTGGCAGTTTGCAAAAGACCCTGCCCCCAACCCAGTGAAGCTGTGACTCGGGTGACCTAGATGGTTCTGGACAAAGTTGGAGTTGGAATCCTAGTGTGTAAGGAGAGATGACTCTAGAGCCAGGCATCTTGGAGGACTTCCCATAAGAAGAGACATTAGCTGATCCTGAAGGCTGGGGGAGCCAGGCAGCCCAGAGTTGGGTTCTGCTGGGTGCCTTTCTAGAACCTACTCCTGCATTCCCTTGGGACTGTCTGGCTTCCATTCTCCTCAAAAGACAAATGTAGCCCAACCAGCAGCCTTCCCTACTTCAAGGGTCACATTCTACCACCTCAATCACTTCCCTGAAGGGTTACATATTTTCCTGCCATGTCCTGTGCTGTTTCTTTATGTAGCACTTAACAATTTACTAAAAATGTAAAGGATAATTTAAACCACTACCATCCATGGAAAAGCCAACATCTCACCACCCCACCACAAATCAAAGATAAATGCCCCAAAGTAAACACAAAAAGAAAAGAAGAATAACGTTATCAGTTCCTAGCTACTACTACCTACAAAAGACACTGAGGCTGAAGCAGCTTAGCAAGTGTCACAAAAGTGTTGAGCCACACTGGCCCAAATGGAAATCTTCTTTTTGATGTAATCAGAAGGATGAAAGAATTGAGAAGAATAAACTCTCTCCCTTTGTGAGTGGACGATAGCTTCTGACAGGCCCATAAAACTGCAGTGTCTAGTACACTCTGGGACACTTGCTCTAGGAGATATTTTTTTGGAAAGAAGATTTGTGTCTTTGACACTCCTGGCAGCTGTTTCTCCCTGCCTCGCCCCTGGCCTCTTAGAGCTCCATCCAGGCAGAGCTCAGAATTGTCCAGCAGGTCAGTGGAAGCACACCAGCATCCTTCACCATCCCACTCACTAGTCCCCAAAATGATATCAACAAGATGCAGTGAGTGAATCAGGCATCTGCACATCAAAATTTAAAATTAAAAAAGCAAACAAACAAACAGACAGGGCTGGGGGCGTGACTCAGTGGTAAAGCGTGCCTAAGTTCTGCCCTAGTACCACCAAAATAAATTCTAAAATTCAACTCTTCATGGGGGGAGGGAAGTGTAGACATGTCCCGGCTTCCTAATCACCTGTCCTCTGCTTTAAAAAGATAAATAAATAACTCTTCAAAGCTCTAAAAAGATAAATAAATAACTCTTCAAAGCTCCGTGCTTTAAATCCCTCCTCACCTCTGGGAAATGTTACCCCACCCACTGGTGCGTTTGCCTCTCCCTCCTCCTCCCCCAGGTAAAATATGGGTCACAGAAATTTCCAGCAGTTCTCGTTGGTCTACTTACTCAGTTTAGATCCCAAAGACCAAAACTAAAGACCAACCAGTGGAGCCAACTCAGCTGGTGCATGCCATGGATGTTTTTTCATTCCAACTTGAATGTCCTCAGGTCTGCCTTGCACTCTTCCCCCTTAACACAGTCCCCACCACTCCCTATTGTCTTACCCCTGCCTATTACTGGCGATCATTGCTAGCCTGGTCCCTGAAAGCACTGCATTGCAGCCCTGATCTAGAACAGCCCTGTGTTTCAGAGGAAGAAGGAGGACAGTCCAAGGTCAACTCAGGTCCTCTAAACCCAACCCCCTTACTTTCTTCCCAAGGATGTGAGGTACCAAAGGAGATGGGGACCTTTCCCAGGCACTCATCTGGACATCAGGAATCACCCCCACAGACCTTGGAGAGGCCATTAAGAAAGGAGAAAGTTGCCTAGCTCTCAATGGGAGGGATGTCCTGTGTTATTCTGCAGAAGAGAGCCAGGGCTCCCCGCTCTGCCCCTGACCTCTAGGTCACACATGCCAGCACAGACTTCAAACAGGAGCCCTTTGAGAGCCATGCCTGTCCCTTGTGCCCACACAGAAACTAACCCCCCTGGTGTTCTGTCCCTATTTCAAGGTCACCTTCCTTGGTAGGGTCTTCCAAACAGATGGGAGCAGTGGACTGTGGGGAAGGATGCAGATTCTCCCAGTCCCTTTGGGATCCATGTGCAGAGCATACCCAACGTGAAGAGTTAGTGACCTTGTCATGGGGCCTGGGAGAACAGCAGCTCTGGCCAAGTCCACTGTTGGCAAACAGCAGATGCAGTGGCCCCGTCAGATGTGCTGGCGGAGTTCTGGCCAGGAGTGGCCTTGGTAAGCAATATGTCAGGGAAACGCTGATTGAACAGAAAGTGGTGGCTGGTGGCCTTTGGGGACTGTCGTTCTTGCTGTTTCTTGAACCATCCCCACAAACACACACTGACAGGGAGCTGTGTCAGGCAAAAGAGGCAATGTGGGTGGTGTTCAGACAGCATTTTCTTTATTTCCATGTTCCATACAGAGGTGTCCCATCACCATTGGGACCAGTTTTGCCTGCAAGTGAAAGACAGAGGGCTTGAAGTTTAGAAGCTTAGGGATCCAGGCTCAGTCAACACTTCTACATGGAGACACAAGATGGAGGCCCAGACTCAACCTATGTAATAATGGCCCAGGGGAGGATATAGCCCAATGCCCACTTGTGACTGCACTGCATATATGCTCAACCTAGCAAAGAATAGAGAAGTCTTCTAGAGGAGATATCTGAGTATAGCAGGGAGTGACACTCATGGGCCCATGTGGGCCATGACTTAGATCTTTACGCTTACAGGTATCTGACCTACCATCGGGGCCAGGGAAACCATTGGGTCTGGCCCTCTAGCTCAGAAGGCCTCTGGGTCCTTTAAGATGCGCCTAAGCAAATACCATATCTCACCTACCAGGAAATCTGCAGGGGTGGCATCAAGGGCCCTGCCACCTGGGTATCATCTTTGTCCTGACCAGATAGAAGAATGACCAAAGCCCAGGATTCTTGCTATCCCTGCAGAAGTGCCAGCTGACTACTGTGGTCAGAAAGCCAAGGCTGAGTGACATGCCCATTCTGAGCCAGCACTGGCAGGGGCAGGGGGATTCCTGGGACAAGCTCTGGGCATCCATCCTCTGTCCCCACAACTTGTCTGTCTGCCTTTCCAAATGAGAATGTCACATAGTTCCAGGCACCCTACCTGGTGAGAGATGTCCATCCAGTGTGACTTTGTGCTTACACAGAGTGAGCAGAATTCCTTAATACGTATATAAATCCTGCAAGAAACCCGGGGACGGCCAGTTCTAGCACGCTGTGGGGTCTGTGTTCAGTGCCTTCTCTAATCTGATCTGGACATTCTTCACTTCCTATCATCTGAGGAACTCAATCTGTAGCCCTGGCCGGGCCTTGTAGACCCCCACTCTTGGTATCTCTGGCCTCCAGGACTTTATTCCTTCTATGTCACTTTCCTTCCGTAGAGTCCAACCTGACCCTGCCTGGCTCACAGAATTAAGGGGGCGAGGGGTGGCCCTTAAAGAGGCTGAAGCTTCCAGCTAGCGTTGGCCATGGTGTCAACAATGAAACCCTAGGACCAAGTCCCTGGGGGAGGAAAACTGGGTTAAAGTCAAGGGCCACAGGGGACTCCCTGGGAACCCCTGTTGCTTCTCCAGAAGACACCTGGAGGCCTCTTCCCCAGCCCAAGTCCCCACAGCTCTTAGGAAGGTCCACTTATGGGACAGCTTGCCTCCTTCCTCAGCAATTCCAGGTGGTCCTTCCTTAGCAAACCCACCAAGACCCAACTCCAAATTCCTAGGATGTCTAAAGTGGACCTCATGGAGCAGCTGGTCATCTCTGCTCCCTGTAAAACAGTGTCCGCTTCCTGTGATGGTAGCCAAAAAAGAAAAAGATGTACCCACACCTTTGTGCAATTTTGTTGAGTTTGTTAGGCTTCTTCTTTTTTCTTTTCTTTTTTTTTTTTGAGAGATAGGGTCTCATGAACTGTTTGCCTAGACTGGCTTTGAACCATTATCCTCCTGATTTCTGCCTCCTGAGTAGCTAGAATTAAGGTGTAAGCCACCTGTGCCTGGCTGTTGGGCTTTTTAAAATGAAATAAGTTGCCCCTATGTCCAGTTGGTTTAATAGGTCTGGCGCCAGGCAGCCCCTCAGGAGAAATCTTTGCACACTGTCCCCAGAGCTTCTGGCCACTCCTCAGGGCTGGATGGGGTGGGGCAGAACTCCCCTTCCTTGGCAATCTTACCTTTCCAATGGTTTCCAGAGTCTGTATACCCATGACTCAGGCCAAGTTCCTCCTAATCTGTAAAGTCTGTTCTCTCCAGACATCATCATGGTGCTTCAGGGTCCACAAACTCTCCAGCCTTGAATCGTCCCCATCTCCACCCACCCTCCCACCCCCCAGCTCCTGTGCCATTCTCTACTCAGGCAGTCTTCAGTCAGAGACCCGGGACATCTCAGGCCCCTCCCTTTCTTTACCACCACATCAAAGCATTCATCAGCTGCCTCTACCCTCTAGTTAGCTCTGCAATCTTCCCTCTCCTTCCTGCCACATCCTCTGCCCCAGCTCAACATCCCTCCCTTGCCCAGACATGCATGCATCCCCAAGATCTTCTCATTTGGGCACCAAATGCCTGAAATTGACCCCTTGGACTTGAGTGACTTTCTCTCCCACTAGTGAGATGTGGTGTCTCCAGTACAGCATCCCACTCATCTTCCCATGCAGGCCAATGTCCCCTCATTTGTAGGACTGAGTGCATATGCCTCCCTCCAAGTCTTGGGCAAAGCTTAGGGGCTGGAATTGTGTTCATTTTCCACAGAGGCTGAATGTAAGTGCTTCCTGAGACAAGCTGATTGCTGGAAATCCCAACGTTCCTTTGTTTCTGGGAGTGCTAAAGAAAAAAATTCCATCTCGGCTCACCAGTATAGATGATTTCTGAGACTGGCTGCTGGAGGTCTGTCAGCCCTTAGGAAAGTTACTTAACCTTCCTGTGCCTTTAAATAAAAAATAGTCATGGACTGGAGGCATGGCTCAAATGGTAGATCACCTGTCTAGCAAGTACAAAGCCCTGAGTTCAAATCCCAGTACTGCTTCCCCCGAAAATCAGCATAAAAATATCACATACTCCACAGGGTGGTTTTGAAAGTCCAATGATTTAACCCTATGAAGGGCCCAGAGTGCACATATAGCAGAGTAAACACTAGACACTGCAGCTTGTCTTGTCTCTCACCATGTCCTGTACATAGCTACACACATACTTTAGTACTGGGTTACAGACCAGAATCTCTCTGTGCACAGAGGCCCCTGGACTTACAGTGGGGTTAGGCCTGAAGATCCATTATAACTTGAAACTGTTCTAAGCAGAAAATGCATTGAGCCAGGCATCGGGAGCTCACAGCTATAATCCTAGCTACTCAGGAGGCAGAAATCAGGAGGATCACAGTTCAAAGCCAGCCCTAGGCAAAAAAAGTTCAGGAGACCCTATCTAGAAAAAAAAACAGTCACAAAAAAGGACTGGTAGAGTGGCTCAAGGCGTAGGCCCTGAGCTCAAGCCCCAGTACCACAAAAAAAAAAGTGAGGGAGGGAGAGAAAGACAAAGGAAGGAAGGAAGAAAGGAAGGAAGGGAGGGAAGGGACAAAGAAAGGAAGACTACTCTCAGCCATACTAGGCCAGCTTCACCACGGTGCAGCCAGGAACTGGAACCGAGGGCCAGCCACAGCCTTTAATGATTTCCTGACCCTCACTGTCCCACCTAACCACTTTGCCCCTGAGAACTTGTGGCCTCCAACCCCTGTGCTGCACAACCCACTTCTGCCTTCTTGAGGGGTGGCAGGCTGGAGCCTCGTCCCTCAGGCAGCCCCTGCCTGGCCTGTGACAGCTGGGGCAGCTCTGCAGCCCTACCTGCCCTTGAATCCCCTATCCCCTGGGTTTCCGGGTTCAGGTTGCTGGAACTTTCTAAAATGCTCCTTTTCATGGTCCTCACATGGCACCAGCAGCTCTCTGCTGCCCAGAAAGAGACCCTGCCCTCTGGCTGCAGACACAGGCAATGGCTAGGAAAGGGACTGTCCCCTGGCCCTCCAAGATGCTTTGGGAAGGAAGCACAGGCTGCATGAGCGTGGCTGTGTGAGATACAGGGACAGGGCTGCAAGGAGCTAGGGGGTGGCACAGGACAACTGCCATTCAAGGTTGGGGCCTTGCTAACAAGTTAATATGGATGGAAAACGGGAAGCTAATTCAGGGTTTTGACACAAAGCATCAGAGGCATGAGCATTCATTTGCACACGCATGTATACACACACACACCACACCACACACACACACGTGACACATGTGTGCATGCATGCACTGGCCGACCTGCAGCCCACGGACGCCCATAGACCCAGACACGCAGACATGCACTCCAGAGCCCACGCAGCGCTCTGGCCTCCCTAATTGCATTTCTGAAAATGAGAAAGAGGAAATCGAATGACTTTCAGGCGGCCACTGTTCCCCCATGGCGATTTCCCATCTCCGTTCTGAAGGGCTGCGGCAGCAGGACAGCCTCGAGTTCTCATCTGAGCCCCGAGACTCCTTAGCAACCCTGGCGGGGTCCACACTGCAAGCAGTGTCCTCACCTGCCCTGCCCACGGAGGCTGTGGGCAGAAGCTGCAGCTCACTTCGGGCTTGGGCTTGTGATGATGATGGGGACCACTGGCCTGAATAAGTTCCCAGCATTTCTCCTCATTGCCAAGACTGTGCCCCCACTGTCCCGTGCCACCAACCCTGTGCCTAGGGGTGGGCAGCTGCATCCAGAGGATACCTTTCCCACGGGTGTGTGCTCTGGTCCATCCTCCTCCTGAGACTCCTCCCATCCTGACCCTGTGATGGGGAGCCCCTCCCTCTGCACACGCCAGACCCTTGTTCCAAATGGAAGGTCCACTGTGAGCCATTATACTGTCGTCAACTTTTGAGCAGGTAAACTCACCTTATAAGCCACACTATTACAACTGAGGTCACCCGAGACCCTGAGATCTTTTTCACTGAAGCATAGCAAAAGCCTGCCCCCACCCCGAAACTGGATGCTAGTGATGGAGATTTAAAACCTGTAGCACACGCTATTGGCTTCCTTCTACTGCTTTGATCTGTGAGCTACTAAGTGAGGGCAAGGTCCCAAGGTCAGGTGACTCCAGGGACAATCCAGCCCTTATTCCCCGGAGTCCTCCAGCAGTGTGGCACAGTAGATGGACCTGTGGGAGCAGTCATCACAGTCTATCCATGGAAAGACCCTGCACTCTGGAGCTATGGGGTGAGGTACAGCTTGGCTCAAGATCCATCAGAAGTTTGCAGAGATTCATCCACCTGACACAGGGTGACAGGGAAATGATGCTTCCCGCAGGTCAGACCTTGTTGTCCCTAGAAACTGGGCCCCAACCTTGGCCTTCCTGGGTCCTCCATCTCAGCCTCAACCCAGGCTGAACCCTAGAACCTGGACTCCCTGGGCCCAGGGCTTGAACTTGCTGGGCTCCAAGTGTCAATCTCACTGGGCCTGGGACCTTGACCTGTTCGAACCCCTAGCCTTGGCCTCACTGGTCCCCAGACCTCAATCTAGACCCAAGCTGGACACTGAACTTTTATCCTTCTGGGCCGTAGGGCTTGGTCTCACTGGACCCCCAACCTCAGCTTCAATGGGCCCCAGCCCTCAAAGTTCACGGGATCCCAGAGTTTAGCCTGTGGGCCCTCAGCCTTGACCTTACTTGGCCGCACCTCAGTTTCCACCCAAGTTGAATCATGGACCTCAGTCTTGTTGAGTCGAAGGACATGAGCACACTGGACCCCAGTTCTCAGACTTGCCGGGCCTTGGACCTTGATCTCATGGATTTTGGGCCTCAGTCTCCCTGGACCTTGGACCTGGGCCTTGGACCTTGATCTCAAGGATTTTGGGCCTCAGTCTCCCTGGACCTTGGACCTGGGCCTCAGTGGCCCCTGGTGTTGGGCTTCCTCCCCTCAGCTTAGCTCCCCCAGGCCCCAGTCCTGTCTGTGCCCCCACCACAGTGCTGGTCCTGCCTTCCCTACAGCCTGGGGAAGTTAAGGCTCCTGAGAAAACGCCTTGTGCAGGAGGCCTACCACACCGAGCAAGCTGTCATCCTGGAGAAAAAAATAAAACCCTCCCAGCCTCACTTATAACAAACTCGGTGTGTTGTGCAACTTTGGGGTACAGAACGTGCGTGTGCCCGGTTCCCCCACAGTTGCATAATTATGCAGCTGTTTTCAGGACTATTTCGCTTCTTCGTCTGGCAGATTTCATAAGCCATATATAAAAATTATATATATGTAAATATAAGGATGAGCATATGTGTGCAATGTAACGACAAGTCTGAAGTGGAGGGAAGGAGGTGGGGACAAGGCTCAGCAAAAAAGGCAGATGAAACAAGCGTAAACATTTTGAATGCCACCTTCAAGACGTCTGGGAGAGAAAACATGAATTCAATTTCAACTTAAAGGAAGATATCCGTCCAGTAAAATTGATTTCAAACTTGGTGATGCTTGATCACCTCTCTTTTCCAGTAATGTTTTTCTTTCCTTTCCTTTCTTTCTTTTTTTAGCAACCCTTAAAACTCCATCATTCTTTTTGCAGGAATTCTGTGTACATCTTCTGGTCAAATATTTTATTTTTTGTCTGAATTTATTCTTACATATTTTTTGTCTTGTGTGTGTGTGTGTGTGTGTGTGTGTGTGTGTGTGTGTGTGTGTGTTAGTGGGTTTGAACTCAGGGCCTGCACCTTGAGGCACACCAGCCCTTTTTATGTGATGGGTTTTTTTTTTCCAAGATAGGGTCTCGTGAACTATTTGCCCGCCTGGCTTCGAAGCATGATCCTGATCTCTGCCTCCTAAGTAGCTAGGATTACAGGAGTGAGCCCCCGGTGCCCACCTTATCTTTATGTTATTTAATTGACCTTCTAGAAAAGAGACTAGAATGCCAATTATTTCATAATAACATCACCAGAGATGCTTGTACCTTAATGGGGCAGAGAGACATCAAAATGGCAAGTCACTTATATCTCTTGTTGGGACCATCCATAGAGACAAACTCTGCCCTTTTTCCTGGTGGGAATTTTTGTCAGACCTGTGGGGTTGTGTTTGACCCTCTTCTCCTGGAACTGGAGACTGCCTGGACAGCATCAGGGAACAGAGGGACCCACTGGGCCTGGAAGGGCCACAGCCCACACCATTACCAGGGGGCTTGCAGGTGGCATGCTGTTCACAGGTGACCTTGGTTGAGGCAGTTCCATAAATTTGAATTAGATGCATACAGATAAAAGTTAGGAATTTTCAGATTGGAAATCTAGATCCTTGGTTCCTTTTGATAAAGTAGGCAAACATTGGGTTTGCATTCTGGCTTAGCAGCTGAAGCAGGGGACTTTTCTGCCCCTTCCTCATCAGATCAATGAACTCTTGCCACAAAGACACTGTCCCATAAGCCACCCTAGACCCTCGTGGTTAAGACAAGAGCCACCCTCAGGCTCTATGTAGGGGTAGCTGGGGCAGCCAGGGCAGCTCTGCTTCATGTCAGCACACATTGGACCCAGAGTGCTGGGACAGCAGCTCCTAAGGGAGACTGGTCTCTTGGAGGAGGTCAGAAGCTTCTAGAACAGTAAGCAGAAAGACACAAAGCACCTTGAGGCCTGAGCTCAAAACCAACACACTGGGCTGGCGAAGTGGCTCAAGTGTAGGATGCCTGCCTAGCAAGCATGAGGTAGCAAGTTCAAATCCCCATACCAGAAAAAAAAAAATCACACTGTCAATTCTACCTCTTTTGTAGCCAGGCAAGACTCACTGTCCAGTCCAACACCAATGGAGTGAGAAGATCACTCTATCCTAGAGAGAGAAGTTGCAAAGTCACATGACAATGGGTATGGAGACGGGGTGTATACTAGATTGAAGTGTCCCCAAAAATGCATGTCCACCCAGAACCTTAGAAAAGGACCTCATTTGGAAATGGAGTCTTTACAGATATAAGTGAGGTCACACTGGATTAAGGTTCTCTGTATTCCAATAGATTGGTGTCTTTATAGAAGAGGAGACACGGACACATGGGGAGAAGGCCAGGTGATGTCAGAGGCAGAGAGAGGAGAAGAACATCCATGAGCCAAGAACACTAAGGGCTGCCAGAGCTATGGTCTGAGTGAACTGTGTCCCCTTAAAATTCAAATGTATGCGGAGACAGGGCTTCTAGGAAATAATTAAGAATAAACGAGACCATTAAGAACAGGATGTGGTTGCTCATGCCTGTATTCCCAGCAAGTCAGCTATTCGGGTGGCAGAGATCAGGGAGGATTGTAGTTCTCAACCAGCTCAGGCAAAAAGTTTGTGAGACTTCATCTCAATGGCTGGGCACAGTCGTGCAGGCCTTAAGAAGCTTTGTGCCATCTTGATTTCCAGCAGGATGGAAATCAAGAATAGGAGGATCAAGGTCCAGGTGATCCCTGGTCCAGTGAGACCCTACTTAAAAATAACTAATGCATAAAGGGCTGGTGGGGTGGCTCAAGTGGTAGAGTGCCAAAAAAAACCCAACCCAATAAATGCTCTCATTCAAAATGGAAGGATGGGAGACCCACATCCATAGCAATTCTTGAGCCCTTATGGGAGACAGTTTGCCAGTACACCCTCCTGGGGACAGGGAATGTTGTGTCATGAGTCCCCACGTTCACACTGCTGTCAGCAAATCTCGACTTTATTCTGTAGAACATACTTCCCTTTCCATTGTTCTCCTTAGTCACTTCTGAGGACAGTGGAAAATATGTCTTTCATTGTCAATCTTCATCCTACCCATAAAAAGTTAATGGTCCAAAGAGTTTTCTCCATCTTGAATAGTCTTACTCTTTTTAAGTCCCAGTTTAGGGGATTTTGTCAATACGTCTCCCTCAAAACTTGTGGGTTTCCTATGTATTTGATTCTATGTGCCGAAAGTCATATTTACAATTCATTTCTAGATATGTCTCTCACTACACTAATTATAGATACCAGGCTACTAAGGACCACACTGTCGACTTCTGCAGCAACTCCCAGACACCACTTAATACTTTCAGGTGCTTTCAACAGCCATGTCTTTCATCTGACTTTTCTCCCACAATGTCTCGTATGTCGAGAGTGATTTGCAGGATGGAGAGGCGGAAGTGAGAAAGAGTTTTTTAACCACCTGACAACTCACAGAATTTCCAAGCTCTGTTCTCTCAACTCTTTGTGAGGAGTGCCTAGGTTCCCCAGACCCTCCTCTTCGTTGTTCCATGTCAAACAGGAGCTGGAGCCTGCTTCAGCATTCAACCTGGCCTCACCCAGCCCAAGGCCAGGAGTGCACTTGGAATATTCTATAACCTCTAGGTTATTATAATTGACAACTTTGGCAAATGTGTCGTCCCTCCATAACACAGGCCATCATTTTTCTAGCTTCCTATAACAGTTTCTGGTTCCAAAGCCAAGGCCACAGATTGTAGGTTTCTGTTCTAGGTACCAGTTTCCATACCAGTTAACCATTGCCAAAATAACATGGTAAGCCACCCTGAAACCTGGCAGCTCAAAACAACGATAATGTTCCCTCAGGCTCACAGCTCTGGCTCCATGTGCACATTCTGAGCTCCAGGCTGAAGATGCACCAGCTCCCAGGGGAACTTTGTGTCATGGAGCAGGTCAGAAGTTTCTAGAAGAGTGAGCCTAAAGACACAATGCTTCTGGGCTCAAACTGGCACCGTGTCATCTCTACCCATGTTCCACTGGCCAGGCAAGCCACACAGCTGAGCCCAGCATGAGTGAGGAGGAGAAGGAGGCTCTGTCCCAGAGGGAAAGGCTGCAAAGTCACAAGACCAAGGGCGGGATGCAGGGGTGGGGAAACCTCCGGGAAGAGCTATGCAACCAAGACATCTTCCATTTCGTTTTCCTGACTTGCCTATTTCACGTTGTGAAAGCACTCAGTGTTGTGACAAGAGAAATAATTCCAAATCATGAGAAGAAAATGCAAGGACCTCCTCCCTGCAGAGCTGCACATCTTCTTGTTTGTGAAGAGAGAAGAAGGGAGCCAAGAAGGAAGAGAGAGGAGGGAACGAGAGAGAAGCAGGAATGGCAGGCATCACCTCTGGCCCTGGTTCTAGCCCCTTCCAGGCTAAAGGCTCTTCCTGCCTTTGGGTTCCATGAATTACACAACAGCTACATCCTTAACACCAAGCCCAGGTTTGTTTTTGACAGTTACATGGGTGTCCCTCCTGCACCAGAGTCCTGTGACTGCTGTCACAAATCATCACCAAGGATGACTTCAAATAACAGGAATTTATTGTTTCTCAGTTCTGGAGGGCAGATGTCCAAAATGAGTCTCTTGGTGGCTGAAGTCAAGGCATCAGCGTTGCCATCTTTCCCAAAGCTCTAGTGGAGAATCCATTCTTGACATCTTCTGACTTCTGGTGCAAGCGGCTGGCATTCCTTGGCTTGTGGCCGCATCACTGGGAGCTCTTCCTCCACGGTCACATTAACTTCTTCTCTTCTGCATGTACCTCTTGTAATCTCTTTGTCTCCCTCTTAGATGGGAACCTTGTGATCGCATTTGTAGCCCATCCTGGTAATCCAAAATAATCTCTCAAAATCATGTGTCATCACATCTTCAAAGGGGCTTTTTTCCTAGTGAAGTAATGTTTACACCTTCATGCAGCCCATCCATTCTGGGAGAGACGCAGGAACTGGCCGAGGCCACACCCAGAATAGAGAGACCAAGCCACCTTCTGTGGGTCCCTGGCTTCCAAGAATGAGGCCAGAGTGTGCCTGGTGTGTTCAAGAATTTAGCCAGAATTTCAGCACTGCTGCCTCCCTGGGAGCAGGAGGGACCGCCCAAGGGCAGAGCTTGCTGCTCTAGGCTCCGAACCTACAATTAAGCCCAAGCTAAGCGTTACTTTTTCCCTAATGAAAATGTCTTTTATCGGTGGACCTGTCCCCATGGCAGGAAAGCCCTGCTTTGATGAAACCAAGTTCTTTAAAATGAAACATTTTATCAAAAGCCATAACACTATCCCCGTGAAATTAAACCAAGAAGGCAGACATTCTAAATGCCCCAGACACTGGTTCTGATTTTTTAAACTGTCAGTTAAATTAAAGTTGGGCCATAGAGACTCCACGCCCGGCTTGCCTTCCTGGAGGAAAATGCTCTGATGTGGCTCCTTTAATGCGTGTCTTTCTCCTGCAAAATTCTCCAAGGTCGGGTGGAATTTTTGCCCGCAGGCCTATGTTTTAGCTCTGGGACTGGAAGGCAGGAAGCCTCCTGGGACAGCCAGGAGTGATTCACGTCACCAGCAGGGAACCCCGTCTGTGTCCGACTCCGTCCTGGGACAGCAGAGGAACTCTGCCCAAACATGCAAGGAATCAGAGGTTAACAAGAACTGGTATTTCAATCAGGGTTACACAGCAAGTGACAGAAACTGCCTTGAATTGACTTGGGGAAAGGAAAGAACTTGTTCTTTCGCAAAATTCAAAATCCAGGGATAGTTTAGAATCTGAAATGCTATCCCCAGGACCCAGGTTCTATCCCTCCAACTTTCTGCCATCCTTCCTGTGAGTCACTCCCCTCTCAAATAAGAGTCCTCATAGTGCTAAGAGGGCTGCCACAGCACCAAGTTCATGTTCTCACAACCTTAAGCCCTAGGGAGAAACAGATTGCTTCCACAAGAGCACAAATTGAGTTCCAGGTATCTATCCCAAGTCCAAGGAGCCAGGTTGTGGTGGTGACATCCACCTCTACAGCCAGGACTGGATCAGTTTTAACTCAATTACACAGTGGGAGGATGAGTGGCCATGAACACAGCAGTGTATTCTACACCCCTCTAGAGGTTCTGACTTGGAGTATCAATTAAGTGACAAAAGTTAGTTCTCATAACCTGGGTTGAACACCTGACACTGGGTAATGTATAAAAAGGTCAATTTGGCCCACAATTCCATGGCTGGAAAGCCTAAACAGAGTGATGCTGGCATCTGGCTGCATCACACCATGGTAGATAAGAGAGGAGGACAAAGAAGTGTGTCTTGCTTCACAACAACACACTCTCGAGAGGACTAATGCACTTCTTGGAGACCCAACTCACTCCCACCAGGCAGGCATGCATCTCTCACAAGGATGGAACCCATCACCTAATTATCTCCCACTAGGCCCTACCCCTTAAAGGTCCCACCACCTCTCCACACTGTTACAGGGACCACCACGCTTCCAGCACATACATGAACCTTTACAGAACAAACCACAGCAGCATGCAAGTCTCGAGAAATACCAACTCAACAGGTGAGTAAATGGGGCTGCTTAGATCCACTAGGCACTGAAGGTCAAGGCTGTG
This sequence comes from Castor canadensis, assembly GCF_047511655.1. Classification (NCBI taxonomy): domain Eukaryota; kingdom Metazoa; phylum Chordata; class Mammalia; order Rodentia; family Castoridae; genus Castor; species Castor canadensis. Next base: position 66,654,332 of record NC_133401.1, read on the forward strand.
GGGTCACCTGCTCACAGGCTCTGAGGCCTCCCTCCCACACACCATCACCAGCCAGCCCATTCCTGTCCCTCCGGACACCACCCAGGGTGCCAGAGCCTTCAGGGCCGTCTGGCTCAAGTTAGCCAGGTGCTTGTCCCACTGTGACTTCAGCCCCCAGCCCCAGGGGCTATACTCACCTTCCAGACTCCATCCAGTCTCAGGACCCCAACTTGGGGATGTCCTTATCCCTCCAAAGCCACCTACCCCTCCTGCCTCTCTCCATACCTCCTGGAGACCCTAGGCTCAGACACAGCCCACCTTCATGGACACATGAGTCTTTGGGGATTGTTAACCAAAAAAATGGAATCATGCCACATATACCAGGGCAGACTCACTTCCTAAACCATCATGGCCATTCCCCATTCCCCCAATGGTAGCTAGAGATCTATCTGTGCTTCTCATAATACCTGCTTAAAATCCCATAGTCAAGCTGGGCATGGTGGTACATGACTATAATCCCAGCACTGGGGAGGCAAAGACAGAGGACCTCACATTCAAAGCTAGCGTGGGCTACATAGGGAGACCCTGTCTCAAAAAAAAAAAAGCCTATAGCCACAATTTGTTCAACCACTCCCATATTTATTGACATTTCGGGTGGCTTACAGGCATATGGGGTGTGTGCATACGTGCATGCACTGCGTGTCTACAGGCATCCTGTAATAAACATCCTTGCTTCATTGGATTCTGGCTCATTTATATCTGTAAGATAAACGTGGGATTGCCACGTTAAAGGTATTGCATCTTTTAAGTTGAACAGACATTGCCAGACCGTCTTCTGAAAGGATACAGCAATTCCCCCTCCATCTGCAATGGGCAAGAGAGGCCCTTCACCCATGCCCCAGCCAGCTCCGACATCAGGCCAATCGTGGTGCCTGCTAATCTGATACGTGAACACAGTATCTCATTGTTTTAACTCACGCCTCCTGACTGTAAGATGCCAGGCAGAGGCTGAATGGCGATTGTGTGTGTGTTCCTGGCTGCCTTGGTACCTGATGGAAGGTGGGTTGGGCTGGCTTTCCCAAGGCCAAGACCCTTAAAGATGGATAAAAAGAACCCTGCTGGGGAAGAGGAAGGTGGAAGGGGGAGCCTCAGGGAACAGGAGGGTAGAGACTCAGAGTCCTCTGAGCAAAAAAGCCCAGAATGTTCTCAAAGAGAGGAGGGTGGAGTCCAGCCACTTGGTGTTGGGGGTGGGTGAGGACAAAGCCGTGCCAAGGCTGTGGACAGGACAAAGAGTGTGGCCTAAAGCCTCCATTTAAATACCTTTAAAGGAGACACCTGGACTTACATGGAGGCCCCCACTTTACCTAGCTCTGTCACCAACTGACAGTCACCTGAAGCATACACACCTCTGCTCCCCAGGGCCTCAGTTTCCCTATCCATAAACTCAGGCTGTTGGCCCAGTTGGTATCAGTCCTTTGAGCTCTAGAATATTCTTAGTGATTAAGCACAGCCTGAATAAGCAGTCTTGTTATTTAAACATTAGAGGAAGATCTGTGTGTATATTTGATGCAAAAAAAAAAAAAGGCATTTTTCTTTTCTTTCTCTTTTTTACTAATGTCTTTTTTGACAAAGGTGCTAAGGACATCCATTGGAGAAAGGACACTCTTTTCAATAAATGCTGCTGGGAAAAGTGGATAGTCACATGTAGAAGAACGAAACTATAGCCCTTCCTCTCACTACAAATAAAAATTAACTCAGAATGGCTCAAAGACCTAAATATGAGATCTAAAACTTCAAAACTACTAGAAGAAAACGTAGGGGAAGCACTTCAAGGCACTGGTATAGACAAAGATTTTTTGGATAGGACCCTCCCTCCCCCACTCAAAGCTCAAAAAGCAACAAAAGCAGAAACAGCCAAATGAGATTACATCAGAGTGAGACAGGCTTTAAAGGTGAGCAGGAACTCACATCACAGAGGCAGGGCCCAGGGGATTCCCAGGAGCCAGTTCTAAGAGCTTCTAGGCCTCCTCCAGGTGCCAGTGTGACAATCTTAAAAGGAGGGCCTGAGGTTGCAGTGAAGTGCTGCTTGTCACCCCCAACCTATCGTTCCAGACCCTTCTCTTCCTATGGTCCTCACTTCCAGGAGGCCTCATCCCCACTCCCCAGGTGCACAGGCCAGGACTCTCAGAGGTGTCTGCTTCTTCCTCTTCCCTCTGCCACCATTCAAACCAAGGAAAAGATCTGTTCATTCTTCACCCCTGAAAAACCAAAACAGGGACTTTGCAGTAATGGCCCTGTGTCATGCCCTGGAAAGTCAAAGGTGCCATGGTAGAGCAGGGCTGGAGCCTCATCCCAGCAGCAGGTCCAAGGCACAGGAGTCCTAAGAGCAGGTAGGAGACTGAGGAGGACACCAACCAAGAGTCCTTTTACATGGGGTTCTGCCCCAGAGGGTGGCCTGCCAGTCAGGGGGCATCAGCAATAGCTGGCTGCTGGGAGGATCCCCACCTGTAGCCAGGAGCAAAGTTGGAGAGTTTTGGGGGAGAGGCTCCAAGAACCTATGGACAGCACAGCCACCCCTCCACAGTCAGCCTCACCGAGAATGTTCCAGCTAGCCACTGACCAAGACTGGAATGGTTCGTGTTGCACATATATTCTGACTGGACGTCCACAGGTACTAAAAAGAGATGGCATCAACTTGTAAAGTGACCATGAGACTTGCTATGGTTTGAAAGCGTCCCTCAAATTTCATAGACTGGAAACTTAACTCCCAATGTTATGTGCTAATGGAATTGGAGGTGGGGGTCTTTGGGAGATAGTCAGGATCAGATGAGGTCATGAGGGTGGGGCCCCCTGTGATAGTATTAGTGGCTTTTTAAGAGAGTTTGATAGTTTCTGCTGGGTATTGGGAGGGGGAGGGAGGGGGTGGAGTGGGTGGTAAGGGAGGGAGTGGGGGCAGGGGGGAGAAATGAACCAAGCCTTGTATGCACATATGAATAATAAAAGAAAAAGGAAAAAAAAAAAAAGAGAGAGAAGCCCTCCCTCACCAGATGCCAGCACCACACTCTTGGACTTCCCAAGCCTCCAAAACCATGAGCTGAATAAACCTTTATTCTTTATAAATTATCCAGTCTGTGGTATTCAGTTATAGCAACAGAAAAAGAAGTAAGACAAAACTATTTATTACTGAAAGGCCAGGCTGAGTGAGGAGATGGATGGGTCAGCCATGCCAGGGCTAAGCTGTCCTCCCCAGGGACCTCCGGGATGGACCTCTGAGCCAGGTTCCCCCAGAAAGGAGAGCTTTCAGCAAAATCCTGCATCCTGTCAGTCTCATCCCTCCTGGCATTTCTCCTCTAATGAGCTCTGAATGGCCTTGTTTGCTAATTTGAGCTGTAATGGAGATGTCCTTGTGCCCGGCCATCCAGATCATTAGTGAAAAGGTTAACAGACCCCCCACGGGGCCAACAGCCTGGGAACTTCAGGACCTTGCTCTCCTTGGTCCATGCCCCCAGGTAGGGGTCTTAGCCTGTCAGGACACAGCTGGGGACCCGGGCCCCTTCTGAAGACCCAGGTCCCCAGCAGACGCCGAAGCACCCCAGGAGCCCTGGTGTATGCAGGCGATGGGAGGTCAGGTGAGAATACCACCATCAATCAAGGTTTGGGGGTCTTGAACTCACATGACCTCCCTGGTTCTGCCTCTGGGTCATCTCCAGGGTGGTTTCTAGCCTACACTGCAGGACAGGCCTTTGCCTTCTTCACCCATTGTCCCCAGAGCAATCTGGGTGCCTGCCTGCTCCAAGATATCCTTGTCTTGCAGGTGAAGACCAACACAAGTCTTCGGAAACTCTGCCGGAGTCTCCAGTTGTCTTGCACTGGCCTCACGCATGTCTGTAGAATGGACAGAAAGGCCAATGAGTAGATGCTCTGGCTCTTATTGGAGTTGTTGGTCGGGATGATCCCTGGTCCACCCTGTGCTTCCCTCTCTGGCCATAACCTTAAGCCTCAAGTCTCCCAGGCTGAAACTGGGAGCTCCTTCCTGTGCTAGGCCCAGCCCTGCACCTGGCCTGGCCTGTGCCCCAGTGCTGCCCCAGAGCTGGGGGACAAGCAGAGAGGATGCACAAGATAAGGAGACCCTCACTCAGTCACTCCCACTCACTCTGCTGGCCACCCTCCACCTTCCAACAGCTGCTGATGGCACCCAGGGGAGAGGAGCCTTTGGGAACACAGACCACCTGTTCCAGCCTTCTTTTCTGGCAGGTCATTCACAGTACCAGAAGCCCTAAGACTGATACAGCATGTCCTGTGCAGACCTCCAGGGAAGCCCTTGTATGGCCCCAGGATGGAACAAGGGGCGTTTTACACACATCTGGGTCACCAGTACCTGGCCATAATACTTATTCAGTTATCACTCTTTCTCTCTGACTCTTCCTTGGCCTCTGCTCAGGGTGGAAGAGGGGACCCTTCTTCATCCCCCATCTTCAGATGTCAACTTGGCCTTCAAAGCCTATGGCCCAGAGCCCAACTCCACAGTGCTGTGAGGCACATCCAGCAGGTGGCTCTACAGTCCCCTGCTGCTGGTCACATCTGGCAACTCCAGAAGGGCAGAGGCAATTGAAGTCAGACCTGACATCCAACCCAGCAGGCAGGCCACTTCCAAGAGCAATCCAGCTCATGATAGGTTGGTTTGCTTCCTACAGAGCTTCTGCATTGGGTTTGGGATTTTTTTTTCTTTTGGCAGTACTAGGGTTTGAACTCAGGATCTCATGCTTGCTAAGCAGATGCTTTACCACTTGAGCCCAGCCCTTTTTGCTTTAGTTATTTTTCAAGTAGGGTCTCACATTTTTTGCCCAGGCTGGCCTGGACTGTGGTGCTCCTACCTCTACTCCCACATTACTAGGATGACAGGCATGAAATGCCATGCCTGACATTTTGTTGAGATGGAGTCTTGCTAACTGCCCCCACTTCCACTCCCTGGTTGACCTCAAACTGCAATCCTCCCAATCTCTACCTCCCAAATAGCTGGAATTGTAGATATGAGCCACTGTGCCTGGTCTGAATTATTTTTGGCAGTACTGGAGTTTGAACTCAGGCTCTCTGACACTTGGGTCATGCGTCCAACCCCCCTTCTTTTAAAAGAAGGCAACATTTAACCATTACAGAATGTTGTTTCCTGAAATTCCTATGTGGGAGGTCTTGACACCCCAGTACCTCAGAATGTGACTGTATTTGGAGGTACAGTCTTCAAAGAAGTAATTATGGTAAACTGGGGACACAGGAGTAGGCCTTAACCCAAAGGACAAGTGTTCATATCAGGAGAGGACACAGGACACAGATGTCACTTCCCAGGGGGGTGACCATGTGAAGACACAGGGAGAAGATGGCCACCTACACACCAAGGAGAAAAGCCTCAGAAGAAACCAACCTTGCAGACACTGTGGGCTTGGACTTCCAGCCTCCAGGACTGTGAGGCAGTTAGCTGCTGTTTTAGCTGCCCAGGCTGTGGCATTTTGTTGAGGCTGCTCTAGCATCCTGACCCGGAAGGATTTTGCATGGACGTCTACATCAACTGCTTCCTGTGCAGAGCCGGAAGAGGGCTTTCCAGGGCCAAATCCTGGATGCAGCAAAGAACTGCAGCCAAGAAGTGGCTACTCCTTCTCCGCAGGCTTGAGCACCCCACACCTCTGCCTTCCAGGTCCACTTGGCCCTGGGAACTTTCTAGTTTGTGATCTCAAGACCTCAACAAAGGGACAATACAGGAGGGGATGAGTTATAGCAGCGAATGTCAATCAGGAAGAATGTTCCCCTCACCTTCTCTCCTGCTCTTCTTGTCACAGGTGGAGGGACAGGATGCAGTTTGATAAATTGCCCCTAAAACCACCCAACCCCTGCCCCCACCCAAGGGCAATGAACTTCTCACCCCTGAGTTCTGCACCTCTGAGAGCTTCAGAATTGGTCCAGCATCCCAGCTTCTTTCTCCCTCAGCTGTGCTAAATGCCAGCTCTGCACATTTGACTGGCAGATACTAAGGCCACATGTCCCATCTTCAGTGACTTCTGTTACCCAGCACCCACCTTGCCCAGTGACATCAGAGTTTGCCCAGCTGCACAGGCCACTCCAGGAGCTTGGTTCTGGCCAGGCTTAGGCTTTCCACAACACACTCCACTGCAGATTAGAGAGACTCATGGGGCCAGAGGCTACTGGAGCAGACCTGGCTCTCAACTTCCCCTCACATGAGGGACACATCACCTGTAGGGTGCCAGACCCCAGGGGCACCAGGCAGGCTTCTTGCAGAAGTTGTCACTGGCCACCAGTGGGCCACACTGGGGTGGGGCCAGTGGAACTGCTGAGAGAGGGAACCCTGGGCTTGGAAAGCTGTATGTGGGTGCCACCCCTCTGGCTGGGTAATGGAAGCTCTGGTGCAGTGGGCTTGCTGTCCAGGAAGCGAAGCGTGACACCCTGAACAATGCTGCTGTCACATCACAGCCAGAGCCTGCCACCCACACCCCACACATCCAGGCAGTCCTCTCTTCCTGCTGGGCTGACCTCTCAGGTTGCTGTCTCTCTGGTCCCACTGCCCATCCACAATCTGGCAACCCTGTGCAGGCTGCTTCTTCCTGCCTCTCAGCTCCAGGCCACCCAGGAGGTCTTCCGTCTGCATCCCACCCTGCTCCCTCTCCTTGCTGACTCCTTCTGCCTCTAGGTCCTCACCTGAGCCCCAGATGCACAGGGTCATGGTCTCCCTCTGTGTTCCACCTTCCAACCCTCTGAACAGTCTCCATTCCAGATAGACAGTGTTCTGCATGTCCCTGCCTGGCTCACTTCTTCCTTTTGGAATTCCCACGTGTAATTTCTAGCCCAGGCCTAGAAATTACAAGAGCAAATTTAAGAGCATAGAGACCATGCACTGGGGCAAAGACACAGAGCCTCAGTCCCTAGCCAGAGATTTGTATATAAGGAGCCAGCAATGAGCATGTGCCACTCCTCAACTGGGGGCACCATTGTGCAGCCTTAGGAAATGTCCTCTCCAGCACCAGTGTGGAATTATGAATCATGGGTCTTTTGGCCCATTGAATTGATTTGGAGTCATTCAGAGTCTTAAGCCCCTCCTGGGGGCAAGTGGCACCTTATGTGGGTCTGCCTTGACCACCCCAGGAGAAGGAAGAGACAAGCCCTGGCTCCCCACCAGGGCTAATTTGGTACTCCCTACTTCATTGTTTTAGGAATTCAGGATCGATAGATGAAAATCAGGGAGGAAAAGCAGTGAGCAGGCCCTTCCCTGGGTTCCCTTATCCAGAGTGGTGATTGTCAATTTGGTACTGACTAGAAGATTGAAGAGATGGTCTTGAACTGAGGCCCCCTCTCCCCAGGCCCTGGCTGCCTGGGGATTTTAATGGTAGAGACAAGCCTTTGAGTTAGCAGTATCTCTTTCTTTCAGTTTCTAGCACACAGTTCCCCCTCATTTCTTACATCCATACCCTGGAAGAGAGGGTTTCCTATGTCCCTCACCTTCGGGGGTGCTCCAGCCCTATTATCTGGAGAAATGGGGAAGGGGCTTGTGCACCCCCACACCACCAACCAGTGCCTTCCTGCAGTGACCTGCCCTAGGGGCTGGTGGAGACCCTCCTCCATCACAGGTGCTGAGACCAGAGAACCCGTTGTCCCTCCTCTGAGTCTTAGGATGTCATTAAAAAGATGAATCTAAAAGAAAAATCTATTAAAATGAAAATTAACACTCCACATGCCCCACGAGGCAGCATTTCTTCATTTCTACCTTAGCGAGAAAAATCTTGCCCATGTGCCCAAGGGGGCCTGCACAGGATGGCTCCTTGCAGCATCATGTGTAATAGCAAAATCTCTGAAAGGGTGGGAACACCAGATAGCTACAGGCCAGCTAATAAGCTGGGCCCCACCCAGGGAGAGAGGATCTACCTACCCACAAATTCCTCTTTCTCTTTCTTTCTTTTCTAGTTCCTTTTTCTTTTTCTTTCTTTCTTTCTCTTTCTTTTTCTTTCTTTCTTTCTTTTTCTTTCTTTCTTTTCTTTCTTTCTTTCTTTCTTTCTTTCTTTCTTTCTTTCTTTCTTTCTTTCTTTCTTTCTTTCTTTCTTTCTTTCTTTCTTTCTTTCTTTCTTTCTTTCTTTCTTTCTTTCTTTCCTTCTTTCTCTTCCCTCCCTCTCCCCCTTCTTCTCTTCCCTTCCTCCTTTTCTTTGTTTTTTAGAAGAGATGCACTGAAGTCTGAAAAACTTGAAAAGTACAATAAACAAGCTTGACCTAATGAACATATATGGAATATGGGCTTTTTTTCCTCTTGTAGTGCTGAGAACCAAATCCAGGGCCTTGCACATGCTAGGCAAGGGATGGCTTCATCCCCAGCACTTGACTTTTTGAGACAGGGTCTCACTATGTAGTGAGTCTTCAATTCATGGTTCTCCTGCCTCCGCCTCTGGAGGACTGAGCTTACAGGCATGCATCACCCTGCCTGGTTGGAACATGGGTTTTATATGACATTTTTTAGCATTCAGACACAGATTTCTATTCACGCTATTGGGTAAATGATGCAAGTGGCACCGGACATGTTAGTGCATGTCTTTAATCCAGCTACTCAGGAAATGGAGACAGGAGGATTGTGACTTGAGGCCAGTCTGTAGAAATTTAACAGGAGTCCCTACTTAAAAGTAAACTAAAAACAAAAGGGGCTGAGGGTGTGGCTCAAGAGGTAGAGAACTTGCCTAGCAAGTACAAGGCCCTAAACTCAATCCCCAGCACAGAAAGGAAGGAAGGAAGGCAGGAAGGAAGGAAGCAGGGAAGGAAGGAAGGAGGAAAGAAGGGGCAGTGCCAGTGCAATGGTGCACCAATGACTTCATTCACACACAGCAACAGCAGAATCCACCCCTCTGGGGACCAGCCCCCAGCTGTGTTCCGGGAAGCCAACACTCCATCAGCTCATCAGGTGTTTACTCTTACTGTAGCCACTTTGTAGGGCCACCTACACTTGAGGACTCTGTCCACAAACTCCCCAAAGCCTGCATGTACCTGCCATGGCCAAGTGCTGGGGTCTAGAATGATGCAGCTACCGCTAACACTTGGGCTGGTATGTGTGCGAGGGCAGCCAGAACAAAGTACCACAGATGTGGGGACTTGGACAATAGAAATCTATTCTCTCACTGTTCTGGAAGTCTAAGGTCAAGGTGTGGACAGAGTTAGGTTCTCCTGAGGCCTCTCTCTCTGAGGGAGGCTTTTAGATGGTCATGATCGCATGGTCATTCCTCTGTGCGTGTGTCAGTGTCCTAATCTCTTCTTCTAAGGATGCCAGTCATGTGAGATTGCTGACTTTGTTTTAACTTAATCATCTCTTTAAAGACCCTATCTCCAGTTACATGCTGAGGTACTGAGAGTTGAAACTTCCGCATATGAATTTTGGGGAGATAAGTCCGTTCATTAAGGCAGTATTCTAAATGCCTTGTCTGTCATCTCATCTACTTCTTGACAACCCCCTGATGGTTGAACAATTTTTATTATCCCATGTTACAGATGAGCACACTGACACTCAAAGAGGTGAATAGTTGTCCAAGGTCACCCAGCCATAGCACTATCTGACCTCTCAGTCCCTGGAGTTACTTTATTTTCCTTTTGTCATCCTTTTTAATTGACATACTGATTATATGTACTCATGGGGTACAGTGTATGACAATTCCATACACATAGGCAATTCGTAATGGTCAAATCAGGGCATTAGCATTTCCAGCACCTTAAACAAGGATGATTTCTTTGTGTTGGGAACCGTCAAGCTCTTTTCTGGTTCTTTATAAACTAGGTAATAAATTGTTTGACTGGTTACCCTACCGTGCTATACGGTATTAGAACTTATAGCAGTCCCTATAATTGTTTAGCTGTGCTTCCCCAACCTAGAAGTTTGGCTCCAAGCCAAAAGTTGTTTGCACTGTCACCGTCTGATGCCTGGCACAGACAAGGTGCTGGGTGAGGGAGCCATGACCACAGAGGGGCTGCTCTTTGAGGACAACAGTCCCCAAGAGGCTTCCCCTCCAATGCTCAGTTCACAGCTGAGCCCTATGGCCTTCCAGCAGCCAGCCCCACCTCTCAGGCCCCAGCCTGCCCGGACACGGATGCCACAGAGCCTCAGAGACGCACAGCCCTTTGGTGAAAATCAATGCCATTGCCAGCGAGCAGCTGGGCTGAGCTTCCTGGGGCTCCATGGTATCCCAGCAACAACATGCACATCCCCTTGTCTGCGACTCCTGAGAAGACACCGCACAGACACCAGAGCCCAGACAGTCTCAGCTCAGAAGCCATGGGGCCTGCAGCCTCTACCAGGTTCGGGAGGGCTAAGCAGAGCCCAGGTCTCCTGGGAACTCACCTTCTGGACCAGAGGCAGACCCCCAGTAGGAAAGGCCAAGAAAGGCGTCTAGGTCAAAGAGCCCACTATGGGTCCCTCAGGGCTCTGCTGCCCTCCTGGTGGGCAGGTGATGGTCTGATGAGGTCAAGCTACAGAGTCCTGTGTGCGGTGTGGGCAGTTAGGATTTGACAAGGGTCTTTAAATAGGTGCCCATGCAGGATGCTTTAGGGACATAGGGTACACTAGAAGAAAGGATTTCCCCCCCACTTAGCACCCCTACTGAACAGGGGGTGCTGATCTGGGGCCTTTCCTCTCCCCATATGGTCACTCAGTGCTCCAGGACATCAGAGTCAGGGAACCTGGCTGACCATGAACCTTCCTTTGGCACTGTGCCAGACGGAGCTGCCAGCCACTGGCCCCGTGGAGCAGAGGAGGCCACAGCTGGAGTCCAGCCAGAGGCTGATCCGCACGCCCAGCGTCCAGCCCTTCCCGCCCACTCATCTGGAGTCGCATTTTTTTTTAAATTACCCTCTTTGACTATTCTGTTTTGTTAGTTCTGTTGGCTAAAGCCTTTACTCTTGTACTTTGAACATTTTTAAATTGTAGTTCTTTTCCTGTTTTATCTCACTTTTTTTTTTTGGTGAAAGCTGTCAGCTCATTTCATCTGGTGTATTTTCCTTTTCTGATATCACAAGTTAATTATTTTTATTTACATCGTGTTTGTATTTTAACGAATCTTCTTTTTCTATTTGACCTTCTGAGTGGGTAGCAAGGTTTTTAGAGAGAAGAACCTGGATTTTGGAGCCGGGCACACTCGCCAGGCTGGTGACTCCTCAGCCTCTTAGAGTCAGTTCGTCTCTGGGCCTCAGTTTCTCTACGGAAAAAATGGGGACTGCCATACCTGTGGGAATGACTCATAAAAGTCCACACCTGTGCAGGGTTGTTCATTTACAGCCCCGGACACAGGGCCTGCTCACAATAGGTGCATGGCCATTGATGGCGGATGTAAAATTGGTGTCAAGAGTATGGGATTCTTTGATTTTCTTTGTTTTTCTTCTCCACATCTGGGGAGCTGTAAGAGGGTCTCAGCCACAAGCCTGGGGTCCTGGATGCAGTGGAGCGGAGGCGGGGCGGATCCGCGGATATGCAGTCCCGGTTCTTCCCAGGCGGTCCCACCCACTTGCCTCTTTGGGAAAGTGCCAAGTTCTGGTTGGAAGGGAAGCTGCCAATCAAACATAGAACCCCCACCCCCTACTACAGGATTAGACATACGGCTTACACAGGACCAATCAGTGTCCTTCCCTAGCACTTTGTAATTGGACCGAAGGCCTAGGAGGCGTGTCTTCCCGGAGGAGGGGCTGCGAATGTAGACCCACAGCCGTCGCCAGCCCGAAGGGAAAGCAGTGCCTGGGTAGACTGGGAGGTGAGTGCGAAAGGAGCTGGGCACAGCCGTGGGGCGGCCGTTTGGTTACCAGTAGGCGCACAGCTGGAGGAACTGTGTCTTGTGTCTGTCGCCCATCATTTTACACTTTTCAGTTGGTGCTGGAATGAGTTAAAATGTAGGGGCTATTCGGATGGAAGAAATGTACTTGGCATGTGAGAAGAACGTGAGTTTGGGGGGACCAGAGGTGGAACGCTAAGGTTTAAATGTGTCCCCTTCCGAATTCGGGTGTTGAAATTAAATGTCCAATGAGGCCTCTCTGAATGGGACTCAGAGTCTTAGGAAAGAAGCTTCACACCATGTCCAGCTCTCTTGCTCTTCTGCCTTCGCCATGGGGGACCCAGCATTGCTCCCCATCCAGTTGACACACCTACAAGACGCCATCTTGGAAGCAGACAGCAGCCCTTACCAATGAAATCTGTGCGTGTCTTGATCTGGAACTGTGAAAAACAAATTTCTAGTCTACATCTCAGTCTCAGGTACTTTTGTTACAGCAGCACACATGGACTAGAGCATAGCTTTTGAGGAGACTGGAGCTGCCACTTGCAGTCAACAACCTATGGCCTTCAAAGGTGGAGTCCCACAACCTGAGCCCACCCCACACACATTCAGACAGAATCTGTAGGGCTCCCCAGGGAACACATGGGTGAGACCACCTACAAGGAACAGCTAGCTTCTCTCTTCAGGAAAGCAATAACCCCTTTATGGACTGGTTCATGAGCTAAAACCAATGAATCGAGCAGGATCCTGTGGAGCCCACCAGGGAATCCCTGCCTAGTGTTACCTAGAAGGAGAGAAGGAGGGGGCCATAGACATGGTGGGTAGGGCATCCGGGTGGCTCATGAGGATACTGTGTGGTCAAGTCTCAAGACCTTAGAAGGTGACCAAGGTATGCTCTGAGAGTCTGGAACATGATGGGGCCATGGGCAGGGAGTTATAGGATCAGACAATTGGCCTTATGATCCAAGGCACAAGACCTTCATCACAGCAAGGCTTGACAGCAATGGGTCCAGCTTCCCAGGAGAGGGGTCACAGGCATGGAGTTAAGACAGAGGGGATAGAAGAAGTCCAGGCAGATGGCTAGGGTCAGCGTGGGGGCACACACAGCAGGCCAGGCCTGTCAGTGTACTCTCAGAAGGACATCACCCCACTCAACAGCCAGACTCAGGTGGACAATGACAGTCTCGCCAGACAGCCCATCGTCAGGGCAAAAGGCACTGAAGATTTGGGGTCTCCTGTCAATCCACCTTATAGGAGCCAGGAGGGCTACCAGGAGAGCTATGGCCTGGGGCCTCTCAAAGGTGGTCCCCTTTCTGATAGGGGCCTATTCCTCTTTGACCTGGAGTGGGAACTGAAGACCCATTCTCAGCAGTCTGTAAGACCTTGTGTGACCTGCCTTCTAACCCTATCTTTTACACCCTTTGCTCTGCTCCCCGACACCTTCGGGGCTTCCCTGCTCTCCCATAAGCAAGCCATGCACAGCCCCACCTCTTCCACCTGAAACTCATCCCCGCCAGCCGTCCTCATGCCTTTTCTCTCATTTTCTTGAAGTGTCCATTCAACTACTCTGCTTAGAAGAGTGGCCTTCCTTTGGCTGTCCCACATAGAATATAATTCTCCCTCGGAATCTGTAGGGGGATTGCTTCTGGGACCAGTCCTGGGTATACAATAAGCAGATGTGCAATCCTTTACATGAATGAGATAGTATTCATACAAAACTTAAACCCACCCCAGATATTTAAATCATCTCTAGATGATTTATAATACTTACACCAGTGAAAATGCCATGCACACAGTTATTATATCCCAACATTTAGGGACTAATGGCAGGGAAAAAAATCTACATGTTCAGCGTACATGCAATTTTTTTAATTTTGCACTTGCAAAGCAGGCGCTCTGCCACTTGAGCCACAACTCCAGTCCATTTTGCTGTGGTTATTTTAGAGATGGGGGTCTCGTGAACTATTTGCCTGGACTGTCCTTAAACCTCGATCCTCTCAATCTCACCTTCCAAGTAGCTAGGATTACAGGCGTGAGCCACTGGCACCTGGATAAAAATTACTTTTAATTATGGTTGGTTAAATCCACAGATGGGCAGCCCTTTGGTAGGAAGTCTCACTGTAGCCACTTTTTAACCCACTCAACCTGCTCACTCTAACTTCTCATCTCCTTACATTTTCTCCTTAGCATGTACCACTGTCTAACACGCCATGTATTTATTTATGTTTTCTGTCTCCACCCCAGCACTGCTGTCTTCCAGTGCCATGACCTCACTTTTTCCCATGGCTGTCTAAGACCTAAGAGGACGCTACACATGCTGTTGACTAGTTGAGTGAATAACGGATGGACAAGCAGGCTGCTCTGAAAAGATGCTGTTTGAGCAGAGACCAGAATGATCAGAGGCAGCCAGCTGTTTGAAGATCTCCAGGAGGGGGATTTTGCAGAAGGGAACCACTCTGCAAAGGGCCTGGGGACAGCAACAAGGCACAGAAACGGGCCTGTGGGACCAGAGTGCAGTGTAAGGAGAACGGATCTGTGAGGTGAGGACAATGTAGGCTATTGTGGGTGATGATGAGAAAGTTGGGGGTTATTCCCAGAGCCTTGGTAAACCTTCAGAGGGTTTTCTGCAGGACAGTGAACTAACCTGACTCATGGTTTTAAAAACACTCTGGCCCCCTTGTGGGTAGTGCAGTGCATAGAGCCATGGCCAAAAGAAGAGACTAGTGAAGAGGCTGAAGGCACCTGCAGGTCAGGAGGGACCCAGTCCAGGATGGAGGGCAGCCATTGGGTGGGCTGGGAACAGGAAGTAGAGTCAGACTGGCAAAGGCCGTGCTCAGAGGGCTGCTGTGTTGCCCCAGCTCTTCCTTTTATCCCAGCATCTTGGTGGTTCCACTGTGGGACTCAGAAGTGTGTAGAATGGGAGGAACTCAGGGAGTGCTTCAGGGAGGAAGAGACATCTTTAGTCAGAAGAGACTTCCTGTACAATACCAGCAGTGCTCCTCTACACTCAGATAATGTCCCCGGGGGCAGTGCCAGAGTCCAGGCTTGCAGACTATAGCAGAAAATATCACAAGAATCCAGAAATCCAGACCCCTGGGAGTCTGTAAGCCCCTCCCTTCGTGCTGTGAGGGTGCAGAGGGGGAGGAGCCCAGATAAGTGGGGGGGCGGGAGTGCGGGAGGAGCCCAGTTGGGGGAGGGGTCACCTCTGGAGGAGCCCAGCTTGGTGGTAGGGCGGGCTGCTGAGCCCAGGAGAAACACGCAGGCCAGTTATCTCAACTGTCCCTTCCTAGACTGTTTGTGTGAGGACAGCTACCAGCCAGACCAGCCACTTCCACACGGAAAGCACAAGCAGAAATTTGGGTGGCAGTGGACCTGTGGCCCGCCCACTTTGTCCAGCAAAATGACTGTCCCTGTGTCTGCAGGGAGCACATGTCCAGGTCCAGAGCAGGCAGACGGGGCTGCCTCCTTGGAGGCTGCAGAGAGATCCAGAAGCAAGCTCGTGGGAAGGAGAAGATTCTTGTCATTATACTCATTTAACCCGGAGCCACCCACTTCCTTCCCAGGGACCAACTCTATCCACAAAGAGTAAGGTGCTTATTAAAGTCACTCAGAAAAGCCATCTTCCTGCTGCCCCAGGACCACAAAAATGTCTCACCTCCCATTTACATAACTGAGGTAGACCTTCAGCATGGAGCAAGGGAGATGTGCCCAGAGGAGCCCGGTGTGCAACTTCAGAAGAGAACAAACACACATTCTGTCCCCACAGGGGACCTCTCTGGCGAGGCATCTGAGCCAAGGCGGGCAGGTGTTGAAGCATGTGACCTGGTAAGGGAGGGAGCAGTTTGAATGCCTTGGGTTTGTCCTGCACAGGGCTGTATCAGAGGCAGGAGGGGGTGGGAGGAGAGGAGAGGAGATGGAACCCAGCCAGTCTGAGGTTTGGATATCACCCTGGGAGGATTTTTGTCAGGAATTTGGGAGAAGGATTGAATGTCCTAAATTCGACCACAATTCTCCATTGTTCCAGGAAAGAACACTGTAGACCGGGCATGATTGTTTGGGAAAATATTCACATCCTCTTTAACTAAGAAGCTGGTGGGAAGCATGCAGAGGGAACTGTCAGGATGCAGGACAAGGATATGGGATATGAGGTGATCACAAGATGCCTCCCATTTAAGAGTCATTTGAGGTTTCCAATAATGGGGAAAAACAGTCCCTCCAAGCAGCAACAGTGTGTAAAATGTCAAGGATTGGATGCTGGCGGGTCACCCCAGAACTCAATATGGAGTCCAGCTGGGCAAGAGCTCTGCCTCCACGCCAGCCCCAGGCTCACTGGAGAGGCTGGCTGTGGACGGAAATGACCTAGAGCTTCCGGGGTGGCTCCCCAGGCAGGCCACAAAGCAGCCATGGTCTACATTCTAGCTGGAAACAAAGACCCAAAGAGATTTGAGGGTGGGAGGTGAAGAGAGTGAGAGAAAGGTCTCATGGTGAGGCTGTGAAGCAGTGTCAGATAGGCCACAGTGGTCCCTGAGTCTTGGCAAGGCTGAATGGATGCAGTAGCCAACACAGAGACAAGCACACAGAAAGTGTCCCCAGGGGATTTGCCTTACTCCCCCTCCCCCCCCCCCCCCCGCCACCTGCCACTATAACTTGCATTTCTTGTCCACTCAGTAATGGTGAGAACCCCCAGCTCACAGCACAGTGGTGGGCATCAATGTGGTCATGATGGATGTACAGTGTCCAGTCCAGTGCCTGATACCCAGGGCTGCTCACTGCAGCTTAGGGGTACACACCCTCAGGTGCCACCACCCTCCTGTCTGGTACCTCTAGTTCCTATCCTTCCTCCTATCCATTCGCCCAGCGTTCTGGTGCTCCCTTACCAAACCATGGATTCACTTCCTTCACAACCTGTGAAACCTGCCTGTGGCTCCCCGTGTCTTCCAAGAGGTAGAGAAACTTCCGTAGCCTGACTTTCCAAGTCCGGGTCCAGCCTGGATCCACTGGCAGCATTGCATACCTCCTGTTCTCCAAGCACACAAGCTTCATGCCCTGACGTTCCAGCCCTTTGTGTCACTGACCAGACCACTGAGCCCATTATGGAGGCAGGAGAGTAGCAAGGATGGGTTTCAGGATCCTCAGACATAGGTCAGCATCTGCTGACCCCCGATGCACATAAGGCAAAGAAGTTACCCACCGGCGTCTCAACTCCCTGCCCAGGGGCTTCCCGTTGCCTCCTTCGCCCTTCACATGGCAGCTCCTTTGACTGAGTCAAAGCAGGGATTGACACCCAAGATGGTCAGCACACTGCAGGATCCTGTCCCCGGGGATTGTCCAGCAACCTTAGTGTCTCTAATGAGTGAGCCTCAGAGTTCCTGGGATGGAATGTCCCAAGCCCTCTTCTTTGGAGGGGCTTGGGTGAGGGTGAATGGTCAGGGACTACACAACCATTTACTTCCGTGGTGGTAACCATGCTTAGGATAAATCCAGTCGCTGAGCCAAGAGAATCCCAGAGGATTGGAGCTGAGTCTTAGTGACATCACTGAATGGCTGGATCAAGCCTCACCTGCAGCCAGTTACCTCTGGATTTGTCAGTAACATGAGCCAATAAGTGCCTTTGTGGGGTTAAGCCAGTTTCAGTGGGATTTTCTGTCACTTATCATGCAGGTTTCTCGTGAATGCTGTGCCCTGGGCTTGGGCAAGGTAGGCGTGTGATTAGTGGCTCCAAGATTGATGGCACCAAGAAGGCCTTCTTTGCCCACGAGTGCCCAAACATAAACAGAATTAATGTTCATTCCAAGATGTACTTGATGTGAAATTCAAAACTAGGTAAGCAGACCAAAGTTTAGCCTTGTGTGCCAGCTCCTACTCACCATCGGAAAATATACTATAAAGGTGCCAAGGAGGATTTAAAGACCGAGTTTGGGGTGCATTTATTTTGAGAAAGCCTTCGCCATGCTATGAGTGCCCCCTCCAAGGGGTATATGTATGGCCTGTCACCTCCTTCACTGCTGGTCTGGTGCTTTCCATGAGGTCTCTTGGAGGCCTTGGATACTGACGATGGGGTCCAATTTCCATGTGGGAGCCAGTGTCAGTCGAGCCACTGCTGTGAGAGCAGATTCCAGAGGTCTGTTGCCCTAAGAAGAGCCTCCCTCCAGAATTCCTCAAGAACAAGGACACAGGATGCTCCTGTGGACCCCTCGCTGAGAGGGACAAGGTGACTCAGGGAGGAGTCTGCATGCAGCCATTTTGAAGAACAAAAATAGATGCTGAGGACTCTGAGGATGGAGTGCCTGACACAGAGCCAAGCACAAGAGGCTTGTAGTGCCATGGGTGGCCCAGGCTGGACCTGGCCCTGGAAAGTCAAGCAAAGGAAGTTGATCTGCATTTTACAGGACAGAGGGAGCCATGGGGAGGGTTTCACAAGACTCAAAGGGATGGGAGCCAGGATTTGGAGTGGGCACCAAGACTCTAAGGAAATGGGTAGGAGGAGAGGTAGGTACTAGAGGTGCCAGACAGGAGGACTGAGGTGGCACCTGAGAGTGTGTATCCCTAAGCTGTGATGGGCATCCCTGGGTGCCAGACTGGACACCATGCATCTATTGTTACTACATGGATCCTCCCTGCCATGCTGTGAGCTCCATTGAACAGACCTGGAGA
Organism: Castor canadensis; assembly: GCF_047511655.1. NCBI lineage: Eukaryota > Metazoa > Chordata > Mammalia > Rodentia > Castoridae > Castor > Castor canadensis. The sequence goes on from NC_133401.1 coordinate 66,672,754, forward strand.
GACTCAAAGGAAGTCTGCATGCAGTGAACCTGAATTAAAAAACAAAACAGAAGATGAGACTCAAAGGGTGGAGTGCCTGACATAGAGCCACGAGCACATTTTCTTTATCTCACTCACCTGCCATGGGAATTTGCACTTCTCTACTAGTCCAGTGGGGATGACCTCTCGCTGGAGGGACTGACAGAGAAGAAAACACATTATTCACATTGTGGAAGTCATAGTGAGAAAAGTCCAACAGGGGAATCACCAAAGCACCCATATGCAACAGCTGGACAGCTTCCCACACCCACCAGGCCTGGAGCAGAAAGCCAGCCCACCCTGGCAGCTGGGGATCAAAGAAGAGAAACTTAAGTGAAGAGACAGAGAAAGAAAGAAGCTACATAGAGAAGGGACATCCAACCTTGTGTGGCGTTTCTGTCACTATCTTTAACTGAACGTTAAGTTGCAAACCAAGTTTGTGCAGGACCTGTTACCTGAGCAGGGCTTGAAAGGTCCTGAGACATGGCCAGCTTTTTATCTGGAGAGGGCAACACCTCCCCCAACTAAATGCACTTAAAGGGGATAGTGAGAGGAATCCTGCCACATTTGTCTCCATTGCTTGGGATACTTGCTTCCCCATCCAGGCGTCCAGTGGGCCCCTAATCCAAGGTTTCCCTTTCCACAGCTTCAATTATCTGCCGAAAACTTTAAATGGAAACTTGCAGAAATAAACAATCCCAAAGTTTTCAATAGCTTTTATCTCAGCATATTTTGTAATTGTTCTATTAATTTATTAGTAATTATAATTAATCTCTTACAGTGCTAAATTTATAAATTTTGTCATAGTTATGTAATCAAAAATACAGTTTGTATAAAGTTTGAATGCTCTGTGGTTGGGCCTCACTTGAGGTCTTAGAACATATCCCCTGGGGAGAAGGGTACATGGTACACATGATTGGTTTCTGCTCACTCTTATAGTTGCTTTTCCCCAGCATTCTCACCAACACTGAGATGTTTTATCACATGTGTTTTTATTTCTTCAATGACTTAAAAGTGAATATTTCATAAGACACTGGCTGGCTGGTGAAATAAACTCCTATTTTACTTGCTTTGAACACTTAGTCCTGAAGAATTAAGAGTTGTGACAAGCACTTTCGTTTACCTTCATTTTCCCCATCATCTCTATGGAATTTGTTATTTGCCATCTGTGGCTGCTTTTTTTTTTTTTTTTATCTTGGTTGGGCCCCATTTCATTTATGGAGTCACATTAATTTTTGCTGTTTTACAGAGCCCTGCCATATGGCTGGGTCAAGGCACAGGCTCTGAGGCTGGCAGTCTGGGTACAAAGCCAGGCAACAGGCAAGGCTTTTCTCTCCCACTCCAGGACTCATGAGCCTCCTCCCTAAAGGGATTTATAATGGTTTGATTTACAGTTTTTCAACTCTACAATGGCACAAAAATGATACACGTCCAGTAGATATCTGACTTTGACTTTGGATCTTTCCCGGCCTAGAATATGTGCTGTGATCCTCGTAGTCAGCTATGCCATCCCTGAGGGGAAATGACAGATACTCTACAGTGTGCTGAGTTACCAGCACTGTTGGATACGGGTGTCCAATGAGTTACTTGAGATATTCAACACCTAATTATACAGTAGGCTTTGGGTTTGGTGGTTTTGCCCAACCATAGGCTAATATAAGTTAGCTGAGAAAGCTCAAGGCAGACTAGGCTAAGTGATAATGTTCAGAGGCTTCTTACTGTATTTCCAGCTTATGCTGGGTTTATCCAGACACCAGTTCATCTGTAGTAGTTAATAGCATGAGTAGCAAAATGAGCTGCCTGTGTAAAGCACGTGGCCCTAACGTGCAATAAGCATTTTAAATTCATACACCGTATTATCGCCACCATTGCCTATCATTTTCTTCCTTCCAAAGTTGAGACAACAGGGCTGGGGTAGAGCACTTGCCTAGCTTGCCCAAGTCCCTGGATTTGATCCCCAATACCACACACCCCTCAAAATTGAAACAACATGCAATTAGTTTTCCTTTCCATTTTTTAAATTATCAAGAATTCACCATGATGTCTACTTTACGATATGGATTAAGATTTCTTTTTCTCTGGCTGGCAGAGTGGCTCTAGTGGTAGAGGGCCTGCCTAACAAGTGTGAGGCCCTGAGTTCAAACCCTAGTACCACTACAAAGCAACAGTAAGATTTCTTTTTCTCTAATAACATGAGAGTAAAACGGGGACCATTTGGGGGAGGGAGATAGCAGGAAGAGGGAAGTGAAAGGAGAGGGTGATGGGGGGGTGCATGTGACCAGAGTACTTTATATGCATGCATGAAAATAGAATAATGAACTCATTAACATTACTTTTACAAGGAGGGAGAGGAGATAAGGAAAAGAGTGGATTTGATCAAGGCACATTATATACATGATGGAAATATCACAATGAAATCCCTTTGTACAATTATCATAAACTCATGCATTCCTTTCTCCTTAGATTAAAATCCGTGTGTTTAACGCCTCCTCCATATGGAAAGAAACGACTTTTGTGTCCTTTCTTTATGTTCAGACCTTGCCTGCAGACATTTGAGTTGAAACCAATTCCTCAGATCACAGCTTTATAAGCAGATGCGTGAAGCCTGACTTACTTCTTCCCAGGCCCCCTCCCATCCGCTTGCTCTGTAGGGCTTCCTCTAACAAGCCTGACCTGTTCTTCCCTGTGCGGTGTGTGATGCAGAGCTGTGCGTGCACTGTCGACTCACGCAGACAGACAGTGCAGAGCTACAAACTCCATTCCATCCTACTTTCTTCCCTTGCACCTTGGTTTTTGGTTTTTTTAGCTATGTCTGTGGAGCTGTCCAACACCTCATCTGTGTTTCTTCACACCATGTAGTACACCGCAGCAGTGACCCAGGGTCTGTCCAGCTCCCTGCTACCAGAAAGAATGTCATAATAAGCATAGCTATGCAGGTGTCTTAGTCCCTTGAGCAGCTATGACAAAATACCATAGACTGAGTGGCTTATAAACAACAGAAATGTATTTCTCACAGCTAGGGGCTGGCGAGTCCAAGGTGAAGGAACTGGTGGTAGATTTAGTGGCCGGTAAAGCTCACAGATAACACCTTCTCTCTGTGTCCCCACATGGTGGAAAGGGCAGGGCAGCTCTGCTGGGTCTCTTATAAGGACACTAATTCCATTCATGAGCCCTCCAGGCCTCACTTCTTAACACTACCACATTGGAGATGGGATTTTTGATGTATGAATGTGGAGATGGGGGAGGCAAAAACACTCAGACCTTAGTGCTCCTCTTCTACCTTGATTTTTCTACTTAAACTTCACAATAAGTTTATTAATTTTTTGGTACTGGGATTTGAACTCAGTGCCTCATGCTAGCTAGGCAGTTGCTCTACCACTTGAGCCACTCCACCAGCCCTATTAAATGTTATTTCCTCAACATTTCCTGCTGGGATTTTGATCAGGATTGCATTTAATGAACAGATGAATCCAGAAGAGCCAAGAGCCTTGTAACATGAAGGTATCTCATCCGGGCACAGAAGGTAGCTCTCTATTCAGCAATGACTCCTTTTACATTCTTGACTAGAACGTTCAACTTTTCCTTCGAAAGGTCGTTTTCTTCAGGTTTTTGCTATCACAAATGATGACTTTTATTTTAAATTTCTTGGTCACTTGTCATTAATAACTTGTTCCTATAAAGCATTTTAGAATGCTTTTTGAATAGTAACATTTTATATGACATTTGCTCATGTATGCCTCGTCCTTTGTCAATAAAGAGAATTTATTTGGTTGTCAGTGACTCATGGTATGATAAGACCAATGGAGGTTTTGGATAGTTACCAGCTAGTTTTGTATTGATTGAAGAGAACGTTATAAATTTGTAGTCCCAGGGGATTTCTGCTCTTGTTTCAATGCTTCAATAGTGCTGATTTCCTTATAAGGGCACACATAAAGCAAAAAGTCTTCTGTATTTTCTAGTCCCAAAATTGAATCAGCAACAATAAAAAAGAAAAAGCCCCATTTTTTCAGAGACAGAACCTAGAGGCTTTGCCTTCCATCTACTTTTCAGTTTATTACAAAGGATACCATACAGGGACAAGCAAGTGGAAGAGATCCATAGGGCACAGTGTTGAGGATGTGGCACAGTGCTCCTGTCACCTCCCCAGCACCTCAATGTGCTCACCAACCGAGGTGACTTATTTCTGTGACAGTTTTTCATTGGTGGTTACTGACATAGAGAGAAGCTGGGTAGACATCGATCTACCATTTGATGCAGCAATACCACTCTTGGGGATATACCCAAAAGACTGTGACACAGGTTACTCCAGAGGCACCTGCACACCCATGTTTATTGTGGCACTATTCACAATAGCCAAGCTATGGAAACAGCCAAGATGCCCCACCACTGACGAATGGATTAAGAAAATGTGGTATCTATACACAATGGAATTCTATGCAGCCATGAAGAAGAACGAAATGTTATCATCCGCTGGTAAATGGATGGAATTGGAGAACATCATTCTGAGTGAGGTTAGCCTGGCCCAAAAGACCAAAAATCGTGTGTTCTCCCTCATGCGGACATTAGATCAAGGGCAAACACAACAAGGGGATTGGACTTTGAGCACATGATAAAAGCGAGAGCACACAGGGAGGAGTGAGGATAGGTAAGACACCTAAAAAACTAGCTAGCATTTGTTGCCCTTAACGCAGAGAAACTAAAGCAGATACCTTAAATGCAACTGAGGCCAATAGGAAAAGGGGACCAGGAACTAGAGAAAAGGTTAGATCAAGAAGAATTAACCTAGAAGGTAACACCCACGCACTGGAAATCAATGTGAGTCAATGCCCTGTATAGCTATCCTTATCTCAACCAGCAAAAACCCTTGTCCCTTCCTGTTATTGCTTATACTCTCTCTACAACAAAATTAGAAATAAGGGCAAAATAGTTTCTGCTGGGTATTGAGGGGGTGGGGGGGAAAGGGAGGGGGTGGAGTGGGTGGTAAGGGAGGGGGTGGGGGCAGGGGGGAGAAATGAACCAAGCCTTGTATGCACATATGAATAATAAAAGAAAAAAAACATTAAAATAAAAAAAAGAGAGAAGCTGGTGGTGTCTGTAAGCTGATCCTATATCTTAAGCCCCTTGTTAGTCCTATTATTTTGTCTGGTATATATATGTCAGACCCCAAAAGAGGTCTTTGTTAAGACCTGTTAACAGTGGGGATGCTGTGGGCTTCATTAGCGAGTCCTGCTCACAGCAAGAACATTCTACAACGTCTTCACCAAATGTCCTGGCTGCTGTAAACTTTTGGAATACGGTCAGTCCTCTGTGTCCACAGGTTCCACACCTGTGGATTTAACCAACCTCGGATCTTTCTTAAAGATCTATTTAGAATTCATACAGTGGTAAGAAAGAAGTGTTGCTTCAAGTCACTAAAATACAGAGTGGTTTGCTAATCCCAAAAATGGTTTGTCTGCTGCAACAGTAAACTGTGTGGCAATAGCTTTGAGTCTGAACAGTGGGGGCCTAGAGGCACAGACAAAAAAAAGGCAAACTGGTAGTGAGAAAATTGTTCCTGAGGATTGAGAAAGCGCTCACGGTGTCATATTGTAGTGCAGCCATTGGAAAACTGTTTCCTGTAGTAACTTAAAAGATAAATATCCCTCCATATCTATAATTTATGATATCAAATAAACTTGGGATCTAGCAAAGGAGATTTCCAAGCAGAATGCTCAAAGTATCAACTGACTTTAGCTGCATATGGATAAAATACTAGAGAAAGATGAGCCAAAGAGACAGTTGTCCCAATTGCAGCACAATTTAAAGGAGCAATAATGGAGCAAAAGCATTGTGACACTATGAAACTAAAAACAAAGCTGTTTAATGTTTCCAGTGTCACCAGAAAAACATTCTCAACGTAAAAAATGATATTAAGAAAAGAAAAAAAAAATCAAGGTGTGGCCGTATGACCCTTTGTAAAGACCTGAAACATGGAAGCCTGGTGGACCCTCTGGAACACAAAGAGCATCTCTGAATGGCAAGTGTATCAACTCATGGCTGCCTTGTTCTCTGTTCCAAGAAAGAGGTCTGTCTCAAACAGACAGGGCACCAGTGGCTCACACCTGTAATCCTAGCTACTCAGGAGGGAGAAATCAGGAGGATTGCAGTTAAAAGCCAGCCCAGACAAATAGTTCTCAAGACACTATCTCAAAAACATACATCACAAAAAATGGGAGGTTGCCTTATTCCACCACCATTTATTGGAGTTCAGAGTTTTAGGCTTTTTCAGAACTACATTTTTTTTTCTGGCCTATTCTGGAGTAATTTTTCCTCAGCACAACACCAGTGGAGCCCTCGCAAACGTTTAACCCAACCTTGACAGCAGAATCTTTTCAGATGGCCTATGAAGAAAATTCCCCAAGAGATTCAGGCTCTCATCCAGAAACTTTGATAAGAGACCTTCACAACTTGACCCTCAACCCTCCTCCCGGGTTCCCTTCCCCTCTCCCAGAAGGTCCAGCCCAAGTGCCAGACAGAAGCGAAAGGGTCCTACAGGAGACCAGAGGTGACACTCCCTGTGGGCAGAGAGGAGTCCGGACCTTGTTATCGGCAAGGAGAGAACGCCTGGCCAAGATAAGAGCTCTCCTGAGCAACAGGGTTCGAAGAGAAAAGCTAAGAGATGGGATTAAAGGAGTTGAGAGTGAACCATTCAGTGTGCCATGGAGATGCACCTGCAGTTACTGCCTGTACCATAGCTGGGATCCCGCTGAGAATGCTAGACTAGGGAGTGATTATGACAGAGTAGAATCAATTTAGGCTTAAATCTTCTCTCTCTCTCTCTCTCTCTCTCTCTCTCTCTCTCTCTCTCCCTCTCTCTTGGTGGGACTTGGGAGTTTAAATTTAGGCATAAATCTAAACTTATCAGTTTTCCTGCTGGTAATTTAATGAGCATGTTGAAAGCTACATACCACTAATTTTGAATAACTGATGTATATGATATAACCTTGTTATCTTGTATCTTTTATTTTATTTTCACTCCCTCTATGATTAATTTATAAGGGAATTGTGTAATTTGTATATGAACGACTTTAAAATACTTTAGTTCTACATTTTGATTTGAACCAAGAAGCACCAATAGGTCTCAAGTGTTTGTTTTAGAAGCCTAAAGTCTGTGAAATGAAATATAACCTGAAGGGGTGTGAGGAGAACATGGGGTGTCTGGTTAGAGTGTAATAATTTGGGTAGGTAACTATATTTTCTCATTTTCAAATATTCGGGTTGCCATAAAAGGAATTCTGATGTTATTTTAATTTTCAGTACCAAATAAATATGTATATAAAGGAACTTGTTAAAATTGACCTGAGGGTTTTTTTGGTTTTGGTGGATTTTTTTTTTTTTTCTGAGACAGGGTGCTGTTCTGTAGCCCAAGCAGCCTGGATCTCAATCCTTTTACCTCAGCCTCCTGATCATTGCGACTATTGGACATATACCTAGCTTCGTTTTTCACTACGTATCCCAGGTTAGTTGAACTCAGATCCTCCTGTCTCAACTTCTTGATCCTTGGGATTATAGGTGTGTGCCACCATGCCCAAGTTAAGAAAATTTTCATGTCTTTTTTGGGAGGTGGGACTGGAGTTTGAACTCAGGGCTTCAGTTTGCAGAGCAGGCAGTCTACCACTTGAGCCACACCTCCAGTCCATCTTGCTCCGGTTATTTAAGTTAGACTTCATAAGTGGTGAGAGTAAACATACTGCCCATGGCCAGGAATCCACTGGGCTTTTGAAATGGATTCCGTATTCATAAGGGGAGCTATTGTATGTCAGGAAATGGGAAGTCAGGCCAAAACATCTCACAGTATCACAGGAGGGAGTCGAAAGACTGACAACAGGATATACCAAGGGAAGATGTCATCCAGTGGTGTTTTACTTCCAACAATATGTGTACCTCAACCTGACATTCTTTTGGGATACCAAAGCTATGTAACTTTTGTCCTCTGCCCTCCAACTATCATGTGTTAAGAGTGATAAAATCAATACTTAAGAGAACAGCAGCTGTTGAGCTAGGGTTAAGAAGTATCATCCATGCTGCTAAGATACGTAGGAACAATTTAACTGTTGGTATGCAGTTTAAGGTTTCAACACAAAGTACACACCTATAGTGTTGGTGTAATAATGGCAAAGTTGCCTTCACAATCTTATAAATAAATAATATTAATAATTCAAAAAAAAACAAAAAATGGGCTAGTGGAGTGGCTCAAGGCTCAAGCCCTGAGTTCACACCCCAGTACCACAAGGAAAAAAAAAAAAAGATTCATAGATCTGGCTTTTATAGCATGGAGTGAACTCCAGTCAGACTCATAAAAATCCCAAAAAAAGGTTTTAATGTAGTTGTATGAGTTTGGGCTAAAAGTAACAGTTTAAGAATAGGGAGGAAAGGATGCCAGCTTTCTACGGTCAACAGGTGGGCAGCTGTAAGTATGAACCATAAAAAGTCATTTATATAGAACATCACACACTTTTTTCGTGACATTCCCTGAACAATACAGGACAACATTGTATTAGGTATAAAATAACCTAGAGGTGCTTTAAAGTGCACAGGAAGGTGTGCATTGGTTCATATTGTAGACCAGAGTCGAGGGGCTGTGGATTTTGCAGAGGCCCTGGAACCGATCCCTATGGGGACCCAGGGACAACTGTAGAGTAGTTGTGAAGTTAAGTGACTTTCTGTCTGCCTAGACTGGGCAATCCTAATGTTCTGATAGATTTTTTTTTTTTTAAATCCTAACGTAGAAATTGAACTGTGTTATTCTGAATCTTTGAAGATAACTGACATCAACATTCTTAAAAATTTAACATTTAAACAAATTAGTTTTGAATTAGCATACATTAATACAAGGGGATTTCATTGTGATAATTCCATACATGTGTATAGTGTTCCCTGAACAAGTTCACCCCCATCCCCCCATTATATCCCCATCCCCCTCATTTCCTTCCCACCTTTTCAAACAGTGTCTAGTGGGTTTCATTATACTGTCTTCATATGTATGTATACAATAAACTTCAATCACTTAACCCCGCAGTATATCCTTTCCTTTCCCTTCCACCCTCTTGCTGGTCCCCTCCCACCCCCGGACAGTCCCCGTAAGCACATTTTCTCAGGAATATCTAGAAAAATCCATGGGAACCAACAAGACACTGTAAGATAACCAGTTGGATGAAGATGATGGAAAGGCAGCCTGGACCACTGGCTCCCCATTTTTCAGAGACATTTTCAGAGACCTAGAGGCTTTGCCTTCCATCCACTTTTCAGTTTATTATAAAGGATACAACCCAGAGACAACCAAATGGAAGAGATCCATGGGGCACAGTGTGGAGGAGGACGTGGTGCAGAGCTTCTGTCACCTCCTGTGGATCCAGCCCAGCTGGAACACACTGCAGAAGCCAGGAGGTCTCTGAATGGAAGAACTCAAACAAGATGCAGGAGGGAGGCACTTCCGCCTGCCTGCTTGGGGACGAGGCTGCCAAGGTGCAGGGGCTGTTTGCTGTGGTTGGGGAACGAAGGTTGAGGCGTGCGAGTCCACTGTGAGCTCTTCTCAGCCCCTTCTTGGGTGAGTTGTTTCTTCTTTCCCCATCCCTGCTCCCTCAGGCCCCAGAGCTGCAGCATCCGTGTGTGCCACAGGGGACCAGGGGCAGTGAAGCCCCTCTCTAGTGAGGTGCCGGAAGAGTTGGTGAGGGCAGGTGGCAGGCTGGCCTCAGCTCCTTGACTCCTCTACTCCACTTGTCTCTCTGAGCACCAAAAAACTGAACCCCAACCAAGGGAGAAAAATTCTCAGAAGAGTGTGGCCTCTAGGCCATGGGAGACAGAGGGTGTCCCGGGAAGGTCACTTTGTAAGGGGACTGTCCGGAATGGACATTGCCAATGCTCCAGGCTTTGTGCCCTAGAGCATAACTCGTACCCCTAAACTTCACCAGGAATGTCCCAAGCTACTGAAACAAGAGCCTTCCACACTGTGCTCAGGAACAGACAAGATAACTGTACCCGGGGGAACCCTGACAATGTGTCTTTCACTTAACTAACAAAGAACTTGAGCCAGAATCTGTAACTGACAGGCAAACTCAATGGGGTTTTGTTTGGCTGGTTCCTTATCTTAAACTTTTGGAAGTGCATTGCCTAAGCAGGGAATATGTTTTCCAGAGGCCACAGACCCCACCACTCCCTTTTGTCCAACACCTAGTCTGATTCATTTATGCTACATGAGCATTTGAGTTTGCCAGCTTGATTCCTCCTGCCAAGCATGGGTTCCCCTAGACCATAAGCCACATGTTCCCTATTTAGGAATTCCAGACAGGGTGGGGCAGGAGACAGATCAGACAATAACTGGCATGTGCGAAGCCAGTTGAGTTTTCTTTCAGTGACTTGTCATAGAAGGGTCTCCCACCAGAGCCCATGGGAAAATAAATAGCTTCTGATTAGGCTCAGATAACCACATCAGAGGGAAGCCCTCAGCACATCTATTCATTTAATTGCCTGGTGGTGGCTGTGTGGCTAAGCAGCCTGGTGAATCTATAGGAGATGGGCTAACTTTAGTCAGTCTCCACACTTTATTTATGGACATGACAGCTGACAGCAGGTTGGTTTCCCTCCTTGGATCTCATCTACCCCCAAGGTTGTAACAGGTACTCGAAAGCTGCTGTTGCTAAAAAGCACTGACTCCTTCTTTGGGCCCATAAAGTAACTAAAAGCAAGAGAAAAGCCTAACATCTCTGTCTCCATATTGCATGTTTTTGCTCTGAGCCATTCGCCTTGCAGCCTGGATTCCACCTTGGAATCCAGTAAGGACCAGGGCTAATCCAAAAACATCTTTACAATCGGACCTTTGTAGGACAGGCCATCTGCCAAGCAGCAATGACTCTTATTGTAACAAGGCCCCACTTAACCAATTCTAAAACAATTAGCTACTGGATCAGCTGTGACCACCCCATGACCACCAGAACACACCTGGGACTGGGACTGCTTAATAACTACCCATACCTTCCCCCACCCCCTCCCCGCCACTGGCCCCAAGTTCTTCCTCCTCTACTTAAGCCTAAAGCCAATGCCTTTCAGGGAAGATGGGCTGAGATGCTCTCTTGCCTCTTCCCAAAGTGTACTGGCCACATCAGTTAACTCTCCTTTCTCTGACCTCCACCATTTCTTGTCTTTTTATTTGGCTTAGTGAAGTAAGTGACAGAACTTGACCAATGAATTTCAGGAGTTTGGGCCCAGAGCCTAAAAATTCTGTAACATGACCCCAAATTTCTGGAGAAGGAGACAGTAACTTGAATGTGGGTGACAAGAACAAGGGAGGTTACACTTATGTGAGGAAAAAAAAGTCACACTGCCCACTCACTGTATCTTTCCATTTATATGAGGGACATAGGTAGAGAGACTTAGATTTGCAGAAAGGAAAAAAACAGCCAAAGTATGAAAGGGAATGGCAACCATCAGCTCAGGCAGATGTTGCCATGGAGATAGACAAACCCATGTTGACAGTCTTCATTTTTAAGAGCAGCGAAGAGATTAAGTTTTAAGTGAAATCACCTGGGTTTTAAAACTTGGTTATATTAGTCAGCTCTGCATCACTATAAGAAAATACCTGGCATAGGCAATTTACAAAGTAAAAAGAGGTTTATTTATTTTGGCTCATGGTTCTGGGGGTTCAAGGTCAAGATTAGGCAGTCCCATTTGTTTGGACCTCTGGCAAGGGCAGAACATCATGAAACACATATTGGGGGGAACAGAGACAGCAGGGTCCCAATTCCTTTTCAGGGTCACACATCCAATGACCCAAGGACCCCACCTCTTAAATGTCCACAGCATCTTCCCATACTGCCATCCGGGGGCCCAAACCTATGGACCTTTGGGGAGCACTGCCCATGTTTAAACTATAGCAGTTCTGTCAACACTCCCACACTACATCGGAAGTGTCTAATCCAGCCATGACTGTGTGACAAAACTCATACAGCAAGAGCTACAGCCATTGGACGACAGCCAGCTCAGGACTGCAGTCCCTGAGAGAAGGAAGCACATCAGCTGAGCCCTGAGTGTCCTTTGGCTCTTGACCCAAGACAATGTCCTGACCGCAGCAGAGGAGGAGCCTGGTGGGCCTGCTGTGAGAGCTGAGAAGGCAGAGGTCAGAGTTTGGAGCTGTTGAAGCAGCTGAAACTTAAGGAGTTGGGTAACAGAGGAGGGACTATGCAAATGGGAATCACAGATATAGGGCTGGGAGTTAGATCAATAGGAAAAGATCCAGCCGAGACCAGTTGACACACAATTGAAAGCCAAGCCGAGACACCAAAGGACACACGGAGTTGGGAGACGTTCAGGTTCTGACCCAACCAAAGTAAGAGATGTCTTTAAGACATTCAGCTGAGACCCTGCCATCCTACATCTCCTGAATAAGGACCATGTCCTAGAGATGTAGCTCTCACTGAGTGTGGAGGTAATTTTGCCCCTCTCCCAAAGGACAGACTTTTTGACTGTCATCACAGGAAGTGCTGCCACCTAGTGGGCAGAGACGGTGAATGCTGCTAAACATCCCACAGGGCACAAGCTAGTCCTCCACAAGAAAGAATTCCAGCCCAAGTATTCACTGTATCAATAGTGTCAAGGCTGAAAAATCCCACTTTAGAATAAGAGCTTCTCTAGATCCCTGTGGCAACCGCTAGCCAGCCTTCCAGACAGCCCCCAGTGATGTCCACCTCCTACTGTCATATCCCTGTATAGTCCTCTGAATATTCATACCCTGTGTAGTCCCCACAGAGAACCCCCAGTGGCAGGAACAGAGGTTGCTGGGCAATGGCCAGCAATGAGCAGAGCATGTGACATTGAGACAACAAGCATGTGAGTGAGATTGCAAGTATGTTCTGTAGCCTCAGTCAAGCCTTTCATGACACAACCAAAATGACCTCCTGACTGCAATCTCCTGAGAGACCCTGGGCCAGAACCACTGAGCTAAGACACTCACAGACTCCTGAGCCTCAAGAATAGTGTACCAATGAATTTTTGTTGTTGTCATTGTAGGGCACTAATTTTTGATGGTTTGTTACACAGCAGTAGATAACCAATGCAACCTTCCCTTAGCAAAGCCTAAGACTAAGCTTTGATAAGATCAAGAAGAGATGTCAGTAAATGTATTGCCTGTGAGAATGAGACTCTTTAAATAAAGAAAACATAATCGAGATTCTTTAAAATATCTAACCCACAATGTCCAGCATATAGTAAAGATTACTAGACATGCAAATAAACAAGAAATATGCCTCATATTCATAAAAAAAAAGAGCAGAAAGAGATGCTGAGACCAGGCATGGTGGCACACACCTATAATCCCAGCTACTTGGGAGGCACAGGTAGGAGGACTGAAGCCCAAGACTGGCCCCAGGTGAAAATGTGAGACCCTATCTGAAAAATAACTAAAACAAAAAGTAGGGGTGTTAGGGCATGACTCAAGTGGCAGAGTGTCTGCCTAGTAAGCATGAGGCCCTGAGTTCAAACACTGGTACCACCAAAAAAGGGAAGGGAAGGGAAGGGAAGATATCCTTCCTGAGTAACAAGTTTGAGGCCAGCCTGGGCCACGAAGCGAGATTTTGTCTCAAAAAGGAAGGAGGGAGGGAGGGTATGAAGAAATCCAAATGTTAGAGTTAGCAGACAAGGATTTTAAAAGCGATATTATAAATATGTTGAAGAACTTAAAGACATCGCTTTTGTTTGTGATCAGGCAGGAAATTCCATCAGACACATGGACATTGTGAGGTGGATGAGGCAGCCCATGCCTGCAATCCCAGCACAAGGAAGGCTGAGGTCCAGCCTGGGCTACAGAATGGATTCCAGATCACTCTGGGCTGCATATGAGATCCTGCCCCAAAAAAACTTTTTTAAAGAAAGAAAAGGAAAGGAAAAGAAATGGGAATTATGAGAAAGGGACTTCTATTACTGAAAAGAAAATATGAGAAATCAAAAGTTTACCAGGTTGGCTCAAAGGCAAATTTAAGACATCAGGAGAAAGAGCCAAAGATCCAGAGACAGAGTCATAAAAATTTCCACTCTGAAGAAAAGAGATTTTAAAAATTGCTCAAACATGAACAGAATCTCAGTGGCTATGAGACAATATTATGCAGTCCCATGGGTGCAATTTAAGTCTCAGAGGAAAGGAAGGAGAGAATGGGAAAGAAAAAAATATTTTGAAGAAATAATGATTGAAATTTTCCCAACTATGGTGACAAACATCAACTGGCCAATTCAAGAAGCTAAATGAACCCCCAAGAAGGATAAATGAAAACCACAAGTAGGTACATTGTGGTTGAACTCAGAAAATCAAATATAAAAAGGAAATCTTGAAAAGTAGCCAGACCAGAACGACAAAGTAGACACAGGAGAACAAATGACTGCATCTTCTCATTAGAAATTATGGCCACGAGCTGATCACTGCATGACACTGAAATGACGGGGGGAAAACTATCATCTCAGAATGTTAGACAAACTATTCAAAAATGAGGGTGGAATAGAGTCACTTCAGATTAGCAAAAGCGAATGAATTGCTTGCCAACAGACCTGTACTACAAGAAATGCTAAAGAAGCCAGTGGCAGTGGCTCACGCCTATAAGCCTAGCAACTCAGGAGGCAGAGATCAGGAGGATCACAGTTCAAAGCCAGCCTGGGCAAACAGTTCGACAGACCCTATCTTGAAAAAAACCTTTCACAAAAAAGGGCTGGTGGAGTGGCTCAAAGTGAAAGCCCTGAGTTCAAACCCCGGTGTCCCCCCCCCCAAAAAAAACCCAGAAATGCTAAAGAGAGCTCTTAGGATGAACAAAGAGGACAGCTGGATGGAAACACATGTCTACACAGAGGAATGGCAAGCAGTAAAAACAGGTTCTCGTGGACATTTAAAATATCACCTTTTTCCTTGATTTCCTTAGATGGCAAATGTCCAAATAATACCATTATACAGTGGCATTTATATTATATGGTACTTAAAATTGTGACAACCACAGAGACCACAGGGAGAAAAATGAAACTAATCAGGCTTAAATTACATCAATAATTTAGTGTAAATGAGCTAGATGCTTACTAAAAGGCAGTGATTGTCAGAATAGATTTTTTTAATGTAACGTCAACTATGTGAATATGAAATATAAAGACACAGATAGGTGGTAAAAATAAAGCTGGTGTGTTTATATTAAAATAGAAAAAATAGATGCAAGACAAAGAATATTTCTACAGATAAAGAGACATGTTTCATAACAACAAAAGGGTTAACTCAATAGAAAGTCAGAAAAACCCTAGGGCTGGCAGTGTGACTCAAGTGGTAAGAGCACCGGCCTAGCAAGTGTGAGGCATTGAGTTCAAACTCCAGTACTGTCAAAAAAAAAAGCAGAAATATCCTAACATTGTGCCTAATAATTGAGCTTTGAAATTCACATGTTAAACACTAACCAAAAGAGAGAAATAGACAATTCCCCAGTCATAACACCTCCATCTCAGTAATTTATACAAGGAAACAAACAACAATTAAGGATATAAAAGATTTGAACAACACTATCAATAATCTTAATCTAATCGACATTTTTGAACATCTCATTGTACATCTTCAAAATACATATATTTTCAAGTACACATGGAAAGTTCATCAAAATAAACCATATTTGGGGTCATAATGTAAATCTCAGTAAATTTCAAAGATTAAAATCTTACAGAGTATGTTTCCTGGTCACAGTGGAATTAAATTGGTAATCAACAACAATAAGATACCTAGAAAAACCCTCCAAATATTTGGAAAATGAACAACATACTTCTTAATAACTCATAACAAAGAAGAAATTGGTAGGGGGGCTGAAGATGTAGCTCAGTGGAGGAGTACTTGCCCAGCATAGGTGAAGCCCTGGGTTTAATGCCAGCACTGAAAAAGAAAAAAGAAAGAAATCAGTAGAGAAATTAGAAGATATTTTTTACTGAATGAAAATGAAAACAAATGGATTTAAAGCAGTACCTACAATGAAAATTTATAATTCTAAATGTCCACAGTAGGAAAAAAGCAAATATTAAAAATTACTAGTTTGAATGTACCAAACTCACCAAACTCACAGTAGCAGGAAGGAAATAAGTAATAAAGAGCCCAAATCAATGAAATATAAGACAAGCAAATAGCAGAGCTAAATAATAAAACCAAAAGATCACTCTTTTAAAAGATTAATAGCACTGAAAAAACCTTAGCAAGATTGATCAAGGAAAAGGA
Source organism: Castor canadensis (assembly GCF_047511655.1). Lineage (NCBI taxonomy): Eukaryota > Metazoa > Chordata > Mammalia > Rodentia > Castoridae > Castor > Castor canadensis. Next base: position 66,689,021 of record NC_133401.1, read on the forward strand.
AGCAAATTACAAAGTATCTTTAAAATTATTATTTAACTTTAATTGACCAGTAAAAATCTTTTATAGTTATGATACACAATACTGAACACATGTTCTACATATGTACAGACATTCACACTTAAAATACAGGAAGTGGGAGAGAAGCATCACTACAGACCCTACAGATACTAAAAGACTAATAAAGAAGTATGGCTGAAAAAGCATAAACTCAACAATTTAGATGAAATGGACAAATTACTTAAAACACGTGATTTACCAAAAATCACTCAAGTAAACGTAGAAAAAATAAACAGCCCTACTTTCCAGCATTCTATTGCTTCATAACAAACCTCAAAGCTTAGTAATTTAAAATCACAATTATTTTGTTGTTGCTAAGTTAACTGACCTCAGCTGGGTGGTTCTGTTCCAAATGCTAGGATGACTCACTCCGCTGGCAGCTGGGCCACGCTGGAAGTTCAAGAAGACATTATTCAGCCATCCGGCAGGCCCTCTGTGCTCCCTACGTGATCCCAAACATGACCTTCCTTTATAGCATGGTGGTCTCAGAGTCATCAGACTTCTGACATGGTGGCTGGCTTCAAGAGAGAAAGCAGGAGGTGATTCTAAAATTTGTATAAAAGCATACAAGACCTTAAATTGCAAAACGATTTTGAAAAAACTGAATTGGAAGACTCTAGGTATCTCATTTTCAAACCTCCCTAAAAAGCTACGGCAATCCACATGATAGTAGTCTGGCGGAACAATGATAGACACATAGATCATTGGGACAGAATAACAGCCAGAAATGGAGCCAAACATAAACTCAACTGGTTTTCAACAAAGGTGATATAGCAATTCACTGGAAGAAATGCATTGTTTCCTATTGCTGCACAGCAAATTAGCACAAATTGAGCCACTTAGAAAAACACTGATTTATTATTTCACACATAATTACATATCTCATATATTTCCATCAGTCAGATGCCCTGGCACAGTACCCCCAGGTTCTCTGGCTAAAATCAAGCAGCCAGTCGGCCCACGTTCTCACATGGAACTTGGACTCCTCTCCCAAAAACATTCCTGTTGGTTGTAGGACTGAAGCCCTTAGTTCCAGCCAACAAGAGAATCTCTCTCACTCTGAACCTCTAGCACCTTTCAAGGTCAGGCCAAAGGAGGATAATCCTCCTTTAGATTAACTCAAAGTCAGATGACTAAAGACCTTAATTACACCTGCTACCTAGCACTGCATAGTGACAGGAGTGATGACCCTCATATGCACTCACTCACCCCACTCACATTCACAGGGAGGATGGTGTACGAGGAGGCTGCAATCTCGAAGGCTGTGCTGGTTTTCTAAGGCTGCTGTAACAAATTACTACAAACACAGTGGTTAAAATACTACAAATTTATTATCTTACAGCTCTGTATTTCCAAAGTCCAAAGGGTCTAGGTGTCAACAGGGGTGCATTATTTTCTAGTGAACATAAGATAATCTGCTTCCTTGCTCTTTCCAGTTTCCAGAGGCCGCTGTACTCCTTAGCTGGTGGTTCCTCCTCCATCCTCAAAGTCAGAAGCAGGGAGCCAAATTCCTAGCCCATTACATCTCTCCAACTTCTCTTCTGCTTCCCTGTTCCACATTTAAGGATCTTTGTGACTCCATCAGACCACCCCCCCTCAAATAATCCAGATATTAGTGCTGAGGTAAGCCTATCAGCAACCTTAATTCTATCTGCTACCTCAATTCATCTTGCCATCTAATGTGATATTCCAAGTACCATGGATTAAGATGTTCGCTGAGTCATTACTCATCCTATCCCAAGGGACAACTAAAAATTCTTTCTACCACTGGAAATGATAGTCTTGGTTTTTTATTAACTAATTGTACAAAGGGGTTTCATTGTGATATTTCATTTCATTGTGATATGGCCAAAGGACATTTCAGTATAATGTCCTTTGATCAAATTCACCCCCTCTTTTATTCTTTCACATTTCCTCTACCCTCTTTTTACAGTTTTAGTGGGATTAATTATACTGTTTTCATACACACATGTACGCTACTTCAGTCACTCCCCCAGAGAGCGTTTTCATCAAGAGGTGCTTGATCAACTGGACACCTGCATGAGGAAAAATAAATTCGTACCTCACACAAAAATTAATTAACTAGAAAATAGATATAGATATAAAAACTATAAGAAGATACACAAATGACCAGCAAGAACGTTCGAAAACATTCATCATGATTAGTCATTGGAAAATGCAGATCAATCCAGGAGACGCTACTTCACATCCACAAAGATGGTTATTAATTAAAAGAAAGGGGGAAGAGAGAGGCATGGGTTGAAGGATGGAAAGGAAGGGAAGGGAGGAAAGGAAAGGAGGAAGGAATGAAGGAAAGAAGGGAGGGAGGAAGAAAAGGAGGAAGGGGGAAGAAGGGAAGAAGGGGGAGGAAGGGAGGGAGGGAGGGAGCAGGTAGGAGGGAGAGAGGGTGAGCTGGCAAGAAACTGGTGGAGAAATTGGAACCCCAGCGCATGACTGGTAGAATGTAAAATGGAGCAGCCACTGTGGAAAACAGTATGGTGGTTTCTCAGTTAGACATAGTTATCACATGACTCAGCAATTCTACTCCTGGGATTACAGCTGTCTGAGTCCATATTCTGTTGCTATGACAGAAAACCTGAGAGTGGCTAACTGATAAAGAAAAGATGTTTTTTTAGCTCACAGTTCTGACTCATTCAGTCTCCAAAGAAAGACATTAATACATTCATGAGGGCAGAACCTCCAAAACCTAATTACCTCTCAAAGGCCCACCTCCCAATACCCTTTCACTGTCAATTAAATTTCAACGTGAAGTTTTGGCAGGGGTAAACCATATCCAAACCATAGTAATACCAAAGGAAATTGAAAGCATGCGTTCACATGAAAATTCATCCACGAATTTCAGAGACACATTATCCATAATAGCCAAAAAGAAGAAAAAAATCCAAACGCCCATGAACTAATGAATGGCTAGACCAAACACTGCCTACGCAGGCAGTGGTATAGCACTCCATCAGAAAGAGGAAGTACTTCCACATCCTATTATATAAAAAGACAAATTCAAAGACGAAATACCAAAATTAGAATTAGATAGTGGTGATCATTGTACAATGTAGTGAACACACTAAAAATCACTGACCCGTGCACTTTCAGATGGTAAATGTTGTGAACTTTATAACTCAGTAAAAATGTCCTGGGAAAAGGCTGTGTGATCACGACTCGTGGTGTTTAGCAATACCTCCCTCTATAAGAAGACAATCTGAAAGCTGAAATACCCAAATTATTACTGCTCAGCATTTTGATGGTAGGGAACATAACTTTGAACCCCCATTAAGTGAAAATGTTGTCTTTCAAAAAGATAAAATCTCATTTTTCTCATCAGTAGACCTGTATTACAAAACAATGCTGCTGAATTGTCATAGGAAGTCCCGTCAGAAGCAAAGTCCCTCACTTGAGACCTTCTGGAAGGTGGAAGGCAGTTTTACTCATCCACACTTTGAATGGTAACTGAGCACCTAGGAGGTGGCAGGGAATGTGCGTGGGGCTGAGTGGAGCACAGGCCAGAGATCTGGGGAGGTGAGTCAGAGGCTACCTCAGAGTCCAAGCAGGAGAGCACCATGGCTTGGGCCAGTGGTAGTGGTGAGGAGGAGAAAGCACCTCTGGGAGGTGAAATAAACAGGAGTTGGGAACTATTTAGACAAGGGCAGTGATGAGCCAGGCTGTCCAGGAGACTTCCTCTATGACAAGGTCAAGGGGAAGAGCCAGCACCTTCAAATCAATAATTTGTTCCTTGGGCACCACCCTTTGTACTCCTTCTTCCTGTCCCAGCTACCAGCATTCAGAGTCCCCCTCCTCTGTGGCATATGTTAGGTTTAATAGGTTCTAGCAAAGAGGCCTCCTGGAAAGCTCAATCCCAGAGCATCTGCTCTGGGCTCTGCCTGCACAAAGCCCCCTCTAGATCCTAGATGCAACAACTGGAGGATTTGCTCCCACGGGAAAAGTAAGTTCAAGTTGTGGGTCAGTTGAGATGTGAAGTGCAAGTCCAAAGCTAAAGGAGTCATAGACTCATCAGCCTCTAGATGACCTGTGACATGGCCTGTAAATGGTATCAACTGAAAGGTGAGGACTGAGCTCGGTGTAGAGATTGTATAAGGCTGAGTGAGACAGAAAAGGGGGACTGAGAAGAGGTAATCAACAGGGTAAAGAGAAAAGTAGCAGAGCGCTGTGTCAGGGACGCCAAGATCATTAAAGAAAGAAACTGCTCTAAGAGCAGAGGAATTCCATGTTGGGGGAGGGGATGCCTATGAGCTTAGAATTGAGGGCTGAGGTGTGTCCATTGAGTGGAGCCATGTTGGTCACTGCTTATCATACACGAGTACCAGGGAGCACACAATCTTCAGACCACCAGATCCATGGATAACCCATCATGCTGACCTTGACCAAGGGCATAGACCATCACCCCAGGGGGGGCTGCCTACCTGCCAGAAAGGAGACACTCCTCTTGCATGCCTGGTTACCCTGTGGTCCCCACTTATGATAAGTTTTGGTAGGGAGTCTAGATACTCTGCAGACCTTCAAGTCTCTCTTGCTCAATGACCACGTTGGGTGGAGTCTACCAGTGTCCATGATTCCTTGACTTCCTTTTGAGAATTACCAGGGTTACTTGTCCCCAGTCCTAGCAACCCCAGTGGGAGATGAGTGGCATGGTTGCAATGCTTCCTGGAAGACCTAGACCAGAGGCCCTCCCTACCCACCCACTGGAGTGAGTAAGCCGGGAACAGGAGCCTTGAGCTCCTAACATCCCGTTAAGGTGGGGACAGAGAAAGACTGGAAAGGACCGACCCCTTTTGGATAAGGGAGTCCCCAGCTGCACCAAGCTCTCCCATCTCTAGCTTGTTCTCCACCCCTCAAATTGAGGATCGTTCTCAAAATAAACAGACCCAGGCCTCACAGTCCTTCCATTTGAGCCCTCTCACTCTGCAGCCAAGAGCTGACCAGAGTCCCAGCCAGGCTCTGTCTGGACTCCCACTGACCACTGTTTTCATTCCCAATGAAAGAGATCCTCTCCCTTCTTGTTCTGAGAACCTACTCCTTCCCCTCCAGCATGGTCATCACGCACCCTCAACTCTCCTTTTCCAACCCAAAGTTGGAGAGACCCAGTACAGTGACTCCTCCACTATGGGGGAAATTTATCTCCAAGACTAGTAACAGACAAGTTCCAGTTGGCTAGCTCTCATCCATGAAATATCTTGGCCCATGGACTCCAAAATCAGACCCGAAAAAAAATCTCTGGGAATTTGAAGACACCCCATCTGCTAATTCCCTGGTTCCAGAGTGGTTTCACAGCTCATTAGAACTCCCAAGCCTGGCCTGGCCTGGCCTCCCTAATGAGCCTAGTACTTCCTCAGCCCAGGAAGTGCTCCTGCTCTAATAAGTTTTCCTCAGCCGCAAACGCACACACCATGGGTTAAGAGCAAGAAATTAGCATTGCTGGTGGATCCCAATTTTAATAAACCCACGCAAGGACTCTTCTAGCTCCACTGAGAACATGCCATCTGTCACAGGGGCTGGGGAAGGTGTGGAGTGGGACAGGACAGTGGGGTGACCTAGAACAGGTACACGTGATCTCTCCCACCTGGGCAGCATTCCTCTCTGTCATGCTTCCTCAGCTGCACTCAACATGAACAGCCCCTGCGCTGAGCCTGGCTCCCACCAGGGCTGTCCAACCAGAAGCTCCAGCCACATTCCAGGCAGCAAGACAGAGTACAGAGGCGGAGAGGTCCAAGTGTACCTCCAGGAAGCAATAACAGCAGGAGGATGGGGACTCCAGGGGACATTGCATCTGCTCCCTTCTGGGACAGTAACTGCTCTGAAAACTCACCTTGAGAGCACACACCATCCTGGCACACTTGAGTCCAGGAGTTGGAGGCCAGCCTGGGTAACTTAGCAAGACCCCGTTTCTAAACAAGGCAAAGAAGAAAACAAGCCACCAGACCTGCTTGTGGAAGTGCCAGGCCCTCTATGAGCCCTGTGGCTAGGGCCTGGCCATGCTGGATAGCCCTGTTTCTCTGGTATTCTCAGATCAGGGTGGACCAAGTGCCACTGCTCCAGTCCAGGTGGCAGTTCTGAGAGGAGGCCACAGGGGATGCCGATAGCCTCAACCTTCTTTGTGGACCCCTGTGTGCTTACCTCAGCCTGTGCTGGGAACTCTAGGGAGCCCAGACTCAGGCTTGAGCTCTGAGTCTAGGGACCCACTCCACTAATCGTCTTCTCTGCCTGGGTGGGGGTGGGGGGAGTACTTGCAAGTTCAGCCCGGCGTGGCCACACGGAGACTGAGCTGGTACCATGTCTGCCCATGACCACCATCTGTACAGCTCCTCACAGTTGGTGACTTGTGTTTCTTACCCACTCGGGAGGCTGGCTTGGGAGCCCTGTTCTGGAAAGCTGTGTTCCCTGGAGACTTAAACCTGGAGCCCAGCATCAGGACACTGTGTGCATGTCTATTCCAGAGCAAACAGCTCTTGCCTCTTGGGCCTCTTGCCAGCCTTTGATTCATGCATCTTAGAAAATAAGACATATTTTCACACCGTTTGCCATGTTTCTTCAGGGGAAATGTGTTTAACTGACTGGCTCAGAATGCCCTCCCATCAACCGGGCAGCGGCTCAGCCTCCTCCAAATTCTTCTCAATCTTTCCTGGGTCGGGGTCAGAAGCCTCGAAGCCCATTGCACAGTAAAAGGAAGCAGGACCTCTGCCTTCCGTAGGAGAACTGCTCCTGGAGCATTTAGTCTTGCCTCAGAGCCCTTCCCCCACCATGTTGCTTCCATAGTCCTGAGGCTCAGGCAATTAAAATAAAATATCCTTACAGTCTCTATGTTTACTAGAGCAGCTGGGGATGAGCTAGGCAGGATTGTCTGTATTGCATAAAGGAAAAGAACAAAGAATTAGGAATATGGAATACGTTCAAATGTCTTAATTAGTGCTTCCATCTGTAAAAAAAAAAAAAAACAAACTTTTTTCATCACTAAGGGCCACTCCCAGAGACCTATGCTGGGAAAGCCAGTCTCCAAAGTCCCAGTGCAGATAGTAGCAGTGACATTGTAGCTCAGCTTTTGTTCCCAGAAGGCCAGGCTGCCTAGAGGCAGGCCCACCCACAGGAATGCCAGGACCCTAAAGCAGCAGACACAACAGGGCTCCCAGGCTGGGTCCAAGCAGAGAGAATAGGCACAGCCTGTGAGCCGATGTGGTCAGCGAGGAGGCAGGAGCTGTGTGCAGGACCGGGATGGGGCACCGGCGGTTCTCACAACGGGGTGAGTTCTGACTGCAGCCCTTGCCACACCAGGTGCAGACACTGGGCACTGCTGGGAAAATTCCTTCCCCTCCTGGCCTCTTCCTCGCCCTTCTGAAGGCCTGTTTGGATCCCCTCACAGCCTCTGCTAAAGCCTGAGCACCCAGAACCCAAACAATGGGTGCAGCCCAGAGACTTCCTTTTATCTTGGGGCTACACTTTCACCCCACCAGGCTGCCCCAGAGTCCAGGCACCAGGGCTGGGTTTTTTTTTTTTGGGGGGGGGGGGTTGTTGAATGGACAGAGAGGGAGATACTAAGCCAAGCTCCAGGGTCAAAGGGTCAGACTGAGCATGTGCCCTCACCCTGGTCCTACCTGTCTGTCCACTCGTGCCTCCATCTTTATAGGGCCATGATCCCAGACAGTGTCATAATAAACACAGCTCTGTGTCCTGAGTCCAGCCTGACACTAGGCCCTGGACCAAGCCCCAGCACTCTGTTGTATTCTGTATCTCACTTTAGCCTCATGTAACCCCATGGGGCAGGGGTTATTAACCCCACTTTTCAGAAGACAAAATCAAGGCACAGAGAAGAGAGCAACTATCTGTACCAACCAGTAGATAGCAGAGCCAAGATTTGAACCCTGGTCTCTCTGAGTCCCGAGAGCTCTGAGCCCTGCAGCAAACCGCACACATCTCATGCTGCTCCTTCAGCCAGAAGCTGTCCTTAGCCTCCCACACTTCGCCCAGCTACCCTGGACTTTGGGGGGACCCTGAACCCACATCTGTACTCCTCCACTTTCTCCTCCCACAATTCCCTGCTTCCCAGCCTCTGAGCCCCAATCCAGCATGGGCCTGAATCAGAGCAGAGAGTCAGTAAATACTGGCTGACCTCAAATGAATGAAGGATCTTAAACAACAATGACTCTCTTAAGACCAAAGAAATGAGAGAGGAAGAAATCAGCTTGACACAAGTAGCCTCCGGCTTCCAGCTTGTCCGACTTAATGGTTCACGAAGTTTCAACTATGAAAAAATAATTCTCTCCTATAGCACATCCTGATCTAGCACTGGATAGAGCCCTCTAAACTGGGTTGAGCCAGTTCCCTACTTTTATGGATCTGATGTCTTCGGCTTTGGAAAGAAAACGTGAAATATATTGGACCCTTGGAGCAGGACTCTCCCAATAGCCAAGCTTCTGGAATACCTGAGCTTTTTTTTGGAGCCAATGAACTTGATGAGCATCGACGAGAAGAATCAGGCAATGCCCAGGCCCTGGAGGAGCTCATGGAAGAGAAGGATGAAAACTTAGACGATTACCAAGAGCTGTGGCGAACACTTGGCTAAAAGCATGTAGGAGTTACTGCATTGTCCCCGAGTCGTGGTGGGGAAGAAGTAGCTAACTCAGAACTGGGGCCAGAGTAGGAGAGTGAATGGGGCTGCTTTAGAGAGGAGAAGACATTTCACATGATCTTGAAGGCAGATTTATTCAGTCATCCTAGACAGGATATTCTACACAGAGGGAGCAGCGTGAACAAGAGCGAACTGACGGAATTATTGGCATATTGAGGTTATAGATGGGTCATCAATAAGATGGTGTAACCGGGCACCAGTGGCTCACGCCTGTAATCCTAGCTACTCAGGAGGCTGAGATCAGGAGGATCATGGGTCAAAGCCAGTCCAGGCAAATAGTTCGTGAGACCCTATCTCAAAAACTCCATTACAAAAAAGGGCTGGTAGAGTGGCTCAAGCAGTAAGAGTGCTGCCTACCAAGCGTGAGGCCCTGAGTTCAAACTCCAGTATTGCCAATAAATAAATAAATAAATAAAAAGATGGTGCATAAGGCCTGTTGTGGCATCTTTTATTTATTTTTTTTGGGGGGGATGTGGTACTAGAGTTTGAACTTGGGACCTCGCACTTGCTAGGCAGATGGTCTACCACTTGAGCCACACCCCCAGTCCTTTTCACTTTAGTTATTTTTTAATCAGGTCTTGAACTTATGCCCAATCCGTCTTTATGCTTCCCATGTATCTAGGACGACAGGCAATCACCACCGCGCCTAGCTTTTGTTGATTGAGATGGGATCTCTCGAACTTTTTTGCCCAGGTTGACCTCAAACTGTGATCCTCCCAATCTCCGCCTCCCAAGTAGCTCAGGTCACAGGTGTGAGCACCTTGCCTGGCCTCCAGGCATCTTTTGAGCTGTAGACAATGCTTGCTACCACTCCAGCCAGCCCATATTGCACTCCCTTTGTATTTCTCTCTTTTCCTTTCCTTTTTTCTTTTTTTTTTTTTTTCATTTTTATTAGGATACATTTATTGTGCAGGGAAGGTCATCGTCACCATCTGCCCCCAATCCCTCCCTGCCCCATGTAAAGCAATTGCAAGAAGTTTCATTGTTCTATTTTGTATATGTATATGGACTCCATCAACAATATTCCTTCACCTTCATCTCCTTTCCTTTTTTCATGTACTCATCAGATTGTCATTTTTTCCTCTTACTGCAATTATTAATCTATTGATTGATGGGATCACTTGACTTTAAGGATGTTTAGAGGTGAGCCGCTCAGTGCAGGATCTCCTGGAAGACACTGACGAATCAAGTCCCAGCACCTACCCCTACATCAAACAAAAAGACGATAGCAGAGGGACACCAGGAACAACTGAGGAAGGGGGAGAAGCCAGGTGCTATGCTTTAAATAGGACTTGAGAGTGTACCCCAAAGTCTCATGTGCTACAAGTCTGGTCCCCAGTGTGGTACTGTTGAGGTGGTGCAACCTTTAAGAAGTGGGACCCAGTGGAAGATAATTAGGTAAGAGGGGTAGGGGAAGTAGCTCTCAGAAGGAATTAATGTAGGTATAATGGAACTGGATTAGTTCCTGAGAGAGTGGGTGGTTATAAGGAAACCTGGAACCTCCTCCGGATCCCCCTGCTTGGGCCAGTCCCCTTTGTACTTTTCTATCATGCTGTGATCAGCCATGGGCCCTCACCAGGATGCTGGTACCATACTTTTTGGGGATCCAGGGGCCAGAATCATGAGCCAAAATAAACCTTTGTATAACTTTTCCAGCCTCAGGCGTTTTGTTATAGTAACACAAAATGGACTGAGATAGGGAGGGGGAGGCCTTGAAGTCCGAGTCTCTAGTGGAGTAAATGGGAGTGGGAAACACACGGTGGACATATTCACGCACTGACTCACGCACTGACTCACTCACAGTTCATTCATGCACACAAATGCCCTGCATTTTGCTGTACTCCTTGGAAGTCAGCTGACCCAACATGACAGAAGTGTATTTCATTAAACGCCAATCGATCGACTGTGCTTCCTCTCTGCCCCACAGGTCCAGGTGGTCCCAGCTCCCCTATCACCAGCTCCCAACTACTCTCCTCACTCAGGGTTCCCTTCTCCTGCCCATGACCCTCTGAGCCGCGTCTTCATTCGGCTCCCTCTGTTCTTCCCAGTGGTAGTGCACCCCTGTCCTGCTGGGATTTTCACACCTCCAGACTCTGAAGGGTCAGAGTTCAGAAAGTCTCAGAGATGGCAGAGGGGGATGTCTGATGCCAGGCTGAGTCTCCTGGGTCCCTGGCCAGCCTGGCATGCTTGGATATCACTTTTTGGTCCTCTTCTTCAACCCCTGAGCCCTGCCATTGGCTGAGACGGGTCACTGGGTCACCTTTCCCCAGAGAGTCAAGGATTGGCACCAGAGAGCATGTGGAGACTAGAAAGGCCCCTGGTGCAGGCCAGGCAGGTGTGCAAGTGTGCGTCCCCCACACGCCTGTCCCCATCACAGAAGAGGGAGTCCAATCTGAGACTGCTCAGAACAAAGTGGTGGGACTGGGAGTGACTCTGTTCCCTTTCTTCCCTCGGGCTGGGCTGCCTTCTGTCTGAGCTGATGGGAGGCAGGAGGGGCTGGAGGAAACAGACACAATGCAGGCCGGCCCAGAAGCCTGAGCCTGGCTCTGTGGATACTCTCTGGTTGCAGCCTTTGCCAGGACAGGACCTTAGGTCGGGTTGACACGACAGCCAGGAGTTCTCCCAGTTCTTCTCATAGATACTCACCAAGTTTATTGAAGCCCATAGAAGTTTGAATCATTCAAGTTCAGGTATTCCAGAAATCTGGCTAGTGAGAGAACTGTGCCCTACAGGGTCGATATTTTTCACATTTTCCTTTGAAAGTTGAAGACGTTCAACTTCTCCCAAGGCCAACATGATAGGCCACAGCTGGTCCTGGCAGAAGATTGAGGAGTGGAGAGCCAGATCCAGGCTCTTGCCCAGAGCCCAGTGCTTAACTGGGCCCAGCCCCTGAGGTCACCATCAGGGGCAGGGCCAACTGCTAAAGAAGTGACAACAATACTCTGCTGGTGGCCCGAGCCAGGTCAGAGTGTCCGGGAACCAACTCAGATGCCAGTGGCCAGGAGAAGCTGGCTCTGTCCCTGCCCGAAAGAGTGAAGTTGTTTCAGTGCAATGGAAAAAACAACACTCAAAGGAACAGGACACTCCGCCAGGTCTGCAGTCACCATCCTGTCCTTCAGGCTGGCCAGCTACCAGCAATTAGAAGGTCTCATCATAGCTTCGTCACCCTCCTGGGAAGCTGGCCGCCTGACAGCCTTCCCAAGGATGGGAGGGTAAGCCATCAAAGAAAGAACCAGCAGGAACCTGGCATCCATCTGATACTGCTCCCTGGCTTTCCTGACCTTTCCCAGCAACCCTTGCACTGGGTGTCAGTTTCACCATCTATAAAATGGGCACATTTATGCAACGGCCCTGTGTGAGCACCAGATGCAATAGCACAAATAGAAGTGCAGGAAGCATGAGTCCCACTTGCTAGATCCAAATCTAATCCAAAATCCGAAATGCTCCAAAATCCAAAACACACTGCCCCAAGTGTCAGTCCATAGCTGACTTCACATGAGGAGGTCAAAGTCAAACCACAAGTGCACCAAAAATATTGTATAAAATTACCATCAAGCTATGTGTGTAAGGTGTAGATGAAACATAAATGAATCTTGTATCTAGACTAGGGTCCCGTTCCCAAGATATTTCACTAAATCTATGCAAGAATTCCAAAATCGGATAAAATAGGAACTCTGAAACATTCTGGTTCCAAACATTTCTCTTTGGGATATTCAGCCTATTTTATCAGAAGACACTTCAATCCTTGAAACTATTGCCTGGCCAAGCTCTGCCACCTCGACACAAATAATGACCTTGAAAACCAAAGACCTTCTCCACCAGGAGTGGGCAGATGGATGGGCTCTGGGAAGGTAGACCTAACTAAAGGTGGCATTGTTGGCTCCAGAGAGCAGAGCCACAGGTCATGGCCACTTCCTGGATGCCAAATCCCAGCCCAAGCCTTGGCTTGAACATGACAGCAAAGAACCCTGATGCTGGGGAAGGTGGTGCACACCTGTAATTCCAGCACTTGGAAGGCAGAGGCGGGAGGATCGTGACTTCAAGGCCTGATTGGGCTACATAGCAAGACTTTGCTTCCCAGAAGAAGGTTCTAAACTTCACTGATGTTGTCATCTATACCCCACTTACTACGCCTCCTCCGGGGAGGAGGAAGAGATCCAATTTAGCGCTTAAGTTGAGAGCAACAGGAGGAACGCAGGACGGGGAAGTGACCCTTCTGGACTCTTGTGAGCTACACTCCAAACAGGAGGGGCTCTTCATGTCCCCTGCACTCAAGCTTGAGTCCACACAGCTTGTGTGGTCCCTACCTGCCACAGCTCTCCTCACACACCTCCAGCCTCAGAGGCAGGGGCTGGACTCACATCCAAGTCCTGCTAATCAGCACTGCGGTAGGCCCTGCACTGCTCGGTTTCTTGGTGGGTCTTGAGACACAGCCTCAGAATACAAATCCAAAAGAAAGGGTCCTGGGTTATGAGCACGGGTATGAGCGATTCTGTCCTAACACCTTACTTCAGTTCTCCTCCTCCACAAGGCGCCAGGGAGGGGAGCACCTGGCTCAGGCCTGGAGGGCCGGGGCTGGTGGGAAGGTGGAAGTCCATTCAAACACAATGTGCCTTGATCCACCCCAAAACCCCGTGTGAACTGCTCCCTAGCATCTCACCTTTACTCTCACCTGCCCTCCCTCCCACCTGTCCTCCCTCCCACCTGTCCCCACTCCCACCCCACCCCCACCTCCACTTGCTGAGTCTTGTTGCTGACACAGGCGGGTCAGGTGAGACAGCCAGGTGAGGTGAGGCAGGTATGAGAGATCTCAGTTGAGCTGGGCCAGTAAAGAGGTGAGCTGGATGAGAAAGACAGGAAAAAAGAAAAAGATTTCTCCTCACTGTGACCCAATGCTGACCTGAGCAATGTAGCGGGGGAAGGTTTATTTTGGCTCAATGGTTTCAGCCCATAGACCTCAGTTCCACTGGTCCTGGGCCCATGGCGGCAGGAGCAAGTGGCAGAGACCTCATGGCAGACAGGAAGCAGAGAGAAGGCAGGAAGGGACGAAGAAAAGTTACAGCCCCCAAGGACACGTCCCAGATGGGTTTCAAAATCATTTTGCTGAGTGAAAGAAAAGAGACACAGCAGAGAACAGGCAAAACTAGTATTCAGAGGCAAAGCAAATCAGCGTGACCTGGGGCCGGGGCTCTGGACGGGGACAGGAGGGACTGATTGAGAGGACCAGGAAACTTTGGGGACAGTGGAAGTGTTCTGTATCTTTACGTGACCAAATACACCTGTGGAAATTCATAAGCCTGTACGCTTAAAAAGTGGTGCCTTTCAGGGCTGGAGGAATGGTTTAAGTGGTAGAGCACCTGCTTAGCAAGTGTGAGGCCCTGAGTTCAAACCCCAGTATTGTCAAAAAAAATAAAATAACTGGCGCATTTCACTGTATGTCGATTACACCTGGCAAAGATGAATTTTTTTTTTCGAAAATCCATGCATTGTTTCACACTGTACCCAAAATCTCAACTCCTCACAGGACCTTGATCTGCCCCCCAATATCCTGCCTGCCTCCCTGCACCCGGCTCCCCAGCCCTGCCCTGGCCTCCAGATCATCCCTCTCAAGTCTTCTGCACCTCCAGGGGCAGTGGGCTGCCCAGAGCACCCACGGTTGGACCTTGTCATGGCTCCATCAGATCGGCCTCCCACCACCCAGAGCACAGCAGGCTGCTTTAGTCCTCCTCAGAGCAGCTCTGACTCACGTTGTCTGAGCCCCTGGGCAGGTCAGCTCCAGGGAGGCTGGGACCTCATCCTCATCCTTGCCTGCTCCATCGTGTGCCTGAAAGGACAAGGCCAGGTCTGAGGGCTCTGGGCTCACAGGAGCATCAGGGGAAGAGAAGAAGAAGGAAGTTAATAAGGAAATAACTTGAACAGAAGCAGAAGCCACCCAAGCAGCAGTGTCCTGGCTGTGGAATGTGAGGTTCTATGGAGCACAACCTCGAGTCACCTCATCCATAGCAAGTTCATTTGCAAAGCCCTTTCCAGGTGTAAGGGTAGGGGTGATGGTGGAAATTCAGGCCCATGTCTGCTCAGAGTGGAGCCAGGACAGCTTTCCCCCAATCTGTGACTCTGAGTGCAAGGCCACCTCTTCCCTCCACAGGTTCACCCAGTTTCTATCCCTCCTACCTCAGGCAAGGAACCCTACCATGAGAGCCACCTAACCTAGCCTCAGCCCCACCTCCCTGACCCAGAGTGACTGCAGAGTTGGGGGGGGGGCGAGGGACCTTAGACAGATTAGTGTTATTTGGATCCATATCTCTTAGGCCGTGGTTATTAATTTCATCTCCGGGGAGCAGGACAAATAAGCCTGGACAATAAGAATCATTCATGTTTTGACAGAGTTGGGTCACACACGTGTCCCAGAGGATCAGGGTTAGTTGGTGGGGTAAACACAGCGGTGACCCACAGCTCTGGGTGTACACCAGCTGCTTCCAGACCAGGGCTGCAGCTCCCCTGGAAACGGAACTCCCGCAGAAGGCAAACGCCACACACCTGTCTATGCGACAACTCCCAAACTCTGACATCTCGCTCACCCAATGGCTTCTATGAGCCTCATTCTGAATGGGGTGCCCGCACAGCTGCACCCCAATCCCTAGAACCAGACAAAAGACTCTGATGAGCCTAGAATATGTCTGCTTTGCTGCTTTGAGGCCCCATCTGGAGGAAGAGGTCACTGAAGGCCCAGCAAGGGATTCAGCAGGTGGTCACTTTGGGCCACACGGGAAGCCAGGTGGGCTCTGTCTATGCTCGGAACCCCAAGGCTGAATGAGGTACTCAAACATTGGCTGTCTCCCCAGAATGTCCCCTCCTATTTCTAACCAGACCCCCAAATTCCCAGGTTCAAGTTGGGAAGCTGGTCCATCAGGGCACTGCAGCTCCCTGGCTCTAGGGATTGTTGGGGGTGGGGGGGATGAAGAGACCCGTGGCTCAAGTCAGTCCATTGAGACCTAACAAGATCTTCCAGGAAAGATGGCTGCCCTCTTCAACACGAGTTTCAAGGGAGAACGTTCTAGCTCAGTGAAGAAATGCATGATTGCAGTTAGTTGCTACTGGCATCCACTCTGCTACCAAGAGGACATCAAGCCTTAGAATGACATAGACACCATGAGAAGGGATCCATGAGCAGCTGTGGGATCCTATTGAGCCGCTTGATCAAACCTCCCCTGAAGTCCACACTTCCCTGAGGATTTTGATTGTATAAATCAATAAATCTTGTTCAGGCATACTGGATTCAGAGGCTCAGAACAATCTCTCCTATCCTAAATTCTCTAATTTCTTTTCTCCGATCTACTTCAGGTGGTTTTGCTTTCCGCTTCCTCATGGTGACAAGGTAGCTGCCACTCATTCCAGGCCTTCTTCTTCGCAGGCTCAGGTTCAAAAAGAAAAAAAATATTTCTTCCAAGAAGTTCCACATGAACCCAGGACTCAGTCCAATTGAACCAACTTGGTAAACAGGCCTACAAACCTGCAGCCGTGGTCAGATCTGGCTCTGCACTGCTGCTGGTGGGGTGGGTGGAGCCCTACTGAAGCCCTGTGGTCTGAGAACAGAGGTGGCAGGGAGGCAGGTTCCCAAGGTTCTGAGCACTGTCTTGAAAAGAAGGGGAAATGGTGACCGGACAGGCGACATCCATAGGTCCAACCCCACTGCCCCTTCGCCAGTCCCAGGAGAACTGCCCAGCTATCTCTCCCACCCTGGACCCAGAAAGTGACGGGCATATGGAGAGATGTCCTGTCCACATGGTAGCAACCTGCCTAAACCCTGCTATGACAGCCACACACACAGAGCCAGCCTGGAAACCCAGAGTCCCACCCACCAGGGCTCCCTCAGGCCCCAGCATCTCCCCATCAATGTCCACCCACTCCACACCCCCAGCCTCTCAACCTCCACCCACGGTTGAGCCGTTCACCTGCTCATTGCCATTCACCAGCCAAGCCTAGCAAAACCTCGATCCCAGGTGAGTGGAAATGTGCCCTTTCTCAAATAACCGGAGAGCTGAGGCCACTGCAGAGTCCTCATGAAAACCCAGGATCCCCAGTGACAACTGGGCCCCCAGCAGCCCTCCCTCTGGGCTCCCCCAGCCCTTCACAGGATCCCACACCCACCCTGTATACCCAGGCCCCCGTGCAAAGCCAGCCTTCACCCACAGCCCCTTTCCAGAGCCTCCCCTGGCTTGCAGGGAAATGTCCCCTCACTGGAACCAGCCGCCCGCCTGCCCAGGTAAGGGTTAATAAGACTGGCTGTCACTGGGATGCGCCCACCTCCAGACTTGGGATGAAGATAGAACTGGTATTTATGATTTCTCCCCAGTGTTTCTGGAAGGGATTTAAGGTGCTTACGAGGATACACATCTATAACAAGATGCATAAATTAAATGTGGAAGCAAGAAAAGAACGAAAAACAAGGATGGAGATGTATCAGGGATGTGACACGCGTGGCCCAAGTTTTCCAGCAGCTGGCCTGCAAAGGCAAGCCGAGAGCTGTTCTGCTGGGAGCTTCGAGCCCAGCAGCCACCATTGACCGACAGACCTCCCAGCGGTGACAGCAATGTCTCCCAAGGGACCCAAACACAAGGACAGTGGAGAGGCAGGGATTTGACAGGCTTTCATCCCCAGGCTATGGGCATGGATACAGGGATAGCAGGCAGGAGGCTGAGACAGGGACGGTCCCTGCTGCCTGCACCAGTACTGAGGACGCTGCAGGCATCACACTTTGGACGGATGCTGGGCTCAGATGAGCTGCGGAGCCCACACAGCCTCTCCTCCTGCCTGTACCCATGGAGAGGCAGCTGGTACAGAGGAGAGCCCTCCCTGGAGCATAAAAAGTCCCATCCACACCTTCTGAGGCCCCCACCTCTTCACTCCCTCATACTTTCCATTTGAAAGCATTTATTAAGCACCTACTGGGTGCAGCCTGGGATCTGAAGCTGATAAAGAGAAAGAGAAAGATTTTAGCCACTCCAGGCCTTTGGGAGCTGATACAGATGGAGTTAGGAGAACCCAGCTGTCACAAAAGGGTACTGTGAGGACCAGGGGTGGTGGTGAGACTCAGGAGCACTGAGGAAGAAAGGTGAAGACTGCTCCAACAGCCAAGACAAACTGGGGAGGGAGAGGATCTTCCAAAAAGCGAGGAGAACCATGGGACAGAAGGACACCCTGCAGTCTGCAGTGGCCCTGGTGGGAGGAGGGCAGGACCCAAGGTCACTTGGGCCTAATTCAGAAGGACTTCATCAATACACCCAGGCCCATGAGGCATGGGACAGTCCTGCTACACAGGAACAATTCAAACACTTTTTATAGCATCTGTTGTGGTTTTTTTTCTTCCTGATTATAAAAGTAATATACTATCAATATAAAAAAAATAACAATTTTAAGATGAAAATGAAAATGAGCCCTAATTCCATGTGTTACAGTTAGGGCTGCTCTGATTTTGTTGTATAGTCCACATGTCTTTTTTTTTTTCATTCATATGTATATATTTTTAGAAACTACATAGAAAAATCTCTATGGTCAAAATCAAGATTTAAAAAAAAAGACTAACTGTAGGAAATATTTGTAATTCATATCACTGGCAAGGAGTTAATTTCCTAATAAACAATTTGTCCTAGAAATCCTAGGAAGGGGTTAGGATTAAAACATATGACAGGAGCAACATGGGGGAGGCAGGCGGCACAGAAGTCTTCCACCGTCTTTGCATCACTCAGAACGAACGTGCACTGGTTAAACCGCAGGCTTTGATAAGTTAAGCCCTGTGTAGTGATTTTTAGGGTGACCACTAAAAGAACTGGACTGTTCTGAAATTCAGAATGGCGGCTACCTATGGGAGAGGAGGGAGTTGGCTCTCATTGGGAAGGCTTTGGGAGGTGGACACCCTTCGATTCCTGGTCTGTTGGTTGGTTATCTGAGAGTTTAACTCACCATTCAGCTCGCGCTACAAACAATGCTTTGTTTGTGTTACTTATCTTCAGCATATTTATTATGTATCACAATTTTTTTTTTAGCAGTGTTGGGGTTTGAACTCAGGGCCTCATGCTTGCTAGGCAGGTGTTCTACCACTTGAGCTACTCCTCCAGTCCTTTCCTTGTTGGGTGTTTTTGAGATAGGGTCTTGTTTTTTTTATGGGCTTGTCTAGAACTGAAATCCTCCAGATCTCCACCATCTGAGTAGCTAGGATTATAGGCAGGAGCCACCATGACAGGCCAATGTGTTGCAATTTTTTTAAAGAATATTAAAATATGCTTAACCCATACATAATAAGTGAAAAAATTAACTGTTTTTCAAGTATTAAAAACTTCGAACTTGGTGTGGTAGTGTACGTCTGTAATCCCAGCACTCGAGAGAGGTGGAGGCAGAAGGATCACAAATTCAAGGCCAGGCTGGGTTACCTAGTGAGACCCTTTGACAAGTCACTGTGTTAGTGGAGTGGGGGAGGCCGACTCTCCATTCATTCCTGATGGGGTATAAATGGTACGTCCTCCACAGAGGATGTAAGTGGCACATCCTCCAAGGCTGTGCCCACTTGTAGGACCTCATCCTCTAGATATTGTCACATGTGCAAAAGCCACTTTGTTGCAGAAGAAAGGAAACAATGTAGCATTCATTGGTAAATAACCATCCCTTGGTTCTGGGTCCAGGGCCTCTGTGGACCAAAATCCAGTGTTGTTCAAGTCCCCTGTGGAAAATGCCATAGCACTTCCATATACTTTAAATAATTTGTAGGTTAGTTATGCTAGCAGTGCAATGCAGGAGCTATGTGAGTAGTTGTTTTACTATGCCGCTTAGGAAATGAGGACAAGAAAAAAAATCTGTGCATGTTCACTACAGACAGGATTGTTCCCAAACATTTTCTATCCAACATTAGCTGAATCCATAAAAGGGAAACCCACAGATACAGAGGCCAACTGTATGGTATTTTTATTTATTGGAATATTATACAGTCATTAAGAGGACACTTGTGAAATTATAGTCAGGACACATCGAGGGAAAAACAAGATGCAGAGCAGCATATACACAATGTACTATCACTCATATAAAAGCAGCTGGGAAGGAGGCATTCGTTTACATATTTGTCTGGATATTCATAAAATCTAAAATAACACATCCCAGAAGGTTACACAAGAAGCTGGTAACATTGGCATTGATGGGCTAAAAGGCACCATTAGAAGTCATATTTTTGTTGCATAGCTTTTTGTTCTCTTTGAACTTCAAAACAGAAAATAAATATTCAAAATTACTAGCAAAACTCACATGGGAATTGGGAATCTTTGAGCCTTGCTCAACCCAACCTCCTTCTGCCCATGACATTTTCCAGGAAGCTGTGGGAAGGGATGGACAAAGGCAAGTCAGAGCACTCCTCTAGCAATCAGCTGTGTGTGTGCCTAGTCACCCCTCCTCAGGGAGGATGGAGTTGGGACTCAAGGTGAGGCTTAGGCTGCCTTGTCCCTCAAACAGCAAGCAAAGCAGAAGAGGGCACAGCCGCTCACACAGTCCAAAAGGCAGGTCTCGGCTTGGTGCAAGCCTGCAGCCTCTTGAGAGGAAAAAGAAGGGCAAGGGCACCCATCCAGGGGCACCAAGGGAGGAAGCGACCTCCACGCCAGTGCCAGGACCCCACAGCGCCTGCTTCCCCAGCATGCAGAGCCAGGTGACTTTGCACCACGCCTCATACGCACACCTAAATCCATCTCTGCAAACCTTGGCTCCTTTTGCGCCTGCTGTTTTACAGTCTTCTTTTTCCACTTTACAGCTGATCAGGAACGTTTTCTCACATCAATAACTGCTCTTTTACTGCCTGATTCTTTAATGACCAAAGTTTACTCAACTGACTCATTGTGAAAGGAGATTTTGCCCTGTCATCAGCAAGCTTGGATGGGATTCATCACAGCTAAACTTGGGTGTTCTGCCTTAATTGTATCCGCAGAATGATATCCTAGAGCCTTCTGATTTAAGCAAATAAGCATTGTGTGACTTTCTAAAAATGTTTGACACAGTTTACGCTGGTGAGAAGGTCAGCCTTCCACACCTAGAAACCACAAGGTTTCATCTCTACTTGCATAATTCTGGGGCAGGGGGCGGGGTGGGTTTTTTTTTCCACTTTATTTTTACTAGCATACATTAATAGTGCAAGAAGGTTTCATTGTGACAATTCCATCAACGTGCACAGTGTACTTGGGCTGAGTTCACTCGTTAAGCTCCCTTAATGCTCCCCCTTCAAAAGTGTCTCGTTACTGCTTTAATTTTGTGTCTTTTGATGGCTGCTTCTCTTGAGCCTGTTTCCTGTGTTTATTTTGCCCATAAGGTCCCTCCTTATATACCCATGGCTGTCAAAATTCTCCCATCTTTCAAGGTCAAGGTCAAATGCCTCCCCAGACCTTCCCTCCAGATAGTCATTCCTGACTTTCTGGGCTCTTAACTTAAGGCACTTGCTGCTGTGGTCCTGGTTCAATGCTTGGAAGGGCAGGACTGTCTGCCCCAGCATTCACTTCACTCCTCAGGCCCAAGACTCGCCCACCTGAGGACCCTATATTTACAGGGTACCCGCCTTACAATTAGAACTCCAGGGAATATCTGACTCCATCCTACCCACAAGCCCCTGGCAGCGCTGTGAACAGGGGGACAGGCACCTCCCAGCAGGCAGCTGCTGAGAGCCAGGGACAGTCTGACCCCAGGTTCAGGATTGCACCTCCAGCTGCTGTCAGCTCTCTTGGGGAAACTGAGTCTCAGAGACCTATGGCATCTTCCCCCAGGCTTTGAAAGAAAGCAGAAGTCCCAAGCAAGAGTCTTCTCTGTTGCAGAAGATGAGCCTGAGTGGGGAGGAGGGAGATGACAGACAGGAGGGGCGGGAATAGGAAACCACGATGTCAGGGACTGATGGCAGGATCCCACTGTTGTCTGACTGTCAAGTCAAGCATATTCTGAGAACTCCCACCCATATGAGGAGTTAAGAACCTGGTCCCCAGAGAGAGAGAAAGAGACCCCAGAAATTACCTCACCACTGAGGGTGTGCAGATCAGTTGATGGATGGGGGTAATTTTCCTTAAAATGGACTGGGGAAAGGCTTTGATGAGGTGCTGGTGAGGTAAACTGAGGCCAGGCCACAAAAGGCCAGGGATCCCAAGCTCCTGAGTTTGAGCTTCATCCTGACAGCCATGGAAGACCTTCATGAGCCTTCCTTAAAGAGGAAAGTGACACTAACAGATTTGTATTCTGGGAGTGGGCAGAGTCACAGCTCTCTGAAGATGCAGGTGCCACATGTCTGGGGTTCCGGTGGGAGGGGGCAGAATGAGCTTAGAGCTTAGTAGCTGTGTTAGGTGTAGCCTCTGGGGCCACAGTGCCCTAGGAAGCCACTTTTCTAACCTGGAAAGTCCCTAAAACACTGGACAGCACCTGGCCTTCTTCCCATTACCCCAAGCCCAGCCCCAGTCTCTCCAGGAGAGATACTCCTGGTAACATCACAACTCCCTAGTCGGGGGTGACCTTGGTTCCCAGCTCTGGAGGACATGACAAATTTCTTTTTCTTTCTGCTGAAAACATAATCCATCCCTTCATGGGTCTCTGGGGACTGGCAGCAGGGCACATGCATTGTGGAGCCTCTGTCTGGGCTCGTCGTGGTTGTCTCCAGGGCTGGCTCAGCGCCGGCTCTTCCTGAAGCCCTTCGGGGACATTTCAGTGCCACGGGACGCATTCATCGATGTTCCTGAAAGACATTCCAGTCTCTGTCAACTGCTGCCATCCTGGTTTTGGGGCTTTAATTTCTTAATTTCAATAAGAAATTCAGGACTAAGGTTCAGGGAGATGGCATAGCTATGCCCTCATAAGATCCAGCCACAGTTGTGCTGCCTGTTTAGGGGACCTATGAGTCCCCAACCCAGACCTGGAGTCTGGAAGCTTTTCTTAGAGAGAGACCTGATGGCTGAGGATCTACTGAGCAGGTGAAGGAGATGGAGACTCCTTGAGAAGGGGGTGGGGTGGGGAGGCATTCATAGGCACAAAAAGCCAAGGACACAAGCCTTTGACCTTCCTCTTGAAAGCCATAGAGACCTTGAGGGGAATTGGTCAGAGAATGGACACCCACAGATTTGCATTCTAGAAGGATCTACAGCCAACCTCAGGAGGGTCCCTTCCAGGAAGGAACATTATAATAACTCAGGAAAGAAGAGAAGGGGCCAGTTTGGAAAAATGTCACTCAGATAAAGGAGAAATTCACATAGGACATTTTTTTCCCTCTTTTTGATGCTAGTGACTAACCCAGGATCTTGTGCATACTAAGCACATGCTGTACCCCTGAGCTCGTCCCCAGCCCCACAAGGTGCCATTTGAGAGATGGAACTGAAAGGACTGACCAGCAGGATGAGCAGTGGGTGGGAGGGCCAGGAGAAGGCAGGTGTGGGTGGCCACCCTGCCTTGCGCACCCATGGAGGGAAGGGCAGCTAGGGGAGACTCAAGCAACAGGAGAGCAGCCAGTGGGGGGGGCCCATGTGGGGCACGCTGAGTTTGTCTATGAAGTGTGGAAATGTCCAGTAGCCACCATGGGGTCCCATCCAAGCCTGTTGGGAGCTGTCACCTAGCTGGCACATGGATCTGCCATGGAGAGACAGACTACTCATGGGAAAAAGGACAGTGACCTCTGAGGGAAGGGCTTTGAGACTGAGGTCTGCGGAGGGGATTGGTGAGATGAGGCCCTGGGGACAGTTCAGCTTGTGCAGAGACCTTATAGCAGAGGGGACCTGCGCACGTGGCTAGGACAGGGAAGGAGAGAGCAGCACGGAGATGGAGTGGCTGCCTTACATCTCTGTCTCTCTGTCTTCCTGTCTGTGTGTCTGTGTGTCTGTTGAGACAAGGTCTTGCTATGTTACCCAGGCTGATCGCAAAGCCGTGGGCTCATGCAATCCTTCTGCCTCGGCCTCCAGGAGTAGCCCAGACTCCTGGAGCCCATCACCCCACCTGGCTGGCTGGTATCTTTTTTGACAGGGTTGGGGGTAGAGATTGAGACACCCTCAAATGTATGTGGAGTAGGCTGACCTGGAACTCATGATCCTCCTGCTTCAGCTTCATGGTGCAGGCATGCACAACTGTGCCTGGCATTATATCTTCTATTATGAATGAGTGTCCACGAATTTTTTTTTCCTCCTCTTTATTCAATTCTGAGCACACTAATGTAAAGCTGCTGATTAAAGGTGACCCCTGCCACAAGACGTTCAGCCGGAGGAGGAGGGAGGGCAGGAAAGGGCTGTCCAGGAAAATGAGGAAAGTGAAAATCATGTGTGTCCAATCTGCAGCTTGCAAATGCAAGGTTTTTGTTTGGTTGATTGATTGATTGGTTGGTGGTGCTGGCCTCACTCTTGGGCTGGGGACATAGCTCAAGTGGTGGAGAACTTGCTTAGTAAGCACAAGGTTCTGAGTTCAAATCCCAATACTGCCAAAAAAAAAAGCCTGAACTCAGTGCCTCACTCTTGCTAAGCAAGCACTGTACCACTTGAGTCACACCCCCAGCACAAGTGCAAGTTTTAGAAAGTGCAGTCATCCCTCAGTATCGGTGAGGATTGTCTCCAGGACCCCTGACAAGTACCAAAATCCACAGATGCACAGTAATATTTGCATCTACCCTACACACAGCCTCCCAGATACTTCAGATCCTCTTCAGATGATTTAGGATACCCAAAGCAACAATGTGGCTGCTGAATAATTCCTTGTTACTGTGTCTTGTTAGAGAATAATGACAAGAAGAGGAGTTTGCACACATTCAGTGCAGGTGAAACCATCATAGGCCATGGTTCCCAGACAAGATGCCAGATAAAAATGCTCAGACAAGTGGGGAGGGAGACGGAGGGGCAGGAGGCTGCTTCTGGTGTGCCTACACAGCACTTCATTCATGCAAATCAGTGCAGTGCTCACCGTCAGGTAAATCCCAGTTTTGCTTTGGGGAACCTTCCGGAATTTTTTTCAAATATTTTCCACCTGTGGTTGGTTGAATCCACGTATGCAGAACTCATGGATGCAAAGGGCTGACGGTGCCCAAGCTACTGAAGAGAAGCAATGAGAGGAAATCACTGTATCAGATATTAAAATATTATAAAACCTTGGCCAGGTATGGTGGTACATGCCTGCAATCTAAGCTTCTCAGAAGGTGGAGACAGGAAGATAATGAGTTAGAAGCCAGCCTGGGTTATATAGCAATAGCAAAAAATAAAACCCACACATACACACACATATGTATGTATGTATTCATACACACACCTTCATGTCAAAATTGTGTAGCAGAGTACAGACACAATCTCAACAGTGCAATAGGGCAGATGTAATCCCAAATACATATAGGAAGTTAGGTCAATGATAAAAGCAGCATTTCATTTAGAAAGATGAACTGCTAATAAGTGATGTTGGGATAAGTCAGTAGCCTTCTAGAAAAAGACCAAGTTAGGGTTGGCGGCATAGCTCAATTGGTGGAACACTTGCCTTGCAAGTGTGAAGCCCTGTGTTCAAATCCCAGTACTGCCAAAAAACATCCAGTTAGATCCATATTTCACACCATACATCGGAATAATTTCTACAAAAATCAAAAATTTAAATGTATCAATAAAGCTATAAAAGTATGAGAAGAAAACATGGGTGAATTCTGTTATAAGCCTGAAGACAGGAAGGCCTTTTAAACTGTGCTTAAAATGTAGCAACCATGAAAGATTGATAGAGTACACAAAATCAAAAACTCATACAAGACACATGCCACTGTAAGTGAAGTCAAACAATCAACTAAGGAAAAAGATATTTGTGACTCAGATCACTGTTAGAAGAATGGATCCTTAATACATAAAAAGCTCTTAGAAACTAATAAGAAAAAGATTAAGAATTCAATAAGAAAATGAGGAAGAACGTGAACAGACAATGAACTGCAGCTGGCCCCAGACACGCACGATGATATCCAACCCATTCATCACGAGCAGAATGAATGGACCTGCAGAAATGCAAATTTGCCCACACCCTTTGTTGCTGAAATTGTGTGGGAAGAGGTTCCACCTCAGTGGGAGGCAATTTGGGCGTGATTATCAAAACCATACATGCATTAACCCTTTTTCTTAACTTTTTAAATTTGACAGATAACATTGTGCATAGTATCGTGTGCAAGAAGCTGTCTTGAAGTGCCTGTATGTAATTAAATTCTGCTAAACAACAAACGCATTACATCCCAGTTATTTTTTTGTAGTAAGTACTCGTCATCCACTTGTTGCAAGAGTACACTGTGTTCTCATATAACCACTTGTGTCACAAGAAATCTCTTAGACTGCTCCCCTCTATCTAACTGGAATTAATGATCCTTTGACTTAGCCTCTCCCGATCCCCTAGTCCCCCTGTCCCTCCAGGCCTCGGCAACCACTATTTGCTCTCTACTTCTATGAGATGAACTTTTTCAGATTCTATGTGTGAGTGAGATTATGCAGCACTGGTCTTTCTTTTACCTGGTTCATTTCATTTAGCATAATGTCCTCCAGGTTCAATCGTGTCAGGATTTCATTCTCTTCTATGGTACATTAGTGTCCTATTGTGTATATGCACCACACTTTCTTTATCCATCCATCCATCTATGGACATGGGCTGATTCCAGTTCTTGGCTCTTGTGACCAGTGCTGCAGTGAACTTGAATTTGGGAATGCAACTGCCTCTTCTGCACACTGATTTCATGTCCTTTGGCTGTCTACCCACCAGTGGGAATTTAATTTAGGGGGAACCTCCATACTGTTTTCCATAATGACCTGTTAATTTACATTCCCATGCGTTTACCCTTTGAGCCAGCAACATCGCTTCTGGAAATGCATCCTTCAACTCCACCTACATGTGTGAAAGACTCATTAAAAAAAGAAAAGAAAAAGTGTGTGTCACTGCAACGCATGGAAACACACCGTGTAGCTTCCTATTTTCCTGTCCAGATGCACCCTCCGCCCTGCTCCGAGCCCCTGGAGGCTATTGTACGATGGCACCAATGGATTCTTTCCCTGACTCACATCAGATTCACCTGGTGAGGACAGGGCAGGGTATTTATTCCCTACCTCAGGCTGGATGCACCTTTGACCAAAGTTCACAGTTCCTGCTTGGCAGCCCTGTCTTATCCATCTCCTCTCTGCCCCATGCCTAAGGTATTAAGAACAAGGGTCACCCCTTGTGACTTCCCTGTGTCCTACCATACCCCACAGGCTCCCTTTAGAAAACGCTCCTCAAATTGCCCAAGTTGAGCAAGCCATCTGCTTTCTGCCAGGCCCCTGACGGATGCAACAGCTATTTATAAAAAAGGACAAGGACGCACTCCAGGCATGAATCTGGGAAGGTTTCGGCACCTTACTAAGGCAGAGTGTATCATGCTACCTTTTGCGTGCGGAAGGTGAGGAAGGATACGGAGCTGCATCTGCTTGTATTTGCACGAAGAAACACCGCAAGGATGCACGGGAGCTGTCAGTCAAAGCGTGGAAGGGATAGGGTGGGGAAAGGTATGCAGGGTTTTCCTCTGCCTGCATTGACTCGAATCTGCCTCCTTCCCCTGCTCAGCCCCATGGAGCTCTGGCCTTACTGTGGACCCCAATCTTTCCCAGGCACCTGGCCACCCATGCTGCTGAGTGCTATGTCCTGAATGTCTGTGTCCCCCAAATTCAAATGTGGCAGCCTAAATCACATCATAAAAGTTCTAGGAGAGGGAGGATTTGGGAGGCGATTAAGTCATGGGTACACTAAGCTTGTGACTGGTATTAGTGCCCTTATGAAAGAATCCAAGGGAGCTCATTCACCCCTCCTCCCATCTGAGGACACAGCTAGAAGGTGCCATGTATGAGCCAGGAAATGGGCTCTCATCAGACACCAAATCTGCTGGCACTCCCCACCTCCAGAACTGTGAGGCTGGTGGATTTTGTTATAGCAGCAGGAAGGATGCAAGGTGCATGTCTCCAAAGAGGAACTGACCTATGAAACATGACAGCAGTGAATTCCACTCCCAGGCACCCAGACATTCCTGTACATTCTCACTCGCTGAATCATCTAGAAGTAATCGATTGCAAAGAAAGGCAAAGCCAGTTGCAGTCTCTGAGCATCTTTGGGGACTGAGAGAGGAGCCCTCCCAGGGGCCTCTAGCAGTCCCACCCCCATCCCCACCCCCATCACATTTTCCTGTCTGCTTCTCCTGCTCCTGGGACACTATTGAACCTGAATCCTGGGTCCAAACCCCACTAATCCCATAGGGACAAAGGGCATGAAGGTTCCCCTTGGGCTAGCCTGCATTTCAGTCAGTGGGGACCACTTTACACCAGCCTTCAAAATGGCCCTGTCCTTCCTTGGGGCCTCCCCTGTGATACTGAGTGAGTGTTCGAGCCCCAGCTTCCCAGGGCTGCCAGGTCATGGGTCATTTCCCATAGCTCCTGGCCCACACAGTAAGTGTTCCTCATGAAGAGGGTGAGATGCCAGGGGAAGCAAGAGACAAAAGCCAGCCAGTTCCAGGTGCCTGCCCAACGCCCATGCCTTCTGCCCTTTTCCCAGGACTTCACAAAATTCACGGATGTGTACTCTGGGCCCCAGGCCAGGACTGGGTGTTTTATAGCCCTTAGCTCATTGACATATAGGAATTTCTCCCCCCACACACTGCCACCCACAGTTTTGGTTTTTTTTAATCATTTTAATTGCCTGCAGCCCAAAATATTACATAGAAAATTCCAGAAGTAAGCAATTTATAAGTTTTAAATTGTAGCATGATGGAATTTCATGTCATCCTGTATCTAGAGTATCTATATTGTATATGCTACCCTCCCATTATTCACTTAATAGCCATCTGTGTTAGAGATCTTCTGTGGTGATATCACAGTGTTCAAGTGACCCTGCATATTGGCCTAGTGCTATGTCACAGTGCCTATGTCCTGCTCCTCACTCCATCTCCCCGTGTACTCATTGTATCATTTCAGTGTCACAAGAAGGATGAGTATAGTACAATAAGATGTTTGAAGGGCTAGGGATGCAGCTCAGTGGCAGAGCACTTGCTTGGCATGCATGCGGCCCTGGGTTCCATCCCCAGCATGACAGACAAAATTGATACTTTAAGAGACCACATCTTCTATTACAATATACTATTATAATTGCTCTATTTTATTAGCAGTACTGTTAATCTCTTACCGTAACTAATTTATATAGGCGTATACGTTTGTGAAAACATAGTCTATATAGAATTCAGTGCTGTCTGTGACGTCAGACACCCACCAAGGGTCTTGGACCATATCCCCTGTAGATAGGGGCGTGGACCACTGCATAGCACTGCCAGCCCCATTCGGCCGATGGGAAGATAGAAGCTTGGAGAAGCCCAGGCCTGCCTCCCTGGCTACAAGAGGTGACTGGTCTTGGACTTCAGGACATGCCCTATCAGGGTCTGCAGCTCAGTGTGCCTGTGCCTCCCTGGACCCCACAGAGCCTTCCTGAGCCCCACTCCTGGCTGGAAACCAGCCTCAGACCTTGACTGACCTCAACACTGGCCCACAAGGCCCAGCGTCTCCCTGCCAGATGAACAAGCATCTCTTCTGAGCACTTGTGGAGCAGCCAGCCACACCCAGCAGGAGTGAGAAGAGGGCTGCTCCTGGGTGGCTTCTGGACGCTAAACATGGCTCTTCCTTTCTTCACCAAGGGCAGCGTTGTGGCCTCCAGTTCAGGGGAAGTTCCTGTCTCCACTGCCCAGGCTGCAAAGTCCAAGGACTGCACTGCCGCTGAGCAGAACCTGGCCCTGCTCCTTCGTGACAGTCCACCTGGGCAGGAAAGCCATCCTCAGGGACTGCCCCTTCCAACTGGTGGGGAGAAGCGGGGCAGGGGAGAAGGGACTTCTGCCCAGGGTCCCAGACAAAACAGAGCCATGGGCTGGATT
Organism: Castor canadensis; assembly: GCF_047511655.1. Taxonomy (NCBI): domain Eukaryota; kingdom Metazoa; phylum Chordata; class Mammalia; order Rodentia; family Castoridae; genus Castor; species Castor canadensis. The sequence continues at coordinate 66,718,645 of NC_133401.1, forward strand.
GAGGTGGCTGGCAGGGGGTGGGGTGGGTGGGAGGAGGACATCAGGACCAGGAGGTGACCTGAGAAGCTCTCATCACAGCAGGACACTGCTAGTGACGAGATCCAGGCCTCTTCCGTACAGCTGGTGCACGGGGCAAACCATGGGACCACCAGGAAACAAGCTACCAAGTGGGTACTGATTGTCCAGATGGAGCCCATAGGGGAGGCGTCTATAGCCCCAGGGTGCCCAGGGCACTAGCATCCAGGCTCAGTGTCACACCCAGGCAGGGCTGCACTAAAGAGAGAAAGCAGCTGCCATCCTCACCTTCACACCCAAGGCAGCCTCGTTTATCCTCCTGCTTCCAGAAGCCTCCAGCCTTAGAGGCCTCCATCTCTGTAGACTGCAGGAAAGAGGGAACAATGGCTTTGTTTGTCGTTTTCTGTTTCTTTCTTTTTCCCGGTGGCACAGGGAATTTGAGACCATTTCCTTCTTTTCTGGGTAATGAATTGCTGAGATCATCCAAGCTACCCACTAAGGGAAGGTGGTCAAAGCCCCCGACTTCATCTGCTGCCTGTCCACAGGGGCTGTCTACCCTAGGATTGTGGTGCACCATCCTGTCCCTTGCCTTCTGGCTGGACAAGTGTCTGTGAGCCCTGCCGCTTCTGAACCATTCCAGGACCGAGCCTGGGAGCCCGCCCGTCTGCTTAATTCTCACCTTCAGAATTTGAATCCCAGGGAGTTTTACCATGGATTCCTGAACTTGTGGGTCCAGGTGTCCCTTTGAAGCCCCCTGTGTGTGGGTCAGTGGGCAACACATGTCTGGCCACATTGCTGCTTTGAATATCCAGCCACCCTCCCATCGCCCCACTGACCTGGCCACCAGGGCCAGAGAGATAAGAGGCAGCTGGGGATGGCATCTCTCAGCAAAACTCAGAGACAGGGCGCCAAGGGCTCTGATGAGAGGCACAAGAACAGACTGAGAGGGACAGGATGGCAGATGGACAGAAGAGGCAGCGAGAGGTACACAAGGGAGCCTGAGCTCCTGCCTAGGGGGCTGGGTGGACTAAGGGGGTCACCTGCCAGCTTCCGCCAGGGCACTGCCAATGTCTCCTGCTCCAGGAAACAAATGAGAAGGCATCGAGCCCTTGAAAGTGTGTGGACACAGCAGTGCGCTGGTGCCCAAGTTCCAGCCAAGGCAAGCCAGAGCATGGCATGTGACCTGGGGACAGGCTGGGGCATGCTGGTGGCTGCCTGGTAGACCACAGTCTGTTGAATTATGTCATCATCTCAAACATTTAGAATACTTCACTGAAGCTCTGGATCCCCTCCAGCAGCCCAAGGCCAGCAGCTGGCTCTGCAGAGGTGCCCAATACTGGTGACAGAGATTTTGTGGGTCCAGATGTTGTCCACACAGTCACAGTCAGGTGCCGCACACCAATGCGCCGGTCAACGACAGACCACATGCATGGTGCATGAGTCCCTGCCACTCCAGAGGTGGACTGGGACCAAGGTGAGAGGAGCAATAGCTTTACTTGTCACAAAAAGCCCCAAAGTCCCCCAAAGTGTCATGGCCGTTTGCCAGAGCTGTCCTAACAAAGGTCACACTGGGGGCTACACCAGCAGACACTTGTTTCCTCACGGTTCTGGACACTGGTTCCTTCTGAGGCCCCTGTCCTCGGTTGGTATATGGCTGCCTTCCCCGTGTTGTATCACGGTCTTCCTCGGTGTCTGTGTCCTAATCTCTTCTTACAAGGATGCCAGTCGTGATAGATTAAGTCATTTTACCTTAATCACCCCTTTAAAGGCCCTATCTCCAGGTCACAGTCACAGTCTGAAGTACAGGTGGTTGAGGAGACGGAATTCAGCCTGTCACAGCACCTGTGTTTGTTTATGCCTTGCACCAACTAGGAATCAATTTGGCAATGAATAACAAGACTGAAAATAGGGCTGGGATGTAGCTTGGTGGTACAGCACTTGCCTAGCATTCGTGAGGCCCTGGGTTCGATCCCAGCACCAAAAAAAACCTCTCCCTAAGACTGAAAATAAATATTAAAGTCCCAAGGTGTGCAGGCCTGGGATGCCAAACAACTCTGTCCCCCAAAGTCTCCAGAAACCCAGGTGGCCTTGCTAACATTCCTGGCCTCCATTCCCTAGGTCGTCTGATGCTGGTTCCAACCATCACCACTACATTCCTTGCATTTAGGAAGGAGAGACAAAGGGCATGTGTCTGCTATTTGTTGAGGAGGATTTCAAAAATTCCTCTCCACACTTACCCAGTGTCATTGACCTGAACCTAGTCACATAGCCACACTTAGTTGTGTAGACTGAAATGCAATCCTTACTCTGGGAAGCTGTGCGCACCACCAAAACACATGGCTTCCATGAAGAGTGAAGAAGGTGACATGGGTAATGGGAGTGTATTCAGTCACCAACAATTATTACTTTGTCACTTATGTTAACAATGTAGACTTGATATTTTAATTTGGGTTTTTTTCCCAGTCCTTTTTTTTTTTTGGCAGCACTGGGGTTTGAACTCAGGGCCTCAAACCATTTGAGCCACTCCACCAGCCCCTTTTTTGTGATGGGTTTTTTCGAGATAGGGTCTTGCAACTAGCACAGGGGCTGGCTTGGAACCAGGATCCTCCTGAGTAGCCACGATTACAAGTGTCAGCCTCTGGTGCCCAGCAGGCTTTCCCAGTTTTTGCAACGTTAGTTTTCATGTCACCTTTACTGTCTGTTTGTATCTTCGCATCTCAGAATTTCATTGGAGTTTTTCATCTTGGAATTGCCAGAACTCTCTTGGGTTGCTTTGGCTTTTTGTTTTGGTTGGTCGGTAAAGTGCTCACATAGTCTAATATCAGTCCTTACTCTTTTACACAAGTTGCAAATATTTTCTCCTTGTCTGTCATTTTTCTCCTTTGTTTATGACATCTTTTTGTTGCAAAGAATTTTCAGTTTCACATGGAAAACTATAGCAATCCTTTCTAATAATGGCTTATTTTTGATTTTGTTTGGGTTTTTTTTATCCCACTAAGGTTTGACTCAAGACCTTACACTTGCTAGGCAGGTGCTCTGCCATTGAGCCCCACCTCCTGCCCTTTCTGCATTGGTTAGTTTTGAGTTAGGGTCTTACATTTATGCCTGGTCTACCCTGGACCACCATCTTCCTATTTATGCTTCCCACACAAGTGGGAATAATAGGCAGGTACCATGGCATCCAGCTTTTTATAGGTTAATATAGAGTCTTACAAACTTTTTACCTGAGCTGACCTCAAACGTCAATCCTCCCGAACTTTGCCTCCTGAGAGTGGGATTACAGGTGTGAGCCACCGAGCCTGGTTTTTTACAGTTTATTTTTAACTTGCCTGTTATTTAAAGCATTCTGTACTTCCAGGTTACAACCATATTCTCTTATATTTCCTTTCATTCCTTTGTTTCTTATGTTAGGTCTCAGGAATACCCTGGAATTTATTTTCTGAAAGTCATAGGTAGGTATCTAACTAAGTTCTTTTGTCATCCTAGGAACATGGTAAGCCAGTCTTGAACTTTTCCCCTGAATGTCCACTCTTGCTTGACTCTGGTCCTTGAGGGGCTGACCCCTGCCAAGTGAACTCCCCAGCCCCCGAGGCGGGCTTCCCACTGGGCTCAGCCCACGGAGGCACTGGCTGGAGACAGAGCTCCGAATGAAAGCAAGCCAGGTGTTTCTGCCCCTCTCGCTCTGCCTGGGGTTGCCTTTCTGGAAATAACCATGGCTCCAGCTCCCCAGGGAAGCCTGGTGTGCACCCAGCTTCTGCCCATTGCCCAGGCTTGCTTTGCCCCTCTAGCCTAGGCCCTGTTAGATTCTCCGTTCTCTCATCACCTGGGCGATCAATCCCCTGCATTCAATTCCTCCTGTTTTTACTCTTTTCCTGAGTACACCTTGACTGACACAAATAGCCAACTGAGCCCATCCTGTTTGTTTCAAAAAGGAAAGAAATGAAAAGCTCTTCATACTGATTAGAAAGTCCACATCTACCTTGCACTAAATCCCATCAATGCATGGATTGTCCGGGGTGTCTCCCAGCCCATTGGCTGTTCTGTCTCTTGTGCCGACATCATGCTTGTCCAAGTTCTAGAGCTTCTAACATCCCAGAGTTACCTGGAGGAGCCCCACTGTTACTCTTTTAAAAAAATATTTCACTCTTCTTGCCTGCTTTCTTCTATAGGAATTGGTTTGATGAGTTTCGTGAAAAGCTCTCCCTTATGGGATTCTGATTGAGATTTCATCAAGTTTCTATTAATTTGGGCAGGATGAAGTCTTCACAAAATTGGGTATTTCCATCCTTGGATACGATGTCTTTCACTATGGGTTCAGGTTTTCTTTTGTGTTCTTTAATAGGGTTTTACAATTTTCAACACTGAAGTCTCCTGTTTCCTGTTAGATTCAGTCCTGAGCATTTTCAAGACTGTGTGGCTCTTGTAATTGCTATCTTGTGTCCGGTGTGTTTTTAATTAGTTATTGCTGTAACGAGGGGGGCTATAGTCATTCTCCTTTTTAATTGTCATGCAGTGGATTTCTTTCTTTCTTTATTGGCATATCATAGCTTCGGGGGATACATGGTGGTTACAGTTTATCTCAGCTGGATTCATTCCCCACAGCCCCTCCAGCGTTCTACCTCACCCCCCTTAACAATCTCACCAGGTTTCACTGCTCTGATTTCATACGTGAATTCAAAATGCAGCCACCACACCTTCCCTTCCTCACCATTTTTTCTTAAGCTCTCCCCTCTCCCAGTGGTACCCCCCGCCCCAGAAAAGACCTGTTTTACCCTCCGTCCTTCACTTATTGAAGTGAACATTGACTGTTCGAGGGAGGTTTCCCCTTGGTGTTGATGTGTGTATCATGCTTTAATCCAATCGGCCCCTGTTACTCTCTCTATCTCCCTGTTCCCCCATGCTTCAGCAGCTCACGGTGCCCTGTGTCATGTTACCTCCATCCACAGGTGCAAAGCCCCAGTACTTTTCACTCTCTGTCATTTCCCAGCTCCCTTTCCCGCCTGCCCACAGCCCTCAGACAGACCCACCAGACATAATCTTGAGAGAGAGAGAGAGAGAGAGAGAGAGAGAGAGAGAGAGAGAGAGAACACATTCTTTCTGTCGATCTGTTTTCCCATCCTGCTGAATTCTAATCCACTCGAGGAATCTGACGGTGCCCAGACGCCTGGGTGTCCAGGGGGCCATCTTGTCTCTCTGAGGATGACATCGAGGTTTGGTTTTTCCTCTTCCTTTGCAACTTTTACTTTTTCATTGCTAAGACTCTCGTTTTTAAGCAAGAGGCTGTGACAGAGAACTTGAACTTAACTTGATCCTGACTTTCAACAGGAGAGAGTCTAATCGTTCAACATTAAATATGATACTTGCTTTACTTGATAGCTCGAGTTATCACAGTAAGGACACTTTCTTTTCTTCCTAAGAGTTTGAGTTGTTTGTTGTTATCATTGCTATTTGAGTCAGGAATAGAGGAGGTTTTGTTTCCAGTAATGGGGGACAAGTCATTCGGACAAACCCTCCCAGTGAAGAAAAGCAGGAAAATTAGATCAGACACTTAAAAAATCTCCTAACATGCATCAGAAAGCCACGAAGACAGTGAAGAATTTCCACTCAATCCAGGTTCACTCAGAAAGATGAGCCCAATGTTTGGAAGTATGTAAATGGAAATCAAGACACTCCAAGATCCCTGCCCCTGGAGAAGAACCCTTTCCAGGCTGTTCAAACACTAACACAGGTGCTTCTATAAATTGATGCTGCAAGTGAAATGAATGCTGTAAATCAGTTGACCTTAACATACAGTGTTGTTGGTAGGGCCTGGCCTAATCAGGTGAAGACTTTTTCTTGTTGAAGATTCACAGTGTCAGATGTTCAACTCAGGAGATTGTCTGTGGCTGGCTTTGATGATGGAAGGGACTTTGTAGCCAGAATGGATGTGGCCTCTTAGGAACAGAAGGGAAACAACTCAAATGCCCATGAATGGAGGAATGGATAAGCAAAATGTGGTATACTCATATAATGGAATATTATTCAGCCATAAAAAGGAATGAAGCCTGATTCATGCTATCACATGGAGAGAGTTTAAACACATTATACCAAGTGAAAGAAACCAGACCCATGGCGCCATTTATCTGAAATATCCAGAATAGGCAAATTTCAATCAATTGGAAACAGTTTAGTGGTTGCTAAGGACTGGGAAAGGGGAAATTACCACGGGTGGGTGCAAGATTCTTCCCAAGGTGATGGCGGTGTTCTGGAATTAGCAGTGGCGTTTGTGCCACATTGGGAGCGTACTAAAAACCACCAAACGGCTTGCTTTAAGATTGTCAATTTTGTGATGTGAATTTTGTCTCATTTTTTTAAAATGCAAGAAAAGACGAGATTGTTTTGAATAAGTGTGTGCCACCTGTCTGAGGTGACAGGTCTCGGGTCCCCGTGCTGTCACAGCCCCGACACTTCCTCCCTTCTCCCCGCTGCCTGGCTGAGTGTGTGACTCAGGATGGCTGTCCTGAGGCCTGAGGTCAGCTCATCAACCAGCCCAGGGCCAACAAGAAATTTTGCCTCAGTTATAGGCTCCCAGGTGGGAGAACCTGCTTGGCTGAACGGGGCCCATTGTCCACCCTGGCTGGATGAAGTGTGGCCTAAACAGCTATTGCAGCTCATTCCTGGTAGGGGTGAGGGAGTAGTTCTCAGAGGAAGGGGACTGGATAAACACCCCCCAAAAGCATCCATTTCCTTCCAGTTTGTGTCTGTCTGTCTCAGAATGGAGTCCAGAACTGAGGCCCAAACACCAGGTCCCATAGGAGTGCACAGAGGAGAATTATCCCCTCCACTATACTAGCTCTCTGCCTCTTATAATATGCCCTTCTCTGAGCATAGCTACTGTATTCTTTCCTTATTGCCACAGTAACAAATTACCACATCGGTGGGAACTGAGAGCATGAGAAACCTGGCTACTGGGGCCCCAGGCAGCACTTCACCTGGCCTGAGGTGAGTCCTGCAGGGCTCCAGGACCAAGGCCAGGGCTGGTGCCAGTTCTGACATCAGGGCCAGTGTCCCTTGGCCAGGGCTGAGGAGGGGACTATTCTCCAGCAAGGGGCTTGGCTGAAGTCCTGGTGGATGCCACAGAAAGTATGTATCCCTGGGGCTCGGGACTTCTGGGCCCCCAAGCTTCAATTTTCAACCCAGCAGAACAGATGCAGCTGGCCAAGAAGCCAGCCCCAGACACCTCTCTCGCACCCTGAGCTGTGCCTGAGAGTTGACACAGGAGGTGTGGGCCATCCGTGCTGTCCCTTCTGGTCCCACCTTCCCCATGGAGGAGGGGACAGGCTACCCTTCAGTGGCTCCACACACAGGGGAGTAGGGGGAGAACTGTCCCAAGAGGTCAGGGCAGAGGGCCTCAGTGCCAGGTATCTGTGTCTGTTTTATGCTGTTGTGACAGACACCACAGGCAGGGTGTTGATAATGAACAGGACTTTACTGCCTCACAGTTTGGAGGCTGAGAAGGTCAAGGTAAGGCGCCAGCATCTGGCCAGGAAGTGGCAGGGCCGAGCCAGAGCAAAAGGGGCTGAACTGTCCCTTTTCTAACAGCACCAATCTCACCCCTGGGTGGAGCCGTCACGGCAGAGTCACCTGTTAAAGCCTCCCACATGCACTCCTTGGGTTTGAACTCAGGGCCTCACGCTTGCTATGCAGGCACCGTACCACTTGAGCCACAACCCCCAGCCCTTTGTACTGGGGCCTCCCAGCACAGGTAGGGTCTCCTGTGGACCACGATCCTTTTACCTGTGCCTCCCGCATAGCTGGGATGACGGTGTGCACCACCACCCAGCTTACTGACTGAGATGGGGTCTCACTAACTTTTTACCCAGGCCGCCTCGAACATTGGTCTTACTAATCTCTACCTCCCGAGTAGCTAGGATCACAGGTGCGCCCCCACAGCAAGGTCCCAGTTTTTTGTTTTTTGGGTTTTTTTTTTTTTTTTTGTGGTGCTGGGGTTTGAAGTCAGGGCTTACACCTTGTGCTACTCCACCAGCCCTTTTTTGAGATTTTTTTTCTTTTTTGAGCTAGGGTCTCAGGAACTATTTGTTCAGGCTGACTTCGAACCCAGATCCTCCTGATCTCTGCTTCCTGGGTAGCTAGGATTACAGCTAGGCTCCACTTCTGAATCCTGTCACAATGCAATTCAACCACAGCACCAAAGCCAGCAAGCTTTGCCCAGGAGAAATCTGTGGGTGACTAGCGAGTCTGGGACAGGAGGAGTCTGTAGTGGGGACCTCATCCTTTGCTCTGCAGCAAGGTGTGGCCTGGGCAGACATCGCACAGGTCCTGGGCACTGGAAGCGCTCGGATGCAGGAGGGTGGAGGTGTCGAGTTCAAGACGGCAGAAGGCCCTCTCTGGCAGGGCCCAGGTCCAGAGAGCGTGTCTTTAAAGGACAAGTGGTTTGGGGTGGTCTCTGCCTGGCAGCTCCACAGCAGTTTCAGGTGAACCCATCACAAATGCCTCTCATCCAGGTGCCCTCCTGCTGCCGGGTGTTATAAAATTATTCCTGGGGACGTTAGGGAAGAGGCATGAATAATTCAAAGCAACGGATGGAATCAAATCTAATCCACTCTGTCAGCTGCTTAAACTTTGACTTGAGGACCACAGTGGACGTGGAAGGCCAGGGGAGCCTGAATGGGAATTCAGAGCCAGAACACGCGCTCACATGACAGAGGAGGGCACAGTGAAGCCTCGAGCAGGTTGCTGTGTGGCTCCCACCACCCAACCATCCAGGGCCCAGTGGGTCCTGGCTCCTTGTAGCCATGTGACCATGGGATGGTGCCCAGCCATGCCTGGCCTCCATGTCCTTGTCTTTGGGATGGGAGCAAAGATACAATTGCCCTCATGAAGCTATCTTGAGCATTCAGAAAATAAGCTGTGTAGAGCACCCTAACCTATGAGGAATTCCTCCCAGCCCCTCCGTGAGTGTCTGTAACTGGGAATAGTACGGAACCATATGAATGTATGGTGATTTTCTATGATAAATGCTCATGCTGTCATGAAAGGAGGCACTTCAGGGGTTCTCTTTTGTGTATCTGAATTGCCAGTATTGCTATTCCTGTGCTTTGGGCCAGAAGTATAATAAGGGTGACTCCAGTGCAGACATTGCAAGACCCTGAGAGTTGATCTCATAACAGAGAGGGCTGGTAAGGGCTAACGGGCAGGTAAGGAATACAGCATGGATACGCTGTTCATGTCCTGAAAGAGACGAAGCAGGAAGATGTGAGATGCCATCACTCACCTTAAAACCACACACAATTTAAAAATTTATAAGTTATTTCTGGAATTTTCCATTTAATATTTTGGGACCCTAGTTGACCACAGATAAGAGAAATTGCAGAAGGCAAAACCACAGATAAGGAGTGAGCAGTAGCTATGCAGGAAGCATTTTGTGATGGCAGGCATGGACACCATGCCTGAGATAGAGGGAAGGGATGCCTTTCATGACAGCAAAATATTCCAGATTTTACCACATGAAATGTGGATGCATATATATCCATATACATAATAAATTGTATGATGACAGAAACACATCTTTTTTATGTAAAGTAGGATTTATTAGAGAGAAAGGAAAGGTTACAGCTAGAGAAGTGCAATGAAGCCCGGAAGCCGGTAGCTCACATCTTTCTTTTTTAAAAGTTCAAGAGTACAGCTTAGTATTCCATCCACAAATGTCCAAGCAGTCCCACCAACTTTTTTTTTTTGGTGGCTCTGGGGCTTGAACTCAGGGCCTTGCACTTGCTTGGCAGGTGCTCCACCACTTGAACCATACTGTCAGCCCAGTCTCGCCACTTTTGAAGTGGTAAATGATGGAGAACTCAGCACTGTCAGCTAATGAACTTGGTGGCCATGGCTGGTGGCCCCCACCTGCTCAGGAACAACCCCCAGTCCCCTGCAAACTCTCCCAACCCTCGCCATCCCACCCACAAGACCTGGACCTGCAATCTGTAACATGTACTGTCATCACAGGCAAGGCCTGCTGACTGCTGTGACAGCCCCACACCCACACAACTGTTCTATAGGACACTACGGTCCCCGCTGCTAAGGTGGGCTCCACAGTTCGGGTCCCTGCCAGGAGGATCACGAAGGCCTCAGACACGGTAGGGGCTGCCATGGTACAGCTCTGCACCCAGGCGGGCTCCAAGCTCTGCTTAGAGCTTCCACCATAAGAGGGGTCACCAGCACCACTGCTGAGGCTCAGAGACAGCGTCCCTGTGTGCAGCAAGGCTGGAGCCAGAGTGGAGCCTGAGGAACCTGCTTGCCTCCCTCAGTGCCTCCTTAGCATCCTGGAGGCTAGCCAGGGGCCTCCTGCAGCTTTCTCTGTCTCTCCCAGCCTATGTGTTCCCACGTGTAAAAATGAGGCTATTAATCTGCTCTCATAATTATTATAGTAACTGTTATAGACCAAATTATGCCCCCAAAATTCACATTCTCAAATCCCAAGCCCCAATGCCTCCAAGTGGGTGTGTGTTTTAAGGTAGAATCTGTAAGAGATAATTAAGGTAAGATAAGGTAGGTCATTGAGTTGAGCCCTGATTCAATAGGGGAGAGCCAGGCATGTTCGGGCACACCTGTAATCTCAGCCATTCAGAAGATGGAGGATCAATTTTGGAGCAATCTAGGCAAAAAAGTTAGCAAGACACCATTTCAACTATAAGCCAGACCTGGTGGCATGCATCTGTAATCCCAGCTTCGCAGGAGACATAGGTAGGAGGATCCCAGTTCAAAGCCAAGTGACCCTATCCAAAAAATAACAAAAGCAAAAAAGGGCTGAGAGTGTGTCACAAGTGGTAAGTTCCTGCCTAGCAAGCAGGAGGCCCAGAGTTCAAACTTCAGCACTACTGAGAGAGAGAGAGAGAAAAAGAGAGAGAGAGATTAGGATACAAACACATGGAGAAGCAAACATGAGAAAACACAGAAAAGACAGTAGCCAACGAGAGACCTCAAAAGAACCAAACCTGCCGACGCCTTCACCATGGACTTTCAGCCTCCAGAACTGTGAGAAGTTACTTTGTGTTGTTTAAGCTGTGCAGACTCTGGCACTTGGTGATGGACATCCCGGCCTGGTACTACAGTAACTTCATCTCTGTGTGATGGCTCTAAGCACAGGCATGCATTAGGCCTTCACTGTCCAGGACTCGCTCCCAAGCACTGGGGCGCCAATGGTGAGCACAGCACACAGGCCCGGCCCCCATAGAACTTCCAGTCTAGCGGGCCCAGCACCATCCAACCCATCACACAGGAGAGCTGTGGGGAAGATGGCCCTGGGTGGGGGGAGACCCAGGTCCTGCTGCTGTGAGGACCAGCCATGACCAGGGCTTTGGGCAGGAAGGGGACTTCTTGCCAAGGTGCCGGAGATCCTGAAAGGGTGAGGCTTCCAGCACAATCCATCTCAAGGAGAAAATGTGTGGACAAAGAGATCCAGGTGAAGAGAGCTCGTGGCAAAGTGAGAAAGAGGGTCCCCATGGCCTGGGAATAAGCAGAGCTGTGTTAAATGGAGCAGAGAAGGAAGACGGTGTCTGCCAAGGGAGCCATCCCGACAGAAAGCACGCAGTGGGGAATAGGGTGGGCCTACCATTTGAGTCTGTTTCATGTTGCCATAATAAATTGCTGGAGCTGAGTAAAGTATAAAGAAAAGAGGCTTATTTAACTCACAGTTTTGGAGGCTAAAAGCCCAAGATCCAGCAGCCCTGTCTGTCTGGCCTCTGGTGAAGGCCTTCTTGCTACATCATGGCAGGGCAAATGCCATTATGACAGATGTACTTGCAAGAGAAAGGTCACCTGGCAGACAGGATGCAAGAGGGATGCCAAGGAGGTGCCAGGCTTCTTTGTAATGGCTTCCCCATGAAGGCACGTTCCCAGAGCTGGGGAAATGGCTCAAGTGATAGAGCGCCCGCCTAGCAAGCAGGGGCTCTGAGTTCAAATCCCGGTACCACGACACTAATAATAATACACATCCCCAAGAGACTTAATCCCCTCCCACTAGCTCCCACCTCTTAAAGGGGCCACATCCACCCAACACCTCCACCCTGGGACCAAGCTTCCAGTACGCTCAAACTGGATCCAAGCCATAGCACCATGGAGAGCAAACCTGGCCAGGGGAGGGCTCACACCTGGATCTGATGCCCACTGGGCTCAGCAGAGAAGCAGGGAGAGAGGCAGGCTGGGCACAGCTGTGGCAGTTAGACAGTCCTGGCCCCTGTGAGGGACTGCTCTGGCCCATTAGCCAGCAGGGACCAGGGTCGTCAGCCCAGGACAGCCCTCTTCAAAGAGACAAAAAGCGCCTGTACTCCTAGCTACTTGGGAGGCTGAGATCAGGAGGACCTCGGTTCAAGGTCAGCTGGGCAAATAGTTCATGAGACCCCATCTCCAAAATAACCAGAGCAAAATGGACTGGAGGTGTGGCTCAAGCAGGAAAGCACATGCTTTGCAAGTATGAAGCCCTGAGTTCAAACCCCAGTCCCACCAGATGGGGGTGGGGAGGAGAAGGAGAAAAATCCTTCACAACCTTGATGTGACATTATCAACCTGTCACCACGAGTAATGCCATGAACAACCAGCCTTCATGGCCGTAGCTTGCGTCTACAATGCCACTCTCAACACAGACTGCCGGCATACCTAGGCCAGAGTCCCACCTTCCCTGACACTTGGACCATGGCCCACGCCCAAGGGTTCTGGGCCCTGTGGTGAGGACCACTGATGGAAGAACTGAGTCCCTCACTGCAGGTGTCTGCAGGTGTCTGCTCTCCTTAGCTCCCTGTCGCACCCTGCAGGGCTCAGCTTGGCAAAGGGCAGCTGTTCCTCTTTTTGACATTTTCCAGATAAGTGGATGCTGTTTTTGGGGAATTTAGTAGTGACCTTTATCGGCTGTCTGGAGGAAGCATCTGTCACCAATATGAAGCCTCCAGGCTTCCACACCTCACTCCACAGCCCCTGTATGTGCGGACCTAGTCATCACAGTCACAGTCTGGGCAGGGCTGACCACAGGGACCTGCAATGACCAGATCCAGCAGTTGCCCTGAAGAAGCAGCCCAGGCCAGAAGGGGGCGTATGCAGACACCATGGGACATGGGGAAATGGGGTTACAGTCTCTTACCCAGTCCCTCAGCCCTGGGCACACACAGGGGCTGAGGACCACAGGAAAGGAAGGAGCGGAAAGTGGCCAGAGCAGTGGGACCCAGGAGGAGTGAAGTCCACTGAGTCCCCCTGGGTCCCCTTGATATCCCTCTTCACACCACCCTGGCCCAGGAGAGAGACCCAGGCTCCCCAAAGCATGTGGTTGCCTGACAGCAAGCAGCCAGTGGTGCCCCCAGGGGTGTGCTGGAAAGGAGGGTGTGGGTGTCTGGGGAGGGAGGCTGGGTGCTCAGGTATTTTCTGGAACCGAGTAACACTTGTGGGTTGCTGCAGCTGCCCATAGGGTGTGAGGACTCTGGGCAGGTACACTGTGTGGGGTTCCTGTTTATATAAGCCATTTAGGTCACCCCAACTCACCACATTGGTCCCATTCTGATGGCTCAACTTCACATGACTCCACAAAAGAAAGATGACATGAACTAGCAAGGACCATCTACTCCCTAGGCCACCTTCCTGGAGCCTAAGCCCAGCCACAGGGTCTTCAGAATGACCCTTGGCCTGAGTCCCAGAGTTCCTTAAGGCACACACACCACCTCCCACACCTGGGTCAGGGTCAGAACTTCCGAAAAGGAGAGAAGCATGGATCACCAGCATTCACGGGATCCTCTTTCAGTCTTAGGGAGTCCCACCTGCGCTGGTCCCAGTTACCAGAGGGGGACTTGGAAAGTTTCAAGGGAAGCACTCCACACTGTGAAGAGAGTAGGGGACCAGGGTGGGGCCCAACCACCCAGGTCTACTTAGTACTGATTGTGGAGACCCTCCATTATGGGATAGAGGTATCCCTCTGTCCTTCTTCGTGGGAGCTAGAGCTGAGCCTGAAACAGCCAGAGGAGGAGAATAAGAAGGGGCTTGCCCCAGGATGGAAAGGGAATTTGGAGAACAGCAATCTCCTCCCCTCCACCCCAACCCAATCCACCAAGAGCCACCCAGGCAAAGCTGCAGGTAGCTTCATCTACACATCCTAGGTAGGCTTTCAAAGCACAAAGACTGTCCCCACTGCCCCCCATGCCCAGGTGCCCCACACCAGGCCAGGATGGGGACTACCTACCAACCCTCCCATCCATCTCTGTGTCCACGCAGACTCCCTTAGCTCAGAAAAGCAGAAGGCTTTCTGTGCAGATCTGTGGCCCAGACAGCCTTCATCTCTCAGTGTCAATAAATAGGGCGTCTCCAGGGCAATGACTTTTACTTGGTAAATACTAAGCAGCAAGAGACAGCACCAGAGCCCCAGTCTGGGAGATCGGCAGCCAGCGCTCACCACCTATGGAGTCCCACCCGCCTCGTTCTTGAGCCCTGCGTGTGCTGCCAGCATGAGCAGCTGCCACTGACCCAATCCCTGTCTACAGGGACAAGAGGAGCTCAGGGAGAGAGCCAGGCCTCTTGGGGGTGCCCTAGCCAGGGCAGTGACAGCTGGTACAGAAGTCACCCCAATATGCACACAGATTGGGGTGATAGGAGGCAGGGAGACCTGGAGGCTGGCTAGAGAACCAAGGGGAGGCAGAAGACCCAAGATGATGGTCCTGCTGGTAGCAGGTCTAAGGTCCTCCGCCTGTGAGTGACTGTGACATGAACACATGCTATTTTTCAACTAGTTTTCCTTCCTTTGGGGCCCACCATTCCCAAGAGATTTGGCTCAAAGCTTTGAGTTTGAGTGGGACCAAATCCCCCTCCCTAGCCGCAAGGGTGGGCTGCTGCTCTCCTGTGAACTTGGCCCATTTATGTCTGCCATTCCCTGACTCCCAACCCTCCCCCTTCTGTCCACCACTGCCAGTGACATGGGTCCCAGGCTCAGTCTATTATTCCACCCCCACGGGGATACGGAGAAGTGTTTGCCTCACCGTCGGCTGACTTGGGCTGGAGGTAGTTCTGTTGTCAGGAGAAAAGGGGGGAGTCATGGGGTCATCCCCTCTAGGATGCAAATTACTCACTGCAAAAACAGCCAGAGTCAGCCCCTTGTTATCAATTTGAGAAACACACATTGCTCTCAGTCACATGACTCAGACATTTTTCCTGGTAAATTAATAACCCATGCTGCTCCTTCGCTAAGGGAGCAGGTCCCCCTTCCCCTACTGTGCCACATCTCAATAACTTCCTCTCAAGAATATCAGTGAAAGGTGCTGGGAGACAATTCCCCAACCCATGCACCGCTAACCCCTTCCCACCTTTGTAGAGACCTGTGTTGGGCTTGACTCTTCTTGAGAACCAACATCCAAGTATCATTGGATGAAATAAAAAGATGATAAATGGATGAATGGATGAGGATGAACGGGTGATGGACAGACAAATGGGTGGATGGATAGATAGACGAATGGATGGATGGATAATTGGGATAGAAGGATAGGCACATGGATGGATGGATGGATGGATGGATGGATAGATGGATGGGTGGATGGATGGGTGGGTGGGATGGATGGATGGATGGGTGGGTGATAGATGGATGGGTGGATGATTGGGATAGAAGGATGGGTGGATGCATGGATGAGTGGATAAACAGATGAATTTTTCTTAGGAGAAAGCAGGCTTTTTGAAGGTAGGACTGTGAAATTCACTTCTTGGTTTTTACCTACAGTGAATTCCACATTAACAGGCTTCACAAAACATTCTTAACTGTAACAGACTCTGCCAGACTGCACTGACAGGTTATCACCCTCGGATCCCACACAGATGATGTGATGTTCCTATGAAAATCTGGCAAAATCAGGGGAGACTTGGTACCGGCCACACAGGAAAAATGACACTTGGGAGCTATTTTCTGAAAACTGCTGTTTGTATCCTCAAAGTGTACTTTGAAATGTAACTGGTTAAATATGCGTAATACACGTGCACCATATATGTTACATACATAATCTTTGAAGAACGAGAAAGATGTTGAAGCAGGAGAGGAATCGTTTTATTTTCCTATTTGGTATCAGCCCATCTCCCTTGGCTCCTATACCATATAGATAGCAACATAATTTAAGAAAGAGATTTTTCTAATTATTTCTGTTCATGCTTCCAATAAAGAAAAAGAAAAATCCTCCTTCTCCCCACCCAGCCAATTAAATTCGCACAGTATAAATACCGTGAAGGTCACAAAGCAATCCAGAAATCACAAAACGGTCCTTGGGACAGTCCTATTAACTGTCCTGCTCTTAAACTTAACACAAGAGGCCAGAGGAAGAGGAGTGAACAGTGAAGACTCGCGAGGACCTGGCTGGTGGACGTCACAAGGTCTGGTCTTCGCCATCTCTGTTAATCAGTTTCACGTTACTGTAATGAAATCCTGAGATACCTGTAAAGAGAAAAAGGTTATTTTGGCCCGCAGTTTTACAGGTCCCATTCCATGACTGACTGGTCCTGTTACTTCTGGGACTGTGTCAAGGCAGTATGTCATGGCAGGAGCCTGTGGTGCAGTAAAACTTTCACCTCATGGCCAGAAAAAAAGAGAAAGAGAAAAGACTGGAGTTCCACAATGCCTTTTGAAGGGACACCCTCAGTGACCTAAAGACCTCCCACTAGGTTCTACCTCCCAATACTGCCACCTTGGGGACTAGATTTTAACACATGGGCCTTTCTAGGGAGCAGTGTCCCATGCCTTTCTCTCAGTCCTTCTTATTCATGGCCATCTTCAGGGTGAGATGTCCTCAGGGCCAAGGGGAGGTACCCACATACAGCCAGTTCCCACACCCCATGACCATACTCTATTGGAGCCCAAACAGCTCCAAGTTCACTTTCAGGACCCAGTGAGGCCTCTTACATCCCAGCTCTCTCCTGGAAGGTGGACCACACCACTGGTAAGTCTGAGGAGTGGTCAGGAAGTAGCTGTTCACAGGGTTGCCCAGAGCCCAGATGACAGAACAAGTGTGATGATAGAGGGTTTGCCAGAAGCTTCCTCTCCCCCACAGTCCAGCAGAACTAAAAAGTCTAAGAATTCCAAATTCAAATAAGGCCATTGTAATGAAATATTTTCAAGATTGGAGCTAGAAGCATATTTTATTTACCAGTTTGTTAGCTTGATTTAGAACTGGCACATATTTAAGCCAGCACTCCTCAAACCTCTTGGTCTCAAGACCCTGTTTTCACTTGAAAAAAATTACCAAGAACACCAAAGAGTTTTTATTTGTGTGGGTTATATCCATCAGTGCTCACTGTGTTATCATTTTTAACAGAGACATTTTAAAAATATTCGTTCTTTACCTAATTAAAAAAATAACACTAGTAAGCCTGTTGCAGGCTTATATAAGTAACACATTTTTAATAATAAAAAGAACTAACTCAATTTTCCAAAAAAGCATGTAATGAGAAGAGTGGCATTGCCTGACAGATTTTCCAAACTCTTTAATGCCTGGATTAAGAGCAAACAGCTGAGTTCCCAGCTCTGTCTCTGCCTTCAGTCTGTCGTGATGTGGTGTCTGGTCAAAGTATAAGAAGAAATTCCGGACTCCCACAGGAGATGCACTTAGAAAAGGGAAGGGCATTTTAATCTTTTCAGATGGCTATGGATATTCTTACCAGATTTTATACCAGAATTCAACAACAGTCTCCCAAAGATTAGTGGCCAGGGATGAAGTGAGAAGAGTGAGGGTCCCGGGGTATAGATTCAAGGAGAAGTGGTTCTCTGGGATGAGCTGGTGCAGACTCCCTGCTTCTTTCCCTTTGCCCTAGTACAACTCTGCTCTTTGCAATGTGAAATTTGTGCCCTGCTCCATTAAGATGCATTCATCTTTGCTGTGATTGGAATAGTTCTTTTGTCCCTGCATAATTGCACAAGGATGCAAACATCAGGACTTACAAGTCACTTAGTTAACTTGTGATTGTTGCACAAATGTTAGCGAAAGACACGAAATCCCTGGGTCTGAGACAAAAGGCTTCACTACTCACAGCGAGCTAGCATAGCGAGCCTGGGGTAATCTTGATTGTTAACTAGTCTGAATTGAAAAACATTTAGGACATTAGTAACACACACTGCTGCGCAGGGTTTAAGGGGTGGGGGAGACCCACCTGAATGCTGGCAGTACCATCCCGTAGTCTGGGGGCCCCAATGGAAGAAAAGAAGAAAAAGAGGGGGAAGCCAGCTGGTGCAGGCATTTGCTGGCTCGCTCTGCTTCCTGGCTGCCATTGGGTGAGCTGCTACGCTCTGCACTTGTCTCCCACCAGGATGGTCCACCTCACCACAGCCCCAGAAGCAACAGAGCCAAGGTTTCAGTTTGGACTGAAACCTCCAAACTTATGAACTAAAATAAATAAATCCTGCCTCCTTTATTTCTATTAGGTATTTGTCACAGTGGTGAAAAGCAGACTGACACAGCAAGCAATGTGGGTATCAGTCTCTTCGCACTAGTTCCTTTTGCCACCCAAGTGCCACCAAAGGCCATGCAGAAGGGCCCAGGTAGGTGCTACCCATTGGATGGCTTTGTGTTACGCTGAAGAATCCTGAAGTTGAAGATCCATCTCTTTTGCAGCATGTAGGAAGCAAAGCTGCTCTGTTCCAGAGGCTGACAGTACCTCATCCCTCCACAGAGAGAATTCTGAGAAATCACTCAGATAAAAGAGTGTGTGTTAGTCCGTTTTTTGTTACTATCACAAAATACCTGAATGTGGGTATGTTATAAAGAAAAGAGGCTTACTTGGCTCACTGTTCTGGAGGTTTGAGGGTGTGGCACCATGATTATGGCTCTCCTGAAGACTTCACGATCACATCACAATGGTGGGAGCACTGCAAGAGGTAGAGATCTCCTGGAGTGACAGGAAGCCAGGCTTGCTCTTCTTATAACAACGCTCTTGTGAACTAAGTCTACATCCCACAAGAACTTCCTTAATCCCTTCCCAGGGCAGTGCTTCCATGATGTAAAGACGTCTCAATAGGCTCCACCTCTTAAAGGTCCCTCACTTCTTAACATTGACACACTGGGGAGCAGTTTCCAATATTTGGACTGTTGGGGACACACTGAATCCATATCCAGTTGATAGCAGAGTGTCAGGGCCTGCCTTCTCTGCACACAGCAAATGCTGGAGGACTGTGAGGGGTCCACAGAGGACAGCCCCTCTCAACACGGTGCACTGGTTGTCTGGGAAATATTGGTCCACTGGGTTGTGTGGTTCTTCCAAATGCTGACATGTTTCTTTAAACAAATCAAAATATCACATTTGTTAATATCACCATTCATGTCCTAGGAAAGTCATTAATTATTGAGAAGTTATCAGTCTGTACCTGTGATTGATTCACGTATTGCACTTGGCAATCTTACAAGTTTGCAACAGCGTCCCCACTTACAGATGAGGAAGCTGACTTTAAGGTGGTGAACGACTAGATGAGGGCCACACGGTCGCACCCCAACTGCTCTCCCCCCACCTCCACTTCTCCGGCCCGTCTGGAGTTCCTGCTGCACCTTAAGTAAATGTCTTTCTGCCTAGGGTCTTTGCACATGCCATTCTCCTCTGTCTAAACTACTCCTCCCTCACAGGGCTTCCTCCTTCTGCATTCTGGTGTCCATTTTGAAACAACCTTCTCAGACTAGAGGAGTGGCTCCAGCGGTAGAGCACCTGCTTTGCAAGCACGAAGCCCTGAGTTCAAACCCCAGTTCCACCAAAACAAATTTATAATAATAATGAAACGACCTTCTCAAAGAGCCCTGCTCTGACTACCTATCCAATGGTAATCACACACACGCATGCACACACATGCATACGCAACACACACAGACTGGGCACCATCATTCATGCAAACAGTTTATCTTTTATCTTTTTATTTTTTTGGTGGCAGTGGGGTTTGAACTCAAGGCCTCACGCAAGGCAGATGCTCTACCACTTCAGCCACACTTCTAGCCCTGTTTTGTGTTGGGGATTTTCAAGATAGGGTCTCTCAAACTATTTGCTCAGGGCTGGCTTCGAACCTTGATTCTCCTGATCTCTGCCTCCTGAGGAGCTAGGATTACAGACCACCAGCACCCAGCTCTTTTAACTTTTTGGGGGAGGTGGGAAGTAGGGTACCACCTTGATGTCCTGGACTCAAGTAATCTTGAATCAGCCTCTGGAGTAGCTGGGACTACAGGCGTGCACCACCACACCCAGCTCATATTAACGCATATGAGTTGCACATGTTGTGGGGTTCTGTGTGGCATTTCTGCACGTGTGTGTAGCAGGCACTGTATCAGCCTTGCTCTGCCCACCCTCACCACGCACACCCTTCCCAGCCTCTATTCACCACTGTTCTCCAAGTCAGCTTTTTTTTTTTAACTTGTGTGTACCATTTCTTGAAATGATAAGACTTGTGTTCCTGCTTATTTCCTGTCATTCATCTCCTGTCATCGCCAGAATGCGGCCCCTTTGGGAGGCCGCCAGCACCAAGGGCAGCCGCTGGCACCTGTCAGGGCTCGCTAAGTAGTTGCTAAATGGATGACAATGGAAATCGGCTGGTGCTGGGCACCAGAGACGTCTGAGGCTTGCACGGCTGTCTTGCAGTTTACATCCAAAGAATCTGATGACAAGGAAATCAAAACTCTGTGCTCAGAGTGGGCAGAGCAGGCGAACAAAGAAACCCGGACAGGTTGGCATGGCCAGTGCGCCACTTGGACACCAGATCAAGCTGGTGACTTCCCCATAGGCACAGGCCATCAGAGTCAACTGACCAATTCCAGCACACGGGTATTTTTACCTAAACAATTCTTCATGCACCAATATTAGTTACAGACTTACCAATACAAGATGAAAGAGACTGAGAATCTAATTTTTTTTTGCAGTACTGGGACTTGAATTCGGGGCCCCCAAGGCTAGTGCTCTCCCAGTTAAGCCACACCCACAGTCCTCCTTGCTTTTAGAGTTTTTTTCAGTCTGGCTTTTGCCTGGGCCACACTTGGACTACAATCCTCCCACCCTTGCCTCCTGAGTAGCTGGGATTCCAGGCATGCTCCACTACGCCTAGATCTCTTTTTTTTTCCTTTGATATTACTGGGGTTTGAATTTAGGGCTTCAGGCTTACTAGGCAGATACCCTACCTCTTGAGCTACGCCACCAGCCCTTTTTATGTTAGTCATTTTTTGATATAGGGTCTCACTTTATGCCTGGGCCACCCTGGATAGTGAGCTTCCTACTTGTGCTTCCTTGAGTGGCTGGGGTGGCAAATGCATACCACCTTACCTGGCCATTTGTTGAGACGGGGTCTAGGGAAGTTTTTGCCCAGGCTGGCCTGGAACCTCACTTGATCCTCCCAATCTCTGCCTCTGGAGTAGCTAGCATGACAGGTGTGATCCACCAGGCAGGCTGTGAGCAATCGTTTTAAATGACCACAAAGCTTAAAAGAGCCTCCACAAAAGACAGCCAGGTGCTGGTACGCATATGACTACTCAAGCTCAGTAGTCATCAGATGACAACCACACTGTGCCCCAGCAGCACGAGGATCACACCAAGTGCAGGGATGGGTGACAAACAACTGGCACCATCCCCCACTTCTGGTAGACACAGAAATTGGTACGGCCACCATGCAACACTGGAGACATCTCCTTGTCCTTCCCTCCTGTTCTATAACCATAGGAGATGAGATGTGTCTTTTAGTGGATACCCAATAAAAGACACATTTCAGAGCACACAGCAACTTAATTCCTAATGGTGAAAGCCCCAGATACTTATCAACAAGCAAAAGGGCACAGAATTGTCGCCCGTGCCTACAATGAAAAACACACGTGTGCATCTGCTCTCCACAGTGTGGGTGAATCCTGTTACACCGAGTAAAAGAAATCAGGTACAAAAGGGACCACAGTGCAGGGTTCCGTTCCCATAAAAGTTAAAAAAACAGAAAACAGATAAAACTCTTGCGATGGAAGTCAGGGCCCTGCTGCCTCCTGGGGTGGGCAGTGAGCAGACCAGTGCAGGATGGGGTGGCTAACAGTGCTATCTTGAAAGCTTCCTGCAATTTTGTTGGAATCAATTATGGCAAGATGACAGATGACAGACAGGGAGGAGAGTTTATTACTGTGGTCCCCAAAAGCGGGAGGAATCCACAGCAGGGGAAGCCCTGGGGTGGGACAGAAGGCAGAAAAAGGCAGGGGAAAGCAGGGATAAAGACTTTCCTGTGTTTTTAGGATGAAGGAGGGAGGCAGGGCAGACAGGCCGAGCACATTTAGGATTGGCTGGTTTGGGAGCCATCTCCTTGGTCAGCAAAGCATCCTGTGACGTCAAAGCATAAGAGGTACTCAAGTTGCTTTTGCTCAAAAGCACGACTCCTTTCTTGGGCACACAGATTAACTAAAAACAGGAGAAGCTTGGCATCCCTGCCTCCATTTTGTATCTGCCTTTGCTCTAAGCCATTCTCTTTGCAGTCACTTCGCAATCACCTTTGATTCCAAAAAGGACAGAACTGATAACGTCTTTATGACAAGGGACTGAAACTTCCCATAAGGAACAGTGGAGACTTGCAGGACAGACCACCCCTCCAAATGAGGCCACTTACCCATAATGATGAGGCTGCACCCTGGAGCAGGAGTAATCTTATGGGAACCAGATGGCTCCCCTCAAGTGGTGACATCTCTGGAACCCCTCTGGGAGCCTTTGGACTGAGATAATGGTCAACCAGAACACACCTGTGGCTGGGACTATTTATGCATACCTTGCCCCCTGCCCCTAGGTTTTTGGGGTTTTTTGTTTTGTTTTTTTGTTTGTTTGTTTGTTTGCTTTGTCTACGTTAACCTATAGCTCGTATCTGTACCCCAAAATTGAGCTGAGTGCTTCCTCTGCCTCCTCCCACGGCATGGCCCGAGCCATGTAATAAACCTTTCTCTGCCTTCTCCATGCCTCTTTATTTGGCGTTAGGGGCGGGTGGCCGGACCTGGCATATGGAATCTCAGGAGTTGGGCCTTGGGTTCAAAACCCCAGCTTCAAAAGCCCCCTAAAATACAGAAAATAAACATGTCGATGAATGCAGAGGCCCTGCAGAAGGCTGGGAAGCACCGATGTGTGCACCGCTGAGCTGTGTGTTTAGGGCTAAAGCACTTGGTTGCAACTGTTCAGATTTCAAATATACGAATGCAGAATTTAGTTTGAAAACCCACTAAGAAAAAGCGACTCTGCCTCGCACCACCACTCACACCTCTCACTTTCTCTCCAGTGTCAGAGTCTTCCTCTCTCCAGTCTCCAGCCCCAGCTCCTGGCCTCAGGGCATCTTGGCACATCTGAGCCACCTTCAGCCAGCCTCCAGCAACACAGCCTTCCAGCTGCCAGCTTAGAGCTTAGCAAACTTCCCTTCTCCTGAGCTTTCCTCTAGCAAAGCAAAAAGGGCAGGAAATACACTCCAGGCCCTCTCCCCTCCCCCACTTCCTCGAATCACTGTTGTGCTTGTCACACTCCCCTCTCAAGCTTCTTTCCACCCCCTTGAGATGCTTATGGGGTTCCATCACCTCCCACTGGAAATTACTTGTACCAGCCTGTTTTCCATTGCTATAATGAAATACCCTAGGCTGGATACTGTATAAAGAAAATAGGTTGATTTAGCTCACAGTTTTGGAGACTGAAAGTCTAAACAACATGGCACCAACTCTGGTGAGGGCTCCTTGGCCACATCACACTGTGGCAGATGGCACCCTGGAGGGAACATGTGTGTGGCACAACAGACAGGAAAGTCTAGTGGAAGGGAAGTTTTTATGACAACCCTCTCTCTCATGGGAACTAACAGAGTCCAACAGGAACTACACTAATCCCTTCCCAGGTCATTGCCCCCCAGTGACCTAGTTACCTTGCACTAGCCTCACCTCTTAAAGGTTCCACCACCTCTGTACCACTCTGGGTATGCACTTCCAACACATGAACCCTCAGAGTACAAAGTGCAACTAAACCATAGCATTGAGCAGCCTGGATTTTCATCTCATTGTGACACAAGACTAACTGAAGTCAGAAGTGCTCACTTCAGACCACATGTGGTAGCTCACACCTGTAATCCCAGCTACTTGGGAAGCAGAGATCAAGAGCACTGAGGTTCGAGGTCATCCTGGGCAAAATGTTAATGAGACTCCATCTCAACAAATAAGCCAAGAGAGGTGGCATATACCTGTGATCCCAGCTACTGGGAGGCCTAGGTGGGGGTATTGCTGTCCGAAGCCAGCCTTCAGTGAAAAGCAAGAAATTCTATCTGAAAAGTAATCTGAAGCTGGAGTGGGAGAATGCCTGCCTAGCAAGCTCAAGGACCTGAGTTCAAACCCCAGTACCGCCAAACACACACACACACACACACACACACACAGAGAGAGAGAGAGAGAAAGAGGAGAGAGAGAGAGAGAGAGAGAGATGTGTTCACTAACTCAGGAGGAACTTTGGAGAAAGCGTGGGGAGTAGGAGTGGAGCCAGATGGCCTCAGCTGAGCCAAGTCTGAGGCAGCCTGGGGCAGGTTGGTGGCTTGGCTCCCCTTGCAGGCAACCCCACACGAGTGAAGTGACATCCACAGGCAGGTGCTCTGGCAGCCAGGCCCTCCTCCGGCAATCACATCACATGTGGAGCTCCTAGGTCTTGAGGGCCTGGGCCACTAGACTGGGCTCCTCGGGCCTGTCTCCAGAGGCCAGCGCAGCCTGTGTGGTCCAGAAGAGCAAGCAGTGAGTGGCATGGCTATAGCAAGGCGTGCACAGGGGAGTTAACCTGAGGGTCATCAGTGGCCCTGACCTCAGGCATATCCTCTGAGGTGTCACTCTGACGCCAGCCAGCCAAGCAGTGCTCATAGCTGACATTGCCAAGGACACCATCCGTGTTGCAACATGACAGGATTCCAGCCTGTAATAGCTCAAGCCAGTGGCCATGCGGCTGGCTCCACTTTGATGTCACAGTGTTCCCATGAAATGCCTTCTTTGGTGGTGACCAAGCCCTGGTCCAGACAAGGGCAGTCCAGGAGAAGCAGGGCTGGCCCAGGTAGCCTAAGAGAAGGCCACAGAGACACAATGGCTGGCAGATCGGGGGGTGGGTGGAGGTAGGGGGCCGCAACCAGCCCCGCTGTGGACAACCCTGGTCCAGGCAGTGTGTTGTGTTGCGAACCTGCTTGGGACCATGCTTGGACCATGCTTCCTCCATCCTGGGAGGGAGCAGCCTAATTATAACGGTTCCTGGCCCATGCAGCTCTCAGCAGCAGAGCCCACGAGGGGAGGGCTGCTCCACCAGATGGGCTTCCTCATTAGGATGGGGAGTGTGGTATTTCTTATGCAAATGAAAGCAAATAAATCCATTGGGGAAAAGCGAATGACAAGCGCACAAGGGACCCTGGACTTCTCCAGTACCAGCTAAGGAGACAGGGAGACCTGGCACTGCCGTGGAACCCCTTAACCCCAGGTGTTTGGGTTTTGCATACCTGGGCTGCTCAAGTGGGAAACTGAGGCCTCTGAGGCCCTGTCCAGGGCTGAGCCTGTCCTGACCTGCAGTCAGGCATGGAGAACAGGGAGGACAGGAAGCCCTGGGATCCAGGAGAGGTGGGAGGCCAGGCCCATGATTGTCACCGCTCAGCTCAAGCCGTGGGAGCAGCCCTGGCAGAAGGCTGGTGGACTCCCTTAGGGGTGCTCAGCAATCACCCAACCTGTCCCCTGCACCCAGACTGCTGGCCTCCCACTTGGCTGTTTCGGCATTTCCTGCTCTCAGGCCTCAGGACTGACCCACCTCCCGCCCATCCAGAGCTCTGGCCTTGCATTCCTGGTCACTAAGAAAGTGTGAAGTGACATCCACAGCTCCCACCCAGAGAACCCCGTCACCAGTATCTGTACCCGCACACCAAACCACAGCACGCCACACTGATGGTCAGCTTCCTGTCACCATCATGAAGACCTGGCATAATCAACTTATGAAGAGAAAAAGGTCATTTTGGGTCATGGTTTGGGGGCTCCATTCTTTGACATCGCTTTTGAGTCTGTGGAGAGGCAGCACATCAGAGTGGGGGGGCCACATGCAGCAAAAGATGGCTCATCTCAGGGACAGGCAGGGGGAGACAGAGATAAAGAGGGAGGGAGAGAGAGAGGGAGAGACCTAGGCCCTCCAAACCCCTTCAAGGGTACACTGACAATGATCCAAAGACCTCTAGGCCTCACCTCCTGAAAACTCCATGCCTCCATAAGTGCTATTGTAAGAGCAAGTCTTCACCACATGGACCTCTGAGGGAGACTCAAGATCCAAACTGAAGTACCGCAAACACATCTGTCACCATCAATGCCTCACACACACCACCTTCATCACACACACCACCTTCCTGCCTTCGCACCATCACCGACACACCACTTT
Organism: Castor canadensis; assembly: GCF_047511655.1. Classification (NCBI taxonomy): domain Eukaryota; kingdom Metazoa; phylum Chordata; class Mammalia; order Rodentia; family Castoridae; genus Castor; species Castor canadensis. The sequence continues at coordinate 66,745,039 of NC_133401.1, forward strand.
CACTCAGGCACCCACAGCCATCTGCCCCTCCACACACACACACTCAGGAACTTGGACCCACGTCCTCCCAGGACAAAGGCACTACCCCTTAATTCTCTCTCCATCTTGTCCGTTTGTCAGTCCTTCGGTATCATCCCATATTCATGTTGCTATGCTTTTTGCCACCAGACATCTCTGACCCCTCCCCGAGTTCTCTAGTTTTTGTGGCATCTCTCCCCCCACGCTAAATCCTCTGTACCCTGGCATCTCCCGCACCCCACCACAGTTCTTCTGAAGTCTCAGCAATCTTGGGAACATCACATTGAGTCCCACACAGCACAGAAAAATGTCACCTGGCTCCCAGGACATCCCACTCCTGGCTTTTCTCCTTGCTCCTGGGTGGACTAGCTCCTTTTTCTGTCCCAACCTCCTCCTCTAGAGTGACCGTGTCAGTCCTTGGCCCCTTCTCTCATCCAACAAGCTGCCTTGGTGACCTCCAGCCCAACAATGTTAAACGCCATCTGTATACTTTTAATTTTTGAAATTCATCCTTCAAACCAGGCCTGCATCCTGAACGAGATCATCAGGTCCAACAGCCAACCGACACCTCACAGTGAATGTCCGGTCAGCCGCTGGGGTGACACATATCCTAGCTGGGTTTCCACACTCCCAGTGTGTATGAGGCACTGGGTTCCACACCTAGCTCTGCAGACAAGAAAATGGATGAATAAATCAATAGTCTGAATTTAAACAAGAAACGCTGGGGACAGTATGAAAATATGTAAAATTTTACCAAATGGCATGGACCTAAGCCCTCCCCTGCCCCTAAGACCGCACGCCCTTGGACCAGCCAACCACGGATGGAAAACAGCTGAGAAAAATGAAGCTATACTTAACATGTACAGACTTTGTTCTTGACTTTATTCTCTGCACAATACAAATAAGAGCTGTGTATTTAATATTTCCGGTGCGTGAGGCACCGTGTGTCACCTACAGGGGATTCACAGTACTGGGGAGGATGACATGAGTTCTATGCGGTTACCACACCGTTTTGTATAAGGGACTTGAGTGTCCTCAAGTTTGTTTGGTTTTTTTTTTTAATTCTTGGGACCCTGGAACCAGTCCTCCAATGACACTCAGGGATGTGTATACAATATTGGTACAAAGTTTAAAGGATCTGACAGTGACCCTCCTCTCCCAAAATCCACACCCTTCCCAAAACAGTACAGTGTACTTTATTTGGGTAGAGGATCGGGGCAGGCATACTTAGTTAAGATGAGGTCCTACTGGAGTAAATTGCGGCTTTAATCTAATAGGGCTAGTGTCATCAGAAGAGGACAAAGGACGCAGAGGGTCTCACGCAGAGAGAGCCACATGTGGAGTGAGACTCAGGGTACAGTGACATGTCTGCAGGTAGAGGTTTCCCAAGAACTGTCAAGAAAACCAGAAGCTATGAGAAAAGGAAAGAACGGTTCTCCCCTAGGGTCCCCAGGAGTGTGGCCTACCCACTTCTTCTTGGAGAGGCTTCTTGCCTCTCCAGCTGCCAGAGAGCGCATTGCTGCTGTGTCAAGGTACACGGTTTGAGGTCACTCATTACAGCAGCCCCAGCTGACTAATACGGGTGCCAGTTCCCCCATATTAGCTCCAAGCTTAATGCAATCCTAAAGAAAACCCTAACAGGATTTGAGCTTCAGCTTTTTGGTTGTGGGGGTTTTTTTGGGGGGGAGTGCATGATGTTTGGGGAGGTGGTTAGGACAGTTCTTTGTTCTACTTTTTTCCTCTTGTTGCTTTTGTGGCTTTTGGAGGAGAAAGAGATTTAAAAGTCAATCTCTTAAGGAATGAAAGTTATTTCCAGGAAACTTCTGGAAAGAAGTGACAGAGCAGCCACCCCCACACACACTCCATCCCTGACATGTTTAATGGTTGTCATGACACTGTCAGGAGGACAGGGCTGGGAGCAGAAGAGGGGGTTCAGGACGAGCCTAAGGGAGGATTCAGCACAGGATAACAGGACCCTGGAATCAGTGAGCAAGCATGTCCCTCAAAAAAACAAGCCCTGAGACAACTGGAAGTCAGTTAAAAATAAAAATAAAGCAGGGCACCGGTGGCTCACACCTGTAATCCTGGCCTCTCAGGAAACAGAGATCAGGAGGATTGCAGTTCGAAGCCAGCCGGGCAAATAGTTCCAAGACCCTATCTCAAGAAACCCTTCACAAAAAAGGGCTGGTGGAGTGGCTCAAGGTGTAGCCTGAGTTCAAACCCCAGTACCGCAAAATACGAAGAGGGAGGAGGAGGAGGGAGGAGGAAGAAGAAAGAAAGAAGAAGAAGAAGAAGAGGAGGAGGAGGAGGAGGAGGAGGAGGAGGAGGAGGAGGAGGAGGAGGAGGAGGAGGAGGAGGAAGAGGAAGAAGAAGAAGAAAGAAAGAAGAAGAAGAAAATTAATGTTAGGTTTTTGTGTTAGGTTAGAGTCGTGTTCTGCTCAACTAAGTCTTGATAGATTGAATTTTTAAAGCTGAAGGATTCAAATAGAGATGGCCAATTCAAAATGGCAGACAATCCTTATTACATCGTGTCCCCATTGTCACAATAAGAAATAGCAGGAGAGAGCAGTATGGGGACACCAGAGTGGTGTACTTTGTGGCCCATATATTGTAAAAAATTTCTGGAAAACAGAAAGCAAATGAGATCTGACTTATCAAAGAAACTAAAGCAGAAGAGATTACTTGTTAGGGGCAGAGTTTCTTTTTCCCACCCAGCCTCCTTCGTGCCTCTTACACAGGGGTCCCCAAGCCCCAGACACAGCCTGCCCATTCTCCCAACATTCTAATAAGGAAAAATTGCTAACCAGATGCATTTTCTTTCTTTCTTTCTTCCTTCCTTCCTTCCTTCCTTCCTTCCTTTCTTTCTTTCTTTCTTTCTTTTCTTTCTTTCTTTCTGTGGTACTGAGGTTTGACTCAGGGCCTACACGTTGAGCCACTCCACCAGCCCTTTGTGTTAGGTATTTTAGAGACAGGGTCTCCCGGAACTATTTGCCCAGGATGGCTTCAAACCATGATCCTCCTGATCTCTGCCTCCTGGGAAGCTAAGATTACAGGCATGAGCCGTGGCACCCAACTCCAGGTGACATTTCCAATTCATCTTATAAATCACTCCCCATGTGCAAAGATTCTAGAAAACTGAGGCCAGTCCGAGACTCCCTTAGTCTTTTAATTGAAGTAAACCAATGTGTGAGGCTTACAGGACAGATGTGGACAGTGTATCAAGCTGTGTTCCTGACACTCCTGCCTCTTTGAGGACAGCCTGACACGTCCTACTCATGGCTTTGTCCACCAAGGGAAATAAACAGTTGGGGTTTCAGCCACTGGTGGGTTGCATGCACAACCCACAAAAGAGAGACATAAAGGGCCCTCTTTTGAGCCAGGTGTGGTGGTGCACGCCTGTCATCCCAGCTGCTCAGGAGGTGGACATCAGGTAGATCATAGTTCAAGGCCAGCAGGGCAAAAATTTAATGAGACCCCATCTCAATCAACAAGCCCAATATGGTGGTATTGGTTTGTAGTCCCAGCTACGCAGGAGGCATAGGTAGGAGGATCAGAGTCCAAGGCCAGGTGTGGCAAAACTCAAGACCCTACCTGAAAAATAACTAAAGTGATAAAGGGCTGGCAGAGAGGCTCAAGTGGTAGAGCACCTACCTAGCAAGCACAAGGCCCTGAGTTCAAACCTCAGTACTGCCAAAAAAATAGACACTTTTTTCAGGCAAAATCCAAATTCCGTTTTCCTGGCCCTCTCCCTGCACAGATCCCTCTCTTAGTTCCAGGCTGTATGCAAGCTGTGCTCTGAAGATGTCCCCAACAAGGACCACACTTGCTGAAATGCAATCACTCTCCTGCTGACTTTGCTGAGTTCTGCGCGTTCTGCTGCTCGGCCGCCAAGCGTGTTGTCTGAGTGGGTTCCAGAGTTGTCATGGATTTTCACTTATCACTTCCTAGTCCCTCTTGGCCACCAGCAGAAACACAGACTGCTCCGCAGTGCAGCGGACACGCTGGCCTTTGCCGCCCAGTGGGAGCCTCAGTCTTGCCCACGGTGACAAATAGAAGGGATGTGGAGGTCACAGCCTCCATCTGAGTCCCCAGCACCGTCTGCAAGCGCCACCCCTGAGCTGTGAGCTAAAGAATAAACACAGCTGACTGCCAGAAGGAGAAACAAAGGTATAAAACAAGCCCACCTGAGTTGTCACCTTTGTTATTAAAATGACAGCAACATGAAATCTCATTTATTTAACATCCACGAATTTAGAAAGAAGAAGAAAGTTCCGGCAAGGAGACAATGAATTGTCCCAGCTACACACAGGGCTGTGAGCGCAGCCCTTACCCCAGGAGGAATGAGACCCAAAAGTCATCACATTCCCTCAGCTAGCTCAAGTTGTCCCTGTCACTTGCTACCAGAATCCCAGTTACAACAAGGATGGTGCTTAGAGATGGTTCACAGCAGCTTTGTAAACTGAGAGCTCACCGTGTAAGATTTAAAAGGCCAGGCACAGAGACTCATGCCTATAATTCCAGCTACTCAGGAGATGGCAATGAGGAGGATCGTGGTTCAAGGCCAGCCCAGACAAAAAATTAGTGAGACCTCATCTCAACAAATGAGCTAGTGTGGTAGTGAACACTTGTCATACCAGCTACATAGGAGGACATGGGTAGGAGGATCTTGGTCTGAGGCTGGCCCTGAGCAAAAACATGAGAACTACTTGAAAAATAACCAAAGCAAAAAAAAGTTCTGAGGGTGAGGCTTAAGTGGCTCAAGAGTGCTGGACTGGCAAGCTCAAAGTCCTGCGTGCAAACCCCAGTAACACTAAAAAAAATAATAATAATAAATATATATATATATATACATGACATATGGCATCTGCACAGTAGAAAGAGACGTGGCCTTAAAATGATACCCAGAACATCCTTCCAAGGACAGTCATCCCTCAGTGCCTGCAGGGGACTTGTTCCCAGCCACCAGCAGGTGTCAAAATCCACAGATGCGCTCATCCCTTATATAAAAATCAAGAGAGTCCTTAATTCAGTGGAAACTTGGTGTACATAGTAGTTATGGCATAGTGTCCAGGGAACAATGACAAGAAAGTCTATACACCTTCAGTACAGATCAACTTTTTCTGATTATTTTTGATCCTTGGTTGAATCCGTAGGTACAGAACCTTCAGGTTTAGAGGACCAACTAGATAAAAAGTAGCACACATTCATGTGGGCAAGAACGAGACTTCTGGCCAGGCACGGCGGCTCACGCCTGTAATTCCAGCTACTGGAGAGGTAAAGATCCCAATGATAGGAGTTTGAACCCAGCCCATCTCAGCCAACAAAAGAGAGACCCTGTCTCAACCAATGGAAGCTGGGTGCAGTATCCACGCCTGCCACCCAAGATGCACAGGAAGATCGTTGTGTAGGCCAGCCCCAGGCATAAACATCAGAACCTAGCCCAAAATAACCAACAGAAAAAGGGCTGAGAGTATGGCTCAAGAGGTAGAGCGTGCACCTAGCAAGAGTGAGGTCCTGAGTTCAAATTCCAGTGCCACCAAAATAAGGAAATAAATCAATGAGACTCCAGCTGCTCTTTATTGAACTCCGCTCGGCCCCAGGCTGGTTGCTCGGTGTCTTATATACATCATCAAGTGTCATCCACACTGACTCTGACGAGCTCCGTTTTGCACAAGAGGTCACTGAGGCCCAGGACATAGAAGTGGCAGGGTCCAGCAGGAGAGGGGACAAGTGAGAGGAAAGGAGTTGAAAATGATATGATATATGCACACGCGAAAATGGCATGGTGAAAGCCACTGTCCTGTAAAATTAATAGACACTAATTTAAAAAGAAAATAAATAAATAAGAGTTAATTTTTAATTACCACCTGGTCACCGTCACAGCAGCAAGCCCCAAGCCCAGGGCTGCCTGAGCCAAGCCACGTTCTGGAAGCCGACAGGAAAGGCAAAGCCAGGTGGCAAGCGCCAGGGTGCTTTGGAACCTTTTTATTTGCTGAATTTTTTTGTTTGTTTTTATATTTATTCACATGTGCATACATTGTTTGGGCCATTTCTCCCCCCTTCCCCCCACCGCCCATGTCTCTCTCCCCCTCACCCCCCTCGCTTCCAGGCAGAACCTGTTCTGCCCTTTTCTCTAATTTTGTTGAAGAGTAGACATAAGCATAATAAGGAAGACAAAGCATTTTTGCTAGTTGAGATAAGGATATCTATACAGAGAGATTCCTAGCATTGCTTCCATGCACAAGTGTGTTACAACCTGAATTGATTCATCTCTACCTGTCCTCTTTACTACTTCCCGGTCACCTTCCCATAGTGACCTCTGTCATTTTAAGGTCACTGTATTAGCTCCTCTGCAGTGGGGACATCAAACACTTTCAAGTTTTGGGCTTCCTATCTATCCCCATTCCTCCCGTATGTGCTCTCCCCTTAGCGTGTGACCCAAGTTCAACAGCATTGCTGCATTTGCCCTAAATCTAAAGTCCGCATATGAGGCAGGACATAGGATTTTTGGTCTTCTGAGCCTGGCTAACCTCGCTCAGAATGATGTTCTCCAGTTCCATCCATTTACCTGCAAATGATAAGATTTCATTTTTCTTCATGGCCGAGTAAAATTCCATTGTGTATAAATACCACATTTTCTTGATCCATTCGTCAGTGGTGGGGCATCTTGGCTGTTTCCATAACTTGGCTATTGTGAATAGTGCTGCAATAAACATGGGTGTGCAGGTGCCTCTGGAGTAACCTGAGTCGGATTCCTTTGGAATATATCCCTAGGAGTGGGATTGCTGGATCATATGGCAGATCTATGTTTAGATTTTTAAGAAGTCTCCATATTGTTTTCTAGAGTGGTTGCACTAGCTTGCATTCCCACCAGCAGTGTACAAGGGTTCCTTTTTCCCCTGCATCCTCACCAACATTAGTTGTTGTTGGTGTTTTTGATGATGGCTATTCTAACAGGGGTGAGGTGGAATCTTAGTGTGGTTTTGATTTGCATTTCCTTTATTGTTAGAGATGGTGAGCATTTTTTCATGTGTTTTTTTGGCCATTTGAATTTCTTCTTTTGAAAAAGTTCTGTTTAGTTCAGGTGCCCATTTCTTTATTGGTTCATTGATTTGGGGGCAGTTCAGTTTTTTGAGTTCCCTATATATTCTGGTTATCAGTCCTTTTTGTCTGATGTGTAGCTGGCAAATGCTTTCTCCCACTTTGTGTGTGGTCTCTTCAGATTAGAGACCATTTCTTTTGTTGAGCTGAAGCTTTTCAATTTTATAAAGTCCATTTGTCCATTCTTTCTCTCACTTGCTCAGCTGCTGGGATTCTATTGAGGAAGTTCTTGCCTATTCCTATTACTTCCAGAGTGTACCCTGCTCTTTCCTATATTAACTTCAGAGTTTTGGGTAAAGGATATTTAGGTCCTTGATCCATTTTGAGTTGATGCTAGTACAGGGTGATAAACATGGATCTAGTTTCAGTTTTTTGCAGGCAGATAACCACTCCATCGTATGTTTTTGGCGCCTTTGTCAAAAATCAGGTGGGTATAGCTGTGTGGATTCATAACTGGTTCTTCCATTCTGTTCCACTGGTTTTCATGTCTGTTTTTGTGCCCGTACCATGCTGGTTTTATTGTTATTGCTTTGTAATATTGTTTGAAGTCAGGTATTGTGATACCCCCAGCATTGATCTTTTTGCTGAGTGTTGCCTTGGCTATTCGCAGTCTCTTGTGTTTCCAAATGAACTTTAGGGTAGATTTTTCAATCGCTGTGATGAAAGTCATTGGGATTTTGATGGGAATTGCATTAAACATGTAGATTGCTTTTAGTAGTTCAGCCATTTTTACTATGTTGATTCCTCCAATCCATGAGCACAGGAGATCTCTCCACCTTCTGTAGTCTTCCTCGATCTCTTTCTTCAGGGGTTTATAGTTCTCCTTGTAGAGGTCATTTACATCCTTGTTAAGTTTACTCTTAGGTATTTGATTTTTTTTTAGGCTATTATAAATGTAATTGTTTTCATACATTCTTTCTCAATTTGTTCACTGTTGGTGTATAGAAAAGCTACTGATTTTTGTAAGTTGATTTTGTATCCTGCTATATTGCTGAAGCTGTTTATGGTGTCTAGGAGTTTTTGGGTAGAGTTTTTTGGGTCCTTAAGGTATAGAATCATATTGTCTGCAAATAGGGATATTTTGACAGTTTCTTTACCTATTTGCAGTCCTTTTATTTCTTCTTCTTGCCTAATTGGATAGGAATTCCAAGACTATGTTGAATAGGAGTGGGGAGAGTGGGCACCCTTGTCTCATTCCTGACTTTAGGGGAAATGATTTCAGTTTTTCCCCATTAAGTATGATGTCGGCTATAGGTTTGTTTCCTGATTTTATTTTGAATATTTCATCATCATTTCAATTAAAGGGAAAGCTGTGGAAAGATTAGCCCCTTCCCTGTCTGGGAAACCTGTCCCCACCCGACCCTGCTAACCCAGAGAACACAGCCCCACCCCCTTCCTGCACAGGACAGTTTGTCCCACAGCCCTGCCCATGGCTGTATCGTGCCAAAGATCGGGTGGCTTTGGATCTACATCCCCACATCTGGTGGGCACGGTGGACCCTCAGGCCATACTGGTTGGATCCATTGATAGGTAACTGGCAGCCCTAGGGGCAGAGGACAGAAGCCATTCTCACTCCAGGACCTCCCTCCTTTCCTAGGACTCCAGGGTTTCTCTTGGCCCTATTTCCTCCCACACCACCTGCATGGATTAGATGTCTCTGGCTCTCCAATCCACTCCTTCCTCAGGCCTGACACCCACTCCTCCCAACTCAGCCTGCATTAATCAGCTTCTCCTTACTACAACAAAATACCCAAAGCAGTTAATTTATAGAGAGAAAAGGTTATTTAGCTCATGATTCTAGAGAGTCCAGTCCAAGATTGAGTGGCCCCATCGCTGTGGGTCTGCAGTGGAGGACACCAGATGGCAATGGCAGTCAGTAAGAGCTGAGGCAAAGCACTTCTTTTTTTTTTTTTTTATTCATATGTGCATACAAGGCTTGGGTCATTTCTCCGCCCTGCCCCCACCCCCTCCGTTACCACCCACTCCACCCCCTCCCTCTCCCCCCAACCCCCTCAATACCCAGCAGAAACTATTTTGCCCTTATCTCTAATTTTGTTGTAGCGAGAGTATAAGCAGTAATAGGAAGGAACAAGGGTTTTTGCTGATTGAGATAAGGATAGCTATACAGGGAGTTGACTCACATTGATTTCCTGTGTGTGTGTGTTACCTTCTAGGTTAATTCTTCTTGATCTAACCTTTTCTCTAGTTCCTGGTCCCCTTTTCCTATTGGCCTCAGTTGCTTTTAAGGTATCTGCTTTAGTTTCTCTGCGTTAAGGGCAACAAATGCTAGCTAGTTTTTTAGGTGTCTTACCTATCCTCACCCCTCCCTTGTGTGCTCTCGCTTTTATCATGTGCTCATAGTCCAATCCCCTTGTTGTGTTTGCCCTTGATCTAATGTCCATATATGAGGGAGAACATACAATTTTTGGTCTTTTGGGCCAGGCTAACCTCACTCAGAATGATGTTCTCCAATTCCATCCATTTACCAGTGAATGATAACATTTCGTTCTTCTTCATGGCTGCATAAAATTCCATTGTGTATAGATACCACATTTTCTTAATCCATTCGTCAGTGGTGGGGCATCTTGGCTGTTTCCATAACTTGGCTATTGTGAATAGTGCCGCAATAAACATGGGTGTGCAGGTGCCTCTGGAGTAACAGTCTTTTGGTTATATCCCCAAGAGTGGTATTGCTGGATCATATGGTAGATCAATGTCTAGCTTTTTAAGTAGCCTCCAAATTTTTTTCCAGAGTGGTTATACTAGTCTACATTCCCACCAACAGTGTAAGAGGGTTCCTTTTTCCCCGCATCCTCACCAACACCTGTTGTTGGTGGTGTTGCTGATGATGGCTATTCTAACAGGGGTGAGGTGGAATCTTAGCGTGGTTTTAATTTGCATTTCCTTTATTGCTAGAGATGGTGAGCATTTTCTCATGTGTTTTCTGGCCATTTGAATTTCTTCTTTTGAGAAAGTTCTGTTTAGTTCACTTGTCCATTTCTTTATTGGTTCATTAGTTTTGGGAGAATTTAGTTTTTTAAGTTCCCTATATATTCTGGTTATCAGTCCTTTGTCTGATGTGTAGCTGGCAAATATTTTCTCCCACTTTGTAAGTGTTCTCTTCAGTTTAGAGACCATTTCTTTTGAAGAACAGAAGCTTTTTAGTTTTATGAGGTCCCATTTATCTATGCTATCTCTTAGTTGCTGTGCTGCTGGGGTTTCATTGAGAAAGTTCTTACCTATACCTACTAACTCCAGAGTATTTCCTACTCTTTCTTGTATCAACTTTAGAGTTTGGGGTCTGATATTAAGATCCTTGGTCCATTTTGAGTTAATCTTGGTATAGGGTGATATACATGGATCTAGTTTCAGTTTTTTGCAGACTGCTAACCAGTTTTTTCAGCAGTTTTTGTTGAAGAGGCTGCTATTTCTCCATCGTATATTTTTAGCGCCTTTGTCAAAGACAAGTTGGTTATAGTTGTGTGGCTTCATATCTGGGTCATCTATTCTGTTCCACTGGTCTTCGTGTCTGTTTTTGTGCCAGTACCATGCTGTTTTTATCATTATTGCTTTGTAATATAGTTTGAAGTCAGGTACTGGGATACCTCTAGCATTGTTCTTTTGACTGAGTATTGCCTTGGCTATTCATGGCCTCTTGTGTTTCCATATAAATTTCACGATAGATTTTTCAATCTCTTTAATGAATGTCATTGGAATTTTGATGGAAATTGCATTAAACATGTAGATTACTTTTGGGAGTATCGACATTTTTACTATGTTGATTCTACCAATCCATGAGCATGGGAGATCTCTCCACTTTCTATAGTCTTCCTCAATCTCTTTCTTCAGAAGTGTTTAGTTTTCCTTATAGAGGTCTTTCACATCTTTTGTTAGGTTTACACCTAGGTATTTGATTTTTTTTGAGGCTATTGTAAATGGAATTGTTTTCATATATTCTTTTTCAGTTTGCTCATTGTTAGTGTATAGAAATGCTAATGATTTTTCTATGCTGATTTTATATCCTGCTACCTTGCTGTAGCTATTGATGATGTCTAGAAGCTTCTGAGTAGAGTTTTTTTGGGCCTTTAAGGTATAGGGTCATGTCGTCTGCAAATAGGGATATTTTGACAGTTGAGGCAAAGCACTTCTAAGGTGACCAGGGAGCAGTCAGAGAACAGGGAACTGATGTCTCACCATGCCTCCAGTGACCAAGAGCTTCCCACTGCCGCCCCTCCTAAAAGTCCACCCTATCTCCTCAGCCCCTGGGGACATTCAACCTCCAACCCACAGCAAGTCTTGAATTCAACCAGGTTTTGGCCATAGGCTTTCATTCTGGAACCTTCTCTCTAAAGAGGTCCCATCTCCTCTTCATGTTTCTCACAGGTTCATGGTGGTCCTCAGAAGAACTCAGAGGAAACCCAGGTGTCACAGCTGTGTGATCCCCCAACGCCCGCCACTCTCCTCCTCTGCCACCTCCTCCCCCTTGCACTGCAGGCTGCCACTGTCACACCAGAAACTCCCGTTTCCAAGCATGCTGGCTTCTTCACACGCGTGGCCGTGGCCACACGGTTCTCCAGCTTTTGTTTTTGTATTGCTGAGGTTGACATAATAATCATGCGTGTTTATTGGATGTAATATGAAGTTTGAGTGTGTGTCTATTATGGAATGAACATGTCACGTCACGTATCTATCATTTCTTCTTTTCTTAATTTAGGAGATGGCTGGTGGTCCATGCTGGTCTTGAACTCCTAGACTCAAGCAATCCTCCTGCCTCAGCCTCAGAGCACCATTGTGCTCTGCTTTGCTTACACTCATCACTTCTTTGTGACACCATCTAAAAAGCCTCTTCCAGCTGTTTTGGAATATAAGATACATTACTGTTAACACGAACACTTATTCCCCTACATAATTGTAACTTTGTACCCAAAGGCCAAATTCTCCCCACCCTCACCCCAGTCTCTAGTAACCACTCTGTTAGTCTCTATTTCCATACAGTCAACTTTTTTAGATCTCATATGAGTGATATCAATGGTATTTGTCTTTCTGTGTCTGCCTTATGTCACTTGACATGATGTCCTCTGAGTCCATCCATATTGTAAATGGCAAGATTTCCATCCATTTTTATGGCTGAATAGTATTCCTGTGTGAATATACACTACATTTTCTTCATGCATTCATCCAGTGCATCCATCAGCATTTAGTTAATTTCAGGACTTGGCTATTGTTAATAATGCCTCAATAAACATGATAATGTAGATATTTCTTTGATGTACTAATTTCATTCCCTTTTGGACAGATGGCCAGCAGTAGAACTGCTGGGTAATATGGTAATTCTATTTTTAATTTTTGAGGAACCCCTGGACCATTTTCCATAATAGCTGCACTGATTGACATTTCCACCAGTGGTGGATACATTCCCGTCTTTCCACAGCCTTGCCAGCACTTGCTATTTTTTGTCTCTGTTTAACCACTGAGGCACTTCTGGACTACTTTCCAAAATGGCCCTGCCAGGCCAGGCACCAGTAGCTCATGCCTGTAATCCTAGATACTCAGGAGGCAGAGATCAGGAGGATCATGATTGGAGGCCAGCCAAGGCAAATAGTTATGAGACCCTATCTTGAAAAACCCATCACAAAAAAAGGGGGTGCTTGAGTGGCTCAAGTGGTAGAGCACCTGCCTAGCAAGCGTGAAGCCCTGATTTCAAACCCCAGTACCATGAAAAATATATACATTTGTAAACAGCTGTACCATTTTACATTCCTGGTAGCAGTTCATGAAGGCTCCAGTTTCTCCACACTCCTGCCATTATCTGACTTCCTGATGTTAGCCATGCTTCTTGGTGTGAAGTGGTGTCTTCCTCTGCTTTTCATTTACGTTTTCTCATTGCTTAATTGGCCTGGGTGTCTTTTCTCACTGTATTGTGAGAGTTCTTTATATATTCTGGACATAAGTCCCTTATCGAACAGGCAAATATTTTTACTTTTTTCATGGTGTTCCTTGCAACACAAAAGCCTGTAACAAAGTCCTATTTAGCAAATTTTTTTCTACTGTTGCTTGTGCTGTGTGTTTGCACACACACAGGCACGCATGGACACAGTGGGAAATCTTTCTGGCTTTTTGTGGATATATTGCCTGCACCTCTGGCGTCATTCTGCTTATGGCTATCCAGGTTTTCTGTCTCTTCCAGAATCAGTTTCAATAGCATGCCTCCTTCTAGGAATTTATTTATTTCATCTAACTTATCTAATTTATGGGCAAATACTTGTTCGTAATAGCCTTTTATAATATGTTTTATTCCTTTGGCAGTACTGGGTTTGAACTCATGGCCTTGCTCTGGCTAGGCAGACAAACTCCCAGTCCTTTGTGCTCTCGTTATTTTTGAGATAGGTATCAAGTTTATGCCTAGGCTTGCCTGGACAAGATTCTCTTGTTTATGCTTCCGTGTAGCTGGAATGACAGGTGCATGCTACTGCACCTGGCTTTTATGAGTTGAGATGGGGTCTCTTGAACTTTTTGCCCAGGCTGGCCTTGAACCATGATCTTTCTGATCTTCACCTCCCAAGTAGCTGGATTACAGGTGTGAGCCACCACACCTGACTAATTTTTTTTTTTTTGGCAGCACTGGGGTTTGAATTCAGGGCTTTACACTTGCCAGGCAGATAGATACTCTACCACTTGAGCCTGACCCAACCCTAACTTTTTTATTTCTAAAAGGTCAGCAGTAAGTCTCTTTTGTCTGCTATGTCTTTACTCACTTCTAAAATACAGTACTAGTACTTCCCAGCTCACCATATCCCAACACTGCCATACACACCTTCCCCACCCCAATCACACTGCCCCGGGGGCCCTCGCCACCCTGGGCCACAGCCTGCTTTCATGCAAGCAAGGGCTGTGAACTTGCCAAAGGCCAAGACTTCTCCACTCATCTCTGCGTGCCCGGCTGCAGGCAGGGCTGGCTGGACTCTCCCTGAACTGGATGAGTCTTGACTGGTATCAAAGAAGGAGGGGGTGCCCTTGTCTTCCTCCAGTGGAACCTAGAAGGCAAAACACAGGAGTGGAGAAAGTAGGGAAGAGGGAAACTGAGGTGAGGACAGGTACAGGGCACCTTTCCAAATAGCTCTTCCTTCTGGGCCACATAAATCAGCTATGAAGGAAGAAGGTGCATGACAGATTCATAAAGCACCTTTACAAGAATTCTTTCTCCAGAGATATTTTGCCTGAGTGACTCAACAGATAAGGTTTGAAAGTTAAAACCAGTTTCCACTCAGGCAGCCCCAGGTCCTCTAAATGCTATCGTCAGCCATCTGAATCTGTAACACAACCCCGAGCTGAACAAAGCCTGTCGGAGCTGTTCCACTGGGGCCGAGAACTTTTATGGGATCCCTTTGCTAATTAAAATTCTCTCTTCCAGACAGCTGTGATCTTTGGTGTCTTATGCACCTGAAAAACATCTCTTGACATTTAAGCCACGCTCGCTGGGATGGTAGCAGGGGCAGTAATAAGCCACAAATCCCAATCAGGATGAAAATGCTAAATCCTGTGTTTGGGGCTTGAGTTGAAGGGCAAGGATGCTCAGATTCCTAAGGTTTGTTGTTAGTCCCTAGTCTCCAGGGGGAGGGGTGACCTCTCTCCTGTCCTGAGGGTGACATGGGCATGCACCCTACCAAGGCTGCTGCCTGCATCCTGGAGATTTTGAGACTGCAGTCGCAAGCCATGGTTTTGCTCTAGACAATCTGGCACCTCATACAGTTCAGGAATGTACCACGCCATATAAGTCGGGAGTCTGAGTGAGCAGAGCCTCCAGTCCCACTCTAGCACAGATCACAGGTCACATTGGTGTGGTGTCTGCCAACACTCCCACACAGGGTCCCCAGACAAGACCCAAGAGCCCGGAAAAGTCCTGTCCTGTTGGCCTTTTTTTTTTTCCTTCTTCTTTTTTTTTTTTTTTTTGGTGATACTGGGGTTTGAACTCATGGCCTCACGCTTGCTAGGCAGGCGCTCTACCACTTGAGCCACTCCACCAGCCCTTTTTTTGTGTAGAGTATTTTCAAAATAGGGTCTTGTGAACTGTTTGCCTGGGTTGGCTTCAAATCTTGATCCTCCTGATCTCTGCCTCCTGAGTAGCTAAGATTACAGGTGTGAGACACTGGTGCCTGGCTAGGACCCTGACCTTTAAGTCATCCACACAGGAGGAAGTTCCCAGCCCCCCTCTCCCCCTGCACGCCACACACACACCTGTATTCCCTCCCACATGGCCCACAGACAGCACCCAGGACAGGTGGAAGGGCTCTGTAAGCCCATGGGGCTCTTTGGTTTATGGAAACCAGCCCACCTGATCGGAGTCACTTTGAAAGTTGTCCGAAGTGTGGGCCCCAAATTTTCTCCCCCATGTACCTTTGCAGAAGCAGCACTATGAGGACCAGAATGCCCCTCCCCAAGTACTACAATCAAAGAGTGGCTTGTCCCCGCTAAAAATCATTGAGGCCTAATTCCTCAATGCAGCAGTAGGAGGTGTTTGGGCCATGGGATCAGAGCCCTCATGAATGGAAATTAATCCATGGGATTGTTGAAGGCCTCCAGAACCTTGAGTCAACAACCTTTTTTGCTGTTGTTGTTATGAATACCATCTCAAGTATTCTGTTATAGCAACAGAATACATACTAAGACACCCACTCTCTGCCCCTAGACCAAAACAGTCTCCCACCTGTACCTATTCACCAAGGAGGGTCCACCACCTGCTCTCTGGGTCCCCCCAACCATGTTCCTGATGCGGACAGCCCTGACTGACCACACTGTACTTCCTTGTGTGGCCACTGCCTGTCCCCACTGGGGGACAGGAAAGTAAGGGAAGAACTGTTGGGTGTTCAGGAAGACCGGCCCCAGGCCTCTTGGTCATATCAGGCCCAGAGCAAAGGAAGAGCTAGAGAACAGAAGCACGAGGAGCCCAAGGTGTCTTCTCACGTTCAAATCCAAGCTCAATCTGTTCTCTTTGCTTCCTCTCCAGGATCAAAAGAGAGCAAAGATTTTGCAAAACAGAGTCACAGGCTGAAGGGAAGAGGGAGGGAAGGCTCAGCCATGGGGCAGGTTCCTCAGACAGGCAGCCATGCTCATAAAACTCAAGTCACTGCCTGCTCTGCGCTGCTCTGCGTCCCTCTGTCACCTGCCTCCAAGGTTTGTTTTGTTTAGTAACGGCAGGGATTTATTACCTGTCTCAGTCTGCTCAGACTGGCGGCTGATGAACAGCAGAAATTTATTTCTTTCAGCACTGGAGGCTGGATGTCTGATCAAGACACTGTCAGACTCGCTGTCTGCTAAAGGCCACTTCCTGGTTCAGAAACCAGGTGTGGCCTCTCCCGTGCCCTTGCCTGGCAAAGGGACAGAAGCTTCCTTGGGCCTGTGTTAGAAAGGAGTTAATCCACTCACAAGATCTCTGTCCTCATGACCTAGTCACCTCCCCAGGGGCCACAGCTCCTTACACTGTCACCTGGATGACTAGGTTGAAACCGTGAATTTTGGGTAGAAACAACCTTCAGAACGTATGTATCACAAAACAATGGCATTTATCTTTAAATGCAGAAGGGTGGGCGGGACCAGGCTCACATCTGCCAGGCCAGGGCGAGGGCCAGGTGTGCGGGACACCTGCGGACAGCTCCTCAGGGAAGGCGGTAGGAAGTGGCCCAGCTTTTGGGGTGGCCACCAATTGGGAGACCCCTCATTGTTACTTTCCATAGTGCTCCCGATGCTCAGGTTTGCCTTCTGCCACTCGTGCTCGGCTGGGTTTGGAAAGTGTCCATCTTTGTCCTGACTGTGTCAACAGAGACGTTAGTCACGCAACTCTCACGCAGCGTGTTGCTGCACTGCTCTATTTTATTAATGTCGTTAGTCTCTCGTGCCTAATTTATAAATTAAACTGTAACAGAGGTATATGTTATAGGGAAAAATAGTATATAGATATATATTTTTTTTAGGTTCAGTGCTATTCATGCTTTTAGGCCTCCAGTGGGGTGTAATGGACACTCCCTCCTCAGATAAAGAGGGATTACTACTGCCATATATATTTTTTTTTGGCAGCCCTAGGGTTTGAACTCAGGACCTCACGCTTGTTAGGCAGGTGCTCTACCGCTTGAGCCTCTCTGCCAACCCTTTTTTGTGATGGGTTTTTTTTTGAGATAGGGTCTCACAAACCCTATTGAGCCTGGGCTCAATCCTCCTGATCTTTGTCTCCTGAGTAGCTAGGATTACAGGTGGGAGCTACTGGCACCCCCCTCTTTTTTTTTTAACTCAGGCTGTGAGCCAACAACAGGCAAATCCAGGACAGAAGCCGGAAGGCAGGCCCCAAGCGCCACTCCTAGACTCCCTCCCTTCCCTCCTCTGGTTGCTGCATGGGAGTTGAAGCCAAGGTCACTGGCACAGTGACCTTTGGAAGTTCCTTGCAAAACATTTTCTAGTTTAGTTAGGTACCTCCTGTTTTTTATTGTTTCAGTAAATTGATTTTTTTTCATTGTCTTTCGGTGCAAAGAAAGGCAATGGATTTTGTGTATCGATCATGTATCAAGCAATGTGCTAAGATACCTTATTAATTCTAGTCACCTCTCTGTAAATTGGGGGCCAGCTTATTTATACAGTCACACCATTAGACAACAATTACAATTTGGTTTCCTTTTTTCTAACCCTTCCTGCCTGCACTGCCTGGGACTTCCAGGACAATACCAGACAAAAAGTGTACACTGAGCCTCTGCTCTTATTTCTAATTTACTAAAAACTACTGGCACTCCTCTGTCAAGTGTAATGTTTTCATAGATCAGTAGCACACATCCTCTTTCATCCTTCATTTGCAAAGAGTTTGAGTTTTTTTTAAATCTTGAATGGCCTTTAAGTTATATCAAATTATTTTTCTGCATCTTTTGAGAATACCATCAGTTGCTTTCTCCTTCTATTAATGTGGTGCCTTAGTCCAGTTTCTGTTGCTATAATGAAATTCCTGAGGCAGGTTGGCTTATAAAGGAAAAAGGTTTATTTGGGCTCACAGTTCTGGATGTTCCAGGGCATGGTGCCAGGATATGCTGGAATTCTGGTGGGGGCATCATGATGGAAAAGAAGGGCAAGCAGGTGTGTAGGGAGAGAATTCACATGGCAAAAGAAAGCCAGGAGAGCCAAACTCACTTCACAGCAGCCCAGTCTTACACCAACTAACCCAGTGCCTCAAGAGCGAGAACTCACTCACTCACCAGAAGGTGAGGTTGGCCTGTTCATGCGGGCTGTACTCTAGGACTCACACCTCTGAAAGACTCGCCACCTTGCAACATGGTGGCTTTCCTTGTTACCCCGGAAATCGAGTGTCCACATGCGCTTTGGTGGGTTACACACCAGACCTAAGCTATGGCATGTGCTGAACTCACTGGAGACTGTAATGTTAAGTTAACCTGGGGCTAAACTCTTCTGGAACTCAGCAACATCACATGAACCAGTCAGTATACCTTTATGTGCCATTTCCTGGATTCGGTTTGTCAATATTTTCCTTAGAAGGTTTTTACATCCATGTTCACGAGTAGAACGCCCTGTAATTTGTTTTTCTAATTTTCTTGTCTAGTTTTGGCATCTAGGTTATATGGGTTTTATAAAATGAGTCAGAGTCCCTCCCCAACTGCGGAACTCACCCATTAGAGGGGCTGCCCAACAGCCCAGACCTGGAGATGAGGGTGCTGTTAGGGTTTACAGAGGGCTCCAGGCTGTGCCTGGGAGACTTGGGATCCTAGGGGACTGAGGATCTTCAGAAGAGCATTTCTAGAAGCTCTCTTTGGGGCGAAGCAGGCTGGGGGTGGGGGCGGTTGGCATGTGTAGCAAATATTGGTTTATTTTCCTCTCTTTCTGCTATTGTGGGGGGCTCACTGTCCCTCCCTGCTGTGTGTCCGTGTGAGACTGTGGGTGACTGACACTGTCATGGGCCTGGTCTTCCAGTTCCCACTGGGGTAGGGTCCCCAAGTTGGCCTTTGTGACACCCTGGTGGTCATTGGGTCAGACCCACTGCCCTCCTTGCCCTGAAGGTGGACCCTACAGCCCAGGGCCCCAGAGGCCTAGCAAGCTCCTTCCTGCCCCTCTCCTCTGCTGGCTCCTGGGTGCCTGGAAGGGGTGGCCCTGGGCCCCAGGACTGGAAGCTGAGGCAATGCAGCCTGCTAGGGTAACTTGTTTTGTTGTACTGGATAGAACACTTTTTAGCCAACAATCCCTTTCTTCTTCCAGGCCGGTGAGTGGTCTGTTGTTGTCCTCGGGGTGTGAGTGTGGGGGAGGGTCTCCCATTTGAACTTGGGTAACTTGAATGCCCTCTCCCATGTCATCCTGCTGTCACCTGGATTTCCTTTTTGATATAGGGACCAAGGAGTGGTTTCCACTTTCCGGGCCAGGAGTGGAAAGGGACCCGGGCTCCCTGCCTGAGACCCAGAAAAGGGCCTATCCCCCCAACTCCCTCCTGACTTTTACTGCAGGAGGTTTGGTACCACCATTTGTTCCGGAACCTTCTGTTGCTCCATCAAGAGCTTCAGGGTTTGGACAATGCTGTCTCTTCCTGGACCCATCTCCAGCCTGGTGGGGTCCAGGGACAGACGCTGGGGTTCCTGGAGGGGGAGGCAGGGGACACCCTTCTGGAGCTGGGCTCAGAGGGTCCATCCACGATAGCTTCCTGTCTGGACTTCCCTCTTGGATGTTGTGCAGGGCTCCTCCATCCATCTTCCCTCAAACTCTTGTCTCTGGCAACACGAGTGAGATGCCTCCGTCTGTGGAGTGGGTGTGGAGTGGGAACACCGTCTTCCTCATGTCTTTGGAGGTTTTGCTTGGTTCAGGCCCTGGTAGTGTTCTGTCTGAGGGCCGGGAAACAGAAGACTGCCTGGTATCCATGGCCCTTGTCTGGGGCTGGGGAAAGAACCAAGTCTACTTGTCCCCCCAGGAGCTGATAGTCACGGGGAGCCTGGTTCCACCCACTTCGGGGCAGCTTCTGCATGACAGGCAGGGGAGGAGACCCAAAGGACCCAGGCTTTCTCCCCTGTCTGGCCTGGCCTCGCCCTGGCATTTAATTAATGAAACGAGCCCCTTTTTAAGCACTGAATAATAATAAAATAAAATGAGTTGGAGAGTGTTTCTTCTTTTTTTCTAGAAGAGTTTATATATAAGACTGAAATACTTTTCATCAGGTTTTGTTGTTGCTGGTAGTGAACTGGGGTTTGAACTCAGGGCTTTGCACTTGCAAAACAGGTGCTGTACTACTTGAGTCACACCTCCAGTCCATTTTGCTCTGGTTATTTTGGAGTTGGCGGTCCCTCAAACTATTTTCTGAGGCTGGCCTCCAACTTTGATCCTCCCATTCTCAGCCTCCCAAGTAGCTAGGATTACAGGCGTGAACCACCAATGCCTGGCTTCTGAGATTACTTTTTAATATCTTGTACGTTTACATGGTTCCAAAGTCACAATGACATTTAGAGATATAAAATAGGTATCATCCCCATCTTCATCCTCCACTGCCATCAGTTACCATTTTATGCGTTTTCTGCATTCCTTTATGCAAATACAAGGGAGTGCAAATATATTTATTACTATTTTTTATCCCGCAAAAAGATACCCCAGTTTATACAGTATTGTGCACCTTCCTTTTTTACTTAATATGTTTTGCGTTACACCTTGCTCTTTCTCACAGCTGTGGCTCATGTTTATTTAATTAGCTTCCTATTGACAAACCCTTGGCTTGCTTCCCAGTCTTTGCCGTTACAAACAACGCCGCAGTGTATAACCACCTTCACAGGTGATTTGATACTTGGGAATGCCTTTCTGGAGAACAGATTCCCAGAGGTAGGATTGCTGGGTCAAAGGATAAAAACATTTGTTTTATTTATATATATATAGAAGCAATGCCAAACAGTTTTTCATCACAATTGCTTAATTTTCTTCTTCTCCACAACCAGTCTGTTTCCCCACAGTCACACCAACAATGCATTTTCAATTTTGGGATTTTTGCCAATCTGATTTGCGAGGCCTGGTGTCTAAGGGCAGTTCCATTTGCATTTCTCTTATGGTGACTGAGATTTTTGCCTCTCTTGATGGTTAAGTGTTATTCGAGTCTCTTTCTCTGGGAACTGTGTTTCCTTTCCTTTGCTTGTTTTTCTACCAAGTTCTTAGTCTCTTCCCTGTGGAAGTAAAAGCTTGGTCTAAAGTATCAGTTGCTGTGTGACAAACCACCCCAAAATGCAGTGGCTTTGGGCGACAATGATGTAGGATTCCTCAGGATGCCTCAGATTGAATGGGCTCAGCTGGGTGGTTCTTCTGATCCAACTGCTGCCGGCTACGGCTCCTTGCTTGGCTGCGGTCAGTCAGCAGCAGGGCTGAGCTGGACGGTCCAAGGGGATTTTTCTCACTTTAGTGCTTCTCTGTATGGCCTCTTCAAGTGGCCAGTGTGGGATTCTTCACAGCATGGTGATCTCAAGGCAGTCATCCTTTTTACTTGGTAGCTGGTTTTCCAGAGGGAGGAGACAGAAGCTGAATCTGCCAATCCTCTTACTGCCTGAGTTCTGATGTCATAAGCATCTCTTCTACATTCTTTTGGTCATGGAGAGTCACAAGCAGCCAGATTCAAGGAAAAGAAAACAGACTCCACTCCTGGATGGAAGAAAGTAGAGCCCTGTACAGAGATGCAAAGAACTAGTGGCAAGCATCTTCTGACTATCTACCATCCACATCTATTAATAGATGTGTATAGTTACAAATGTTTCTTTCCAGTCTGTTGTTTGTTTTTTTGGTTGGTTGGTTGGTTGGTTGGTTGATTTGGGGTTTTTCATTTTGTTTTAGTTTTGTTTTTTTGTGATACTGGGTTTTGAACTCAGGGCCTTCACCTTAAGCCACTCCACCAGCCCTTTATTTATTTTGTGTGTGTGTGTGATGGGTTTTTTCAAGGTAGGGTCTCACAAGCTATTTGCCTGGGCTGGCTTCAAACTGCAATCCTCCTGATCTCTGCCTCCTGATTAACTAGGATTACAGGCATGAACCACCAGCACAGCATCCATGTCTATTGACTTTGCTTAGCTTTGTGTGTGTGTATTGTGTGTATGTGTGTGTGTGTGTGTGTGTGTGTATGCATGCACACTCTTTAGGGTTTTTTTTTTTTAACATTTCATTTTGAAGCAATTATAGAAACACAGAAGTCACAGGATAGAACAGAAGGGGCCTCATGCCCTCATCACACAGTTTCTCTCAATGATAACATCTTACATAACAACAGTACAATATCAAAACCAGCAAAATCAACATTGGTACAATGTGTGTCTTTTCATCACCTGTGTACATTCAAGTAACCACTACCACAATCAAGATACAAAACTTGGGCTGGGGCTGTGCCTCAGTGATACAGCACTTGCCTAGCATGTGCAAGGCCCTGGGTTCAATCCCCAGTACCACAGAAGAAAATAAATGAGTCTGTTCCATCACCACTGAGGTCTCCCTGTGGAACTCCCTATCCCAAACCCTTGGCAACCACTAGTCTGTTTTGCATCTTTTTAAGAGGTTGAATACTGTGGCCTCCAGAAAGTTATGTCCAGCTTATCCCCAGAATCTGTGACTATGACCTTTCTTACTGTCTAGTCTGTTTTCTGTTGCTATAACAAAGTACCTGAGACTGGGTCACTGTTAAGTAACAAAAGTTTCTGAGGCTACAAAGTCCAAGCTTGGGCCTGGATTTTGTTCCATGCCATCTGGTGAAGACCTGGTGCTACTTCAGCTCATGGTGGAAAGAAAGGCAAGCCAGTGTGTGCAGGAGAGACAAAGCCTAGGGCAACCTCACCTCCTAACAACCTGCTCGCTCAGGGCCTAATCCAGTCCCAAGAGAGTGACAACTCACTCCCTTAAGAAACATTAATCCATCTTTTTTTTTTTTTTGGCTGGGGGGAGTACTGGGCTTTAAACTCCCACTTGCTAGGCAGCGCTCTACCACTTGAGCCACTCTGCCAGCCCTGTTTTGTGTTGGGTATGTTCAAGATAGGGTCTCTCAAACTAGTTGCCTAGTCTGGCTTCGAACCATGATCCTCCTGATCTCTGCCTCTTGAGTAGCTAGGATTCCGGGCATGAGCCTATAAAGACCTACTCACCTCTTTAAGGCTCAGGCTTCCAACACAGTCAGAATATCAATCAAATTTCAACATGAGTTTCAGAGAGGACAGACTGTATTCAAACCATAGCATTTGTTTGGCAAAGGTCTTTGCAACTATAATTAAGGATCTTGAGATAAGATCATCCTAGAGTTAAGGTGAACACTGAGCACTTTTATAAGCCATGTGTGCTTATAAAAGAAAGGCAGAGGGATGTTTGAAACACAAAGACACAGAGAGGAAGAGTACATAGAGATGGAGGCAGAGACTAGAGTGACCCACTTATTAGCCAAAGGTGCAAAGGATTACTGCCAGCCACCAAAAGCGTGAAGAGAGGCATGGAACAAACTCCATCTCAGAATCTTTGGAGGAAGCCAACTCTGCTTACATCTTGTTTTCAGACTCTGACCTCTAACTGTGAGAGAATAAATTTCTGTTTGTTTAAGTCATCAGGTCTGGTATAATTTATTACAGGCAGCTCTAAGAAACTAATAGAGCCTATATAACTTTGACATTTTGAGAATGTTAGATAAATGCAATCATATAGCACATGACCTTTTGAGATTGGCTTTTTTGCCCAGGAAAATTCCCTGGACATTCATCCAAGTTGTTACTCATAAGATAGTCTATTTCACCTTATGGAATAACATAGCTTAGCTAACCATTCACCTCCTGGGGAACAGCCTGGTTCTCACCCCCAACCCCGCCTCAATATTTGGCTATTACAAAGATAGCTGGTGTGAACAATGATGTACCGGTTGTTGTGGGGACATGAATCTTCATTGCTAGGTCCATACAGTAAGTATATGTCTAATTTTACTTTTTTATGTTTTTTAAGAAGTCCCAGGTTGCTTCCCAGAGTGGCTGTACCATTTCACATTCTCACCAGTAATCTATAAGTAATCAAGTTTTTTGGCATTCTTGCTGGCATTTGGTTATTGTCACTGTTTTTTATTTAAAGAGTTCTAATAAGTGTATAGCTTTCATCCTCTTAACAGGAATTTTCACAGAGCAAATTTTTAATTTTGACGAAGTCCAATTTATCAGTTTGTCTTTTATGAATTGTGCTATCAGTGTCAGATCTAAGATTTTCTAACAAGGACTAGGTCCGGAAGATTTTATCATTTGTTAATCATCTAAAGTTTTTATAGTTTTAGGGGTTTTTTTAGGGGGGTAGTATTGAGGTTTGAATTCAGGGCCTCATGTTTGCTAAGCAGGCACTCTACCACTTGAGCCATTCTGCCAGATCATAGTTTTAAATTTTTACATTTAAATCTACAACCCATCTTAGTTAAGTTTTGGGTAAAGTACAGTTTAGGTCAAGGTCCATCTTTGCCCATGGACATTCAGTTGTTTCAGTATCATTTCTTGAAAATGCTATTCTTCTGTTGAATTGCTTCTTTGCCTTTGTCAAAAATCAGTTGATAAAACAGGTCCAGTCTAGGAGTTTGCACCAGTGGGAGAGAGGGAGATATAAGGAAAGGGTGCAGGAGGGTGAATATGATGGGAATATTATATACTCATATATGAAAATGGAAAAATGAGACCTGTTGAAACTATTCTAGGAATGGGGGAGAGGATAAAGGAAAAGATGGAGGAGGTAAATTTAGCTATGATATATTGAAAGAACTTTTGTAAATGTCACAATGTACCTCCAGCACAATGATAATTTAAAAAGAAGAAATCAGTTGAGCATCTCTGTTCTCTTCCATTGAGTCTTCCACCGATACCACTGTCTTGATTATTGTACATAATTGTACATGTTGTACATAATAACTCTCAGAATCAGGAAGAGAAATAACTCTTAATTTCCTCTTCTTTTTCAAAATTGCTTTAGCTATTCTAATTCCTCTTCCTTTGCATTTAAACTTAAGAATGATCTTGTCTCTAATTACAAAAAAAATCTTGCCGAGATTTTGCTACCAACTGTGTTAAAATCTATGTATCAATTTGGGAAGAACTAACATCTTTATTCTTCTAATCCATGAACATGGTACTTCTCTCCTCTATTTAAATCCTCTTTAGTATTTTGCATCAACATATGTGTTCCAGTGTTACCTTTTTCTTTCTTTTAGATGTAAGTGGGTACTTACATAAATTGCAATGTCATTTTTTCTTATGTAATACCTTTTTGTTTGTTTATGTGGTTCAAATACATTGTTTCCTTAAACTCTTCAAAGCTGTTTTTGCATCTATATACATGAGGGATGTATACACTGTATCTATTTAAACAATAAGTATATACATTAGTCTATAGAAGGCTTGTGGGTTATTTGTTTTGCACTGGATTCATCTAGTTTGGTATCGGGAATATTTGATTCATAAATGAGTTGGGAAGTGTTCCTCCTCATGTATTTTTCTGGGAGTAATTGTGTAAAATTACTGTCAGTTCTTCTTTAATGTTTGGTAGAATTTACCAGTAACATCACCTCTCCCTGGGGATTTCTTTTGGGAAAGTGTTTTCTAAGTTTTGAAGACAAAGATTAGAGTACCTGGTTATAGTTCTAGCCTTGAGGGCTGGAACATTTTTCAAGTGTATCACAAAAATGCTGCAAGGTAGGTGGTGAGAATAAAAGTCTGGACCATCCTGGTGGACTTCACTGGAGTTGGGGAGAGGTGTCCTTTCAGATACAGTTGGAGTGGAGCAGTCATTAAAGAAAAGGTTTCCATCTTGCTAGGCTACCTCCTTCCTGGTTCTTTGGCCACAGAGAGGAGGCTTTCTTAAGGCCTTTGGTCAGTCTGTCTTTTTCTCTCTACCTTTCAGGGTCTTCTTTGTGGCTTGTATTTCATTTCCAGCAGTGGTAGATATACTAATCAGGAGAAACAGGGAAAGGTACATCTACTCCAGCTTTCCAGAAGCAAAATGGAGGATCTTTTTAATATAATCAAATCTGTCAGTCTTATCAGTCTTATTTTATGACTTTTTTTTTTTTGGTGGGTCTGGAGGTTGAACTCAGAGCTTCACACTTACAAAACAGCCCCTCTACAACTTGAGCCACACCTCCAGTCCATTTTCCTATGGTTATTTTGGAGATGGGGGTCTCACAAACTATGGGCTGTCCTTGAACCTTGATCCTCCTGATCTTAGACTCTCAAGCAGCTAGGATTACAGGTGTGAGCCACCGGCACCTGACTTACAACTTTTAATTTAGAGTGACAGAAAGAATGTCCCCATTTCAAGGTTGTAAAGAAATTTGCTGGGCAAGAGCATGACTCAAGTGGTAGAGACCCTGCCTAGCAAGTGTGAGACCCTGAGTTCACAGCCCAGGGCCATGAAAGGAAGGAAGGAGGGAAGGAAAGAATGAAGGAAGGAAGGAAGGAAGGAAGGAAGGAAGGAAGGAAGGAAGGAAGGAAGGAAGGAAGGAAGGAAGGAAGGAAAGAAGGAAGGAAGAAAGGAAGGAAGAGAAAGAGAGGGAGAGAGAGGGAGGGAGGGAGAGAGAGTGAGATAAGGGAATTTAACTTTATATTTTTCCAAATGACCACCCAGTTATTTCAGTAGTCGCTGCTATTTGGTGTGCGATGGCTCTTTATTGTCCTTGTTGTAAATTGTAGCCTTCAGCATCATAAAGGGTCCTCTCATTTCCTTAACACCTTTTACCTAAATTCTGTCTTTTTTACATCAGTACCACAGTCTCTTATTTACTTGTTTATCTACTTATTTATTTACATTTGTCTGATACGCCTTTGCCTAGACTTTTGTGGTTATATGTGTGTGTTACTGGGGATTGAACTCAAAGTCTCACACTTGCTAGACAAACACTCTACCACTCAACTAGCCTTTTATTTTTACTTTTTTCTAAATCCATGTTAAGCTTGTCTCTAGTAGGTAGCATAGGAGTTGGATATCACTTCGTGATCTCATGTGAAAACGCCTTTTAAAAGGCACCTTGTTCACCATGTTCATTTATTGACATGAAATATATTTATTCTTTGTTCTGCTGCATAGTGTTCTGCTTGCTTTCTGCAGATAACTTAAAGCATTTCAGTGTGTGGTCTATTTTTTTTGCTTATTATTTTATTTTTATTAACATGTAGAAATTGTGCATATTAATGGGTTCAGTGTGGTATTTCAACACACATATCCAGTGTAAATTGATCAAATCCAGCCTCCCTTTGTTACCCCTACTCACTCACACACACACACACACACACACACACACACACACACACACACACACATGCACACACACTTCCAAACCTCTACCACTCACTAGTCTATATTCAGGTCAATTTTTTTTAGCTTGCACATATGCAAAAGAACAGGTAGTACTTGTCTTTCTGTGTCTGGCATATTGCACCTAACATAATGTCCTCCAGTTCAATGTGTTTTGCTGCAAGTGATAGGGTTTCATTCTTCTTTGTGGCTGAATAATATTCCAATTTACTATTCATCTATCAATAGGCACTTAGTTTGCTGTTCATTTTATTATTGTTCTGGATTCTTATTTTAGTGGTTAGTAAAAGTATGTGTTAACATAAGTTCAATCTTTGGGCAGGGATGGTACTGGGGTTTGAACTCAGGGATTTATGACTGTTCTACCATTTGAGCCATGCCTCTAACACTTTTGGCTCTGATTGTTTTGGAGATAGAATCTTTTTTTTTTCCCTAGGCCAACCTGGACCTTCATCCTCCTATTTTAAATTCCACCATTGCTGAAATAACAGGCACACACCACCACACCCAGCTTTTTTCCATGGAGATGGCAAATTTTTTTTTGCCCAGGCTGACCTGGAACCATGATCCTCCTGATCTGTCTCCCAAGTAGCTAGGATTACAGGTGTGAGCCACCAGCACCTGGCTATAAATTAAATCTTATATAATAACTCTTGCTGTCTCTTTTTTACGTGGTTTCTATTGTTTCCCGACTATGAAAAAAAATTGAATGTAATTTCTTGCCTCTTCCTTCTCATTCTTCTCCTTCTACCCCATCTTTCATTGTCTATGTTGAGGTATGCTTTCTTTATTTTTGTTTACCTTCTTTCTCTTAAATATGCTCAAAATCCTGCCACTTGATTTTTTGGTTGTAAAAATATCTTTTCACGCTATCACAGATGAAGCAATCAGAAACTTACTCTATTTTCTTTTCCTCTTTCCCTCCCTTTGTTTTGAAAGCTCAGTGTTGTCAAGGACTAGAACGTTCTCATCTTCCTCTATGGGTCCCACAATTTCTTACCTCAGTGCTCACGTCGTGTCCTCTGCTGAAGTGTCCTGGCTGTTGCGTCTTATTCCCTGGTACATTCCTCCCCAAGTGCTCATGGGAAGGGTATCGCAAATGTTCTTGAATATTTAAAACTTGTCTGCAAGCCCTTCAGAATTGCAGTATAGCTTAGCTGGATAAACCTTGGCACACATTTGCTTTTATTGAATTTCTCGTGGATGTTATTCCAATGTCCTCTGACTTTGAATGTTAATGTGAAGAAGTGTGATGCCAACCTGATTTTATTTGCCACAAGGAATATTTTTGTCTGTGTAAAACATTCTCTCTTTATCTTACAAGCCCAATCATTTTATAGGATATGAATCAGGGTTGACATTCCACGGCACTTTTCTCTGGAAGACTGTGTGTGCGCCCCTGATAGGTAGATTAAGAATCTTTGTTTCAGGAAAGTTTACCTAATATCTTTTTTGGCTTTTTTGAGACAAGGTCTCACTATGTAACCTGGGCTGGCCTCGAACTCACGATCCTCCTGCCTCAGCTTCCTTAAATTATAATTTAAATAGTTATTCACGCTTTAGTTTTCATCTAACTATCCATATATGGGGGTCTCCCTTACTTGTATTTTGTACATATGGCTGTCAATCTGTTAAAAAGTTAATCATTTTGTTGTGGGGAACCTACATAACACAGCATTCACCATTTTAATCCGTGTAAATGTACGGGTGAGTGGAATGAAGCACATTTATGGTGTTACACAGCCCTCTCCAGAACATTCCGTCATCCCAAACTGACATTCTGTGTCCATTAAACAATGGCTTGCCACTTCCCCTGCCTTTCACACCCACCATTGTACTTTCTGTCTCTGTGAATTTGATGCTCCAGGCCCTTAGACAGAATTTTATCTCTTTATGTCTGACTTATTTCACTTAATGTAACAGTCTCAAGTTCATCCATGCTGGGCTACATGTAAGAATTCCCTTCCTTTCTAAGGCCAAATAATATTCCATTGAATGGATGTACCATATTTTGTTTACCCATTCGTCTACTGATGAACCCTTGGGTTGCTTCCACCTTTTAGCTTCAGTGAAAAATGATACTATGAACACCGATGTTCAAATATCTGTTTAAGGCCCTAATTTCAGTTCTTTTGTGTGTGTACTCAGAAGTGAAATTGATGGATCAAAAGGTAATTGTGTTTTAATTTTTGAGGACACTCCATACTGTTTTCCATGGTGGATGCACCATTTTACAGTGCTACCATCAACACACCAGGTTCCAATTTCTTTATATCCATATTATTTGTTTTCTGGGGTTTTTGTAATAGCCATCCTAATGTGTGTGATGTCTTCTTATGGCTTCATTTGCTTGCCAGTTGGTGGAACTGGGGATTAAACTCAGGGCCTGTGCTCCTCCAGCTCTTCACTGTGGTTTTGATTTGCATTTCCTTAATGATTAGTGGCGTTGAGCATCTTTCGTGTGTTTATATCTCTTCTTTAGAGAAATGTTATTTAAGTCCTTGATCGATTTTTCAGTTTGGTTTTTTGGAGTTCTTGTTGAGTTTTAAGAGTGTTGCATGTACCCTGGATATTAATCCCCTAATAGAAATATGATTTGCAAATACTCTCTTCCATTCTGTGGGCTGCTTTTTTACTTTATGATGGTGTCCTTAGATGTCCTAAAAAAAAAGAAAAAACTTTAGTTTTGGTAAGAGTTAATTTGTCCATTTTTTATTTTTGTTGCCTTTGCTGTCATATTCAAGAAATAACTGCCAAATTCAATGTTATGAAGCTATTCTCCTATGCTTTTAACTGAGCGTTTTATCATTTTAACTCTTACATTGTGTTTTTTGATCCATTTTGCCTTTTTTTTTTTTTGGCAGCACTGGGATTTGAACTCAGGGCCTCACCCTTACTAGGCAAGCACTTACCACTTGAGCCACTCTGTCAACCCCTTAATTTTTGTATAGAACTCTAGATGAGAGCCAGTGTCATCCTCTGGCATGTGATATCTAGTTATCTTGGCACCATTTGTTGAAAAGACGATCCTTTCCCATTGCATGAATGGTCTTAGCATCCTTGCCAAAAATAATTATTTCTGAAAAGAATAGAAACATGACTTCATAAGAAGATAAGCACATTTACGTTATATCTTTTAACACATTAATGAACAATAAAATCAATAAGATAGTATAACCAGTTTAAAGGCAAATTTGAAGAACAGAGACTATGGGGTGCATTTCATGGACCATGAAATGAGTGTGTGTATATACACATAGGTAGGCTTTGATGGGAAGGGTGGTGTATATTTGTTTCTTATTGCTGCTCTGAGAAATTATCACAAATTTAGAGACTTAAAACAGCAAATGTATCATCTTGCATTTTAGGCACTGGCTCTGTACCCCCCCACCCCCCCCCACCCCCGTGCACAAGCTCATTCTTGGGGAATCTGTGGATTCCCCCTCCTGGTTCTTCTCCTCTTCTGTCCCCTACTTGTGACCTTCCAAGAGCTCTGCTCTTCTTGTTCTTCTGGGTCTCCTGACTCGTTCTCTCCCTGGCTGCTCTCATGCAACCCCATGGCTTTCCACACTCCTCAAATGCAAAAGACTTCCAGGTTCTGGAGAAAGCCCTGTAAGTCTGAGATGAGACTTTAATCATCCTCTACTACTTGAATATGTTACTGTGTCTGGTTAAACACCTGTGTGGTGCTAGTCAGCCTCCCAATGCTATAATAAATACCTGAGACAATCAATTTATAAAGAGAAAAGGTTTCTTTTGGCTCACAGTTTTGAAGGCTTCAGTCCATGGTTGGCCCCATCAGGGAACACATGACAGAGCAAAGCCACTCACATCATAGCCAAGGAGCAAAGGAGACAAAAGGTAAGGGAGGGGCTAGAGTCCCCTACCCCTTTCAAGGGAACACCTCCAATGACCTGAACTAGCATCAAACTAGGCCCCTCCTCTTAAAGGTTCCACCACCTCCTAATGGTGCCTCACTGGGGGTCAATCCTTTACCACATGAATCTTTGGTAAAGATCCAAACTACAGCAGATGGTTACATTTATGTGTCAATTTAGCTAGACTACAGTCATTCAACCTATTTAAAAAGTAAACTAAGGGACCATAAAATTTTAAAGTTTATTTGCACAAACGGCAATTCATGAATCAGGGAGCTCCAAACCAGAGACGTTTGGAGAAGAGTAAGGAAAAGGCTTTTATAGAGTAAATACAGAAGCAATACAAAGGAAAAATTTGGTTACAATTATAAACTTGCCTTATTTGGTCTACCCCATTGGAAAGCCCCTAGTTATATGTTTGTTAACAGCTTCTGATTGGTTGAGCTTAAATTCTACTTTTCTTGCATGCAGGCACCTAGAAGAAATAGCTTGTGAAATTTCACCAATGTTTGCAAATCCAAAAAGGTTAAGGTCACTTATGAGACCTCACTAGCTTTGTCTGTTCAGAGAGTCTTCAGGACCAGCCTCCATTTTAATTTATCTTAACAGATCTAACACAAATCTAGGTGTTTCTATGAAGGTATTTCATAGATTGATTCTCATCCACAATCAGTTGACTTTAAGGAAAGTAGATTCTCCTCAGATATGAGTGGGCTTCATCCAGTGGGAAGAAAAGGCCTTAAAGGCAAAGCTGAGACTTCCCAGATAAAGGAGAAACTCCACCTGTGGACTACAACGTTGGCTCCTATCCAAGATTCCAGCCCGCCCTTCTAGATGGCCTGCTGTAGGCTGCCACTCTTGCCCAGGCAGCCCCACAGTCCTGTAAGACAGTCCCTTGCAATAATCTCTCTCTCTTTCTCTCTCTCTCTCTTTCCCTCCCTTCCTCTCCCTCTTCTCTCTCTCTCTGCCCCCCTCTCTCTCCCCTCTTCTCTCTCTCTCTCTCTCTGTTTCTCTCTCTCTCTCTCCCTCTTCCTCTTCCTCTTCTCTCTCTCCCTCTCCCCTTCCCCCTTCCCCTCCTTCTCCTTCTTCTTCTTCTCTCTCTCTTTCTCTCTCTAGATATTTATCCTGGTTCTCTTTGTCTGGTAGAGCTCCGACCAACACATTACTCAATACAATTAAGAAAGCTCAAAATAATCATTCTCCCTCCCTCTGCCCCTCACCACCCATCGTGCCCACCCAGGCACCCTCCCACTGCCTCGTCCTACTGAACCACGTGGCCCACCTCATCACTGTCCAAGCCAGTGGCCAGGGCTTCGACGTTCTCCCTTACCCTCACTCTGCTCATATCCAGTCACTGGGCCTGGCCTGGGGTCTCAAGAACCTGTACCTACCCCTTCCCTCACCTCCTCTCTCTGCCATCCATCTCACTGGATTCCTTGTCCGCATGACAGCCTCTCCCACCTCCTTCCACCTACCAACCAGAGTGGGCTCTGAGAAACCCCTCTCCCCTGGTTAAAGGCCTGGTCTGTGGGCAGCATGGACTCCACATCCCACACTGGTAAATCCTCTCATTCCAGCTGCTGGCTCCAGGTCAGGGCTCAAAGCCTCCATCTATCACCTGCCTGGTGGCTTGCTCCCCTGCATGCCCAGCAAACTCAACTTCTGCAACCCAGGGATACATCACTCAGTTCCTACTTTGGAGCCCAAACAGAGTAAGTACTTAAAAAGTATTTGCCCAAGGAATGATTACATGGCCTGATTTACCTGGTTCTCCTTTCACTGCTCATACTACCGAACCAAAGAAAGAAAGGTGTTTAATTAGTACGGTGGGAGTGGGAAATGGGAGGGAAGGTACCAAGGGGAGTTCCATTTTAACTGTCCAGGGTTCAAGGGCAGGTGATTAACAAAGAATGTTTGGCCTTTAAGGGAAGGAAATCTGCTTTTCATTCATGGGTAGTCTTAAATTGTTTTATTTCTATTTATTTATTTTGTTTCTAAAATACCTTCCACTCTGTTGATTCTCCAATGCATCCAAGAAAAGCACATGTCTTCTGGGCCACTTCTTCAGGATCTTAAGAGTGGAGGAAGCTTGGTTCTGCCCAGAGATCCCTGCTTCGTGTGCCTTTGTGACTGTATTGGGAGGGTCTTTATTTCTCCAGCCAGAGCCCAAGTCTCTGACCCCCAGCCTCTCCTTCCAAGCCCTCGCTCCTCAGATAGAGCCTGTGTCTGCCAAGGGCCGAGCCCCACGCCTGGTGTTTCCAATTGCACTGGCTGCACACAACAGTCATAGCCTGCTGATTGGAAAACAGAAAGCACTTGCTGAAAAAGCACACTGTGAACTTGGACCTGACTTTGGCGTCCTTGTCTGTTTGAGATCCTCTGTCTCGCCCCCGCTCCCCAGACTCTGAATTCCCAGTAATCCTGGAATAACACGTCCTCACTAGAAAACTGTGATTAAAGTGACATTATCAGACTGCAGCAAGGAACCAACACGTCTTCGGGAGCTCATTAAATGAAGAGATCAGATCAAACAAAGATGGCCAGAGCCTGAAGTCTAACAGCTGGGGCCAAGGGCACTGCCAAGAGCATCTTGTGGCCCTGGGTGGGGGAGCCTCACTTCCCAGAGGCTCAGCCCGCTCCTGGTACTTTTCCACCCCTGGTCTTCTCGGTTGCTACCATTCGATCACTCTCAAATACAGGCTCACTCTTTATGAGTTCTCTCACACAGAGATCAGACTCATAGAGGGAGTAACCAAAGACCCTCTGAAAGCCCGCCGAAGGGGGTCTGCTGTCTGTTCATTACGAGGCTGCGAACGGCAAAGCAGGTGAGCCAGCGCCAGCCACCTGGCTCCCACTGCCATGGAAACCGCACACAGCATCCCGCGCCTCGCACCCTCCAGCCAGCCTCAAAAACCAGCTGAGCCAAACCTCACCAAGCCGGCCCTCCTCGCTCAGGGCTGACACCCCATCGTCACCGTGTTTTGGACACTGCCATCTCAAGATGGGAGGTTCAGAGGCGCCAGCGGTTCTGTGAGCTGAAGGACTCACACTGTGTCGCCTTTATCATGCATTTTTTTTATTTTATCGTTTTTACATTTATACACATGTAAGTGTATAAATGACAATGACAAGGACCGCTTCCAAGGAACCCAGTGGGAAAGGGGCCTCAGCCTTTCCATCCAGAAAACCTAAGAGTGAAATTGCCCTTCCCAGTTAAGGATTCTCACCCCAACCCCTTCTTATCATGCCGCAGACAACTGCTAAATAGCAGCCCTCCGCTGTCTTGCCATGGCAAGTGACAGGACGGAAATACGAGAATTAAAAGTTAGAGTCTCTGTGTCATCTGGTTAAAGACTGCCCAGATGGAGTTGTAACCACTTCCTTTCTCCTCTGTGAAACCTTCCCTGGCTGCACACTGCAGGCAGGAAAAGTTGAAACTTTTCTTGGATGTGCTCTACAACCTGGCCCCAGTCCTCCCTCCCACCACCCAATGGCTGGAACCCAAACCCCAGCCAGCCAGTCCTCCACATTGACCCTTACACAGCTGGGCTCCCTTCAAGGACTTCTGCCCTGAAACACCTTAAGGCAAACAGAACACATTGTCCATTTAGGAGACTTGCACAAACAGAAACTTTGATGATATCCAAAACCAAATACTGTACTGCAAGGAAAAGGTGCAAGTGCATATTATTTGGTACTTGAATTCAAGAATTATAACTGTCCTCACCAGGAAGGAGACAATTTCTCAGACGTTGCTGGGGAAAGGTAAAAATGGTATAATCCCATAACTGACATAATTACAGATGCAAGTGTCCTTGATCCAGTCAGTCCAGCTATCTAACATCTGCAAATCAATTCTACAAATATCCCTGCAAGCACCCAAATGGCAGGTGTGTAAGATTATTCACAGGGGCGTTCAGAGAAGGGAGACATCCTAAGTAACCATTAATTGGAACCGATTAATGTGCTGTGATCCATCTGCATAGTACAATACTGTCAAAGACAACAAGGGAGCTCTAGGGACAGATAGGCTACACTCCCTGGGACATATTGATAAAAGGCACACCACCCTTTTCAGGAATGGAACATAAAAATATTTGTTCATAGGTAATTATAGAGTGTTTACCTGCAGGATGAGGTTGGGGAAAAAACAGACCGGATGGGAGTATCTTTTCTTATCATTTTGATTGTTGAATCATATATCTCCCCCTGGAAAATTCAACATAATTTTTTAAAAGATCATACTTAACACAAGCACAAAACATTTTTAAGTCAGTAACTTCACAAGAACACATAACATTGGGCTCCACTTGCTGGGTGACCCACAGAACCCACATTGTTTGCCTCTTCCTCCCCCCAGAATACTTCCTTAGGGGATAATATCACATCCTGTTCATTTTGTGGCGGTATGATCATGTACATAGTAGGTGTTCAGCACGTTTATTGAGTAGATAGCTGTTATTTTGTAGAAACTGACAGACACAGATTAAAAAAAAAATGCCAAATAAGGAACCAGGACACATGACCAGGACTGTTCACTTTATTTAACAAGAATCACCATAGTGATAGTGGCGAGTGAAGGAAATGGTCCCTTCATTGCCAACAGCAGCAGCCAGAGCCAATGGGCCCCCAGAGGCAAAGCCTGACTTATCTGAGTGAGGGGCTCCTTGCTGCTTGGAACTTTATCTTTTAGGGTAATTTTTTTGTAAAGTTTTCTACATTTTAACGGCAAATGTTGAAATGTTTAAATATGCATTATCCCTTAAAATGTGTAGTTATAATATAGGAGACTTGGTTTTCTTGCCATTTTTTTCCTTCCTTTGCTGATTAAAAGAAAAAAAAGAGAAAAAAACAGGAAATGAAATCTGGTTTATATATAATTTGTCACACATGTAATATATCCAACTTTGTAAGCACTCCAAGTTTTCATTAACTCTGCTGAAATATATTTACATTAAGAAGTCTCTCAGCCCTAATGTCGTTAGTTTCAAACTTCCAAACTTAGTTGTTTTGCTAAAAATGCAGATCAGAGCCAGATGGAGGACCAAGCACCCCCATTTGACCTCCCTTGTCACCAAGATCCTGTAAATGACAGCAGCGTCTTCTCTAATTAGAAGCATGAAAGGGAAGAAGAGGCAAGTCCACAATGTGTGGGAAAATAAGAAAGGTCACCATCATTGGACCACAGCATTTGCTCTCAGTCTCAATCTGGGAGTCCATACTTGGTTCACAGAGGAAAGACAGAGTTCCCAATGATGACTAACTCTGTCCCCAGGAAGGACAAGGAACTCCTGCATCAGTATTGAGGGATAGAGTTGGCCCCACCCCAATAATCACCAAAGGTGGCACAACAAACAGATTCAGGTTAATAGGATGTCTTAGATATAAAGGTGAGAAAATGAAGAGTCCCCAAGCATTTTGAAAACATGGCTGGGCACCAGAGGCTCACACCTATAATCCTAGCTACTTGGGAGGCAGATATCAGGAGGATCGTGGTTGGAGGCCAGCCCAGGCAAACAGTTCCAGAAAACTTATCTTATAAATACCCAGAATGTTGGAGTGGCTCAAGTGGAAGAGTGCACACCTAGCAAGCACGAAGCCCTGAGTTCAAACCCCAGTACCACCAAAAAAAATAAAGATATCAAATATAACACCAAAGAATTATAACCAAAGGAAATTAATAGAGAAAATAAAGAAGACATTATAGCATTATTCCATCTATTAAAAAATTATAAAATGAGCCAGGTGTTATGGTACTCACCTGTAATCCCAGTACTGGGGAGGGTGAGGCAGGAGGCTCATGAGTACATAGTGAGACCTTGTCTCAAAAAGAAAACAGGATTAGTGAATGCTAATTAAAAAATACTAAAAAACATTTCTAAATACTAGAAAATGAAGACTAACTTTAAAAACTCAATAGATGGAGTGGATAGCAAAATAAACACAGCCAAGGGAAATTAATAACAGAAGATCAAACCAAGGGCTTCTACGAAAGCTTAATATGAAAGAACAAAAGAAATAAATACAGGTTAAAAGTCATGGAGAATAGATCCAAAAGTTCAAATGTCAGTATGACAGAAGTTCCAAAGGAAAGAGCAGATAAAACAGGTCTGAGAAATGCAAAGGAATAATGGGGTTCTGCAGGGGGGAAGGGGCCACAGAGAGGGGAACGGAGGTGGGGGCATGGAGGGAGGTATAGAAGAGGGATACAGGGGAGATGGAAGGGGGAATGGTGCCAGTCCAGACCTGAAGAAAAGCATCTCTCTTCAGGCTAACAGGGACCATCCAATAGCAAACAGATCAAATGCAAAGTAAAATGGAATTTTCAAAATCTAGGCACGTTGTAGAAAACTCTGGAATAGCAAGGAGAAAAGGAAATCTTAATAGCTTCCAGAGACAGAACCTAGTTTCTTTTTTTTTTTTTTCATTTTTCTTTTATTATTCATATGTGCATACAAAGCTTGGTTCATTTCTCCCCCCTGCCCCCACCCCCTCCCTTACCACACACTCCGCCCCCTCCCTCTCCCTCCCCAATACCCAGCAGAAACTATTTTGCCCTTATTTCTAATTTTGTTGTAGAGAGAGTAGAAGCAATAATAGGAAGGAACAAGGGTTTTTGCTGGTTGAGATAAGGATAGCTATACAGGGCATTGACTCACATTGATTTCCTGTGCGTGGGTGTTACCTTCTAGGTTAATTCTTTTTGATCTACCCTTTTCTCTAGTACCTGTTCCCCTTTTCCTATTGGCCTCAGTTGCTTTAAGGTATCTGCTTTAGTTTCTCTGCGTTAAGGACAACAAATGCTAGCTAGTTTTTTAGGTGTCTTACCTATCCTCACCCCTCCCTTGTGTGCTCTCGCTTTTAGCATGTGCTCATAGTCCAATCCCCTTGTTGTGTTTGCCCTTGATCTAATGTCCACATATGAGGGAGAACATACGATTTTTGGTTTTTTGAGCCAGGCTAACCTCACTCAGAATGATGTTCTCCAATTCTATCCATTTACCAGCGAATGATAACATTTTGTTCTTCTTCATGGCTGTGTAAAATTCCATTGTGTACAGATACCACATTTTCTTAATCCATTCATCTGTGGTGGGGCATCTTGGCTGTTTCCATAACTTGGCTATTGTGAATAGTGCAGGTGCCTCTGGAGTAACCTGTGTCACAGTCTTTTGGGTATATCCCCAAGAGTGGTATTGCTGGATCAAATGGTAGATCGATGTCCAGCTTTTTAAGTAGCCTCCAAATTTTTTTCCAGAGTGGTTGTACTAGTCTACATTCCCACCAACAGTGTAAGAGGAGAACCTAGTTTCTCATACTAGCATAAAACCACCTCGACCTCAGACTTACCGCCATCTCTGAATGCTAGAAGACGGTAGAGCGATTTTGGTAACATTCTGAAGGGGAATTAGTTTTAACCTAGATTCTAATACCCAGCCAAACTAGCATGCAAGTGTGGGTGCAAACGACAGACATTTTCAAGCATATGTAGGTTTGTACCACCTCTCAACTCTTCCCCCCAAAAAATCCAAAAAAGGAAAAGGTAAAGAATGTAATAAACAGCAGAGGGAGAAAGAATGTTAAAACTTAGAGTTGA
Source organism: Castor canadensis (assembly GCF_047511655.1). Classification (NCBI taxonomy): domain Eukaryota; kingdom Metazoa; phylum Chordata; class Mammalia; order Rodentia; family Castoridae; genus Castor; species Castor canadensis. Next base: position 66,783,928 of record NC_133401.1, read on the forward strand.
TGTTCATGCAGTAAACTCCTTGTTCAAAAATGTTAAATGTCAGCTGGGTGTGGTGGTGCACGTGTGTAATCCCAGCACTCAGGAGGCTGAGGCGGGAGGACCATGAATTCGAGGGTAGACTGAGCCACATTAAAAAGACCCTGTCTCGGGCTGGTGGAGTGGCTTAGGTGGTAGAGCACCTGCCTAGCACGTATGAGGCCCTAAATTCAAAACCCAGTGCCACCAAAAAAAAAAAAAAAAAAAAGACCCTGTCTCAAAATAAGTATATATGCATGTATATATATGTATGTATATAATTTCATTCTAAAAAAGTCAACATGGAAGGGAACTGGTTGCAGAGAGCAACAGAGAGAAAAACCACTCCAAGTGCAAACATTCGGCTCAAATTCAAGAGCAGGCCTTTTTGCAAATTATTTTATCAGAACTGCCACACTCTTGAAAATAATGTAATTTACAATTTTTAATAAACTGCACTGATTCACTACAAGTTTTGCTGTTTTAAATGAATGAAGGTGCTTGTAAATGCTATGTCTTTGAACTCACCAAAAGGCAGGAGGAAAAGGGAAACACACTTAGGAAAATCATTTAAATTAAATTATCACATCTCTTTTGCACCTCCCTTTGAGCTACAGTACAAGGGCAGGAGGTGTAATTTAATGGTAGAGCACTTGCCTAGCAGGCACAAGGCCCTGCATCCAACCTCTAACACAAGAAAGAAGGAAAGAAAGGAAGGAGGGAGGGAGGGAAGGAAGGGGGACAGAGAGAGAGAGAGAGAGAGAGAGAGAGAGAGAGAGAGAGAGAGAGAGAAAAGAAAGAGAGAGAAAAGAAAAGAGAGAAAGAAAGAAAAAGAAAGAAAGAGAGAGAAAAGGGAAAAAATGATGGAAATTTTTGCTGGGTGTGGTGGTTCACATCTGTAATCCCAGCTGCTCAGAAGCCAAGGACGATCACAAATTTGAGGCCAGCCTGGTTTACATTGCGAAATGCTGTTTATAAATAAATGAATACAGAAAGAAAGAAAGAACCAATACATCAGGTCATGCTGGCTGGAGAGCTGCCTGGATGAAAGATAGATCAATGATGATGAGGATCCATACAGAAAAGGCTGAATGCAGTCTCCCTGCACTTGCGTGCGCGCGTGCGCCCTGGGCATCGAACCCTGTGCAATGCTAGACGGGCTCTGTGCCGCTGAGCTACGCCCCGGTCCAGTTAGATTCTTTTAGAGCACTGAGTTGCTGAAATGTGAAAAACAATAATTCCTTATTCAGTGCTCCTAGACTTACAGCAGGGTTAAGTCCTGATTAAACACGTTATCAGGGCTGGGGCAGTGGCTCAAGTGGTAGAGCACCTGCCTAGAAAGCTCAAGGCCCTAAGTTCAAATCCCAATACCACCACCAAGAAAAAAGGAAAAAAAGCATCAGAAAATATTAAGTCAAAAATGCATTGAATGTCCTCCAGACACGGTGGCTTAGCAACACAGTGTACCTCCAAGTGTTTGGTGGTTCACCTCAAGATTGCAGGGGCTGACTGAGAGCTGTGGCTCACTGCCGCTGCCCAGCCCCACGACAGAGGATTGTATCACCTACCCTGAGCCCAGGGAAAGATCCAAAGTGAAGTTTTGAAGTATAGGTTCTACTGAATGCTTTATACCATCAAAACTCGAAAGGTCATTCATTAGTCAGTGTAAGTTGGGGGCCATATGTACATCAACATGTTAAGTTAAATGTAAGTATCTCTTTTGTTCTTTCAAGTTCAATAAAGAACTTTCTTGGCTGACTGGTAGCTCAAGTCTGTAATCCTAAATACTTGAGAGGCAGAGATTAAGAGAATCACTGTTCTAGGCCAGCCCAGGCAAAAAGTTCATGAGACCCCATCTCAACCAATGGCTAGGTGCAGTGGTGCAAGCCTGTCATCCTAGCTACACAAGGAAGCATAAATAGGAGGATAAACAGTCCACTCTGGCCAGGCATAAAGTGAGACCCTAACTCAGAGTGACTCAAGAGGTACAGCTCCTGCCGAGCAAGTGAGAGGCCTTGAGTTCAACCTCTGATATCGCCAAAAAAAAAAAAAAAAAATACAAACTTAAGATGACTGGAAACAGGATGTGGTAGACTGAATTCTTGGCTCCAATCCTGCACCTGCACCCACACTTTTTTTTTTTTTTGGCTTGAACTCAGGGTCTTCACCTTAAGCCACTCCACCAGCCCTATTTTTGTGAAGGGTTTTTCAAGTTAGGGTCTCACAAGCTGTTTGCCTGGGCTGGCTTCGCACCACGATCCTCCTGATCTCTGCCTCCTGAGTAACCAGGATTACAGGCACCTGGCTCCACACTTTTGCCATAGCCTCACTGTAGGGGAGCATGTTCCCATCCCTCATCTTTGGGCTTGACCAATGGGATGTCAGCACAGGACAGACACGCTAAGGTTTGAGATGTGTTTGTGCAGTCGGAAGTGACCTCTCAGGCCACTGCCATCACCCATGATGGAGGACATGCCCCTGCTTACTCCAGGGATGATGGAGACCACCTGCCCAGCCTCCCACACCAACCACTTTGCTTCTTAATAGATGCCTCTGAGGTTTGGGAAGGTTTTGTTACACAGCGTAACTGCAGCAAGAGCTAGCTGATACATGGGCAGCAAGTGTTGTGACACTCTGCCGTAGGCATGAGGAATGATTTCTGAACCTTTTGGTTCTCACCATAGATAGAATTCTCCACTGGTAAACAGTACCGCTTTCCAGGAATGGCAAGTGATGCAGGTACTCTCAGATGCTGCTGGCAGGAGGGAACAGGGGAACCTTTTAGAAAGAGGTCTGCAGATGGCTATCAAGATTCTGGAAAATGCTGGCACTCGCTGAGCCAGTAATTTCACTCCGGGATATTGATCCCACAGAAGTGACCCTAAAAAGAGGAAAGAGCTTCGTGCTCAGTGGCACTGTGGTTTATAAAAGAAAGAATCATTTGCCCAGTACTTATCCTGGAAGATTTCACCTGTACTTTCTCTTTCAATGTTCTCAGCACTGTGAAGCTTTACAGGCACCCAGAGAGATGAAGTGACCTTCTCGGGGTCAGACAGTAGCTGGTGTAAGAATCAGCTAAAGTCAAGTCTTTTCTGTACAGTATAGTCATCATTATGCAGATGTCAGCTTAACGTCCCCAAATTGTTTTGCCTATGTGCTTTACAAAACATTACTTAACCTTGCAAGGCTCTTGTTTTCAAACATTCTTTTAGATAAATAAGTTCCCATTACCACCAGTTGTCCTATCTTAAAAATGTTTACTTAAAGTGACTAATTTCTTTGCTCCCCCTGCACAAAGGTCCTTTGCCCCATGTGCCCACTTTTCAAATTAGCCAATTGTGAAGATCATGAACCAAAACTGTTCAATCAGGATGAGGGGCAGACCTGCACTAGAGATAAAAATCCAAGTGGACTTCTCACTCAGTGTGCTTGCTAACCAGCTCTGTCTGTGGCACATCCTTCTGCAGAAGTAAATTTTGCCTTGCCTATTGACTTCTGAGTTGGGTCATCTCTCTCATGACACCTAATATCCTGAATTCATTTCTAACAGCTGGTAGTGAACTTTGAACCAAGACCTCTGACTCCGGAGTCCATGGGTCTAAACTCCATGCTATACTGCCTAAAATAGCCAAGAGAAAAACGTGTGATTCACTCACATTCTTGAATGATAAGCAGTCGCTTTTTAAAACGTATACCAGACCGGGCAGTGGTGACTCATAACTGTAATCCTAGCTACTTGGGAGGTTGAGATTGGAAGGGTCATTGTTTGAGGCCAGCCCAAGCAAATAGTTTAGAGACCCCATCTCCAAAATAACCAAAGCACGGATGAACTGGAGGTGTGGCTCAAGTAGTAGAGAGCTCTGAGTGAGCCTTTGTAAGCAGAAAGCCCTGAGTTCAAACCCCAGTCCCACTGAAAGGAATAAAAATGTAATACTTCAAAATTTTTTTAATACTTTTTTTGAATACTTTGAATACTAAAAAAAATTTAATACTTTAAAAATAGATTATAATATAAGGCTATATAGAAAAAATTGCCTAAAATCATTCCCAGGATAAGCCAGAGGATAAATATTTTAATAACTAAAAATAAATACTTGTAAAATCAAACACGTATGCAAGGTAAGACTCCAAGGTACTCCTACACACCCACAAACATGCTTACATTGAAAAGACCGGGAGTCTAAACCAACACAAGCATGGTGGAAAAACAAAAGAATTTTGGCAGTTTCTTATGATGTTAAATATTCTCTAAACTTGTGACTCAGATATTCTACCCCTTAGACATTAACTCCAAAGAAATGGCAAGTATTTCCACAAATAATTGTATGAGAATGTTGGCAGCTACTTTATTTGTAATAGAAAAAGACAAAAATGACTCAAATACCCAGCAGTAAGAAAGTAGATAAACTGTCATCATGCATCATGAGGTCTTCACCACAGGCAAACCCATGCCATGTTCTTGCACCTCCAGAACTGTGAGCTAAGTAAAACTCTTTTCTTTATAAAGTGTCCAGCCTCTAGTACTTTGTAACAGTAACCAAAAAAGGAGCTAATACAACTCCTCCAAAGGTCTCTGCAGTTCCAACCATCATTCCCTCTGGGAGTTGAACATGGACAAGGCACTTGTTTCTTGGCTCTTTCACAGAAGATAGCTGGGCCAGGGAGACAGAGGTCACCTGGCCACCATGCTAAGGAAGGGAACAGGCACAGAAATGAGAAGCCAAGTGGTCCAGACAGAACCTGAAAATAGTGTGAGGTCAGAGCAGAGACCTGGCACAGGAAGGCAGAGTGAGCAGAAATCAGAAGAGCTGGAGTGGCAAGAGCAGCCACCTAAGCAGGAAGACTAATGGCAGACCCCACAGAGACCAGAAAAGACCAAAGCAGAAAGGTGGGCTGCCACCTGGCAAGAAGGGGCACTCAGGGTACACCTTAGCCAAGAAGGGAGAGCCTGAAGGATACTGGGGTCACTCCAGTAAGACCCTTTGAGGCCCTGGAAATACCAAAGGATCCAGGGCTGCCTCCTGAGCTACGAGTGGGAGCCAGCAAAGGTTTTGAGCTTTCCGCCTGTGAGGTTCAAGTGTCAGGCATGCCATCAGCACGATGACATCAGGACCCACAGGCTGGTGCAGCCTGCAACTTAGACTCAATGCTCCAGGCGTGGGAAAATATTCACAGCTTGGAGATAACATGGTGAACATCCAGAGAAATTGTCACCTGTCCCCAGCAATGAGGTGGCAAGTGGCTTTTCCCCTCCTTTGTACTTGTTGGCTCTTTATTAATTTATTATAAAAGACAAACCTTGACATTTATATATGGACATGTGATTACATATAGAATAGTGATATCAAAGAGTCAAAGGTTACATCTCAGGATAGCTTTATACTTTTAAAAAATATCACAGCCAAGAGCTTGGCTCAAGTGGTAGAGCACCTGCCTGCCAGGCATGTGGCCGAGTTCAAACCCCTATACTGAAAAAAAAATCATCACATCACAGACCTTAAAGAACTTTTGTTTGGGTGGGTTATATCTATCAATCTTACTATAGTAGACATGAAAACTGAGGGTTTTTTGAGATATTTATTTAGAAATAATAATGACTACTTGAAAATTGCTAAAAGCATAGATTTTAAGTGTTCTCACTACAAAAAAATTACAAGTATGTGAGGTAACTGCATATATTAATAAGCCTTATTTAGCTATTCTGCAGTGTGTGGATATTTCAAACATCACGTTGGACAGCATAACTATATACGATTTTTATATGTCATTTAAAAACATTTTGGGAAAGAATTGCAATTGCTCAAAATACTAATTTCTAAGTTTTTTGAAATGAAAGTAATAAACACACGGCATATTAACACAATAACTATACATTTTTAATTACATAGAAGGGTGAGACTGTTCATTTGCAGTCTCTAAGACGATGTCTGTCTTGATGGCGGAGAGCTGGACTCAGACACTTCAGGCTTCGATCTGTTGAAAACGCCATACATCTTTCAGTCTCTGGAAAATTCCATTGTAAGCTCAGGGGAGAATGGGATTGAAAAATGCAAATTATATCTCAATATTATTATGAAAATAATTTAGGCTACACTTTGAAAAACACTGATACACGGTATAATCACGACTATATAAAAATAGGCAAATAAAAATCTCTGAATAAGCGTCACAGCGCCACTTAGTGGTGACTTTAGTTATTGCATTTCTGGTTACTGAACTTGCATGCCGCGTGTGCGTGTGCGCGCGTGTGTAACTGTGTGTACGCAGGGACTGTGGTACGTGTGAACATGGTGTGGTGTGCACACGTGCTGTGGTATGAATGTGTGCACGCGTGAGCGTGTGTTTGTGGGGCTGGGGTGGCACAGGTGCAGAGCGTGTGGCGTGTGCATGGATATACTGCATTGTGAAGCATGGTGTGCGAGGCGCGTGCTCAGGCGCGTGATCTGTGGTGTAGTGTGTGCACGCAGTGTGTGTTTCGCAGTGCGCTGTGTAGACGTGCATGCACGTGTGTGGGCATGGGTGTAGGTCTGTTTGTCCACAGCTGTGTGTGTTTGTACAAGGAAGGATGGAATTAATTCTCACCGCCTTCCGCCTATGCACCTGCTCTGTGCTAAGTGCTTCAGTATTCAGGAAGCACTCATCAAATGCCCAGAGGACCTGGCGGGCCTAAGCCGGGGGAGACATTCATCCCCTCCGGCTTCCTGCCTTAGGCACTGCAGGCAGTTTACAATGAAGGAGGTAAAGCCTGGCCCAAAACGTAAGTCCTGGATCCAGGATTCCAGGCTGTGTCCTCTGACCCATAAGGGACTTAATGAGCTTGTGCTGATGTCACAAAAATTAACATTACATGTTAGTTGTAATGTTAAATGTAACATTGTACTATTAATGTTATAAACATTAAAATGTTTATAGGGAGAGAGGGAGGCATCAGGGTTCCAATGAGATAACTTCTTCCCACTAGACCCCACCTCCTAAAGGTACCACCCGCTCCCAGTAGTGCCACAGGCTGGTGAGGAGCCTTTGGCACACAGCCTTTGGCTCTCCAGATCCAAACCATGGCAGCCCTTGGTCGCCTCACCCACCACTACTCCCCCTTCCCCCTAGAGAAGGACTTGCTTCTGGGCTCGACAACACAGCCTGAAAGAAGCCCGGTCTTGACTGGTACAGGTCTGGAGGCACCAGAAAAGGAAAGGTCACAGGTTACAGAAGCACTACTGCTCCACAGAGCCCACCGGGAGCTGGGCCCCCACCCCTCCTGAGATGGAATTCCAGCTCTTGGGTGAAGCCTAGGAGTCCATGTTTCTAAAAGCTCTCAGGTGACCACAGTGCCACTCCCTGGTACAGAACCACACTGAGCAGTGCGGATGGAAGAATCTGACTTCAGGGAGAGGTGGAGGGCAACAGTCAGCAGGTGGATCCTGGACAAGCTGGCTTCGAGAAGAAACAGAAGACAGCAGTGGGAAAAGTAACTGTAACAACCCTTAAGAAGACACAGCTTCAGACCTAATTCAGATATATATGTATGGATATGTATGTGTGTGTGTATTTCTATGAATATATATTCTGGATCATGTATTCATATATATATACACAGATCTTCCTCAACTTGCAATAGGGCTGTATCCAAAAAAAACTCATCATATGTTGAAAAATAATAAGTCAAAAGTGAATTTAAGGTCAGACATGGTGACTCATACTTGTAATTCCAGCCACCCAAGAGGCAGAGATCACAAGGATCAGATTTCAAGCCAGCCAGAGGAAAAAGTAAGCAAGACACCCATCTCAACAAACAACCAAGAGTGGTGGAGCACATCTGTAGAATCCCAGCTAACAGGAGGCATAGGTAGGAGGATAGTGGCCCAAGGCCAGCCCAGGCCAAAACACAAGACCCCCTATGAAAAATAAGCTAAAACAAAATGGGCTGGAGGCATAGCTCAAGTGACCTGAAGCTTACTTTGTAAGAAAGCACTGAATATTCCACGTAATCCACTGAGTCGTGTCCTGAAGGTGGAAAAGAGAACGGTTGTGCAGGTACACCTTCATGCCATTGTGAAGGTGAAAACTCCTAAACTGAGCCTTGGTCAGAGGGGTCCGTCTGCGTATAGAGTCCCTTCTCAGGACCTGATCCCCCTTGATGCAGCCTCAACAAGTGAAGTCTAGCTCCCCAGCAAATGCAGGCATAATGGACTTGATGGCCTCACTTCAATACACAGCCATCAACTCACAGGTCCTTCATCCTGCCCAGGTCCTTTCTCTCCCAGGAACAACAACTTCGCCAGACCTACTCCACCAGAATCTGCCCCAACGTCCCCCAGTCCCCTACCTGCCACCAGCTACAGCCAGTCCCTCCTCTCACCGCCCTCCCCTCGCCCATCAGGGCACTGCTCTATCACCACCCTCCTCCCTGTCGCATGTCACCAGTCTTCACTCTCTGGGACCTTCTTCAACTGTGTATATGATGCTGCTACCTGTCCCCACTAAAATGAACAAATCAAAAGCGCTCCTGTCTCAAACATGCTTTCTCAGCCAACTACCCAGCTGTCATTGTCCCTACCTCCTCCTGCATGCCACATCTCTCTTCAAGATCAGAAACCACTTCCACCTGCTGACCCAATGGCCAGTCCTCAGCCTCCATCTTACTGTCCCATCTTGATCTCTCCCTATTCCTTGGGTTTCATGGAGCCCTCTCCTGGCCCTCGCCTGCCTCCCTTAACATTCCTCCTCTGTCCCCTTAGTTGCTGTCTTTGCTTCTTCTCTCCTATGTCTACTTGCCCTTCCTGGTTCTCTTGATTCTCTCGTCCCTTCCCTGCAAGCAGAGGATCATATGCAACTGATTCCAGAAGAGACAGCAACACCTAGCACGTGCCTCTCCAGCTGTCTTTTCTCCCAGTGCAGCTATTTGAAAAGATCCTCATGTTGAGATGTGAAACCCAAACCCCAAAGCAGCTGGACTGCTGAGTCACCCCATGAAAGACAGATGTCCTAGAGAGGAGCCCAAGCTTGCAATAGGATTCATATGGGCGAGAAACAAAATTACATGCCGGGTGTGGTGGCACACACCTGTAATCCCAGAATTTTAGGAGGCAGGAGGATGATGAGACCCAGGCCAGCCTGGGCTACACAGCAAGACCCTGTCAGAAAAGAGAAAGAAAGGAAGGATAGAATGAAGGGAGGGAGGAAGGAGAGGAGAGGATAGAAAGCAGAGGTCTATCCTGACCAATACAGTTATCTTGTTCAGGCTTGCAGCTTTAAATACTACTTAAAGCATTCTGCTTTCCTCTTGGAGGTCAGCTATCTCAAGCTCAGCAAAGAAGCTGTGTTTTTGGTTTTACCTCCACAGCACTTCCCATCTCGGCTGGTGACAGCGTCAGATTTGGATGGCCAGCATTTTTTCACCGCTCCCCTGCTCCAAGCGGCCACCAGCTGTCACTACTCAATTGCCACAGGGCTTCCTGTCTGGTCTCCTGCTTCTATCCGTGCCCTTGTACGTGCCAATCTCAGCAGGTCAACCAGAGAGAGCTTTCTAGAATCTGTGTCAGGTCAAGTCATTCTTATATCTCAAAACCCTGCTCTGTCTTTTGAATCTGTTAGTCTGCTGTAACAAAACGCCATAGACTGGGTGACTTAGAAATAACAGGAATTAATTTCTCCCAGTTCTAGAGCTGGGGAAATCCAAGTTCAAGGCACCAATTGATTCAGTGTCTGGTAAGACTCCACTTCCTGGCTGGTAGAAGTAGCAAAGCAGCTCTCTGGAGGTTTCTCTCTCTCTCTCTCTCTCTCTCTCTCTCTCTCTCTCTCATTCTCTGGAGACAGAGTCCCCATATGTAGCCTTCCGACATATTTGTCAGAAATTCCACCATTAGGGCTGGTGAAGTGGCTCAATAGTAAGACCTCCTGCCTAGCAAGCATGAGGCCCTGAGTTCAAACCCCAGTGCCACCAAAAAAGAAAAGAAAAGAAATTCCACCATAAGTATACTTCCTAAGGAAATCATTTGAATAAATTCTTGTCTGCATGAAAATTCAATCATAACAATGACCTCAAGATAGAAGACAAAGTATACAAGAAATTCTGGTGAATGACAACTCTGATAAAACTAAGCTGCCAGTGAGATAATTAGCCCAAAGTGCCCACTAGGAGCTAGTGCTGTCCAGTCCAATAATTATAAAACTGGGCATGTCCAGAATCATTCCATGAGAACACAGAAGTGGCAAACACAAGATGGGGCACACAGGTCTACAGGGCCACCTGTGGATCAGATCCCACACAGCCTGTGTGGCTTTGCTACCATTCCTGCTGGCCACCGCCATGGCTTCGTGGAGAGTCCCTTCCATCAGTAGGAAATGAGGGGCATATAAAGGGCAGTATTCCAGTCCTAAGTGCGGGAAGTGGACAATGACCCTGAAAGACAGCGGTGAGGGAATCTTCCCAAAGGCACAACTTCCAGCAACTCACCTGGTGATCAACACTCCACAGGGGCAAGGACAGCCTGTGCTGTGGTGCTATGGCAGTTCATGGGCAGTGACTAAAACTAGGTCAGGGTCTTGGACAGAAGCAGAATCCACACAGAGAAAGCTCTCATCCACCAAAGGGAAGGATTGTTCTGCAGAGGTCATCATTTTCCTCCCCAGCCACCCAGTGAATCAAGTCCAAGGTCAAAGTGGCCATGGAAGAAAGGAAGGAGCCTCTGTGCGCCTTCCTCTCATCAGCCGCTGTGAGGCCCAGCCTGCCACTGCCTGGAGGGGCCATTCAGGTCACTAAAGACGGGTTGATTACACTTGGTTGGTTCCATCATGGAAGGGCAGGGATTTGTTATTACTGAGATATACATATATCTGGGGGGTGAATTTGCCATCCCTGACATTCCTGGAAGCTATCATAATCCTGAGACCTAACTAGGACATGTTTTTTAAAAGGAAAAAGGAAAGAAGAGAAGGAGGAAGAGAGGGAAGCAGGGAGAGAGAGAGGGAAGGAGAAAACAAATGAAATGTCACAGAGAAATGGACCAAAATAATACATGAACAAGTTTTTTTTAAATAATTTTTATTTATTTATTTTTAAAATTTTATTCTTATGTACACACAATGTTTGGGTCATTTCTCCCCCCTTCCCCCCGCCCCCTGCCTTGCTCCCCCTAACCCCTCGCTACCAGGCAGAAACTATTTTGCCCTTATCTCTAATTTTGTTGAAGAGAGAGTATAAGCCATAATAGGAAGGAACAAGGGTTTTTGCTAGTTGAGATAAGGATAGCTGTACAGGAAGTTGACTTGCATTGCTTTCCTGTACATGTGTGTACATGAACAAGTTTTAATTTCCACACATTGTCATTGGTATCCATTCAGCTGATCAAATACATGAAGTATTACCAATTTCTCTTAATAGAGTTTCAGTATAACAAATCCCAGAATCTTCTCCTTTTTAAATCACCACCTAAATTTAAGTTTATTGCAATCTTACTTCCCAGATGTATGGTTTATGTTCTTATTTTCTTGATAAATATCTATAAAGTCATTTATAACATTTGGTCCCATTCCTGATTTTATTTTAAAGTTGAAGAATGGAAGTAAGCTCGCTTAACTTAAAAAAGTGAAAAAGTATCTCCCCAAAAACCTACAGCAAGAGACAAGTACCATAGCCAGAAACATTCAATAAGGAAGAAGATGAGGAAAAGAAAAACATGTAAATGTTGGAAAAATAAGGATAAAAGGGACAAAATTTTATAAAACACATGACTGCCAATAAAATCCAAGAGAATCAGCTGATGAGTGATTAGAACCTACAAAATTACAAAGTGGATAGATGTAAGCTCAGCATACAAATGTCAATGCCTTGTATATCAAGTCAGTAAGGATGAACTATTAAATAAATGGTGTTTGCTAATTTTCTTTTTTTATAATAAATGGCTAATATTTTGAGGATAAATTAAGTTCCCATATCACATCATACATGAAAATTCATTCCAAATAGTAGAGTGCTTGCCTAGCAAGTTCAAGGCTCTGAGTTCAAATTCCAGTACTGCCAAAAGAAAATCAATTCCAGAAATTCCACAAATATGAAGAATACAGCTAGAGTAGTGTTATAGGAAACTCTAAGAGTATGTGCTTAGAATCTAGAAAAAAGGGGAAGGGACAACTTAAGAAAGCACAAAAGACATAAAAGAACAATATCAAGTCCAGAAAATCAAACCAAAGAAAACTAAGCAGGCTGGAGGGAGGGAGTATGGTGAGTATCAAAGAAATAATCTGAAACTATTGCCAGAAAAGTACAAGTTTCCAGACTGAGGATGTCCACCAAGTGTGAGGGGAGCTTCTTTGGAATCTAAAGTTTTTTTGTTTTGTTTTGTTTTGGCTATACTGGGATTTGCACTCAGAGCTTTGCACTTCCTAGGCAGATGCTCTACCATTTGAGCCACTCCTCCAGACCTTTTTACTCTGGTTATTTTTGAGATAAGATCTCACATTATGCCCAGGCAGTCTGGACTGTAATCCTCCTATTTGTACTTTCCATATAGCTGGGATGACAAGTGCATACACAGTGCAACAGCCATTGGTTGACATGGGGTCTCACAAACATTTTCCCCAGCTGGTCTAGGACAGCCTCCCAAGTAGCTAGGATCACAGGCATGAGCCATCAGTGCCCAACACCAGCAAGATCTTTCAAACTATAATTCAAAATCCAGAGGCCATATTGACTCTGGTTCCTGCTGAATCGGTAAACTAGCCAGGGCTACAGACATACACTCTAGAACAGAGAAGGAAAAATGAATTCCAGGAACTGACCCTCTCAGAAACAAATTCCTCAGAAAGCCCTGAAGAGGAGGGAGGGGAGTCAGGGAATATAATAGGCGGGGTGAACTTGTTCAAAGCACCTGACCCATCTATGGAATTTTCACAGTGAAGCCTCTTAGATCATTAATATAGGCTAATAAAAACAGTCAAATAAATCCTGCATTTTCATTTGCAAAATTAAACTTCTTTAAAAAGAAAAAAGAAAGCCCTAAAGAGATGAAAATGAAGCAAATCCAGAAGCGCTCCCCTCCTCTCCTAACCCCCAACACCCACACTTCTTTGGGAAAAACATGTCATCATAGAAACGGGGCGGCTATGGGACTTACATCACTGGGTGATGTCAGGACAGTGTAAAACCTTCACTGAGATAAAATCTGATGAAGAAATATTATTCAGCTAAAGAAAAACTGGAATTTTGATACACACTACAAATGGATGAACTTTGAAAACATAGCTAAGTGAGATAAGCCAGCCACAGAAGGACAAATACTACTGCACGATTCTGTTCATATGAGGTGCCTGGAAGAGCAAATTCACATTGAGAGTAAGTGACACGTGGTCCCCAGGGGCTAGGGGAGGAGGAGTGGCGAGAGTTAGTCCTCCTGCTTCATGGTATGGAGTTGAAAGCTTGGTCACTAGCCTGTGGCACTCTTGGGAGGTGGTGGAACCTTTAGGAGGTGAGGCCTGGTGGGGGGAAGTTAGGTTATTGAGGATGTGCCCTTGAAGGGAATATTGAGACCCTGGCCCTTTCCTGTCTTTCTCTTTTCTTCCCGGCCACCATGAGGTAAGCAGCTTCTTCCTCCATGTTGTTCTGCCTCACCACAGGCCCAAAGCAACAGGGCCACGCAATCATGGATTGAAATCTCTGAAACCCTAAGCCAAAGCAAACCTTTCCTCCTTTTAAGCTCATTACCGTACTTGTCACCATGGTGAAAACCTGGCTGAAAAATGTTCACAGGGCTGGCAACATGGCTCAAGTGCTAGAGTGCCTATCTAGCAAGCATGAGGCCATGAGGTCACGCCCCAGTACTGCCTAAAAAAAAAAATAATGAATGAATGAAACGTGCTCATGTTTATGAGATAGTGGTGATTATGGATAGTGGTGAGGAATACGCTCATTGCCACCAAATTCTACACTTGCAAATGGTTAAGATGATAAATACTATCCTATGAATATTTTACCACAATGTTAAAAATATTGTTAGGGACCCAGGCCTGTAATCTCAGCACATGAAAAACTGAGGCAGGAGGTAGCTATAGGACTATGTGTATGGCCTCATGAGTTCAAGGTCAGCCTGGGCTACATAACAAGACCTTGTGTCAAATATATATGTATACATATCTATTTTTTGTATTCGTATTTATTTCTATTGTTACAGGAAAACAGCTGAGAGGTTCCATCACCAGCAGTCAGGAGCACCACTTCACCACGCCTCCCTAGTCCCCAGGGCTGGTGGATACACCCTACAGAAATGCCTCCTGTGGCATTACCTCCAAACGCAGGGACTAGAAGGCAAAATTCTGACCCGAGGAAGTGCCTGGACGGGAAAAGCAAGCAAAAATGGTCAACAGCAGTTCTGGGGGCCTGGGAGCTCCATCTTGGGGCTCACAGCCTTTCACTGACCTCAGTGGGCCAAGACTGCACCTTCAGGCTGCACTTTCTGAATTCACATCACTAACTTAAGTATCTGATACTCTCAAAATAGCAAGGCACCTGAGGAGTACAACCACCTCAAAAGAAAGACACCAAACATACCAAGGGGAGAAAGAGATGGACGACATATATCATCTGAAGCAGAAGTGTTAGGGTGGACACAGGGAGTTTGTTGTTGTTGCTGTTTGGTTGTTTGGTTTTGTTGTTGTTTGTTTGGGGGTTGAACTCAAGGCCTGCATGTTCTAGACAGGGACTCTACCACTTGAGCCACACCTCCCAGAGGGAGAATTTTAATAAACTTAGCTGGTTTGCCAAAGGAAATAAGGGGTTATATTAGAGACAAGAACAAAATAGAGTCATCATTTTTTAAAGTAACTAGAAAGATTAGGTATCAAAAATATAACAATAGGGGCTAGCAGAGTGGCTCTAGTGGTAAGAGCGCCTGCCTAGCAAGCGTGTAGCCCTGGGTTCAAACTCTAGTACCACCACAAAAAAAAAAAATGTATATATGTAAAACAACAGAGGAATGGGGGCATGGCTGAAATAGCAGATCACTTGCCAAGCAAGCATGAGCCCCTGAGTACTGAGTACATGAGACTCCAAGTACTAAAAAATCTCTCTATAGACAGAGATATAGACTCCATAGAAATGAATAACACAATATTGCTATAAGTAATAGAAGAGACAAAGCTGAAGAGAGAATGGCTAAACTGGCACACCAGCTTAAGAAACACTCCTAGAAGGAAGTAGGGAAGGGTAAAGAGCTAGAAAATAGTAAAAGGAAGAGGAGAAAACGTAGAGGAGAGAAGAGAAAGTGTCAATATATAGATAATAAGTCCCATAAGAGAAAAATTAAAAGGAAGCAAAGGAATTTCCTGAAAACAGAAATGGAGACAAATTTCCCAGTATCAAAGGATGAGAACACAGGGCACCAAAGAAGAGACCAGGAGAAACCATGTATGTAAATACAGGATAGTGAAACTGAAGCAGGTCAAAGACAAAAAGAAAATTCTGAAGACTTCTGAAGAAAAGGAGCAGCTCACCTACTACTAGTAGTTTAGGAATAAGATTGATCTCAGACTTTTCAAGGTAACAATAAATGAAAGAAAATAAGTTGAGTAAAAATTTCAATCTACCTGGACGCTGGTGGCTCACGCCTGTAATTCTAGATACTTGAAAGACTGAGATCAGGAAGATCAAGGTTCCAGACCAGCCTGGGCAAATAGTTCTAAAGATCCCATTTCCAAAATAACCAGAGCAAATGGACTGGAGGTGTGGCTCAGGCAGTAGAGCACCTGTTTTGCAAGCATGAAGCCCTGAGTTCAGATTTCAGTCCCCAAAAAAATATTTTAATGTACTTAAGTAAAAACTCCTTGAGCCTAGACATCCAGCCTATTCAGCCAAATTTTTGTTTAAATATGATAGTATAATTAAAAAAAAAACAATACTCTCAGGCACACAGATCCTCAGATGTTCCCTCACAATGACTCACATTGGAAATAATTCCAGTTTCCTAACTATGACTCAAAATCCAGAAGCAATAAGGGCAACGGGTGACACATTTGATTACATAAAAAGTAAAAACTGTGAACAAAGACACCACAAACATAAGAGATGTGAGAAAAATATTTGTAAATTATGAAAGATTATTAACTCCAGGCTGGGGATAACGCTGGGGATGTGGCTCAGTGGTGGAGCTCTTGCCTAACAGACACAAGGCCCTGGGTTCGATTCCCAGCACCATTTAAATAAATAATAAAGATTATTGACCTTGATATAGGAGAGATTTCTAAATATTGAGAAGAAAAAAATTGGCAACCTAATTAAAATATCGACAAAAGAAATTAAGAGACAGATCACAGAAAAAGAAATCGAAATGTCATTTGAAGTTCAAAAGAGCTTCCATGACAAGATGCTATGGTTGAATGCTTCTGTCCACCAAAATTCACATTGACTTTTGATCCCCAGTGGAATAGAACTGGGAAGTGGGGTGACTGTGCTGTGAGGGTTCTGACCTCATGAATGGGATTAGGTGCCATTCAAGAAATTCCTAAAGGGGATTCACCCTTTTTGCTTTTTCCATCCTTCTTGGTCCCTTCTTCCAGGTGAGGACACCTCCAAAGGGTGTGGCCATAAGGTACCATCTTGGGAGCAACAGAGCAGCCTTGCCAAACAATCAAACTTGCTGGTTCCTGACCTTTGACCTCCCAGCACCACAAATCCTAAAATCAATACCATAACCAGCCCCAGACATTTCCCTCATAATTTTTTTTTCAAACCTTTCTTCCACTCCTCACCTTCAAATCTCTCCTTCACTCACTCCCTTCCTCCTTTATCCCCAGGCACAAGGTTCACAGGCTTGTAAATATAGTTCATTGAATACCAGGACTGCTCTGTTCTCTGTCCCTGTAGTTTTGCCTTTTGCAGAATGTCTATACATGGACTTGTAGGTATCCAGTCTGTGGATTGTACATCTTAGAGAAAATTTACACATATTTGAAATAATTTGTGTATATGAATTCGTGTAAATTTTATGAAATTTAAGCCGTGTGCAGTAGCTCAGGCATATAATAATAGACACTCCAGAGGCAGAGATCAGGAGAATTGCAGATTGAGATTAGCATGGGCAAAAAACTCACAAGACCCCATCTCAACAGAAAAAAGCTGGGTGTGGTGGTCACGGTGGTGTACGCCTGTGATTCTAGACACGCAGGAGGCACAGATAGAAGGATCACAGTCCAAGACTGGCCCTGGGCAAAAAGCGCAAGACCCCTACCTGAAAATTAACTAAAGGTGGGGGAACTAGGGTGAAGGGTAGAGGTGTGGTTAAAGATCCCTTGCCTAGCGAATGCTAGTAAATCAAGGCCCTGAGTTCAAACTGCAGTACCACTGGGGGAAAAACAAAATGATACTACTTGGGGCTCTGAGGATCTGAGGGTGGGTGGCAGAGCACACCCACCATATGCAAGGTCCTGGGTTCAATCCTCAGCCTCTCAAAAAAAATTAAGATTTTATTTGATAAAGAAAAACATTGCAGAATGGGATGTAGCTCAGTGGTAGAATGCTTGTCTAGCATGCATGAGGCCCTGGATTTTACACCCAGTACCAAAAAAGAAGAGACAAAAAGAAAAAAAAAAAAGCATTCCCTTAAAAATAAGAGTTAATGAAGACAAAAATACTCACTGTCTCATGACTTAACATAGAGCTGCACTGTCCTAGCCAATGGCATAAGGGAAGAAAAAAAAAAAAAAAGGAAAACCTGTAAAGATTGGATGACAAGAGACAAAACTGCCATAACTTCAAAATGCTATCATCACCTACTTAGAAATACTAAAAATGACAAACTGACAAAAAGAATTCACCTACAGTCCCAAACACAAAATCAACATATGCAGATTCATTACATTGGATCACACTAGTGTAAAGCAACATAAAAATAATTTAAATAAGATACCACACACACGGCAAATATATAAATTACTTATAGTTAACTAATGTATGCAAGATCGCTACAGAAAACTGGCAGAATGGCTCAAGAGGTAGAGCACCTGCCTACCAAGCAAGTGAGAGGCCGTGAGGTCAAGTCCCAGTACCGCCAACAAAAAAAATCACTATAAAGAACATTTAAAACATTCTTTTAAGGACATGAAAGATTACCTGACAAAATGAAGAAACACTTGAAGTCTCTCACAAATTAACCTCTAAGTTTAATGAGTTTTTACTGTAATTATTAATGGATTTATTAAGAAACTTGATGACTAATGACCTTATTCTGAAATATTCTGACCCAAGTAATAGCAGACTAGCATATCCAAATGAGGCCACCCATCAGGGGACACTTAACTACAGCTTAAAGTGTCTTTTAGATGTTCTTGTAAATAATTAAGAGACTGGTTCAAGGCAAGGTGGAGTAAGCACAGTCCATCTGTTTCTCCCTCTAACTTCACCCACAAACTTTGGGCCCAATTCATGCAGCAGTCCTCTGAGGGCTCTGGAAAATAAGTGGTAGCCAGGAAGCTAGGAAGAGAACTGGAGCCCAGAGGACAAATGATCTGGCAGGGAGTTGTCTGGGGACCTTTACCTCCCTTATCTCCTGGTCTGGGTTCAAATGCAACACAAATCTTGGGCCTGAATACAGGGGCCAACTGAATGAGCTTGCTATGCTTTGGATAATACCTCCCAAGACCTATGGTTTGATACCCAGGCTATAGGGGTAATATCAGGAGGTGGTAAACTTTCAGGAGGTGGAGCCTAGTGGGAGCAAGCTAGGTCACTCGGGCAGGCCCTGGAAGGGACCCAGTCCCTTCCTGTCTTTTTCTTTTGTTTTCTGGCTGTCATGAAGTGAATGGTTCTCCTCCATCATGCACTCTCTCCATGCTGTGCTGCCTTGCCACAGGCCCGAAGCAACAGGGCCAAGCAACCATGGACTGAATCCCTGAGCCCAAATAAACCTTTTCCCTTATTAAGTTGATTAGCTCAGGTATTTTGTCGTGGTAATGCAAAACTGACTAAAACGAAGCTAAAAAAAAGCCTTCCCAATGCTGGGTGTGGTGGCATGGTCCTGAAATCCCAGCACTCAGGGGACTGAGGCACAAGGATAGTGAGATCGAGGCCAGCCTGGAGTACACAGAGAGACCTTCCTACCTAAGAAGCGGAATTGGAATTCCCAAGCGACAGAGAGAACAGGGGACATTTCCTGTCTTTTTCTTTTGTTTTTCCTCCCAAATTCTGGTCTGGGCCAAGCCTCAGTCCTGAAGTTGCTACCTTGTGGGTTTTTTTTTTTTTTAACTTTCTCTCTTTCTGCCCACCACTTGACCTCAAAGGCACACCTAGTCACAGAAAGTGCATACAAGAGAAAGGAGACTGGCACCCTAGCTCTCAAGCCAGAGGACGAGGAAGGGCCTGCTGAGCAAGGCATGGCCTTGTGTCCCCTCTGAACAGTGAAATACGAGTATTGCCAGCATTTTAGGGCAAAAGTCCCAGCTCTGGGAGTCCCCTAAGCCTAGTCTCAACCACCCATCCCAACATGCCAATTAAAGAGGTAACTGGTGGTAAGGGGCAGAGAGGGGAGATTAATCAGCCTGGCCATGTTGGAAAGAACAGATGGAGAGGTCCATCTTCGAGGGGCTAAAAGGAAATTTGAGCTTTTAGAGAAAAGAGAGACAATATTAGGGTTTGTGTAGCTGACACTGCAGGTATCTTGGTCAGGCCAAAGATCTCACTGGTTATAATCTCAGTTCTGGTTCTGCAGGGGTTCCTGCAGAAGTTGTTATTGCTGTCATCACTTGAAGGGAGCCATCTGGTCCCCATGAGATGATTACTTCTCCTCCAGGGTGCGGCCTCATCATTATAGATAATTGTCCTCATGTGGGTGGTCTGTCCTGAGAGGCTCGCTGTTGCTTGTGGGTAGTTTAGCTCTCTTGTCATAAAGATGTTTATTAGTCAGTCCTGTTGTTCCCAGGATTCAAGGCGACTATAGGAGATAAAGACTCAGTAGGAAAGAGATAAAAGGCAGAACAGCAGCAAGGGGTAAAATGGAGTAAGTGAGAGTAGTGATCAGTGCCTACTTCAGAAGGGGTGTGAGTCACTTCCAGAATCTTCTTGTCCCTGTCCCCTCACGGAGAGGATAAAGGATGTTCCAGAGAGTGGAGGCTTGATCCAAAGGGTCTCTAAGCCAGAGGAGCGTGGAGCAACTCTGTGAACCCACAGTGGCTGTGCAGTGCAAATGTGAAATAAATGTTGTTCAAAGTCACGAGCATTTGGAATCATCTGTCCTGAGCACTGTCCTCTGAGCTGCGTTCTGGTGGAAGGGGAGGCAGACAAGCAGAAATAAAACTCCAATGGGAAAATATTAAGAAAGCATAAGTAGTATGATGAAATAAAACTGGATGAAGTGACAGAGGCCACAGATTGAGAAGCGTGCATATTTTAGAATGATTAAGGAAAAATCTCTGGAAAGTTGAGTTGAACTTGAATATGATGATGATAAAAAGCCAGTCATGCTAAGGCTGGGAGAAAATCATTCCAAGCACAAGGAGAAACGTGGTGTCAGCAGCCCACAACCGTAATCTTAGCTACTTGAGAGGCTGAGATTGGGAGGATCACAGTTCAACACAGTTCAAGGCCATTCTCGAGAACTCATCTTCAAAATAACCATAGCAAAATGGATTGGAGGTGTGGCTCAAGTGGTAGAGTGCCTGCTTTGCAAGTGCAAAGCCCTGAGTTCAAACCCCAGTACTACCAAAAAGTAAAAAATTAAATTAATGAATAAGTGGATAAAAGAATAAGCTTGGTGCATTTAAAGAGCAGAAAGAAATTGTGTGGGGCCTCACAAATCCACACACTGTATAACAATATGAAATGGGGTCAGAAAGACTGGCAGGGACCTACGTCACTGAGGGTATCATTGACCAGGCTGGCCAGGAGGATGGAAGATTGGATAAGGATAGGTTGAAGGACAAATCCCTTAACTATATGGGAGAATGGAAGGATAGATGGATGCATGCATAGATGGGTGGATGGGTGGGTGGATGGATAAAGGGATGAGTGGGCAGATGGATGGATGGAAGGATGGATGGACAGATGGATGGATGAATAGGTAGGTGGATGGGTGGGTGTGTGGATGGGTGGATGGGTGGATGTATGGATGGATGGATGGTGGATGGATGAATGGGTGGATGAGTGGATGAATGGGTGGGTGGGTAGGAGTAAGGGTGAATGAATGGATGGGTGGATGAATGGATGGGTGGATGAATGGATGAGTGGGCAGATGGATGGATGAATAGGTAGGTGGATGGATAAGTGGATGCGTGGGTAGGTGGGTGGGTGGGTGTGTGGATGGGTGGATGGATGGATGGATGGACAGCTGGATGGGTGGATAGATGGATAAAAACTATCAAATCACGGATGGTTAGAAACCCAAGTCACACACACAAAAAAAAAAAAAGAAAAGAAAAGAAAAGAAAACCAAGGCCATTTTAGACCACTAGATGGCAGCAAAATATTTATATTTGTTACATGGTTGCCTCTGCCCATGGGCATAAATTTAAAAGCACTGGTGACGGTATTCACTGGGACATAGCTAAACCTTCAACTCTCCGCAGAGCAGAACAGAGCTTCCTGACCAGAAGGGCTGTGAATGGTTAGCTGTGCAGAGGCAGCAACGCCCCTGGTCCAGGGACAACCAGACCCACTCTTCAGCAAGCAGCTTCCACCCTTCTATCATGCCATATCACGAAACAAATATACAATCGCATCTTAGGTGGGCTCTGATATGAAAAATACGGGAAGCACTGCCTTGGAAAGGGAGCATTGCTCATCATGCTGAAGGAGTAAGAAGGCCAAAGAGTTCCACTGGGAGTGTGGCTCAGTGGTAGAAGACTTGCCTGAGCATGTGGGAGGCCCTGGATTCATTTCCGAGCACTGCAAAAATAAACATAATAAATTAAAATATAGTAAAAATCAAAAAGGATAAGAACATTGGTCCAGGAAATGGCCTGAAAGAGCCACTTACCCTGCAACAGTAGCCCTGCATCCTGAACTCTCTCCATCAGAAAAATTTGCAGTGGCTGGGGATGTCGTTTCAGTAGGAAAGTGCTTACCTAGAAAAATAATTTGCATATGGAAATAAATTCCACCATTCATTCCTTCAGAATACACTTAATGGGCATCCACTCTGTCCTCACTGCAGCCCAGCAGTGGGATTGCCGGTGGTCCCTTTCGTCAAAGAGCTCCCCTACAGGGAAGAGCAGACAGACAAATCAAGGACTACATGCCACAAGATACATGTTGTGGCCAACTAGCACCCAAAATGAAGTTCACTATACACATCTTTTAGGAATATTTCAGCTGCAAATAAGATTTACTGTGGCTTAAACAAACAGGCCTATTTACCTCACCTATTCCCTCATGCTTGTCACCTAATGGTGGCAGAATGGCTGCCCTAATTCCAGGCATCACATCTACATTCAAGGTAGGAAGACAGGAAAGGAAAATGAACCATCAGCTGTATTTTCCTAGCCCTTGAGAAAAGCAAAAGACTTCTCAGAAGCCCCAACACTGGTTATAGCTTATTACTATTAACTATGTCACCTGACACTCCAAGACTCCCAGGGAAGTTGCAAACATGGGTATCTCATATAAGGGCTGAGATTTAATTAGCAAAGGGAGGAGGGAGAATGGACATCGGCTATGCAGTAAACACTGTGTCTAATACACTAGTAATCCAACAAATGCAAATTAAAATGAGAGATCTTATCTGGAAATGTGGCTCAGAGGTAAAGCACTTGATCATGTGCAAGGGCTGAGGCCAGCTAGATTACTCAGCAAGACGCTGTGTCAAAAAAAAAAAAAGAGGAAGATAAGGAAAGGAAAGGAGTATGTGTTGATAGAAAATGCACCAATGTAGGTTATACTCGGTCCCCATGGTTATATAGAGAGTATTCTGATTCTCAAGATTATTCCACTGCTGGAAGGAATGTCAATTACTACAGCCAATGTGCAAAACAGTTTGAGTTCCTCAAAAAAACTAAAACTAAGCTGGCTGTGGAGCTCAGGCCTATAATTCCAGTACTCCAGAGGCAGAAGCAGGAGGATCACAAGTTTGAGGCCAGCCTCTGTGCTATATAGCAAGATCCAGGCCACCTTGGACTACACAGAAAGACCCTGTCTCAGAAAAATATTAAAAATAGAATTACCATATGATACAGCAATCTCATTTCCAGGTACTTATCCAAAAGAATTGAAATACCCCAAAAGAGATACCTATGCTCTCATGTTCACTGCAGCATTGTTCACAGCAGCTGAGCTGTGAGATCAACCTAAGTGTCTGTCTTCAGATGAACGGGTAAACAAAACTGTGACATGCATACACAACAGAATAGTATTCAGCCTTGAAAAGAAAGGAAATCCTGTTGTTTGCAACATCATGGATAAAATCAGAGGACATTTGGCTGAGTGAAACAAGCCAGGCTCATGTCATGATTTCACTTCTGTAGGGAAACTTACAGTCAAATTCATAAAATCAGATAGTAAAATGATGGCTCAAGAGCCTGGGGGTGGGCTGGAGGTGTGGCTCAAGTGGTAGAGCACCTGCCTAGCAAGCGTGAAGCCCTGAGTTCAAATCCCAGTACGACCAAAAAAAAAAAAAAAGGGCTGGGGATTGTGGGTGGTGTGAGGGTGAGAAAGGAGATGAGGTGTTAGTCAAAGGTCAGTGTTCCAGTTGCACAGGAGGAATAAATCCGGGAGAGCAGAGTTAATAATGTCTGTATACCTAAGAGTTGTTGAGAGTAGCTGGTGACATTCTGACCACAAAAAAAATGAAAAGTATGTGAGGTTGGTATGTTAACTAGCCATTGATTTAGCCCTTTCAAAATGACTGATATATGATGCGTCATATATCAAAACACCATGTTGTACACCATAAATATACACAAGTTTGGTTTGTTTGCTAAACCTTTTCCCCTCTTTGTGGCACTGGGGTAAAACCTAGAACCTTGCACATGTTGGCAAGCCTCCACCACTGAGCTACACTCCAGTCCTTGATTTCTTGAGATGGAATCTTGCTATACTGTCCAGGCTGGCCTCAAGGTCAAGATCCTCCATGCCTTCGCCTCCTAAGTACTAGGATCACAGGCATGTGCCACCTTAATAAAGCTGAAAAACAGCAGAGAGAGAAAGAGGGAGACAGAAAGAGAGACAGACAAAAAAAATAACTAGTATAAAACAAAGTTTTTCAAGTCCTGATGAGCCATGTATTCAATGTATCATGAAATAAATACAATAAATGTGAATTTTTTTCAAAAAAGAAATATATCCTGTAGGATTTAAGAATAAAGGGTCACCAGGTTAGCGGAGTGGCTCAAGCAGTAGAGCGCTTGCCTAGCAAGCTTGAGGCCCTGAGTTCAAATCCCAGTACTGTCAAAAAAAATAATAAAGTGTCATAATATATGTAATAACTCTCCAAAAGTCCAAGAAGAACTGGGGATGTAGCTCAGTGGTACAGCACTTGCCTAGCACAGACAAGGCCCTGGGTTCTATCCTGAGTACAAAAGAGACAGACAGACAGACATAAAGAAGGAAAGAAAAAGAGAGAGAGAAGGAGAGAGAAGGGAGAGAGGGAGGGAGGAAGGAAGGAAGGAAATAGAACACATACAGACACTAGAGCTCACAGAGTGAAATAAATGTTAACAACCGGTGAATCTGGGTTAAAAGGCTTACCATTGTACTTGGTGCAATCTTTATTCTTATACAATTCCTGTAAAATTGAAATAATTTCTAAGTAAAAACTCTGTAAAGCCTGGTGCAGGCACACCTATAATCCTAGCTACTTAGGAGGCTGAGATCAGGAGAATCATTGTTTGAGGCCAGCCTGGGGAAACAGTTCTAGAGACCCCCCATCTCCAAATTAACCAGAGCAAAATGGACTGGAGGCATGGCTCAAGTGGAAGAGCACCTGCTTTGCAAATGGGAAGCCCTGACTTCAAACTCCAGTTCCACCAAAAAATAAATGAATGATATATAAATAAAATGAAAATGTCGTTACGCCAAAAGAGACAATCTTTTGTCGTTAATCAAAAGATTAAATCAGACTTAGAGGAGAGAAAAAAAAAGATGAAATCTAAATATCTTAGACTATTTATCTGACTCCACTGAGTCAGGTGTAAAGGGAATGATGTTATCTATCTTAATATCATGTCATTTTTCAGAAAAAATGTGCAAAAGGATCAATACTTATTTACTCTAACTTTTTAAATGCATGCCAAAATTTGTTAAATACTGATAGATTTATTTTTGCAATTTTTATTTATTATTCAAAATAATCTCAGTCCAGCTTGTTGTAGGGTGTTTTCACTGTTTATGAAATACACAGATTCATGTTTGTGTATATATATATGTACATATAACATACACATATACTCTTTATTATGAAAATTCATACATTCAGAAAAGTAGAGAAAATACATAACCATTCCCTTATACTCATTACCCAGATTTTTTAAATTCTCAGCCTCTGATAATATCTGTATCCTCTTTTTATTTCTTTGTGGCACTGGAGATGAAACCCAGGGCCTCACCCAAGCTAGGCAGGTTCCACCACTGGGCTACGGTCCTAGCTCTATTTTATTTTGTGAAAATATCTTATGGGGAATTAAAAACATCATGTGACATAGCACCACTGAATACTCAAATGTAGCTCTAAAAAAAAGGCATTTTTCTATGTAACTGCATTCTGTGAATACATTTTACAAAAATAACCATAATTCCATAATATCATCTAATATCCAGTCTATATTCAAATTTCCCCAATTAAATAAGAAGCCTTTCCTCACAGGCTGCTCCAGGCTAATCTGAGTGGTCTCTTACGCTGTGCTTGGCCCTGGGGGATGGTGCCCCTCTGGCTGGGTCACCTTGCTGCTTATAGGTGCTGTTTTTCTTTTCTGTATACTTCCTGCAAACTGAAAGTTAAATCCAAACCATGCTCTCCAATACAGTAGTCACTAGCTGCATATGATTTTTAAATTTCTATTATTTATTTGTTTGTTTGTTCTGGACAGAACTGGGGTTTGAACTCAGGACTTCATGCTTGCTAAGCAGACACCCTACCTCTTGAGCTACACACCCAGCCCTTTTTTGTTTTGCTTTAGATATTTTACCGATAGGGGCTCACCAGTTTTTTTCCCCTGGGACCAGCCCTGGACTACAATCCTTCTAACTATGCCTCCCATGTAACCAGGACTACAGTGCAGACCTCTACACCCAGTTTACTGGTTGAGATGGGGTCTCACTAACTTTTTTGCTTGGGCTGGTCTTGCACTTCAATCCTCCCTATCTCTGCCTCCTGAGGAATTGGGATTACAGGTATGTGCCACCAGGCACATGGCCTCAATTTAAAATAATTTAACTGAAATAAAAATTCTGTTCCCCAGACATATGAATGGAATTTCAGGTACTCCATGCTACCTGTGGCAGGTAGCTCCTCATTGTTCAGTGCTGGTGTGGGACATTTCTATCATCTATGAAATTTCTAATGCAGGCTTCATTTGCTTTTAGGTGAATAGTTTTGGCAAGAAGACTTTATAACTAATGTTGTGTACTTCCTATTGCTTCAATCAGAAAAGGAATTTCACTTGTATCACTGGTTCCTGGCACCGGGGTACTAATTCCAAAGAGAATGAGAATCTCCTAGATTATAAAATACCAAACAAAAAACTTGTACATAAAATTTGCTGTATCAGCGAGGCGCTGGTGGCTCACACCTGTAATCCTAGCTACTCAGGAGGCAGAGATCACGAGGATTGAGGTTCGAAGCCAGCCCAGGCAAACAGTTCATGAAACCCTATCTCAAAAATACCTAACATAAAACAACAGGGCTGGTGGAATGGCTAAAGGGGTAGGCCCTGAGTTCAAGCCCTGGCACGGCAAAAAAATTGCTAAATCAGGGGGTGTAGCTCAGTGATAGTGCCCTTTCCCAGCATGTGTGAGGTCCTGGGTTCCATCCCAGTACTGCAAGAACAAACTGTTTTTGTACATATGAAATAAAATTAGTAAAGCCCCACCCAGACTTCTCTCAGTAGATGTGGCCAAGTCACGAGGGTCCATCTCTTGAGATGCCCCTGCAGGATCTGGCAAGTCACCCAAACCACCCTGGGATACTGCATAACTAAATCTTTCATCCACACCAAGAAGACTGAGTGATCTACAGCTGCAGCACAGGACCAGACCTCCTGTGATGGAGACTGGAGCAGGAAGGGAAAGACAGCAGGTCTTAAAAAGTCCTTGAATTGGGTGCTGGTGGTTCATGCCTGTAATCCTAGCTACTTGAGAATCTGAGATCGGGAAGATCACAGTTCAAGGTTAGTCCAGCAAATAGTTAGCAAGACCCCACCTCCAAATAACCAGAACAAAATGGACTGGAGGTGTGGCTCAAGCGGTAGGGTGCTTGCGGTCCTGAGTTCAAACTCCAGTCCCACCAAAATAAATAAAGTCTTTGAGCTGCAGGATCAAGAACAGAGACAGAACCAAGAAATCTGAACCTCCAGATGCAGGAAAATCCCAGACAAGAAACTGCAAAGACCAGAGGAGAATCCATGTGGGCAGCTGAGGATAAAAGAGCAGGGTCAGTTTGAGAGGCAGGATCTGAGAACTCTGGTGAAAACCCTGAAAAAGATTAAAAAGAACAGTGAGAGTGACAGGCCACAGGCAGAGGGTAGAGTCACATTCTGGACAAAGCAGCAGACAGGTGAAACCCAAGGCATAAGAAATAAATTCTGGAGGGCTGAGTATGTGACTCATGCCTGTAATCCCAGCTCCTCAAGAGGCAGAGACAGGAGGATCATGGTTGGAGGCTAGTCTGGACAAAAAGTTAGTGAGACCATTGTGTCGATCAGTAAGCTAGGCATTATGGCACAAGGCTTTAACCAGTTATGTGGGAAGCATAGGTAGGAGGCGTAAGTAGCAAGAAGGTGCTGGGCAAAAACTTGAGACCTGTCCTTAAAAACAACTAAAGCAAAAAAGGTAGCATGGGGGGCGGGAGGCGTGGCTCAAGCAGTTGAATACCTGCTTAGCAACGGGGGGTACTAGTGGGAGGGGGAGGGTGAATGAAGGATGTTATGGTTGATGGACTTCATGTACCTATATGAGATAGAACAAAGAAACCTCTTGCAATTGCTTTAAGTGGGGTGGGGAGGGGCTGAGGGGAAGAGACTATAGGGGCAATGTAACTAATGGACAATATAAGCCTGATCAAAATTCTCACTATGAATTCCCCCCTGTATAACAAATACATCCTGAAAAAAATTTATATTAAAAAACCCAGTATGACCAGCTGGTCACAGTGGCATACACCTGTAATCAATCCTGTATATACTCAGGAGGCTGAGGGAGGAGGATCACTTGATTCCAGAAGCGTGACAGGAAGATCCTATCTCAAAAGAAAGGACGTGTCAGGAGGGACAGAGCCAAATGCTTTGGGAAAATGATTTTTTTTTAATTTCTATTGACATTATAAGCATATGGAATATTATAGAGAATAACATACTGAGTTTGGGTGTCTTTTAAATTTTACTATTTGTACCTAAAGTAATCACACAAATCCTCTTCACTAAAACTCTCTAAGTGCTCTGGTTTGGGTGTGTCCTCCAAACGCTCACGTATTGTTAACTGGGTCCCTGTGCAGTGGTGCTGAAAGCTGGGATCTTTGGGAAGTGAGTGGATTGATCCCCTCAGGGACTGATGAATGAACAAATCAACAGATTACTGAGGGAGTGGTTAGTTAACACAAAAGTGGGTGTTTAATAAATGCCATGTTAGCTGGGCACGTTAGTACAGCCCTCAACTGTTACTTGGAAGGCTAAAATGGGAAGATTTGTTGAATCCAGGAGTTCAAGATTATCCTGGGCAACATAGCAAGATCCCATCTCAAAAAAAAAACAAAAATGAAAAAAAACACCCCACAAAAGCAGCATCGAGCAGCATTGTTGTGGATTAACGTAAATTAATTCTGAAATGGTCAATAACGCTTAAGTTCTGAAGAAATCAATTTTCCAGGTGAAGATGCAGACTGAGTAACTGTGTAAGTCTGGGGACTGCCCAGGCCGCACAGTTGGAGACCAGACAGCAATCGCAGGCGCTAATTTAGTAATGAGGTCAATTCTATTCGTATCCACTTAACTAATTAAAGCACATCCAGATCTTCTAATTCCCAGTCCACCACCCTATCTACACCTTTCCTGCCACGCTGTCGTATGTGGTCACTGGATTTAAAAGATCTTTTTTCTGCTTTCCTGACTCACGTGGCCCTGTTTCCTAAGCAGCCCTTTTTGGCCTTGTTCTGAAGAATGCTGCAGGAAAAAAAAAAAAAGACAAAGTAGAAATTACTAGCTATGAAATGAAGACGTAAAGAGAGGAAATAGTGTCACGAAGAAAAGGGGGATAGGGAGCCTGCTCCATGCAAGCCGCGCTTAAGTCTGGGAAGGAGCAAGTTCAAACTCAAGAGCAGCGTCCATGCGAACAGGGCTCGGGGCTGGTGGGAAGCCGGTGTTCCTTCCGCTGCGGGACGACTTTCCCCAGCCTCGTTTACACGGACCACGGCCGGGAGGGCGGCGAGAAGCAGGAAGCCGGCGCGCGGACAGCCGGGCGCCGCGAGGGCGCAGGAGGGCCCGCCCGCGCCGAGTCCGCGCCCGCCCGCACGCCGCTCACGTGACGCGGCCAACATGGCCGACCGGGAAGACGGCGGCCCGGCGGGGCGGGAGCCGGAGTTAGCTCCGGGACCCGGGCCGGAGCCGGGAGAAGAGTTTGAGATCGTGGACCGCAGCCAGCTGCCCAGCCCGGGCGAGCTGCGGAGCGCGGCCAGGACCCGGACGCCGGCAGAGAGCTGGTCGGCGCCCATCCTGACGCTGGCGCGGAAGGCCACGGGGAACCTGTCGGCGAGTTGCGGGAGCGCGCTGCGCGCGGCCGCTGGGCTGGGCGCGGGGGACGGCGGCGGGGAGCGCGCGGCGCGCGCAGGTAGGCTCGGGCGCGAACGCGGCTGCGGCGGCGAGGCTGCTCTGGGCTGGGCACCCCACCTGGCCGGTCCGACGAGTTGTGGAGACTCCCTGGGTCTGGGGGCGGGGCGGGGCTCTGCGGTCGGTCCTTGCACTTGAACTTGCGCACTGTGCCCTGCACTGAGAGTGGAGAAGGAAGTGCGAGGGTTAGGACGCAAGTCGTCTGAATACTTGATCGTAGTGCTGTGCTGCTCTTGAAAATCGCAGATGCCAGCCCCTTTCACACTCTTGCAGGTGTTAATTGACTCTCGACGGACTAAGAGTGCCACGTCAGGAGTCTGCAGGTTTTGGTTCCCCTCCAGTTCTGCCACTTATCCACCCTGCCACTCGCATTTCTCAGCCTGTAAAAGGGGGAAGGTGATTATTATTACCAGTGATCTTTTAATGTCCTTTTCAGCCGTTGTAATCTAGAATAGAGTTTCGGCGTGCCAATGAGAGGAGTATAGACATGTTAAGATTTTTTTTTTTTTACTTAGCCTTATGAGTCAAATATTTAGCTGTGTTTGTGTGTGTGTGTTGCTGGGGTTTGAACTCAGGGCTTTGCTTGATAGGCAGGTGCTCTGCCACTTGAAGCTGCACCTCCCGCAAAATGAGCCAAGTGTTTCCAGCTGTGCAAGCCAATACAAATAGCCAGTAGAAACGTGTGGTGTTTAAATGTACAATTAATTAAAATCCATTAAAATTAAGCTCCTCGATTTTTAATTTTTTAATTGAATTTTAAAAATTGAAATTGAATTCAGTCAGCCTTGCATCCAGGGATTCAACCAGCTGAGGGGGAAATGACACAACTGTCTGTACTGAACACGTGCATATTTTGTCATTCCTTAAATAACCCAGTATAGGGACGATACGTGGCATTTACATGTTATTAGGTGTTATAAGTAGTCGAGAGATGATTTAAAGCATCCAGGAGGATGTGTAGTTTATATGCAAATACTCCATGGATTTTGGTATCCATGGCGATCCTGGAACCAGTCCCCTGTGGATACCCAGAGACAACTACAATTTTAATTGAATTAACAGTTGAGTTTCTTAGTGACAGCAGGCACACTTTACCCAGTAACTTGTCTGTGGCTCGTGGCCACTGTATTGGATAGCACAGAACAGACAGAAAATGCCACGGGACAGAGCTGACCACCTGTCGTGCTTTCTCAGAGCATCGTAGGTCTTTAGGGTGTCCCCTCCCAGCCACTGGTACGTTTGCTGCAAATGTCGGCTCTCACATCGGAATAGTGACTTGTGAGATTTTCTGTAGTCGAGAAGAATTAATGAGTAAAGTATAAAAGCTGAGTCACTTTTGATCCTGCCAGTAGAAAAAGGGGGACTGGGAGGGGAGTAAGGAGGGAGTCTGCTCAGCCCAGAACTCTGCTCCCCATTGGCTTGACATCCTTCTGGAGACCTTTCCACCAGCTGGTGGACGCTTCATTGTACGTTCATTGTGCGCCTCAGGATCCAGTCCTGAGAGTCACAGCACAGGGTCTTCTGGAAGTCTCTCAGACAGTTCCTGGCACACAGTAAACATGTGACCTAAAAATGGGGCAAGTCCTGGGAAACACATTGTTAGGCAGTTTTGGTTGCCTGAACATCATAGCAGATATTTGTGCAAAACCTAGATGATCTGGCCAGCTGACTGGGCATAACTGTGCTCCCTCCTGGGCTACAAAGTCATCACACGTTATTGAATACTGTAGATAACTGTAACACAGCAGCGTTGTGTATGTAGACATATCCAAAGGTGCCGTGAAAATACAGAAAAGGACACACGTGGCACTCCTCACAGCACTTACCATGGGTGGAGCTTGCTGTGGGTGGGTAGTGAGAGTGGAGGCTTAGGACATCACTCTGCACTGCTTACTAAATACTGTACATTTAAGCTACCCGAAACTTACAAAAATGTTTCTTTCCTTAATAATAAGTGATTATATATGCATGCATCTATGTGACATGAATGTAAAAGGGGGGTCAGTTTGGGGGAAGAAGCCAGTAAGATGGAAGGAGGGGGAAAAGAGGGGGGTGTCGATATGCTAGAAGTATATTATGCACACATGTATGAAAGTAGCATAATGAAACCCACTGAAAATTGTAAAAAAAAAACAAACAAACAAAAAACTGGGTGCCGGTGGCTCACACCTATAATCCTAGCTACTTGGGAGGCTGAAATCAGGAGGATCAAGGTTGGAGGCCAGCCCAAGCAAATGGTTCTGCAGACCCTATCTCCATACTAACCAGAGCAAAATGGACTGGAGGTGTGTCTCAAGAAGTGGAGTACAAAGCCCTGAGTTCAAATGCCAGTGCCACACTCACACACAAATGTTACTGGACAGCCTTTCATCACAGCAAAAAATTATGTAAGTAAGTTAAAATTCATAATTTTCCTCCTGAGTAAAGCTCTAAGGGTATAAAAATTTCTTTTGGAATGAATTACCATTAAAATTATTAGTAATCCTACATTAGTAAAAGGAATATGAATATAATTTTTACAAATAATTGTTAGACATAAATAAACTTGTCTCAAGTTACATGATACTGGTTTTTATCATCAGTGTGGTCAGGAGATGCATATAGATCATTTATTGCTAAAATGTAATAGAATTCACCATCAATTGTGTTTGTTTGGTTGGTTTTGGCGTCACTGGGGTTTGAGCTCAGGGCTTCACACTTGCTAGGCAGGCGCTCTGCCGCTTGAGCCACTCCTCCAGCCCTTTTCACTCTGGTTATTTTGGGACGGGATCTTGCATTTGTGTCCGGGCTGATCTGGATCATCATCATCTTATTTTGCTTCCTGCGTAGCTGGGATGACAGGCACACATCCTGTGCCCAGCCTTTAGCTGAAGTCCATCCACCATATACCTTCAACTTCATCTCCTTTATTCTCCTCTCCCTCCCACAAGTAACTGCCCCACATGCTGTACCTATTTTACAGTCCTGTCTTTCCTTATTAATATTTAAGTTGACGTTCCAAGGGTTTCTCAGTGCGTCCCTGCTGCGAGTCAACTTTACTTTGATCCATTCAACCCCTTCCATTGCTCTCCCTTAGTCTTTTACTTCCTTCTCACAAACTTTTTTGCCTGGGCAAGTCTTGAACTTTAAGATGTGATTCTCCTAATCTCTTCCTCCTGAGTAGCTAGGATTACAGGTATGAGCCACCATGCCCAGCAAAACTTTTTTTTTTTTTAACTTTCTACCAGCAGAGAGCTAGAGACCACCTCTCTAGCTCCAGCTAGGTTCAATAAAGCAATAAGAGATTGGAAACTTTTTCCATGTTTGGTGACTTGATTAATCATTAGAGGCTTCACCTCCTCTTGGTTTGTGAGGCATTCTGCACCCGGGGTCACTGGACCAGGACCAAATGATTGATTGATTGATTGATAAATAATAGATAATAGATAATAGATAGATGGGGAGTGAATTGCCTTTCCATAGAAAGGAAACGAGTGCCCGTGAACCTGAGCACCTGAGATTGGGTTCTTTGAGACTCCTGGGCACCCAGCCCTTGGCAATACTTAACCCTGTATGTATTCTGACTTAAAGACCACTGGTTTACAGAAGTGGGCTTGTTGTCTTACTTGTTACAGGGACCAGTGATGCTCCAGGGAGGTCTCCAAAAGAGAGGAAGCTTCCGCCTGGCCCTTGGGTACCAAGTTCATGATGTTGTTGCAGAAAAGAACTTTAGGGCATGAGGTAGAGACCAAGAAAGTTTATTAGTTAAGGAAAGCAAAGGAGGATAGTAGACAACCCAGACATAGGTGCGGGTACATCTGATAACCGGTTCAATGACTGCCCTAACATCAAGGATACTGGTGGTGGAAAAGTAGGCTGGGGTTGGCTCAAGTCCAGTTTTAGATAAGTGCTCCTCTTTGTTTTGGACAAATCCTTCTTGCTGTTACACTGTTTTATCTATTAGGGCCAGAGAGGTCAAGATTGGCATCTTTATTAACTTTAGGTCATTATGATATAGATGTCCAGGCATTCCCTTTAAACAGAGGATGGGTTCTGCCAGATGCTCCATTCAAGATAGATGTCCTACTTCAAGGTAAATAGTTTCCTTTGCAAACACTTTTGTGATCTAAGGAGTCGTCTTCTCAAATGTTTTGTTTTCGGGACAAGTTATCTTTCTTTAAGCTATCCTTGCCCAGTTCCCAGAGTGCACTAATCATTTGGGCAAGCGGGCAAGGTCAGAGAGAAAAAGCTGTTCTCTTTTTCCTTTTTACTAAGTGTTGTATGGTGTTGAGGGAGTGTAAGCCCTAAAGCAAAGAAAATAGTGCCTGTGTGCTTTCAGTCAAGCTATTCATCAACACAGAGCTTATCTCTCAGTTCCTGGCTGCTGTTTCCCATGCTTCATTTTCCCCAGTCCACTTAACCCTGTCTGTTTTCTGACTTAAAGACCTCAAGTTTACAGAACTGGGGTTGGTGTCTTAAGAATAAATCTTTACAGACTCTTTCCATGGTTACTGGTATGTTCAAGTTTACTTCCTCCTCTTGAAGAGGTCTTACAGTTTTTATTTCCTTTGCCAATCATCCATTTTGTTATAGTCTTAAATTGTGTGTGCATGTGTGTGTGTATCTTTTTTTTCCCCCCTCTGGTAATAGAGCTTAAACTCAGGGCCTATGCCTTGAGCCACTCCACCAGCCCTGTTTTGTGTTAGGTATTTTCAAGATAAGGTCTCAGGAATTATTTGCCTGGGCTGGCTTCTAACCATGATCCTCCTGATCTCTGCCTTCTGAGCACCTTGGATTACAGGCGTGACCCACCAGCGCCTGGCTTAAATTTTATGAATTTGATACATAGAATTCTCTTGAACTTTGAAAATAATTATACCACCCCCCAAAAGGGTTTACTTAACCCACTTGTCCACAACCAAGACAAAATGTTTGGATTCACTCCCAGAAGCTCTCTCCTATTTTCTTGGGTTTTGCTTAGAGAATTTTTTGTTTGGTTACTTGGTTGGTTGGTTAGCTAGTTTTTTGAAACAGGATCTGTAACCCAGGCTGGCCTCAAACTTGGAATCCTCCTGCCCTAGCTTCCCAGGTCTAGGATTACCTTGTGTACACCACCACACCCAGCTCAGAAATTAGAATTTTTAGGCCCAAAATGTGGCAATATATACTTACGACTTTTATTACAAATACACAACCATATTATCGTTCTTTTAGATTGAACTACAGGTTTATTTACATATGTACAAAATAGTATGTATATATACTCCTTTAATATGTCCATACTAACCTAATGCCCATATCCAG
Organism: Castor canadensis; assembly: GCF_047511655.1. Lineage (NCBI taxonomy): Eukaryota > Metazoa > Chordata > Mammalia > Rodentia > Castoridae > Castor > Castor canadensis. The sequence continues at coordinate 66,819,169 of NC_133401.1, forward strand.
GATATACAGGTCAATAAGACAAAGGCAAATTATTCGACACAAAAATTCAGAGGGTGAACAATTAGTTCACGTAAGACATACTAGACAGCAAAGAACAACGAATCATTGCTTCATCAGAGCCCAAGCTGAGCCCAACCATCCCCCCAACCCCACTGGCAAAGTCACGGAGATCGAATGGTGGCGCCAGAAGGAAAAGAGGGCACTTGGGGTTCGTTTTCCTGCCAGGGCTCTTAAGTTTGGGTTCTAAATCTTTAATTTCTAGGATGCCAGTTTCCTGGGTTTGGGTAAACACTCAAAGCAAAGAGACAGAATTAGTGGAATAGAAATGCAGCTGAGTTCATTAGAGGTTATAGGTGTAAAAAAAAAAAGTATGCAAAACTCAGAATAGTCAGTGATAGGGGAAGGGCTCCTCCCTGCAGTAACCGGGCCGAACCTTCAGACAAGAAACGCTTCTGGAGCGGGTGGGGATCCGCCCCTTCTGGGGCAGAGAACACAAAATGGCGCTCGCGCGTGGGCGTGGCCTTGGGCTGGACTCATCCAATAGGAACGCTTAGGGGCGGGACGTTCTCGCAGCACGCTCTCTAGTTTAGGACTGGGCCTCCTGGCATTTGCGCTCTTTGATTGGTTCAAAGTGGGATACGGGTTGTGAGAGGGGCCAATCACGGTAAGTCTTCATAGAGCCGTCGCCCTAGCAACGCGCAGAGCCATCTAGGAGAGGCCTCTGGAATTGGACACCTGTGTCAGTCCTCGGACTCAATGCTGGGGCGTTGTAGATGGGGCGGGGACCACTAAGAGGCCAGTGACGGCTGACTGCGAACCCCCGTTGTCTGCCACCAGCGTGTCCGCACCCCGAGCGAACGCCTGACCTATGCCTAGCCCGTCTTGCTTCCGTTGCCTGATGTCCACCCCTAGGCCTCCAGTCCACTAACGAAGCTGTCCCCGCTTGCGCCCCACAGCTTCTAAGGGGCAGATGATGGAGGAGCGCTCCAACCTGACGCACATGATGAAGCTCAGCATCAAGGTCCTGCTCCAGTCCGCTCTTAGCCTGGGCCGCAGCCTGGACGCCGACCATGCCCCTTTGCAGCAGTTCTTCGTAGTAATGGAACACTGCCTCAAACATGGGCTGAAAGGTGAGCCTCAGGGGCTTCGTGGGCTCGGACTTTGCTCAGCCCGTTCCCATTCCCGCCCTGCGCTGTGGGTATAGGGATAGCAGCAGTGTCCAGGACAGACAAGTTCTCTGCAGTCTGGAGCAGTGCTGTCCAGTAGAAATGTCACGCACGCTACATAAGCAGATTAAAGCAGAAAGAAACCAGGGAGATTAATATTGATGATACATTTTATTGAACCCAGTGCATCCAAAATATTGTCATTTTGACATGATTCTGAAGCCTTCTTAGTGACATTTTACACTTTTACACTAAGGATTTAAAATCCAATGTTCACACTTACAGCACATCTTGGTTCAGTTCCTCAGGTGCACTCAGCCACGTTGGAAGCGCTTGGGAGGTAGTATATGCAGCCAGTGATGGCTTTGGACAGCCCAGTTCTAGAAGACAAGACAGACAGTAAATCCAGAAACAATCAATTACGAAATGCTGCAAATTTAAGACAAGAAAAGGAGGAGCTAGATTTCTAAGCGATTTCAGGGGATTTTAAACAAGGGAGAAACGTGGCCCAACTTGCATTTTTAAAGACCTTCCAGTCATGTCCAGAACAGAGTTTAAGAGTGGGGAGGTGACAATATTAGGAGCTGGGAGACCAATTAGGTTACTACAGCTGTTCAGGTGAGAGATGGCAGTGATGATTTGAAGAACTCAAGTACTGATGTTTCTTCCACCAGGAGGGAAGGTTGGGGGAGGATTTCACAGGTGCCTTCTTTAAGGTACTTGTTTTAATTCATGGGCTTTTCACTCATGAAGTCCTTATTGTACTTGGAGAAAGAACGTGGTAGGTATATCAGAGAAACCATGTTTACTCCACCTCTCCCAGTCCCCAAGCCTGAATCAGAAGGGTTAAGAAGTAGAGCTCTGCAGATTTCACTTAACTTCGGAAGACAGATTGTGGGCCCTGAAAAAATTTTGCTACCTGTTCTTACGAATAACACTTTTGTTTTTCCTTTTAGTTAAGAAGAGTTTTATTGGCCAAAGTAAATCTTTCTTTGGTCCTTTGGAGCTGGTGGAGAAACTTTGTCCAGAAGCAGCAGATATAGCTACTAGTGTCAGAAATCTGCCAGAATTAAAGTGAGTGAGAAGTAGTAAAACCAATGTGATGTTTAAAAAAAAAAAACCAAATCTCTTATTTACCCATTTCTTAATTCCTTGCTGACAAAATATTTTCTAACTTGAACATACTGTAGCATGAACCATGCTTAGACTTTAACCCCAGCTCTGCTGCATCTTGTCCACATGATCTTTTCCTTAAGGTGAGGACACTGGTTTCCTGCTTGCCACACAGTTACAACAGATTTTAAAGGTGTTGTTAACCAAAGAGCAGTCACAGAAGGAAAAGGAGTCACTGTCACTCTCTTGGAATCTGTTTCCCATACCTCTGAGCAATTTGAATAATACAGTTAAATCGATCTTAGATTCCAGGACAAGGGGCATTTGTGGTTAGGCTGGGATCAACAAGTCATTTGCCATGTCTCTGTTCACCCTTGGGACCACTATGCATAGCTTCATGGTCAAAAGCTGGGGAGAACACAAATGGGGCATGGAGTCTGGCATTTAAGAGGGGCCTTAGCAATCCTTAAGCTGAGGTCAAGGAACCCTCTGCAGAGTCACCCACAGGGGATCTGACTCTTCAGCCTTTGACACGTGTGTGGAGCCAGCCTATTCCATTTTTAGGTAGTAATAGCTTCCACCTTGAGGCTCCCCTACTGCCAGGCACTGTACTGAGGACATTTCTTTTCCTTATCTTACTTAATCCTCCACACCAATCCTCAGGATGGCTGTTGACATCTCCATTTTCAAGTGTGGAAACTGCAACTTAGAATGGTTAAGTAACTTGCCCAAGGCTCTTTGGCAAGTGCCTCTGCACCCTTTATGTCCCACTAACTCCTGCTGCTGAGCCCTGTACATTCTTTTCAAGATTGGACCTCAGCCTCCTGTATGTCCCTGTCTCTAGTTCGTCCTCCAGGCCTACACTGCATAAGTTTAAAGGATTTTTTACATGTACCAACTTTTCTGTTTGATGACTTTTTTTTTTTTTTGCTGTGTTCAGCACCAAACATAGGGCCTTACACGTACTAGGCAAGAGCTCTACCACTGAACTACACCCCCAGCCCTGAGGCATTTCAGAAGTCTTACTATTCTAACTCAGAACTCACTGTCACCCAAATCCTCCACATCTGTTTCCTCATTAATCCTGATGTTGTTAAACAAGTGACAAGTTTAAATATTGTAAATCCTCACCCTGTCTGCCAAAAAAGGGCCTTGCCCAGTAGCTCCCTATGCTTGGCACTTGGAGGAGTAGCCTTGTTGGAGGACGTGTATGAAAGAGGTACTGTTTTGCTTCATAAACAGTGGCAGTGTTTTTACTGTTTTATTAAATATTAACAAGAGTTCTAAAGTTTCTACATGATTTGTGTTATGGGGACAGGGCAGAGAACTTTTTAAAGTAGTCTGAAATTTGCAAAATAAACTGCATTCTGAAAGGAAGCTCTCTAGAGTTTAATACTCTCATCTAATTGAGATATCATTTATAGCATGACCTGTCACCCCAAATTTTTCACTGTTTCTATGTCATGGTTTATTATTGAACAAAACATGACAAACTCTAGTCCCAAATACTGGCACTTAAACCAGGCAAGGCTTCTCCCCTTTTTTTTGCAAATTAAAAATAACTTTTTTTCTAATTGCCAAATTTTTAATTGGAAAGTAAAAACAAGCTGAAAAATGAAATAGACAGACTTCCATTATCCCTACCTAAGGGAAGGAAAACAAAACAAAACAAAACAAAAAACCTTAGGGCTAGGAGTGTGCTCAGTGGTACAAAGCCTGGGTTCAATCACCAACATTACAGAAAATCCTTCCAGATCCTTCCAATGTGTGGTAAAATATTAAGATTCTGTTCTTATTTTTTTTTCCGGACCCCATTCCATAACATCATGAAGAATAGCTTGTTATAATCTACCAAAATGGGAACTGCAGCTACCCCTTGACTTAGCAATTCCACTTGTGGGCATTTTATCCTACAGATGATAGCACATGGCAATGACTCGTACAAAGCTGGGCCTGGTGGTGTACTCCTGTAGTCCCAGCTACTCAGGGGACTGACACAGGAGAATCACTTAAGCCAAGAGTTCAAGACTAGCTGGACAGGTCTGGAGGCACAGCTCAAGTGGTAGAGCACCTGGCTAGCAAGCTCGAAGCCCTGAGTTTAAATCCCAGTACCAACAAAACAAGTTTTTTATATCAATTTATTCAATAAAAAAAGACTAGCTGGGCAACATAGCAAGATGCTGTCCCCCCACCTCCCCCCCCAAAAAAAAGAATTGGTTTTTTTTGTGGGGCTAGAATTTGAACTCAGGGTTCACACTTGCAAAGTAGGTGCTCTACTGCTTGAGTCATACCTCCAATCCATTTGGTCTGATTATTTTTTGGAGATGGAGTCTCTCAAACTATTTGCCTGGACTAGCTTTGAACCTTGATCCTCTCAATCTCAGCTTCCCAAGTAGCTAGGATTACAGGTGTGAGCCACCATTGCCCAGCCTCTATTATTTGTAACAGCAGAACATTAGAACCAGCCTAGAGTGAAAAAAAAAACTAAATAAATTATGGTGCAGTCCAATAATGAAACATTAAAGGTAAAAAAAAAATGCAGTCTTCTGTATATTAGTATGCAGAAATTTTCAAGATGTAAGTGAAATAAGCAATATAGTGTATTCATTTTTTTTTAAAAGAGGAAAAACTTCATCTTTGCACTTGTTTCATCTAGATAGAAGTGTTTTCGAAGCAAACCTATGAGAAAGAAGAAATAAGAGGGTGGGAGACGGGGTCTGAGACAGCTGCAGTGGTATACTTTTTAATACAGCACTTTCTACTTTTTAAAACCAGGTGCAAGTATCATTGCCTATTCCAGAAAAAAAACCACAGTATTAAACTGCATACTGTTTTGTAGCTTTTTCCCATTGAATTTTAGACCTTAAACTTTTTTCCATAGCCACTATTCATTGATACCTTTTTTGTTAATATACATTTTTAGTTTATGTATCTCAACAAACAAGCTGGGTGTGGTGGTGCACACCTGTCATCCCAGCTGCTGGGAGGCATAAGTAGGAGGATCAGGGTCCAGGCTGGCTCAGGCAATAATGCAAGATCCTATCTGAGAAATTACTAAAACAGAAAGGATGGAGGGCATGGCACAAGTGGTAGAGCACCTGCTTAGCAAGTGTGAGGCCCTGAGTTCAAACCCCAGTACTGCCGAAAACTAAAATAAAAAATTGGTGAATATGGTAAATTTTATGTTGTGTATATATTACACAATTAAAACAAAATTGGGGCTGGGGGTGTAGAGCCCCTACCTAGCAAGTGCAGGGCCCTGAGTTAAAACCCCAGCACCTAAATAAATAAATAAATAAATAAATGCACCTTTGAGCTAATACCTTAGATATCTTTATAAGTTGAACACTGTGGTATATACCACATTCTTTATCAGTCTTTTAAAAGACTGTCTATCCATTATACAAACCTAAGTTCATATTTCCTGCCTCCCTATGAAACTTTGCAAAGATAGGCAAAGTTTTATCTAATTCCATTTGTTCTAGAAATCATGTTTTGCTGAGGAATTTTCCTTTCATCAACATACCCACTCACAAAACATATACCCATGATACAAAATTCAAACAGCACCCAAAGGTGTGCAGTGAGCCATTTTTCTCCTTGCCCAGATAGGTGCATGTCCTTCCCTAACCCCAGACAGTCACTGTTACCAGCGTTCTCTGCACTCAGCGGTGGGGGAAGGGGATTACACGTGGGCATCTCCCTGACTAAACTCAGGATTGTTTAGTTTTTTCCTGTTTGTTGTTGTTGTTAAACCACAACAGTTTGGTCCTCTGTTTCAATTCTAGGACAGCTGTGGGAAGAGGCAGAGCTTGGCTTTATCTTGCTCTCATGCAAAAGAAACTGGCTGATTATCTGAAAGTGCTTGTAGACAACAAGCATCTCTTAAGGTATTTCACCACCTGTCTCTGCTTCTCTTCCACTTTGTAAATAATCGCAGCATAGTTCTATAGATCATTTTGAATTGAAATAAGAGTTGTATAATGTTCACAGCTTCTATTGAAGTTATTAATCTTAAATGTTCTATGACTTAGTTTTAGCAATATTTTTTTTAGGGCCCCTGGTATCTCAATCATCGTAAAAGAAGATTCATCTGAATTTCATTTTGAAAAATTTTGAAGATAATTCTTCAAAAATGTCAATAACTAAGATTTGGTAACTGACAACCTATTCCACTAAGTTTTTGTGAATTGGTATTTATTAGGTTAGATAATAACAGAAAAAAATAACTTTTGAATTAGGTAGAGTGTGCCATTTTAAAGCACAAAATCCTGCTTTTTGTAAGCAGACATACCTATATTACCTCATTTAGAATTTCCATATCCACTTTGTAAAATTTCTTATCTCTTCACATCAGTAAAAATTTAAACTGGCTTATTACTGAAATTTATGATGGTTCATTTTGGTATTTATAGCTATGTGAACAAAAAGTCATTATAAATGGAATTTTCTCTAGACTGAAAATTTACAAGGCAAGAATCTTTTGAGTTAATTCTTTTTTTAGTCATGATAAAAAATATCTTTTACAGCACAGCCTAATTTTTAAAATCCAATTTTTTCAGTGTTTTCCAGTCATGTCTGAGCATGAATATATCTGTACATGATAAAGACTGATTTTACCTCGTTCACATGCTGTGTTCACTGAGTACAGTCACACTGAGTAACTTTGAGTTACGGTTTTGTTCTAATGAGCTATTCTTGAGACAGTAAGTTCTCACACACACACGCACACTGGCATGGGTGCTGCTGGGTTTGGTGAGCTGGCAAACCATGGGTAACCAGAAGCAACAAAAGACAGGGCGTGTACCCCACTGCCGGTGAGCAAGGTAACTGGGGAAAGGGAAGTAAAAGCCCAAATGTTGCTCAGTAGGACATAAGAAAGAGGGCAGAGTTTTGCTCTTGCGTGTGATGAGTCGTGGGGCCCTGCCTCCTGTTAGGAGAGCGGGAGGCAGAAGTAGTTTCTATCAGTGAAGACACAGGAAGGCAGAGTGACAGGAACTCAGCGGCCAAGAAGAGCTGAGAAGGATGCGCTGAGGTCGCCATGGAGGAATGAGCCCCCATTAGGTAAGCGCTCATCCTAAGCAACAGCAAAGGTGAGGCCAGAAAGTGTGTTAGGCAGCTTTCTGTCACTAAAACAAGTATGTGACCTAATCAGCTTACAAGAGAAAAGGTTTGTTTTGGCTTACCATTTTAGAGGATTCAGCCCATGGTTGGTTGTCTGTTGTTTGGTACCTGTAGCAGGGCAGCACATCATGGCAGGAGCAGTAGTGGAATAAAAACTGGTCACTTCCTGGCCAGGAAGCAAAAGAGAGGAAGGCAAAGGCTCCATTATATCCCTTTCAAGTATACTCCCCAATGACCTCAAAGCCCTACTTCTTAAAGGTTTCACTACCTCCCAAAGCACCAAGCTTGGAGTAAGCTTTACCACATGGACCTTTGGGGGACACTTAAGGTCCAAACTATAGCGGAGAAGAAATGGCAGCACTTGACCTGTAGAAGGAAATGGAAAAAGAAAGGTCACAGCAGGTGGCTTGTGCCAGGTGAGGTGAGCAACCAGACCGACAGCTGAGAGTTGAACAAGCAGGCAGGTTAGAACTAAAGAGTGAGGAGTACAAAGAAGCAAGAAGTATAAAGGAGTGATTATGGAGGAGTGAGGAGTATGGCATTTGTGAGCAGCTCCCCTGTCTGTGGATCTCTTCCAGCGAGTTCTATGAGCCCGAGGCTCTAATGATGGAAGAGGAAGGGATGGTGATTGTAGGTCTGCTGGTGGGACTCAACGTTCTTGATGCCAATCTCTGCTTAAAAGGAGAAGACTTGGATTCTCAGGTAAAATGGGACTTTGGCTGTATATAGAATGAATAGGCCAGTGGTTTTTTACATGAGATCAGCAGGTGTACAGGGAATCTTTAAGGACAAATGTCTTGCAAAGAGCCCTCTGGTAGAGGACTTGGCAAGGCATTATGCTGTGCTGTGCTGGGGAGGAGGGAAACCTGGTGTGTTTGGGAACAGGCTGGAGCATAGGTTGCCCAGAGTGAGGTGAGGCACAGATTGGTCCCAGCCATCAGTGCCATGCTGAGAGGTTTAACTCATCATTTGATCTTAGAGAAGGTGTTGGAGGCTTTTAAGCACTACACTGAAATGGTCAGGCCTGGGTTTGAGTAAGATCAATCCGGCAGACATTGAGATCACAAGTTAGAAGTGGCCTAGGACAGAGACAGCAAAAACACTGATAAAATGGGACACAAATGACAGTAATCCCTGTGGGAGGGACAGCCCTCAGCTTGGGCTTTCTTTCTGCATGGTTGATGGTGACCAGGGGTGAGGCCTAAAACTCTTGGTGTCAAGAGACTGCAATATCTGAGGGGAAACAGACACCCTGACCCATCCTTCACCTCCACCCTCTCTACAGAGCATGTGTTTGGACCTGAGGCTTCCCTAGTCCGTCCTTGTGCAGGTAGACTTTTTTTTTTGGTACCGGATATCTAACGTGGGGCCTTGTGCATTCTAGGAAAGCACTCTTCCACTGAGCTACAGGTCAACTTTTTTTTTTTTTTTAAACTCTCTCCTACCCTTCTTTTTGGTCCTAGTAGTTTCATTGTTTTTACATGTTGAAAGTTCTTCAAAAATATAGAGAAGTATTTTTGAAAAGAAACTAAACATCATACATTGTGCCATTTTTTTTTACTCTGAGATATATACACTTTCATTCAACATAAGAATAAAGGAGCCCGTGTGTGTGTGTGTGTGTGTGTGTGTGTGTGTGTTTAAGAGTGAGATGTTGGGAGTTTTGTTTTGTTTTTGTTTGTTTGTTTTTATAAGTGTGTGGCACTGTGCCCAGCTCATTATGCATGTTCTCTATGCAGTTACATATTTATTTATGGTGCTGGGGATCAAATCCAGAGCCTCTACATGCTAGGCAAGTGCTCTAGCTATGTCCCCAGCCCAGGAGTTATTTTATTAAGCAAAAATATTTCAAGCATGGTATTTGAACTTTTTAAAATTTAATATGTTCCACACTGCACTCAGTGACAATAAAGATACCGTCAATAGAACCATCTTTAAAAACCATTCTAAGATAGCTGCATAGTATTATTTTTTTGGTTTTGTTTTTTGTTTTTTTTGAGACAGGGTCTTGCTGTGTACCCCAGGCTGGACTGCAATTTTCCATCAGCTTCTCAAATGCCAAGATTATAGGTGTGCACCACCACACCCAGCTCATTTTATAAATATACCGTAATTTTACCAATACCTTATTCATTCAAACGGTTTTCATGTTATAACCACAGTATGATAAACATTTTTATACTTCTTTATACTCTTGTCCATTTATTTTCTTAGGATATATTTTTGCCACATAAAAATGTACACTTGTAATTCCAGCTACTTGGGAGTCTGATGCAGGAGAATTTCAAGTTCAAAGCCCTGTCTCAAAACACAGTCAGAAAAAGGATGAAAAGATAAATTTTGGAATTGTCATATTGAAGTATATACATTCCACATTTTGATAGATTGCATAAATTGACCTCCGAAAAGTGCTCTATTTTCTACACCCACCAGCAATGTGCCAGAGAACCCTCTTCTGGCATGTGATGGGTGTCGTGGGGCCTTTTCAGTCTGATAGAACTCATAGTCATCTCAGATTTATAGTTTGGAGAGGTAGGGAAGTCAAATAGTTTTTCGTGTTTTATTGCCCCTGGTACTTCATCTTTTATGACTATCTGTTCATATCCTTTGCCCATTTTTGTGTTTTCCATCTTTTTCTACTTCTTTGTTATAGACTGAGAATATAACTTTGTTGGAATTTTTGTTATACATTTTTTTTCTAGTTTCTTAGCAGTGGTTTGCCCTGTGGAATTCTCTTTTTTTTTGCAATCAAATCTAATAGACAGGCAGGGTAGCTCAAGCACCTGCCTGCCAAGTAACTGTGAGGCCCTAGTTCAAACCCCAATACTGCCAAAAACTTTTGTTAATCTTTATAAACAACAAGATGTTTAGTAGTGGGATTGAATACCATGAATTTGTGGGCAGTGGGAAGTGTTGTCTTTTCTCTAAGCCTGTGCCCTTTGTTCTGATACAGGTCGGAGTGATTGACTTTTCCCTCTACCTTAAGGATGTGCAGGATCTCGATGGCAGCAAAGAGTGAGTACTGGGCAGCGTGCTGGTGATCTTCTCAATTTTAGTGACTTTCTGGCAGAGAACATGGCTCTTATTTTTACTTTGGGACTTTAGCTTTCATGTAGTTATTTTTAACTACAGAGGTGATACATCAGCATCCTCATTAAGCTCGTTAAGGAACTGAGCTCTGCAGAAGAGCAGAGCCTGCTCATGACATCTCCTGCTCACACTGCCCCTTCACCTCCATCTCAGTCCCTCTCCTCCCCCAGAGGGAGCTGCTCTTTCATTTCTTTCTAGGCTTTTTGTTAATTTCTTAAAGGTGCATGTTTGCTGAGAGCATAATTTCTTTATGGTTTGTTTGGATTTAAGTGATGGCACTGTATTAGATGCATTTGGACTTCTTCATTGATCGAAGTGAGTGTTGGATGTCTTTTCATCCCACTGTGTAGCTCTCGTTCATCCTTATTAATAAAAAGTTATCTAAGTAAAGAATCACAAGAGGGGAGAAAAGCTGGAGATCACGTGAACAGATCACATGCAGATGGACAGCCTTGTTGTCCATCCCCAGATCTCTGAGTCTTCTCAACCCAGAACACAGACAAGGCAGGGAGCAAGGCTTCAGATGCTCCCAGCCCTAGCCACCATCTGGCTGTAATCACCATGTGCAAGACATGCTGTCATTTATACTGTAAGAAATGGGATGCAAGCATATTTATACTTTCATATTCGTGGAGCATCTGGAGTAGCACATGGACATGATGACAGTGCTGTCCTATGCAGGATGCCATAGTAAGGAGTTTTCTTGTAAACCCTTAGGGTATGTGCATGCCTTAACCTGCCTGTCACACATCTACCTGAGTAGCACTGCCAATGCCTGGCAATGTACCTTAGCAATGAAGGGACCAGGGATCCCACAAATACCTCATGCACCCTAGTACAAGGGTGCAACTACTTGAAACTTCAATTTTTTCTTTTCTTTTTTTTTTTTTTTTTGTCAGTACTAGGAATTGAACCAGCATATCACACATGCTAGACAAGTGCCCTATCACTGAGCCCATTTTTACTTTATTTTGAGACGGGTCTCACTATCTTACCCAGTGAACTTATAAACCTCCTGCCTCAGCCTCCTCAGTAGCTGGGATTATAGGTATGTACCATCGCACCCAGCAAAATTTATTCTGTTTGTTTTTTGTTTGTTGGAGACAGGGTCTCACTATGTAGCCCCCTAGCCTAGAACTTGCTATATAGCCCAAGCTGGCCTCAAATTCGCAAACCTCTTGCCTCATCCTCCTGAGTGCTGGGATGACAGGCATGCTCCATCATGCTGGGCTTAAAACTTATTGATTTATTTTAAATGAACTGTTTCTCATAGTAGTTCTTTATAACATCATTTTTATGGAGCAGTTCTATTGTTTTTTGGTTTTGGGGGGTTTTTTTTTTTTTTTTGGCATTACTGAGGTTTGAATTCAGGGCCTCATTCTTACTAGGCAAGCACTCTAACACTTGCTCTACTCCACCAGCCCTTAAAATTTATTTTTAATATCAAAAAATCTAGAAATAAGCTAATTATCTACCAAGTAAGGGAATAATTAAAGGAATTATGGAATATCCATAATATTCCATACCATGTATTGTATAGATATAAAAAAGTGAATTTTAGCTACTAGTATAGTAGACTTAGACAAATTTTCCCCAAGGTATTACTGAACGAGAAAAGTATGGTGCTGAGTAGTATAAATATTCCATTTTTATAAACTAAAAAACATCGCTGGTATATATTTCATATTTTAATTATATGTTCTGTGTGTCTGTTAGGTAGACAGATACTGTGATTCTATGCGTAGACAAGGATGCTCAACAGGCCATTAATGTGGCTTATCTGGGAAAGCTATGTAGAGGGCAGAAGAGGGATCTGGCCCAGAGTCTGTAATTTAGGCCACAGGCCATATTGCCAAAGATGGGTCCCTTTTGTCAGTGATGAGGACAAAGAGACAAACCTGGAAAGGCTAATGAGTCAAGGTATACAGGAATTGGTGGGAGAAAAAGAAAGACACAAGAACACAAAATGAAAAACGAAAAAAATATGGAGGGAATGAAAAGTCTTAAGCAGGCCAGGAGAGGTAGCACACATCTGTAGTACCAGCTACACAGGAGGCAGAGAGTGGGAGAATCATGGCTCAAGGCCAGTCTGGGCAGAAACATTAGCAAGAACCATCTCAGAGGGCTGGGGAAGTGGTTCAAGTGGTAGAGTTCCTGTCTAACAAGCCAGAGGTTCTGAGTTCAAACCCCTGTAGTGCCAAAAGAAAAAAAAAAAAGTTTAATGATCCCATAAAGAAAACCCACAGTTTCAAAAAAATAAATAAAATAAACAAAAAAAGAACCATCTCAAAAACAAGCTGAGCATACTGGTACACAACTGTAATCTCAGCTACACAGATGATAGAAGTAGGAAAATTATGGTCCGCGGCTGACCCAGGCAAAAGCAAAACCCTACCTGAAAAATAAACTACAGCAAAAAGGGTTTACGAGTATGGCTCAAGTAGTAAAACACTTGCCTGGCAAATGCAGGGCCCTGAGTTCAAACCCTAGTCCTACAAAAAGAAAAGAAAAGGCAGAACAGGTAAAAGAAAAAATAATTGCACTGAAAAACAAACCTAGCACCTCACCTATAGCACCAACCTGTATAGGGTGGTCCCATTTGTGTAAATTACATATGTATACATATTTGTAAAGAATTAGAGGGTGAGCCCAGCTGTAACATTGAAGGTTTTAACCCATACATCTCTGGCTTTTAGACTGCTTAACTATGTGTTTTGCAGTCTCACTATTCTTGCTCCCAGGTGAACCCCCTTTCAGTATAACAAGGCTGTGTTGTCTGCCAGAGCCACTTGCATGTGGCAGGTAGTGTTTTCACTATGCATGCACACCCAGGTCTTTCTTCATCTCAGAGGCCCGGCCAGTCTGCAGAAGGGTCAGGGTGTCTACAGGCACCTGCTCTCCAGGGTAGCCTGTTCCCGAGCCCCAGCTTCTATGTCACTGGCCAGCCTTGCTCTCTGTTTATTTGCAGGCCATGCAGAGATTATTACTTCTGTCTCTTGGTTTTCTGAAGACATCATTGGGACAAGGTGATGGGAAGGTTGGGAGACAGTTACAGAGTATCAACCATAAATAATAAAAAAAAAAAAAAAGTCTTCCTTTGTATGCTCTTTCTATAAGGCACGAAAGAATTACCGATGTCCTTGATCAAAAAAACTATGTGGAAGAACTGAACCGGCATCTAAGGTAGGACTCATGCCTTTTGTCCAGTGCTGTGGTTATATACTCGGTGTCTTAATGCTGTTTTTTGTGACTGTTTATATATTTATAACTAACTCTTCTCCAAACTAAGAAAAAAGATTATAATCATTCAAGCAGCTTTCATGTGCATAGACTGGAAAGCAGGGTTTCTTCTCAATAAACAGCTTTTCAGAAATCTTTGTTTTATGCAGGTATATGGTAATATAGTATAGAGATAAATACCATAAACACCTTACCACTTACCCCAGCCCTGCCATTGCTGGGAAGCAGCACACCACACCCAGGGCACCTGAGCATGAAGGGAGGGTTGCAAGCTGCTGGGCTAGACCTTTCAGAGGATGGGTCACAGGCATTTGTATCTTGACTTTTTAAATTTTCACTGGAAAGCTGTTTCGTGAAGCACAGTCTGTGGAAGCATTGGTAGGGAGGTAGGAGGACTCTTGGCCTAATGTCTTTGGAAGACATGTTCTCACTCTGAACCTCCTTCTAGAGACTACACTGCACATTAACAGTGTTTCCCAGAGTCAGACTCTGACCCCAAAAGTCAACTATACAGGTGAAAAAGTTGGTGTGTTCCTCCAAATAAGGACTCTTTTTAACCATGATCTAGCTGGCTTGTGGGAGATCCTTGATCAACCCCTAGTCTGAGAGATTTTGTAAGGAACAGATGTTGAATTTCCCTACATGCTCTTTCACAGCCAGTAGGGTGATCATGACTTCTGTCCCTTAATCTGTTGATGGGATATCAATGTTCGTTACTGATGTTATTAATGGACGTCTTTGTGCTGAGCTATTCCTGCGTCACAATGGCAAATTCAATCACAGATGTAATCACTTACTTCAACTGGACTTAATTGTTCCATACTTTCCTTTTTATTTTATATTTGTATATATTTATCAAAGAAAACTTTATTGCTATTTTCTAAGTTGTATAGTTGGTACAGAATTGAAAATTGAATATTCTTTTTAAGACTTTAATTCCCTTCGTATCTTTTTATTTTCATTTTGTGTCTTTGTATCTTTATTTTATTTCTAATTTTATATATTTTTTGGCAGTATTAGGATTCGAACTCAGGGCTTTGTGCTTGCCAGACAGGCTCTCAGTCACTTGTGCCATGCCCCCAGCCCTTTTTGCTTTAATTATTTTTTTAATATGGTCTCTTAATTATGTCTGGGTTGGCCTGGACTGCCATCCTCCTATTTATGCTTCCCACATAGTTAGAATGACACGCATGCACCTGATTTTTATTGGTTTTATTGGTTGACATGGGGTCTCTTGAACTTTTTGCCTGGGCTGGCCTCACTCTGCCTCCTAAGTAGCTGTATTGTAGGCATGAGCCACTGCACTCAGCTCTGTCTTTATTTTTTCCCCACCATTTCCTGAACCTTGATTCATTAGCCTTTCTAGGCTTGTTTCTCTCTCCCTCCACTCACCAGCAAAAGGAACTAGACTTTGGCAATATGGCCTGTTGTTTAAGTAGAAAGCTCTGGAATCAGATCCTGTGGGGTCAGAGGCCGGCAGAGGCTGGCAGCCCTTCACAGATGTATGAACTTGAAAAGAATCAAAAAGAAAGCAAAGTAAAATAAAATAGAATTTAAAAAGAGAAGAAGGGGCCAGAGGTGTAATTCAGCAGCAGAGTACCTGCTTGGAATCACACAGCCCCGGGGATCATCCCAGCACTTACGAGTATACGTTAAAAGTATGACCATCAGCACACTTCAGTTCCCGTTGCCTATTAAAGGAAAAGTATTTTTCCTAGCTAACTATAAAAGAAATGAATAGCATTTTTTAGGGTGAAAACTGGTTAAACACACATACACACATATATTACATATGGGAAATTTAGGAATCTCCCTTCTCTTTGGTCACTGAGGACACAGTCACCTTTTATTTTGTTTTTGTTTTTGTTTTGTGGTACAGGGGTTTGAACTCAGGCCTTTGCACTTGCTAGGCAGATGCCACAATCAACTTTTATAAGTTCATATTGACCTAATATTTTTATTTTCTACAGCTGCACAGTTGGGGATCTTCAAACCAAAATAGATGGCTTAGAAAAGACTAATTCAAAACTTCAAGAAGAGGTTTGTAACTTAATTGAAATCCTTAAATAAAACACAGTGACCCAAGGTTAAGAGAAATGGTATAGTTGGTACATCTGGCCAGAGATGCTCACTGGAAGGAAAGGGAATTGCTGCCCTCGGCTGAGCTGCACGTGGGACAGGAGGATTTCTGTGTGCGCCCTGTGCAGGGCTCTCAGCCAGACACTGCATCTGACCATGAGCCAGTTCTCAGTGACTTAGGTTTTGTCACCTCATTGGAATGGCCCAGCTTCTGCTGTGAACATGCAGTTTCTTCCTCTTTTTCTGCCTTTCCTATGATGTCGTGTGCCTCCCTGCTGCTCTGGAAAGCACAGACTCTGTTCCAAGAGGCACCCTAGCCCACCCCTTCTGTTTTGGCCTCTCAGGAGCATGGAACCAGTCTCCCCACAGCGTGGTCTTTCTCTGCTTTCTCAATAGGAAGAGAGAGAATGAAAGGACAGGAAGAAGGAGGGCTGAGGCCGAGGAAGAAAGCTTGCTGCCAGCTGCCCGGCAGGCTCCTGGTGGATACATCTTGTCTCCTGTTAGCAGGAGGGGGGTTGCTCAGCCTTTCTGAGGCTTCCACAGGTAGCGGTCCCTGGGTGCTCTGGCCTCCCCACCTAGTCTCACTGGAAAAGAGGAGCGCTTTGAGAGGGGCTCAAAAAGGAATACCCCCCAGTGTGGAGGCAGGGTACAGCCAAAAGGAGAGGCCGAGAGCACACCTCTGTAATGAAGGACTCCTGTTTAAGGCTCGCTTCTGAAGGGCCAGCCTGAAAGACTTTCAGGAGAAAAGTTTGCATTTGCGTGAGTAGGAGATCGAAAGACAGTGTTTATGGGGTGGGAAAATCACAGGAGAAGCCACTGTACTTAGCACTGGCAGATGCACACTCACTTGGTAGGTAGGCCTTGGAGCCTCCATTTAGGTAGGTAGGTAGTTGGGTGATAATACGTACTTTACAGTATTGTAAAGATTAAGTCAGATTAATATCCTGAATATGCTCAGTACTCTTGGTGGAGGGGGATGCTTGAGAGTGGATTGATTTTAGAACAAGCAGACCATGCTTTGTTTTCAGGCCAGGTATCATGCTTTCAAGGTCTAATTTTTCTTTGAAACTAAACAACTGGGTTGTTTTCTTTAAGCAGATGATCCTTAAGAGAAGATGTGTTTATAGAGAAGTACTCTTCTCTCCAGGGTGTGTCCTGTGTGTCTTCCAAAATAAATGGGAAGTAGTTTATGACTTTTGCCTGCTTCTTCCCAAAGACTTAAACTGTCTAGTAGGCACAGTAGTTGCTTAGAAATCCCAGCTGGCTCCGGAGTCTAAGTGGAGAGAAATTCTGAGGGGTTTTAGAGCTTGGAGAGAGTTTAGTACCTCAAGGTCCCTCTACTGGGGAATGATGCTAAGAGCAGAGCCAAGTGCCAAGGACAAATGTCTTGCTTCTTGCTACTTCTCCAGCCTCCTCTTCTGTCTGAAAGCTGTGTTCTGGGGCTGGAGGAAGGAGGGGCTTGGCTGCCGGTATTTTCCCATATCCCTTGCCTCATGAAATCCTCTCCTTAAGCAGATCCATGAAAGCATCTCATCCATAAGCTTCTCCCTAAACCATGGTAACACATTCAAAGAGAGGAAGGCTTCCTGTAGGGCATGTCTCTGTTGATTTGTGTTGGATTCTGCCCATCCCACCCCCGATTATTTAATTCTTCCTCTAATAATAAAATATAATTTTGCTTATCAAAAAACTGAAAAGAGGACTGGTGGAGTGGTTCAAGTGGTAGAGTGCCTGCCTAACAAACACCAGGCTCTAAGTTCAAGTCCCAGTACCAACACCAAGAAAAAAAAAAAAGACTGAAAAGAATGACAAATCAAAAAAAGGACATAATCTCTTTGCTAAATGACAGCTTTCCTATCATTTGGTATAGACAGTCTCCATCTTTTCTTAAGCATTTGTTTGTTTTTGCAATGCCCAGAACCCAGGACCTTGCACATGTTAGGCAAGTGTTTGCCACTAAGCTACACCCCCAGCCCTTCTTAAGCATTTTTAAGCTATATGATTTTTTTTGTTGTTGCAGATGAGAGCATACCATATAACCTGCTTTTTTTCCCCCTATTGGCATTATATCATAAGTATGTCCACAAACTTTTATAAACATTCAGATAACTAATAATTTCTGTTTTGTGCTTCCATGGTAATGTGTTTACCATTTCTCAAATAGAGGACATTCAGGCTATTTCTAATTTTTTGTATCCATAAATCTTTGCCCATGTGAAGCAGTATGTTACTTTTTTTTTTTTTTTGAATATGTTACTATTTTTGTAAAGGGGAAAAATATCTGTGTAGGGCAGAGATGGGGTGGATGGGAGAGATTTTACTGTATATGTTTTCATTTCTTTGGAATTTTGAACCATGTATGCCCTGTTCAAAACAAGAAAATAAAATATCAAATGTAAAGCTACATTGTGAATTGTGAAGATGCTAAGTAAATGTCAGTTTTTAATTTGAACCACAAGATTAATTTCTACATTAAGAAACATTAAAAACTCTTTCTTAATCAGCTTTCAGCTGCAACAGACCGGATTTGTTCACTTCAAGAAGAACAGCAGCAATTAAGAGAACAAAATGAGTTAATCCGTGAAAGAAGTGAAAAGAGTGTAGAGGTGAGGAATTGACCTTGCAGTTGACAGCGTGCTTCTCACGTGGACCCACTGTCAGTCGGTCTCAAGTTCCTGAAGTCATTAGTCATTCCTGGTGTCTGTGGAGAATTGGTTCCAGGATCCCCATCCCAAAAGGATACCAAAACTCAGGCATAGTTAATTCTTTCATGTAAAATGATGTCATATTTGTTTATTACGCATAGCACCTAACACAATGTAAACACCATGTAAATGGTTGTTACACTGTATTGTTTAAAGAGTGGGCGCTGGTGGCTCATGCCTATAATCCTAGCTACTTGGGAGGCTGAGATCAGGAAGAGCACAGTTCAAGTCCAGCCCAAGCAAATAGTTTTTCTGACCCCATCTCCAAAATAACCAGAGCAAAATATAGTGGAGTTGTGGCTTAAGCCATGGAGTGCCTGCTTTGTAAGCATGAAGCCCTGAGTTCAAACCTCAGTCCTACAAAAAAAAAAAGAGAGAGAGAGAAGAAGAAGGAAAAAAGTCTGTATATGTTCAGAATAGATGAGTTTTTTTCTTGTGTTTCCAAGTACTTCCTATCTGTGGTTGGTTGAATCTGCTGATATAAAACCTGAAGATACCAGGGCTGACTGTATGTTAATAATGACCCAGTCTCCACTATGTGCAAAAAGGTTCCTTATTTGACACCAGAAAGTACCTCCTGCTGCCATCCTCACCCATGGCACTCTTAGGCCACCTGGACCACTGGATGCCCTCACCTCTGGGCCTTTGCACTTCAAAGTTCCTGTTCATTCTTTACTGTCTGCACACATGCTCAGTCCTCTTGAGTGCCTTCCCTGGCACCCATGGTGGACTTCAGCCCTCCTCCCACTCCCCATAGCTCTTTGTACACCCTCCATCACAGAGTTCACAGATCTGTAGAATCGCTAGCTTGCAGCTCTGTCTCTCCTGATGACTTGAGGGTAGAAACCATATCTGATTCTCTACTAAATCCACCAGTGCTAAGTAAAAACATGGCCAATAAATACTGAATAGTGGATTGATTGACAGCCTTTCCCATCAGAAAGGCTGCCCTCTTTCAAAGCAAATTAAATAAAATTGCTATATAACCTAACTTTTGTTTTACAAAAATCTGTTGGCTTAGCCAAGTGTGGTGATGCACACCTTGGAATCCCAGCACTCAGAAAGCTGATGCAGGAGGATCAGGAGTTCAAGGCCAACCTAAGCTACACAGGGAAACTCTGTCTCCAAAAAAGAGAAAAAAAAATTATTCACTTGCTCTCATCCTTCATCTTTCAAGTTCTAATATCTTTATGAATTTAATCTTTATCATGCCCAAAAAGTAGAAAACAACTCCTGCATTTTTAAAAAACTATGGTATATTATAAATACATCTTAGCTAGTTTGCTTTTCATGAGAAACCATCCTTCTCGTTGTTCTTGTTTGATATAGATAACAAAACAGGACACCAAAGTCGAGCTGGAGACTTACAAGCAGACCCGGCAAGGTCTGGATGAAATGTACAGTGATGTATGGAAGCAACTAAAAGAGGAGAAGAGGGTCCGACTGGTGAGTGTAAGACACTTCCTTGGGAAAGGTAGCTCCTCAGGAAGGGGAGCCCTCAGTGGACCTTGAAGTTGAGTCTGTATGTGCTTCTCACAGATACCCTTAAACTTGCTAACACAGAAAGTCAGAAGTTCTCCTTTTCTTTCAGGGTTTACAGTACAGTTCTGCATTGGCTCTTATATTTGTTCCTGTTTTAGCAACCTTTTTTAGAGGTTGCTATGAAACCAGATTCATGGTTTCTTTGACAGTACTGTTCTCTCAGTCAGCCTGTGACCTAGCCGTTTCCACTGAGTCTGTCAGTGGCCAAAGTTCTTATGAAACACAATTATTGCGCCTGTTTTTATTCCTTTGCTTCTGTGAATGAATGTAGGGCAACATGTCCTCAGTTATTCAGGACATAAATAACCACTTCAAAGTGGTTGTACCTTGGTTGCCATGAGCTAGCAAACCATTCCAGAAACTGTAACATTGCAACCTTGGTTACTTCCCAGCTCCCAGGTACAAGCTGGACTTTCTTACAGACCATGAGTTCTGACCACTGGGTTTGGGGAACATGTCTGCTAGAACTCTAGACTCATTTTGCCAAGTTAGCTTGCTGACTTGATGCAGAGCCTGCTGTAATTGTGTGATGAGAAAAATGGGGAACTTAGTCTAGTTAAGCTCCAGACAGACCTTCCTCAGTCCTCTAAGCCTGTTAGACTTAGAGTTTGTCTCGTAGTCACTGCCCGAGATACAGGCTCAGTTCAGTGTGTTCTGTGATCTACTTTACAAGCATTTTCTTTGTAAATATCCTTTAAAGGAACTAGAAAAAGAGCTGGAGTTACAAATTGGGATGAAAATGGAAATGGAAATAGCCATGAAGCTGCTGGAAAAGGACACCCACGAGAAGCAGGACACGCTTGTAGCCCTCCGCCAGCAGCTGGAAGAAGTCAAAGCCATTAACTTACAGATGTTTCACAAAGTTCAGGTGGGAAGTAGCTTCGTGTCCATGTTACAGCCAGGTTTTCTGCTGCTTTCCATATGTTGCCTCTTAGTATCCTGTCATCCCTGCAGAATGAACTAAGAACCACATCTATGAGCCTCAGCCCTCCTACATTATTGCATTTATTATTTATTTACTTATTTCCAAAATAGGATCCTGCTATGTAGCGCGTCTGGCCTCTCAAATGCTGGGTATATATATGTGCTGCTACACCCAGCTTTATTGCGTTTATTTTATTTGATCGTCACAGTAATCCCTGAGAAATGGGGGGAAGTGGGAGTGACAAGGCAGAACCAAGTAACCAAATCACATGCCTATGGTGGCACAGTTAAGTAGAGGCAAAAACTGAGCTGTTGCTGGCTTTTTAATCCATGCACTGATTTTGTCCATTATGCCTTCATTGTCTCCCTGCTACTTATTTTCTTCTGTTTCAGTGACTAATTGTGCATTCCAAAAGGTGAAGAAGAGAACTAAGGATAGCATTTAGCACTATCTTTTCAACTTTGCCATGAAGTTACTCTTGCTGAATCTCCTGGACCACACAGCTAGCTGCTTGCCTCTCATTTCAGAGCCGTCCAGGAGAACGTAGCCCAGAAAGAATCAGTTTGAAAAATAGCATCTAAAAATTAAAAAGCTTCCTTTCCAAAGGCTACCTAAAAGGACACTATTTTGTGTCTTCTCAAAACATTTTTTTTAAGTTCTGTTTCCTGTTTTATTGCCAAAACAGTCATACTTTATTATCCATGAACATGATTTCACTCCCACTTCCAGTGCCATCTATGTCAAAGATAATGTGAAGACACACAGAAACTGTGTCACTCTTCTGCCTTAAACTGTTACATAACTGATATGATAACCATACTCTCAACTTTTTCCTTTTTTAACTATTACATAATAAGTATTTTAATAGCAACAATGAAAACTGAAGCAAGACAAGGAAAGGAGGAGAATAATTTCTCCCTCTTGACAAGTCATCTATTTTAATTTTTTCAGGTTTTCTTCTGCTTTTGGTCCATATGTAGACATAATGTTAATTAGTATGCATTGGGGGAACTGCCATAATAATTTAGCAGACCGTCTTTAAGATACGGAGACTTATGTCTCTGTAACAGCATAGTCCCACAGACAGCATTTCAGATTGGAAGATTCACTCCCAGCAGTCGTGCAGGGACCTAGGCTAGTGCAGCTCCAGCTCTCTAAGCACTCTGGTCACCATTCCTCCCAGTGGACACGAAGAGAAAACCATCCAGCCCCAAGGACTTGCTGTCTAGCAGCGAAGCAGAAGTTGCACAAACACTCCCAGTCAGTTCTCCTAGAAAGGGTTAGTCACCATGGCCACTCTTGGCTTCAGGGAGATGCTGGGATTGTCATCTTTTCTGGGCTAAGCCACATGAAGGGGACAATATTTATTGACAGACACATACTGTCTCTACTACAGTTGGCCCCACGAGAGTTGCTGTGAAGTTCCACACGATCCCTGCATCGTCCTCGAAGGCCACAGTCCATGTGACCACTGAGCTGGAAGATAGCAGCCCTTCTCACATTAGTGCAGGCAGCGTCGGATGGCAGAGCAGAAACAGACATGCGCAGTAAACATGCCATTAGAGAAAGGGAAACAGGAGACAAACATGGCAGTCACCGGCCCACAGCAGTCATCTTCCCCTGTGGCAGGTCCATGAAGCCCTTGGCACCTGTTTTGTACCACACCCAGCTTCCCTGGCTCTGCCTTGTGCAGAAACTTCCATATTGGGGGGGGGGGTCATCACCCTCCACTCAGAAAGCCAGGAGAGCACTGTTTCCTTTTTGTGACTTTTCTGGACATATTTTTGTCTTTTTTGGGGGGGAATCTCTTGTCCTTTCTTCCTTAATTAGCTGTAATTTCACATGTAGTCTTTAGTATTACTCCCTGCATTAGTTTACATAGGTCAGTGTCTTCTCCCAGTCATCCATCTAACTAGTAACCTTGTCCTTACCTTTGATGTAGCTAAGTGTGTTTACATTTCATATTGTGGTTTGGAGTTTGTGAAGATGTTTTTTCTCATGCCTAGGAGTCAAAGATGGTGTTTTAACTAATTTTACCTTTTGCATTTAGGTTTCGGTGGAGTTTTATTATCTGTTGTTTTGTTTTTTTTTCCAGGGGGGGGTGGGTTGGTTTTTGGTTTTTGCTTTAAAGTGCTAGGGATCAAATCCAGGGCTTTGCACATGCTGGGCAAACTCCCTGCCACCTACCACCAAGCACCACCCCACCCTCAAGCATTGAGGTTTTAATCTATCTAAAGCTTTTCTTTGTACAAGGCCTTAACTAGGTAGGGAGTTTTGGTTTTCCCCATATAGTGAGCCCCTTAAAAGCTAACCCTTTCTTTCCTCACATGATATGTGATGCTGTCTATCATATATTAAAGAGCTATATAAAAATGCATCTGTTGCCAGGTGGGTGGCTCACACCTGTAATCCCAGTTACTCAGGAGGCAGAGATCAAGAGGATGGAAGTTCAAGCCCAGCCTGGGAAAAAGTTAGTGAGACCCTATCTCAGCAAACAAGCCAGGTGTAATCCCAGCTATGAGCAAGTCAGTAGGTAGGAGGATCAAGGTCTAAGGCTGGCCTGGGCAAAAATGTGAGGCCCTATCTGAACAAATAACCTAAAGCAAAAAGGGCTGGAAATGTGGCTCAGGTAGCAAAGAAGCATTAGGCCCTGAGTTCAAACTCTAGTACTTCCAAAAAAAAAAGAAGAAGGGGAAAAAAAAAAAAAAACCTATGAGGTTTCTGTTCTGTCTGATGGCCCATTATTTTAGTGACTATGACTTTATAGGATGCCATTGGTAAGTTGTATTAGTTTGCTAGGGCTGCTGTGACAAAGTACCACAAAAGGAATGTCTTCAGAGAAACCTCCTGCCTCAAGCTGTGAAGGCTGGAGGTCTGAGAGTTCAGTGTCAGTGGAGTTGGTATCTTCTGAGTCTGTAAGTTGGCACCTGTCCCATCCTTCTGTCCTAGTGCTGCTGCCTCCTGGCATTCATGGCGTCCCTTGCTTGGTGAGTGTCACCCCCCATCTCTGCCAAGTCTTCCCCCATCAACAGGGTCAACAGAAGTAGAAGTGGATGGCAACAGAAATAGAAGTGGAACCACTACTAGTGTCAGAAGTGAGGGCAGCTTGTGGGATACCTGTCATCTGTGGCACCTGCAGTAACTGTGCAGTTGGTGTCAGAATTGAATTGAACTGTATGACACCCAATTGGTTCAGAATTGGTTGTTGATGTGGAAAACACTAACACATTTGGTGTCAGTATTAGGAGTAAAAACATTGCCCTATGTTGGACTTCGTCATTTCTCTGGGTTTTCTCTGTAATTCATTTCCATCTTCTGAGATAAATGTTTTATAAGCTCATTTGTTGTTTGTTGTTTTTATTTCATGACAAAATTAAGAATTGGCATAAGAGCTACTTCAGGGGCTGGGGTGTGGCTCATGGAAAGCCCTTGCCTAGTTTGCACAAAGCCCTGGGTTCTGTCCCCAGCACCACAAGAAATGAACTTTTAGCTTGCCCCTCAAAATTTGGCAAAAGTATTTTAGCATCAGAGAAGCACATTTTTTCATCTCTGAAACCAATGTGCCGCTTGTGGTCAGTGGCCAGGTAGGCTTCGGTTACCAGGTTTTCTTTCTTCCTGGTGCACTTCCAGTGAAGTGCAGATGCTCGTGTCACAAGCTTTTACCTTCCAGTACAGTAGTTAGTTCATGATTTCCTTTTTTTTAGCTTGTATTTTTTTGGTAATGTGCTGTCTTGTTTCCATATGAGGTATTTTAACCATTCCTTTCTTGTTATTGTGTGAGTTTATTATATGAAGGTCAGAGAATACAGTCTGGATGTTATTGCTAAGGAGTTCATTAGGACTGCCTTCTGTCTTCAGCCTTTCTGTATCCTTTTATTTTGAGGGTGCTTCTTGTAAATACTATGGTGCCCCTTCCTGGTGACTCATTACCTGTCATGGTTAAAAACCTGATGTGAGGAAGCTGCACCGGTGGGTGCCCCATGCCTCATTTCTTCTGGCTTCAGTCACTGACTTTCTCTTCCTGCACCTTCTTCTCTAGATGGGGAAAGTGGGGTGAGGATGCCTTCCCTGAGAACTCTGCAGAGGTCAGATGAACTGGCATTGTGCCTGAGCCATGAGGGCAGCTCAGGGCCACCAGGTCAGCCCTGACTCTGGAGGAACAGACTCCAGTACATTCCTCATTGCCCTTCTTACCATGGTAGAGCTGGGAGACCTGCTAAAAGCACAGGGTTAGGATGAGACCCTGTTTGTAAGGCAGAAGGTGTGGGGAGGCGTGGGCAGTGGATGAATCCCTTTCCTTGCTTTTGTAGAATGCAGAGAGCAGTTTACAGCAGAAGAATGAAGCCATCACGTCTTTTGAAGGAAAAACCAATCAAGTAATGTCCAGCATGAAACAAATGGAAGAAAGGTAGTCACTTCCCCAAGCACACAGTCCATCCCTAGAAGGTACTGGGTGGTCTCTGGGCCCAGAGACCTACAGAATCCCCCTCAGAAGCACAGATGATTGGGGTGACTGTCCTTCCTTGGGCCCAGAGCTGCCCAAAAAAAAGGGCTGGATACAGCAACCTTTTTAAAGTGTCCATTTAGTCAGCCTTTTGGCCACTGTATCAGATTGTCCTCTCAGGGTTGGAATGGTACAGTAACTGGGTTGCCACTGTCACATTTAAATGTCAGATCAGGCGAGGCACCAATGGCTCATGCTTGTAATCCTAGAAACTCAGGAGGCAGAGATAAGGAAGATCATGGTTTGAAGCCAGCCCTGGGCATAAAACAGCTCATGAGGCCCTATCTCGAAAAAAACCCATCACAAAAAAAGGGCTGGTGGAGTGGCTCAAGGTGTAGGCCCTGAGTTCAAACCACAGTACTACCAAAAAAAAAAAAAAATCAGGTTAGCAGTGGATCAGAACAGAGTCCAAAAATAGACCTACACCTTTGTACAAAGGTGCCATGTGGTCCAGTGGAGAAAGGATAGTCTTTTAATTAAGTGATGTTGCAACACTTGACCAGCCAAACAGTGAATCCCAGTCTCCACTTCACATTTTGCTCTACAGTTAACTCAAAGTGGATGTTTCAATGTAAAACCAAAAGCTATAGAACTCTTAGAAGAAAGCTTAGGACAAAACCTCCGTGACCTTGGGGTAGGCAAAGAGAGCTATTTCTTAGATATAATATAAAAGCATGATCTATAAAAAATCGAGTTGGTAAATGAGACTTTCAAAATTTTATACTTTTTTTTTTATGAAAGACACAGAATAAAAAGGCAAGTTACAAGTTTGGAAAAAATTTGCAGTCACATATCTGACAAAGAACTTGTACCCAGACTATAAAGGACTCTCAAAACTCAACTTGAATATTTTAATTAAAAAGTAGGCAAAAAAGCCAGGTACCAGTGGCTCACGCCTGTAATCTTAACTACTCAGGAAGCAGAGATCAGGAGGATCACAGTTCAAAGCCAGCCCCAGGCAAATAGCTTTCGAGACCCTATCTTGAAAAAACCCATTACAAAAAGGGCTGGGGGAGTGGCTTAAGGTGTAGGCCCTGAGTTCAAATGCCAGTACCACAAAAAGAAAAAAGGGGAAAAGGGCCAGGCATGGTAGCTCATGCCTATAATTCCACTATAATTCCACAAACTGATAGGAAGATCACAGTTTGAGGCCAGCATGGGTAAAAAGTTAGCAAGACCCTGTCTCAAAAACAAGCCAGGTGTAGTGGTACACACATATAATCCCAGCTATTTGGGAGGTGGAGGTAGGATTGTGGTCTGAGGCTGGCACAGGAAAAATGCAAAACACTCATCAGGAAAAATAAGTAAATAAATAAAAATAAAGCAAAAATGGTTGGGGGTGTGGCTCAGGAGCAAGTGTGAGATCCTGAATTCAAACCCCTGTACCACCAAAAAAAAAATGGAGGGCTGGAGGCATAGCTCAACAGGAGAGTGAGTTCAAACCCCAGAACTCAAAAAAAAGAAGAAAAAATGGGCAAAAGAAAGCCAGATATGGTGACCATTTCTGTAATACCAGTACTTAAGAGGCAGAGGCAGTATGATCTCAAGTTCAAGGCCTGTCTGGGCTACATAGCCCCTTTCTCAAAAGAAAAAAAAAAAAAAAAGCCAGGTGACAGTGGTTCATGCCTATAAAGGCTGAGATTGGAAGGATCATGATTTGAGGCCAGCCCAAGCAAATAGTTTGTGAGACCCTGGTTCCAAAATAACCAGAGCAAGCCGGGTGCCAGTAGCTCACATCTGTAGTCCTAGTACTCAAGAGGCAGAGATCAGGAGGATCGCAAGGGTTCAGCCCCTCACATATAGTTTGAGAGACTCTATCTCAAAAAAACCCATCTAAAAAAAGGGCTGGTGGAGTGGGCCAAGTGGTAAGACCACCTAGCAAGGTGCCTGTGAGGCCCTGAGTTCAAACCCCAGTGCTGAAAAAAAAAAAAAAAAACCAAAGCAAAATGGACTGGAGGTGTGGCTCAAGCAGTACAGCGCAAAACTCGAAACCCTAAGATCAAACCTAGTTCTATCAAAAAAAAAGAGGGGGGCAAAAGACTTAAACATACACTTCACCAAAGAGAAGTTATGGGTAGCAAATAAATACATGAAAAGATGCATCATTGTTCATTAGAGAAATGATGAGATCCCAACATACAACTGTCAGAACAGCTCAAGCTGGCCTTGACTCCTGAGCTCAAGCCTTCCTCCCCAGCAATCAGGACTACAGGAGTGTGCTGTCACACCCAGATAATTTTTTTTTTTAATGACAGTTCCAAGTGCTGGAGGATACAGAGCAGTTGAAATATCTTACATTACTGTTAGGAATGCAGAATGATACACCCACTGTGGAAAATCATTCTTAAAAAGCTAAATAGCTTCCTTACCATTGACCCCATAATCCCACTCCTGGACATTTGCCAAAGAGAATGAAACTTATAGCCACAAAAGAGAAAATACACAAATATTTATAGTAGCTGTATTCCTTATTCCCAAAACCATCTGTCTGTACATCTACACACCTGTCTACACACTTATCTGTACATCTGTCTATACAGTCATTAAAGGAATGAATCATTGAGACACACACAGAACTTGGGTTGATCTCAAAGACATTCTGAGAGGAAAAATCAAATCTCAAAAGGCTTTATAAAGCTTAACTCCATATATTACATTGTCAAAAAGACAGCCATAGTGTCCCAGAGCAGATAAGTGGTTGCCAGGGGTTTGAGGTAGGAGAGGATGTAGCTACTGCTCTAGGAAGCTGGGATGATGGAGCTATTCTGTGTCCAAATCTGTAATGCTCTAGAACTCAGGAATTAATAGACATCAGTTATACTGTGTGTTCTAAAACAAAAAAAGCTGGGCTTAGTGCTGTCAATTGAGCAAAGAGGTTGAGATCAACATGGGCAACACAGAGAAACCATCTCAAAAAAAAAAAGAAAAGAAAGCTGGGCATGCTGATTCATACCTGTAATCCCAGCACTAAGGAGGCTGAGGCAGGAGGGTTACAAGTTTGAAGCCAGCCTGGACAGCATAGCAAGATCCTGCCTCAAAAAATGAGGTGGTGGAGGGAGGAAGGAAAGAAAAAATTCAAGCCAGCACAAAGTTCTATCTTCAATTGTGATAGACGATCCTTTCCTTACAAAGATGGAGCCCATGTGTGCACTTGGCATTGCCTCTAGGTTACACCACTCGGAAAGGGCAAGGCAGGGGGCTGAGGAACGGAGCCACAAGCTGCAGCAGGAGCTTGGCGGGAAGGTTGGTGCCCTGCAGTTGCAGCTGGCCCAGCTGCACGAGCAATGGTAGGAACCCATGGACCATGGCAGGTGGCAGGGAACAACTGGGAGGGCTGGGGAGGGAGGTGTCTCCAGGAAGAGCTGGGGACAGTTAGCATCCCAGCTCAGAGCTCACCCCTGCAAGGCTGGGATTAGCAGAGTATGTGTGCTGTGTACACAACCCATCTGGGTTCACAAAGGAGAATGGGAAAGTGGGCTTCAGGGGTCCAGCCAGGTCCCCAGCCTACTCAGGTGGTGAGAGGAGGGGAGTCAGGATTCAGAGTGAGGTTGCCCCAGACCTCCGTCACTTGTTTCCACTCCCCACCACCATCCCACCCCATCCAGTATCCCCCATTGTCTGCTGGTTGCAGGCTGTAAAAGCAGCAGTACTGCGCTTTTTGCTGCTCGGTCTCCATCCCGGGAAAGGACAGCTATGTGGTCCTCAGTGTTTTCCTACCTCCCCATTGGCATAGTGCGCCTCGCAGTTCCTAGGCTTCTTGAGGGAGGCAAAGGTGGTCCTGGGGGGCGGGGAGCAAGAGGCCTGGTTTCACTGCCTTATTGAAGGTTATCCATGTCCATGTGTCAATTCAGATGGTCCCCCACTTCCTATGTGGTGGATTGTGGCTCTTCCATGAAAATCTTCTGTTGAGACTAACTCTGCTTCATTTTGGGAAAACAGCTCAAGTCTAGAGAAAGAGTTGAAATCAGAAAAAGAGCAAAGACAAGCTCTTCAGAGAGAACTGCAGCATGAGAAAGACACTTCCTCTCTCCTCCGAACAGAGCTGCAGCAGGTAAAAGGATTGAAGAAGGTAAGTAGCCGGTGTTCTCCAGAAACCCTGCTGAGGCACTGCCTTTCAGGTCAGCTGTCCACTGGTTTTTTGTTTTGTTTTGGTTTTGGTTTTTGTGGTACTGGCGCTTGGACTCAGGGCCTATATCTTGAGCCATTCCATCAGCCCTTTTTAGTGATGGTTTTTATCAAGATATGGTCTCTTGAACTATTTGCTCCAGCTGGCTTCGAACTGCGATCCTCCTGATCTCTGCCTCCTGAATAGCTAGGATTACAGGCATGAGCCATGGGCGCCCAGCTGTATCCACTCTGTTTGAGCAATGAAACCAGCAACAAATATCTTCTCTGACCAGGGTCACGTCATCCCTGGGTCACGTCATCCCTGGGAAGCAGACCAAACCAGACCCCAAAATCAACCCTAGGGTAGACCCAAGCCCTCTTATTTCCTCCTTGTGTCACCCTACTTGAAAGCATAGCCTGGATCCTGCAGGCTTCAGAGATTGAGGGTGTGCTGGCCTGGCATCACCATCTGGTAGACCTGGACCTCCCAGGAAGCTCAGAGCAGTCTGAAATCTTTCCCCTCGTTGTAAAGTCACCTGCCATCTTTCCAGATGGCAGAAGAACTTGGCCATTCTGGATAGACATAGTGTAGGCTGGTGTGCTTATGCTGTGACTTCCTGGCTCCTGTCTGTGGGGATGCCGTCCTGGGCACCAGCATGACCCAGCTGAAAGCTGCCCTCAGCATACCTTCAGGAGGAAGATCCACAGGAGCTGGGGCAGCTTCCAGATGTCGATTTGTTTCATTGACCCCAGTACTGGATGCTTCTGTGTGGTTCAGGCTGAGAGGCTCTTCTGGTTACTCTTGGAAAGGTCCTCAAGGTACTGAGAAGGAAGGAGTCATCCAGAACTGCATCAGGCTCAGAGAAGGGAAGGGAGAAAACTAGCAGGAGAGGACCTTAGAAAGTTCTCTTTGCTGTTAACGGGCCTTGGGTCAGAGCTTCACTACTGCTCTCAACAGCCTGAAAACACCATTACTTTCTCCATCCTGGCCACATGTGCTAGCCCCAGATGATAGACGGTCATCTGCATTGTCCCATCCAGCACAAACCTCCAGAACACCCTGCCACTCTCAGTTCATGAAGTGACAGGTCTTGGTTTTCATCATCCTTAGTCAGCCTTCTCTAAAAACCAGCTTTTTAGTATTGCACAAAAAGCTACCTTTTTGTTCAGGTGACTAGTGCCTTCTAATTTTTCTTTTTTATTTTGGTGGTACTGGGTTTTGAACTCAGGGCACCACCCTTGCTAAGCAGGTGCTCTTACCACTTGAGCCACTCTGCCAGCCCTGTTTTGTGTTAGTATTTTTGGATAGGATCTCAAACTATTTGCCCAGGGCTGGCTTCTAACTGAGATCCTCCTGATCTCTGCCTCATGAGTAGCCAGGATTATAGGTATGACCTCCAGCACCCAGCTCATCTATATATTTTTAAGATAGCTGTCTATTTTTAAAGTATCTGTCTTCAATAGAAGCTCAGATGGGCAAAGCCATACTTACCCTGTAAAGGTAACTGTTTTTAATGTACTTGATGAATGTAGCTGGCCCCTGTCCACAGCTGAGAGCTACTCCTATAGTACTCACCTACCAGCTGCCCATAATCCACAAAAGAACCTTGTCTCAATGGTGGTAATGCAACAAAACTACTTTTTCTCTTTCCAAACAGTCTGGTCTGTATGTTGCTCTGGTTATTAAACCTTAAAAAAAAAAAAAAAAAAAAAAGATAAAACTTTGAGATTGTGGATTGTGTCAAATGCCTGGTTTGTCCATTTCAGGAGCTTCGGGAGCTCCAGGATGAAAAGGCAGAGTTACAGAAGGTCTGTGAGGAGCAGGAGCAAGCCCTCCAGGAAATGGGTCTACACCTCAGCCAGTAAGAGCCAGCTCCCCTCACCTGCCATCTGCATGGGGTAGGGGGTGCTGGAGACTGAGTGTGCCCTAGCCATGCTTGCTAGCCTGCCTTGTCACTCAGACCTACGTCCTGGTGTCAAAATGGGGAGACCTGCCAGTTGGCTAAGAAAAATCCCTCATGAGGTTAGGCTTCGGGAGACCAAGCACTGATATCTGCCAGCCACATGGGGATGGTAATACACTACTAGTTAATTAACTCATCAAAAATATTCTTTTCTAGTGACCAGGCCCTCCTGTTCACTAACTTAGTATCTGGCCCTGATTGGTGATGGGTTGGTTGCTGGGTCAGCCTGCAGTCTGGCCAGAGCTGGAAGAAGCCTACTACAGCCCACCTGCCTCTCCAGGAGTAGATACATGGATCCGCCAGAAGCTCCTCTCGGCCAGCTGATACGGAGGGAGCGGAGCCCCTAATTGATCACTCCCACCCTTTGACTTGAAAGCTCCCCAACCAGTGTCCTAGTCCAGACAGTTGCTCTGGATACCTGGCTCTGAGAGTGAGCCACCCTGTGGGTTGTGGAGCTTGTCCCTTTCTGTGATTATTGCATTTCCAAGCAGCATGTGGGTAGCTTTTTCTCCTTATGAGTGAACTCTTGGTTGCAAATGACAGAAATCCAGCTCAAACTGGCTTACCAAAGTCATGAGGAGTCATTCTCTGTCTCCTACCTCTGCTGTCCAGCTTATCATTTACCTCACACATGGACTTGGTCCTACAGCAGTAAGACGGCATCTGTCAGGGAGGATCAGAGCCTGTGTGGCTCCCACAGATACGCAAGGTTGACTCAAGTGATGGGGACTCTGGTGACCTCTGCAGCCTGGGTTCAGGCCTAGCACTGGATACATATCCCAGAGATGAGACTCAAATGAGAGAAGCTAGAAAAACATTCAAGTAGCATGTAGGTGAGGGTGGGGGGGGCGGGGTTTCTCAGTCTGGAACATTGGAAGATGTCCTTGCTAAGAAAAACGAGAAGCCAGGCAGAGATCAGGAGGATTGCAGATCAAAGCCAACCTGAGGAAATAGTTTGCAAGACCCTATCAAAAAAAATCCATCACAAAAAAGGACTGGCAGAATGACTCAAGATGTAGGCCCTGAGTTCAAACCCCAGTACTGCAAAAAAGAGAAAGAAGGAGGAAGGGAGAAGGAAGGAGGGAAGGAAAGAAAAAGGAAAGAAGGAATAAAATAACTGGGGATCAGTGGCTCACACCTATAATCTGAGATTTGGGAGTCTGAGATGGAAAAGATCAAGGTTTTAAGACCAGGCCAAGAAAAGAATTTACCAGACCCCATCTCCAAAGTAACCAGAACAAAATGGACTGACTCAAGCAGTAGAGCACCTGCTTTGAAAGCACAAAGCCCTAAATTCAAATGCCAATCCCATCAGTAAAAAGAAAAATGAGAAAGAACCTTATGGCCTTGGTGGGAATGGCTCTGGGTATCTCACTATTGTGTTTCCCAGCAGTCTTGTGTGGTCAGGCTGCCATCTTGACATGGTTTGCCAAGGCCTGTCTATCTGGGCTGCCTCTGATCCCATGAGACTGATGGCCTATTTGCACAGGTGGACAGGGGAGGCACGGTGCTGCCTGATGACCATTAGTAAGTCAAGACCATAGGGAGTTTCTAAATGCCTTGATGCTCACTTTTCCTAATCCCCCCTTAGCCTGGCCTGATCCCACAGAGACCTGCCATTTTGACACTCAGTCTAATAACAATTTAGACTAATCTTAGCTTTTAAGAAGGGCTCAGGTGGTTCCCCTCAATTGCAGATGCAGTTTCACTTTATTTGATTTAGTTCTGCCAAGTTAGACTATGTTCAATACTGTCCCTTATGTGTACTGAAGAATTGTCCGCACACTCATGGAATGGAGAAAGAATAAACAGCTATGCCTGCGCCCGATGGAGAGCAGATGGCAAGAACGTGGGCTAGGGAGCAGCCTGGGGACTGAGACTCCTGCTGAGGAGAGTGGTAGGGGATGAGGACAGCACAGAAGCCCTTGCCTCACTCACTGCCAGCACCTCACATGCAGGGATGGCTGCCCAGAGAAGCCAGAGACCTGCAGTTCTTTCCATGAGACCGTACTCAATTTTTATATGATTGCAACCACTGTGAACCCTTTTTTAACCCTTGCAGGCCTTAGACCTCGGCAGACTCAGAGTGTGATGAGGTGACTGGGGTACACAAAGGTGGAAAGCATTTTAGAACAACTCACAGCATGATTTGCCCTCACTTCCTAGTCACAATATCCTCACAGAACCATACTATCACTGCAGTGATTACAATCTCTCTCTGCTACAAAGTGGTCTGGTGTTTTTGTTTTTCTTAGGTCCAAACTGAAGATGGAAGACATAAAAGAAGTAAATAAGGCACTGAAGGTATGGGATTATGTTCCTATCAAAAGCTCAGTACTCATCATTGTGAGCTTACGCACATACCCTGCATGCTCTTCTGGGTTTGACTGGTGGAGGCAGTGATGTGTGGTGGCCCAGTTCAGTTCTGTGCACTCAGCTGATGGCAATGTTGACAAGAGGACAGTGTGAGCTGGAATTGAGGCTTCTGAGTATAGTTCAAAAGTAGGCCTAGATGATAGGCACCCTAAAGCAGGAAGGAAAAGGTTGCAGAGATCTAGGAGATTTTTTTATTAGTGAAAGTGAAGAGTGAGAGCTCTATTGACAGTAAGCCCCATAGCAGTACTCTGTGTCATTTCTGGGAACCCCTCAAACAAGCCCTGAATTGAGCCAGGTTTCCACACCATTTTGAGAACAGAATGACACATTCCACCTAAGAGCAGGAGCAAACAGAGGATCCATGCATGAGTTGCGCTGGCCCAGCCTCCAGCACAGGCTCCTCAAAGCAGAGTGCCCACCTCTCTGGAGTTTCTTTCTGCCCCTCAGCCTCCACTCTGCTGTGGCAACTATGCAAATGCAATCCTCCACCTGGCACCCTTTTTTGTGTCTAGAGCAGAGAGGCAGCCACTTGTCACAGCAACTAACAATAGCCTAGACGTCTATGTAACATCAATTCATTTTATCCTCAGGGCTGGGGGTGTAGCTCAGTAGTAGAGCACTGTTTGATTAAAAGCTCCTTGAATGTAATTGCTATGCACTGCCTATCTTTATATTCTCCTTACCTCACACAGAAATGTTTGCACCAAATAGTGACAATGCCAGGGATCAGCTTCAGAGGGAGGGAGGATAAATCAGAGCAGGACTGTAAAGCCACTTGGGGCCGTGTAGGGTGAGCACCCTGGGCACATGATGGTAGCCTGAAGGGTCTATTCTTTCAGCTCAGTCATGAGGATCATAGATCATTCAAAAAATTGTCTAACAGATGCACCAGGGAGCCAGAAATGCCATGCCTTTGACACCCACTTCAGTTCCTAAGGCTAAGTCACATCCTAGCTTTCCCTGGAACAACTTCCAAAAAGTCATCTTTCAGAGCATGTTGTGTCATCTAGAATAGAGCTAAGTTACTTCCCAGGGTTGCTGGAGGACTGGATGGAGGTGTGAGGCAGGCCCTACACACGGTCTGTCTCTCCCCAGGGGTCCATGGCACCTGTGCTGTCTTGATGATTTGGCCCACTCCCTTCTGTAGTTCGGTAGTCACTGGACAGTGTGTCTCAGGCATTGCTGGGTCTGCAAGCACCAGAACCTAACTCTGGTGACCTCAGCCGAAAGGGACAAATGGAGAGGATGTGGGGAAGCCTTGGCTGAACAGGGTGCTGGAGAATCTGCTTTAAGGTCACCTACAGAGACCAAGATGCTGTGGTCAGTATAGGAGGCAGGGCTTCTTCATGAGTCCTGTGAGGTGACATCTGATAAAGCCAGTCATAGCTAATTACTGTCCACCTAGGGCTGAGACATAAGACCTCTGGGTATTCATTCCTCCTCAGGGCCACACCTGGCTGAAAGATGATGAAGCAACGCACTGTAAGCAGTGTGAAAAGGAGTTCTCCATTTCTCGGAGGAAGGTGAGAACACTGGGTATCACCCCACTGGGATCCCCTTTCTCTGATTCCAAGAAACAGCCCTTGTCAGACCAGGTGCATTTCATTGTGAGTGTGCTTATGCTTGCCCTGGCCAGTCACTCACTGACCCCTGGTCCCCATCAGTCCTTTAATGATTGGCATACTGCTTTGGGAAACAGGCTGCTTATGGTAGAGCTGCCCTAGGTATTGAAAATCCTCTATGCAACAAGAACCAAACTTTGGCCAATTTAGGCAAAAAGAATCCATGGGAAGTAATGGGGCCTCAGGTCACCAAATCCTCCCTGCCCCAGGGCCTTGATGAACTGCCTCACAAAACCAGTTGGGCAAGGGACCAGCAGAGGATTGTGACACTGGGAGCTGAGGGGCATTCACTATGGAGAATAGAGCGGCCTGCCCACTGCCACCACCCTTCCCAACTGTGGAGCCCCACATCCTCCTCTGCCCCCATCAACAGCTATCTGAGAAAGAGGGAGTCAAAATTCCAAACTCTAGACAGTGCCTTGCAGAAGTTTCAGAGCTGGAAACACATTGTTGCAAGGCCTGGCCAATCCAAGCAATCAGTCCAGTTCAAGGCTGTCTAGCCTCACAGTCTATAGAACAGAACAGAGGCTGCCCAGGTTCAGCTTGGTGTCTGTCCATCACTGACAGCCATTTGTAAAGCAAGCAGCCTCTGCCACTGCCCCCAGAAGCCTGCCACATGCCTCCACTCTGGGATAAGGGCACTGCCAGGGAGGGACACCGTCAAAAGTGTTAGGGTACATGTGACTGCCTTTTTCCTGTCTTCTAGCACCACTGCCGCAACTGTGGCCACATCTTCTGCAACGCGTGCTCCAGCAATGAGCTGGCCCTGCCCTCCTATCCAAAGCCAGTGCGGGTGTGTGACAGCTGTCACACCCTACTGCTGCAGCGCTGCTCTTCTACTGCCTCCTGAGGCCAGCTGGCTGCCTGCAGACCTGTCCTCAGAGCAGAGGGCAGCCTCAGGTACAGTGCCAAACTCTGGGTCTCCAGGGACCCCCAGGGACTTGGGAAGCCTATGGTTTCCCAAGAGAATCAAAGGAAGACGAAATCCTTGCATAGCAGGCGGTTCTGTGACTGGGGTAGAGCCAGCTCCTCTGGACTGAACCTCTCATCCATCCGGCTCTGCTGGCTTTGGTTCAGATGAACTGCCTGATTTTGCTACTACTGTCATTTTCACTTTTCAAACAAGTAACATATTTTGCAACAGTTGCACTAGTATGTAATCACTTTTTCTCACCCTACCCCACAAGCCTTCATTATTGCGCTGTAAACCATGAAGGGTCTGTCTGCTTTCTTGTCAACCTATCTGCTGCTCCATGCCCTTGTCACCACCCATCATCGTCCCCACAATAAAATCCTTTTTCACTGTCTATAAGGAAATATGCTAGTCAGCCAAACAAAGCCTGTTCTTGGAGGGTTCAGCCAGGCTGAGGGAAGGAGAGCCCTGGTTTTGAACTGACAGCTGTTGTGGGCTAAGGCTGTGCTCCACCCAGGTGAACTAAGGACTGGCTGGAGGGTAACAGACCTCAAACCTGTCGCCAAAACTCAAGTTGGTCACTTGCAGATGCTCCTCAGCTTCCACTGGAATTGTGTCCTGACAAACCGTCCGGAGGTAAGATAAGTCATAAGCAGGTGTGGTGGCACATACCTGTAATTCTTGTGCCACAATTCTGTAATTGTGGGAGGCAGACACAAAAAAGCCAAAAATAAAAATGCACTCAGTACATCTTCCTCTAGCCCAGCCTGCCTTAACGGCTATGTTATCCCAAGTATCCCAAGTATTTTACTGAAAATTGATAAAACATGGTTCTGTGGGTGCTTTCACACCATTGTAAAGTTTAAAAATGTAAGTTGAATCATCATAAATCAAGGCCAACTATATAAATGGGGTTTGATATAAAATGGACACCTGTGGAGAAACATCTGCCAGGCAGTTGTTTGCCATACTGAGGTTTGAACTCAGGGCCTCACTTGAGCCACATCTCCAAGCCCAGTTTGCTTTCATTTTTCAGATAGGATCTTGCATTTTTGCCTGGGGCTGGCTTTAGACTGCAGTCTTCCTATCTCTAAAGGTAGCTGGGACAACAGGCATGCACCACCCAGCACTCAGCTTCTTGATTGAGGCTGTTGCCTGGGCTGGTTTACACTGTAGTCCCTGAGAAACTGAGTAGCTGTGGGTGAGCCACCATGCTCTGCAGTGGTTGAACAGGCCATTTGTGGGGCTGAAGACTGGCTCTCCTAGAGCCCCACCTGAGTGCATGCAGGCCAATGGTCTGGGACTTTTAGGAATAAGTACTGTGGCATCCAGACATCAGACAAGCCTGTCTCCCAGGCCTTCTACACTCACACCTTGTCCATGAACCTCAACCTTCACTTCTCACCAGTTCCCTGCCTAACTGAATCCAAGCCTTGCTCTCTTCCCCACCTACCACCTAGCACTGGCTAACACGTCATGTACAGATTCCAAGTCTGTTGCTTCCTTACACATCTTTTTGTGGTGGGAAACAGGAAAAAGGTTCTGCAGGGTTAGGCCCCAGGGTCTCACAGCAAGGAACTGTGCAGCCAGGCTTCAAAACCAGGCCTGCCTAGCATCAAAGCCATGTTCTAAAGAGCAGATTTGAACCTACAAGACAGGCAGATGGAGCGAAAGAGGCTGCAAAGGGCGGCCTTCCTGCTCCATAACCTGAGCCAATGTTAGTCTCACACAGAGCCATTGTAAAGTTTACGAACTGCTCAGTATTAGTCATCTGTGCCTTGTTCTCAGGGCACTCAATTTGGATTCTAATTTGCTGGGAGCCTTAGGCAAGTGACTTCACTTCAGAGTCTTAACACTGATCTACCCACACAAAAAGGAACAGGGTAGTACGTCCCTACTTCAGTGCTGCTAATTTTATACAGGCTGGGCCCCAGGAGCTCGTAACTATAACTCCAGCTACTTGGCAAAAATTAAGGCCTCATGTCAACAAGCTGGGCATGGTGGCATACCTCTATAATCCCGGCTACATGAGATGTGGTAGGATCACAGTCCCAGACTGGCCCAAATAAAAAGTTTTCTTGGTTTGTTATCTGCTTCTAACCCCAAACTCCATCCCCAAGTAAGGAATGTTAATAAGCATCCTTCACAGTGGATCCAGTTATCAATATTTAGCTGCCTTAGTTGTCAAGGTAACTTTTCAACCCATATTCAAACTCTGGAACCTTCCGTCTCTGGTCTGCCACACCACCTTCTCCCAACCTGTCTTCTACAAGTGGTGCTTCTCAAGCACTAGCGTGGGGCTCCATTAGATAGAGGTCGGGTAATGGACCAGGCTGTTTCAAATGCAGTCCTCTGGGACCAGGCTGTGACTCAGTGGCACAGCACTTGCCTGGCACACACTAGGCACTGGGCACACCCCAGCAGTGCACATAAGACTGCTGTCACTGCTAACATGACGGGGCTGCTCCAAAGACTGAAGCAATTCTGGACTTCTTGGCAGTACTAGGGTCGAATGGTAGGCGTGTGCTCTACAATTCGAGTACCTCCGGCACTTTTTTTTTTTCCAGTTTCACCATGTAGCCCAGGCTGGCCTGCTGGGATTACAGGTATGCACCACCACACCTGGCTCATTTGGCAAGCAGAGATGAGAAGGATCAAGGCCAGCCTGGGAAAAGCAAGCCCCTATCTCAAAAAATACCCGACACACACTAAAAAAAGGCTAGTGGGGTGGCTCAAGTGGTAGAGTAACTGCCTAGGAAGAGTGAGGCCTCAAACTCAAAAAGTGCATGAAGGGTATCATTCGCTGGTAAATGGATGGAATTGGAGAACATCATTCTGAGTGAGGTTAGCCTGGCCCAAAAGACCAAAAATCGTATGTTCTCCCTCATATGCGGACATTAGATCAAGAGCAAACACAAGGGGATTGGACTTTGATCACAAGATAAAAGAAAGAGCACACAAGGGAGGTATGAGGATAGGTAAGACACCTAAAAAATTAGCTAGCATTTGTTTCCCTCAACGCAGAGAAACTAAAGCAGATACCTTAAAAGCAACTGAGGCCAATAGGAGAAGGGGACCAGGAACTAGAGAAAAGGTTAGATCAAAAACAATTAACTTAGAAGGTAACACACACACGCACAGGAAATTAATGTGAGTCAATTCCCTGTATAGCTATCCTTATCTCAATTAGCAAAAACCCTTGTTCCTTCCTATTATTGCTTATATTCTCTCTTCAACAAAATTAGAGATAAGGGCAAAATAGTTTCTGCCAGGTAGCAAGGGGGTGGGGGGGGAGAGGTAGGGGGGCAGGGGCAAGGGGGGAGAAATGAGCCAAGCATTGTATGCACATATGAATAAAAAAATAAAAATTTTTTTAAAAAGTCCATGAAGGGTGTGGTAGTACACATCTGTAATCCCAGCACTCAGAAGACTGATGATGCAGGGCTGAGCTTGAGGCCAGCCTGGACAATTAGTGAGACCCTCTCTCAAAACCAAAATACAGCCAGGCACTGATGGCTCACACCTATAATCCTACCTACTTGGGAGGCTGAGCTCAAAAGGATCAGTTTTTGAGGCCAGCCCATCTCCAAAATAACCAGGTTGAGTAAAATGGACTGGAGGTGTGGCTCAAGCAGTAGAGCACCTGCTTTTGTGAAGAGCAAAGTCCTGAACTTTAACTCACACTCACACCCCCAAAATGGCAACGTGGAACTTTTAGCTACTTCAACTTAACTTGCAAATGGAGATTGTCATTTTGGTTCTAATCAACCAACATAATATATCATTAACATATTATTAATGTTAATCATAACGTTAATAACATGTTAATAATGTTAATAATTATTAACATTATCAACATATTATTAATATATTAACATAATTACCAATTATGCTAATATTCCCTCTTAAGAAATACTATTTGGGCACATATGAATAAAAAACAACTATTTGGTACTCCCTACAGAAAGGCATTTTGTTCCCAGTGGAGCTGACTTTCAAGAATGAGGCAAAAACATAAAGCAAACTCAATTCTAAAATCTAAAGTCTATGGGTGCCCCTCAGTGGCAGAATGCTTGCCTGGCATGGGCTACACCCTGGGTTCAAAAAAAATCCATTACGTACAACCTAGAAGACATGCCGTACATACAAAGTTCAAAAGCCGACAGCAGATCAGGAATTGTGACTTCCAGTCACCCCTTGCCACTGGCACCTCTCAGCCAAGCCTGAAGGCCTCCTGAACATGCAGGCCATGCAGTGGGTGCTGGCACCTCACCCCTTTGCCTTCTGCACATGCTTAGCTAAGTACAGGCTTCAGATCAGGTCCTATACAGCCAGACCAAAACAGTCCCTCCATAAGGGCCCTAAAGCCAAGTTTACCTGCTGTTGCACTGGAGGGAAGAGAAGTCTGAAGTACACAAACAGCCTCAGCTGACGAGCCTCTCTGCCACAGCCAGAGACATAGACTTATGCCCCAGGTGGGAACAGAGCACCAAAAAAAGAGTCCACATGATACTGAAGCATAGACAAGACAAAGTGCACTTTTTAAAAGGAAGATTTATTTGACAAGTTTCACTTAGCGCAATACACCTAAAAGGAAATCACAATACAATGAAAGATTTAAATCAAGGCCTCAGAATTTCAAACAAACACCAAGACCAAAATCCTAAAGTATTGGTATTGCGTCTCAAAATTTCCCCCTTAACTTAAAAAAAAAGCTTAAACTCACGTGCCTTACAGGTTATCAAATGAAACTAGAATTAACAAACATGCCAAATGTTTCACTTTTAATTGTAGACACAGCTCCTATATTGAGTTTTACAAAAAAGCATGTCTTTCAACATGCATTCAAACAGTGTTCAATGTAA
The DNA here is from genome assembly GCF_047511655.1 of Castor canadensis. Classification (NCBI taxonomy): domain Eukaryota; kingdom Metazoa; phylum Chordata; class Mammalia; order Rodentia; family Castoridae; genus Castor; species Castor canadensis. The sequence goes on from NC_133401.1 coordinate 66,860,504, forward strand.
TGTGGTATAAGAGCAACATTTAACATAATTCAACTGCTTTAACCTAAATACGCTTACTGCTTAAGTACATCCTACAATATGACTAACTGGAGAAAAAGCTGAAAATTGCTTAACGGTTATAATTTCCTCAACTTCGCTGGGACATCTAGATGACTCCTGTGTTGACCAAGTCCTTAAAACACTGCCAATCTCCACTTTTAGAGTAAGCATAAATCACAGGCTTGACTGCAAAAACTGTTAAACTGAAGTTTTGTTTTTTTTTTTTAAAAAGCTGACCAAGAGTCAGTGATGAGGATCAATTACATTCCCCACCCAGCACTCATACTGGGCACGCTAGCCATCCCTCCCACTCCGCTCACGCCCAGAGACGTGTGGCTTCCACTACTGTAGTAGGTGCTGCTCGCCGCTCCTTGGCTGCCTGCAAAGAGATCCATTTGACAAGTTAGCAGGTGTCAGATGATCGGCCAGATCAAATAAAGCATCCCAGAAAAAGTGTGAAAGGTATGCGAGTACAAACGGCTGCTGTCCAAATGGTGAGAAGCGTGTTTGGGAAAAGGGAATCCTGACTCCCAACAGGTCTCGATTAACCCCTTTTCTCTGCAGTTACCAACTTGCCAGACTCTTGTGCTACCATTTAAATGGATTCTTCAGGATCAACGTGAGAAATTAAGTTTAAAGGAAAACTAGTGTTTTTCAAAAATTGCAAAATTACTTCACGTTTTTAATGCTAAACAAGGCATTTAAAAAAAATTTACCATAAGCATTCAGTGTGTCCACTGAATGGCACATGAATAGGGGCACAGGGGAAGTCTCTTGCTTTTCCTAGTCATTGTGGGCAGGAAGTGAGACCACAAAACTGGACTAGAGGCAACTCACTGTGCCCAAAATGGCAGCCTCCACGGAGCTAAGTCAGGGCCATTGACTGCTACAGAAAGTGTTATTACGACATATGAGTATTTGCTATTGGGAATTTATATTTTTTGAGAAAATATTTACCTATGCAATGTTTGATTGAAAATCACTGGAGTTTTCCTGTAAAACTTGGTCTGCAAAAGGATTTTGTAGGGTAAGACTATAATACCAAAATCACCATTCTTTAGACCAATTGAAAAAAATTAATAAAACCATCCCTAGGTTAACTGACTAGTAAATACGGTCCTGAGCCCAACCACCATCCTATCATTTAAAAATCTATCTCATCAAAAATTGATTTAATGCTACCCAAGATAGACAAAGTGAACTACTTTAATGTTTTAATAAATGAAGGCAAATTATTTTCTGGCTCGACAGTAATCCAAAATTGTAATTACTAATTTTTAATTCATAGAACACTTCTCCCTCCCAATGACTGTTTCTGAAAATTAAACTATCAAGAACAACTAGAACCAAAGCATACACTTAGTAACCCATCTCACCAAAAAGAGCCTACAATCCCCACCAACTACAGAAACCTACCTAAGACTCACTCTAAACACATCAAAAGACATGCTTACCGTATCCACTCATGCTGCTCTGGCCGCCATAGCCACCTCCATAACCTCCACTCAGCTGCTGGCTGGCTGGGCCACCATAACTGGATTGGTTTGCTGTTAAGTTAAGAGAACATTAGAGCCTTGCTCCTTATGTAGTGTGGTACCTGGTGGTACCGGGCTTGTTAACTCTAGATCTATGGTTTTCCAGTCTTGATCTTACATTACTATAACCCTCTGCCTCCTGCCTATTGTCTATTACCAGACTAACTTCTGTATTCATCATGAGCTAGTTACATATTTATAAGCCAAATGGTTAACAATACACACATCAGCAGGACTAAATCCATGATTCCATAAGTAGAGGCATTTTGTGAGGATCTTATGAAACTGTTTGACTGGATTTAGTGGGGTTTTACCTTAGCTTGATATATCAAGATATCGATACACAAATACCACTAAACACCTAATTATGCCCAACTAATTATACCCCCAAAATTAAAGTCCTTTTACTCATGTTCTTGCTATTTTAGGTTTAAATTTTTAAATATAATTTAACTAGTTCTATTCAGTAGTCCCCTCCCCCAAATATATTTAAATCTCATTTAAATTATCTATCCTAAGCAGTTTCACATTAACACGTAAGATTTTAGTAATTAATTGTAAAAATCGATTCAAATTAAGAATCTGCTTTGCCTAAATTAAATTGTTATGCTAACTTAGGTTCTTATACTAAACTAATTATTAAATATATATTTAACTTAACTTACAGACTTATACAGATATAAACGTTTTGGTTTTTAAAAAAACTAACGATATTTACACAAGCCCATGCCTCCCATCATTTGGCTACCATAAGCACCACCGCTTGCTCCTGCTGTAGAATTCAAGAAGAGTTCTACATATCTGTGTTCTGAAATGAGAGAAAAGGCATACAAGGTTAGCTTAAAAAAAGACACTAAAGTGATATTTACACAAACCCATGCCTCCTAGCATTTGGCTACCGTAAGCACCACCGCTTGCTCCTGCTGTAGAATTCAAGAAGAGTTCTACATATCTGTGTTCTGAAATGAGAAAAAAAAAGGTTGAAAATGTTTGTTGATGAAAGATTAACAAGATAACCACTTTTAAGTTCTTTAAACAAGTGTATCTGTGAACCTTAAATACTTTTGGCAAAAATTTCTAACTGCTGCTGTTTGTGAATACTAGCCTTTAAACAGCTCGTATTAAATTAAGGACAAACCAAGATATGAACATCACAAATCTCCCTCACCTGTAACTGACAACCCACAAACCTTTTTTCCAACACATCCAACTGAGCCATCACTGGAGGTCTCATACATCCTTACTATTCTACTCCTCTATCTTCAGTGCTTGTGACACAAACACCTAACAGCCCCCAAATGCTTTAATTACACTTACGCATATTTGCTTTGTCTTTTGACATAGCTGCCACAGCATCTTCATGAGTTGCAAACTCAACATCTGCTTCACCAGTTACTCTGCCATCAGGACCAATCTCAATGTGTACTCTCACAGGGTTGAGCGGTGAAAAAAACTAAAACACAAGATTGATTCTGTATTAACAAAAAGAACCCTAATTTCATTACGTGGTGATCCATGATCACTAAGTAGAATCAGACCCAAGTTTTTACTTCAATCTTATACTTACATTATAAATGTCATTCTCGGTAGCTCTGTATGGTAATCCCCGCATGTGTACACAATGTCCAGTTGTGCTCTGGAAAGTAGAGCCACCATCCCCATATCTGTGATCAGACATCCCTGAAAAACAGTAATTGAGGTCTAGATGGACAAGTGTAAGCACCCTTTAGCTGAGGAATTCAATTCTTACCTTACCTCTTCCAAACCTATCTGATCCAAATCCATAGCCATCATTGTAGCCATTGTAATCATCATAGCCTCCATAGCCTGAAAGACAAACAAGTGCAGTTTAAGTCAAAAGAAAATACCTAGACAAACTGGTCCAAGCTTGCATAATATCACATCCATACCTCCACCATAAGCACCACGCCTCATCCTCTCAAAGCCAGCTCCTCTGCCAATGCTGTTATACCCTCTGCCAGCACCAGGTCTGTCATAGGGACCTGGTCGCTGCATGGCCATAAGCTTTCGTGGTGGGTCATAGTGAGTTCTAACTTCAGCTCGACTGCTCTTAAAAATTTCGATATACCTAAAGCATTGTTCAAGAGGGGAATGGGGAGGGGAGAAGAAACATTAGTTCATTTCATACAGGCACTCAGTTACACAAGAAAACAATCTAGTCATAGCCATGAAACTGACTAGTATTTAAAGCCAGATTTCTTATATTTGCATAGGCAATGACCAGAAATTCACTCAATACTATTAAATGTGAACTTTATAGGAAAAAAAAAAAAAACAAAACACTCCTCTGAGGCAGAGCCCAACCTTAGGGGTAGAGAGGAGTATTATATATAAATGGTTTAGGAGGGAAAGAATTCCACTCAACTTTCAACAATTCAACTCTAAATTCGTCGGCAGCATGTATAGCAAGTGGGCTAAAAAGCCAGCCTTCACCAACAGTCTAGCCCACACTACACACTTCCATTTGCCAGTAAACATCCCAGCCTATGCTTTTAGTAGGAATCAGCATAGGTAAGCGCATGCTTCAATGAAAAATAGTCACAAGCAAAGAGAATAAAACCTTTTGTGACAATTTCTTGAAAGCTATGCTTATTAATAATACATATGCAAGAATATTTATACAGCAAGAAAAAGTTTGTTGCATTTCAACTTTAAAAACAAGATCAGAAAGTATCACATTTTCTTATGGTAATATTAATTTACTATGTGGGTGTTATTACAGCTAAAGCCAGGTTTGCATTAATTTTTTAAAGCCATAGTCTCTCAACTCCATTTATGGGGGTTAGGTTATTAGAATCTTACAAAATTGTTAAAGTAGACCAAATAAACTGCGGACAATTTTGAAGCTTAAAATTTAGTTTGAATGCAATGTAGGACACTGACATGGGAAAAGTCTGAAAACTGTGGCAAATCAATTAACTGGGACTAGGAAACAGATCAATTTCCTCCTTTAAGCAGAGAGAATATGGATTTAATTGTTTACCATAAGAAAAGTGACATATCCAACCAACCATCCATCCCCACCTGTGCCCTATTCTTTCCTTGTGTTTCTTTAGAGCCTTTTCAGCTATTTCCTGTGAAGCAAACTGCACGAAGGCCTCCCCCGTACTCCTCCCCTGGAAGTCCACCGGCAATGTTATCCCATTTGGCACGATTTCCAACCCTTCAACCCAAGGACAAATAACCCCAGTAGGGGGGCAATATTAACATCACAAGCCCAGAAATGATTCTTCTTATAGCTTTAAATAAACCAGAATTTTAACTTTAGGTGAATGGTATGCTTTCAACAAGTACTTGTTAAATATACATTGCAATAATATGAAGTTCCACTGTTACAAAGTATAACAATTCTTAACACACCCATGGCACAGTTCATACATTAAAAAAACTGGAACTTGCTGCTCCACAGGGTGCATTAAGAATTCAACAATTAAAACACTCTTATCTATGCAATTTAATGTTGAAAATTATACAAGAATTTAATAAAGTTTCAAGCATTAAAATAACAGTTTTACTAAAATCAGACACCTTTTACCTAATGTCATATTTCAATGCTTTAAATTATTGGAACTTCAAGTTTAAAAACATACACATTTAAACATTCTATATAAAAATTGAAACATTACTTAAATCAATTGACAAACATACAGTCTAAACTTTCAACAAACAACTATCTACACAGCACAATCATGCACTCTTATGCTCTAACAGCAGTATGATTCACTTCTGGAAATTCCGTCTATGAAAAATCCTTTCCGTGGATACATTCCCAAGCTTACAAAAAGGCCTTAAAGCACTTTCCTAGAAGATATGAAATTATGTTCATATTTAACGTTGACAGATAGCATTCAATTCTCACCAATTTAGATACAACAAACAGACTTGATTTCAAACTGACAAAATAGGACTGGATACATCTTATAGTCAAAATTGTAATGCATACTACACTAAACCATGAAAGGATTTCTTGCTCTTAAATTCCAGTTTATCACATCAAGAGTATTAATAATAGAATTGAAAATATATGATCTAACATTCTGCTAAACATGCAATCTTATCAGCTCTTCAGCATAAAAACATTCAAATACTTTAGGCCCAAAACAATTTCAAAAAACTTTCTGATACTAGACTACAAGCATTCAACCTATACTCACTACATTTGACTTAAAGAAATGGTTTGAAATACACTGGCTACACCATGTTGTTTCCATAATGGCTTTTCTTGCTAACAGAATTAGGCCATTAGAAATATGTCTGGTCACATGACCTAAAGTGTCTGACAACAGACACAGTAAGCTACAACAGTCTAAGACTCATGCTGATCTAATGTCAAGGGATCTTACCTTTAACTTGATGTACAGCAATGAGAGGAAGTAGTTAAGCTGTTGAGGACAATCCTCAAAGATCTACTCTCAACTACAATACTAAATATAGGCAAAATTAACATTGTGGAAGCACTTCTAGTTTCCACCTTTAAGATGGGCTTAAGTTATTTGAAGGTCTCCAGGAAGAAAAGTCATTGGCATATACTCACAACCTATTAAGTACCTGAGCTACTCAACTTTAACATCTATTAAGTCATGTTGCCAGAAGCTAGCCATAACTCACTGCTCAGCAACAAAACAGGACTACATACCTGAGAAGAACTGAACAATTTCTTCCTTGCTACATCCAAAGGGGAGTCCTCTAAGCCGTACAAAGCCATCATTGGCCGTGTCAGGACTATTTGGACCAGTATGCTTCAACACCCAATCCATTTCAACGTTGTTTGACTTGAATACTGAAAAAGGTGCTTAGAATTAGTCAATTTTGGAAAGTTAGAAAACAAGGTTTAGATAAGCTAGGAAGAGCTGCCACAAACTCCCTTAGATGACCATTTCCATGCGGTCAAATACCTAAAATTCAGAAGGGGAAGACCTCTATGTGTTTAGCATTTACTGTTACTAGGGCAATGTAAATCAAACCTTCAACATATCTGTGTCCCATAGTTTCTCTGTCTTTTTTCAGGGCCAATTTGACTTCATCTTCTGATTCAAGTTCAACAAAAGCCTCGCCACTCGGTCTGCCTTCTCTGGTGTAGATGAAACGAATACCTTGGGCCCCATTTTGAATTTTGCAGTCTGAAAAGAAAAGAGTCGTTAATATGGAATTTAAAGCCGTGTCTAGGTGAGACAGATCTATGTGACCACTAAAGTCACTTGTGAAGCCTAACATGACCCAATTGTCACCAACTCCTCCTAACACATCTCTTCATTACTTTAGTTAACCCTCATGCCAAACTGTCTCATCCCCTAAATGACACATTCCCAATGAAGAAAATCCAGGACTAGTGGCCCAGCTCAAGGGGTGGAGCATTTGTCTAGCAAGTTCGAGGCCCTGAGTTCAGTCCCCAGAGATGCAAAATAAAAGACAGTAAATAAAGTGGATTCATCATTATAAGGGTTTCAAAAGACTTAAGAAAAGCCAGTATTTACAACATTTTTTAAGGACTGTATCTGTGTAGCTCAGACTAGCCTTGAAGTGGTGGAATTACAGGTGTGCTCCACCACACCCCGACTCAAAGCAGTTTCTTTTGATACTGGCGATTGAACTCAGGACCTCCACTGAATCATGCCCCCAATTCTTCAAAAGCAACTTCTTAATCAAGCTATCACTAAGACACTTTAATCTCCACTAAGTGACCTCTTTTATAACTTCTCAGAAAAATACCACATCTGGAACTGGTGACATTATGGCACTTTCTGAACATAGCTAAGAGTTTTGGTGGGGATAGTTTGCCAGTTTCACCTTACCAGCAGCCACATTACGATTTCTGACTCAAATCCAAATTGCAGGCCCAGTACTCACCTGACAGGGGATCAGTGTTACCAAGCTAAAACGTTCCAAGTTGCACAGCTGAAGCCAAACCCAGTCTTGCCCCCTGCAAAAGTGGCTTCCAGTATACTTGGTTCTTGTTTTACAGGTCGTTTTCTGTTACCATAGCTAAATTCAAATAGCATGTCAACACTACAGGTAACTTTTCCAAAACCTGTCAATTTCTTCCAAATCCATCATATATCTGCTCTTTACGCTAACAATGGGTGCAAGGAGATTCTGGTAGAAACTATTCCGGAAGCCTACATACAGCAAAAAAGAAATAGCAAGAAAACTTCTCTGGGCTTCAGTGTCCTAAACTGTAAAGTGAGCCAGTCCAAGAAACAAGTCTTCAATTACCAAGTCACAATAAGGAAAGCGGTCTACCTTTACGAAGCAGAATGCCTCGTTTCAAGGGAATACCAAAGTTGAAAACAAGTAGTAACGTTTTAAGATAGTGCAAATTATTACTATCGTTTACCCAGGAAAAATTTTAAAATTGAAGGAAAAACCTCATCTAATCCCAATTTAAACTTTCGAAAAATGACATCCGTGGTAGACGGGCTGGCACTTAAAAGATTAGAAAAATAGAGGAAAAAATATCGGCGCGGGCAGGCTGCACCCCCCCCCCCCGAAGGTGGTGAGGAGGGCGGGCGGGGCTTTCGCAATTTCCATTGCGTAATAGCGGCCGGACGGGCTCGAGCCGCTCGGCGGGAGCTGCTTCTCCGCGCGCCCCGCCAGGGGGCGCCCCCGGCCCGATCCGATCAGGTCCGACCCGCCCGTCCCGCCCCGCCCCGCCCCGCTCCTGCCCGGCCCTGCCGCCCGCCCGCGGGTCCCGGCTACAACTCCCGCCAGCGGCTTCCACTCACCGGAGAAAAAACGCTGCACTTCATCGGCCGAGCAAGACCAGGGCAAACCCCGAACCTTCACCACGAATCCTTCTCCGCCTTCGGTGCCCAACATCATGGTCTCTTCGAAGGTCCTGGCGTCCAAACAGACTGCAAGACCGGGATGAGGATCAGACCTGAGAAACATTCATTAAGCAGTACCCCAACATCGAGGCGCCCCGCGGGCTCCCCGGCGCCGCAATAGGAGCACCATCCGTGCGGATGGATGCCCTAACCCCAGGGACTCCAGCACCCAACACCCCTTCCGCTAGCGACCTGACTCCTGAAGCCGCTTAGAACGCTAGGTGTCGGGGCCCCAAGCACCGGAGATCCCGGCCTAGGGCCAGCGTGGAGGCAGGGAAATGGCGGCGGCCGCTTCCGCTCCGCCTCCTCCGACATCTCACACAATGGAGTCGGCGCGGCCTGCAGGCCTAGGCGGCGCTGCCAAGGCCCAAAGAGAGATTCGCGGCTCCGAGCAGCTGCCCATAGCTTGCCACGGCCCCCTAGGCTCTACCAGAGGCTCGGAGACAAGCAATCGTTGCAAAAACGGTATCTTCAAGGATCGCAGGACCGCAAACAAGGACCTGCAGACACTCACCTACACGAACTGCTTCGGTGTGGCTGAGCAGAAATGGCCAGCGGGCGCCTGCGCAACCTAAATAAGGCCCTTTGAGCCACGTCTGCGCACGCGCAGTCAGGTTCTCGCTCCGCCTCCTCTTGCGACACACACAGCTCAAGCGTGTGCGTAGTATCACGAGCCGGCCCGCCTCCCGCCAGCAGATTATTGCACGCATGCGTACGGGCTCAGCCCTCTGCCTCTGTAAACCTGCCGAGTTCATTTTGCGCCTGCGCCTTCGTGCAACTATTGAACGGGCTTTAGCGGTTTATAATTTAGTGTCAGGCGCATGCGTCTTCCTTTAAACCGTTCTCCAGCTTTACCCGCCAGAGTGGGGGAGGGGAATGGCGGCAATCAGTTCCCTATAGGGACTGTATGGTATTCCTGACCTAAGGGTTTGTAGAGATAGCTGTCTTCCTACCCCTCCAGCCTTTTTTATCCGAGCTCCTGGCCGACCTGCAGGAACAGAAGCGGCCTTACTTTTCCCCGCCGGTCCCCTTTTCTCCCAAGAGCCTAGACTGCGCTAACCAGCCCCATTCTGCAGAACCTCTCCTGAGTGCTGCCCTGCCGGGGACTTCCCGCGCCCGAAGCCACCACTCTCACCCCCAGCGCTTGGGGCACATCCAAGGCATGTGTGCCTCCACTGCCCCTTACCTGCAGCCTTAGGGCCAGAGGCCCCAGCCCGCAAGGGGTCCCCGTGCCAAAGTCCTGTACCCCGTTTTCGCCTAACGAACTCGCACCCTGCGAACGCCCTGCCCGCAGGGTCGGTGGGCCCTGAATGCCGCGGGGCTCCCGCACGAGAAGAGGCCGCCCAGTGCAGAAGAGGCCGCCTCAGCGCCTCGTGAGCGCAGGCTGAGTCTGCAGGTGCGCGCAGCACTCGGCACCCAGACCGCTGCTCCCCGAAGGGTTCCCGCCTTATCTTCCCAAGGCTGAGTAAGTACCAGCGCATCCGTATACCAGGTGGAGACACCGAGTACGAGGAGGCCCCGGGGTCACCCCGTGTGCACATAGGGCGAGAAATAAGGTTTGTATTTCCATCAGCTGTACAGGAAACTGGGCTCCTTCCTCGAGCCTTCCAAGCCTCTCCGGGTCTGATCAGCCTGTCCTCCACCCCACCCCAGCTCTGACAGACACAGGCAAGAAACAAATGAACAATAAGGCAGTGTTGGACAGTGCCGGAGGGGTTAGTGAGCCTCTAGCAAAGCATGCTTTTTCCTCCCAAGTGCAAAGGAAAAAAACGGTTATCAAAGGAGAGGTAGGAGCCTAGAGGTATAGGCAGAGCTGATCCCTTTAAATCTTAGTACGGGTGTTAACTCCAAGTGCTCAGGAAGGTGCCAAAGTGCCTCCAGTCTTCAGCAGGGAAACAATAGGAGCTGTTTTGTAAGGGAAAGTTTGCTGGGTGTGAAACAGAAGATGAAACTGGCAGGGAAGTAAATATCCTCAACTGCAAACAGGCGAAAAGTCCTCAACTGGTCTTCCAGCCAGGAGGTCTATCCCTGGGCATTCAAAAGCAGAACATGACACAGGTCACCTCTTCTCCTTAATGAGTTTTGCACTTGACAGCTGTGGTCTCTTAGAATACCTATGAACCCCTGTTTCCCAATAGATGAGCGGAAGCCCCAAATCCCTTCAGTAGTGCATTGTTGTTTTGTTTTTCCCCATGACAGTACTGGAGTTTGAGCTCAGCGCCCCAGCTCACTAGGCAAGCACTCTCTACCTCTTGAGTCACTTCTCTAATCCTTTTGCTTTAGCCTATTTTTCAGATAGGGTCTTGCTTTTTTTTTTTCTCCCCAGGGGCAGCCTTGGACCATCTACTTAATGCCTCCTGGGATTACAGGATAGCACTACTGTGCCCTTTTTTGTTTGTTTGTTTTTATCATCTTTTTCACCCTGCCTAGCAGTGTGTCTGTAGTACTAGCTGCTGTGCATGCTGAGACGGGAGGATCACTTGAGCCCAAGAGTCCCAGGCCAGCCTGGGCATGGTCACACTCTCAAGGAAAAAAATAACAAAATCATCTTTTAACAACATGCCACACTCCTAAGATATTTACTTTTCCTAATTCCTTTCTAAAACTTTCTGGATTTTCTTCTATAGTAAAGACTAACTATAATGTATCATCACCACAGAAAGATATGGTCATTTCCTTAGGATAGAGGTCTAGAAGTACAATTAGCCAATCAAAGGCTCTGAGTGTTTTTATGGCTACTAATAATAAAAAGTTGTAGCACTAGACAATCCTCTCTGGTGTGTCAGGGTTCCATTAACCACCATTTCCTTTCCTCTAATCTTTGCTAAATTAATACCGAGGGGGAAAAAACTGTATCCCTAATTTGTATCTGATTACTAATGAGGTGAACTAAACTTCATGTGTTATATAGCCAACCCCTTTTTATGTAAATTCTCTGACCTATAAATAAAGTTTCAGGCTGGTGGAGTGGCTCAAGTGGTAGAGCACCTGCCAAGCAAGCATGAGGCCCTGAGTTCAAACCCCAGTGCCATCAAAAAAAAAAAAAAAAAGTTCCTCATAGGGCAGGAGTGATGACCCATGTCTGTCATCCCAGCTAGGAGGGAGATATAATAGGATCATTGTGGGAGGCCCTTGCTAGAGGCAAAAAAAAAGGGCTGGGGGTGTAGCTCACATGGTAGGGTGTCTGCCTAAAAAGGTTTTTCACATAAAATGTTTGATTTCTTAGACTGGGTGTGGTGGATCATGCCTGTAATCCCAGTATTTAGGAGACAGACATAGGATTGAGAGTTTGAGGCAATCTGGGCTACATAAAATCTGGGCTCAAAAAGAAAACTTCTTTCCTCACTGATCTTTTGGTTTTGGTGTCATTTTCTTCTTTTTTGGTGCTACTGGTCAGCCCTAAAATTCTTTTTTTTTTTTTTTTTGGCAATACTGGGATTTGAACTCAGAACCTCATGCTCCACCACTTGATCCACTCTATCAGCCCTAGTTTGCTTACCTTTTAATTGATGTTCTTTTTTTTTTTTTCTTTCCTTTCAGTATTTGGGTTTGAACTCAGCGACTACACCTTGAACCACTCACCAACACTTTTTTGTTGGTTTTTTTCAAGATAGGTCTCCCAAACTGTTTTCCTGGGGCTGGCTTTGAACCTCCATCCTCCTGATCTCTGTCTTCTGAGTAGCTAGGATTATAGGTGTGAGCCACCAGCGCCCAGCTGTTCTATTGATTTTTAAAGTTTAAAGATACAGAAATTTTTAACTTGACACCAAAGCCATGAATATGTACCTTTGAAGTTCATTTTTTTTAACAGTTTGACCTCTCTAAAATAGAAATGTATCTTAAAATCAATGGCATGTCATAGTTTAATTTTTTTGAGACAAGTTCTCCCTATGTAGCTCAGGCTGGCCAGGAACTCATGATCTTCCTACCTCAGCCTCCTGAGGAACATAATAGTAAGTCACAAAACAATTGGTGGAGTGACTCAAGCCATAAGAGCTCCTGCCTAGCAAGTGTGAGGCCCTGAGTTCAAACATCAGTGCCACAAAAAATAGTTTGGAGATGAGGAAGGCAGGAAAAGATTGATAAATTTGATTACATAAAATTTTTTTTTAACAGCACAAAAAAACCAACTTGTTTGTTTCACAGCCTGGAGCTGTAATTCTCCTGATCTCAACCTTACAAGAAGCTAGGATTAGAGGCATGAGCCACCAGCGACTGCACATTTTTTGCAATAATTAATGTAACATTGATAAATAATTTTACATGGTTGATGTACCACTTGTTTATAAAAAAAAAAGGCAACTATTTGCCAGAACTGGCTTCAAACCTTGATCCTCCTGATCTCTGCCTCCTGAGTAACTAGGATTACAGGTGTGAGCCACCAGCTCCCTGCAAGTCCTGTACTTACAAAGTTTTGAGGTGAAGAAGGTGTGAAATCAGATATAACCACAAAGGGAAAGATTGATATATCTGATTACATGAAAATATTTTTTCTGGGGTACTGGGGATTGAACCCAGGGTCTTGCATAGATGCTGAGCAAGCACTTTACCAGTGAGCTACATCCCTGGTCCAAAAATAATTTTTTCTTTCCAGTACTGGGGCTAGCATTACAGGTTTGAGCTACCAGCATTGGCCAAAAATAATTTTCAAAATGCTGCATGAAATAAAGTATGGAAATCAAGAGGCAAATAATAAACTGAAAAAAATTGCAACACGTATGAAACAGAGATGAAGAAACCTGTACCCTAGTGGTGTGTAAAATATACACAAACATAAGACAGTGGACTCTCCATCTCAGTGGGCTTCCCATCCCTGGATTCAAGGTCCCTCAGATTGAAAATATTCAGAAAAAAACTGTGTGTCTGTATTGAATATACACAAGCTTTTTTCCTCATCATTATTCCATAAACAATTAAAAAACACAACAATTTGTGTCTAGAGGAGGATTTGTGGTCATTTTCTACTTAAGGGACTTAGCTGGGTTGTAGCTCAGTGGTAGGAGTGCCCATGTAAGAGGTGCAAGGTCTTAGGTTCCGTCCCCAGCACTGCAAGAAAAAAAAAAAAATGTGTATCAGGGACTAGATTTTGGTATTCTGGGGGGAGTGGGGAAGGGTTGGTCCTGAAACTAAATCCCTTCAAATACCAAGGAATAACTGCACACATCATATATGTGCTATTATAATTTTATGTGGTGGGAAATTAAGAAACAATATCTCATTAGGGTGGGAGATCATGCAAAAAAAGTTGAGAAAATCTGATCTGTATAAGAAATTATTTCACAGCTATTAGAAATGGTGATGAGTATACTTTTGACTGGGAAGATGTTTACAGTCTTCCTGGATTGAAAAAAGCAATATACAAGACAGCACAGCAGCACTCAGTTTTCTGAGACGTCTAAGTGCCCCCATACACAGAAAAACGTATCTGCAAAAGATGCAGTCCAGAATATTCAGAGACTACCTTTCAGGTGGGAGCGTGGGTGGATTGCTTTTTTTTTTCTTCTTCTTAGTATTTGTGATCGTTTTGATACTGAACACATGTAGATATAACTTTAAAATCTTGAGATAAGCTGGGCGCTGGTGGCTCACCCCTGTATTCCTAGAGACTCAGGAGGCAGAGATCCAGGAGGATCGCTGTTCTAAGCCAGCCTGGGCAACTAGTTCTCGAAAACACACATCACAAAAAAGGGCTGGTGGAGTGGCTCAAGGTGTAGGCCCTGAGTTCAAGCCCCAAGACCGCAAAAAACAGTCCTGAGATAAAGATCGTCAGAAAGCCGGACTGGGAATGGAGCTTTGGTCCCCATCCTCACGTCTGGCACCCTCTGGAGACCCTGCTCTCCATAAAGCAAGAGAGAGCCGGGAAGATCGCGGCGGTGGCACAGGGTTAGAGCTCAGAGACGAGGTCACCCCAGTCCCTAGCTGTGTGGTCTGCTCCTCCAGGGGGTGTGTCTTTCCCAGTGCCCCTTTCTTGTTTTAAATAGAATAGCTCTTCCGACGCCCAGCGGCGGCTCCGTAAGCATTTAAACCCGTCAATGGGGACGCAGACGCCTTGCCCGCTGGAGACAAAGGCGGCCCGCGGCCCCGCCTCCGGGGGCGGAGCCTCCGCGCCTCAGGGGCGGGCACTCCCGGGGGGCGGGGCCTGCGGGCGACTGGAACCGAGGGGACTGTCGCCCTCTACAGTTCACTCAGCGCGTCTTCTTTAGGCTGAGCCGAACATTCGTGCCTTAGACTTTTTTTTTTTTTTTTTCCGATACCGAGGTTTGAATTCAGGGTCTACACCTCAAGCCACTCCAGCAGACTTTTTTTGTGAAGGGTCATTTTGAGATAGGGTCTCAAGAACTATTTGCCCCGGTTGGCTTCGAACTGCAATCCTCCTGATCGCTGCCTCCTGAGTAGCTAAGGTTACAGAGGTGAGCCACCAGCACAAGGCACATTCCTTAGATTTTAAAATATTTTTTGGTTGTGATAAAATATACAAAAATAAAAATTTATCATTTTAACTTTTTTTTTTTTTTTTGGTGGGACTGGGGTTTAAACTCAGGGCTTTGCTTTGAAAAGCACATTTGAGCCATGCCTGCAGTCCATTTTGCTGTGGCTGATGTGAAGGTGGGGACTCAAGAACTATTTGCCTGGGCTGGCCTTGAACCTTAATCCTCCCGATCTCAGCCTCCCAAGTAGCTAGAATTACAGGTTATGAGCCACCAGGGCCCGGCCAAAACGGCATGCTCATTGAAGAACTGGACAGTGCTGGCACAGTTGGCCATCTTCATAGGGGAAAAAAATCCACAAAAGCTGGACTGTAACCTAGTTGTCCTCAATTGGGAGATGGGGAGGGTTTATCTCTTTAAGGTAAATGTCACTGGAAAAGTAATGCCACAAATGAGGGGTACTATTGGCATGTGATGCATAGAGACCAGCTGCCAGCGATGCTGCTAAGCATTCTACCATGCACAAGCAGCCCCGCCTGTAATCCCACAACTCAGGAGGCTGAGACAGGGAGATCAAGAGTTCAATGTCAGCGTGGGCCACATAGCTTGACCCTGGAGAGAGAAGACAGAGTGCTAGCTGGTACCAGTGACTCAGGCCTGTAATCCCAGCTACCCTCTCAAGGCTGAGACCCAGAGGATCAAGGCCAGCCCCGGCAAATAGATCATGACATTTCATCTCCAAAATAACCAGAATGAAATGAAATAGAGGTGAGGCTCAAGCAGTAGAGCACCTCCTTTACAAGTATGAAGCCCTGAGCTCAAACCCCAGTCCCTCTAAATGCAACAAAAAATGAGAGAGAGAATCACATGACCCCAAATGTCAATAGGGTCATGTTTGAAAAATTCAGCCCTGCCACTGGTAATCATCAAGGCAAAGAGGATAAGGCAGAAGAATCAGGAGTTCAAGGGCAGCCTGGGCTACAAGAAAAAGAAAACAAAAAACTCAGCCCTAAACCAACGCAAAACACCAAAATGCCTTTTTGACATTTTAAAGATTCACAATAAACATTTTAAAAGAAAACAATTAAAACAATAAAAGAAGGAAAAAGAAGATATTTATATAAACTAGGGTGGCAATAATACAAAACAAATAAACAAAAAAGAATCCCCCTTAAGCAAATCTGGAAAACAAGTAGCTAAAAAAAAAAAAAGGCGGCTACATTTGACTACACATTAAGTTTAGGCAGAAAGATATAATAAGAAAATGTAGAAGCTTACAATAGGCTGAAAATATTCATAAAAAATATGGAGGCACCAAGTCAAAATCCCTAATATGCAATACTATCTGCAAATTTTTAAAAAGACCAAAGGCCAGTAAGAAACTAAGTAGATATGTAAGTAGCCTAAAGCTTACAAACAATGGTTCAACCTCACAGGTATTCAGAGATGCAGATTAAAGCAACAGTAGGCATTGGCTGGCAAAGAAGAACTCATGTTCAAGTCCCTACCCCAATTCAAAATTCATAAAGTTCTGAAAAGCAGAAAGTTTTTTTTTTCATTTTGGAAATTAGGGGTCAATTCACTTAAGCAGCAAAACCTTAATCTGAGCCTGGCGCTGGTGGCTCACACCTGCAATCCTAGCTACTCAGGAGGCAGAGATCAGGAAGATCAAGGTGCGAAGCCAGCCTGGGCAAATAGTTCTCGAAAAAACCCTGCACAAAAAAGGGCTGGTGGAGTGGCTCAGGGTGTAGGCCCTGAGTTCAAACCCCAGCACCACAAAACAAAAAACAAAAAAACCTATCCTGTGAAATCATGTGAGGGTCTGTGCAATTTTGACTCGTCTTTACTGGTGAAAATATTCTAAATTTTTGCTACAGAACCATTAATTGCTGTGCATGATCTAGGCTGTTGCCCTAGATCCCCCGGGGATGTTTAAATTTTTTTCCTGGGTTGAAGGCCTGGCTGAAGTGGTAGAGCCCCAATACCACACACACAAAAAAAGAGATAGAAAAGAAAAATCCTAAAATCCAGAAAATTCTGCATTCTGAAACCTACTGGAAAATATGTTCTAGATCTGTAATTAGAGCCGAGCTCCAGTGGCTCATGCCTGTAATCCTAGCTACTCAGGAGATAGAGATCAGGAGGATTTTGGTTCAAAGCCAGTCTGGGCAAATAGTCCTCAAGACCCTATCTCAAAAATACACAATGCAAACAATATTTAAAAAGGACTAACAGGCTTAAGTGGTAGAACGCATATCTAAGCTTGAGGACCTGAGTTCAAGCCCTAGTACTGCCAAAAAAATTAATAAATAAAATTAAATCGGTAGTTAGCATTAATTTTTTTTTTTTTTTGCAGTACTGGGGTTTTGAACTCAGGGTCTACACCTTGTAGACCACCCCTTTTCTGTGATGGGCTTTTTCGAGATAGGGCTTCAAGAACTCTCTCTGGGCAGGCTTCAAATTGAGATCCTCCTGATCTCTGCCTCCTGAGTAGCTAGGATTACAGGTGTGAGCCACTGGTGCCCGGCTAGCATTAATATTTTGAAGAAGAGGGTATAGATCTGTCACCTGGCTTTCAGGGATTCGGTGACTTTTGAAATATTAAGTAAGATAGCTGTCTAAGCTTGCCTTGTATTACTGTAACAGAATAGTACAAACTGGGTAATTTATGAAAATTATGAATTTATGAGACCTACTTTCTCAATAATGAACCCACTTCTGAGATAACTTTAATCCATTCCTGAGGGCAGAGTTCACAGGACCGAATCCTTTTACAGGTACACCTCTCAATACTGTTGCACTGAGGATTAAGTCCCCAACACATGAACCTTCGGGGACACACTCAAACCATAGCAACAGGACTTTGCACTCCTATGATAAATCCTGTTTGGTCACCACAGCTTCATGTTTAAGCTTGGATTTGAAGGGGGAGGGGGAAGGAGGAGGTGAGTATGAGTGAAGTTAAACCATATGTATATGTGTATATATGTATGAAATAGCACATTGAAATCCACTAGAAATTTTTTTTAAAGGGGGGAGGAGAAAAAGGGGTTAAGAGTAATGTAGAGAAGGGCTGGTGGAGAGGCTCAAGTGGTAGAGTGCCTGCCTACCAAGCATAAAGCCCTGAGTTCAAACCCCAGTGCCACCAAAAAAAAAAAAAAAAAAAAAAACCCATAAATCCAAAGTGATTTGGGCCTGGCTGGAGAAGTGGCTCAAGTGAAGTGGTAGAGTGCCGGTCTAGTAAGCTTAAAGCCCTGAGTGCCACCAAAAAAAAGTAATGTAGATGGAGTGAGTTTGATCAAAGTACACTGTATGCATATGCATAAATTTCACAATGAGACCTCTTTATACAATCAATTTATGCTAAAGATTTTTTTTAATCTTGGGTTTGATTTGCTAATATTTTATTTTTATTTTCGTGGTACTGGAATTTGAACTCAGGGCCTTGTACTTGTTAGGCAGGCACTGTACCATTTGAGCCTTTCCACCAGTCCTGCTAACATTTTTATCAAGGACAGTTAGGACTAGAGCTGGGGATGTAACTCAGTGGTGGAGCATGTGTTCAGCCTGCCTAAGGCCCTGGATTTGATTCACACACACACACACACACACACACACACACACACATCCTCGGGCAACCAAGACGAGGGAAGGAGACTTTACAATGACTGGCTTAGACAATTCAGGATTTATCTCTGAACCAGGATAAGGACACCTTCTCTCAGAGTGAACCCAGTCACTGCTGACCCTGCTGTTGCCTTTTACTCTTGCTGCAGCTACTCTCTGTCGCTACTGCTGCTACAGACCCAATCAGCCACCAGTGTTAACTCTGCTCCTATGCCAAGGGCAGCCCCAGTCAATCAGTGTCAGCCCCAATTCCACTCCTGCTAATGGCTCCCACTGGGGAGAGAGCCACCTCCTGTCCCTTGGGGATGGATCCAGCTGTCTCCACCGCTGCTTCTCTTTTCTTCATTTACCAGCTCAGCTGCTCTACTATTGATGAAAATCAAAAGTGGGCAAGAAAGACCACCTGAGAGAAGTCTCTATTGAACATAATGTTCCAACACCAGGAGACAACACAGGAGGGTGTCTCCCAACCAACTCACAAAGTGAGCCAAGCAGCCTGCTTACATAGCCATAAAGGGGGTGTAACAATCGTGGCACAGTCTCTTATGCAAATGAAGGACTGTGTTTACCCCAATCACAGGTCTTCTGCTGAGCCATCAGGACAAGTGCGCCCCCTCTGTCCTGGGTGGAAATGGCTACAGGGTCATCTAGCACTCATCCAGGATTGTGATGGCAAAAAGTCCAGTGCAGGCTGTCTTCTGGGCCACTGCCTGCAGCAGGCAGATTGTACTTCAGCAGTAAGCTGTGGTTATCATGTAGCTTCCTCAAAGGAGTGTTCAAAGCAGCCAGGGCTGGTGTGAGGGTAGTCTGGCTGCCTGGCTGGCAGCCCTTTGCTCAAGGCAGCTGGGACCCCAGAGAAGGGTCTAACAGCTGTCAATTAGGGAGTCATATCACCCAACATATTAACACTTAAAGGAAAAAATAAATGGGGTGCTTATAATAAAGGTTTATCATTAACAATAACAGTATTCAGTAGCGTTCTAACAAAGCTTAACTCCTGCCTCAGTATCCCAGGGAGAGGTAGGTCCCTACCATCTGTTTCATTATCAAAACAGTGTGCAATGAACAAAAACCCAGGAGAGTCCACTATAGCCTGTAACTTTGGGCAGAGAGAGCACAATAAAGAGAAACAGGTTGGTCCTACTAAACAGTTAAGATACAGCCCTCTGTGCCAGAGCAGATAAGCCCACACAATCTTCAGCTCAACATGAAAATGGGGCATGCCAGCCTTGATTGGAGGGTACTTTCACCTGCCTTCTGCCATCCAGGAAATAAATTCTGAGTCAGGAGCTGGTAGTTCACGCCTGTAATCCTAGCTACCTGGGAGGCTGAGATCAGGAGGACCCTGGTTCTAGGCCAGCCCAGGGAAATAGTTCTTGAGATACCCCATCTCCAAAAATAGTAAGTGCAAAAATGAACTGGAGGTCTGTTTCAAGTGATGGAGTGCCTACTTTGCAAGCACAAAGCCCTGGGTTCATTCAACCTCAGTCCTACAAAAAAAAAAAAAAAAAAAAAAGGAAAGACAGGAAGACGGGTCCCACCGCCCAAGACATCTCATTATGTGTACGCCAATATTTCAAAACCAGAAAAAATATCTGAAATATTGCTGGTCCCAAGCATTTCAGATAAAGGATGCACACACTGCACCCTGATTTATTTCAGGATGGGGTAGGACTGCGGCAGTAACAACCCCACGCCTCAGTGGCTTAACACGATAAACTTTATTTCTCACTGCTTCACCATCAGGAGCCATCACTGCAGAGTTTAGAGGGTTTTTGTCCCAAAGTGACCATTACTGTCTGTCAACAGTTCATTAACCAAATAAGTCACATGGCCACACCTTTTTTCAAGAGGCCAAGAAATTAAACCTTCCCATAGGCCCAGAAGAAGAACTGGAAATACCACTAAACAATATGAATGAGCACCCTAGGTGGATTGTCACCTTTATTCATATGTACACATTAAAGAGGAAATGCCCTCTCGAAGTAAAAATCAAATGTGGTAGTCTTGTTAGATGCCATTTAGCCTTTGAACTATTTACAATGGTCAATATTGACCCAATCAATCCATCAAGAAATGATGGCAATGTCCCCAGAGAGGCTGGCCTAGTCAATGACACCCAAACTACACTAAAGCCCTTGCCTTTCTCACCTTCCACACCCTTCCTCCTAGGTTGTTCCCATTTGGGACTGTCTGTCAAATGACTAAACCTAATCTTTTGGCCCTGGGTTTGACAAATCTCATTAAATCTTTTTTTTTTTTTTTTTGGCAATACTGGAGTTTGAACTCAGGGCCTCACTCTTGCTAGGCACATGCTCTCACAGACTGAGCTACTCCTCCAACCCTTTTTTTTTTGTGTTAGGTATTTTGGAGCTACAGTCTTGTGAACTATTTGCCTGGACTGGCTTTGAACCCCGATCCTTCTGATCTCTGCCTCTTGAGTAGCTAGGATTAGAGGCATGAGCCACAGGCACCAGGCCACAAACCATTATTTTAGAGCTGAGTTTTTACTGAGTCAAGGAGTGTGAGTAAGGTAAGACCCTGGGCAAGTAGGAAAGATAAACTGAAGCCCACTGTCAGGTCCAAAGGCAGGACAAAAATCACAGGACTGGTAGGGGAGTGAGTAGATCAGGAGTACCTTCCAATTGAACAGGATGAACCGCCGTGGGGAGAGACAGCTGCGGGCTGGGGGGCGGGGGAGAACGGGGGACAGGAGGAGGGGTACCAAGGTCAGCGTGCAGATTGACTTCAAGGACTATTTCAAGGCCAGACTGCGTTGCTGGGTGCTTTACCGTCTCCTAGCAATCCTAAATCTCCAAGAAACAAGCCTAGAGGGTGCAGTCAGCGCTCCAGCGAGTGGACAGCGTGGAAGTGAACTTCAGATTACGTCCAAATCTAGTGCCCCTTCCACCACTGCAGTCTGAGAGCCGAGGGCACCTGGCCAAAAGGAACAGGGGAGTTGCAATCTCTAACAAAGAAGTTGGTCGCCACGTCCCAGCGTTGGACATAGAGAAGCACTAGGCCGCTGTCGAGACAGAAAGAGGAAGAGTAGGGAGAGGAGGAGAAGGAGGGGTCCAGAACTTCCAAGCCGCCTTAGGTGCCAGAAAAAGGAAGAAGCCACCCCTTCCGAAGCTGGAAACCGCTCTGACCTCTGTGGCCAGCAGGGGGCGCCAGATCCCGCGCTCCCGCCCGAACCCAGGAGCAGGCTGGACCGGGAGAGGTGGGAGCCCCGGAGAAGCGCAGTCTTTGTGCGTTGGTTGAAAAATATCTCTGTGGCATTGCATCAAGGCATGGTAAGAACTTCTGTTTTTCAGTTGACACCTTGCTCTTTAGATACTAAACATACGTGTTTATAGGCGTGTGTTATTTTAATCAAGTGCACACTCTGTGGGCTCATCTGACTCCGCAGGCTTCTGTGTGGAGCTGATTTAGGAGCTTAGGAGCCAAGGTCACAGGAAATGACCAGGAGAGGAGTTAGACCACGTGACTGCACCTTACCAACGTGGGCTGCCCTTGGTGTTGGCTGCTGAGTCTCAAGGACATTTTGGGGCACTCTGTGAAATTGTCACAGAACCATCCTACTGGGGCAGGAGACGAGGCATTTATCTGCTGGCTCCTGATCCCCTCCTCCAGCGCAGGTCTTAAGGGAGATTCCGTCCAGTGGCACCTGGGCATAGCTGGCAGACACCTGCACAGACTGGTCACCAAGTGAGGGCTAAAACACAGAAGGTCCTCAACTTACTTAGGGTAGTTCCACTTAGGATTCCTCCTCCTCCTCCTCCTCTTTTTCAGTCCTAGGGATGGAACCCAGGGCTAGGCAAGTGCTGTACCACTGAGCTACCTCCCCCAATCCCATCCACTTACAATTTTTTTAACTTTACAATGGTGCAAAAGCGACATGCGTTCAGTAGAAACTGTGCTGAGAAATTTGAATTTGGATCTCTTCTGGACTATGGCTCTGCAGTGTGATATTCTTTCTCTCCATGCCCCCCGCCCACTTCCAGTCAGCCACAGGACATTTAAGGGAAATAATTTGTGTTATACAGTGGTTATTCTTAGGGACATCCTATATTTCACTTCCATTCCATATGCAATAAATTGCAGGAGATATTCAACATTTTATTATAAAACAAGTTTTGCTAGGAAGACTCGCATTAATTATATGATTATTTTGAACCAGGTGCTGGTGGCTCACACCTGTAATCTTAGCTACTCAGGAGGCAGAGATTAGGAGGATCACGATTTGAAGCCAGCCCTGGACAAATAGTTGTCAAGACCCTATTTCAAAAAACCCTTCACAAAATGGGGCTGGTGGAGTGGCTCAAGGTGTAGACCCTGAGTTCAAAGCTCAGTTCGGCCAAAAAAAAAAAAAAAAGAAAAGAAATGGAAGCAGAGTATTAAAAAGGTATGTGTACATAAATATTCAAAGCAGCAATATTCATAATAGCCAAAAGGTGGAAGCAACTCTGGTGTCAATCAACAGATGAATGGATAAGCAAATGTGTGTATATATATATATTAAATATGCATACAGAATAGTATTCGGCCATTAAAAAGAACAAAATCCTGTCATTTGGGTCAAGGATGACTGGAGATCATTATGCTAAGTGAAATAAGCCAGACACAGAAAGGAATGGCTCAAGTGGTGGAGTACCTGCCTAGCAAGCATGAGGCCCTGAGTTCAGATCCCGGTACAACAAAAAATACACAAATACATAAATAACCAACACAAAAAGGGTTGGTGGCTGACTCAAGGGGTAGAGCACCCCTAAGTGCAAGACCCTGAGTTCAAACCCTGGTACTCCCCCCCAAAAAGAAAAGGATGAGAGAGTAAGATACATAATACTTACAAGGTTTTTTAAAATAATGATTGTCGTTTTTGGAGAATATAGTCTATCTAGTTGGAGAGTCCTTTCTCTTCTTGATTTTTATCAAATGATTTTTCTGTATTTAAGATTACCATGTGTTTTTTCCTTTAATCTCTTTATGTGGTATGTCATATTTATAGATTTTCTTATACTGATCATCTTTGTATTCCTAAGATAAACTCAAATTGAGGATGACAAATTGCCATTTTAATACACTGTACTAAGTTGAATTTTATTTGCTAATAATTGGTAGGGATTTTTGCATTTATCTCTGTTACTGAATTCCAATTCTTTTTTTTTTTTTTAAGAGGCATGAGGTTTGAACTCAGGGCCTTGTGCTGGCCAGGCAGGTGCTCTACCATTTGCGCCACTCTGCCATCCCTCCAATTCAATTCTTCATGATAAGGGTGACTGTGACATTCTTTTCCCCCAAAGCCTGGTTTGGCTATCAAGGTTACTTTGGATGTGAGTTGAGGAGTGTTGTTTCCTTTTCTGTTTTCCAGAAGAATTTGTTCTTTTATGGTTGGACTAATGCGTTCCTGCATAATTTAGTAGGACTTGCCTATGAAGCCATCTGGGCTTGGTGTTCTTTGTGAGGATGTTTTTAAATTACTAATTAAATCTCTTTAATGGTTACAAGGAAAATTCAAGTTTTGTTTTATTCTCTCCTTTAGAAAAAATTTGTTATGGAAAATATTAACCATGTACAAAATTAGAGAGAATTTTATAATGTACCCATCACCCTGTGTCTACAATTAACAATTTGTGACCAAATCTTTGCCATCTATACACCCACTCAATTCCTCCACTCATATTTTAGACTATTTGGAAGCGAGTTTCAGATATCGTGTCATTTTAGCTGTAAATATTCTGGTTGTATCTCTAAGAGACACTGATATGTTGTACCTACAATTTTTTTTTTTTCCTGTACTGGGGCTTGAACTCAGGGCCTACACCTTGAACCATTCCACCAGCCCTATTTTTGTGACTTTTTTTTTTTTTTGAGCTAGCATCTTGCAAACTATTTTTCCCAGCTGGCTTCGAACCACAATTCTCCTGATCTCTGCCTCCTGAGTAACTAGGATTACAGGCGTGAGCCATCAGGGCCTGACTATACCTATAAAAATTTAACAATACCGCAATGTATTTCTCACTGTTTTAATTGCTCAGAAATCCGAGATCAAGGTGCCAGCAGATTCAGTGTTTGGTGAGGGCCCATTTCTAGTTCATGGATGGGCTCTTGTTTTTGTTTTTTGTTTGTTTGTTTTTGAGTTCCCGGGATTAAACCCGGGGCCTTGTGCCTGCTAGGCAAGCACCCTACCACTGAGCTGTACCCCAGCCCCTCAGGGTTTTATAAAAGCACTAATCCTAGTCATGAGGGCTTCAGCCTTAACCTACTCACTTCCCGAAGGACCATCCACCCCCCCATTACCTTCTTCACCTTGGGGCTGAGGATTTTGACATACAAATTTGGGGAGGAGGACACATATTCAGAGAACAGCAGAATCCTGTTGGCTACAGAGAGGACCCTGCTTCTTACTTTGACTCAGTCCTGGCTGATTGCATCTAGATTAGACACGGACTAGTTGAAAACACACTGAGTAATTTGATGATACACGGCATTGTTAAATTTTCTTATGTGCAGGTCTGGGGAGAACAGCTCAGTGGTAAAATACTTGCCTCGAATGTGTTGAGGCCCTGGGTTTGATCCCCAGCACCACACACACACACACACACACACACACACACACACAAAATTGAGCCTGTAATCCTAGTTACTTGGGAGGCTGAGATCAGGAAGATCGTGGTTCCAGGCCAGCTCAGGCAAATAGTTCGTGACACCCCATCTCCAAAATAACCAGAGCAAAATGGACTGGAGGTGTGGCTCAAGCACTAGAGTACCTGCTTTGATGAAGCTCAGAGTTCAAACCTCAGTGCCACCAAAAAATTTCTTAATTTGGTGAAAATTATAATCTCCCCAAACCACAAAGCTCAACAAACAAGAAGGATGGCAAATATGAAGAAAATTTCACCAAAAGGAAATGAGCAACTTCCTTAGAACCAGTGACAAATAGACAACCTCAACAGCTTCAGGAGGGTGGCAGACTTGTCAGAAGGTACTGTGGCAACAAGTGAAAGTACACACACACACTCACACACACACACACACACACACAAAAGGTCAACTTATAATTCTGTAACCAGATAAAATATACTAATTTTTTTCTATGCTCAATATATTGGGGGGGATAAGAAAGCAGTAGGCACTGCTGTTCCTAAGGTGGCAGGGCCCAATGCTCCTGCTTTGTGGCTCCAGAGGCCAAGGCTTTGAGGCCACTCCTGTCCCCAGGGTTCCACACAGGCCCCTGCCTTACTCTATTTTCTGTTGCTATAACAAAACATCCAAGACTGGGTAATTAATAAAGAAAGGAAGTTTATTTGCACTCATGGTTCTGAAAGTCCAAGCTATGACACAGGCACCTGCTCACCTTCTGGTGAGGACCTCACTTTATGATAGAAAAGCTAAAGGGAAAATAGGCTCCTGCAAAACAGGCCAAGTAGAAGGGTAACCTACTTTATAAAAACCAGCTCTCATGATAACTAATCCAGTCCCAGGAGATTGAGAACTTGCTCCCCTGAGTGGCATTCATGTATTCTTGAGAGCCAAATACCTCCCACTAGGCCCCATCCCCTGACCCTGCAGCAATGAGGTCTGCTGGGAAATGGCCAGATTTAACCCATTGCAGCTCCCATCCTGCCTCGGCTTGGTCCTCCTTGTTTGCACAGTGCCTGGTGACCACTCTTGTGAGCCTTTGGGCCTTGCCACCGTCCATCCTGCCCTACATGGGACAGCGTGGTCACAGACATCTGTGTTAGTTAGTCCCTCTCTTGTTTTCCTAATTTATTTGCAGTGGTGGGGATGGAATCCAGGGCTTTGTGCCTGCTAGGCAAGTGTCCTACCACTGAGTTCCACCTCCAGTCCCTAGTCCCTGTGTTAGCTGTGTCTGAACATGAAAAAGCTGTTTCCCAGACTGATCCAAGCCAGGGGCGGTGGGGGTGGGTGGAGGGGAAGGCATTAGTGGTAGGAATGTCCTCAAGAGCATCATATGGACATTGAAAGAAACACTTGAGTATTGGAACTGGTGGAGAGGGAGGAGCCAGATTCTAGTGACCCTCAAAAGCCAATCAGAGCTAAGCAAGATTGGAACAGGAGAAGTAGCCAAATGAGGACAAGGCTATGAACGCTTTGCTCCCTGGCCGGACACAGAGTAAGCATGTGGCTTTCTGAAAAACAGGCCCAGCTATCTTCAGACAGCCCAGGACTGCTACAAAAGCCTGGCTGACCTAGGCCAATGCATTGGTCCTCCATGGGACCCAGGACCACTGCACGTGCTGGCTTGGCAGTCACACCTGTGCCTCTGCCCTTTTATCCCACATACATCTTGCAAGTATTTCTATCCCTAGATCTGTAGGCTCTGTTTTCTAGCCAGATACGCGTCTGCTTTTCCCTCTTAAGAGTTGTGCTTCTGGGGCAGGGGGCATGGCTCAAGTGGTAGAGTTCTTGTCTAGCAAGCGCAAGGCCCTGAGTTCAAACACCAGTACCACAAAAAAAAAATGAATGAGAGAGTTGTGCTTCTCAGGACTAACACGTAGCTCAGTGGTAGAGCGCATGCCTAGCATCCAGCATGTGCAAGGCCTTGGGATTGATCCCCAGCACTGCAAACACATATATGCTTCTTAAATCTTGGAAGCAAAAGAGCAGCCCTCGCCAGGCACTCAATCTGCCTACATCTTGATCTTCTGGAGACTTCTTAGTCTCCAGAACTGTAAGTAATAAACTTAAAAAAAAAAAAAGTTCTGCTGGATGTGGTGCTGCATAACTGTAATGCCAGTACTCAGGAAGCAGAGGCAGGAGGATCAGAAGTTCAAGTTCAGCCTGAGCTATATACAAGACTCTGTCTCAATGCTTGTAATCCTAGCTACTCAGGAGGCAGAGATCAGGAAGATCTAGTTTCGAAGCCAGCCCAGGCAAATAGTTCTCCAGATTCTGTCTCAAAAAATCCATCACAAAAAAAGGGCTAGTGGAGTGGCTCAAGATGTAGTCCCTGAGTTCAAACCCCAGTATGCAAAAAAAAAAACCAAAAAACTGTTTCTTGTACTTTTAACACAGGTTCAGCCTCTCTAATCTGAAATCCAAAATATTACAAAATCTGAAAGTTTTGAAGGCCAGCATGATGCTATCAGTGGAAAATTCACACTGCTTTGGTCCCCAAAAGGCCTATATGTTTGGTTGCCCGCCTGTGACAATTTGGGAGGCAGTAGAAACTTAAAGAGGTAGAACTTTTAATGGAAGAAAGTTAGGTCACTGGCAAGTATGCTGCCACAGGGGATATTAGGATGCCAGCCCCATTCTCTTTCTGCTTTGCTGCCTCTGTGAAGGAACAGATCTCTTCCTTCACGTACTCCCGCCACGATGTGCTTTGCTGCCACAGGCCCAAAGCAACTGAGTTTTGAGACAAGGTCTCACTAATTAGTCTAGGCTAGCCTTGAACTTGTGATCCTCCAGCCTCAGCCACCCAAGTGCTGGGATTATAGATGTGAACCACCAGGCCCAAATTTAATCTGGGTATTTTTGTCACAGCAGTAAAAAGCTGACTAACACACACATCCCTTGAAAATTGTTTCATGAACAAAGTAACTTAAAATATTGTATAAAATTACCTTCAGCCAATAAGCATAAGGTGTATATGAAATATAAATGAATCTGGTGTTTAGACTTGGGTCTCCTCACTAAGATAGCTCGTTGTGTATATGCATATAATCCAAAATTTTAAAAAACCCCAAAGATCTGAACCACTTCTGGTTCCAAATATCTCACATAAGGGCTCACGACTTGAATTCCATTCATCTCTGGCTGTTTTTACTGAACCTTGTCACAGTCCTAGGCCACTGGCACCTGTACTGGTGGGAGGTTGAGGTGCAGAGGGCGGCGGCCCTGACCTCATCACTACTAATTGTTGAGCTGCTTCCAACTCTGGAATCTGCTTCCAAAGGCTGTGAATTTAGTCTTTAGAGGAGAGCTCCCCATGAGTCATGCACACTGCTCTGGGCCTTACCCAATGTCCCCTACTGCTGCTGTCCTTGTGCAGCAAGGGCACAAGTGGCTGGGACTCTCTTCTCTCCACATTCACAAGTGCACAAGAAGTGTGGTGTGGGTATGTGTTTGCTTCAGTGCTAGGGACAGAACCCAGGACCTTGTGTAAGTCAGGCAAGCATTCCCCCACTGAGCTACAGCTCCTCTTTGTTGCCTTCTGAATTATAAGTATCGGATTCTAGATTCCTATCCCACTGATCTAGGGCTACATCCAGAACTAGCTGTCGTAGTTTGAGTTCCTAAAAAACAAAGTTTGACCCTAGAACTTGGGTGTAATTTATTGGTAGATCCCAGGAACCAGGTGAGAGGGGAAGAGTGACACAAGGTAGGACAATTCAATGGAGTGTCTTTTGGCATCTGTCCCCTACTAGCAGGAGGTTGCCCCCTATGGCCTTAACTCTTAGTACCAGGCTGTGCCCATGAGTTGAGCATGCCCTGGGAACTGAGGAGTAGGCTCTGATGCCGAAAGAGGAACCCACAGAAGACACTTGACAAAGGCACTGACCATACATAGACCATCCACAGTAGTTGCTGCCGGCTGATCAGATGTAACCAGCTCCCAGAGCACCTGCCACCTTTTCTGCCTCTGAGGGGGCCAGAACAATGACAATGGCAAAGGCTGAGTACTGTCTGCTCCCCTAGGATTCAGGTGCCTCTCTCTTGTGGTCCTTTCATTCTAAAGATATTTGGAGCTGGCCTAATAAGAATAAGAACTTTTTTACATGATGACAGAGGGAAACAAAAAAAGCCCTGTGGAGTTGACATTTTAGATGGGGAGACTGACAATACATGAACTATGGAACATGTCAAATGGTGATAGTGCCAGAAAACAAGCAGCAGGAAGAATATGTTTGGCTGGTTTGGTTGGGTGGGGCAGTTAGAGAGAAGGCATACTGCTATAAATAAGTGATTGGGGAACACCTCATTGAAGAGGTGACATTTAAGCAGATCTCTGGAAGAAGTGAGTGAAGAAGTCAGCAAGACCCTGAGAAGGCTTAAAGAAAATCAGAGGGCCAGACATGGTGGGGCATGCCTGTAATCCCAGCACTCAGGAGGCTGCAGCAGAAGAATCCAATCCTATATGTGGCCAGCATAGGGTACATAGAGACCGTGTCTCAGGAAAAAAACTAAAAAAAAAAAAAAAAGGTGGGGGATCAGAAGAGCAGCGGGGCTGGGGTGTAGCTCAGTGGTAGACTATGTGCTCAACATGTGAGAGACCCCAGGTCAATAACCAGAACCAAGGAGGAAAAAAAAAAAAGGAAAGGAAAAGAGAAAAGCATGGTGTGTTTCCAAGAGGAGGAGGTCAGCTGCATGAAATATGAAATGCTACTGCTGTGCCATGATGAGGACAGAATTGGCCAAAGGACTTAACGTAGAGGTCAACGCCATCCTTGACGAGGGCATGTTGGAATGAGTGAGAGGCGAGAAAAGCTGAAGGCTGAGAGGGCTTCAAAGCTAATATAGCCAGACAGGCTCACACCTGTAATCCCAGCTACTCAGGAGGCAGAGATTAGGAGGATCTTGGTTTGGAGCCAACCCAGGCAAATGGTTTAGAAGACCCTATCTTGCAAATAAACCCATCACAAAAAAGGGCCTGGAGGAGTGGCTCAAGGTGTAGACCCTGAGTCCAAACTCCACTACTGCAAAAAAAAAAAAAAAAGAAAAAAAAGAAAGAAAACAGTAAGGGGAGGCATCGGAGATGGTGACTCCAAGCAACTTCCAACTTCAGGGACTGCAATTACAAACAGGAGCCAAGGAGTGAGCCACTGGAAGGCAGATGGATCAGGAGAGGACTTTTCCCCACTGGGATCCCCACACTTGTTTCATCTTTCCTCTTCTGTAGACAAATGTGCAGACTTTTAATCACGCTCCTCCAAGCCCAAAAATATTTTTACCAAGCTCCATGCCCCAGCAGAGGAGAGGGATGGAGACAAGAAAGGGCAACTGGGGGGAGGGGGGAATGAACGTGATCAAAGTAATTAAATACATGAATGAAAGTGTCATAACGAAACCCATTATTTTTAATATAATATATTAATAAAAACAGAGAAAGGAAAAAATATTAAAAAGCTCTATTCCCAGAGTCTGGGGCTGCAGGAGGTGCCAGGCACAGTACTTTGTTCTTCTCTTTGCTCTCATGCTTTCCTGTCTGGGCAGGGGGTAGAGGAAGGGGAGTGAAATTCCAGAGCAGAAAGAACAAAGATATCTCAAAATATCGAGCCCCATTTAATTCGGGCCTTGCATCACTTGAAAGACCAATCAAACAGGACCCTGCTGGGCTGCTGCAGGCTGTGAGGCTCTACCTGTCTGGGCAGGGACTTTTCTCTTCCATAGTGCTTGTTTTCATGTAGTCTACTCAAAGCAACATTCTCCAAACTTTAAGCATTCTTGGATCACCTTTATTTATTTTGTGGTACTGGGGTTTGAACTCAGGGCCTGTACTTTGAGCCACCTCACCAGCCCTTTTTTTTTTTTAAATAGTGCTTCACAAACTATTTGCCTGGGGCTAGCATCGAACCTGCATCTTTCTGAACTCTGTCTCTTGAGTAGCTAGGATTACAAGCGTGTATAGGCTTCCGGCTACCTTTATGATTTTTGCTATTTAGCCATACCACATTTAACGTCTTCACACAGGCGCTCTCCTGCTTGAGCTATGGGTATGTGAAATACCATCCTTTCTTTTTATATGGTAAAATTCACCATTTTAAAGTGTACGATTCGGTGGTTTTTAGAGCATTCACAGTGTTGTCATTCCAAAACATTTTTCATCACCCCAAAAGAAAGCCCTATTAGTAAATCCCTCCCAATCCCTGGTAACCATTAATTAGATGTCTTTACGGATTTACCTCTTCTGGATATTTTATAAAAATTGAATAAATACGTACCCTTTGGATCTAACTTTCCTTCACTTAGTATTTTTCCCCATTTCTGCTACTTTTGTGCTTTTTCTAGTGTTTTGTTCAGAATATTTAAAAAATTAGTTTGGCGGTACTGGGATTTGAACTCAGTGCCTCACGCAAGTGCTCTACCAATTGAACCATGCCTCCCGCCCTTTTGCTTTAGTCATTTTTCTGATAGGGTCTCCTTCCCTTGCATACACCCCAGGACCTCCTACCTATGCTTTCCCCATGGCTGGGATCACAGTGACACCACCATGTCCCGTCTGGTTGACTTTTTTTTTTCCCCAGCTGGCTTCAAACCACTATCCTCCCAATCGCCCACTCCCGGGCAGCTGGGATTACAGCCACCGCGCCCGGCCAAATCTGCTATTTTAGGGGAGTATCTCCAAATTTGAATTTTTAATGTGGTATCTTAAATGTTGGCAACTAATTAAAAAAAAAAGCGTAGGTCAGACACATTTTCTACAGATAAAAGGAGGACAGTACAGAGACGATTCTCCAAAAAGCCACACAGGCAGGTGGGGGATGGCATCTTAGAGAAGTTTCGAGAAAACTTCGCTAAGGGACAGAAAACACAATTTCTAAGGGATGCCTAGGCCCTACCCCTCCTGCGCCCCGAGGCCCAGAGGACCAAGTGGAAAGTACAGCCTGGGGCTCTGCCCACCTCGCTCCCCATTCCCTAAGAGCCTCGAGGACTTAAGTGCCTCGGGGACTTCGTCCTCCTTTTCTTGGATGACCTGCAATCCGCCCCAACCCCGCCAGGAGACTGTCAGCTGCAGGCCAGGTTTCCCGGAGTGTCACACGCAGACCCTCCCGGGACCTCTGGGCCGGGTCAGGGTCATCAGCCACCCCCACACAGTGTCAGCCCCTAACGGCGCGCCGCCACCCGCACGCACGGCGCAGCCTAGACGCCCCAGCGATCGCGCCCCAGCTGGCGAAGGGCGGAAGTGCGCGTGCGCGGGACGAGCGAAGCGCGCGTGCGCGGCATGGGTTTTTATTTGCGTCACCGCGACTCCAGAGCGCGAGGCTGGATCATGAGCACGCCGCCGGCGCCTTCGCGCTTGCGCATCTTCCTCTGCCAGGCGCGCGCCGCGGCCGTCGGGCTGACCTCGGGGTCGAGCTTCTTCTCCAGCAGGCGCATGCGCGCCGTGGTCTCAGTGAGCATATCCATGAGCAGCTCTTGCTGCAGCTTCAGGTAGTTGTTCTCCTCCAACAGCACCTGACTCTTGGCTCGGTGCACCTGCGGCGGCTTCCAGCTCGCGATGGCCGGCGAGGGCAGCGGTGGCCGCGGCCGCGTCAGCTGGCACTCCGAGGCCCACCGGCCTCCGCGGAACACGAAGGCCTCGTCGCTGAGGCGCGTGCGCGGCGCGCCGTAGCTGAGGCCCAGCTCCGCCTGGCGCGTGCGGTGGTCCAGCAGGTAGAAGGTGGACATGGAGGAGATGCGGCGCAGTGGCGGCCGCCGTGGCGAGAATCGCCGCGAAAAGTGGTCAGCCCAGAATTGCCGCAGCTGCTCCCCCAGGCGGCTTGCGTGACTCGAAGCCAGACACTCGAAGGCCTCCAGGGCCAGCGATGGGTGGGCCTCGGAAGGCGCGCAGGTGGCAGGAGGGGCGCCGCAGGGTCGCAGGCCTTGCCTCCGGAGCCCTGGTGTCCTGAATGACGAAGGCGAGCCAGTGGCACTGCTGAGGAGCAAATGTTCGGGTGAGCAGCCTGCTCGCTGGAGGTTGAGCCTTGCAAACCGCGAGGCCGGTGGGCAATGGCTTTGACCTTGGACTGGCCCACCCCTGCACTATTGCTCTCTATCTCACGTACACCATCCTCCCCAAAGACTATTGTTTGGGTGTCAGCTCCTGGGTATAGAAATGCAGATGTAGGACTAGGACCCTGTTCTCAGGGCTGTAGCTGGACGGGGTCCTACGAAATAGCAGAAGAGGAGGCTGGAAGGGTGGACCTGGGCACGTTGAGGTGCTATGCAGGCAAGCTCAGCAGGTTACATAGAATTCATTCTGTGGGTAAGGGAACTGCTGAAGGATTCCCAACCCAGGGTTAGGTATGGACTCTGCAGAGGATCTAAGCCTACAACTTTTCTTGCTCTCATTCACTGGCACCTGCTCCCTGCCAAGCCTTGGTCTGAAGACTGAAGGGGGTGTGGGGGAAGCGGGTACCAGCACACAGCTTTTCACTGCCCCAAGTGTTCCTGGTCCAGCTGGGAAGACAGATGTGTACATAGATCACAGTCCAGTGGGGTTCATGACATTCTGGCCTATCCCTTGGCCTAGACCTATGCTTAGAGTTCAAGGAACAAGGATGTACACTCTAGACTTTTGTGTCAAGCTGGCCACACCCTCAAGGAATCTCAAGTCCAGATGATAGACAAGTCCATTCTACCTGCTTCTCTTCTACCCCTGGTAAATGCTAATTCTACTATATGAGAAAATTGGTGTCTTTAATTCCTCTTCTGCCCATGGAGGGTGAAGAGAGAAATAACAGGGCAGGGTTCTCTCCACTGTGCCTTTGTTAATTCCACAGTAATTCCTCCCATACAACTGGGCAGAGACTAGATGGTACCCGCCTTCTCCCACTCCACCTAGTTCAGGGAGGCCGTCTCTGGAAGCCAGCATCCAGGCCCACACTCAAGAGTTGCAACTCCCCAGAGAACTCATCCCCAACAATCCGCTACTTGTGTGCCTACCTGGAAGATGTGGTGGAGGTGCCAAGCTGCTGTCCCAAGCCTGGCCCCATCTCTGAACCACTAAGCTCCTGTGTACTGGCTATGACTCACGATGACAACCTCCTGTGTACTAGCTGTGACTCACAATGCCTCCAGGCCAGACCATCCCAGGATACAAGAAGTGCTGACTGCTGAACTATAATACAGACCCCAGGCTCTCCTCTGCATTTATGTAGTGAATTTATCGAGCACTTACTGTGTTCTAGGAAAATGAAAATGTTCCTTCAATAAACTTTTTTTGTTGTTGTTGAGATAGGATCACATTATGTAGCCCAGGCTGGTCTCCAATTCCTGGGCTAATGCCTCAATCTCCTGAGTAGGTTGTGCCCAGCTTAAACTGTCATTCTTGTCAGGGGAATGGGGTGCGAAGTAGTCATAAGCAGAGTCACACCTCCATCCCCAAGACTAAGTTATTATGATGACTGCGGCTGGAGGTATGGCTCAAGTGGCAGAACACTTGGCTACCATGTGTGAGGCTCTGAGTTCAATCCCGTGTACCACAAAAAAATTAAAATGAGTAAGACTGGCCGCTCCCTGTGCTCCCACCATTATACTTTATTTACTATGATATGATGCAGCCTGAAAGACCTCATTAGAGCCAGCAGATATCAAAACAATGTTCTTGGACCTCCAAAACTGTAAGCTCAGTAAACCTCTTTTAAAATATGAAGTACAAAGCCTCAAGCATTTTTTTCCTACAGCCTCAAGCATTTTGTTGGTGCAACCAAAAACAAACTTAATATGGGGAGTTAACAGGGCAGTTCCTCAGGAAGCTGACATGAGGTGTCTTGGGTAGACTCCCTTCAGCTTAAGATGAAAATTCTTGTTCAGGTTATGTAAGTGCTCTCAGGAGAAGGGAGTGAGGGAAGCAGGGCAGAGGAAAAACCAAGCTAAGCAAGAGTGTGGTTTTAGTGGAAATTAACTCCAATCTGATCCCACGGGGAACTCTAGAGTACATATTGCACCCTCCCCCTTCCCTCTCCACATTTTAGTTATCACCTGACAAAGCTCTTATGGGATGCATGTGCCACCAGTAATAAAGATCTGAGTGGGGTACTGACAGCATAGAGGAGGGAGGGAGAGAAAAGATAATTAAAATACAAATTACTAAATGGATAAGAATCTGATGGTGATATCTGAAGTGAAGAAAATAGGAAAATACAGAAAGTGACTCTGGGACAGAGTGAGGGGTAGGAACTAACTTAGGGTGCTTGGAAAAGGCACTTAACCACTCATGCTTGGACCTGAATGATGAAACCCCAGCCTGTTGAAGATCTTGGGGCTAGAGGCAGGAAGGAGGCAGACATGTTGCAAGGACAAGTGCCATATTTGGGACCATGGGAGGAAGTGAAGCCAGCCCTATTTGCCAAACCCACCCAGTTGACTGCCATCCTCTCTACTTGGCATTTTGGATCTCAAGGGCCCCTTCCCAGGGCGTCCTAGTTAACCCGTCTGCGTGGCTGTCAGAGGGGTCAGACCCAACTCCAGGAGAGACAAGGAATGACAGCAGGTGGCAGTGCCACCTGGCAATTTTTTCTGTAACTAGTTATTTTTCTTTTTCCTTTTTTTTTCAAGATGGGGTCTCCCTATGTTGTCTAGACTGGCCTTGAACTCCTGGACTCAAGTGATCTTCCTGCCTCAGCCTCTTGAATAGCTTGGAGCTATAAGCACACACTGTACCTGACTCTTTAACAGTTTTACTGAGATATAATTGCAAAGTAAACTACATATATTTATAATATACAATCTGATATGTTTTGATTATGTTATGTTACATCTGCAAAATCACGACGAAGATCTCCTTTATGTCCATATGTTTTTCTCTGCTGTCATCACTATAGCGTACATTTTTGAGAATTTTATATAAATGGAATTATTCAGTATGTACTTTTTTTGGGGGTCCCCATTGGCTTCTTTAAGCATAATTTAAGACTTCACACTTGCAAAGCAGACACACTAATGCTTGAGCCATACCTCTTCTTGAAGCATAATTATTTTAAGATTTATCCTTGTCACATTTGGTAACAATTCTTTCCATTTTATGTGTATATAGTGTTCCACACAATTTGTTTTTCTATTTACCTGTTGATGAAAATCTGGGTTCTTCCAGTTTGGGAGCAATTACAAGTAAAGCAGCTATTACATGTCTCTAACCAGTCTTTTGTGGACATATGAGTGCTTGCTTTTTTCCTCATTTTTCTTTTCTTCTACATAGGGATCTCCCTGTGTAGCCCAGATATGCCTTGAGCTTGAGATCCTCCTGCTTCAGCATCCCAAGTGCTGGGATTGCAGGCATGCGCCCCGATGCCTGGCTTGGATGTATGTTTTCATTTCTCTTGAATTAATACCTAGGCATGGAATAGCTGAGTCATAAGGCAGCTTGGGTTTGAACTCAGGGCCTACATCTT
Organism: Castor canadensis; assembly: GCF_047511655.1. NCBI lineage: Eukaryota > Metazoa > Chordata > Mammalia > Rodentia > Castoridae > Castor > Castor canadensis. Next base: position 66,897,037 of record NC_133401.1, read on the forward strand.
GAGCCAGCCATTTTTTTGAGATAGGGTTGCTTGAACTGTTTGCCTCAGACTGGCTTATGAACCTCAATCCTCCTGATCTCTGCCTCCTGAGTAACTAGAATTACAGGCGTGAGCCACTGGCACCTGACAACATCTGACTTTTTTATTCTTGCACTAGTGCCATAATTTTTTTTCAATTATTGTAGCTGATAATAAAAGCCTTATTATAAGACTCTTATAAGAGTCTTACAAGAGCTTATAAGAGTCTCTCAAACTATTTACTTGGGTTGGCTTCAAATGTGATCCTCCTAATCTCTGCCTGCTGAGTAGCTGGGATTACAGGTGTGAGCCAGTGGCACCCAGCTCCAACAATATTCCTTAAGATTGCTTATTGCTTTTCCTTCCTTCCTTCCTCCCTTCCTCCCTCCCTCCCTCCCTCCCTCCCCTCCCTTCCTTCTTCCTTCCTTCCTTCCTTCCCAGGGTCTTCCACATGCTAGGCAAGTTCTCTACCACTGAGCCACATCCCCAGCCTGCTTTGATTTCTAGGTCCATCCTATTTCCATATGAATTTTAGAATTAGAATGTCAGTTTCCACAAATAACCTCTCAGTCTTGCTGTTCAGAGCCCTTACCCTTGGGATGCTTGCATCCCTCAAAGGTTGTCTGAAAGACATAGAATTAGAGTCCAGGAATTGTAACCAAACCAGTGAGAGATGCATTCTCTTCCTGTTTGTCCAAATTGTCTGTATTTTTAAGGTAAATTTTCATTAACAGCCATATTTCAGGCAAATCATGGGTGACTACCAGGAATGGTATACAACTTTCTATTTCCCTTATTTGCAAAGATTACCAAAAAAAAGGGAAAAGCTACAAAACCCAAGCAAATCTCCTCCTTGCCCCTACTTTGGCAATGCTGAGGATGGAACCCAGGGTCTTGTACATGCTAGGTAAGCACTCTAGCACTGAGCTACATCCTCACTCCTTGGTTATTTGAGATAGGGCCTCAATATGTAGCCCAGACTGGCCTTACTCCTCAATCCTCCTGCCTCCACCAATCGAGTGCTGGGACTACAGATATGTACTACTACACCCTGCTCTAAGGAAATCTTCATCTGATGATTTGAAGAGGAAAATTTAAAGAGAGATGATAGTTAATTCCCATTTTTCAGATTAACTCTTAGACCTAGATTTTGGGGGAAATTTAAGGAAAACTGTACAATTCAGATTCAAAATAAGAGAAAACAATGTCTCTAGCAAAAACATACATGGAAAAAAGACAACCTCTTAAACAAATAGTTGCTGGGGAAACTGGTTATCTACATGCAGAAGATGGAAACTAGACCCGTCATCTCTCACCCTGTACAAAAATCAACTCCAAATGAATCAAAGCTAATCAGAGCTCTTAATGTAAGTCCTGAAACTTTGAAGCTACTACAGGAAAACACTAGAAGATACATGCAATGGCCATTATTTTCTGAATAGGACTCTAATTGCCCAGGAAATAAGAGCAAGAATAAGCAAATGGGACTACATCAAACAAAAAAGCTGCACAGCAAAGGAAACAATTACTAGAATCAAAAGACATCACACAGATTGGAAGAAAATCTTCAACAATTATTAAATAGATAATGGATTATATCCAGAATATACAAAGAACTAAAAAAAAAAAAAAAAGCAAAAGAACAAATAATCCAATTAATAAATGGGCAAATTAATTAAACATACGGTTCTCAGAAGAAGTACAAATGGCTGATAAATACATGAAGAAATAAATGTTTAACATCCTTTGCCAAAAAGGAAATACAGACCAAAATTACCCTGAGATTCCTTCTCATCCCATTCAGAATGGTTATTATCCAGCAAGCAAACAATAACAAAGGCTATCAGTGATTTTGGGTTGGGAGGAGGAACTCTCACACTCTGTTGGTGGGAAATGTGAACTAGTACAACCACTATGGAAATCAGGATGGAGGCCGTCAAGAAATGAAAAATAAACCAGGCACTGGTGGTTCACACTATAATCCTAGCTACTCAGGAGGCAGAGATCCTATCTCTGGGGTAAGATCCTGGGTTGAAGTCCCATACAGCAAAAATAAAAAGTTTCACTCCAAATAATACAGAAGACATAAAGTAACTATTATGAAAAGAGAAGCATATCTTACTCTGCACCTCCACTTCTCCTGCTGGGGATCAAACCCAGGGCCTCTCACAGCTTAGGCAAGCGCTCTGCCCCTGAGCCATACCCCTGGCCCTACTCTCCCTTTGTTGCAAGGTGCCTTTTTAGGAAACACCAACTTATCATCCACTTTGTACTAATTTCACTTAGGGTTTTGCTCCTTGGCCCATCTTTTGATCTTTCTCCTAGTGGTTGATGGGCTAGGGATGGCAGTTGCTCCTGCTCCCCCTCCTGCACTGCACCTACACTGCCCCAGCTCAGTGTTCCCTAAAACTAGTTCTGTGGATGTGCCTTAGAATCTGCAAGTACTAGATGAATAAAATGTTTCAATGTCATTTTATTTCAGAAAAAAATCTGATACTTGTGCTCTGGATAACTGCTTCATAATCAGGATGTGCTGCAGGACTTCAGAGCCCACATTTGGCTTTGAACTTGGAGGCTAATGAGAGACAGAGAGGCAGGCATGGAGTCCTGAGCACCTGAGCACCTCTGGGGAACGGAAGATTGCAGTCTTGTGAGAGTGAAAGGTGAACTGAGTATCTGCATCATACCACAGCACTCGCCAACTGAACTCCACAGTGTCTGCTCCTGGCAGGCCTTGGACCAGATCACAGGCCACACAGCACTTATTTTTCAGAAGACAGAAATGTTTTTTGTTGTCCTATGTAAATGGCAATTTGAGCCAGGTGCTGGCGGCTCATACCTGTAATCCTAGCTACTTGGGAGGCTGAGATCGGGAGGCCAGTCCTGGGCAAATAGTTCCGAGGCCCCATCTCCAAAATAACCAGAGGAAAATGGATTAGAGGAATGGCTCAAGTGATAGAGCTCCTGCTTTGCAAGTGCAAAGCCCTGAGTTCAAACCCCAGTCCCACCAAAAGAAAGAAAGTTAACTGGTTTGTTTTATATGTAAGTTTTTGTAAATGAATGAATTTATAGAGGGCTTATGTTTATACATTTTTAAATGAGATTATGTGGTGGTTAATCTTTAGCCTATTTATGCTTGGTTTATCCTGATTAATTTCTTTTTACCCTGGTAGGTGCCTGTTATTTCAATGAAAGCCTGAGGCATTCTGCAGAAAACAGAATCAGCTTCTGGGCTTTTGACTTCCAAAATAAACTCTGGGTAATTGTGAAAGCCTGACTTATCCTTTCAATTTTTTTGTTTGGAACTTTAAACTTTTAAAAAGTTGTAAACTTAAAAATTGTACAAAGAATACCTGAATACCCACTATCCAGATTTCTCTACCATCAGCACTTCACCCTCTTTGCCTTATTTCTGAACCATTTATATACATCATAGCCTGTTACCCCTAAATACTTCAGTATGTATTCTCTTACACAACCCCAGTATAGTCAACAACTCCACAGATTGGCTCTTAATGTCAACTTCAGGACCATGCAACTATCCTGTTCCTTAACAAAACCTCCCCAGATTTAGCATTCCTCAATGATTCTTGCCTGCTCCAATCTTTATTTCTTCCATTCTTTTATACATGTGTGTGTATTGGCAGTACTAGGGTTTGAACTCAGGGCCTCATGCTTGCTAGGCAGGTGCTCTTAGCACTTGAGCCAGTCTGCCAGCCCCATTCTTTCATTCTTGAGCAAGCTAGGCAATCACTCTGCCACTGAGCTATGTCTGTAGATGCTTGATCCAGTCTTTACATGATGGTGACAAAATGATGTTTTTCCAGCTCCAGCACTGACTTCCTATTTGCCACTTGCCTCCCAGCATTGTACTATAAACAAGAAATCTCCTTTATTCAATTATTATTTTTGGTGGTACTGGGGTTTGAGTTCAGGTACTCACACTTGCTAGAAAGACACTCTACCACTTAATGTCTTTCTTTTTTTTTTTTTTGGTACTGAGGTTTGAACTCAGGGCCACACCTTGAGCCTCTCCATGAGCCCTTTTTTGTGATGGGTTTTTTCAAGATAGGGTTTGTGAACTATTTGCCTGAGCTGGCTTTGAACCTCCTAACCTCTGCCTCCTGAGTAGCTAGGATTACAGGTGTAAGCCAAGCCACCTGTGTGCTGCCACCAGTGTGCAGCATTTTTTTTTGATGGTACTGGGATTTGAACCCAAGGCCACAGGTGCTCTTAGCCACTTGAGCCACTCTGCCAGCACAATTTCTATTTTTTGATGGCTTATAATTCATTTAATTATTTTGATTCTCAACTGGCTGGTTCCTCCCGAAGAAATTATGACATGACCTTTTGCAGTATGGTTTGGGCATTGTTTTTTGTTTATTTGTTTGTTGTTGTCTTGACAAAGGGTACTCTGTAGCCCAGGCTGATCTTAAACTTGTGATCCTCCTGCCTCAGCCTCCTGAGCGCAGGAATTACAGGGCTGTACCAGCAGCACTGAGGTTTTGAAAGATTCCCAGTCAATGCTGACTTGCCGGCAAGACAAACAACCTTTGCAATGTAAAATAGAGACCAAGAAAAGCAAGCAGAAAAAAAGCAGCTTAAAGCAAACAGAAACTAGGCACTGGTGGCTCACACCTGTAATCCTAGATACTCAAGAGGCAGAGATCAGGAGGATCACAGTTCAAAACCAGCCTGGGCAAATAGTTTGTAAGACCTATCTTGAAAAAACCCACCACAAAAAAGGGATGGTGGAGTGGCTCAAGGTATAGGCCCTGAGTTCAAATCCCAGTACTGCAAACAAAAAAAATTAAAAATGAATAAGCAAACAGAAAACAGAGGGAAAAAACCTTAAACTGAGTATGTGAGTGTGGCAGTTTGGCAGAATGAGATGGGCAAATCCTCTCCCCAGAAAACTCTTACTACAAGTATAAAGATGGAGAAAACTTAAAAAAAAAAAAAGACACTTAGGACTCTGAAAATTGACCAAAAACAAATGAGAATTTGCAAAGTGTTTGTTTATGAAAAGCTGTTGAACACAGCTGAGAAATGTGCATTTTTGCCTGGGGCTGTGCACACTGCAACTACCCACAGCAGGGTAGTTGTACCAAGACGAATTGGGCAGGCTATACAACCTATCAGCTCCACTGCCAAAGGGGGCTCACTGGACCTGGAACAAGTCATACTGAGATACTCCTACTCACCCACTAGAATGGATAATAGTAAAAGAGGCGACAGCAAATGTTACAATGATGTAGAAAAACTGGAACCCTGTGACATGGGAATGTAAAATGCAACAGCTACTTCGGAAAGCAATGTGGCAATTTCTTTTTTTATATATAGTGAAAATGGTAGCAAAGTTTATTAGGAAAGGAATATAGTTTCAATAGACTGAAAGTGGGTCATATGTAGAGTGAGAACAACCCAATTTGGCAGTTCCTTTACAAAGCTAAACCTAAATTTACAAGTCAGCAGTTCAACTACCAAGTGTTGTTATCCAAGAAAATTGAAAACATGTTCATAGCAGCATTAGCTATTATAGCCAAAAACTGTGAACAATCCAAATGTCTTTCAACTGATGAATGGATTAAATGTGGTATATCCATGTACTGGAATATTATTCAACTATAAAAAAGGGGTGCAGTGATGATACATGTTACAATACAAACTGCAAAAATATCCAAAAGAAGTCAGATACCACAAATGAGCACAGAGTGTATGATTCCTTCATTAAAAGGAAAATTCCTCTCCTGGCTATCAAATATAGAGCCCTGAGTCAAACCCCAATACTGACAAAAAAAAAAAAGGGAAAATTCCTTAGACCAATTAAATTTAGAAGAACTTATTTGAGCAAAACCTAGTAAAAAACATGATTTGGAAGTCAAGCAGCTCCCAGAACCAGAGTAGGTCCTGAGAATGCCAGCCAGCAATGTTATCTATAGGAAAACACAGTGAGACATGGAAAGCAGCTTAATCAATAGCTCAGTAACTATAATGAAACTATCAGTTTGGTCTGTTGGAACCAGGGCAGATTCTCAGTTCAGATCCATGGCCTCCTACAAAATATGATTTAATGTCATTCATATAAAATATCTAGAAAAGGGAATTTAAAGAGCAACAAACATTTCAGTAGCTGTCTGGGGAAGGCTGGAAGTTGATTGGTGGTAGATATAGTTTAAGTTTCGGTTGTGGTGACACAGTCTATAAATTTACTCAAAAATAATCAAGCTGGGTGCCGATGGTCACACCTGTAATCCTAGCTACTCAGGAGGCAGAGATCAGGAGGATCGAGGTTCAAAGCCAGCCTGGGCAAATACTTCGGGAGACCTTATCTTGAAAAAAAAAATCACAAAAAGGTGGAGTGGCTCAAGGTGTAGGCCCTGAGTTCAGCCCAGTATCTCACACACACACACACACACACACACACACACAAGTAATCAAATTGTTCTTTCCTATAATGGGCAAGCTTGATAGTTTGTAAATTATATCTCAATAAAGTTTTATGAAAAACTGTCATGCACAACTGTGTCGAACTAGGCACAGAAAAGTGGCTGAGGCTCAGAGGGTCCCTTGAGTCCAGGAATTTGGGACCAGCCCAGGCAACATAGCAAGACACCATTTCAAAAACAAAACAAAACCATGTGAATGTAAAATCGACAATTTTGGGTTTAGATTTTATTTATTCATTTAATCACTTATTTTTCCATGTCCATCGAGGCATTTTATTTGCCTGTGTGTTTTACATCCCTAGAAAAAGAATACAAAGTTCCAGTGTGTTTCATCTTGCCTTCTTCATGGTCCATGATTACAGCTGAGGTTGTCAGGACAATGAAACCAAACTGAAAGGTTGGGAACAGATTATTCTGCCACTTTCAAGGTCTCTGGGCTGATCACTCCACACTCATTTAACCTGCCTGTGAGGTTCATAGCCATTTCCCCAGCTCTGTGATCATCGGTGGTTTCACATTTGCCTGTGTAACTATGTTTCATCACCCTTCACAGTTGGAAACCAGACAATGACTTTGGAACATGGCCTAACAAGGACCTGGAGTTCGAAACTCTTTTTAGCATTGTGGGTGCTCCCAAGAGCTTCAGCCAGGACATTCAGGAAAGATGGTGGAAGGAGTTATGTATTTATTTTTTGCGGTACTGGGGCTTGAACTTAGAGCCTTCACTTTGAGTCACTCCCCCCTGCCCCTTTTTGTGGATTTTTTCGAGATAGGGTCTTGTGAACTTTTTGCCTGGGCTGGCTTCAAACAGTGATCCTCCTGATCTCTGCATCCTGAGTAGCTAAGATTACAGGTGTAAGCCACCAGCACTCAGTGGGGATGTGCAAGATTTCTAAAAAAAAATTTTATACAAACTGGGTCCCATGACTCACACCTGTAGTCCTAGCTACTCGGGAGGCAGAGATCAGGAAGCAAGAGGTTCAAGGCCACCCCAGGCAAAGAGTTAGTGTGGGTGTGTGCACCAGAAACATAAATATAGTGAAGCTTTGTCTCAACAGCAGTTTTATATCACAATAGCCAAAAATTGGAAACAGCTCAGGTGTTGGTTACCTGGTGAATGGATAAACTGTAGTAGAATCACACCATGATTAAAATAGAATGAAACTGCTGACTAAGGTTACAACGTAGATGAGACCACAGACCAACATGCTGATTGAAAGAAGCCAGACACATCCCCTGGGTTCAATCCCCAGTGTCACTCGCACACACTCTCGCGCGCACACACACACACACACACACACTCACTCACACATACACATACACACCCAAAAAAAAACCTGAAAGAAGTCAGACAGCCAACACTATACAGTAGCTCCTACCTCTTATCCATGGAGGATGCATTCCAAGACATTCCTCAGATGTCTGAAACCTAAGATAGCACTGAATCCTATGTATAATATGTATTTTTTTTGGTGGTACTGGGGTTTGAACTTAGGGTCTCACGATTGCTAAACAGGTTCTACCACTTGAGCCACTCCACCAGCCTCTACTATGTTTTATCCCACACATACATACGATATTTATGAATTAAGCAAAGTAAGACTAACAATAACTAATAAGAAAGTAGAATAATTATAACAATACACTGTAATAAAAGTTATTTGAAACTTACGAGTTTTTAGTTCTGGAATTTTCCACTCAATTTTTTTTGTTGTTAGTATTGGGGTTTGAACTCAGGGCTTCATGTTTGCTAGGCAGGCGGTTTACTACTTGAGCCATTCTACCAGTCCTGTTTTGTGTTGGGTATTTTCGAGATAGGGTCTCAGGAACTATTTGCCTCCTGAATAGCTAGGATTACAGGCATGAGCACCGGTGCCCATCTTTAAGAACATTCGTTAGCTGAGAAACCCCTATCTCCTCAGGTCCAGACCCAGGCTCAGCCACACTTGCATTTTCTTGCTGTTGGGGCTCCACAGTTCACCTGTGGAGGCACCCAGGCTCAAACCCTCAGGAACTTTGGTTCCTTTCCCAAGCCTCCTGAGTTCAATGGACCCTTCTTCAGCAACAACAGTTTTTGTATATGCCCTGCTGTTCTCTAGCCCTGCTTTTTTATCGGTTACACAGGGTGGCTTCCTAACTGGTCCCAGCTGCCTTCAGACCTCCCTGGAATAATATTAAAACAATACTTTCCTAAATCTTGAAATCATGACCAACATCTAAAATATCTTCCTCAAACTCCCTGGCTAGGCTTGCAAGGCCCAGTCCAATCCAATCTGGAGCTGACCTCCTATCATTTGCATTCCTTAACACCCTCTCCAGGCAACACACTCTTGTACCTCATGTCCCCAAACATAAGAGGCCCATTTTCCTGCCTTTGCATACACTGTTCCCTCATCTAAAGCCTTCCTCTAACTCTGAATCTATAGAAATGCTGCATATCAAATCCAGCCCACGTTTTACCTTTCTCTCTATCCGTTCTAGGTGGAATTCCTACTAAATTCAGTACCATCATCTTTTAGCACTCACTTTTGTTGGAGCAACTCTTTTGCTAATGTATGGTTCCCGTAACTACATTTTAAGCTCATTATTTGGAACATGTGTCTTCTAGATTTTTTTTTTTTTTTAAGAAGGGAAGGGGTGTCTTGTTATCTCACTCAGGCTGGTCTCAAATTTCCAGAGCTCAAGCAATCTTCCTGCCTCAGCCTCCTGAGTAGCTAGGACTAGAGACAGGACCACACCTGTCTTCAGAATTCTATTCTGCTTTGAATATTCACTCCCCTAGAAAAGTGGATATTCTATAAAGAAAAGCACAACTCTATCATGTAAATTTGGGGGCTGAGAGTTGCAGGTTACTAAATTCACTCAAAACATCAAACGCTGACTCCTCTTCTCCTTCTGGGTGGCAGGAAAGAACAGAGCTGGCTTTATTTAGGTACAGGCGATTCACCCACTGATTCTACTTCCCCTCCCCTAGCAGTCAAGGGTTTTGGTCTCCAAACAAATGGAGGAGACCAGGACTTCCAACGATCTAGTCCAACCCTGGGCTACTTCCATTTTCTGGGGTTTTCAGCATTATAGCAAGCGGAAAAAGATGTGCTAAAAACCGGTTTCCCATTGCACCATTCTTTCATCTCAACCCTGTCATCGGGTTGTTTAATCTTATTTCGGGGCATACATAAGTGGAAAGTTAAAATAATCTGATTACATTGTTCTAGACTGTGTTTTATGTTAGGTGGTTCCAGACTCCTGGGCCCAGAGCAATGACTCTGCAGGAACGGTGGCGCCTGCTTACAAAGCGCTGTCTGTGCAGTCCAGGCCGAGCACGGCAGCCCGGGTCGGGATCCGACTGAGACCCGTCGGGGCCCATACTTGCGCCAAAGGTAAACGGCTCTTTGTGATAGCCGACCCGGCCTCCCACCACTTCTGTCCGTGGCCATGCGCTTCTGCAGCGAAGGGCAGTAGATGCCGGCTCCAGACTCAGGGATCCGTGCGGTGGGAAACGCGCTTGAAGCGCAGGGCGGCGCGCCCACTAAGGCACCGGGGCAACTGGGCGCGAGAACGCCGACCGAGCCCACTCCGCCCCGCCCCGGGACGCGCGCGCCCGCCCGCCTGATTGCGGCCCTCCCTCTTATCTCCAGCCCAACCAACAGCCACTTCCTGCCTCACTGTCGACCAATCCTCACACTCCACGAAGAATAGCCCTAGGGGGCGTATGGGAAGATACGTAGAGCGATGGTCGCATCGACCAACCGAATCTCAGAGCATGCGCGGGGGGGCGGGACTTGGCACCGATCATAGCTACTCAGGAGCGAGGGGCGGTCTCAGGGCTGGGCTTCGTGCAGTGGGGCTCGCTCGCGCGGCGGCGATAGCCGAGGCCTCTTGGTTCTGCGGCACGTGACGGGCAGGCCGCCTCCGCCTCTGTCTTCACTGCAGCGCGGGGCCAGGTGTGCGGGTGGGAGAAGGCGCGGGCACCGCCGGTGGTCCCCGTGAGGCTCGAGGTGAGACGGGAGGCCTGCACGCGTCCTCGGGCCTGTGAGGACTCCCGGGGGCCTGCGAGCGCGGCGCCGCGGCCTGGGGGGTCGGGCGTGGTCGGGGTCTGAAGGGCCGGGCTGGTTTCGAGGGCGCTGGCCCAGGCGAACGTGCCGGCAGTGAGGAGAATGATCCGAACCCGGGCCGCTTGAATCTGGGGAGTCAGGCCCAGGCCGCGCCGCCAGGGTCGGGAGGCGTGGCAGGTGTCCTAGGCCCCCCGCCCCCCCTTGACCTCCGAGAAAGCCAATTTGTTTTATGGCCTTGGTTCCAAGGCTTTTTTAAAGCCTGTTGCTGGCTGCCCGGGCCACCTCGAGGGGCGCTGAGTAACCTGGTAAAAGGTCTGGAGTTGGGAGCGGGCCTAGTAGGTACCCCCTAGTAGTAGGGAAAGCTGAATTAGACCCAGAGATATTATATAGGATTAGCGTTACAGGTTCAGTATTTGAAAACTAAGCTCTCCAAGCGGAGACTGAATCCTAGCACCCTGGAGAGCAAGGAGAATGTACTGGAACGCGCAGTGCTTTCAAAACTTCAGGCGGAACCAAGTGCAGCCCTTACTTAGGTGTCGGGAGTGATCCAGTTGGAGATTCAGCAGACCTTAAACGCAGGAAAACCGAAAGCTCACCTAGCACACCTGGCTGATCAGTGGAGGAGAGAGGCCTACAGGTATGAAATGACTGGCCCAAGGTCACGCAGCTAGTTTAATGGTCACATTGGGATTGCAGTTGAGGACTAGGCAGTTTTTGATGTCTTGGTGAAGGTTAAGGCTCTGGTTCAAGCACTTCATCAGCCATTGTTGCTATGTGAACTTGGGTGGGCAGTTTTCCTACCTGGTTTTGCCCCAGTCCCCTGTAATACATTTAATAAACCTAATGGATTCGTGAGGATCAAATTAAGATCTGTAGTAAATGCTGGAGGAGTAAAAATTGCAGTAAATTATGATGGTCTGAATGCCTTGATCCACTACACTTACATCCAGCCTAGTCTTTGAGTTAGTTCACCAAGTGTATCCCAGGACCTAAAGTCACGTTTATGATGATGGGGAAAAGAAACGGCCTTGTGCATTAACTGCTCAGCGTGACACAAGTGATTGCTGGATGTGGGAAGTTAAACTGAGCTGAATATTAAACGCTTGAGAGGACAAAGGTGAACCGCAGTTAAGTCTCTTTGTCTCTAGTTTAGAAAATGGAAGGTTCTGCTTAATTTTTTAAATACTTGTTCTTGGAGTTTAGCAAGGATTTATTTCAGCAAAACAGGATAAAGTAAGGAGATATAGGAAAGGGAAGGAGAAACCTGCTTCATAGGCAGGAGATGGGAGTGATGGAGACTCAATTTAGTACAGCTTTTTAAGGGGAAGAATTGTATTTATCTTTACAATCCTTCTGTATCTTAATCTTCCAGGAGTGTTTGAGGGTCATGAGTAGAGTCAATTCCCTGTCATACATCTGCTATTATTAAACTTATAGCAGAAGAAAAGAACCGTTGTGTGGGAGTTCTCCTTTGTACCAGCCAGGGTGCACAAATAAGTGAGGTAACTGGATCAAGAGAAGGTTCCAGTGAACCCTGTATTGGAGTGAATGTCACACAACACCTTTCTGACCAATATGAAAATGGGTGTCAGCATTCCTCCTTCTCCACCTTGCTATCTTAACCGACAGTTCAGTTAGCTCATTATCTTCCAAGGGCCACAAAGCACAAACATTGACAGAAGTTGCTGCAGTTTTGACAATCATACTGTTGCATCCTTTTAGTTAGAGATCACTTTGCCTTTCAAGACAGCTTAGAGGGATGAAATGGCAGTTGATAAGCTAGATCCAGGTTTCTGACACTTGAATTCAGTGCCCAACATGGTAACTAGCTTATGTATCATTTTGGTTCTTGTGTCTTTAAAATGGGAATGAAAGTCTCCAGATGTCACGTTTAAGGAGTAACTGGAAGACATAGATAGCTGGTGAATATGAAACTACTTTGAAAAAGTGTAATGAACCATGAAAGTAGGATTGGAAGCTCATGATAACTCCTAGGCAATAATAAAAATGCCTAATAATAAAGTGCCTAATTGTAACCTGTGTTGCTTACTGGAAAACTTGACAGGAAAGTGCTGGCTGAATGCTTTGTTATGGCAACAAGTGTTAAGCTGAACTGTGAACAGTAAAAATTACTTAAGAATTTTTTTAAGGAGGGCATTCTAACCAATGTTCAATATAAGGCTGTTGGGAATTGGTACAATGAATTCCCCCTGTACAATGAATATATGATAATAAAAATGAAAGATTTTAAAGGAATGAATTTGGAGCTGTGTGTTGGTGGTTCATGCCTATAATCCTGGTTATTCATGAGGGAGAGATCAGGAGGATCGAGATTCAAAGCCAGCCCAAGCACATATTCTTGAGACCCTGTCTTGAAAATAAATACTCAACACAAGACAAGGCTGGTGGAGTTGCTCAAGTGGTAGAGCACCTGCCTAGCAAATGAGAGGCCCTGAATTTAGAAAATCTTCAGTGTTTTGAGTATTCGCGTCAAATAAGGTAGAATTATTGATACCAGATCTCAGTGTTTTGCTCAGGTGGTCTTGAACTGGGCTCAAGTAATCTTCCCACCTCAGCCTCTAGAGTAGCTGTGACTAACGGAGGGTGGCACCATGACCAAGTGTATGTATTTTTAAATGGTTGAGCATTTTCAGAAAGACCACTCTGAGTTTTGTGTATATTTCCCTCCTAAATGTTTTTGTTTTTTGAGTAGGTGCAAGTGGAAGCATTAAAATTGAACACAGTGTTAGCAGTGTCCTGCAACAGAAAAATCACTGCTAATGTTGAGCACATGCTACAGATGACACTGTCAGAAGCAGGTGACATGCGTTTTGCTTACATAAGACTCCTAAGAGGTACATATTGTTAATGTCATTTTTAGGGACAAACTGAGGCCCAGAGGTTAGTAATTCACCCCAGATGACAAATTAAGTAGCTGACCAAGGTTCATGACTTGAATTTCTGCTTATAAACATATCTTTAGGTATGACCTTGGGCAGATTATTTTCTCTTAGTTTTAATTTCCTTACATGTAAAGTGGGGTGATAAAATACCCTGGGGTTCTTGTGAGGATTATGAGTCTTAGCTAAGATGTCTAAAACCCCTAAGGCCTAAAATTTAAAGGGTATACTAGGTGACTGGATAGCCTACATGAAAGGAAGACTTCCTCATGTCAAAAAAAAAAAACAAATTACACACTACCTATTTTTAAAACTGCTTAATATTTTTAAAACAGCCAAGAGCATTAGGTCATTTTTCTGTTCCTCATTCTAAGACTCATAGATTAAACTTGAAATTTCTTAACTTATTTTTAAGAGATAAAGTCTCAAAGAAAAGCTCAGAACCAAATGGCTCACTAATGAATTCCATCAAATACTTAGGTAAGAACTAGCAACAATCCTTCACAAATGCTTAAAAAACAATAGGGTATAGGAAGGGGAGCGTTTTCTAGCTGATTATATGAAGCTAGAATTACCCTGATAGCTAGAGATTTTACAAGAAAAACATAGACTTGCTGAAAGTAGATGCAAAAATCTACAATAAAATGTTATCAAAGTGAATGCAGTAACAGACAGTACTGGGTAAAAGGAATTGTATACTATGATCTATACTTGGTCTTAGCCAAAAGGCAGAGAAGTGATAAACCATGATCAACTGGGATTTATCCCAGGAATACAAGGTTGGTTCAACATAGAAAAAAATGTATTTTACCACATGATTGTCTCAGTAGACAGAAAAGACACCCTTTCATGAGAAACATTCAACAAATTAGGAGTAGAAAGGAATTTCCCCAGTTTGATTCAGAGACAAACAAAATCTCATTACTTGAAAATATAAAAATGTCATTGAACTTTAAAATAGCATCAGACGGGGTGCTGGTGGCTCACGCCTGTAATCCTGGCTACTTAGAAGACAGAGATCAAGAGGATCACAGTTCAAAGCCAGCCTGGTAAATAATTCATGAGACCCTATCTCAAAAACTCCATCACAAAAAAAGGGCTTGGTGGAGTGGCTCAAGGCATAGGCCCTGAGTTCAAACAGTACCCCCCCAAAAAAAAAAAAAAAGCTTGAGCCCCTGTTTATTTTAAAGACTTTTTTTTCTGAGTGAACCTTTATTGTGGATAAAGTTTCTACCTTGGAGGCGATTTCTCACTTGGTAATTTTCTTTAGTAGTATTTACCCATTTCTGTAGTTGACCTAAATAGTTGTCTGGATTTGCTAAAATTTTATGGAGTATGTTTGCTGTTAAAATTAGGATATTTAGCCAGATATGGTAGTGTATATCTGTACTCCTAGCTCTCTGGAGGCTGAGGTAGAAGGGGCATGAGTTCCAAGCCATCTGGGTTACATAACAACAAAAATAGGAGAAATAGGATATTTAGGGATGGGGTGCTGCAGAGGCTTGTTTAAGGCCTTGAGTTTAATCCCCAGCACCACAAGAAAAGAGGGATAGTTGCATTCACTGGAAGTCTTGTGTACATTATTAAGTGTGAGTATCCCATAAAATAATATGGGATATCTTTTTAATTTAGGAGAATTCATAAAGAAAAGTTGTTGGTAATGGAGCAGAAAAAAAATAATAGATCTATATGGAAGTTTCTATATCCTGTACACCATTGGAGAGAAGAGTTAAGAGATCATAAGATATAGTTGGAGGAAAGTAAGTTTTTCTTGTGTAAAATTGTCCAGGTTGTTATATAAAATCATTAAGGCGTAGTATATCTTTTGGTTAAATATGAGAATTGAAAATTTACTGACCTGGACTGGGTGTGTAATATAGTGGTAGGGTACTTGCTTAGCATGTGCTAGTCCCTGGGTTCTGTCTGAGTGCCACAAAAGTACTCACTTGGTTGTATGAATTGTGTTTCAAAGCACAAAACAAAACATTTGAGTAGCTTTTTGTATTTTCATAGCAAACTGTTGATTCGGTAGCACATCTATAAAATAGAGGATGGGGAGTGCTTTTGGAAGTTAAATAAGCCAAGCAAGGATACACAGGGGCAGGAGAAACTGGGACCTCATTTCCTTTGACTTAACAGGTCATTCCACTCTATTTGGTATGCTGCTTCCTGGATAAAGAATTAATCTTCTGAATCATCAGCTTTAAAATAAGAAATTTTAAGGGCTGGGAATGTAGCTTATGGTGGATCACTTGCCTCGTATGCATTAAGCTCCGGTTTTGATCCCCAGCACTGTAAATATATATCTATATATGGAAATAAAATAGGAAGCTCTCATTTCTAGAATTCAAAATAATTCACCCTTGTAAAAGTTGACTGGATCAAAATATTAAATGTGAGTGGAGTCAGGTGCCTGTTGATTATGCTTTGTTATCCTGGCTACTTGGGAGTCTGAGATCAGGAGGATCAGGGTTTGAGGCCAGCCTGGGGAAATAGTTCTGGAGGCCCCATCTCCAAATTAACCAGAGTAAAATGGACTGGAGGCGTGGATCAAGAGGTAGACTGCCTGCTTTGCAAACATGAAGCTCTGAATTCAAACCCCAGTCCCACAAAAAAAAAAAAGGGGGGGGGGTTAGGTATTCTTAAAGATTCCTTATGATCCTGAGAATTCAAGAGCTGGGTCTTTTTGCTCTGTATTTGCTAAGTTGGGAAGCAAATCAGAAATCTGTATGCTATAAATATTCGCTATTTTGGCTTTGTATACATTTGTTCTTTTTATTATCTGTTATTGCAGGTAGATAACTATTTAATTATCAAAAACAAACTCCCCTTTTATGTGGTGCTGGAGATTGAACCTAAGGCTTTTGCACGTTAGGCAAATAAATACTCTAGCACTGAGCAACACGCCTAGCCCCCAGACCCTTCCTTTTTTTTTCCTCTTTTTTTTTTTTTGCAGCATTGGGGGGTTGAACTCAGAGCCTTCACCTTGAGCCATTCCATCAGCGCTTTTTGTGTTAGGTATTTTCGAGATAGGGTCTGGCTTCAAACCTCGATCATTCTGATCTCTGCTTCTCTGTAGTTAGTATTACAGGTGTGAGCCACTGCCACCCAGCCCAAAGCCTTAATTGAGAAACTTCATGAAGCTCACATTTCTGTCAGCTCACTTTTTTGAGTCTTGCTTTAGAGGATGAGGTCAGTTTGAAACTGATTTCTAGATAAGTTGGATTAAATCTAAAGAACCAATTGTACTGATCTATTAATAGGTTAAAAAAAAAACTTTAAATTTTGAATTACAGACCTGGAAGAAGGGGCAAAAATACGCTGGGCATGGTGGTACACACCTGTAATCCGAGCATTTGGAAGTAGGAGAATCTCAAGTTTGAGGCCATACTGGGCTACAGAGCAAGACCCTGACTCCAAAAACAAACCCAAGGGCTTGGGTTATAGCTCACTGGTAGAGTGCTTGGCTAGCATGCACAAAGCCCTAGGTTCATTCCTCAGCACTACAGGAAAAAAAAGGAAAAAGGATAAAAAAAAAAAAGTGGCAAAAATAGTATGGAGGGGTTTCTTATACCCACCACCTAACTTTCCCTAGTGGTAATTTAACTGTAACATGAAAATCAGGGACTTAAATTTGTACAATCTGTAGAAGTATTACCATTAATTTTAAGTAGAATTAACTAATATGTACATTTTTGCAAGGTAGGTAGATTTAAAAAAACAGGTTATAATGTGAGTTTATTTTGATATTACCAACCAAAATTACCCCTAAAACCGTGATTAGTAGAACTAATACTACAATTTATTCATAAACTTTGACGTAAGCATGAAGTCATTCAAATCACCTTCAACCTATTTAAAGATATTTTTATGTTTCTCTACTTTATGGCCATTCAGTATAGGTAGGGCTCCTGAAGACCAGGTGATACCTAGTTGATACCGGAGGAATTAGTCTATCAGCAAACCTTCATTTAGTGTCAGCTGTCTGACTCTGCTGGGCACTAGATGCCTTTTCCCCTTCAAATCCTTTGTAACACAAAATTCCTTCATTCTGATCATGTGACTGCTGGGAAATTAATCTTGGGCTTGACCATTCAGCTTTTATCTTTTTCTTTTTTTTTTCAGCTTTTATCAAAAGCCCAGTTGAGCCAGGCGCTGGTGGCTCATGCCTGTAATCCTAGCTATGCAGGACACGGAGATCCAGGAGGATTGTGGTTCAAAGTCAGCCCTGAGCAAATAGTTTGTGAGACCCTATCTGGAAAATAACCATACTATACAGGGCTGATGGAGTGGCTCAAGTGGTAGAGCATCTGCCTACCAAGCGTGAGGCCCTGAGTTCAAACCCTAGTACTGCCAAAAGCCCAGTTGAGAGATTATTTGAAGGATGTGTAGTCTGTTCGTGTCTTCTAGGTTCTGTGTTTACGTTCTGGAATGTAAATCAGAATTTGGGCCATATAGTGTTGGCCCCCATAATACTGCTTTGCTTACATTAAGGGATAAGGCAAAGCCACATAAAACTCATGTTTGCATGTAACTTAATGCTACTGAGAAAAGGTGTTCACTTCAGTAGACTGAGATATTAAAGATTTTCAAGTTTTTAAAAAAAATTTTATTAGGATACGGGGGAGGGGGGCAGGATTCATAGTGACAATTCTGATTAGGCTTATAATGTACATTAGTTACGTTATAACTAATAATAAGTTGAGGTGGAGTTCTCTCCCCCTGAACGCACTCAGGTTTCTGATTTTGATTTTCAATTGCTGGCTTTTCTAAATGTAGTAATTTGTATTTTCATATGACAAATTTTAGATAGACGCGCTATGAAGCAATTGTGTAGCACTTGTAGCCCAGTAATGAGTTATACCCAGCATTTGCGTCTTAACCCAGAGGGACTGTGCTGTAGAGTTTGAAGTAACGGACTTACAATGGCAAAATTGTATGCATGCTTTCAAGAGAGGAAGGGTGGCTCCTAAAAGAAGACTGGTAAATGGGGTTGGGGATGTGTGTAGCTCACTGGTAGAATGCTTCCTAGTGTGCACAGGCCTTTGGTTTCCATCCCCAGCACTGCAAGAAAAGAAAACCAGTAAATGAAATGCTTCAAGTTAGAAAGTGGTGGCTTTTATAGCTTTAAGGAAAGCTATAAAAATGTAATTCAGGGATGCAAGGAACCTAGCTTTAGCACAAGCTGTGAAGTAGAAGAGAATTGTAGGAATTATAGGAAATGTGTTATTTATATACATATATACTTCGCCATGTATACACCTTGAGCCACTCCTGCAGCCCTATTTTGTGTTGAGTATTTTTGAGATAGGGTCTTGAGAGCTATTTGTCCCAGCTAGCCTCAAACCTCAATCCTTCTGATCTCTGCATCCTGAGCAGCTAGGATTATAGGCGTGCACCACCAGCACCTGGCTTGCTGTTTGTTTTTTATTTATTTAGAAGTTGACCTCAAGATTTTATTTTCTTCATAAAAAACCAAAAGCTGGAGCTTAGAATTTGATCACTTGCCCATTTCTCTTATCTCCTCCCAGTTCAAAATGCTTGCATCTCTTAATAGCCAGCATTCTTTAAATCTGTAGTTGGGCTCAACACACTGAAGCCTCAGTACAAAAAAATTGGCTTGGTCTGCCTACTATAGCCACTCTGCTTCATGTCATAACGCCATTTTCCCTGGGTATACTGAGAATCCTTGCCGTTGTACTGTGCCACTTGGTGAGGTTGGTGTTTGCCACACTTTTTTACAGAAAGTCCAGTGGGTTTTAGGAACATTAACCATGATTATGGGAGGGCTATTAGCACCTACTGTTTGTTTTGTAAAAGTATTGTTGCTTTGTTCTTGAGCTTCTTGTTACATATTTCTTTTTGATAGTCTTGGAAATTGTGGGTGACAACAGAAAATTACACTGCTTAGGAGTCTGTAAATGTAAAGATAAATTAGGATTTATGATGGGAGAAAACTTGTGTAATCCTCGTGGCATTAGAACATGTAAAAAATCAGCCAGGTGTGGCCGTCCAAGCCTGTAGTCCCAGCACTTGGGAGTAATCCCAGCAGGAGGATCACAAATCCAAGGCCAGTGTCGGCAACCTAGCAAGACCCTATCTTAAAATGTGTGTGTGTGTGAGATCATTTTGTGTCTTTCAGGCAAAAATAATATACAAATAGCAAGAAAACTATGCTGTTTTGCTTCTGGTCCAGATTCTGCTGTTGACTGTGATTTTTGGAAAGTTGCTCCCTGGACTTAAATTTTTCCTCATAAAGGAGATTTACTCTAGATTTCTAGGACATATTTTAACTCCAGAATTACTTTGGGGACATTGACAGAACTTCTTTTTGTATAAGCTTTATTTTTTAAGAAAAATTAAAAGTTTATATGCCCCAGACTCAGTTTCTCTTACTATTAGCAACTTACATTATTATGATACTTTTGTTATAATTAATGAACCAATATTGATACCAGTTGATAATATAACTAAAGTATGTGCTTAATGCAGAGTTCCTCTGTTTTTATTTCACTGTCGTTTTCTGTTACAGGATAACACGGTACATTTAGTTGTCATGGCTTCTCTTGGCATGACAGTTTTCCTTGTTCTTGATGATCTTGACTTTTTTGGGGGGGAGGTGGGAGATGGATAAATAGCCCCAACGGGTCAGGGTCCTTCTGCCTCAGCCTCCAGAGTGCTGGAAGTATAGGTGTGCACCATGCCAGGCTTATTAATTGAAATGGGATCTCCTTTTTTGCTCAGGCTAGCTTCCAACTAAGATCCTCCTGATCTCTGCCTCCTGAGTAGCTGGGAATTATAGCCATCATGCCTAACCTGAAAAGTGTAATTCTGGGAATTGTTATTCACTTAAAATGATTATGAAATATATAAGAAATTTGGAGTTCATCATTAGAATAAGATGATTGCCATTTTCCTAGAAAATTTGTCAAAATTACAGCCACTGTGGCAGTGAGTGGGAACTATTTTATGTTTTGGGGAGAGATCTTTTCAGTTTCTTTTCCTTTTTGTTTTAGATTTTGCTTGAAAAATGAAAGTTCTCTATTATAAATAAGAGACAAAAAATTAAGTTCTGTTTCTACCCTCTTTTTTATTTCCTTCTCCTTTTTCTTGTTCTTTTAAAAATATCTTTGGGGCTTGAACTCAGGGTATACACCTTGAGCCACTGCACTAGCCCTTTTTGTGAAGGGTATTTTCAAGACAGGGTCTTGAACTATTTGCTGAGATTCTCCTGATCTCTGCCTCTTGAGTAGTAGAATTATAGGTGTGAGCCACTGGTGCCCAGCTAAAAAATCTTTTTAAATTGTGACTAAAATTTTTCTTTTTAAACCGTTTTTAAATGTACAGTTCTGTAGTGTTAAGCATATTTAGCTATTGTGAAATAGATCTTCAGGACCTTTTCATCTTGCAGAATCAAAACTGTACCATTAAACAACTCTCCTTTTCTCCTTCTCCCTAGCCCCATTATTCACAATTTTACTTTGTGTATCCATATATTTGACTACTTTAGATACCTTGTGGCTGATGTGCTGCACACCTGTAATCTCAGCACTTGGGAGAAGGAGGCAGAAGGATGGAGAATGAGAAACCAGCCTGAGCCACATAGCGAGATCAAGACCCTGTCTCAACCAAAAATTAAATAAAAGTGAGCACAGTGTCTCACGCCTGTAGTCCTAGCTACTTTGGAGGTGGAGATTGCAGTTCAAGGCCATAAGTTCACAAGACCCCCATCTCAATCAGTGAAAAAGCTGAGCAAAGTGGCTTGTGCCTGTCATCCCAGTTACATGGGAATCATAAATAGGATTATAGGAAGATTGTGTTCCAGGCTGGCCTGGGCATAAACAGGGAGACTGTTCCAAAAAAAAGAAAAACTAAAGCAAGCACAAGGCCCTGAGTTCAAACTCTTGTACTGCTAAATAAAATAAGGAAAAAAGTTTAGTCATGCAGTTTTTGTCCTTTTGTAACTGATTTTTATTTGCTTAGTCTGATGTCTTCAAGGTTCATCCCCATACTATCATGTGACAGGATATTCTTTTAAGGTTGAACAGTATTCCATTGTAAGTATATGCCACATTTTGTTTATCCATCCATCCGTTGATGGACATTTGGGTTGCTTCCATTTCTTAGTTATCATGCTTCTTTGAACATGGCTGTGAAAAAATATCTCTGAGATCCGGCTTTCAATTATTTTGGCTGCACACCCAGAAATGGGCTTGCTGGATCATAAGGTAACTGCTTTTCTATAGCAATTGTACCATTTTATAATCCCATCCACAGTACACAAGGGTCCAACTTCTTCACATTCCTGTAAGCATTTGACTGTTGTATGTATGTTATTCCTGGATTATATTTTTATCAAAAATGTAATTTTTTAAAAGTTTTTCAGACTTTACCTGGTGTGGTGGCACAAACATGCAGTCCCATACTTGGGAGGCTGAGGCAGTGATAATGAGTTCCAGACCAGACTGGACTACATAGTGAGACCTTGTCTCAAAAACATGACCTGGGGGATGTACCTTAAAAGGTAGAGCACCTGCCTAGCAAGCATGAGGTGCTATGTTCCCAGTACCACCAAAAAATAAAATTGTTTTTTTTTCAAACTGGGGATCAGACTCACTGCCTTGGTTATGCTATGAAGGCACTCTACCACTGAGCTACATTTCCAGCCTCTGTGTTCTTATCTTTGTCATAATGATTTTTAGCTGAACCCATGGGCTCATGCTGAGTTTAGAGCATGGGAAGCAATCAGCCAGGGAAAAAGCAGACTGGTGAGCAAAAGTAATTGTGGCTGTTGGAGAAAGGCAAGAATTCACAGTTTGTCATAAAGGGAAAATTGAGAGGAAAAAAACAATACTGTGTGCGTTGTAGGCTTTTTGTTCCTTTTTTTTTTTTTTCTTTTTCTTTTCAGTGGCATGTTAAGGGAGCAGCAGGGGAAAAAGAATAATGAACTTTAGTGTGCATAAGGGAGCTGAGAAATGTCTTAAGGTGAGTGGAGGATTCTTGGGAGAACACCATGCAGAACAACCCAAAGGAGTAGCTCTGATTGCTAGCTAGAAAATGTTAGATTTTTGCAAACACGGACTCCAGTGAAAGAGTTTTGGAGTAACGAGTCTGTCATCTGGGTGTGGGATTACTGAGTTCAAAGAGGAACCAATGAAGCCACAGTAATAACAGGATGCCAGTAAGTTATCCTGATGTTGGTAATGGAGGAGGAAAGATAGTTGTTTGAGTGTCTTCGTGGAAAGAGGAAATAAGAAAAAAGGGTATTGTGTCTGTATCAAGTATGCGTAAGTGCATGTGCATGCTTGGTCTTTTAATTGTACATATTCTACTTGTTTCTTGCCCAACCTCTTGGCTCTGACTTCTTGGGCTCCCAAACAGAATCCACCTACTGCCAAATTTTCTGCATTCACATGGCTCAGTTTTTTATTTCTTTACATCTGTGCTCCTTGGAAAGAGGGCCCACCTACTAAAACTCAAGGAACTTAATTGCTTAGAAGATGGTCTTTGGCTTAATATGTTTATTGTGTGATCCTAAAATACCAAGTTGAAAACGTGTCTAACACTTGATCTTTGAACAACAGCGGTAGTATCCGTATATGTTTTTAATGGGAAGTGAGTTATTGCCTCTGTTATTTCAATGTTTTAGTGAGTACTCATTGTAAATTAGTATGCGAAAGGTCTTTTAAGTCCATTGTGAAACAATTTACAAATGCAAGCGGTTAGTTGGCAATGTATGAGTACAATGTTTTGAAACATACAATGTAGGAGCACAACGGCAATGTTTGAGTATTGTTTTGAAATTTTCTTGAATTTTTTTTTTTTTTTTTTTTTTTTGAGGTATTGGAGTTTGAATTCAGGGCATCACGTTTGCTAGGCAGGTGCTTTATCACTTGATAAAAGTTTTTGCTCTGGTTATTTTGGAGATAGTGTCTCATGTTTTGCTTAGGCAGGCATGGACCTTGTTCCTCCTGTTTTATGCTTTACAACCTTGGTGGGGTGAGGTGCCTGTGCCCAGCTTTTTCATTAGTTGAGATGGGATCTCACAAACTCCTTCCCTAGCCTTCCCCCCAACCAGGATCCTCCCCATCTCAGCCTCCCAAGTAACTAGGATTACAGGTGTGAGCCACCATACCAAGCTTGAAATTGCATCTTTTAACTATCTGGTTTTAGGAAAACCCCTTAATTTCTCTGGATTCACTTTCCTTATCTATAGGATGAAGTAAAGTAAAGTTTAGTTCTTTGATTTGAAAGCCTTAGTTTTGTTTTGTTTTTTTTGTTTTTTATAGCACTGGAGTTTGAACTCAGGGCCTCACACTTGCTAGGCAGGTGCTCTTTACCACTTAAGCCACTTCGCCAGGCCTGTTTTGTGTTACATATTTTTGAGATAGGGTCTTGGGAATTAATTACCTGGGACTGGCTGCAAACCATGATCCTCCTGATCTCTGCCTCCCAAGTAGCTAGGATTATAGGAGTGAGCCACTGGTGCCCAGCTGAAAGCTTTAGTTTTAAAAAAGGAAAGTGGGAGAGGTTAGTGGTCTTTATGAAATTTTTAGAATAGGAGCCAGCACATTTTACTTATTTTATTCTTTTTATATGTAGATCATGGAAGGGAAGTGGTTACTGTGTATGTTACTTGCCCTTGGAACTGCCATCATTCAGGCTCATGAGGGACATGATGATGATATGATTGATATTGAGGATGATCTCGATGATGTCATTGAAGAGGTAGAAGATTCGAAATCAAAACCAGATACCAGCACTCCCCCATCTCCAAAGGTTTGAAGTGCTTTTTGAATCTATTCTTTTTACCTCTTGGTAAAATAATTATGAAGATAGAGGTTGGGGGTGTAGTTCAGTGGTAGAGTGCTTGGCTGGCATGTGTAAGGCTCTGAGTTTGATCCCCAGCACTAAGAATATTTTCAAAAATAACAAATACAAGGACGAACTGGATCCTTTTCAAAGGAAAAGAAGTTAACTAAAATTGTTACTGATCTTTCTGGCAGCCTTTGTTATATATTGCCAAAGATCTGTATGGATTGAATTCAAGGGCCTGTTATGAGAGTTTTGTGACAGTTGGCAAGCCAAGAAAATAAGTTCTAAGAAAAGAATTTGCTGAAAAAGTTTTTTGAGACGTGGTCTCACTATGTAGTCCCAGGATGGCCTGGAACTTGTGACTATCCTGTCTCAGCATCCTCAGTGCTAGGATTTGCAGACATGAGCTACTATGCCCAGCTAAAATTTCAGTTCTTAATTCACTTTTATGTTTTTAACATAGGTTACCTACAAAGCTCCAGTTCCAACAGGAGAAGTTTATTTTGCAGATTCATTTGACAGAGGATCTCTGTCAGGGTAAGTATTTTTCTATGGAGAAAACTATTATAGGTGAACATCATGTAAATAAGATAGATCCCTTTTGGATGTCACTTTATCTAGTGACATTCTAGCCTTTGTATCTCCATTGTTCACCCTCTACCCTAAATTTTGTTTGGTAAAGCTTTTTCTCTTGAGTCTTAAAAGAATAATCTCAGTTTTGGTACTTTTTCTTACTGTTTGTGAGTTGAATATGATGTTTTATCATTAATTGTGTGACAGACTTAAATGTTGAAAGCAAAGTGGTTAAGTAGGGTAAGGAGCAGAATAGGTGCTGCTTTTATGAGTGTTTACATTGTTTCTCTTCACAGATCAACTGTTATTTGAATCTTAATTTTCGGGTTTGTCTTAACTACAGGTGGATTTTATCCAAAGCCAAGAAAGATGACACTGATGATGAAATTGCCAAATATGATGGTAAGAATTCCATTTGGTTTAGATATAATATCAGATTAAGGAGACGTGTTGTCTCCATGGCATCTTTTAAGGCTTGTTTATATGTTTTGTTTCTTTGTTTTGGTGGTATTGGGATTTGAACTCAGGACCTCATGCTTATGAGGCTTGGGCTCTACTGCTTGACCTGTTCCATCAGCCCTTAAGGCTTGTTTAAAAGAAGCTATGATTAAAGATTTTTTCCTTGAGAACTGTTGTGCCATCTTTTTTGTGTTCCCTTATGTGATAGGATTAGACCTATTTAATCACCTGTGCTGCTGTATGTTAGTTCTTTTCTAGGCATTGATGTAATGAGTATGCTACAGTTTATTTTTAAAAACTATCCTATTTAGCAAATATGTGTGCTTCATATTAATAGCCCAACTCTCAATAGATCAAAGGAATATGTTAAAAATTCCTTGGTTGGTTATGTTTAAAAGACCTCCAGAAGGTGTAGTTAAAGGGTAGAAAGCTCTTTTGTGTTGTCTTGTAGGAAAGTGGGAGGTAGATGAAATGAAGGAAACAAAGCTTCCCGGCGATAAAGGACTCGTACTGATGTCTCGGGCCAAGCATCACGCCATCTCCGCTAAACTGAACAAGCCCTTCCTATTTGATACCAAGCCCCTCATTGTTCAGTAAGTGAAATGCTTGTTTGATAAAAGCTTCCTAGCAGGGTAATAACAGAAAACATTATAAAGCTATTACTCTATGTAAAAAAAAAAAGAGAGAGATTATATAAATTACATTAGAATTTGGATGTGAATTTAAACATCGTGATATTAATTTTTTGTTTTTTTTTTTTAACTGCTCAACATTATTTTGGAGCACATTGGCTATTCATCCTTCTCATAGTAAATGAACATCTGGATTTTGCAAGAAATATTTACTGGGAATCTGAATTAAGGTTTAATTTTGTTTTACTTAAATATTTTTGTGGGATTGTGTAGCCATGCAAAAGAATAGAAGATGGAGTCTTTCTTAAAGATAAGCATATGACCTATGACAAAATTTAACGACCAGCATGGGGGAAAGAAATAACAAGATTTGCTCTTTCAAAATGTCATGTAGTTTTTTTGCTTTTCTTTCTGAAATTAGGTATGAGGTTAATTTCCAAAATGGAATAGAATGTGGTGGTGCCTATGTGAAACTGCTTTCCAAAACACCAGAACTCAACCTGGTAGGTACTTCTGTTTGTTGATGTAGCTAGCCACACACAAATTATTTACGAGTCTTAGGGCTTGGAATGTAGCTCAGTGGCCCAATGCATGCCTAGCATGTGAATGAGAGATGAGAGAGAGAGAGAGAGAAACAAAAGAAGGTTTTGTAAGACCTATGAAAATAAAAGTCTACTCCACTGCTGTTAACCTTTTGGAGGGTTGAAAATACTGACTTTGCCACTACAGTGCTTTTTACTTAAAATACAACTTTTCAAACAATTACCAACTGTATGTGATCTCTAGTTACTGACCTATTTTTTGGTTTTAGCAAGTTTGTTTTATGAAAGATCCGGTAACTAAATATATGTATTACTTTGTTTTTCTAAACCACATAAATACAGTATTTTAAATTTTCTGATGATTGCTTATTCCTTTTCAAACAAACCCTATGAAGGAATCAGCTTTTCTTTAACTGTGACTAATTTGTTTGGAGGTTTATAAGAGGAAGTGTCATACACTTTTGAAAGGTTAATTTTGAACTCTTTGACTTGAGTTACCTAAAATAATCCATCTTTGTTTTAAAGGATCAGTTCCACGACAAGACCCCATATACAATTATGTTTGGTCCAGATAAATGTGGAGAAGACTATAAATTGCACTTCATCTTCCGCCACAAAAACCCCAAGACGGGTGTATATGAAGAAAAGCACGCTAAGAGGCCAGATGCAGATCTGAAGACTTATTTTACTGATAAGAAAACACATCTTTACACATTAAGTAAGAAAAAACAGTAGTTTGGGTATTTTAAGGTTTTACGGGTTGTCATATGTTTAATGTAGAGATTGTATACCTGGAGATTAAGAACAGTCTTTGAGAGCTGCGGGCATGGCTCAAGCGGTAGAAACCTGCCTAATAAGTATGTAGTCCTGAGTTTAAACCCTGGTACTGTCAATAAACAAACAAAAAATCCAGAAATGAACTAAAAAAAAAAAAAAACTGTTGACTGGTGCTTTTGTGTCAAATCAGTTTATGTAGGTTTTTGATTTCTTTAGTGTCCATAAATGATGTCTTGGTGTTTTTTTGTTTTTTGCTTTGTCTTTTATTTCTGTTTGTGAGATGGGATCTCACCATATAACCCAGGATGACCTTGAGCTCTTTGATTTTCCTGCTTCAGCCTCCCAACTACTAAGATGCATCAACTCACATGACTAGTTCTTTGTTGTTTAATTTCTTTTGTGCGTGTTTGATTTTGTTGTTGTTGCCTCTGCTTCTCAAGTGCTAGAAGTTGTACACCTTCATACCTAACTTGTGTTACAAATTTTACCTGTCTGGCTAGGGATGTAGTTCAGCACATTTGCCTAACATGTACAATGCCCTGGGTTTAATCCCCAGCACAATTTTAAACCATCCTTTGTTCTGATTCCTATAAACCTGAGGAAATGACATTTACATTTTACAAATAAAAATCTGTGGGTTATCTTGTCCTATGCCCCCAAACCAGGCATTATTGATTCTAGTGCCTGAGCTCTTTGCTTGATGCTTCCACAGTGGTGCTTTCTGTTAGAAGTTGTGACATAGTGATGAAGGGAGTTTGGAAATGAGTGGTTAATTAACTGCTTTTAATTGTATTTTTTTCAGTTTTGAATCCAGATAATAGTTTTGAAATACTAGTTGACCAATCTGTTGTGAACAGTGGAAATCTACTAAATGACATGACCCCTGCTGTAAATCCATCACGTGAAATTGAGGACCCAGAAGACCGGAAGCCTGAAGACTGGGATGAAAGACCCAAAATACCAGATCCAGATGCTGTCAAGCCAGATGACTGGTGAGACTTGGGGACTTACCTTTGAGTATAAGGGAGTATCTTCCACATGGCTTAAGCATCCAAATGCTGATTGAATGAGATCTGATCATTTAAATGTTCTGTGATGCAAACTGGGAGAGATGGTTCATGTCTCAGGCTGAGGCAGGAGGAACAAGAGTTTACCCCAGCCTAGCGGGCCTGTCTTGAAAGAAAGGAGTTGAGCACTGGTGGCTTACACCTGTAATCCTAGCTACTCAGGAGGCAGAGATCAGGACAATCACTGTTCAAAGCCATCCTGGGCAAATAGTTCGTGAGACCCTATCTTGAAAAAACCCATCACAAAAAAAGGGCTGGTGGAGTAGTGTAGGCCTCAGTTCAAACCCCAGTACTGTTTAAAAAAAAAAGAAAAAGAAAAATCTATGATGCCATCAATCTGCAGGAGAAAATTAGATTACTATAGCTGAAAAGGGGCCAATAGTGATAATCTAGATTGTCACACAGGATCTTATAAACCATAAAATGCAAAATCAGTGATATAGTTTGTCTTTTGTGATACAGTTAGTTGGTGACATTCTTTTGTCCCAGCCATTCAAGTGCTCTTTGTTGTTGTTTTGGTTGTTACTCCTTTTTTTGGTGCTAGGGATTGAACTCAAGGCTTTATGCATGCTAAGCATGTGTTCAGCCACTGAGCTACACCCTCAGCCCCTCCACTGTGTCTGAATTCACATTTAAAGCTAAAGCCTTCAAATGTTAAATTTTAATTTGGAAAAAAATGTTTTACCTAATCAATATTCTATGATCTCTGCTGTGTGGGGGATGGGATAATACAGAGCTCCAAGAACACTGTTTCAATACACAGAGTTCCCAGTCCAGTTGTGACACAGGTAAGTACCATTAGTTTGTAGAGTGGTAAATAGGCTAGGAGAAGATCACCAGTGTACCAGGCATGGTTGCTTAGGGTAAAGCAAATTGAGATCTGAAAGCTCGGTGGGATTTAACTAAGTGGTAGAGATGGAAAAAGCATTCCTAGTTGAAGAAGAACATGTGCTGAAGTAGAGCAGCTCATGCATGCATGAGTTTAACATGGATGAGAGAAATAAACTATTACATTGTCTTTTGTGTAGGGTGAAAGTGGGAGAATGATGAAAAATAAGACAAGTGGGGTCATGTTCTCATACGGCCACATTTGAACTCCAATTTAGTAACTTGCAGAAATGTCAGAAGAGCAAAGAAATAATAAAAAAGCAGGTCTTACCATTTTTAAAATAAAATAAAAATACTTTGCTGAGTATCCTGTACTTAGCAATTAAATTCTAGTTGATCTTTTCCTTCTTGAAAGTTAAGATATATGGACCAGGCAGAGGGACTCAATCTTGTAGTCCAGCAACTCAGAAGGTAGAGATTGGGAAGACCACAGTTCAGGTCAGTCCAAGCATAAAGTCTCTGAGACCCCATTTCAACTAATGCCTGGATGTGATGGCATGTATCTGTCATCTCAGCAACACAGGTAAACACAAATCACAGAATCGCAGTTCACGCTGGTTGGAGCATAAATAGAAACCCTATCTCAGAAATAATCAACGCAGAAAGGACTGATGGAGTGGCTCAAGTGATGAGTGCCTGCCTAGCAATTTCAAGGTCCTGAGTTCAAAATCCAGTACTACTTTAAAAAAAAAATGTTAAATGTATCTGAACTTTTATGAAGCACTAGTATAAATGTGGTTTATTTGTGTATATGGTGTTAGATTTAGAGTCAGATTTGTTCAGTATTGTGTTCCCTAACTAGCTGTTTTGTTCTAGGGATAGATGGGAGGAAATGTTGGATTAAAAAAAAAAAAAGATCAGTTGAAAGACATTCTTGAGGTTCTCATACACTTTAAAACTTGGACTGGCAGGGGTAACTTAAGTGGTTGCAGCATCTGCCCAGCAATTGAGGCCAAGTTCAAATCTCAGTCACAAAAAAAAAAAACAAAAAACAGTTCAGGAAAACCTGGGCTAGGTGCTGGTGGCTCATGTCTGTAATCTTAGCTGTTTAGGAGGCCTAAGTCAGGAGGATTGGAAGTTTGAGGCCAGCCTGGGCAAATAGTTCAAGAGACTCCCCCATCTCCAAAATAACCAGAGTAAAATGGACTGGAGGTGTGGCTCAAGTGGTAGAGCGCCTGCTTTGCAAGTGCAAAGCCCTGAGCTCAACCCCAGTTCCGCAAACAAATTACCTGGTACTGTTATTGCTCAGTGAGTGCAATGAGGCTTTGTGTTCAATCCCCAGCAATACAGTCTTGCCAAGGATAGAGGATATCTCTGGTTATCAATTAAAGTGATATTATCTTACAGCAACTGCATAAAACTTTGAAATGGGTACTTTCGATTAACTTTTATCTTAGGAGTAATTTTTTCAGGTATACAAACAGTGGTCTTTATTGTATTCCAATGTTATGCAATTATCACGACTGTCTAATTTTATTTTTTTGGTGGTACTAGGGTTTTGAACTTAGGGCCTCATGCTAGCTAGGTTCTACCACTTGAGCCATTCCACCAGCCCAGTTTTGTGTTGTATTTTCAAAAACTATTTACCCAGGCTTGCTTCAAACCAAGATCCTCCTGATCCCTGCCTCTGGAACAGTTATAATTACAGGCTTGAGTCCCCAGTGCCCAGACTAATTTTAAAAGTATGTTTATCACCCCCCATATACTTAGTCCCCTTGCCACAGCTCCTGGCAACTGCTAACCTGCTCTGTGGATTTTCCCATTCTGGATATTTCATGTAAAGAGAGTAGTATGGGATATGTGTCTTATTTCAGGCAGATGAAATGTTAACATAAATGTTTTTAAGGTTCATCTTTGTTGAAACATGTACACATAACTCATTCCTTTTTATAACTGAATATTTCATTATGTAGATAATATATTTTAATTATCCTTTGGTAGTTGATGGACATTTAGGTTGTTACCCCTTTTTTATTGTGATTATGAATAATGTACTTATGACTGTTCACATACTGGGTTTTGTTTGGATATGTACTTTCACTTCTCTTGGGTAGATGTCTAAAAATGGAATTGTTGGGTCATATGGTAACTAATTTTTTTTGAAGAACTATCAAAACTTTTCCAAAGTAGTTGCACCATTTAATTTTTCTGCCAGCAGTGAATAAGACTTCCAGTTTCTTCATATCTTCCTCACCAACCCTTGGTTGTTTTTTTTTTCTTTTTTTGCGGTACTAGGGTTTGAACTCAGGGCCTACAACTTGAGCCACTCCACCAGCCCTTTTTTGTGAATGTTTTTTTTTGAGATAGGGTCTCACAGAACTGTTTGTCCTGGCTGGCTTTGAACCTCGAGCCTCCTGATCTCTGCCTCCTGAGTAGCTAGGATTATAGGCGTGAGCCACCAGTGCCCAGTTTTATCAGTCTTTTTTTTTTTTTTTTTAATTCATATGTGCATACACTGTTTGGGTCATTTCTCCCCCCTTCTCCCACCCCCTCCCTTATCCCCCTATCAGTCTTTTTTATTGTAGGCATTCCATGTGGTTTTGATTTGCAGTTCCCTGATGGCTAATTATGTTGAGTAGCTTTTCTTTTTTATTATTATTATAAAAATTTTTTATTATATATATTTGTTTTACCTGGGGGGGGGCAGGAATTAATAATGACAGTTCCAATTAAGCTTATTGTACGTTGGTTAGATCATCCCCATCTTCTCACCCCATCTGTTCCCTCCCTGCCCCATTTAAAGCAATTGAAAGAGGTTTGTTATATAGCATATGAGGTCCATCAACTATATATACCTTTACCTTAATCTCCTTAATTCACCCTCTCTGGTCCCACTAGTACATCCCCAGACACACTGTACCTATTTTACAGTCATGTCTTTCATTATTAATATTCAAGTTGATGTTCAAAAGAGTTTCTCTATCCCCACCATGGGTATACTTTATTTTAGCCCATTCAGCCCCTTCCATTACTCTCCCTTACTCCTTTACCTCCCACCCCTCCTTTTTCAACAGCTTTTAATACATATCCTTATATCCTCTGCCTTCACAGATGTTATATTTTATGATACTACTGATGTGTGTTAAGTATCTTTTCATGTGATACTCATTTTTGGTTATTTGTAGTTCCTTTGGAGAAATGTCTACTCAAATAATTTTGAGTTGTCTTTTTTGCTGAATTGTAAAAATTCCTTATTATGGATAGTAGGCCCTTTTCAGAAATATGATTTACAAATACTTTCTAGGAGGAATTATTTTAAATTTTGATATTAGGACCTAAATATTTTTGGGCTGCTGTTTCAGTTGCACAGAGTGACAGTACACTGTGATTCTCTGGCCAGTGCTGTCATAACTGGTGCTTCTGTGTTTAAGGGATGAAGATGCTCCTGCTAAGATTCCAGATGAAGAGGCCACAAAACCTGCAGGCTGGTTGGATGACGAGCCTGAGTATATACCTGATCCAGATGCAGAGAAGCCAGAGGATTGGTAAGAATTTGAGTTAGTGTTTATTTTTATTATTTTGTTACTAAAGTAAACTTAATACTTATATACAGCCAAGTACCTGAACTTAAGGAGAGAGCTCTACAGTTTTAATTGTATTTCATTATTTGTTACTGGATGTGAGAAATAAGAGAAGATGGTGTTCTGTAGTATTACGCAGGTCTCAGGAGTGCTGGACTGGCTGGATGTTCATAGTTCTGCATCTTATTTGTAATTTGTTGTTTACATTTCCACAGGGATGAGGACATGGATGGAGAATGGGAGGCTCCTCAGATTGCCAACCCTAAATGTGAGTCAGCTCCTGGGTGTGGTGTCTGGCAGCGACCTATGATTGACAACCCCAATTATAAGGGCAAATGGAAGCCTCCCATGATTGACAATCCTAACTACCAGGTTTGTGCCTTTTGATAGTTAAGTGCTTTCATTAATCTGTGTGTATCTAGATAGAAGTTTTTATCTGTAGTGGGACTGCCAGGTGGCCACTATTTTCAAACTGTTGAATAGAGAGCAGAAAGTAAAGTTTGTGAGTTAAATGTTACAACACCAAATGTAGAATTGCTTTGTGATTTATGGTAAAGAGAGGAGAAATGGAGAGTTTGTTATCTCAGTACCTGTCAGATGGCAGCCTTAGGATCTAGATTTTAAGATTGCCCTCTTTGTGACATAGAGTATAAGGGACTGTGATAGGGGTTGGCACCTTGATATGTCAAGTCTGCTCACTTCTTGGCCTCAATGTCTTCATCTGTGAAACACAGGCTCACATGAGATGATGAGCATGCCTGTAGTGGAGTTAGGGAGCGCCACATTTGCTGTGGAAGTGTACTCACTCAGACCTCTTTTCTGGGTTTCTTGTTGTTTTGCTTTTTGTTTGTTTTTGCGATACTAGAGTTTGCTCTTTTCTGTTTCTAACCAATAGAACTATTTATAATCATTGATTTCTCCTTTGTCAGACTTTTAAGATTTACGGTATATGCCTATCCATGCATACAATAGGTGTATGGTTTTCTGTTGTAAAATGTATTTAATTGTGCACTTAAACAGTTAAGA
Organism: Castor canadensis; assembly: GCF_047511655.1. NCBI lineage: Eukaryota > Metazoa > Chordata > Mammalia > Rodentia > Castoridae > Castor > Castor canadensis. The sequence goes on from NC_133401.1 coordinate 66,930,759, forward strand.
TAAAATGAAAATTTTCACTCAATAATTGCCATTTAGCTGTTCTTTAGTGGCCATGTACTGAATTGCCATTTTTGCTTTTAGAGTCTGTGTAGCAGTAAATCATCTTTGTATATGTCTGATTTCTGTAGTAAGTTTTTCTAACAAGGCATTAGTTTGGAAAAGGTCATGAATATTAGAAATCCAAGAAACAGTATATAAAAAATCATCACTTCCTTGATGATGCAGAATCATCAAAATAGTTGTTTTTTTGTTGATCATCATCTGAAGTAAATTTCTCAAAAAAATTTATTTATTTATTTATTTTTTAGGGAATCTGGAAACCCAGGAAAATACCAAATCCAGACTTTTTTGAAGATCTAGAACCTTTCAGAATGACTCCTTTTAGTGCTATTGGTTTAGAGCTGTGGTCCATGACTTCTGACATTTTTTTTGACAACTTTATCATTAGTGGAGATCGAAGAGTTGTTGACGATTGGGCCAGTGATGGATGGGGCCTGAAGAAAGCTGCCGACGGGGCTGCTGAGGTTTGTGCTTGCTCATTTCCAGTGCATTCATATCTGCTACTATAGGTAACTACAAAAGTTTGTGAAAAGCCCTCTTAGTGTTTGTCTTTTCCATTATTTGGGAAATAGTGTCACAAGAAAGTATAGCTATATATGCCTGCTAAAGACAAAATACTGGAGTTTTGGACAGGATTTCATTAGTCTGATGTAGTGACTTTAGACTCTTTTTGTGTTATGTGCAGGGTGTTTGCCACAAGAGTTTATAAGACAGCCTTCATTTTTTTTAAACAGACCCTAACCAGAGAGTTATTAAATTGACACTACCCAGAGACCACCCTTCTTCATGACGTACTTCCAGGATTGCATGCTTGCACCTCCACTCAGTTTTCATTTCTTTTATTCTGAGTGAAATTGAACATCTTTTCCTACGTTTAACATATATGTCTCAATTTATTATTTAGGGTATGCTCTTAAAGAATCTTTGTTTATCCTGTGTACACAATTTTCAAACAACTAGTGATGTGACTGAGATACTAAAATTAAGAAATTCTAATTTCCCTTTTACATTATATGAAAATCTTAGCTTGACCCCTTCTTAAAAGGAGGAGCCTAAGTAGTGCCATGCTGTTACTGAATAGTTGGACAAGCAGAACAACTTGTTTTTGGTGTCAGAAGCCAGTATTTTGCATCATTGCTATCTTGTCTTTCAGCCAGGTGTAGTGGGGCAGATGCTGGAGGCAGCTGAGGAGCGCCCATGGCTCTGGGTGGTCTACATTTTGACTGTAGCTCTGCCTGTGTTCCTTGTTATCCTCTTCTGCTGTTCTGGAAAGGTAGGAATGGTTTTTTGGAACCACTTAGAAAGAATTTGTGATGTTAAAAATAACTAAAATAGGGCTGGTAGACTAGCTCAAGTGGTAGAGAGCCTGCCTTGCAAGCATGAGGCCCTGAATTCAAACCCCCTCCGCCCCCACCCCCCCACACACACACAAAAAAAAGGTTAAAGAAAATAAACTATATCAGTGAGGTTTTCTTTGTAGCAGCTACATAATGACTGGGCCCCATTTTGTGTTGACTTCTAAAACATTCACTACTATTTGGTGGCCACTTATTTTGTCCAGATAGGAGTAGGATTTATGTCCCTCTGTTGTCACTATTATTTAACTTACTCTGTTACTCAAAATTTGTTGCAATTTTTTCCAATTTTTAAATTGTTCTAGATAGGGGTACATTGTAGCATTTACAAAAATTTTTACAGTATATCAAATATGTGATACTTCAATTCACCCCCTCCCCTGGTGGCAACTTTCTAAGAAAAAAGAATAACAACTTAGATATAAAATCAGCCATCTGGGCACAAACTTTTGTTTCCTCTTGGCATTGCTGTTTCAGTTCTACTTTGTAATTTCACCTTTGATTTCTCATTATCGTTTTCTCCCTTACTGCCCCCACCCAGTCAAAAACAATACATGTAGGGTTCCACAGCCTCATTGTTTTTCTTGTTTAGCCCTCGTAGAAAGCTCTCTGCTTCTGTTGAGGATTATGCTTCACTTGGCATTCATAGCACTTTGTAACCAGATCCAGAGTTCTCTTTTCAGCCTTATGCCATCACTATTTCTGTGCCTAAGTCAACTTGACATGCTAGACCTGAACTTTCCCACCTGACCCTTTGTTCTTACTGTTTCTTCTACCTACCACACATGTACTCATGAAGAGAAACCTCTCTGAGATAGGAGTTACATCTTTCTATAAATCTGCCCCATATACAGCCTGGTACAGAACTTTGCCCAGAGGTGTTCAGTGATTATATGATAATGTAATACATGAAAATGTGAGCAAAGTTATATTTTGGGGAACATTTCAGAAACAGCCCACTGCTATGGAGTACAAGAAAACAGATGCTCCCCAACCAGATGTGAAGGAAGAAGAAGAGGAAAAGGAGGAGGATAAGGATAAGGGAGATGAGGAGGAAGAAGGTGAAGAAAAACTTGGTAAGAAGTAGTCCCCTCAAAATCTGCTTTAAATGAAGAGACCGAGATGTTGTTTTAAACCCTGATAAACAACTTGCAATGCAGGTTTAGATGACACTAATTGTCACCAAAGTCAAGTGTAAAGTTTTACTCAGTTGTTTCATTTCTGTCTTAGAAGAGAAACAAAAAAGTGATGCTGAAGAAGATGGTGGTACTGTCAGTCAAGAGGAGGATGATAGGAAACCTAAAGCAGAGGTAAAAGAAGGGGTAATACCTTTTTTATTTCACACAACTAAATTGAAAGTACATTTTAAGTAAAGGGGATATTTTCATAGGGTAATTTACAATAGCTGTGGCAGTAAAAAAAATTTGTGAAAGTAGGATCTTAATGGTACAGGTCAGCATTTCATTAGATAATTTTAAGCTACATCTGATTCTCAAAAGTATTTTTCTGTGCTGAACATGGTTTTCTGAGATAAGCAGAAGTGTCGGGGGCAATATAATAGATGCATTCTAAGATGAGAGTGTTATCTATCTGTCTACCTCTCCTCAAAAGTATTTTCTGCACAAATTACTGTATCCTAACTTTGTCCCTACTCATGGGTTCATTCATTCACTTAACTATTTGTTGAGTGCCCATTATGTAGCAGGCATTCAAAGATAACCCTGCCTTTGGGGGGCTTAAATTCTAGTAGGGGAAGCTAGATAATAAGCACTAGACATTTAGAAGGAATGACACTATATTAGATGAGCTATGAGAAGTTAGGATGGGAAATGGTAGCAGAAGTGCTGGAGGTGGGGTGGGTTACAGTATCAAAGACCTGATTGGAAAGATGACATTTGAGCAAAGACTTGAATGAGACAAAAGGACTTTTCTGTTAGGATGTCTATGGGAAGAGCATTCTAGGTAGAGTTCAGTCAGTAATGAGGCCTAAAGCAGTAGTGCAAACGGCCAGGATGGCCAGTAGTGAGTAAGAGTGGAGAAAGGAGGATGGCAAAGGCTCCAGATGTGGTGGGCTTCACAGGCCATTATGTGAACTTGGCTTTTTCCTCCTAGTATAATGGGCAGCCATTGTGGGCTTTGGAGCACAGATTTGACAGGATCTGATCACTCTGGTTTCTCTAGGTCAGGGAGAGACCAATTAGGAGGTCCTGTAATAATCTAGACAAGCTGTGATAGTTCTGAAGAGATTGATAGGAGAAAAGGGTAGTTGAAGGGTTTCTGGATCTAGGTTCTGTGGGTTATGCAAGAGAGAATACTTAACTGTCCATACCTTTGCTTACCATTGTCTTTTCTCCAGTACCTCTGTGTGTGGTTCATAGTGCAAAACTATTCAGGTTTCTTTTCTAGCTGCCTTAGCTCTGCCTTCCTGTTGATAAAGGTCAGTGCTGTTTTTACCTTGCGTTTTTAATGAATGTGTTCTATCTTAAGTAGAATGCAGGTCCTAAAGGTAGGGACCACATCTCACATGCTTTTTCATCTCCCAGACTGTCTCATTTAATAAAAAATGTTGCTCCTGGGATTAAGTAAAGGTAGCATTTACAATGCTAGTGATTGACAATCTTAAGAATTTGTGGTAGAGTAGAAACAGCACTGGGTTTATAATCTACAGATTGTCTTCCATCTTATTTTGGATCAAAATGGAGCTAACGTGCCCACAGGCAAGTAGTTTGTTTAGGATTAAGCAAGGTAACATGTAAAAGTAGAGAGTCTGATCCTTTTTAAAGAAAATGTTTATGGACTTGGTTGAGAAAAGTACAAACTGAATACATATATTCCCGCTACTACTGTGGGTGACAAGCAGTGTGTTTTGTGTGTTTTCTTCTCTTTCTTTTTTTTTCCTCAAATGGCTTGCTCTTAGTCTTACTTGTTCTTAGAAATTTGGTAAAGTTTTCTTTTTAAATGTACCAGTTATAGTGAATTTTTCTTTTTTTCAACCAATAGGAGGATGAAGTTTTGAACAGATCACCAAGAAACAGAAAGCCACGAAGAGAGTGAAACAATCTTAAGAACTTGATCTGTGATTTCCTAATCCCTCCCCTTCCCTGCAAGTGTGGTCCTAGGAGAGGGCCTGGCATATCTTAGGTTGAAACTCAGAAAACCTCAAGACGACACCACCAACAGGTTCCAGCTGAACACTAGTCTGTGTAATTTTAAACATCTAGCAGTAAATAATTGCAGTTGTGACATAAAGGGCCCTGTTTCTGTAGAAAAGAAAACATTTAACATAATGGTTGTGAAATGTAACATGAAGCAACTAACTTGCATTTTTGTTTTGTTTTTAAACTTTTTTTTTAAATAGAATGATAGAATTTTTGTCAGTCTAAAATCTTGGCTTAATTTAATATATTAATCTGTCCATGCAGAATAACACCAACATTTAGAAATGCTGGGGGTGGGGAGGGTGAATTGCAGTTTTTACAACAATTTTTTTTAAGTTTGGTATTATAAAACATTCAAATGTCCCTTAAAACTGATAATCATGTTAAAGTAAAGTTATTTGTGGTTATAATCTCATTTTGATAACTTCCATTACTCAATTCCTCCTAAGGAATTGAGGGAGACGGATTGAATGGAAGCCCAATTTTATATATAAAAGTTCCATTTAAGTTGTATTAAAAATAGACATACAAAAAAACCCTTTTCACTTGATGTTGGTTAGACCATAAAGTTTGTGTGTTCTGTTGCCCTTCAAACTGCTCAGTTCTCAAGGCAGCTTTTGCAGTTAGTGGAGGAGGTGGTTTAATGCAGCACTCAGGCATTTGTACTTGACACATAGGGAGTGTCTGTGCTCCAGCCTCCTGGAGTGTGTGGCTTTTTAAGGGATGGGATGGGACAGGGCAGGTGGGGTCCAGAGTAGATGTGTTCATCACTTGTTCCACTGTGTTAATACTGTTTTCCTTACCTATCCCCCCATCCCCAGCTTTCTCCTGCTATGCATTTTCTTCACAGCGCAGCTTGCAGTCCGTTGCTGAAAATGATTATAAAGCTCTGCATAGTGTTAAAGCTTATTGTGATTTTGTGTATGTTTCTTTTTAAGCAGACCCACGCCTTTCCAGGGTCAAAGTACAAGATAGAATACAAACTTTCATTTTTATCCATTTTCTTTTCTCTGTGTAAAGACTTCAGAAGTCTAATTCAGAGGTGGGCCAATTCAGAATTGACTGTAATTGATCACATGCTAAAAGTATTTATGGGAAGAGTGACATATAGCATGAATTATCTGATTTTTGTAGGGTATTTTAAGACTTCATTTGCAATTCATGTAACAGTTGTGTCTTAAATTTACACAATAAAGCAGTCCTGTTCAATTTTTTTTTTTAATGTGGCTTGAAGAATTTTTTTCAAGTGAATTTTAGATCTGCTTTTTTCATGTGGAATGCAGATGGGTGCTATCAGAGCCTCTTCCCCCATCACTATAGTATAATATCATTATTATACCACACTGAAATGTATTCAGAAACAGATGTTGTTTCAGTCTTATTCTTTCTTAAGAGGCGTTTCAGTCATACCGAAGATACTGTTCCTTGCACTGAATATATAAACACTCCACAGTGTTTATATTGGGAAGATACTGAGAAGGAAGTATATTTGTTAAAGATGAAGACTGTATCCATTTATTTTCTCTTTTTTTTTGACTTAACACTGGTTCACTTAAATTCTTTTGAGGTTCGGATGCATTTTTCTTGCTATTCAGTGCTTTATCCTTCTCATATCTGTTGTTCTGTGGTCACAGTGACCTTAGCTATGTAGCAGACTTTCCCAAATGTATGGAGTGCAAATAAACAGTTACCTAGCAAGAACTGAAAATATGCCTGCAGGTTTCTCCTTGAAGCAAATGGGTGGGGATTGCTGTATTTTATGCCCACTTTTTTTCCCATCTGAGCTGTGAAAAGACAGATTTAAATCATTGATGTTCATTTTCTTTCCAGGGTTATTTACCAAAATTTCTACAACTACCACCAAAAGAAACACCTTTTCTTGGTGATTTTTTTTTTTTTCCTTTCCAGTTTTTGTTGAAGATACAGCCTCCTGGCCTGACACATTAATGAATAACCAACAGTTTGCAGCTTTTAAAAAAACACTTATAGCAGGGGGCCAATGACTCACGTCTGTAATCCTAGCTACACAGGAGGGTGAGCTCAGAAGGATTGCAGTTTGAAGCCAGCAGTTCATAGAAGACCCTGCCTGGAAAATACCCAACACAAAGGGCTAGTGGAGTGGCTCAAGTGGTAGAGTGCCTGCCTAGCATGGGTGAGGCTCTGAGTTCAAACCCCAATACTGCCAAAAATTAAAATAAAAAAAAAAGCACTTCTGGGGCTGGGGATGTAGCTCAATGGTAGAGCCTGCCTAGCATGTGCAAGCCTCTGGTTGGATCCCTAGCACCAAAAAATGACCTGTCAGATTCTTACATGCTGGTTATCTGCTCCACTGTCATAAAATGCCAACTCAGATACGTTTCTCCATTTTTCTTATTCACAAAGCACCCTTCACTTTTTTCAAGTTGTCACGTTACTAAATGGTGTTACATTAAAGCCCTGTGTTAAGTGACTGCTTTTGACTGAAGTTCTTTAACCTTCCACGTGTGTTTTTCTGTTTCAGTAGTGGCCACTATCTGAGTTTCTTCATGGAAACTACTATAAACAGTGAAATAATTACCACGAGTTTGATTCGTTTAGCTCTTGCCTCTTCTTCCTGCCCAGTTGCTCGGTTTGTTATGTGAGAGGGCATGCTATTGGTTATTTGTAGGTAATGTTTGCCGGGATGTGGGGATGGGCCCTGAGAGCTCAGCCGCTGCAGTAATACTCCCAACCCTGTACGTAACATTCTTCTGAGATTATGGGAGCCATTGAACTTTTGAATTTTTATCAGAAAATTTTACTCAGCATCAGACTTAACAGTTACGCCCAGGGTATTTTATGCACTCACCAGCTTTTAGAGTGCTTACTGAAGTGGTTGTACGTAAAACACGTAGTGCTTCTTGTTGCTGTTTTTTCTTTAAAAAAAAGGCTTAGGGTTGGTGGTTAGAGTCGTTGACTAGAATGCGTGAGTACTTGGGTCCCTGCAAAACAGACGCGTTTTTAAAGACTGTGGTGTAAACTTTGTTTTGAAGACTGGTAAGCAGGGTGCACTGTGGCTCTCATGGGCCCTAGGCACTTTTGCCTTTGCTCCATTTCCTCCATTAAAAAAATCAGATTTTTTTTTGGTGGCACTGAGGTTTGAATTCAGGGCCTCACGGTTGCTCTTAACGCTTGAGCCACTCCACCAGCTAGACAGAATTCCTATTTTTCTACTGCAGTTGTGTGCAAACATTTGGCTAAGGGCTCATATTTATACTTCTGATTTTGAGACTAAACCCTTTTCGTGAGCCCCAGTAAGAAGAGTACGTTTGAGCAGCAGTGTGCAGCCTCCCCAGCAGTATGACTCCGATGTGGGTTCCCAGGCTCTGACCCCACGTGCTAGCTAACTGCAGTGCTCGCACGATCTCGGCGCTCCTGTTTCTTCCTCTGCCCCGTTGCCTACTGGTTACATCACCGCAACCCACTCTTCAGTTGGATTTTGTTGAGCGAGTCCATCTTACCAAGCCCCATGTTTTAAACACATGCAGTTCGTGCTCCCTGTTGATTGAAATGCCCTTTGAAATTGCAGTCCTCTCTAACGGAGCCGGTTTTATTTTTCATAAGTAATGAGACTTGTTCAGACTTCTGTAAGTGGAAACTGGGCCCCAGTGATTGAGAATGGTGCAGGAGGGAAACCTCTACCGGCCAGCTCGAGAACTGACGAATTACGGGGGTGGCTGTAATGAGGTCAAAGGAAATAGCGTGGGTACTTGAGTTTATCAAAGCCGAGTTCGAAAAGTAGTAAATGGTGTAGCCAGTCAGCGCCAGGCAGGCATGGGGGTCTAGCAGTTAGCTGCACTCGGCGGACTGAATCCGGCTTTCCTCGGAGACCCGGAAGGGCCTGCCTTCAGGGGGCGGTGCTAGAAACTTGTGTCGCTCTTGCATGGGCTCCTGTCAGTCACAGCTCGTTGTCCAGGACTCAGGCCCGCCCAAGGGCTTCCCTTCGCAGCGCACTTGAGAGTTCCTTTTAAATACCGCTCTGGAGGCCAACCGGACTCCTTACGTGCTCGCCCCCACGGCCTCGGCGGCCGGCTCTTCCTTTTCTGATTGGCTGGAGCCCCTGCCCATCCGCCATGACGCGTGAGCTCGCCGGCCCAGGCTCCGCCCTCTTCCGAGAGCCCCGAAAACAATTTTAAGATGGCGGCGGCGGCGGCGCGGAAAACAATGGGGTCGGGGCGGAGGGGACAGGCCGAGGCCTGAGGTGGGCAGTGAGTGCCGGCCCGGAGTCGGGCAGAGCGGGGCAGGAGGAAGATCCGCTGCCGCGCGTGAGCCCGCTCCGCAGCCCGCGGGGACATGGCGCGGCCGTGAGGCGGACCGGGGCCGCCGGGGGGAAGCAGAGCCCACAGTGCCAGCCGGCCCCGAGAGGCCAGGGCCCGGCCCGTGCAGCCCGCGGCCCATGGTGCTGCCCACCTGCCCCATGGCGGAGTTCGCGCTGCCGCGGCACAGCGCGGTCATGGAGCGCCTCCGCCGGCGCATCGAGCTTTGCCGGCGCCACCACAGCACCTGTGAGGCCCGCTACGAGGCCGTGTCGCCCGAACGCCTGGAGCTCGAGCGCCAGCACACCTTCGCGCTGCACCAGCGCTGCATCCAGGCCAAGGCTAAGCGCGCCGGCAAGCACCGGCAGCCGTCCGCCGCGGCCCCGGCCCCGGCGCCCGCCGCGCCCGCCCCGGCCCCGCGCCTCGACGCAGCCGACGGCCCCGAGCACGGACGCCCGGTCGCGGTGAGTAGGGAAGTCACTTGTCGCAGCGGTCCCTTCTTCCCGAAAACGCTTCCCGCGACGCCCATCTGGCCTCGGGGAAACCTATCCGTGCGCCCCAATCTCGGGCCTGGCTCCGGGGAGACTAACCTGGCAGGGAGCTGGCTAAGCGGTTGTCATCTTCGGGAAGTGGCACTGTGGCATTACTTTGGGACTTTGCAAGAGGCCCGGGCTGGGGAGGCAGGAGGAGAACGTTCTCTGCAAGGGTTTTCTTCCAGACTTGTTCCAAAATGTTGAGAACTTTTGTCACGGACCAGCATTCGGGTGGCCTGAGACGTAAGGACTTCTAGCCCAGTAGGCCTGACCTCATTTATTCTGCAAATGTTGATTGGATCCTTGATCTTTGCAAGGTCCTGGGCTGTAAGCAGGGTTGGGGCTTTAAAATGGAAATAAGTCGGCCTTCAGTTGACAATATCAAACTGCGTCTGGAATGGGAAAGCTAAAAGTCTTTGGGAACCCAAGTGAAATGCATAGTGCTGCTGGGTTTCACGAAAGGATTCCTTATTTAGGCAATCCTGAAATTTGTGAACTTGAGATTCCTGCAGTATTGTTGACAATTGCAATTTTAATCGATGAGCCCTGTTTAAATCTGATGATGTTTGTTAGTTGTTGGTAAATTGTTACGCCTTTCGGGTTTTTAGTAAATATTACTGAAATTTGTTGGTTAGGAATTGTTCCTCCCTGAAACTAATTTATAAAGGGGAGGCAAATTTTATGTACGGTGAGTCGGGGGACTTTTTGGTATGGGGTTCTTGGTAATTTAAAGTTTAAATCAAAGTGTTACTATTCTAATTTGCTTAGTGTATTTTTAATTCGTGCCTTTATTGTCTCTCAACCGAGGCTATTTCAGTACTTTTCCCTAACTAGTCTTTAGGCTTTCAGTCTCTCTCTCTCTCTCTACTTGAAACTCTTCTGTTGCTTGAAGGAATGAAGTTGAATCATTTTGGCTGGGCTTTTGGGATCAGTCTGATCTAATCTATCTTTCCATGTCCCCCACAGATCTGCTACTTTGGCTGAATTTTCAGTCTCTCCCATAACTAGCTTCAGCTGCTGGACTTGAAGACAGAATAAATACTTGGGTTCAAAACCGGGTTTCATAGCTGATTGTGTCTACTGGCCAAGCCTTCTCATCCTCACTTTTCTTGCCTGTCAGGAGGTGTGGAGGGGTGGGCCCATATGTTTGGCTTCTTAGAAAGAGTCTTGTAAGTTCCAAAAGAAATGAGAGGATGTGAAAGTATTCACTGAAAGGCCTGTAGGACCTTCTCATCACCTTGCAGACTCCTGCCAACCCTGTAGTCCCAGCTCAGCCCTCCCTCTGCTTCACAGCTAGCTTCTGAAAACCCTCACCCACAACAATCAGAATCTCCTGTGTCAAAACATTTATGACACATATTGTCCATGCTACTTATTTTTAGCACCGAGTCACATATTACTTTCGTCACATTGTGTCTTGCCAAGCAAATTGTAAGCTCTTGGAGACAGAGAGGTCGGCTCAGAGTCCCATACATGTCTCAGGCCCTCGGTGCATGTTGTTGAGTGATATTAAACTTGGTGGTGCTTTACTCTGTAGTCTTCCAAAATGACTTAACTGCATGAGTCACCTTTACTAACAGTTTTTGTTTTAAGGAAAGACACCTAAACCACCACCCCCTGCTGAGATTTGAACTTGCGGCCTTTCATATGCCAGCAAGTGCTCTATTACTAAGCTAAACTTCCAGCCCTAAAGAAAGACTTTTTTTTTTAGTGGTACTGGGGTTTGAACTCAGGCCTGCTAGGCAGGTACTCTATCACTTGAGCCACTCCACCAGCCCAGGAAAGACTTTTAAGAGTAGTGGGTGGTCATTTCAATTGAACAAAATAATGAAAACTCATAAAAATCGTATTTCTACAAACAAATAGTTGTCTTGAACACCCCCTAGAAAGATTCAGTTTCTGTTTAGTTATGGTAAGAGTTTAGAACCTATATGGATTTCTTTGTTGTTAATTCTAAATCATTAGCGAGAAATTGGGAGCACATCCAATTCTTGAAGAGAAATGAATTCTGTATTAGAACTTGAATCTGTCTTGCAAGTAATTCCTGTGATGTCAGAACCTGATCACATGTGCCATGTTGGGTTGATGTCTTCCTACATTAAACTTGTCCTGGGAGGTCTCATGAGCTTCAACTTTGAAGTAGGTAGTACTCTTCTTTGTCTTTTCTGGGAGGAGGGACCCTTTTCATTTCAGGCTCCAAATCCTAGCTGAGCTGTTCAGCCTTGGAATGGGGGCCAGAAGATAAGTATCACAAGAAAACAGTGGTGTTTTCCTCTGAACTCCTTCAGTTCAGAGAGGGAGAGAGTCCTTGACTGTGTAAGATATTGACTCGGAAAGCAGCGTTTTGCATAAGGAGATGGAAAGAAGACACTCCTAGTCATTGTTACTTTTGACAAGTATTTGATCTCATTAATATTCCTTATAGAAGGAATATTACTAGTTTTTAGTCTTTTTCAAGTGTGTTATAATACCATTAGGTGGTCATTGCATAGCCAAAGTTCCTTAATCAGCAGACCTTTTATATGACTTTGAAAAGGGATCGGGTATTACTAATAAAAATACACCTTACTTCAGGTTATTTTTCTTAAGATATCCATCCCCTCATGCCCCATAGCCAAGGCTTAAATACCATCTGCTTCCTCTGTTAGAGGTGAATCAGTCCTGCTTCAGGCTTTTTTCTCTCCTAGTTTTTAAGGAATGAGCATATTAGGTTTTCTTTATACTGTGCTCTTAAAAAACAAATACTAGGATTGACTTCTTTTTACTAGGATTTCTGGGTTATGAGCATTATCCACTCACTTCATACAAATGTTCATTCTATAAATGAAAATAGCCTTTTAAAGCAGTTTGGACATTTTCTTTCTATAGTGAAATGCCGTAAAGGTTTATTCCCATTCTTTTTATCAACGGCTGTTAGACTTTTGCTGCTGATCCAGAGGACCTTACTCCTAAGTGGTTGTGATAGTTGACAATTGCATGCCACCCTTTCATCATGGAAGCCATTTTTTCCACCTTGTTTTAGAGGTGTGCAAATTTCTCACTTTCTTAATTTTTTTTTTTTTTTTTTTGGTGCCACTGGGGTTTGAACTCAGGGCCTCACAACTTGCTAGGCAGGGGCTCTACCACTTTAGCCACTCCACGAGCTTGACCTTTGATTCTTAGATAATTTCAGACTTAGAGAAAAGCTGCACCAATATTAAGGTGAACATCTGCAGGCCTTTTACTTAGATTTCACTTCTTGCCCTATTGTCTCCCTTTGCTTTATTGTTGCACATTTCCTCCACTCCTCCCCACTCTGCTTTGTTCTCTGAGCCACCTGAAGATGCACTCTTCCTGGCTGTCTACCCCCAGTTATCCCAGTGTGTGATAACTAAGAGTTAAGTTAAACACTTAATAGTGTTTTGTTTTGTTTTGTTTTGTTTTGGCAGTACTGGGGTTTGAACTCAGGGCCTACCCCTTGAGCCACTCCATCAGCTCTTTTTTGTTAATGGGTTTTTTCAAGATGGGACTGACTTCTAACCATGATCCTCCTGATCTCTGCCTCCTGAGTAGCTAAGATTACGGGCATGAGCCACCATCCAGCTCCCTTTTACCTTCTTCATATTTATTGTCTCCTTTCCCTCTGGGTCCTTCTTGTCAGCTTTAAAATGTGAGCAGATATCCTCCACAGTGAACAATCTTTTGTTTTCTCTCTCTCAAAATAGTATTCCATTTTCTTCCTTCCCTTTGCCCTTTCCACCTGAATTTCCCACTTACTTATTAGCCCATTGTAATCTGTCTTCTACCTCTTCTACTCTTCTGAAATTGTCCCCTTAGAGGACACCAAGGATGGAATTGCCAAATTCAGTGGTTTCTTAGTCATTGTTCTTGACTTCCTCCTTTATAAGGCTCTTCTCTTAGTTTCTATTCTCTTCTGATTTCTAGTTTTGTGGGGTTTTTTTTCCCTTTACTCTACCTTATTAATTCACACAATAAATGTTTCAGCATCTACTGTGGGCCAGAGTATTCTAGGCACTAGTACACAGCAGTGACAAGACAAATTAAAACTCTGCCATCATGGAGAGAGACTAATTTTAAAAGTTAATTTTAGATGGGCATGGTGGTTCATATCTATAATCCCAGGCAGAGTCAGGAAGATCTTGAGTTTGAGACCAGCCTAGACAACTAAATGAGACCCTGTCTCAAAATATAAAAAAAGGGTTGGGTATGCAACTCCGGTAGAGCGCTTGCCTAGTGCTTGCAAAAAAAAGCCAGGTGCCAGTTCATGCCTGTAATCCTAGCTACTTAGGAGGCTGACATCCAAGATCATGGTTCAAGGGCAGCCTGGGTTAAAGAGTTTGCAAGACTGCATCTCAGTGGGAGTGGGAGTGCACCTGACATCCCAGCAACTTTGGGAAACTTAAAATAGGATTACCATCCAGGCTGGCCTGGGCAAAAAGTGAGACCCTATCTCCAAAATAACCAGTGCAAAAAGGGATCATGCACTAGACCACCTGCCTCCAAGCATGAAGCCCTGAGATCAAACCCCAGTACTGCCAAAAAAACATAGTTAATTTTATGTTATGTTAAATGCTAAGCAGAAATTGAAAGAATAATGTGATACCAAGTGACTGACAGTGGCAGTTTAACATAAGATGCTCTGTCTTACTTGAACTTGAAGGATGGAAGGTTTTTCATTAGTCAGTTGAAAGTTTCAGGAAAAAACATTCTAGTTAAAGCGAAACACTAGCACAAAGTCTGAGGCAGGAGCTTTCTGAGCTTTCGTGAAGAACAGAAAGAAAGTCAGTATGCCCAGAATAGCTTAGCAGGTAGGCAACTAGTATGAGAGGTTGATAAGCTAGGACTAGGTCAGGTGCAGTCAGAAGCCACAGCAGACTTGACACAGAAATGTAAAGCGATCTGTCTTTTCTTTTTTTTTTTTTTCTCAACAGTACTAGGACTTGAACTCAGGGTTTCATGATTATTAAGCAAGCACTCTAGCCCTTGACCCATGCCCCAGTCATTTTGCTTTTAATTTGTTTTTCAGATAGGGTCTCTTGCTTTTGCCAGGGATGGCCTTGGGCTGGGATCCTCTGCCTCCTGAGTAGCTGGGATTACACGTGTGTACCACTATGCCCACCTGACTTTTTTTTTTAAGATCATTCTGGTGCTTTGTGGAGGATCTCAGGTTGGTGTGGCCAAGAGGAGAAGTAGTCAAGGCTTTTGTAGTAGTCTGAACTTATTGGAGATGCGAGGGCTGGGGCTGGTAGTACTCATGGAGATGGAAAAGAGATGTTCCCTGGGAAAAAATATCCCCTACTTTTTGCACTCTAATTTTACCCCCTGGATAATGGCTTCATTTATCACCTATACTAAGATTCTCCGAATCTCCAGTCCAGACCTGTATTTCCAGTGGTCTGCCATTTCCATAGTTATTTCCTACCTATCCAAAATGGACTCCCTTTTTCATACTGAATTTATATTTCTTCTAAATACAAATTTTGAAGCCCAGTCATCCAAAACCCACCTGAGACGGTACAGTGGCTCAAACCCTGTAATCCTAGCTACTCAGGAGGCAGAAATTAGGAGGATGGCAGTTCGAAGCCAGCCCCAGGCAAATAACTCACAGGACCCTATCTCAGAAAAAAAAAAAAAAAAAAAGGTTGATGGAGTGACTTAAGTGGTAGAGGGCCTGCCTAGCAAGCATGAAGCCCTGGGTTCAAACCCCAGTACTAAAGGAAAAAAAAAAGCAAAAAGACTGGGGGCATGGCTCAAGTGTTGTGGTAGAGTGCTTTCCTAGCATGTGGGAGCCCCTGGGTCCCTGGGTTCCATTCCCAACACTACAGAAAAAAAAATTCTAAAAAGCTGGATGCAGGGCGGGAGTGGGTAGGTGAGGGGGTTATTCTGCTCCTATTGTCCCAGCATCTGTGGGAAACATAAAATAGGATCACAGTCCCAGGCCAGCTTGGGCAAAAAGTGAGACCATGTCACCAGAATAACCAGAACAAAAAGGGAAAGTCCTGAAGTGAAACTTTTAGAAAATACTGGACTAAATAAATTTAAACAGGCTCCTTTATTTAGCATATTTCAGACCTTTAATATGATGATGTGCATAAGGTTGAGATCTTACCAAGGGGTATCAAATAGGATTTTTGATTCCCTTGGAAAACTGAGCAAAAGCACAAAACTAAGATAGTGTGTCCTTTGAATTTGTCACCTGAAGTGCCAGAGGTTGGAAGATGAAGCTGGAAATGTAGGCATCAGATCCTGAAAAGCTTTCTGTGTATTTGAGATTGACTGTTTAGACCAAATAATTTGGAACACTGTCAACCCCCTCACACATTTTTAAATTGACAGCTAGAGTTGGCATAGTGGCTCAAGTGGAAGAGTGCCTGCCTAGCAAGTGTGAGGCCTGAGTTCAAGGAATAAAACTTTACATTGAAAACTTCTTCATCCTAAATTTTTAAGCTTATCAAATGCTGTAATGCATTTATTTTGTTGACCAGTGGTATACTAAATTGCCATAATTTAATTTATTAAGTGAAATATATGAAATAAGAAATTTATGGACTGGGGATGTAGCTTCAGGGGTAGAGCATTTGCCTAGCATGCAGCAGGACCTGGGTTCATACCCCAGCCCCGCAAAAAAAAAAAAAAAAAAAAATTATGTAATACAGTTTAAAAGTGCTACATATGCTTAATGTGAATCAACTCTAAAAAGAGAAAAAGGTAAAAGTACTATTTATATTTGCAGGGGATGTGACTTCTAAAGAATTATAAATATTAACTTTTAAAAATAAGTGATTACATAACATTTTAAATATAGCCAGTGAATATCTTAGTAATATGCAACTGTGGGTTTTGGGGTTTTTTTGGCGGTACTGGGATTTGAACTCAGGGCCTACACCTCGAGCTTCTCCACCAGCTTTGAACCAAGATCCTCCTGATCGCTGCCTCCTGAGTTGCTAGGATTACAGGCATGAGCCAATGGTACCCGGCTGAAAATGCTTTCCTTCCTCCTTCCCTCCTATCCTCCCTCCCTCCCTCCCTTCCTTCCTCCCTTTCTCCCTTCCTTTTGAACTCAGGGCCTCATGCTTGCTAGGAAGGTGCTCTTACCACTTGAGCCTCTCTGCCAGCCTGAGAACGCTTTTCTTTAATAAAAATTTTAAATCATTCCTTTTTTTCTTGGAGCTTAACATTTCTTTTACACTTACCCCACATAATAAATGTTTTATTTTAACATAGTATGTATGAAAGTTTTTTATTGGCCACTCTAACATATTTCTCTGCAACAAAAATAAGTATGTAAATTGAAGTTTAAGGTTTTAAATTTACTTTGACTTAAAACCATTATGTGTCTTTTTTTTTTTCCTTTTTTTTTTTTTTTTTTAGACAGGGTCTTGCTGTGCACAGCCTCAAATTCACCATCTGCCTGCTTGAATTACAGATCTGTGCCACCATACGTAACATTTTTGCTCTTTTGAATCTGACTCATAGAGAAGGCTATCTGTAGATTTATAAGATTCTGTATGCTATCTTTCTTATTTCAGTAAGTCGCATCACTGTAATTTAGTACACAACAAGTGCTTTGCAAATGTTTTTAAGTAATTAAGCCAAAAGCACAGTTGAGTAGAAATGCCTTCCTTAATGGCATGGGTGAAGTGTCCTCCTTTCTTGACTTATTCATCCGACATGGATGAATATCCCCTTTCAAAACTCAGTTCTCCTGTTTCTTTTGGCAATACTGGTTTTTGAACTCAGTGCGTCAAGCTTGCAGGTAGGTGCTCTTTCAGTTCTCATTTTTTGCTTTTATGAATTTAAGCCCCAGAAATCCTTGTTCACATAAAGGAGAGGGAGAAATTTAGTTATAGCAATGTCATTCAGTATTTGGAAACCTGGGTGGTTTGCTGAAACTAACATTGTGATGTATCATCAAAAATAGTTGGGGGCAGTGCTCACACCTATAATTATAGCTACTTGGGAGGCAGAGATTGGAAGGTTTGAGGTTCTAGGCCAACTCTGGGTAAAAAAGATTGAAAGACCCCATTTCAACGAATAAAAAGTTGGACATGGTGGTACACATCTGTAATCCCAGTTACTTGAGAGGAAGTAATCAGGAGAATTATGGTGCAAGGGCAGCCTGGACAAAAAGTTAGGGAGACCCCCATCTCAATCAACAAGCCAGGCAAAGTGATATGCCTGTGATCTCAGCTATGCAGAAAGGCATATGTAGAAGTGTGACCCAGTGCAAAAATTCGAGACCCTATCTGAAAAATAACTAAAAGCAAAAAAAAGGGTTGGTGGTATGACTCAAGTGGGAGGCCCTGAGTTCAAATCCTAGCACCACCAAAAAAATTAATTTACTAATGAGATCATGTTCTTAGGGTGCAGGAAGCCCTGGTTTCATTCCACACCATCAAAATGTTGGGCTCCAGTGGTATATGCCTGTAATCCTAGCTACTCAGGAGGACGAGATCAAGAGGATTGTGGCTCAAAGCTAGCCTGGGCAAATAGTTGAAGAGACGCTATCTTGAAAATACCCAATGCCAAAAGGGTTGATGGAGTGGCACAAGTGGTAGAGCTCCTGCCTAGCAAGTATGAGTTCAAACCCCAGTGCTGCTGGGCGCCGGTGCCTCACTCTTGTAATCTTAGCTACTCAGGAGGCAGAGATCAGGGTGATCGAAATGCAAAGCCATCCTGGGCAAATAGTTTGCAAGACCTTATCTCAAAAATACCTAACACAAAAAATGGGCTGGTGAAGTGGCTCAAGGTAAAGGCCCTGAGTTCAAGCCCCAGTATTGCCAAAAAAAAAAAAATTTTTTTTTACTAATCACCTAATGACTTGGTTAGGTAGTCCTTCAGTTTTATTTATTGAACATAAAGAATTAGAAACCAGCAAGGTGCCGGTGACTCACACGTGTAATCCTAGCTACTCAGGAGCCAGAGCTAGGGTCTCACTTTATGCCCAAGCTGGCCTAGAACCTCAGTCCTCCTATTTGTGCTTCACAGAGTGGCTGGATGATCGTGGTTCAAAGCCAGCCAGGGCAAATAGTTCACTATCTTGAAAACACTCATCACAAAAATAGGGCTGGTGGAGTGGCTCAAGGTGTAGGCTCTGAATTCAAGCTCCAGAACCGCAAAATAAAGAAAGAAAGAAACCATCAGATGGCCTAGAAAAGAACTTAACCAGTCATTACTCCATTACTGAAAAACATAACAAAAAGGCTTTACTGAAGCTTATCAATTGATTATTAATTATATCTGTTAACTCTCACTTGTTTAGCCTAGTGTATTCAAACTCATGGGGAAATAAAAGGTATGTTGTTCATTTCAACATACTTTTGGCAGTAAGTTGTTTTGTGTTATTGAGGATTGAACCCAGGGCCTTGCACATGCTAAGCACATGTTCTACCAGTGAGCTGTACTCCAAACCCTTTCTCATTAACTTTTATCTGTTTTGGTATTTTCATCAAAACCTTAGAGCTGGGACTGTATAGCTCGATTAATATATGGCAGATGTCTGCTGTATCATCTAGTGTACACAGTCATTTCTCCTTGTCACATTAATCATCCAAGTAAGACTCAACTGAAATTTGACTTCATTTTTCAAATATACATAATATATATTCCATGATTACCTTCTCCCTCCCCTCACCCCGGGTTGGGTGGAACTCAAACTCAGAGCCTCCTATGTGCTAGGCAAACACTCTACTTTGGAGCCACACCCCAGTCCTTCACTGGGCTCTCACTGTTGGATTCCAAAAGTGACAGTTAAAGAACAGAAAGACCTGTCCTGAGTAGTGGTGCCTGTATCACATAAAGTGCGTTGCCTTCCTATCTCTTACTCCTTTGTTGAGATTGAAGTGTAATATCTTCGAATGAAAAATACCCACTCCTAGCAGGGCACTGGTAGCTCACACCTGTAAATCTTAGCTACTTGGGAGGTTGAGATCAGAGGGATCTCAGTTCAAGGCCAGCCCAGGCAAGTAGTTCATGAGAGCCCATCTCCAAAATAACCAGAGCAAAATGGACTGGAGGTATGGCTCAAGTGGTAGTGTCTGCTTTGCAAGCATGAAGTCCTGAGTTCAACTCCAGTCATTGTCATCGACCCAAAAGGGGAAAAATATTTATTCCTTCTGCTCAGTATCTGAATTCAGAGATCCCAACCTATAGGCTAAACAACTGTCTTTTTTTTTTTGTGGTACTAAGGGCCTCACATTTGCTAGGCAGACGTTCTTCCACATGAACCATACCCTACAGGCTGAACTTTGGCACTTAAATGCCCTTAAAACAGTGGAGAACTATTGCAGCTGCCAGAGCAGAGGAGCAGGCGAGACTATAGTACATGGCTGAACATTCAGAGCAGCGTCAGCATGCATTGGGGTGACACCTGGTACCTTGGAAATAAAGCTCTTTTGATACCTACTCCATGATCCCAGAAGTACTGGAATGTGGTTCGCAGGAAATGGTCAAGTTGCTCTTAGTGCCTTCCCACGTATGTCCTTTCCCCAGTCTCATAATGTTGGACCTTTTGCCGTTCAGAATCCTATCCATGCCATCTCCATACTTAATCTCCAGCAGAGCAACCACCATGCTGATGAGTGTGTGGGTTAAGTGGTAGGTCTCAGTTTTGTCATTCTAGGTCACATTATACATCCACACTCTGGTGGTGGCTTCATAGGAAGCAGGCTATACCTCCTCATCCCTTTACTTTCGGCATGGCCATATGACTTGTTTTGGCCAATAAAATGTTAAGTTGAAACATAGAACACAAAATACTATATTTACAGAAAAATAATTTTTAAAATTCAGAAAATACAGTCCTGGAAATTTTTTTAAAATATAATATATATGTATATATATGAAATTCTCCCAAAAGGTAAAGAAAAAGACCAGCAGAGTAGGATGTGGGCTGTGCATGGGCTGTGTGGCAGTGGCTGTGAGCATGCTGCTGGGCAGCCGGGGCTGAAGTTCCGAGGCCACAGTTTGTTAGGGTGTCTGTTCTGTTCTGATGCGGTACTGGCTTGAACTCGGACTTGTGCTTCCTAGGGAAGCACTTGAGCCACATCCCAGCCCTTTTTGCTTTAGTTATTTTTCAAGTTGGGTCTTATGGTTTTTGCTCAGGCCAGCCTGAACCACAATCCTCGTATCTATGCTTCCAAGTAGATGGGATTATAGACATGTGACACCATACCCGGCACTGTGTTTCTTACCTAGGAAGATTTATCAGGATCCCAAAGACAGATGTCACATTCTTACCAGCCACTTTTGAAAAACATGAAGAAAGAAAGAGAATTGGTTGTGCTACTACATCAGGACTACAGGTGATGCAGTCACATAGATTGTCACTGAAGGGCTGGGGATGTAGTTCAAGTGGAGGCTCTGAGTTCAAATCCCAGTGTAACCACCGCCACACACAAAAAAATCAGCAGTGACGTTCTAGGTCTCTGTCCCCTGCATCCCTATGGAGAAGAGCTGTGAGAAACTAAAGGACAACCAGATTTGTGAGCTAAGTCTGATAAACAGATCTAAGCTGAAGAAAATCCTGGACATCTACCCAATCCTGGCTGTATTTTAGAGGAATAAACAGGTCATCTGTCTCTTCCCCAAACACTGAGGAAAAAAAAAATTTCATGATATTTCTGAACATTGGGTTTAAATAAAAGATTTACAAGTTTCCAGGGTGGGTAGGGTATTAAATCACAATTTAAAAATCAGAATGCCTTTGGACTTCACAGCAACATAGGAAGCAAAAACACAGTTGAAACAATGCTTTCAAAATTCTGAGGGGAACTGATTAGCAACCTAGGATTTAATAACTAGCCAAACTATTGACAAGAATGAGTATTGAATAAAGTCATTTTTAGAGATTGAATGTTTAAAATTTTAACTGTCACATACCCCTTCTCAAGAAAATGCTTGAAAATGTACTCCACCAAATTAAAAGACTAAATCAAGAAAGAGTAAGACATGAAATATAAGAAATGGTAAGGCAATCTAACAGAGATGGGGGGAAGTGATCCTGGCATGACAGTTCTGTACCACATATGGATGGCTCCATACTACAGCAATGTAATCCAAGTGGTAGATAGTCACTAAGACCCCCCACTTCCATAGGTCCATCATTTTTTTGTTGTTGTTTTGGGTTTTTTTGCAGTGCTGGAGACCAAACCCAGAGCCTCACACAAGCTAAGCAAACACTCTACCACTGAGCTGCATACCTAGCGTTAGGGCTATCTTTTTTAACCCAAAGAGAGACTGTCCAGGAGAGCTTGACCCAAGTTGTCAACAGTACTTGGTTTGTCTTATTGTGTGCTGACAAGGGTTTCTCCCCACCTTCTTTGCTGAGGACACAAATATCACTCACAGTTTTCACCTTTTCTTCCCACAGCTAGAGTAAGCTATGATGAGCTTAAAAGCAGAATGTACCGAATAGCCCCCTCCCTCTGATCATATTTCTGCTGCATGTACAGGACCTGGTCCACACTTCAGCCCTGCCAGGCACTCAGCTGCATAAACTGTGTATTTCCAAAGACTCTTGTGACCTTGCTCACGATTTCTCCAGAACAGGCTTGTCAGACTCTGAGAAATGCAATTCATCCACAACCTGGAGACTGAGCTGCTCACCTCCTCAGAGCCTCTATCCAGCAGGAGTGGGCCACCCTCTCTTTATATGCCTCGTGTGTGCTTATGCTGTGTGCTCAGAACTAGGCAGTGTTTTGTTTGGGGATAGATACATGAGGAGGAATGGTAGAACCATAAAGGAAAGCAGTTAATCTCAAATCAGGATGTTGGTCATCTTTGGGAGAAGGTGAAGAAGTAATGCAGGGCTTCTAAGGAGTACTTCTCAGAGCGTGAGGCACCTGGAGATCTTGTTAGGAATGCTGATTCTAAGGCAGGAGACTAAGATTCAGTTTGCTTTTTTCTTAAATTGGTGCTAGGGATGGAACCCAGAGCCTCCTGCATGCTAGGCAATTGCTCTGCCACTGAGCTTTAGCTCCATCTCTGCAGCATTTTGTGTGTGTGTGTGTGTGTGTGTGTGTGTGTGTGTGTGTGTGTGTGTGTAACTGGGGTTTGAACTCAGGGCTTCACACTTGCAAAGCAGGCACTCTACCACTTGAACCTCCTGCCCATTTTGCTCTGGTTATTTTGGAGATGGGATCTCGTGAACTATTTGCCTAAAACTATGCTTCTCCTCCTGATCTCAGCCTTCCAAGTAACTAGGATTACAGGCATGAACCACGGGTGCCCATCTGCTTGTCAGCATTTTTAATTTTCCAGGTGATGCCAGTTCAACTGATCCTGAAGACATATTTTCAGTACTGAATGAAGAGGTAATGAGGTAAAGAGCTGAGCTGTTGTTGCTTACCTTGAACAGTGGGCACATGGTTATCATTTTATAATTATTTTTTGCAGTTATTTATGCTCGTTTGTAATATTTTTCACAAAAACTAACTGCAAAAGAAAATTTAGTGTGGGAAGGATGTATATAGCAATAAACTTGAAGAGGTAAATGTACCAAATCATAAAAGCCTGGAATATTATATTAGAGTTTTCCAGAAAAACAACTGTTAGGATGTGTACTTGCATGAGTGTCATTATAATAAAAGTAAATATGAGAAATTGGTTTACGTGTTTATGGAAGCTGAAGTCTCAAAGTCTGTAGTCAGCAAGCTAAAGACTAAGGACAGCTGATGATACAGCTCCAATCCAAGTGTGAAGGCCAGACAACCAGGACAAAAGGTGGTGTAGATCTAGTCCAAACGCTTGAAGGCTTCAGACCCAGGAAGAGCCAGTGTTTCAGTTTAAGTCTGTTTTGGGGAGGGAGAAGTACTGAGGTTTGAACTCAGGGCTTTGTGCTTGCTAGACAGGTGCTCTACCACTTGAGCCATGGTTACAGCCCAGTTGGAGTTTAAATGATGGGAAAAAATGCAATGTCCCAGCTCAAGGCAGTCAGGCAATGATTCTGGCTTATACAGCAGATTTGTTCTTTTCAAATCCCCAACTGACTTAATGAGGCCTACCCAAATCAGGGAGGGCAATTCAAACATTAATCCATCCAGAATCACCCTCAAGGCCCACCTAGAATAATGTTTGGCCAGGTATCTGGACATCCCCAGACCAAGTCAAGTTGACACACAGAATCAACTGTATATACCTTGAGAAGGAACTTGAACTTGAGTCTTTCTATGTACTGTGGAGAGCCACTTTAAGGTTTTAAATAATAATGAAACACAAGTATATTTGTGCCTTTACATAGACTCTGCAGTGGTGTTCAGGGTGGGTTAAAGGTGCAGGCAGGTGGTAGAGAAGGGCTGGCCAGAAGACCAGTTAAAATGTTCTTTTATTGTACTAGACAAGAAATGATGGGCCAGAAAGTGGCAGTGAGGGAACAGAGGAAAAGGCCGGGTTCAGAGGTACTTGGATGTAGTGATTGATCTAGTCAAGGAAGAGGACTTAGGATGAATTAAGAGTTTCTGATTTTTTTGAGATTTTAATTACTGAGCCCTGGTCTGAAGAGCGCTTGCCATACTAAGGGTTGCTGAGAAACAGGATTTGGCCATGTGGATGTCCCTAGTGATCTTTGGTAGGGCAGCTGCAGAGTAGTGAGTGTGACTTGGGATCCAGAGCTAATCCACAGTTCCACATGTTCAAAGGTATTGAGTGCAGCCACTTTGGAGACTTGTCTCTGGGGCACTGTTAATGTACTGATCCATTTTTACTTTTAACACAAGTTGCCTCCAGGTGCCCACTTCACCTCAAGAGACTATAACCGTTCTACACTTTTGTCCTAACATTTTTAAAAAATTTCTTTTATTCATATGTGCATACAATGTTTGGGTCATTTCTCTCCCTTTCCCCCTGACCCCCTGACATTTTTTTTGAGACGGGTTTTCACTGTGTAGCTCAGGTTGACTTTGAAATCTTTATGGTCCTTCCTCAGCCACCCTAGTGCCGGGCATACAGGAACATATCACTATGCTCAGCCTTGTCCTTTTTTATTAGAGAAGGTTTAGAATCCATTTCTTAAGTTAGGTTCTTTGATACAACTTGAACATAGCATGTAGCCTTTGTAAATCATTTTTAGAGTTAAGAACTTCATGTGTATATTTTACAAATTACCCCGTCTTTTGTATGGTAGACAGTGAGCTACCCTTGGGAATTAGGAACCTGCAGATAGGTATTGCAGTTCACGCCCATCAAGTGTTCTTTTCTTGTTCCTTCAAGGACTGCTAAGATATGAGAAGTTGTCCCTTCCATGTCCAAGCCCCACATGCACACATGCGCACACTCACACACACCTCGATATTGCTTCAAAGCTACAGTTACCTCTGACCCTCTTCCTCCAGGCTCTGTTTTCTCTCTCTAAGCCTTAGTTTCCATCCCTGTAAAATTACATTGTTCTGCCTTGCACAGAAGAGGTGCTTAATAAGTGGTAGTTCTTAATGGTTTAGGGAGGCTTGAACTCGGGCTACACCTTGAGCCACTCCAGCAGCCCTTTTTTGTGATGGGTTTTTTCGAGATAGGGTCTTGCAACCTATTTCCCCTGACTGGCTTCAAACTGAGATCCTCCTGATCTCTGCATCCTTAGTAGCTAGGATTACAGTCGTGAGCTAAAGGATGTCTTTTAAGTGTTTGTCTGTTTTGCTATTGTTTTGAATGCCCTGATTACCTCTGTTCATCAGGTATGAACTTTTGCTAGAAGACCTGGCCAACCATGGAGTTCTCTCTTGCTTGGCGAACTGGCCAGTTTTAATCAAGAGGCAAAATTTAGGGTTTGGTTTCTGAACAGTGATAATAAGTTCCATTTTGGGAGCAGGAAAGACAGGTTCGTGAAAGAGTTACCCCTGTGCTCAGAGCTAGTGAGGACAGATACAGAGACTGGCCACCAATGTGCTGTTTTATGTGCCAGGTGGAGGGTGGCAAAAGCTGTGGGTACTAGGGAGAGCCAGTGGCACACTCCAGTCATGTTTGGAAACTGAGAAAGGCTTCAGGGTAGGCACTGAATGCTGTCCGCTGTCAAGTGTGAGGGTATGTCCACAGAACCCCTTGTGGTCTTGGCAAAACCTCTTCTCTGCCCACTTCCATCCTTCATCCCCTTTTCCTCATGATGTGGATGAACCGTACCTCTCTGCTGCCATCTGCCATCTCTCATTTCACTCTAGCCACACCTGAGAGATCCTAAGCCCAGTCCCATAGCCCATCCATCAGCAGACCTTGCCTGCTTCATCTTTACCACACAACCAAAACCTGGCTGGTTTCTTCCAGTGTCTTCTTACCACCTCTGCCACTACCACCCCAGTCTGAGCCATCATTTATTTATTTATTTATTTTTCTTTAGTGGTTGGGAGTTTGAACTCAGGGCCTCACACTTGCAAGGCAGCTTCTTTACTGTTTGAGCCACACCCCCAGCCCTTTTTGCTTTTTTGAGGGGAAGGGGCATAAAGCGGAAAAGTTTATTGAGATTGAAAAGTAGCAAAGAGTAGCGCTTCCAGAGCTGGGAGGGGTCCCAAAGAGAGGGTGCCTTGCTTTGGTTATTTTTAAAACAGGGTCTCTGCTTTATGCTCAGTCCCCCTGGATGGTGATCCTCCTATGTATGCTTCCCACGTAGCTGGAATGACAGGCACACACCACTGTGCCCAGCTTTTTCATTGGTCAAAGTTTTTGTGGGCTGGCCTTGAAATGTGATCCTCCCAATCTCTGCCTTCCACAGTAGTTAGGATTACAGGCTTGAGCCACCCACCCAGCTCTGAAGAATCATTTCTTTAAACTGGTTTTTGCTGCGCATTGGCTGTAGCTATCTTTCAGTGTGCTGTCAGCCCAGAATGACCTTCCTCTGCTCAGACCCCTGTTTCTCCTCCCCTGTAACAAAGGGAAAAAGATTACCCTTACCTAGGGCTCACACAGCCCTATGCGGCAGTCTGGTCTACCTGTCCCACTGCTCATTGGCACCATCTCCACACTCTTTGCTCCTGTTTTTTTCTGCTTCAGCCAGACTGGCTGCTTGCCTATAGAAGACACCAGGCACTTTTTCACGGCAGCCTTTGTCAAAACTGCTTGTCCCTCAGCCTGGTAGGTGTTGGCATGGCTTACACGCTCATCTGCAGATTCTTGACCAATCTTCATACCCTCACTGAGGCCTTTCCTGAGCTCTTTATTTAAAATCATGCATCCTACAAACTCTGTGCTGTGTTTTTTTAGAAGTACTCCCCAACTAAGGTGTAGGGCCCAGGAGAGCCAGGGGTTTTGTCTGTGCTTTTCCTTGCTGTAGCCCTAGAGCCTGGATAGTGGATGGATGACTCAGTCAGCTCTCAGTAGATTCCTATTGGAAAAGTTGAATGAGAGGAAAGGGGCAAGGTTGAGTATTTTGGGCAAGGAAGCAGTTTGTGTAGGGTCACCAAAGTACCTGGTGTGTTGGGCCCTGTGGCAGTAAGGAGACTGCTACCAAAACAGACAGGTGTGGAATGCTCTCCTCTGTCTGTGGTACTGTTTGGAAAACTTATATTCAAAGCCAGTTTCTAGGACTGCACTGTCCATTAAGGAGCCCCCAACCAGATAGGGGTCCTAAGTGCTTTAAATGTGCTTAGTCCAAATTGAATTGTGCTAAAAGTATAAAATATATACTGGATTTTGCAAACTAAGTATCAAAAAAAATCACAATTTTAATTATTGATTACCTGCTAAAATTGTAAATATTAAATAAAATATATTATTAAAATCAGACTCACCTGTTTCTTTTTTTGTTTGGCTCACCTGTTTCTTTTTATTGTGACTGCTAGAATTTTTTTTTTTTTTTGGCAGTACTAGAGATTGGACCCAGGGCCTTGCATATGCTAGTCAAGTGCCTTACCACTTGAGCTAGGTACTCCAATCTTTTTGGTAGTACTGGAATTTGAACTCAGCCTCATGCTTACTAGGCAGGAGCTCTACCACTTGAGCCACTCTCTTGTGTTGGATTTTTTTCAAAATAAAGTCTCTCAAATTGTTTGCCCACAGCTGGCTTTGAACTGTGGTATGCCTGATCTCTGCTTCTTGAGCAGCTAGGATTGCATGCTAATTCGCCAGTCCTTTGTTTTCTAGGTCTTTTTTTTTGGCGGTACTGGTGTTTGAACTCAGGGCCTCATACTTGCTAGGCTGGCGCTCTTACTGCTTGAGCCAGTCTGCCAGCCCCTAATCTTGTTTTTGAGATAGGATCTCGCTAATTTTGCTAGGGCTGGCCTCAAACTTGAGACCCCCAAGTCTTTGCCTCCCTGGGTTGTTGGGTTAGGGGTGTGCAGCATCATGCCCAACTAACTACCAGAAAATTCAAAGCTGACATTTCTTGTGAGCTGGCTATCAATAATAAGCAAGTTTTTGCTATATTGAGTTTGACACTTAATTAAATACTGATATTCCCAACTCATTGTCACTTTACAGTCACAGGAACATAGAAGACTATTCTTACACCAATTGCAGTTTGCTTGCCTAAATCTTAGACTTTGTTTTTTTTATTATAGAGGGTGTATGTGTGTGTGATGGGGTGGAAGTGCTCTGCCTTCGCTTTCTCTGGCTTCTGGCAGTCTGCTTTCTGTATTCCCTACTCTTCTTAAATCAGTCTGTTTTGACATCTTTAGTATATTTTTATTTTTATTATCCTCTGTGGAGCCTTTACAATACTTGAAATGGTTCTGCTTAAGTTAGGATGTAAGAATTGCTGAGCATAACTCCCATATCCATTTGGACAAGTCATTTAAGCTCTCAGAGTTTCAATTTCCTTGTCTGTAAAGGGAATTAGGGCCCCCAGCTCATCAGAGGGGTTTGAGAAATCAGTGAATATTGTGGACCTGAGTGTACCCTCACTGAGGAGCTAATGACAACACAGTAGGACAGTAGCAGCTGAGATGGGGAGTAGGGCTGTGCTTGGGTTGGTTTAGAATGTGAATTGTGCAGTGGTTCTCAGACCTAGTGATCACAGTCTTCTAGAATACACATCGCTAATATCTTCCCAGGTGGTGTTGGTGCTGCTGGTGTGGGACCACAGTTTGAGAACCGCTGCTCTAGAGAAAAAGAGATGGAGGTTAGTTTTGAGATAAGGAAGGGAAGAAAGGTAAGGAGAAAGACTCAGATGAGGCAAGTCTAGAGGAGAATAAGGCGCCAGATGAAGGGAGCTAACCTTTGCAAGGAGAGATGTTTTTATCTCAAAGAAGAGGGAAAGAAAAGAGTTGAAAAGACACTAGGAAGTTTTTAGGTGAAAGAGTCACATTTAAAGGATCCACCTAAGTTGTACTTTGGAAAACAGCTTCCAATCAAGTAGAATGGTGTTCAGTCCTGATTAAGAATACATATTCTAAGTTGTTTCGCTTCTCTAAGTTTTAGTGTCTTTATTTGAAATTTGGAATAATAGTACAGCACCAACCGCATAGATTATTATGAAGATTAAGTGAGTTATTACTGCTGCCTGTCGTGGAGGTGGAAGTTTGTGAAACAGATAAGTATTAATGAAAGTCATTCTGAAAGTCATTCAGTTTATGTGACTGTGAACAGAGTGACCATGAAGTGGGTATGATGAAGAAGGTAGGAGGGTTAATTCTTTGAATGTTCAATCATTGGGTACCTGTAACGTGGGAATGAAAAGGGCAAGGCTCTTGTCTTCCAGGGATGGGGAGCGAGGTCAGTGAATATTTAAGTATGACACAGTCTTTACCATGAATGTGAAATGTAAGTACTATGTTCAGAGTACTGTTAGAGCACTAGGGATAGAATGAGGAACTTGAGTGGGTGTGGGGGAAGAAATATGGTAGAGTTGATACTTGAGCTATCATCTCCCTGCCCCGAGTCTAGGGATTATATTCTGTCCTGAAAATAATTCAGTTTAAGTCAGGGCTGCAAGGGAATGTCAGGGGCTTACATGGAGAGTTAATCAGAATCAGATCAAGTTGGCCTTTCTGTTGCCAGTCAAGGAATTTGAACTTTATCTGTAATGATGGGGAAATAAGGAATTTAAAATGGTTCTGATGTGTTTTCTAGTGATCATGCTGACAGTACCAAAAAAGAGTTACATCAGAGAGAGAATAGAAATAGAAATCAGCATGAAGTTATTTCAGTAATCTAGATAAAGAATAATGAGGAATTAAGCTATAATAGTGATATGAAGGTTTCTCAGTGGAGAGAGATTTAGAGATTTAGTGCTTAGTCATCAGAGAGGACAAGGATTCAACCCTGCATTGAATCAAGGAGCATAAGGGCAAGGTGTGGATTTTGAGAGGGAGGCAGAGAACCCAGGTTAGAGTATATCCTATGTCAGATCCACATGGAGCTTCCCAGTTTACAACTGAAGGAGTTAAGTCTAGAACAGAGGAGAGGGAGCAGAGCACAAAAGAGGAAGATGAGGGAAATGTTCACTCAGTAAATATTTGAATGCCTGGGCTGGGTTTGTAGCTCAGTGGTAGAGTATATGCTTAGGAAGGCCCTGGGATATCACAAGTACTGGGGTTCCATCCCCGTACTACAAAGAAAAGAAATTGTTTTATTTTTAAGTGTCTGCTCTACCAGATTATCAGGCTGTAGCTGAGACCCTGAATGTGAATGGGGTTACCTAGGGAGATGACATCAGTAAAAATGAATGAAAGCCCTGAAGACATTTTTGTTTAAGATGCAGAGAAGGGGCAGCCTGAAAAGAGTAGTCTTGGAGGCAGGAACAAGTCCAGAGTAATTGCATGGGCATTATAGGAGGAAGAAGTGTAGAGGACCCAGAGCCTCCCAGTGGTCAAAAGGGTCTGCAAAAGGGTCCCTTGGATGTAAGAATCAGTTGGTCTTTCGTGAGTATGAGGAAGTAGAGACTGTCTTTGAAGAAGCTCTAAAAGTTGTGAAGGAAGAGGATTAGCTGGACAGTAAGAACATTACCAGGTACTCAGTAAATGGTAGTAAAGTACCTCACAGCCACCCCAAGAAGTAAATAGTATCCACCCCACCTTCTTTTCAGATAAGGAAACAAAGCTTCTCAAGATGTGAAGTAATTTGCCTGTGAGCATACAGTAGTATAGCATCCAAAACAGGACCAAAAAAGGTATAACTGCCCCCTGTTTTGGAGATAGGGTCCCAACCGTGTTTCCCAGGCTGGCCCCAAACTCTTGGATTCAGCAGATCCTCTAACCTTAGCCCCCCCCCAGTGGCTGAGACATGTAGGCACTACCACTCCCTGCTGTAGCTGTGCTCTTTGCACTATGCAAAGTGCTACAGAGTAGGATGGGGTTAAAAGATGAAGGTATTGTGAGCATTTGTTAGTACCTACGGGAGAAAAGAATCAGCAAAAAGGAAGGTGAATGGAAAACAGAGCAAAGGGTGGTGATGATCAAACCCCAATACCGCCACCCTCCTCCTTCCCCCACCCCCAAAAAAAGGGTGGTGATCGAATAAACAAGAAGTAGAAGAGCCTGAATGGGAATAGCCTAAAGGACCCAGGGGGAGAGCATGGCTTCAGAAAGGAAGGGTATGCTTCTTACATGCAGAGCCCTAGATTAAGTCAAAATTTCCCATAAATGTGTTTACACGTTTAGTGATTGTCAAATGAAGAGCTGAGCCTGATTGCATTTGTAGAGTGATAAGAGTTCCAGAGGGCTTCAGAGAGATCTAGTAGAATCAACAAGTAATTATCTGCTGTTCTTTTAAGTGAGCTCATGTCTGTCATTTCATAGTAACTGTCCTTTGACCCTCTCTGGCTACCAACCAGTCCCTCACCTGTTAAATAATAGCTTTATTGAGATATCATTCACATGCCATACAGTTCACCTATTTAAAGTGTACGAGTCAATGGTCTTTAATACATTCACAGAGTTATGCACCATCAGCACAGTCAGTTGTAGAACATTTTTGTCACCTATCAGTCCCTCCACTCCACTCCAGCCCTTGGCAGCCATTAATCTATTCTGTCTCTTTATCTCCTTTTTAAATTAAACTTATGAATGAACAATCCATACTTTCTCTATGGACTCACCTTCCAGTCACTTCTCAGGTTAAGTTTTTACTCTGCACCTCTTCTAAAACTGCTCTGGACATCATCATCAGTGACCCTCCAGTTGCCAGGTTACCTTTCTGAAGTATTTAACCGTCACTCTGCCTTGTGCTCTGTTTGCATCATGGGCTTTTCACTTGCCTGCTGGCTGAGTTCTACCTTCCTGAATGATCAGATCTGCTGGTAATGGTTCCAGTTCATGCCCTGCTGATGGCTGTCCACAGAGCTCATAGTCAATGTTACTCACTGCCTTTTAGTAAGACCTGGATGTCCCAGTCACTTCTTTATGGCTGAAATAGAACTCGTCCGCCTCCCCATCTACGAGACAACCTCGCTTTTCTTTTCAGACTAGACGGAAAGTCCTTTCTCCTTTACCCCTAAGATAAACTGATACCTACTGAATTTCCTTCCACCTAACTCTAAAATCATCCTACAGACACATCTTCATCTCTTTCAAGAACTACTTCAGCACTTTGCTACTTGCTCACTCTGACTAGCCTCTCCCCCTGAAATCCATTCACCACCCAGTCCTCATTGAGAGCTTATAAAAATGCAAATCTGATCACATCTGCTAAGGTCCTGTTAAAGCGATATTCAGCACTATGTCACTGATGAATATTTATGCCCTCCCCCTAAATCTGAATCTGATCAAGCCTCAACTCCCAGGTTACAGGAAATCAACAGGGGGTAGAAGAACTTGTACTTCTACATGGAGATATAACCAGCCAATTTTGGGACAAGAAAATTCTACAGGACAAGTGACTCTGCTTCTCAAACACATGAATGGCAAAGCCAGGGAGGAAGAGGAAGAGAGGTTACATATTGAAAGAGTCGTAAGAGCATGTTAACCAGATGTAGTGTGTTGGATCCTTATTTGAACTGTAAAGACAATTTGATTTTTTTAAAGCATTCAGTAATAATGTGGCTATTTTTAAAGATACATGCTAAAGTATTTCAGGAGAAATGATGTCATTCCCAAGTTAGCCCAGAGGTGTGTTGACTCACTTGGGCATTGGGTATGTGAGCTTTCACTATACTGTTACCTGCTTTTGGTGTATGTTTGAAATCTTCCATAATAAGAAAGGGATTATTGTGTTTGTTTTTTTAAAGATACTGAGAGAGAGAAATTTGAAAACTGATGTAGAATGAGAAACAATTATTTTTTAAATTGTATTATGCTAAAACATGCAAACATAAAATCTACCATCTTAACATATTTAAATATACAAAACAGTGTCTGTAAGTACATACATTATTGTGCAACCATCACCACTATCCACCCCCAGAACTCTTTTCATCTTGCAAAACTGAAATTCTGTGTCAATTAAATAATAATTCCCTTCCCCAGAACCCCTGGCAACTACCATATGCTTTCTATGACTTTGACTACTCTAGGAACCTTGAACATGTAGAATCATACAGAATTTGTCCTTTAGAGACTCACGTATTTCACTTAACATAATGTTGTACTATGTGTCAGAATTTCCTTCCTTTTAAGAGCTTAATGATATCCCATTGTATGTGTATACCACATTTTGTTTATCCATTCAACTACTGAAGACACTTGTGGCTGCTGTGAACATGGGTGTACAAATACTTCTTCATGATTCTGTTTTTAATTCTTTTGAGTATATACCCAGAAGTGGAATCATTGGATCATAGGATAATTCTATTTTTTTACTTTTTGAGGAACCACCACACCGTTTTCCACAGCAGGGAACATTCCCACTAATAGTGCACAGATGTTCCAGTTTTCTTATTTGCCCATACTTGTTATTTTCTGGGCCTTTCCTTTCTTTTCTTTCATTGTGGCTATCCTAGTATTTGTGAGGTAGGGGTTACAAAGAACAAGTATTTTTTTTTTTGGCCATTAAAGAACATGTATTTCTATACCTTTTGGTTTCAGGTAAGGAAACAAAAGCCCAAAGAGATTTGTATGTCTCTGCTGTAAAATGTTTTTCTTGTGGAAAGATAAGAACAAGTAAAGAATCAAAAACATACAAGGGATGCAGAGCTTGGCAGATAATTCCAGAGTCAAGAGTTAGGCTTTTCTAATAGAAAAGAGAGCTAACCTCTTCCTTCCTGCTTTTCATGGCAAGGAAGGAATGGGAGCTCAGACTTGAAATGGAGAAGCAAATATACAATTTTGTTTTCAAAAATGTAAAGATACTGAGATTCTGGAGTCGACTGCATCTTTGGAGAGTTTATTTTTTTATTTATTTTGTGTGTGTGTTTGTGTGTGTGTGGCTTTATGCTTGCTAGACAGGCACTCTTACCACTTGAGCCACTCCCCCAGCCCAAGAGTTTAGTTTCTTATTAAGTCAACCAGTGTATTTTCATTGAGCATCTGTACTTAACAAGGTTACATCTGGTAGCCTGAGTGTAATAGGAATGAGTGTGATCTGAACTCATTCATGTTGGAGAAGTGGGGTGTCAGCAGTTGAGAACTAGGTAGGCCCATCTACTTTAGAAGTGTTCCAGAAATAAATTGCTTGAGGAAATAAGAGTCCCAAAGAGCTCAGCCCAGACTGGTCTTGAATTATCGATCCTGTCCTCCTGCCTCAGTCTTCCAAATACTGAGCTTTGAAGTTGTCATCAGTAATTCAGTTCTGCAATTCAAATGGAGTAATAATTCAAGTGGAAATAAAGTAAAAATTAAAATGGAGATAACCTGGTGCAGGTGGCTTATGCATGTAATCCTAGCTACTTGGGAGGATCACCGTTCAAGACCAGCCAGGCACCCACCCCTCTAATCTCAAAAATAACCAGAACAAAATAGACATGATGCATGGCTCAAGTGGCTGAGAACCTCCTTTGTAAGTCCAAAGCTGTGAGTTCAAACCCCAGTGAGAATGACAAGAAAAAAAAAGACTGTGTGTGTTATTTGGATCAGATTGTTTACCAGTTGAACCATTCTGTCAGCTGGATCAGATTGTTTAAATAAGCATGATTGTTTAGAAACAAATAGGTGAGGCCTACCATGTTCCTTTTTTTTTGGTAGAAATGGGGTTTTGAACTCAGGGTTTCGTACTTGCAATGCAGGCGCTCTACCACTTGAGCCACACCTCCAGTTCATTTTGCTCTGGTTATTTTGTAGATGGGGGTCTCATGAACTATTTGCCTGAGCTGGACTCAAACCATGATCCTCCCAATCTCAGCCTTCCAAGTAGCTAGGATTACAGGAGTGGCTGATAAATTTCCTTTTTCAAAAGAAATTGGTGGAAACATAAGGGAGAGATTCAAGTTTTCATGCTTGGCATGGATAATTAGAGAAATGTAGTTCTGGTAAGACATTAGTACATGTACTTTCAGAATAAATAAGGAAGCATCAAAAAGCAATAAAACAGAAACCATAAAGTAAGAAAAGAAAAACAAGACCTCATAACATTTATGTAAACAAATGTAAAGTCCTCTCTTAGATGACAGAGACCTAACATCTAAAGCAGAGTATAACCATGTGCTTTATTCATCCAAAACAAAATGATGCAAAATATTTACAAATGCAGGACAGAGAGAAAGCAGACAAAAATAAAACAAATACATATTTAAATAAAAAAGGCAAAACAGCCAGGTGTGGCAGCTCATGCCTGTAATCCTATCTACTCTGGAGGCAGATAAGGGGTAGATTGTTGTTTGAGGCCAACTCAAACAAAAAGTTCATGAGACCCAATCAATAAAAGCTGGTTGTAATGATGCCTGGCATCCCACCTATGTAGGAAGTGTAATTAGGAGAATCGAGGTCCAGGGCTGGCCTGGGCAGAAATGTAAGATCCTATTTGAAAAATAACTAAAGCAAAAAGGGCTGGGGGCGTGACTCAAGTGGTAGAGAGACTTCCTAGCCAGCAGAAAGCCCTGAGTTCAAACCCCAGTACCACCACTACCACCCCCCAAAAAAGAAAGAAAGATAAAGGGAAAACAAAGCAGTGGCAATATTAATATTGGTTAGAATGAAATTCAAAAGAAAAGCCTTTGGATAGATAGGATTGTTTAATGGTACAATCTCAAAACAATAAACAGAATGTGAGAATATCCCTCCCAGCCATCCAACAGGGGACCAATATCCAGAATATACAAAGAACTCCAAAAAATTGAACACCAAAAGAACAAATGATCCAGTTAATAAATAGGCAAATTAATTAAGCAGATACTTTTCAAATGAAGAAATACAAATGGCTAACAGATACATGAAAAATGTTCAGTATCTCTAGCCATCAAGGAAATGCAAATCACTGAGACTCTATCTCAGCCCAGTCAGAGTGGCTATAATCAAGAAGATAAACAGCTGGGCACCTGATAGCTCACTCCTATAATCCTAGCTACTTGGGAGGCAGATATTGGGAGGATCATGATTCAAAGCCAGCCCAGGCAAATAGTTCATGACTCTCCATCTCCAAAATAACCACAGCAAAATGGAGTGGAGGTATGACTCAAGTGGTAGAGCACCTACCTAGCAAGTGTGAGGCCCTGAGTTCAAACCTCAATGCTGTCAAAAAAAGAGGCCAGATGCTGGTGCCTCATGCCTGTAATCCTAGTAACTCAGGAGGCAGAGATCAGGAGGATTGCGGTTCAAAACCACCCTGGGCAAATAGTTCGTGAGACACTATCTCGAAAACACCCATCACAAAAAACGGGCTGGTGTAGTGGCTAAAGGTGTAGGCCCTGAGTTCAAGCCCCAGTACTGCAAAAAAAAAGAGAAGAAAAGAAAAAACAAGCTGGTCATAGTGGAACACTCCTGTAATCCCAGCTACTTGGAAGGCAGAGATAGGAGGATCAGTGTTTGAGCCCAGCCCCAACAAAAAAATTAGTGAGACCCGAGCTTGATGTGATGATTCATGGCTGTAATCCCAGCTACTTGGGAAATGAAGGTAGGAGGATAACACAAGAGACCCTATCTGAAAAACAAAGCAAAAGGACTGGGGTTGTGACTCAGTGATGGAGGACTTGCTTAGCAAACATGAGGCACTGAGTTCAATCCCTAGTATCACCAAAAAACAAAACAACCCCAAATCACGTCACCTGTAGGAAAATGGGTCAAACTGGAGATCATGCCAAACGAAATAAAGCAGATTCAGACCCCTGTTGCATGCCCTCTCTCACATGTCCCAGCACTTCCACTTCTAAGTACTGACATGAGCGCTGCTGGTGACCATTTCTCCCACTTGCCATGTGTTGCCTGTAGTGGTATGCCCTCTATTTCTGAGACTTTACCAATCCTAGGTGTAGCCCCAAAGTCATTTTGTGTGTCAGGGTTTCAGAGGGTTCAATCTGTGGTCGCTTGGCTTTGTGTTTGGGCAGAAAGAACATCGTGACGGCGGGAGAGGGTGGTGGAGGAGCTTCTTCATGGCGGACAGGATGCAGCATAATAAATAACTGTTAGTACTTTAGGTGTGATAAGGATGTTGTGTTTTTATATACATATGTATCTACACATGAGTTTTTTTATAGCATGGAGGGATACTCAGAGTTTTTTTAGAAGACATATATATATGTACACTAAGATAGATTGTGGATTAAATGATGCTAAGATTTGTCTTCTACATAATCCTTTTTGTGAGGTTAGGTAAAAATGAAACAAAATTATTCAAGTACTGATTTAAGTTGGGTGCTAGCTATTTGGGGGTTTATCACACTGTTCTCTGTGGTTTTGTGTACTTTGAAGTTCTCCTTAAATGACCTTGCCATTGCGATCCATTGCCAGGCTTTCTCTTTCAGGACTCCCTATCATACCCATTGTCCTCAGCAACGTTAAATTACTTCTTATTTTCTACTTGCCTCCTTCTGCTCACTGCCACTTGGTATTCATTTGTTCTTTACCTTTCCTCTCATCCTGGGATGACTTCCTCTCTTCTGAATGACTTCCCTGATCTTTAAATATCTAACTCAGGTGTCCCTTCTCTGAGACCACCCTGCCATCCCCACACTGTCCTATTGTCCCTTCTCTTCATCCTTTAGTACTCTGTTGCCACCTCTATAGCTTCTTTGTCACATCCCAGAGGGTTGGAAACAAGATCTGTGTCTTACTGATCTTTTTATGCCGGAGTCTTACTGCCCTGCATAGAACATAGTGAAAAGGAATAATGGATTGTTTTAAATTACTGTATTCTCTAAAATTATTATACTCACAGTCTGTGTGTGTAGTAGGACCTTGATGAACCCCTAAGAGCATTTCCCTATAGGAGGAAATAATTGATACTAGAAGCATAGCATTATCTAAGCCTCCCTGGCATCTTCATTTTAAAGTTCAAGAAGCAGATCCTAAGTGGCTTAGGTCTTAACTAAGGTCACTCAGCCAGTTAATGTTAGCCTGCTTTGTTTTCTCGTTTGTCAAGCAAGCTTCTGAGCCTAATTTGGTTTCTCATGTTGGTTTTTCTATAGTGAAGAGAATATACTGACTGCCTGTCGAATACAAACATCAGTATAGTTTCCTCGGTGAATTCGAGCTTTCTGCTTTATAATCATGCTGGAGAATATATTGTATTAAATGCTTACATAACCTTTCTTTTTTCTTTTCTTTCTTTTTGGCAGTACTGAAGGCTTTGTGTTTGTGAAGCATAAACCCTACCACTTACACCATTTTGCCAGTCCTTTTTGTGTTTGCTATTTTTGAGATAGGGTCTCACTTTATTCACCAGACCAGCCTGGAGCACAGTCCTCCGGTTTGTGCTTCCCTGCGTAGCTGGGATGATGACAGGTGCTCACCCACAACCATGCTCAACCATTGTTTGAGATGGGATCTCACTAACTTTTTGCTTGGTCTAGCCTCAAACCAAAATCCTCCTGATCTCTGCCTCCTAAGTAGCTAGAATTACAAGCATGAGCCACCACGCCCAGCCTTGTTTTTTTTTGGTGTACTAGGGTTTGAACTCAGGGCTTTGAGCTATAAATCAAGCCCCTTGATTTGTTTTTGAGATAGGGGTTTGCTGTGTTTACTAGATTTTCCTCCCAACTTGTGATCCTCCTGCCTCAGCCTTCCACATTCTGGGATTAGTTATTATCCAACACACCCTACAGCCTTGTTTTCTTAAATAGCCTTTTTTAACCTCCCCCCACCCCCCAGTTGGGATTGAATCCAGGGACTTGCACATGGCATGCCCCAGCCTTTTTTGGGTTTTTGTGGGTTTTTTGTTTTTTGAGTTTGTTTGAGTTTGAGTTTTGTTTTGTTTTTTCAAGTTTGTCCTCAAACTCAAGACTGTCCTGCCTCCTCCTCCTGTGTAGCTGGGATTACAGATGTGTGCCACCACACCCAACTTTAAAAGTAGCTTTTTAAAAAGCTTTTAACAGGGCTGGTAGAGTGGCTCAAGTGGTAGGGTGCCTGCCTAGTAAGCACAAGGACCTGTGTTGAACCCCCAGTGCTGGGAAGAAAAAGATAAACTCCAGTCAGGGCTGGTGGTAGAGGTGCTTAAGTTAAGCAGGACCTTTCGGTACTACGTTGTAACTCCTGATAACCTGCAACTGTTTCAGAATAAAAATAGAAAGTGATGAAAATGTTTATGTCCCCAAACTATAAAGTTTTCTGGAAAATGCATCATTCTACAACAAACTCACCATCTTTTGTGCGTCTTCTTCTGGATTCAGTGAACAGAGTGGAGCCCACAGAGATCTTTAGAGCTCCCCAAGCTGGGTTCACATTCTAAGTTGATGACTATTTTAAACTATTACTAATATTGTAATAATATTGTAAAAGTGGGACTTTTTAGCAATAGGTATGGGCAGTTTCTTATTGTTTTTCTTTACCTTAAAAAGAATCACTGTGGCCCTGGTATGTGGGATTTCATCACACAAAGCCCGTTTTTCTGGTAATGACACGTTGATGGGGCTCTTCCCGCTTAGCTTTGGGAAAGGTGCTCCTTGTTTGTGCAGTCTGAAACTCTGACTCACCCCACTCAGCTGCTGGTGTTTCACTTAAGCTCCTCCTAGGCCTAGTTGTTGTTCTGACACAGGTGACTAGGTTGGGCAGGACCCCCCAACATTCTCAAGGGATCCTCCCAAGACAGCTAATTACTACAACCAACTTCATCAGCTATAACACAGGAACATTAATCCTCATCCTCATGCTTGGTGTGAAGGTTGAATGGGATTTACTGAACTAATTGGAAGTGGTCAGTTGTTACAATAATTACATAACTGGTAATGAGTAGTCAGCATGGCACACTTGGTAAGTAATGACTTGTATCTAGAAATAGCAGGACTCCTGAGGAGCCTCTGAGTACACATACAGGGTGCCAGTACAGCTCATGAGATGTGGAAGAAGGAGCGTGATGTTAGGCTGAAATTGACAATTTAGCAGTTGTTACTTTAAAAATTCTGGCTGGGTGTGGTGGTACACACCTGTATTCCCAGCACTCAGGAGCCTGAGGCAGGAGGACTTCAAGGGCAGCCTGGCTATGTAGCAAGATCCTATCTTAAGCAAAGATTAAAATTAATAAACAAAATTCAGATTATATGTTTCAGCCTACATTTTTGGGGAGTCCCAGGGGACCACACCCCTATTACAGCCTGGGTATG
Organism: Castor canadensis; assembly: GCF_047511655.1. Lineage (NCBI taxonomy): Eukaryota > Metazoa > Chordata > Mammalia > Rodentia > Castoridae > Castor > Castor canadensis. Next base: position 66,970,614 of record NC_133401.1, read on the forward strand.
GTTGGAGAATCACGAAGGACAGCAGAGCTAAACTCAGGGACTATGAACACAGGAACTGCTGAAGGGCTTTAAGAAATGGAATGATGTGATTTGCTCTTTAGCACCATTATTTGACCATGGTGTGGAATGTAGATGGGGGTTGGGTCGGGGCTGTGACAAGATTGACTGTAGACACAGTTAAAAATAATCCAGGGAAGAGAAACTAGTGTTGTTAAGTAGATGGGGACAAGTGGGTGGAATCAAGAAAAACTAGAAGCCAGGTGCTAGTGGCGCATGCCTGTGATCCTAGCTACTCAGGAGGCAGAGATCAGGAGGATGGTGGTTCAAAGCCAGCCCAGGCAAATAGTTCTCTAGACCCTATCTTGAAAAAGCCCATCACAAAAAAAAAAAAAAAAAAAACAACAACTGGTGGAGTGCCTCAAGGTGTAGGCCCTGAGTTCAAAGAAAGAAAGAAAAAGAAAAGTTAGGTTTGGGGATATAACTCAGTAATAGAATGCTTGCCTAGCATGAGGGAGGCCCTGGGTTCAGTCCCAGCAAAACCAAAACAAATAACAACAAAAAAACAAAGTTAAGGAGTAGGTAAGGGAGGGGGCGGAGGGAAGGAGGAGAAATGACCCAAACATTGTATGCACATATGAATAAAAGAAAAAAAACAAAGTTAAGGTGGTTGATGAGTACATGAGGCAGGAGCCTGGGTACTCACTGGAAGAAGAGGCGTGGGGAGGCTCTGGTTTCTTGTTTATGTGACTGAGTGGCTAGTAGTACATTCTCTGAGATTAGGAACAAGGAAGGGCAAAAAAAAAAAAAGAAAAACAGGACTGGGAGAAGCTGACTCCAGCTTCAGACAGATTTTCTTCTCATTATCAGTAAGGCCCTGAGTAGAATCATGCCAGGTAGGTAGACAGGAGTCAGGAGCTGTGTAGTGAGTGGACTAGAGACAGCACAGTCAGTCACCTACTGTTGTAGGGAAGAGGCCTCTGCTCTTTATTCTAATGGGAGCCTTGGTAGGGCATCAACAAGGAAATAGGAGAGAGGGTAACTGGGGAGGAGCAGGTGGTGGAGAATGACTGAGTAAAAAATGACCTGAATTACATATGAGTCATCCTGGAGCAAGCAGAGTGAAGAAGTGTTCTGGGCAAAGAGAAGAGTGAGGGTTGGGGCCCTAGTGCAGGAATGAGCCACACATTTGAGGAACTGTAAGGTCGGGGTGACTGAGGTGCACCAAGGGGGTTGGAGAGGCGAGGGCTAACTGAGCATTTGGTCCCTGGGCAGTTGGGCTTGTTCTGGGTATACTATTCAGTCCTAGGAGCATGAGGATGTGGAAATGGGTGAGAACATTGAGGAAGAGTGTGTAGAGGAAAGAAGACTACAATGCTCAATGGAAGGCAGGAGAAAGGGATAGTTCTCAGAGGAACTGAGAAGTAGAAGGCAAGAGAGAGTGGAAAGGGAATGTGAGGAAGGGAACTTTAAAGATGGAAGCAAGTAAGTAGAATTACTAACTGGCAGATGGTGTGGGAATGGAAGGGAAGGACTGAAAGCATGGCCTGTGTTTAACAGCAGACCATTGTTGACTGTAGAGACAGTCTTAATTCCTGCCTTACTTTTCCCCCACATCCAGTCCATTCTCAGTTTGTGAGGGATGGAAGCCACATTGCAGAGGACCGAGGTCCTAGCTGGAAGGGATGAGATAGGTGGTGTTTGGCTGATAGGGTAGGGGCAGATGAGACTAGGACAAGGGAGGAGGACAGGTGAACTCCCAGTGCGGAGGGGTAGGAAGCACTGGCGGCTGTCCCAGATGGCTCAGAGTCTGTAAGGAAACTGATAAGAGAGAACCCCTCCTGCAAGTAGGTGTTGTCATTTTCTTTCAGTGAGCTTGACCACAATACACACTGAGTGGTTTAAAGAAGGAGGAAGTGGCAACGAGGCAAGGAACCATTGTGAAAAGCTAGTGCGGTCAGGGTAGAGGGCAGGATGGTGATTTATTGTCCCCAAGGTGTGGCTGGCTCCAGCTTGATCCAGAGCAGAAGATGGCAGGTAACACCCAGAGGCTGAAGCCTCTTCATGAGAGAGCTGGAGGAGAGGTGGGCCTGCAGAGTGCCTTGGTGGAGAGCCATCTCTGAGCATGCACTCTTCTCCAGCAGACCACAAGCATGGGCTTGCGCCATCTCTCAGAACTGGATCCTCTTAGAATCCTGCATGCTCCTGAGACCATTCAGTGTTCCACAGGAACCTTCGAACTGAGCACCCAGAAGTACCAAATGTACAGCACGGGCTCATGGACTCGTTTACTTTATAACACCTACTGTTGGTTCCTATATAACTTTTAACCTTTTCAGGCTGTCTTCCCATCTCTGTTGCAAATGCCTAGAGATCAGGCTTTAAGACATACTGATTTTTGCTCTCCTACAGTGCCCTGCACATATCAGGCACTCCTGCAAATGATCAAGGCCTAAAAATCTGCCAGAGCCACCACATTCCACACTTCCCATCCCCGCCTACATCATTCCACTTAAATTTTGTTAGTTGAGAGTAAGACCGAGTGTTTCCTTTGGCTACAAGCAATTGGTATTGCAAAATTGAGTTGTTCCTTTGGAACTTGTCTGCAGCTGTTTGCATGTGGCTATTGAAAGAGGGAGTGGCATGCTTTATAATGGTTAGGGCAAAGAGGGATTCTGTTTCTAATCTGGGATAGCCAGCTGACTCATCAAATGCCTTGACCCCTCACGTTTCCATCTTCCCCCTTAGGAAAATGGAAAATTGAGCTCTTGAGTTTACAGACCAGCCCAGACCTGGCTCCATGGAACAAAAGAAAATAATAGAAAAGACAGAATAAAAGAAATATAGCCTGGTGTGGTGGCACATGCCTTGTAACTCCAGCACTCGGGAGGCTGAGGCAGGAGGATCAAGAGTTTGAGGCCATCTTAGACCACATATAGAGACTTTTCTTCAAAGGAACAAAAGAAGTACTAGCAGTTTGTTTTTATTTCCTCTGACCTATTAAATGGGGGATGAATTTACCTTCTCCAAGGAAATGTCAAACTATGGATTTTATAAGGAGTGTACTCTAGGAGCCTACCCATAGGTGGCAGTAGGAAGCAAGGGAAAGGAAAAAAAGAAACCCAATTACTTTGCTTTGAAAGCAAAGCAGATGTCCTGTAGTGACCAAGACCCTGTTGTTAAACTGGTTGCTAAGACTGTTGCTTACCTCTGCCCTACAGTTCCATTTGTTAGGCGTTCCTAAGTTTTTTTTCCCAGACAAACTTAGGTACCCATGTATAGATTTAAAAATGCTTAGCTGGGCCGGGCATGGTGGCTCACATCTGTAATCCTAGCTACTCAGGAAGCTGAGATTGGGAGGATCTCGGTTTGAGGCCAGCCCAGGCAAAAAGTTATCAAGACCCCCGACTCAACCAATAAAAGTTGAGCATGGCAGCACATGCCTGTCATCCCAGCTACATGGGAATCATTAATAGTATGGCAGTCCAGGCCAGCTCAGGCATAGACATGAAACCCTATTCAAACAATACCTAAAGCAAAAAGGCCTGGAGACTTGTCGTAAGTGGTAGAGTGCCTGCCTAGGAAGCACAAGGCCTTCTGTTCAAATACCAGTACAACCAAAAAAGAGAAATGTTCAATTGAGATGTATAGAACTCTACAGTTCACTTGAACAGTTAAGAAGTAAGAAAAGCTTGATATGATAGACAAAAGAAATGGGGGCATTAGATTTGGGACCAAGAGGTTGAAAAAACCACCCTTGGTGTATCCAGTAGATAACCTCTTCTGGGAGGTGGGGCCAGAGAGCTGCCTCCGGTAGGACACCCAGGTCAAAGTACATCTGCATTCTGCTAGGACAAGTGTGGCGGCAGTGTAGCCCTTCTCTGCAACGTATGAAACTACACGGACTGCCACATGCCACCCCGACTCTTTTTAAGGGACAGTCTTGCAGTGTAGCCCAGACTGGCCTGGGACTCATGATCTTCCTGTCTCAGCCTCCCAACTGCTGAGATTATAGGTGTACGCCAGCATGCCTGGCATGAACATTTTTAACAGCACACTATAGGTGCTTACAGTTAATGGGAGGAAGGGATGGTATTAGGGGTGAGGGATGGAGAACAAAATATAATAAAGGTAAACATAGGAAAGAAGCAGCACAAGATTTGAGGCTGTTTGCTGGTTCCTCCTTTGGGCAGGGGAGGAGTCAGGTCCTGACAGTTAAAGGTGAAGCTAGGGAGGCAGTGGAGAGATATCACCTCTCCTCCCCACCCTACTGTCATGTTCTTGTGAAATTCCTGCCCCTGAGTTATCAGGGCATTTACTGCTATATTGTTTGCATAGGGCATTTGCCTTATTCTATAGCCATGTCTGCTTTTACCCCATCTTCTAGGAGATTGGATGCCCATTAAGAACTAGGAACACCTTATTTGTCTTTAGTATTCCCCCACAGTCCTTCTCACTGGCCCTGGTGGACTCTAAATGAAGTTAATTGAATGAATAGTTGAGAAAATAAGGAAGCAGAGAATAACAGTGCCAGAGCAGACACGATTGTGTTCATGGAAGGGTCTTGGTAAGAAGTGGCAAGGGCCGGGTGCACACCTGTAATCCTACCTACTCAAGAGGCAGAGATCAGGAGGATCGTGGTTCAAGGTGAGCCTGGGCAAGTAGTCCACAAGACCCTATCTCGAAAATACCCAACACAAAAAAGGGCTGGCAGAGTAGCTCAAGTGGGAGAATGCCTGTGTAGCAAGCATGAGGCCCTGAGTTCAAACCCCAGTACTGCCCCCCCGCAAAAAAAAAATGGTGGTAAGACTTGTGAGGGTGGTGAGTAGGAGTTATTGATTGGAAGATGCTTAAGATTTGACAGGGAGGGACTGGAGGCATGCCTCATGTGGTAGAGTGCTTGCCTCTCAAGCACGAAGCCCTGAATTCAAACCCCAGTACTGCCAAAAAAAAAAAAAAGAAAGAAAGAAGGGGCAGCACAAGTCCAGGGTCAGATAAAACTTGAACTGACCAGGCAGTGCCATAAGGGGAAATGGGGGTGTGTTCCTATAAGTGGGGGTATAAACACAGGAGAGCATTGCAAGAATTCGGCTCCTGGTTTAAGTCACTATTGGTAGCAGTATACCAAAGTCTGTGTTTTCCATGTTTTTCAGCATCTTCATGATACAGTGAAGAGGAACCTTGACAGTACTGCATCCCCTCAGAATGGAGATCAACAAAATGGCTATGGAGACCTCTTTCCTGGGCATAAGAAAACCCGCCGGGAAGCTCCTCTGGGTGTTGCAGTGTCTGCTAATGGACTGCCTCCAGCCTCGCCCCTTGGTCAGCCTGACAAGCCTCCTGGGGGAGATGCCCTGCAGTCCAGTGGGAAGCACTCGCTGGGGCTAGACTCCATCAACAAAAAATGTCTGGCAGACTCCAGCCTCCACTTGAATGGAGGCAGCAACCCCAGTGAGTCATTTCCTCTGAGCCTGAATAAAGAACTGAAGCAGGAACCTGTTGATGACCTGCCATGCATGATTACTGGGACTGGAGGCTCTATATCACAGAGTAACCTCATGCCAGACCTCAACCTTAATGAGCAGGAATGGAAGGAACTCATCGAGGAGCTGAACAGGTCAGTGCCCGATGAAGACATGAAAGACCTGTTTACTGAGGATTTTGAGGAGAAGAAGGAACCAGAGCCTTCTGGCTCTGCCACACAAACACCTCTGACCCAGGACATTAATATTAAGACAGAATTCTCTCCAGCAGCCTTTGAGCAAGAACAGTTAGGCTCTCCACAAGTGAGGGCCGGGTCTGCAGGACAGACCTTTCTGGGGCCTTCATCCGCCCCTGTGAGCACAGATTCTTCCAGCCTTGGGGGCTCTCAGACCCTGTTCCACACCTCTGGTCAGCCCGGGGCGGACAATCCCAGTTCGAACCTGATGCTGGCATCAGCCCAGGCCCAGAATGCACAAAGAGCCCTCCCAAGTGTGGTGTTGCCTAGCCAGGGCCCAGGAGGGGCCTCAGAGCTCTCCTCTGCCCACCAGCTCCAGCAGATCGCTGCCAAGCAGAAGCGTGAGCAGATGCTCCAGAACCCACAGCAGGCCGTGGCACCAGCCCCAGGCCAGATGGCCACATGGCAGCAGACAGGGCCATCCCACAGTCCCTTAGATGTCCCTTACCCCATGGAGAAGCCTGCCAGCCCTCCTGGCTACAAGCAAGACTTCCCCAACTCCAAACTGATCATGATGTCTGGTGTGACCAAGAGTTCCCCCCGACCTGGAGGTCCCTACCTCCAGCCCAGCCATGTGAACCTGCTGAGTCACCAGTCACCGAGTAACTTGAATCAGAGCTCCGTCAATAACCAAGGGTCAGTGTTGGACTACGGCAATACAAAACCCCTTTCTCATTACAAAGCAGACTGTGGGCAAGCTGGCCCTGGGTCTGGCCAGACCAAATCAGCCTTGATGGCCTATCTTCCCCAGCAGCTCCCTCATCTGAATAATGAGCAAAACTCCTTGTTTCTGATGAAACCAAAGCCAGGAAACATGCCTTTCCGTTCACTGGTTCCACCTGGCCAGGTAAGTGCCTGGCTTCCCTTGCTGTTCTTCTGCTGCAGCCATTAGTGAGGTAAACGTGCTAATTGGGTTCAAGGGCGTGTGGGAACAGTGGAGGAGGGAGCAGCTCCTGCTGTCCTTTGATTCCTTTGGGAATGACAATGTATAAAATAAATCTAGTGTTGACTTTTTAATAAGCAAAAACCTTGTGAAAATTCTTAGTATAATTTGATTTTTAACTGCACATTTGAGGAATCATCTTGTTTAGTCCAGTGTCTCTTTCCTGCCACACAATTAAGTCATTTGTGGCTGTGCTTTGCAGGTAATGGTCTCATTTAATGTGGTTTTTAGAGACTTTGCTTTTTTGCCACCTTTCAGATCTGTGTTCAAAATCTCTTGAGCTATACAGGTAGTCCCACCTGCTTGGGAGGCTGAGGCAGGAGGATCTCAAAGTCAGAGCTGGCCTGAGCTACATAGAAAGACTGTCTCAGAAGACAGACACAAGTAAAAAAAGTTACACAGCTAGTAAACATGACCCGAAGAAAGGAAGAGTAGCATGGTGATTACTGCTTTGCACTTTTCAGACCCCCGCTCAGAAGACCCTTAGCTTCTAGGGGCATGGTAAGGAATTACACCATCTGAAGGTCTAAGATTAGAATATTGATTACATATACAAACAAATAACTGCAAAGGAGCTCAGAAAAGTTAAGCTTGTTTATGTAACAATTGCTTTTTGCTTTTTTCTTGTGTTAAGTTTTCTCCTTTTCTTCTAATTATAAGTAATGATGTTGGAATAACATTGTGTTAGCTCACAACAGGACTCTCACTTTTGGTTGATGTATTAGCAGAATGCCTGTTAAAGTTCTCATTGACATGCAGTATTTTTTAGCACAAATTTGTGACAAAAGCTAACCAGTTTCTCCCCAGAAAAGTGCTTGTACTACACAGTGGGTGGACACACAGTCTCAAGCTGTTCAGGGATAGCCCCGGAACCAGGTTCACATCATCAGGACATAGCATTTCCATCCAGCAGACCCCCTTTTAGAATGCGGGCTCCTGCCCTCAAAGATTCCAGTATGCAAGCACTTGTAAGTTGTCATTGCTTACTGGAAGAATTGTGCAAATAGGAGAGCTTGAACATGTTTGATGTAAAACTATAGTGTTAAGTGTTGTTCATTGCTTGGTGCCTGGATGCTTGGACAGTGTGGGTTTGGGGCTCCACCTCTGCTCAACAGGGAAGTAGAGACTCAGCATCAAGACAGACTCCAGTAAGGCTCTCACTGGTGAAACTCATCTGGCCTGATCAGCCAGAGACATCAGCTGTCCCACCTGACTTGTCTGTCCCGTTTGTTTGTGTTGACAGGAGCAGAACCCTTCCAGTGTCCCGGTGCCAGCCCAGGCCACCAGTGTGGGGACCCAGCCACCTTCTGTGTCCGTGGCCAGCACTCACACCAGCTCCCCATATCTCAGCAGCCAGCAGCAGGTGGCTGTGATGAAGCAGCATCAGTTGCTCTTGGACCAGCAGAAACAGAGGGAGCAGCAGCAAAAACACCTGCAGCAGCAACAGCAGCAGTTCCTGCAGAGACAGCAGCACCTTCTGGCAGAGCAGGTAATGAGAAAGACAGAAGAAAACCACACAGGCTCCACTTGTGCCTGTGATTTGCACTGACTTGTTCGCATGCTTGGTGTCAAGTGCTTTGTTCTTTCAAATTCTCTTTTCAGGAGTGTGACATTTCTTAGACAGGTGGCCTATATCAGAAGCCACTTGGTGTTCCTTAGTGGGGATTAACGAAACTGCACATATAAGGGACATTTTTCCACGTTATTGGTTGGCAGCTTCCAGACCACTGAACTCCATCAGTCTGCATGGGGCCCAGGTTTATTGTAAATGAAGTGTGTTATAAACAAAGATGTAAAGAGGGAAGATGTCCCTGAGGTTCTGAGGTTGTAGACTCAGGATGCACAGTTCACTCACTTGGTTACCAGGTGTATCGTACAGGCCCCAGACTACCACTGAGAGTTCTCAGGATTTTAAATTATGCCTGTAAGACTCAGGAACCAACTCCAGAGAGAGCAGTTGATTCAGGATGAGCACTGCCTCAGTTCTACCTTTAGAAAAAAAAAAATACCTGCCTTATTAGGATATAATTTACATAGCATACAGTTCACCCATTTAAATAGTACAGGTCAGTGGTTTATAGTTTATACAGAGTTGTGCAGCCATCACCACAATCAATTTTAGAGTGTTTTCCTCACCTAGAACAAAGCCTGTACCCTGAGCACAGTACAACCTACAGTAGCCCATTTGTGAGTAACATACTTGGGTACTTTGCTTTTATCTTACCTGACTCTGCTCATTTGTTTTTGTTTTTCCTCTTTGAGTGGGTTTTATTGTTTTGTTTTGTTCTGGGCTTTTTCTAGGAGAAGCAGCAGTTTCAGCGTCATCTGACCCGCCCGCCCCCTCAGTACCAAGACCCGACACAAAGCACCTTCCCACAACAGGTTGGACAGTTCACAGGTAAGAGAATGAAGTGGGGACCAGACATACCATCTCAGTTCCCTGTTGGTCATTATCCAGTGCTGATCAAGTTCTCGCTCCCTGCCTAGCCTGTGTTAGATGCAAAGTGAATTTACTTAGATTTAGAGGCCTTAGTCTGTCAAAGAAGCCTGGAGAAGAGGGTCTCAGAGACAGACAGCTGACAATGCATTTGCTTGGTCCTGGCTATGCAGCCTTTTGAGTTGGAGGACATCTTGTCAACAGGAAATGACTTCTGTAGTTCTTAAGAGAGTTATTTGCTTCTTCCCTTAGGTATCCTTTCAAACAATACCCCTCTGTAACTCTCCAGATGAGGAAAGACTTACTATACTTGTGTGGACTTTGCTTGGTTTCTCTCCTCCTGTCTTCTCACTTTGGTGTCACAGGCAGCAGCATCAGCAGTGGACAGTTAGCCAGGAAAGGACAGGAAGCATACTAAAGTCTCAGCTGTCACCTCTGAGATGTGCTAGGTAGCTTGCTTGGACTCCAGAAGAGGATAGAGATTTCAGAGATTTCAGAGTAAAATAGGGCCTATTTATCTATTCGTGGGAGATTTAAAAACCTATTTCCTTCCTTGGTCAGTGGCCCTCACTATAAAGTGTCCCAGAGCAACTGACCACAGCCTACATATGTTCTGGAGGAGATTAGTGAGCTTTCCTGTGTGTGTTAGCTGGGGACATGGGGACATGGGGACATCTGCAGATGTCCCAGAGCCCAGGTCTGGCATGTTTCCTGCCTCAGTTCCATCTCATGTTGTCATAGATTGTTAACAGGAATAAAAGATTGCTTCAACTCTCCTCTTTTCCTCAACCTAGTTTTTATATGCTAGTAGCGAGGAAGAGAAAAGACAAAAACTAAATTATAACAATTCTTGACTAGTGACTCTCATACTCAGAAGAGCCTATCTTAGTAAATAGTGGTGTCACTATGTGTCTGTTGCTTAGATCAGAAGCCCTAGACAGCAAGTTTCCTAAGGATAAGAGCCTTCCCTGCTGTCCTAAACATGGCACCTTCTGCAGAGCCATGCTCAGTAAACACCTGGTGATTCCATGCTGGGCTCCTCCCTCTCTTGACCATTTTGTGATTTTATGACATGGACAATGGGTCTGGTGAAGTGTCTTCCCGTGTTTCTCTGCCTCAGCAAATGGCCAGAATAGCCTCTCCCCAGCAGGGCCTGAACCACAACCTCAGACCAGCTCCCCTTTGGCTTTCCAGTCCTGCTCTTCACATACCATCCTCAGTGTCTGCTAGTCTAGCTGCTCTAGCTCTTCTGTCTTATTAGTAATTAGCTAAACACTGTCCCCCCAGTCCAACCACAGCTACCCTGTTAACGTCCCCACGTAGACGCCTTTCACAACATTGTGTGTTCTCACTCTTTTCTGCCTAGAATGCTCTTTATTTCCAAACTGTAAAATTGCTAAGCTTCTACTTTTTGGAGGACAGTACTGGGGGGTTGAATTTAGGGCCTCTGGCTTGGGAGGCAGGTGCTGTACTTACTGCTTGAGCAAGCTACCAGCTCCTTCATATATTACGTCTAAACCCCCGTGGGTTTATTACCATCTTTCTGAAGCCTTCCCCAAATCTTCCTGGCTACCAAGATTTTAGGCCCCTGCGTTCCTGCAGCCTGCTGCTCAGGCTGTAACTCTCAGGCGCTGTGGTGACTTTGCCTCCCAAAAGCAGATGCCAGGGTAGATCCATTTTGAAATCCCCAGTACCCAGCATAGGCCCACACTGAGCAAAACTTTGGTGGGTATTTGAAAGGTGAATGGACAAGCCAACTGATTCTCCCTCTTTCCTCTTTGTCTTTCTGAGTCCAGTCACTGTTCCAGACATGGCTTCCATTCTACTCTGTGGGAGACTTTCTGCCCCTTCAGCCCTCCTCCCCCCACTCCCCTGCAGCACTTTCTTGTTGGCAGTGTACCACTGTCCATGTTAGGATGTTGTTTTTCTTGCCTGTGGAAAAGAAGGACTGCATCCTGCAACTTGGGTCTCAGAGGTGTCTCCACAGTGGTGATCAAGAAGTGCCAGCCTGGGGGTAAAAAAGGAAAAGGAGCGGCCTAGGGACATGGTTCATGTAGTGGAGTGCTTGCCTAGCAGGTGTGAAGCCCTGAGTTCAAACCCCAGTCCAACCAAAAAACGCCAGCTTCATTAACAGATTTTTCTGTCTTCTAGGATCCTCTGCTGCTGTGCCTGGCATGAACAACTTGGGTCCATCCAACTCCAGCTGCCCTCGAGTGTTCCCCCAGCCTGGGAATCTGATGCCAATGGGCCCTGGACACACTTCCGTTTCCTCTCTCCCCACCAACTCAGGCCAGCAGGACCGGGGCGTGGCCCAGTTCACCGGCTCCCAGAGCATGCCTCAGAGCAGCCTCTATGGCATGGCCTCTGGCATAACCCAGATAGTTGCCCAGCCCCCTCCGCAGGCCACCAATGGACATGCCCACATTTCACGGCAGACCAGTGTGGGTCAGAATACCTCGGTGCCAGCTGCCTATGGACAGAACTCTCTGGGGAGCTCTGGCCTCTCCCAGCAGCACAATAAGGGAACCCTGACCTCTGGTTTAACTAAGCCACAGGTCCCAAGGATGTCAGCAGCCATGGGAGGCCAGAATGCCTCATGGCAACATCAGGGAATGGCGAACCTGAGCAGCCAGACGCCAGGGAACAGCAACGTAAGCCCCTTCACTGCAGCCTCCAGTTTCCACATGCAGCAGGCTCACCTGAAGATGTCCAGTCCACAGTTCTCCCAGGCGATGTCCAGCAGGCCCATGGCCCCCATGAGCTCTGCAGCTGCTGCAGGGTCCATGCTGCCCCCAGTGAGTACACATCAGAGGACCAGTGCCCCAGCACCCGCTCCACCCCAGGCAGGCCCGCAGCAGGGCTTGCCTGGCCTGAGCCCAGCAGGGCCTGATCTAGGGAGCTTCAGCCAGAGCCCCACCTCACAGATAAGCGGCCGGACGGGACTGCACTGCGCCCAGGCCTACCCTGTGCGGACTTCGGGCCAGGAGCTGCCCTTTGCCTACAGTGGGCAGCCGAGCAGCAGTGGGCTGTCCAGTGTGGCTGGACATGCCGACCTGATCGACTCCCTGCTGAAGAATAGGACTTCTGAGGAATGGATGAATGACTTGGATGACCTTTTAGGGTCTCAGTAATTGAAGGGTTTTTGGTGTTTTTAGTGTTCAGACATCGTGTATTTTTGTTCTCAGATTCAAGGAAGAGCAACTACTTTGGACCAAAAGCCTATGCCCAGGGAAGTAGCTGGGCAAGTAGAGCCTGAGCCTCATTGAGGCCCAGCTCTGGTCAGATCTGCAGGGCTCCCAGGCCAGCAGTTGTGGTCTGTTGGGCTGGCCCCAGCCCCTCTGCTGGCATCACTGCCTGGTGTTGGGACAGCAGGATAGGGTTCTGAAGTGGTTTCCTACCCAGATGACCAAAAAAAAACCAACAGTAGCAGCAGTGAAACCCCATGGTGTCAGGCTTATAAAAAACCTGTGCCATCATGTTGACATTATCCAAGGTATCTCTACTTGCTTCAGTGCAGGGGACAAGTTTTTGTTGAAACTTTAAATAGCAGAATTTTTTGCAATTTGTAGCATAGAAGAGATTTTTTAAAAAATTTTTAAGAAAGGTTTTTAAGCAGATTAGGCTAGGTGGTGGTTTGTATTGATTAAGTGGCGTTGAGAATCTAAGGTTCTCTTTTGATTCAGAGCCGTTTTTTTTCTGCTCTGTCAACAATTTCCAGGGGAGAAGGAGGGTCACTGGAAAATTATTTCCCTAAGCACAGGCTGTGACTGCAGATGCCAAAAAGGAACAGGATGCCGTGAGATAATGGATCTGGTGACTCAGATAGGGTCCTCCTAGCAGCTCCTCCTCCTTCTGGAGCTCTGTCCTTCCTGGTTGTCACTCACTCTTGAGGACCCCAGGCTGAGGGTGGAGATTCAGGGGTTCAGTGACCCCCACCTTCTGCAGTGTTTCTGACACTTGTATTAACATGGTTAGGCGCGTGGTTGTTCAGTGTGCACAGATGGCTTTCCTCTACCTAGGCTTCATTTCCATGAACTTTCTTTCTGCTTCCTCTTTTCCTCTCTCCAGCCCAAATGGGAAACAGCGATTTACTACATTGGAGAGGGAAAAGGAGTCATTAAAATTCTTTAGGGAACCCTAGCAGGAAAGGCTTAGGAGAAGAAGGCTGCAGGCCAGCCCAGGGCAAGGAATTCCTCTGTGTTTGCTGACTTCTGCCACTCCCTCCTCAGATGACTTGCACTTTTAAAGATTGCTTTATAACACTAAGATACCCTTTCTAAAGATTCATGTGGACTTTCTCCGAAGGTCTATTAGTTAATGGACTTGACTGAGCTGAGAGCCCACAGACTAGAATGTGGCAGGTGGGCTATTTGTGGGAGACAAGGAAGAGAGCACTTGTCCAGATCCAAAGCAAGATGGTGACGCAGAGCAAGACCCTTAATGCAGGATGGCGGAGGGAAAAGAGTTAAGGAATTCACTGAGGAGTGGCTATGTACAGAATGGTCTGTAGAGAAACCACAACCCCATCTCTATTTCCCTGGAGTCTCCAGATGGATCATTCAAGGAGTATGGTAGGTATAAAGATTTAAGACAAGGAAAATGCTCACGTGACTAGCCTGAGTCGTTCTTGAGGAGATAAAGGGTTGTCCACACATTGCTAATTAGTTTGCACCGGCAGTGCCTTTTACACTGAGGGTACTGGGCCCCTCGGATCCTAATAGCCATTAGCTACCACCAGTGGTGCATGAGCCACTTCCCCTTTTAACCGCCCTCCCTGCCCTCCCTGCCCTCTCCGCCCTCCCCAGATGTTCAACTCAGATGCTCAGCTCTCACAGAAGGGGGTGAGTTATAAAGCCAGTGAAGATGCCGCCCTCTGAGCAAGTTCCCCAATCTGTAGGGGAAGAGGGTGACTTCAGCAGGTTTTCTACCAAAAATAGGGCTGAAGGCTGGTTATGGGTCCTCACTCCTCTGGTGGTCTCCCCGGCTGCTGCCCCCATCCATCCCCAGGGCGCTCACTGGCCCCAGCACTCTGCCTTAGTCCCCGGCTGGCTACACAAACAGTGGGCGTCTTACTTGCTGCAGTGTCATAGCAATAAAATGTGATTCTTGGGGTCCCCCCACAGAGCTGCCCATGGCTTTATTTATGAATCTGGCTTTGGGGAGTCCAGGGAGGAGATGACTGTTTCCGTGCACATCCCCATCTTCCCAGAGCCAAGACTCAGAAGAAAAGGGTGCTCGGACTTCTGTTATACACACGTGCTTTGTGTAAATAAATGTTTACAATTTTATATTGAAGATGGAATAAGCGTTAGAGCTTCCCACTGTATATTTTTTACTTTTATAGATTTTAAAACTATGATCCTTTATATATGTGTTTTGGGGGAGCTATGATAAGTTTTATGGCAAACAGTTGGTATTGTTAACTTTTTATGTCATCAAAAGTACATAAAAATGCTATTAATCCCCTTATTCTTCTATTTCCCTTGACTCTGGTATATACCAAAAAGAAATCTTTACTTTCCTTGTTTTATCATTATAAAAGTAATAAAGATATTTTGCTAGTATGGAAACTGCCTGTGTATTCAACTTCCCATGGGGCAGGATAGCAAGGGAAGTTTGATAGTCATGGATTTTCTTCTCCGATTTAACTTAGCTGTCTTTGCACGTTATTGTTTGAGGGGGCTAATATCTGTTTGATGATGATGATATTATTGATCTGTATTGTACGGGAGGTCATTGTGACACTTACATTTGTGTTTACAACGTATCTTAATTGATTCATCCTTCCATCACTCTCCCTCTTTCCTCCTCCCCCCTTCTTAGAATAATCTCAACAGGTTTCACTGTTCTGATGATGCTAGGTATTAAATTAGTGCTAGCTCTGCTCAGAGAAATCGGGCTGTCTTGCCTCTCTGGCACTCCCATGTTCCTGTATGACGAGAGGGAGGGAGGAGTAGGTAACTAGGATATTTTAAGTTCGTAGTGGTCCTGGTGTTGTATTTAAAACTGCACTATACTCTCAAAGTGTTTCTTCTCCAGGTCCTATTTAGTCCGTCTGCAGGTAGGATTTGGCTTTTTCACCGTGAGAACAGCGTGCTCTGTGAGTCCACTGCACTGCTGCGAGCGTCCCACTGCGAAAGGTCCGCAGGGTGGGTTGCCCCTGTCCCCTCAGGCCTCTTCCCTGCTCTGTCCACCTGGGAAAGGCTGAAAAGGTGGAGAAGAGCAGCCTGCAGGGAGGCTGGCAAGAGAAACATGTCCCATTGTAGGACCAGAAAGCTAGATTACAAGTTGGGCGTGGTGGCACACACTGTCACCCTAGCAGAGGTGGAGGCAGGAGAACTATGAATCCAAGTCGCCTGGCCTACTGAGCAAGACCCTGTCTCAAAAAGAGAAAAAGAAAAGAAAAAGTGAGCTAGATTACACCAAGAATGGGGCATATCTGTGACAAATATGGAACTGTGTTCACAGCCTTGCTCGTGGTGCAATAATAGGGAAAACTCCATCCTGTGCAGAAAGCCGGCTAGGAAGGCACTGCACGAGTGGTAACCAGAGAACACGGCCCACGGTGAGCAGGAGCTGATCTGCTCAGCAAGCGAGCAGCACTGATTGCTGACTGCAGCATGGCGAGCAGGCTGCTGCACTTTTTTATGGGAAGATGTTTTGTAAAAAGTGTCCCTCAAGTTCCTTAAAATATTGATGCTATCCAGGCCCACAAGTCCGATTCTCAGAAGCCACCCTTGAAAGCAATTCTAGAAACAAGAAAAGCTCAGATCTTAGTGGAGCTCATAGGAGTCCTGTTCAGAACTGCAGAGAATTAGGGTGACCTACATAGCTGTCACTTCACAAGATATAGAATACAGCTATTTAAAAGAGCTATGAAGGTTTTGGCTGGGCAAGGTGGCTCCTGTCTGTAATCCCAGCTACTTGGGAGGCATAAGTAGAAGAATCACAGTCCAGGCCAACCCGGTCTAAAATGCACATGACCATATCAGAAAAATAAGATAAAAAGGGCTGGAGACATGGATTAAGTGGTAGAGTGCCTACCTAGCAAGACCCTGAATTCAAACCCTGATGCCACAAATAAAAAATAAAATAAAAATTATGACAGTTTGACCATGGTAACTTGGATTAAAGGTTTTGTTGGAATCACGTGCTGGTCGCTCATACCTGTAATCCTAGCTACTCAGGCAGAGATCAAGAGGACTGAAGTTCAAAGCCAGCCCCAGGCAAATAGTTCCCTATCTTGAAAAACCCCATCACAAAAAAGGGCTGGCGGAGTGGCTCAAGCAGTAAGAATGCCTTGCCTAGCAAGCGTGAGGTCCTGAGTTCAACCACAAAACAAAAGAAAAAGCTTTTGCTGTGGCTCTGACATTGCAAGCCAGTTGGCTACTATAACCCTAAAAACTGCCTCCCCCTGGCCCTTTCTAAGGTTACTGGGTGTAACTCCAGAATCAAAAGAGGTGTTCAACAGCTGGACTTCAGGAGTGGTGAGGGAATCAGGATTCCAAAGTGACAGCTCTGCCACCTTCCTGTGTTACAAGTCACCAGCCAGGCTAGCAGGGTAGTGGAGGGCTCCATAAGTCACAATCAACTGAACAGCAGTGTGATGGAGCACCTGTGCAGGCACTGATTCTGGACAGGGCATGTCACAGGGATAGCAGTCCCATGGGCTGTCCCCAGGTCACCAAGGTCATTCTGGAGAGGAAACTAAAGCAGGATAATGTAGAGGGTGCTAGGACCACAGACTGCTTTAGAGATGGTGGTCAGGGCAGGTCTCCAAGAAGGTGAAATTTAACTGAGGCTGAATGCTGGAAAGAAGCCCTTTAGCCAGAGCTCTGACGGAGGAGGGGCAGGTAATGAAAGGCAAAGTCCCAGGGGTCACATGAAGCAGGAAAGACAGTTCTCCCAAAAGAAGAGGACTGCTGCGCTGGGGGCATGTGGGCATAGCTCAAATAAATAGTAGAGTGTGTGTGGGAGACCCTGAGTTCAAGCCTTAGTACTGCCAAAAAAAATAGAGGAATTCTGGGGGGTGGGGGAGCTGGTGCACAGGATGCTAAGAGGACGAAATGAACAGATTCCCACTCCACATGGGTTTTTGTTGTTGTTTTTTTAATTTTTTTTTTATTGTGCTGGGTGGGGCACATTGTGGTATTTACAAAGATTTTCACAATCTATCAAATACATCATACTTGAATTGACTCCTCCACCTTCTCTATCCCCTCCTCCCCTGTTTTTTTTTGTTGTTGTTGTTGTTTTGTTTTTTTGAGACAGGTCCCACTGTGTAGCCCAGACTTGCCTTGAACTCATGGTGACCCTCCTGCATCGGCCTCCTGAGTGTTGGCATTACAGGCAGATACCACTACAGCTGACTCCACACATTAAGTTTAAAAAGCAAAGGATATCGCTCACATCCAGGGGCTTTTGTCCTCTCCAGGTGCCTGTGGGTGCCAGCACCTGCAGTACAGGCCTGGGCCAGGTATGGGAAGGCAAGCTCGGGTCTCATGCTCCAGTGTGCACTGGGACTGCCACACCATCTTCAGCAGCACTACCAGTAAGGTCACAACTGGCCAGTCACCTGACATGGCCTGGAGCGGGGGATATGGCTGCAAAGCTATCAGAAGGTGCAGCATGGCAGCTGCCTACAATCTGGGTCCAGGGCTAGTGAGTGAAGTTGGCTAAAGTGGATTCCAGCACAAGCAATGGGCAGCCATGACACATTCACCTTACTGGACCTCCTCCCTTCTGTCCACATTCTTAACGTGTCTTCAACCGCTTTAACACATTGGCTGTACCCCCCCCTTCAAGGACAACTTGCCCTCTGAATGGTGGTGGTCAGCTGAGCTGCAGCATCTGTCTGGTCACTGCCTGGGGACCATTTCATAGAAGTTGGACAAAGCGACTTAAGGCTCACCCAAGGTAGAAGCCAGTGTTGCAGAAAGAGAATTCACAGAACCAGTGCTCTCTCTTTCCTGGAATGCAGTCTGAGCCTAGCTCAGGAAAAGGGAGATGCTGTCTATTACAGATGTGAATACAGCAGCTGCTCCACAGAATGTCACCAAGCCAGATTTCAGCACCGCAGGCCACACCAAGCAAGTGCTAACCACACAGGTTACAGCTCAAAACAGGTTGCTACAAGGAGTCAAGGCAGAGGGTTCCAGTTTTCTTTGGAAAAGCAGAACTTTGCAAGGTTAAGGGAAAGAAAAAGCTGGGATTTTTACATTCTTTAGGTCAGGAGAACTAAGACGTTGGCTACCTCAGAGGGAAATGCTTGCTGCCTGCCTTTGGATGGCTCACTGACACCATCGCCTGGCCTCGTCACATTCTGGGTTGGGTCTATGCTGTCCTAAGTACCCAGATTCTCTTCTATAGAGCAAGACAGATGAGACTGGCAGAGTGAATCAACTGGTAGAGTGCCTGCCTAGCAAGCGTGGGGCCCAGAGTTTAAGCCCCAGTGCCACAAACAAACAACAAAACAAGACAGAGCTCAGAAGCATGCAGTCATCTTCAAGTTCAAGATAGGACCATCCTATCATCCATGCTTACAGCTGGAGGCCTAAGGAAAATTTCAAATCTGCTTTATTAGTCATTTCTCCTTCAATGACGTGACTCCCTTGCCTTGAACTCTGCAGTTGCCTCTTGTCATTCCTTGTATTTAACCGGTCCTATCCAACTGATTCTGCAGACTCTCCTCTCCCCAGCCCCCTTTATGACGACCCCAGGGCATTATAGGAATCCTCCAGGATCGGGCTTGCCTAAACCTCAGCCTGCCACTGTGGATGGGCTGTAGAACCACCCTCCATTCCTGACCCAAAGTGGAGAGGTTGAGTCAGTGACACTTGTAGTAGAGGCTGCGATGCACCCGGCACCCTCCCTGCCCCCAGCTGTCACGGCTGAGTCTTTCCAGGAACTGCCTTCTGCGGAAGAGGCCACCTTGCCCAAGGTGATGCTCCTTCCCGGGGCAGCTTACATCTGGAGCCTGCTCAGTATGGGGTAGGCAGACTCAGACCTTTTGCTCATTCTGGGACATCTCCAAAGGGCAACTCCTGTTCCACTGCATCTGTGGGATGGACTAGTGTGACTGCTTTTCAGTTCACCACCCCCACCCCCACCACCGGGGCAACTGCCTTTGTTACCGTGGGTGATGCTGACACCATCGAAACCTGCATCTGGGGAGCGGGACCTAAAACAGGGTAGCAGGAGTAGTCTTAGAAAGCCAACTTTCAACTGGGAGCTTGGAGGTGGCTTCCTGCCAGCCAGCTGGGCATGATCACTAGTGGCAGGAGGGACTCGGATTGCAGCTGGCACGCTGCAAAGGGACACTGTTAGCACTTTCACCATGGTAACGCCAGGATAGGATACAGAGAAGTGAGGGTATTACCTTAGGCTGTAGTAGCCCTAAGAACTGTAGCATCTGAGGACTGGGGTGGGGGAGCTACCACTGGTGCACTGGAGAAAGACAAGAAAGAGCCATCCAGGATGAGTCAATCACCAGAGGCAAAATGTGAATCAGAGAGCCTTCTTGGCCATCAGTAAGAAGGGGGATATAATTCTGGGAGCTGGGTGCTTACGCCTGTAATCCTAGCTACTCAGGAGAATCAAGGTTCAAAGCCAGCCTGAGCAAATAGTTCGTGAGACCCTTCACAAAAATAGGGCTGATGGAGTGGCTCAAGAGGTAGGCCCTGAGTTCAAACCCCAGGACTGAAAAAAAAAGAGGAAGCGGGATACAGCGGAGGGGAGCAGGCCCAGGACTTGTTACTAAGAGCATCAGAGCTCTAAGCAGGTTGAACTTCCAACCCTGCCAAGTCTCCCACACCAAGGTCATTGTCCTGGTTAGCAAGGTGGGACCCTGACACTTTAGATGGAGACATCTGGATTGATGCTTTAGAAAACGTTGGCACACGAGTTGGATATGTGGCACAGTGGCTCACACCTGTAATCCCAGCTACTTGGGAGGTAGAGATCAGGAGGTCATGGTTGAAGTCCAGTCCTGGAAAAATGTTAACATGACATAATCTCAACCAACAAGCAGGGTGTGATGGTACACACATATAATCCCAGCTCTGGGGGAGGCAGAAGTAGGGCTATCTGAGGCTGCCCAGGGCAAAAGCGCAAACCCTACCTGAAAAATAGCTAAATTAAAAAGGAGCTGGGGGGCAGAGCTCAAGTGGTAGAGCACTTGCCTAGCAAGCATGAGGCCCTGAATTCAAACCCCAGAACCTCCCCCCTCACAAAGAAAAATAGTGACAGCTGATGCCTGGTCCCTTGGAGCTCCTCATGCCAAGAGACAGTAGGAGGGGAGGGGAGGAGAGGAGAAGAATGTTGGGGGTGGGGGATTCCCACCTCTGTCCGGGCTAGGCACAAGAATTAAACGAGGGACTAAGGGTGTAGCTCAGTGAAAGAGTCTCTGCTTAGCATGGGACATGTCCTGGGTTCCCTCTGTATGGGGAAAATTAGCCACAGGAAAGCATACAAATGCATGTAAGGTGAGTTCTGTGTGGCACAGGGGCACTCCTAAGGAAATGAAGGCCCCAGGGGCATTGGAGTCCATCACGTCTGTCCTGACTTGTACAAAGAACGTCAGCTGAGACATGCAGCAGGCAAAGGGGCCTGACTGGGACAGTCATTTTCCCCTTGGTAGGAAGGTGATGTTTCACGTGGGGTTTCACCTCCTGCTTCTCAGAAACAGAGTGAAGGTCAGAGGGACTTCTTAAACCTGCTGTTTTTCTAAGTTCCTTTAAGGTAAAATTGTCAGAATGTCACAGCAGTATATTTTGGGGTAGTATAGTCTTGTTTTTAATGGCAATAATGAAGCACAATGTGATGTTTTGATTAATGTAGACATTATGTAATAATCAACCAGTGTAATTACATACCTTCACCTGAAATTTTCGTCTCCACTGTTGTTGGAGAAACAAGTTATAAATATGGGAAGGAGGAAGGGTAGAAAGGACCTGTAGTTTCAGATTTAAAACTAAAAATATCAGTGTAATGTGGTGATTTTCTTTTGTACATGAGACTGGGGTTTGAATTTAGGGCTTATAAGCTTGCAAAGCAACCTCTCTACCACTTGAGCCTCACCTCTGTGGGGATTATTCATAGCCTTTTCCAAACAGGGCACTTTCAGTGTCAGACCCTGGGTCTCACAGAAATCATCTACCATAACAGTCAGCTAGAAAAACGGGCCAGAAACTGCCCAAGCCTCCAACCCTATTCTTTTGAGATAGGGGTCTTGCGAATTATTTGCCTGACCTGGTTTCGAACCTCGATTCCCCTGGATCTCTGACTCCTGAGCAGCTAGGATTTCAGGCATGAGCCACTGGTGCCTGGCATTTTTTTTTTTTTGGGTGGCACTGGGGTTTGAACTCAGGGCTTCATGTTTGCTAGGCAGGCAGTCTACCATTGAGCCACTCCGCCAGCCCTTAAATTCTTAACCTTGAGCTTTCTGCAGACAGTGAAATAAGCAGGGCTGGGTCATCCCAGGTACAAGAAGCAGCAGTAGGCACAGACTGAGTCCTTCAGGCGTGGGTCTGGGGGTGCCCTCTCTGCCCAGTGTTTAGGTCCTTCCTTCACAGTGGAGCAACCAAGTACCCAGCATCCCCATCACAGCTCCCGTCATCACACTAGCAGATGAGCCCAGCATCACTCATCTCTAGGTGCACCATCAGTCAGACCACCCAAACCCATGCACTTCTGCAAAACGGCCGGCCTGGAAGGCAAGACACCTCCTCACAGCTTTTCAGACTGAAGGAGCTAGAGATGCTTCAGAACTCAGGCTCTGGGAGCGGCTCAGGGCTGGAGACTTGTCTAGCATGAGCAAGGCCCTGGGTTTGGTTCCCAGCATGGGAAAGTAAGTAAAACTTCTTTTCTTTTTTTGGTGTTACTGGAATTTGAACTCAAGGCCTTATACTTGCCAGGCAGCTGCTCTATCACTTAAGCCTATTTGCTTTGGTTATTTTTAGAACAGGGTCTTGAGTTTACACCCCTGGATCCTCCTACTTATGCTTCCCTTGTAGCTGAGATGACAGGCAAGTCCCACCCTGCCCAGCTTTTTATTGGTTAAGATGGGGTCTCATGAACTTTTTGCCTGAGGTAGCCTTGAGCCTGATTCTCCTGATGTCCTCCTCCTGAGAGGCTAGGATTACAGGTGTGAGCCACTGTGCTTGGCTTTAAAAAAGTTTCTTGACAGCTAAACACAGTGTATAATCCTGGCATTTCCTGTGCCATGCAAACAGTTCTGGGACAGCTGGTAATAGCTGATTAAGTTCTGACAGTGTTATCTACTGATTTTGGTAACTATACCCCAGCTATCTATATAAGAAAGTGTCACCAGGCGCCAATGACCCACACCTGTAATCCTAGCTACTTGGGATGCTAAGATCAGGAGGATCGCAGTTCAAGGCCAGCCCAGGGAAGTAGTTCACAAGACCCCCTTCTCAAGCAATAGCTGGGTGAGGTGGAGTGTGCCTGTCATCCCATAACAGCAGGAAGCATAAAACAGGAGAATCCCAGTCCTGGCTGGTCTGGGCAAAAAGTGAGACTCTAACTCCAAAATGACCAGAGTAAAAAGGGCTGGAGATATGTTTTCAAGCAGTAGAGCATCTGCCTAGCAGGCGCAAAGCCCTGAGTTCAAATGAAGAAAATTTCTTCATTTGTAGGAAATATACAACAAAGTATTGCTGAATAAAGGAGCATTTTATCCACCCATCACCCTCCAATGGTTCCAAAAAACAAAGTGTGCATACATGTGCGTATGTGTGCGTGGGTGTGTGTACTTTATATTGTGACAAACAGAATCAGATATAAATCAAATGTGCTACAATGATAAGAACCTGGGTGAAGGGTAGACACAATTCTTTGCACTAGTCTTGTGAATTCAAAGTCTGGAATGTGCTTTTTGAAAGCTCTGCAAGCTGGTAGTGTAGCTTGGTGGTAGAGCACTTGCCTAATATGTGCAAGTTCAATCCCCAGCACCCCTAAAAGACATTTAGGGAAAAATGCATCCCCATCCTGATACCATAAGCAAATTATCTCCACATGGATCACAGACCTGACTGTGAGGCAAAACTTACTGTTTTACTTTGGATGTTCAAGTCCCCCAAAGGCTCTTTAGGTCTGGTTTCCAGCCTGTGGCACCACTGGGAGGTGGAGGAACATTTAGGAGGCAGGGTCTAGTGAAAGGAAGTTAGGTCACTGGGGCATGTCCTTGGAGGGGGTACTAGGACCCTCGTCCTTCTCTCTCTCGTGCGCGTGCTCTCTCTCTCTGCTTCCTGGCCCCAATGAGGCTAGCAGCTCTCCTCCATCACATGCTCCCTGCCATGGCATTCTGTCTTGCCACAGGCCCAAAAGCAATGAAGCCAGCTGACCATGGATTGAAACCACTGAAACCATGAGCCAAAACAAACCTTTCCTCTTTTAAAGTTGATTTTCTCATAGCAACAGTAAGCTAACACAGTTATCAGGCCTCAAAAGATAATATAGGAATTTAGTATGTAGCCCAAGCTGGCTGAAACTCTCAATCTTCCTGCCTCAGCCTCCTGAGGACTGGGATTACAGGCACGTACCACCACACCCAACTACCAGACTCTTTTGATTACTTCTAAATGTTGTTGTGCCAAGTGCCACTGTATGTCGTATACTAAGTCATTTTATGCTTCCTTGCTAGGTATGCCCAAGGCCCTACTTTGCAGAAGGGTCAGGCGAGGTTCAGAGGAAGGGAAAGGAGAAGCAGAAGGAAGAGAATGAGAAGGAAGAGGAGAATGAGTGCAAGGAGGAGAGGAAGGAGGAGGATGACAGCCACAGCTGGCCATGACTCATTCACAGAGCATGGTGTAAGTGCCAGGCACCTCCCAAGTGCCAAACACACACACACTGAACATGACACAGCCCCAACTCAGGGAAGCCCCTCCGCCCTGGGTTCCCATTGGTGACCTTGGGCACAAACTTCCTGTGTGACCCTCTGTGGTTTCTTCAAAACAGACGCCAGTGACATGCACCTTACATGGCGACACTTAGCCCGAATGTGTCGTACGTGCTATCTCTCAGGCTCTGTAACACTGAAACAGAGCCAGCTCTGGGTCTGCCCGTCCTGTGATGTTCTTTCTTCTACCAGGTTTCCGGTAAACAGAAGTTTGATCCAAAAAACCCAGGCTAGGATGGCTTCCTGCTCATCCTGTAAGGGGGTGACAGCCTGCCCCTCCCTCAGGAAGTCCCTTTTCCAGTCTCACTTGTTAGACTAAGCACCTGTGAGTGGCCCACACTAGATCTGTGATGTCATCACGGATTGCAAAATGTGGGGTGCAAGTTTTCTTGTTATATACCAGTCACCCAGTCACTTCTTACTAGGTGTTGCTTCTTCGGATTTGGTGGCTCACACCTGTAATTCTAGCTACTTGAGAAGATCAGGAGGATTGCAGTTCAAAGCCAGCCCCAGACAAATTGTTCTCCAGATCCTATCTTGGAAAAAAAAAAAAATCACAAAAAAGGGCTGGTGGAGAGGCTCAAGTGGTTGAGCGCTTACCTAGCAAGCACAGGGCCCTGAGTTCAAACCCTAGTACTGCCAAAAAATAAAATTCTCAGTACATGAAAGGATTCAGCAATGACCAAGCTCCTCACTGAGCAGAGCCAGGGAGGTCAAGGTCAGGTGCTGAGTGCCCTCCATGCTGGAGGTGCTTGTGCATAAAATGGGCAAATAAAAATATCCAAGCAGGGTTTAATTACCTTGCTATATATTTGTGACAAATAATATTGGGTCTGTTTTAATGGTAGTGACAAAGTTTGCCTTAAAGATTTTTTAAAAAATGGTAATAATCCTCAACAAACTGTTTATGGAGGTGCACACCTGTAATCCCAGCACATGGGAGGTTGAGGCCTCAAGTTTGAGGCTAGCCTAGGCTACATAGCAAGACCGTTTCTTAAAAAAAAAAAAAAAAAATTCTCAACCAAGACTAACAAACTGAATGTGGCAATATATAAATACGATTATGTAGCTGGTGGGGAGTGGCTCCAATAGTAGAACACATCTCTAGCAATCTTGAGGCCCTGAGTTCAAACTCAGACAACCAAAAACAAAAAAAAAGCTTATGTACCATGACCAAGTGGAAATTATACCAGGAATGGCAAGTTGATTCCACATTCAAAAAAATCAATGATTGTGGTACACAGTATTAATAAAGACACTAGACAGTGTCAAGATGATGAAAGATAAAGGAAGACTGACAGTCAGGCACCCGTGGCCCATGCCTGTAATCCTAGCTGCTCAGGAGGCAGGGATCAGGAGGATCGCCATTTGAAGCCAGCCTGGGCAAATAGTTTGTGAGACCCTATCTTGAAAACACCGATCACAAAAAAAGGGCTAGTGCATGAAGAAGAACGAAATGTTATCATTCGCTGGTAAATGGATGGAATTGGAGAACATCATTCTGAGTGAGGTTAGCCTGGCTCAAAAAACCAAAAATCGTATGTTCTCCCTCATATGTGGACATTAGATCAAGGGCAAACACAACAAGGGGATTGGACTATGAGCACATGATAAAAGCGAGAGCACACAAGGGAGGGGTGAGGATAGGTAAGACACCTAAAAAACTAGCTAGCATTTGTTGCCCTTAATGCAGAGAAACTAAAGCGGATACCTTAAAGCAACTGAGGCCAATAGGAAAAGGGGACCAGGAACTAGAGAAAAGGTTAGATCAAAAAGAATTAACCTAGAAGGTAACACCCATGCACAGGAAATCAATGTGAGTCAATGCCCTGTATAGCTATCCTTATCTCAACCAGCAAAAACCCTTGTTCCTTCTTATTATTGCTTATACTCTCTCTACAACAAAATTAGAAATAAGGGCAAAATAGTTTCTGCTGGGTATTGGGAGGGGAGAAGGAGGGGGTGGAGTGGGTGGTAAGGGAGGGGGTGGGGGCAGGGGGGAGAAATGAACCAAGCCTTGTATGCACATATGAATAATAAAAGAAAAATGAAAAAAAAAAAAAAAAAAAAGGGCTAGTGGAGTGGCTCAAGTGGTTGAGTGCCTGCCTAGCAAGCTCAAGGCCCTGAGTTCAAACCCCAGTACCACTGGGAAAAAAAAAAAAAAGGCAGTTTGAGAACCTGTGTCCCACACTAAAGATTAAGGGCACGTTACAGCTGAATGCTAAGGGCCAGAGAAAAGATATTAAGGGACAATTGTGGAAAAGCGAGTACGGTCTATGCTATGGTTTGGGTATACTTTGTCCCCACTCCCTGAATCCCATATTAAAGGTATGAAGTGTGCAGAAACTTGATCAGACTATGTTGTCCAGAGATGGGGGCTTTGGCAAGCAACAGACTAGATTCATTCTCTAGAGGGGGTGCCTTCATGACTGAATCCTAGTGGCTTTAAAGAAGAGGCAGGGACTACACACACATGCCCTCCTGCTGTGATGTGATGTGAACAGGGAGACCCTCGCCAACCTGTGCCACAGTTTGGACTTGCAGCCTCCAAAACTGTGAGCTAAATAAACTTTTCTCTATAAAATAGCCTGCCTTGAGTATTTTGTGATCATAATGAAAAGCTGCCTAATAATCTGTAGATTAGTTCAGAGTCTTGTATCAGTGTTAATCTTTGGCTTTGATAACTGTACTGTTGTTATATAGGATATTGAGGGCTGGAGGTATAGCTCAGTGGTAGAGCACTTGCCTAGCATTCGAGGTTTGATCCTCAGCACCCTCGCACAACAAAAATGATATTGACATTTGATTTGCCTTTTCTTTTCTTTTTTTCTTTTGGTGTTACTGGGGTTTGAACTTAGGGCTTCATGCTTGCTAGGCAAAAAAAAAAAAAAAAAAAGATTGCTTACCCTCCCAGTCCCCGGCCATCTCCATAGATTGGCCTTTTGCAGTTTATGGTCCTTTGTGTCTGGTGCAACTTAGCATCATATTTTCGAGGTCTTTGTAGTAGCTCAGAGGGATGCTTGGTGACACTCGGATAGCATCTGAAAAACTGCTTGATGATGCATGCTGGTACTCCTCTTGGCTTGCATAATGGTGTTATGGTTATGCCACGTAATGTTTTCACATTAGAGGAAGTCAGTTGAAGGGTAGAGCCCTTCTTTCCTTCTTCGTACCTTTTTCTTTCTATGTTTCCCAAGCTGGCCTCCAACCAAAGGTCCTCCTCTCAGCCTCTCCAGTAAAAAGGTGTGCACTACCATGCCCTTATATTTATATATTTACATATATTTATATTTTAAAGCTGAGGGTCTGCTGGTGTCTATTGTACTTATGTTGTGATTTCTTTTCAGTCTCATGGTTCTGCTGCCCTTTCTACCTGCGACAGGTTCTTGGTGAGTTCAGCATTCAGAAGGTTCCTTAGGGTTATGTAGAAACTAAAGTCACAGAAGACACATCCTGCAGAGCTGAGCCAGGATCTGTCACTTCCCTTGTGGTGCCTCCAGGGCCGGACGGGAGGATGGAGGGTGCCTGGAGGGCCTTAGGCTGGTCCTTCTATCCCTCTGAGCATGTCTAAGTCCAGTCAGGGCCCTGAGAGGCTGGGCAAGCTTAGAATAAAGGAGGTGAGGACTAAGGGACCCAGGGAGGAACTCGGGGGCTGAGACCGGGGTCCCTGCCCTGCACATCTGCCTAGGGACTTCCTCAGAAATTGCTGATGTCAGGCCTTGGCTTCCTGTTGCCAGGGTAGAGAGAATGAAACTTGGACGGGAGGACATCCAGACCTTGGAGGAAAGGAGAGCTCGGCAGAGAGGGCCTGAACTTGTACAGACACCCAGACATGCCTGTGGGCCCAGGGATAAGCTCCAATACAAGCACAGAGACATGGGTGTGCAGCACTCTACTGACAGGTGGCAGACAACCGCACAGGTCACATGGACACGCTGGTGCAAGGCCTGCCAGCACCTGTACCAGTGCTGGGTAGCAGTACTCCTCAGGCAGGCCAGGCAGGGCTGGCGGGTCAGTTCCTGGGGGCGATGATGAGCAAAGAGGACTGGGCACTGGGCCAATGAAGAAAGAAAGGGAATCTAGGGAAGCTCAGTAGGGGCTGGAACCTGAGCTTGGGGCAGCAAGGAAGGAGGCTGGCTGGGTAGCCAGGGTGCAGTTCCTGAGAGCACTTGACCCCCGACATGTTCAGACTCCCTTAATGTGACCAGGCAGAGTGAGGGAGCAGGACATCCTAGTGGCCCAGGACTGGGCCAAGTGACAGTTGCTCTGTCCCCTCTCTCCCACAGCCTAGCCTCCACCAGTTCCTGTGGTGCATCTGTATCAGTCCAGATTCTTCTACCACTGGGTGACTAAACTCACCTCAAACCAGCTCCATCAGCCTAAAGGGGAAGTTCTGTCCTGTCCCCTGAACAGCCCAGGGGAGTGTGCGAGGCAAGGTGGACCCCCAGGGCTCCATGAGTTCTCAGGTGCCCCAGTAGTCTCCCTCCCTACTCTAAGCTTCCCTTCCAAGCTGCTAAGAACTTTCCAGAACTGCATCTCTCTATCTTGAGTCAGCCTTGGCTCACACAATTTTGGCTCCTATGGCCATCCCACAGGCCTGGGGAAGGGTAGAAGTCAGCTGTATCTAGACCACAGGATCTAAGTGTGGGGCGGTTTGGGGCCTCAGGAAAAGAACCATTATCCTGAGCCAAGTGGGATGCTGGGAAGGCAGAAATACCAGGTGACTGTTGCAGGGTCAGACACCCTGACAGTGATGGGATCAGCCATCTCAAGTAGGTTGACCACCTTGCCAGCCAGGAGGCCTTGGGACAGGTGCCTCCTCTATAGCCTGAGACAAGATGACCCTTGTGAATGGAGGTTAGGAGGCTGGTGCCTAATGTTGCCTGGAAGGAGCGAGAAGGTGGCCAGGCCTAGTGTAGCTAGGAGCACTTGGACTCCATCATGAGGCCAAAGAGAGCTGGGCAGCGTTCAGTCAGAGCTGTGTTATTGAATAGCCCTGGCTGGGGGAGGGGGGGCGTGGAAATAGATAACTGTATGTGTCTTGGGGGGAATCTGGGCTGGAAGCCCAGGAGCCTAGAGCCTGGGACTGAACCCAGAATGCAAGGGAGGTCTGAAGGGTCAGCTGGAACCTACTAAGAGTGTAGGGTCTGAGAGAGACTGGGGCACAGGGCAGCTAGACACACCTAGGAGTGGGCCTGGCTGGAGAGCTTGGGCTCTATGGGCACAGAACTAGGCTCTAAATGGGCAAGAACAACCCAAGGGGGAAGTGGCCAGGCTCTCCCCAGCCCTGGTTTCCGCCTTCCCAGCCTGCCCAGGCTCCCTGCCTCTGTGGGCATAGTCACGCCCCGCCATCCCCCTAAGAAGCAGTGGGGAGGGCACTGAGGCTCTTCCTGTCCTGGGCTGGCCTCTGAGCAGACAGGCTGGTAAGAACTCTGTAGCTAGCCCTGCACTGCTGGCACCATGAAGGACGAGGTGGCTCTTCTGGCTACGGTCACCCTCCTAGGAGTCCTGCTGCAAGGTGGGCTGGCTCCTGTCTGGGAGGTGGGTGGGCCTCAGACGCAAGCAGTTTGCTCTGTGACCTCCAGGCCCAGGTGAAGGGCAAAGTGGGCCTCCAGCCCTGGTTCCTGGGGTCAAGGCCTAAGGTCTTCCAGGGCTACTGGAGACTGTGTGGCGAGGGTTTGAGCACCAATTCGGGGCTCGCACTTTCCTGGAGCAGGGAAGGGGAAACCCTGGAGGGTGAGCAGCGAAAGCTCTGAGCAGGGACCAAGGCTAAGAGGGGTGATTGAGCAAGGGGACAAGCAGTAGGATAGCAAAGACTGCTGAGGGACCTTTGAGGTAGGTATGCCAGGTACTTGCCATGGGGCTAGGGACAAGGGCTTTCTGGGACCTAGGTCTGGCATGCAGCTGTGTGGAGTTGGGGTGGGAACATGCAAGATGAACCAATGAACTGTGGGACAGTCATAAGCATGGGGCAGCTGGACCCTGCCCTTTTCACTTGTCCCCTCTCTGGACAGCTCAGTGAAAAGCCTGCATCCCTGATCCTGCCTTCAAAGTCACTCTCCATCCTGAGACAATGTCGAACTAGACAGGGTGGGAACCTTCTACCCTAGCCCCCTAGCCTACTAAGAGGTGCCTGCTTGTGCCCTTCGCAGGAGGCCATAGGGACACATT
The DNA here is from genome assembly GCF_047511655.1 of Castor canadensis. Classification (NCBI taxonomy): domain Eukaryota; kingdom Metazoa; phylum Chordata; class Mammalia; order Rodentia; family Castoridae; genus Castor; species Castor canadensis. The sequence goes on from NC_133401.1 coordinate 67,000,798, forward strand.
CCTGGGTCAGCCATTCCTACTGTTTGAGCACACCAGTGCTCCAGTGTATGGGCCAGGATGAGTCAGCTGGTGGGTGGGAGCCCAGAAGGGATTGAACAGACAGGGCAACTTTGTCCTGCAACTACCCTAGAAAGGAAGGCCCTCAGCTTCTCCTTAGGTAGACACAGGCCTGGCTCCAGATCCTACACTGTGCTGGCATGGCCACCCCTTGGCACCCACAGTGCACTTGGAATGGTACATGTGTACAGAGGGCCTAGTATCAAAGGTACCAGGGCCACAAAACTTACAGGAAGATAGGTGGGGTTGTGTGCATGTTCAGGGCCAAGAGAAGGGTCTTTTGGAGCCCCACATCTCTGCCCCTGCACTGGGTTAGGGCGGGAGAGTCCCAAATGAACCCTTTAGGAGCAGGGGAAAAGATGTCTGCCAGATGTAAGGCTGAATTCCTTATGTTTGAACAGAGAACAGAGAAGCTGAGACCTAGGGCACAGTTTGGAGGCCTGGGAACCCAAGGCTTGCCTAAGACAGAGTCAGGATGTTCTTCTTGACTGACTCTGTGGATGGGCAACCAGAGTCCCTTAGCCACAGAGTAAGAAATACAGCCAATTTTGCCCTGTGGCACTACCGACCTAAGGACTAAAAGGCTGAGGTCCATTCCAAGACTGGGAGCTAGGATTTGCCTGTGTTTTGCAAGTCAAATGGTCCAGTTGCAAAGTCACAGGGGCCCTTGTCTCAACAGGTGTCTGTTATCTGCATCACCCTCCCTCCACTCTCACAGGTGACAGAGCCTCTCTGCGCCCAGGGGCTTAGCTCTGCCCTCGCCATTGGCATCGCTGACACAGGGCAGGCGGGACAGGAGTCAGGAGGGAGTTAGAGAGGGGTCGTTTAGCGTGGAGAAGTGAAGAGAAGGGAAAGAGTGGAGCCAGACTGGAGGATGAGCCCCGCCCCAGGTTTGCAGGGTGTCCCCACCTGACTCTCGCCTTCCCTCTGCCCCAGCCTACTTCTCTCTGCAGGTGATCTCCGCGCGCAGGGCCTTCCGCGTGTCGCCGCCGCTCACCACCGGCCCGCCGGGGTTCGAGCGCGTCTACCGAGCCCAGTGAGCCCGGCGGGAGGGTGCGAACGAGTGCCACGCGGGTCAGGGTCGGAGGACCAGCCGGGCCGGCGCCCTCACCCTTCCCCGCCTCCACCGCAGGGTGAACTGCAGCGAGTATTTCCCGCTGTTTCTCTCCAGCCTCTGGGTCGCTGGCATCTTCTTCCACGAAGGTCTGGGGGCAGGACTGGGGCGCAAGCACTGGGCCTCCTTGGGTGCCAGCTCCAGCCTGCTCACCCCGCCCTGCCCGACCCCTGCAGGCGCGTCGGCTCTGTGCGGTCTGGTTTACCTGTTCGCGCGCCTCCGCTACTTTCAGGGCTACGCGCGCTCGGAGCAGCTCAGGTGAGAACCGGGCGACACTCCCGGCAAAGCGGGGCCGGGGAAGGGTCTCTCGTCAGTGCGGCTCTGACGGCCGGGGTCCCCAGGAGAGAGCGGGCGGCGAGCGGCGGGTTGCGAGTGGCTACCTTTGATAGGCAGCAGGTGGGCGGGCCCTCGTAGGGCTGGTGGGCGGTCCTAGCCCGGCGGGGGCGGGGCCGAGATCCGGGGCGGGGCCCCCGCTCGCCCCCGCTGAGCACCGCCCGCCCCCGCTGAGCACCGCCCGCAGGCTGGCTCCGATGTACGCGAGCGCGCGCGCGCTCTGGCTGCTCGTGATAATGGCTGCGCTTGGCCTGCTCGTCCACTTCCTCCCCGCCACGCTGCGCGTCGCGCTCCTCAGATGGCTCCAGGCGCTGCTGCCGATAGCCTGAGACCGAGGACCGCCGGGTTGGCGGAGCTGAGGAAGAAGAGCCGGTGCACAAGGGAGGTGTACCCACCCTTGCCTCCCAGTCCCTATTAAAAGTTCCCGTGACCGCTTCCGGCTGCATTGTCGGTGTCGTTGGGCGTCGTGCACCGCGGGTTAGGTGGCCCGGAGGGGCCCAGCCCCGGACCCTGGCAGTCCGATACCCGGGCTTCCGGAGGCGGCGTGGGTAGGGACGCGAAGGAGACGGCGGGGCTCGACCCATTCTTCTCAGCCCTGCTCTCAGCCTCTGGGGCAGCTCGCGTGGACCGTTTCTGGCCAGGGGTGACCACCCCTCTCCTCCTTCCCCCCTCAGGCCTTCCCCTTTCTGATCCTCGGCTGCCCTATTCCTCATCCCATCTGGTCTCCCCCTCCCCCCACATGCCTCTAGCCTTCCCCTCGCACCCCCCAATCCTCCTTTACAACCAGAGCTGGTCTCCCCAAGTTTCGGCCGTCTAGAACAGTATGGGGCTGGAGGAATGGCTCAAGTGGTAAGAGCGTCTGCCTTGCAAGCGTGAGGTCCTGAGTCCTGAGTTTAAACCTCAGTGCCGCCAAAAACCAACCAAACAAAAAAACCCACACCAAAAACAGTAAATCTAGGTAGGCCGGCAAGGTAGTTCCTAGCACTCGGAAAGATGGTGCGTTCATCGTCAGCTTCACATAAGTGGGACTTAGTCACAAAAAAAAGAAAAGTATAGGTGTCCACGGGGCCCCCTGATAGGTTCTCTCAAGAAAATGTAAAGGGGGAAGGGAAGGTCTAGCAGAGTGGTTCAAGTGGTAGAGTGCCCTGCCTAGCAAGTGTGAGGTTCTGAGTTCGAACCCCAGTACTACCAAAAAAAAAATTGAAAGTAAATGTAAGAGTGCCTTGAAGGAGACCAGACACACAGAAGACCTATTGACAATACATCGCTAAATGCCTTTTAACCTAGTTGACAGAGGGAGGAAAAAGCTTTCCAGCAGGGCCAAGAATGTGTGCAAAGGCTCTGAAGTGGGTAGAGATGGCATTTGTTTTAGGGAAGAGGACCCTATTATGTGTCAGGAAACCAGCGAAGAGAGGTGAGCAGGAACCTGGGGGACCCATGATAAGGACAGAGAACCATGAAGGTGGGGGAACAGGGAGATTTGGGACTTTGAGGCATGAAGGGAAGGAGGGAAGGCTGGAAGGCATCTGGGGCGGGTGAGGCCAGCCCATGTATATAGGTAGGAAGGGGCATGCTTAGGGTGGGAAAAACTTTGGGCACCTGGACATGGTTTCTGAGTTAGTGAGTGGGTGGCCAGGTCCCTTCCTCAAAGTGGGGGTGAAGACATGCTGATCTGAGTCATAGGAGCACTGGCACACACACATGGAAGGCCAGTCTGGGTCCTTAGATTAGCCTAAAGAAGGCAGGGTCACAGTCACTGCAGCCACTGCTCAGCAGACACTGTTGGGGGGGGTCTCCCACTGGGGACACCCCCAATTTACAATCCAAAGGTTTAAGGGCCTCCTGGGGCTAGGCCAAGGGCAGAGACAGACGAGAAGGTGCCTGCCCATTAGAAGCACATACTTCATTAACCCTTTATTACAAGTCACGCTCTTATAGAAGTATATGTGGACTTAAGTGAAAAAATCAAATGTATCCAAGAATAAAAAACACAGCACATAAAGTAGTATATGCATTCCAGTGTTCGCGCCAGAGACAGCAGACGCCCAAGAAAAAGCTCTTCTAAAACGGCCTGGCTCAAGCCAGCCGGTGCGAACGGTTCGTTCTCGGTTCTCGGTTCGGGCGGCAGCGGGCCGGCCCTCAGGCACAGTGTGGGGGCCGCCTGCCTCCTCCTGCGGCCGGGCAGGCGGGGGCAGCACCAGCTCCTGGGGCCTCCGGGCCAGCGGCGGACCCCAGGCCGGCTGAACCCTCTGGGCAGAGTGGATGCGCCTGGCCCTCCAGGGGCAGCAGCAAAGACATCCTCCGGATCGTGGGCTTCAGAGTTGGCCACAGAGCACCCTCGGAAACCCTCCACTTAGTCTGCCTTTTTCAGGAAGATCTGGAAAAGTTGAACTCGGTGTCAGCCCAGGTCCTGCCCGGCCATGGTCTAGCAGGCTGCTCCCTGCACCCTGCCCACCTCACCTCGCTCAGAATGACCCACACCGGGGAGTCAGTCTGGATGGAGAGGCGCAGTGCTTCCAGGGGGCCAAAGGCAGGGTCCACCTCACCTTCTGCAACACCCTTGTAGAAGGAGCCTATGGGAGGGCAGTGCCAAGAGGTAAAACAGCCAAAGCCAAGTGTCCAGCCCAACCTGACCAGCCGCTCAGCCCAGCCTGGCTCTCCCACTCACCTATCTGGAGGTAGCCATCAGGGCTCCGGGGGTACCGTAGAGTGGCTGAGCGACCCTCCTGTAGGGCCTCCTTCTCCGACTGTGGGTTCTGGAGGACAAAAATCAAGGGGCTAGAGCAGGTGGCCAGCAGAGGGAGGCCTTGGGGTGCACCCACACCCTGCCACACTCACGTCAAAGGGCAGCACCTCCACGGATGTGTTGAAGAGCTTGTCCTCTGGGTGCTCGATGTTTCCGCTGCGGAAGAAGAACCTACAGACCGCCAGGCAGGCGAGTGAGTTAATGCAAGGGTGGGGCACTGCCAGGCACACTGCCCAGGACCAGCAGAGAAAAGGCTAGGCCAGGTCCAGGAAAGTACTGGCGAGCCGCAGATGCCGGGTGGGGGAGGCCGGGCACCAGCGTGTGATGTTTATGTGATGTGCGAGGCAGCCGGGCCTTGCCTGGGACAATGGTGATGGGCCTGCCTGACAGTCCTTATAAGGTAGTACGGTACCACTACCAGCCCGGCTTTTTGGAGGAGGGGGGTGGAATGGGAGGGTTTTAACTCAGACCTTTGCGCATGCTAGGCAGGCCCGCTACAACTCGAGCCACGCCCCAGCCCTTTTTTGCGTTGCTTTTTGGATAGGGGCTCCCGTTTTCTGCCTGGGCGGCCTCCTCCTACTTATACCTCGGCTGGTAGGTGGGAACACGCGCTGTGAGCCCCTTTTCAAATAAGGAACCTGAGGCACGGTGGGGTTAGATAATGGTGAGGTTAGCCAATTTCCTAGGGGCCCAGAAATCTGCTCCGGGCCTTGTACCCGGGTGGTCCCCCTCCCCCTCCCCCAGGAGCACTGACCGCTCAAGGCGCAGTGGCTGGAAAAAGCGGAAGCGGATGAAGTCCCCCGCGGCGGGCGTGAAGGCCCAGAAGAAGTCCTCGCGCAGATAGGCCTTCTCCAGGGTGAAGTGCTGGTACGTCTTGAGGCTCGTGCTCACCTCCGCTGGCGGGTTCACATGCTCCTTCCGCAGGGCTTGTTTCCCAAAGTCCTTGTCCTGAGCAGGCAGCACAGGAGCCGCAGCGAGCGTGAGCCCCGCCCTCCGCCCCAGGCCGGCGGGTTCTGCCTAAGCCCCGCCGCTGCACCCCACCTTCAGTTTCTGTATCTTGCCCGCCAGCGAGGAATGTGTGCCCACATGCTGGAAGAGGGAGGGTTTGAAGCGGATCCGAAGGTTGGCCTTCTGCCGGTCACAATGCTTCTGTGAAGGGAGGTGACACTTTAGGGCTCAGCTCAACCCGGCCTCCAAGGACAACCAGGGGCTTCCCACGGAAGATCAGCCACCTCCTCTGTGACCTCTGCATCCCCTGCTCACCGCATCCTTCTCGGGGTTGCAGACCTTCACCCACAGAATGTGGTCCAGGAGCCAGTCGATGGGCTTGTCCCGGTAGAACATGAGGACGAACTCCACAATGAGGCTGAGGTCCAGCGACTTGAACATCTTCCCTGGGGGAGGAGGGGACAGGGGCTCTGAGTGGGGACACTGCTGGACACTACTTCCTCTGAATTCTTCTGGGGTCATGGGGAGGGGCCCACAGCAAACCCTGAGGGGGGCTTCTCGCAGGTGAATGTCAAGACAGCGCTGGTGAGCACGGACATCCCATGCTGGGGTGGGGAGCGGGCTGACAGATGGCGGCAGAGGGGTGGGTGAGGATGGGGCTGAGGGCAGATCCGCGGGGTGGGGCCCACCAATGAAGCCCAGCTGTGAGAACTCCAGGATCATCCAGTCCTCCGAGGGCTGCTGGAGGGCGAAGTTCTTCATGGTGCTCAGGTAGTTGGGCTTGGCTACGATGTCGTCCTCTAGCTGCATGGGGCAGGTGGGAGGGGTTGAGACTCAGGATGGGTGCAGGGCAAGACAGGGTGCCTCACCCAGGCCCAGCTGGTCCTCGGTGGGCAGGGGCAGAGCAGGGCCTTGGGGCTGACCTGCACGTAGTAGATGCCTTTGGACTGCGCATACATCATGAGGAAACAGTAGTCGAGGTTCTGTTTGGTCCTCCACCTGTGGGCCGGGGCAGGGGCTTCAGCAGTTAAAACCTCTCCAACTCCAGTGTGACCACCACAGCAAAGCCACTGAGTGGGCAGGACCTGCCTTCCACCCACATGTGGAGCAGGGGGTGCCTCCAAGGGAAAACCAGAGGCACTGTAGGCAAGTGCCCTGCACTCAGACACCAACTGTGGCTTCTCAGCCTAGGTGTTGATTGCTGGGGGTTGGGGTGGTGGGGTGGGGTACAAGTACCTGACTCTTTCCTTGGGGTCCCCAAAGGACTCTCGGAGGCGGGAGAAGTCAGGGTAGAAGTGGGGGGAAGGTGAGATGACTTCCAGGAGCCCAGAATGGATCTCTGTGGGGAACCTGGGGGGAGGAGCAGGAAGGCTCAGGGGCTTGTGTGGCTAAGGCAAAAGAGGGGTGCCAAGCTGATCAGACCCTCCCTGCCCCTTTCTGGAGGCTCACCAGACAGACGTCCTCCCACCCCCACAACCAGTCTACCGAGGCACTGGGGCTCTGAGCCTCTTTCCCCCAGAGACAGGACACCACCCTGGGGAGGCAAGTCCCTGCCTGCCCAACACCCAACTGACAGCCCTTCCTCCACCAGCTTTCTCAGGCTGCCCGTACTCACAGGGCTTTGATGTTCTCCGTCACTGCTGACGTGTACTGTGGGTCAGTCTGTGGGAAGACCAAGCACCCTCTCTTAGCCCAGCTGCCACCCCAAATGGCTGAAGAGGGAGAGGAGCACAGGCTTCAAGTATCCCCACATGTGGAGGGAGTGAGCCTCTCGTCCTGACAGCCCAGTAAGGCTGGGCCTGCTGGGTCACAGGTATGTCAGAAAAAGCCCTTTGGAATACATAGAACCCTGGCCAGGTATGGGGGTAGGGAGTTCGGGGGAGAGGGTAACTGGGACCAGATAACTGGCATCTCCATGAGGGGGCGCTAATGCTTCTTTCTTTTTAACTTTGTCTTCAAAAATTTGTGAATGAAACTGACGATTGCACTTCTGATTGTTTTTTCCTCTGGAATGTTGTTTTTACTTCTCCTCCCGGTTAATCTGCGTGGCGGGTCTTACCCCTATGTCCCCTACCCCATTCCCACGCCCTGGACCACTCGCCTCGGCGATCAGCACCACGATGACCGAGTCTTCCTTCTCCTGGGGACTCAGCTCGGAGATGAGTGAGCGCAGCGTGTCTGTCAGGTACGAGTGCACCTCGCGTCGCACGCTCGGAATGCCCATCACCACGGACACTACAGGGGCGCGGAGGGTGACACTGGGCAGGGCGCCAGGGGCTGCCTCACTGCCTGCCTCTCGCCCCTCCCAGGCCACACCCCTACCTCCAGTGCGGCCCTGGCCCACGCGCACCGCAGGCTGCAGACTGCTCTCCTTGGCCAGTAGGTGCGGCAGGTGGTGGAAGACGGTGGGCAGGTGCAGCACGTGCCTGTGGGAGACGTTCCACGGCTTCAGTCGGGGGTCCTCTGGGTGGGTCGGAAAGGGACGAGTCAGTCAGAACGGCTTGCAATCGGCCCGTGCCGCAGGCGTGTTCCGCCCGAGAGCTCACCTGTTAGACGACCCCAGGTGCGATTGCCCTCTCCGTCTCGCAGCGCCTGCCTCTCCGACACGGCCCTCTTGATCTCGTCCAGCACCAGGTTGAGCTCCTTGGAGCGCTTAAGGCTCTCCTGCTCAGCAGCGTGCAAACGGTCGCGCAGCGCCAGAAACTCCCGCTGGTAAATGTCCACCACGTCGCCTGCGGGGCCACACGCAAGCCGTCACCAGGGGGCGGTCGCGAAAAAATACAGATGAGTGCCCATCTGTGCAAGAGCATGTCTACATCTGTTCTCCTGCCTGCAGCGCACAAGCTATCTGGGGTTACGGGAAGGTCCGTGTAAGGTCACAATGATGCTCACGCTTGGGATAGAAAAGCCCCAGCAGGTGACCTAGCCTTCTCTCAGTACTGTCTCTCAACTTCAGTTATGTTCTCCTTGAGGAGGCATCTGAAGTGGGCAGGCGGTGAGTCACTTCCAGTCCTGACAGGGAATCCTAAGCCAGCGGTGAACAGCCTCAGACTGAATTCTGGTGTGCTTTCATTCCCCAAAGCTCCTTCTTGCTTCTTGCAGCAGTGCTCCTGGAGCAGGACACTCAAGGTCCCATCCAGTGTGCAAGGACTCAACCCTTCCTCCAGGGGCTCCTAAGTCCCAGCTTTCCTTCTCCCTCAGGCCACCTCTATGGACCCTAGGGACAGTCTGCCTCCTTGGATTCTTACTCCCACCCTCCAAGTGGGGCTGAGCCTAGGTTCAGAGTCTGCAACAGTGTGCCCTAGGGAACCTGTTCTTCACTGACCTCATGGTGGGTACTAGTTGCTCACTCTGCAATGGATTCTGTAGGGGGTGGGAGATGGTGGGAGGTGCAGCTGCTACAGATTTTCAGCCCTCCTCCCCCCACCCCCGACATTCCACTCCACCCCTGTGCTCAGATAAGCAAATGAAGTTGAGAAACTACCCCAGGGGTTGCTCAACCAGTCAACAGCCTGGGACAAGCCTGAATGGCCTCATGCCTGTGTCTCTGAGGACCTGTGCTAAGCCTGGGCTACCTCAAAGGGCTGTGTGCCACCCCAGGGGATGCACGGCAGAACCTCCAGCTGGACCCCAGCTGGCAGTGGCTAAGCTCAGACAGGAGAGGTGGAGGCAGGCTGGGAGCAGCCCTGACAGTGGAGAGGAATCCCCGGGGTGTCAAGCACCTGGCTCCACTGGTCTGGCAGAGCCAGAATGATAAACAACATCTCTATGGCTGGGTGCCAGCTGCTCTGCCAGCCCAAGCACTCAAGGCCTTTGTTAGTCTGGCTTTTGGCCTCTTTATTTGTCCGTCACCTACACCTCCTCTTCCTTGGCTAATGCTGAGCTTCTGTGCATGCTGCTTTTTCTGCCTGAGTCTCCTTTTTTCGTGGGGCCTAATGAAAGAGTATGTAGCCTTTGGAAGCCTTGTTTCCAAGTCTGCATGTCTAGGAAGACTTCCAGAATTCCTCTCCTATCCCGGAGGCCCTTCCGTTGTTGTTGCCTGACCTCTGGTGGGTTCACAGATCCCAGGGCGCCCTGGAATGGTGCTGCCTTCCTCCTCTCCAGCCCTATAGGCCAAAGCCAGTTGGGTCACTTCAGGACACACCTTCCCCAGTGCAACAGCTGGCTGGAGGGAGGGGTTGGGGGACAGGGAAGCCAAGTGGGATGCTCCTGAGGCACCCCTCACCCTAGCAGCCAGCCCCCCCCCCAGTCTTCCCACACCCTGCCTCACCTTGCTCCTGGGACAGCCCTGGGGGAGGCGGCGGGGGGGGGGAGTGGGAGTCAGGTTACCGGATCTGTGAGGCTCTCTGCTGGGCTCTTAGGCCAGGTTACCCGGGAAACCTGACCCCTAGAACACAGAGTGGCCACCCCCAACACCGCTCTGCTGGCAGCACTGGGACTGTCCTCTTCTCAGTAATAGCAGACAGCCAGGACAAACTGGCGGTGCAAGGTCCTCAGAGCCCCCAGGAGGGAGTTCAGAGCTGCCTAGCAGGACAGTGGTCTCCCTTGGTCTGGATGCAGCTGGGTCCCTGCCCTCCCCCAGGCCACCCTGTGCCTAAGGGATCCTGTGGCTAAGGGGCAGCTTTGTGCCACTGGCCCCCCTGAGGTGGGGCTACTCTGAAAGGGTAGGAACATGCCACTCTGAATTCCTGCCTGGTTCCCAGATCCTGACCTTCCTTGATCTTTAAGGCTACTGAGCTCTGACCCACATTGAACTGCCCTAGGTGGACAGTCAGCCAGGCATGCTCTGAACCACCCTAAACATTTAGGCCTGGAAACAGCTGTTCCCTGCCCTGGCCTCCCTTCCTTGGGGGCCTCCCTTCTCCCCAGGTCCTGACCTTCCTCTATTTATCAGCAGGTAATGGGCCCCTTGAGTTTCTGGGTCTGGCTCCTACCCACACCTGCTGTCATTTTCCTGTCCCTCAGCAGCCCAACCCTGCTCCTCGCCTCCAAGATCCTTGATTGACCCTCGTCCCCAGCTTCTCTGATTGGGGTCCACTCTGTCCTTGTCCACAAAGACAGAAACTCAAGCTCTGTGACTGCCTTCTCTTACTATGGGGCTCTGCCAAGCTATTGGGCACCCCACAACCTTCATGCGCTGCATGGTGAATAGGGTGAGAGGCAGCTCTGGTGGTGAGGGTGGCAAGGTCTGGGGAGCCTTTGGTTTCTCTGGGAGGGTGGAGCAAGTAGGGCAGAGGCTCCAGAGACCTGGAGGACTTTGGCTTCTATTCTCACCCATGTCTTCCTTCCTACTGCAGGTGGGGCTGGCCCCAGGGAAGGGCTATGGCGTGACCACAGTATTGTGATCGATGTTGACCACTCTAGGCAGTATAAGGCCTCCAGGATTGCACATCCCTCCCTGAAGGCAGAATGACCAGGATGGCCTGAGGCCCACATACCACACCATTCTACCTTGTTCCCTCTTGGCCGAGGAAACAGATTTCCGAGCCAAGTTGGGTCTAGCCCTTGTACTTGGGGAAGAGGAAAGGCTCAGAGGATCACAGGCAGGTGCCAGGGCTGTGGAGAGTGTCAGGCATCCACCTCCTCTCAGGGCTGCAAATTGCACCCTTCCAGGAGTCAGAGGGGATGTCCATTGTTGCTAAAGTCTGGACATGGGAAGACTGTGTGGCTTTGGCCCAGGGTCATCCCTCCCCAGAGATGGGTCCTCATCAAGTGCCTGGCTGAGAACTGCATTTGTGCCCTTCAGAGCTGCTTTGCAAATGTGACCAAGGCTGGATATGAAATGAGACCCCTGACCTTCTTCCTTCCAAGTTCTGAGTCCTTCCTGCATTTGACTCAGGCTTCCAGGATGGATCCATTCCTGCTGCCCCCTTCCTCTCTGACTTCCTACCTCCTCCCTTCCCTGCTGATTCCAGTTCCTTGCTAAGAACTGAGCCCTCTTCTGAGCACACATCTGCGAACTGGAAGCTACGATCCAGTGTGGCCTCAGACTGGCTGAGTGTGGCTCCACTGTAGGCTTACTACAGAGCTCTGTGCATGGAAGATCAAGAAGAGTTCACAGACTAGTTTAGATTTCTGGCTTCCATCAAGACCTTCAAAAACTGGCCCCCTGCAGAAATAGAGACAGCCCCTGGAAAGAGCAGGCCTGGTGACTGTCCTCTCCATGCTCCACAGGCTCCTGCGCTTCTGTGTCCCAGAAGGAAGATCCCCTGCCTCTGAGCCCCCACCTTGCTCTAGCTGGGGATGATCTCACACTCTCTAGGTCCTGAGAGTGCCAGCCTCCTGAAAGCCCTTTAGGCACAGCTGGCCCTAGGTGAAGCCACCTGTGTCCCTCTCATTCTGCTTCCTGCTTGAAGCTAGGGCCCCGAGAGTAACAGGCATAAGGCTACTGCAGGAGGTGCACAGGAACTGTGACCTTGCTGAGAGTTAGGGGCAAGGGCTCATCTCCCGGCCCATAATCAGACGAATGAGCCTACCGAGGCCTCCAGGCCAGTCTGCTTTTGTGGCCACTCTCCCAAGGACTCAAAATATCCTCCCCCGGGTGACCTACAGAGAATTCTGCCCTGCCATGCTCTTCCCACCCCCACAGCCTCTGCCCTGGCTGTCTCCAATCTGGGTTAGACTCTAGGGGATCTCTCTTCAGGGTCATGGACTTTCATCCTGGAGCCCCAAGGGAGTTCAGGCTTCCACCCAAATGAGACAAGTCCAGAAGGCTAGGCTGGGCTGGGCTGGTGGTAACCTGGTGGGGACAGTTGGAAGCCTCCAGCTCCCCCATCATACCTCCTCCCCCAGCTTCATCTAGTGCACTGTTGGGGAACAGGGAAGTAGTTGGTAGGAAGGAAGTGGAGGGAAGCAGAGGGCTGGCTGGCCACAGTCTGATCCTGCAGGAAGACCAGGAGGCCGGAAGGAAGCCGCTTTCCTGGTGCCTCCTGAGCTCAGGCAGGGTGGACAAGAGCCTCTGAGGGCCTCAGGCTCCATTCAGCCCAAACTACCCCACCCCAACCTTTATCAAATGACCCTAGCCAGTGTTGGAGCCTGGCCCCTCCACCCTCAAGGGTGCTGCCAAGACTGCCCAAGCTTCAGATGTGTGTCAGAGAATGGGGGTGGGCCAATGAGACCCCACAAAGTGAGTGATCAGATGTGTGTGGGGAGGAGGGGCTGGACCAGCCGCTCATGAGGCCCTTCACTCACTCTGGACAGGTCAGAAGGCGCAGGCAGGCTTCCCTGGTATCTATGTACCAGCAGAGGAGTCTTGGGGCTGGGTACCATGGAGGAGGGTGGCTGGCTCCCCAGGGAGGAGTACACAGCAGCAGCCTGGCCCTGGGCTAGGGCAGAGCGGAGGGAGTGGAATGGCGCGGGCGTGGGCTGGAAGGTGGTGGAAGGTAGTTCCTGGCTGTCTTGGCTGTCCCCTCACACCTGTCTCAAGAACACTGTTCCTGCTCCTGGTTCAGATGCCTGAAGCTGGTTCCTTGGGACACTTGGTCACAGCTACCTCTGTGACCTTGTGTCTGTGCCCCTCTGTGAGAACTCCATAGGTTTTCAACTTGCTAGTGGGAGCGACCGCCCCTGGCATTGGGGATAACTGTCCGGCGGAGGCCAGTCCCCAAGCGCCACACGGGGCAGTGGCCGGCGATCGGGCCCTTGGCCCGGCCCAGGCCGGTGGAGAATTTCGTGATTCCAGCAGCAAACAAGTGGGGGCGAGGAGGGGAGGGACGTCCTCCCGCGCTGCCCAGCCGGGGAAGGGGTGCCCGCGTCGGCTTCCGGCCGCCTCTTGCGGCCCGCACCCGGACCCCGCTCGGCCACCGCCGCCCAGGTGCGCCCAGGTGTGGGGCGGGCGCGGGGCCACAGCCGGGCGACAACGGGGGCTGGGGGGGGGCTCACCTTTCTGGCCGCTGAGCGCCGCGTACCAGGACAGCGAGAGGAAGGCGCACAGGCAAAAGAGCAGCAGCGTCAAGAAGGTGCCATTGCGGAGCCTCATCTCCTCGGGTGCGCGGCGGGCGCCGGCGGGGCCGAGGCCGCATGGCCCGGGGCACCGGGGCCGGGGCGCAGGGGCCGGGAGGCGGCGGGGGCCCCGGCCCCGGGGCGAGGAAGGGCTGGGGGCCCGGGGCCGGGCGGGGATGCGGCGGGGCCGGGATGGGGATCGGGCCCGGGGACCGCGCTGGCTGCTCCTCCGGGGCGCGGGACACTGGCGGCCTCGGCTCGGCGGCTGGCCGGGTCGGGCTGGGCAGGACTGGGCGGCGAGAGCCGCGGCCCGGCCTGAATCCGGGGCCGCCGCGGAGTCGACAGCGAAGGGCGGGGCGGCCCGCATTTAAAGGGGCCGCATCACCCGCTGCCGCCACCATCACCGCGAGGGGGCGGGGTGGGAGACCAGCGCCTGGAATCCCTGCGGGCGGGCGGACTCCGGACGGACGCGTGGGCTCGTACGTCCAGGGCTCACCGTTAGCTAGGGTTCCTTCTGCAGGTAAGTCGAGGCTAGGGCTACCGCGAAGGCGGGACAGCTGCGGTGGAGCCGGGCAGACATGGAGGTGTCCTCACGCCCCCTGTCAGTGGCAATCCCCTTGATAAACTCCCTACACACAGACCTGGCCCTCACTCCCATTTTCCCGGGGACCTTCAGGCTCTTCCCCAGGTCTGAAAGGGTCTGGGCGGTGGGAGAGAACAGGTATGGCTGGAGCTGGCGTTGTCCCCAATGGCCGGGAGTGGCCGTTGCCTCTTTGGACGCCCACTGGCACTACACTTCCCAAGACCTTTCTCCAGTCGGCCTCAGAAAGGCGTGCTGGGGACCGCGGAGGCGCTCCTGCTCTGTAAACTAGCGACAATGGGCCATTCTCAGCAGTAAAAGAGTCAGTCGGTGTACGTGGGTGTAGAGAAGCCAGCAGACCAGAGCGGGCTAGCTTCCTGGGTGCAAAGCGTGGCGTAGGCAGGTTCAGTCCGCAGTGTAGAGGACAGGTCCGCAGAGTGACGCGGGGTGCAGGCCTGCAAAAGGTACAGGGGCCTCAGCACCGTTTATTGCTGGCGGCTTCCTTCGTGGACTAATCGCACACTTTCCCCAGGAAGGAGACAAATAAGAAAAGGACTGTATTGGAGAAGCACCATGTCCCCTTCCCTATTTTGGGCCTCACTGCCATTCCTTAGGCGTTCTGGTTCCCAGCAGGGGAGATCTGGACTGGACGGCCACCCCTGGATCAGAAGCCAGGGTAGAAGGCAGGAGCCATTATGTACCTATGCCCCTGCTGGAAAAGGGAGGTGAAGGCGGAGGTTGGTCAGAGGCCTGTGTTCAGGACTGAGCTGCACTTCCCATTTTTCCGCCTAACTGCTCTGTGGGTGGTAATGAACTTTGTGATGTAGAGTCCCAGCCTTGTTGGAGCCTCCTGGAGGAAATAGCCCTGGTTTGTGTTTCTACAGGCGTCTTCTATTTGTGGGAAAGGATAACAGTTTTTCATTTTGGTTGTTATGTAGTCTTAATTTTTTTTTTTTTAAAGTTTTGGGGCTAGAGGTGTAGCTCAATTGGTGGAGTGTTTGCCTACCATGGTTGAGGCCTGGATCTCACACACACACACACACACACACACACACACACACACCAGATTAAAAGTGAGTCAATTTAAGGAAAAATATTACAGTTATTAAGCCAGTGAAAATGAAGGAGCTGGTTATCAGTGACCAAGTTTGATTCCCTTTCCACAGTACCTTTGGGACAGGGAGAGCAGGAATGAAGAAAGCCCAAGAGGGGGCCAGGCTTGTATCCTGATGTCTGGGAAGCGCCAGCCTCTCCAAACAGGGCCCTGGTATGAGGGAAGCTCCTGATGTCCCAGTGCTGGGCTGCCTTTAGCTGGACCCTCTCTGTAGCCCATCAGCCAGTCTTTTCCCTTTGAAACAGGGCAGCCATTGCCTGGCTCTCTTCCTGTTTTCAGCTGCTCTTTGTATCCTCACAGTAATTAATTAATTTGGGCCTGCCTGCCACCCAAACTCCCTCTGGGCATTTCCTGGCTCTGCCAGTCACACTGAGTGCTTGGTACTCCTTCACCTGAGGGCTCAGCACCTGGTGCCTGGAGGACTAACTCCCGGGAAAAAGGAGCCAAATTGGCCCTGTAAAGTCCTGCTTTCTCTCAGATCCCAGGCTGCGGTTCTTCCTTTGTTTTTCCCTCCCACACAGTGAAAATACCCTTTTGTGTAGAGATTACTTGCTAGCCTATAGCCCACTTTGTCTTCCTGGAGATTTCCTGCAACAGCCCTTACAGGTGACTTTTCTTTTAGACAGGGTGTTTCTGTGTTGCTCAGGTGATCCTCAATCTCGAGATCCTTCTGCCTCAGCCTCCAGAATGCTGGGATTACAGGTGTGTATCGCCATACTGATTGGAGGTGACCTTCTTAACCTGTGATCTAAGAACCTGGTCTTGGGAAGGTACAGGAGCTGAACTGAGAAGAAAGGGTATTTTCACTAACCTCTAACTGAAACTTGATATGTACTGCAATTACTAGTGGAATCGATGGAGACTAGTAGAATTACCAGTCCTGTGGCTGTCACAATAGAAATCACAAATTTTCATCTACTGCAACTATAGGTGTGGCAGGCATTTCAAAATAGCTGTTATAATAATAGCAGTAATTTGGTATTTCTGGTATTTATTAGTCCTGTCTTTAAATCTTGCAATTTCATAAATATTTGTTGATGAAGAATCACAGATGCTTCTGTGTCACAGGTGTGTTTTTGTATTTTGATATTTATGTTTCAGTATTCTTTTTTTGTAATGCAATTCCTTTCAAAACATGGTTCTGAGGGTGTGGTGGTGCAGAGGGCACCACCAGCACTGAGGAGGCTGAGGCAGGAGGGTCACAAGTTCAAGGCCAGCCTAGGCTACATAGCAAGACTCTGCCTCAAACAAAACAAAACAAAAGTGTGGTTCTAGGATTACAGGGATCATTCATCTTCTACAGATACTGGCACAGTGAAAGCCTGTCCTAAGTCATCCCCTCTTCCTGTCATTTTGTTAGGTGCTTCATTCCCTTGTTCATTCATAATGAATGTTTTGAGTATCGACCTTATGCCAGACACACTTGAGTCAGAAATGCAAACACAGGGGCTCTGTCATTGACTTAGTCACTGCCCTGCCGGAACCCAGCTAGTTTGCCCATCGCTGGGAAGGCAAAGTCCGGCCTCAGAAAGCTTACTGTGGGGGATGATCACCAAACCTGGAAGGGCAGAGGGCCTCCCAGGGAGGTGAGGATAGCCAATGGGGAGCCAGGAGAGGGGAGGCGTGGTCTCAGAGTAGGTTTCTGCCCTCCAAGCTGTGACTGAGAGCCAAAAGCTGGAAGAGGAGTGGGAGCTAGGGTTGGGCAGGCAAGGGGAGGGACTGGAGAGAATGAGAGAAATGGAGAGCACAGCAAGGGGCTGGCTGTTATTGGTGAAGGGGTCCAGGATATACCATTGTGGCATAAAAATTAGAGCTGAAGGTGTTTGAGAATAGGTTTTTTACATGCACTCCTTTATGTCCTATGAGCAGACTCTCCAAAAAGCTCAACTGTCATAAATGCCAGAAAAATGAATGCTGAGACACTTATCACAGAAGTCCAGTGCCACATCCAGACATTTTCACTAACGTGTCACAAATCCTGTCTCTCTTAAAAGTCATTTGTTTTCATGTAAATGCCGTTCTCCTTCTTCCCCTCCCCTATTAAGTTGATAAATGAGCTTCCAAATTCTAGCTGCCTAATACATGAATAAAAATCTATTTTTCTCTTGCTAATCTGTCTTTCCTAGGTTTAATTCGCAGGCCTCCAGTACTGACTATAAAAGAGTAGAGGAAGTTGGGCACCAAGAGCACATGCCTGTAATCCTAGCTACTCAGGAGGCAGAGATCAGGAAAATCTCAGTTCAAAGCCAGCCCCCAGCAAATAGTTCTCCAAAAAAACTCTCGAAAGAAAAACCCTCTCTCTCTCTCTCTCTCTCTCTTTCTCACACACACACACACACACACACACACACACACACACAGACACACACACACACACACACACACACTAAAGGATTGCTGGAGTGGCTGAAGGTATAGGCCCTTAGTTCAAACCCCAGTATCAGGGGGGGAAAAAAGAAGGGGAGAGAGTAAAGGAAAAAAAAAATTCTTGACAGAGGCACCTAGGAGAAAGGTGATCTGGAAAGGGGTAGATGGAGAGATGTGTTTCTGTGTTTCAATAAAAGTATTCTTCCTGAAGCCGCGTGTCCAAGTGTCCCCTGGGGCTCTGCTCATTGTAGCTCTTGCCGGGGCTGCAGGAATAACCTGAACACTGCAAGCTTCCCTGGCAAAGGGAACAAGACCTCTAGAAGCTTTGGCGGTAGCAAATAAATACTCTGACTTGCAGGTGGCCCCTGGCTTCTCTGTAAGTCACCCCCTGGCCCGTGGCCAGAGTAATCACATGGTCTCACCTCAAGGGAGCAGCTAGTTAATACTTAGAAAATATTCAGAAGGATTCCTGGCATAAAAGGAGTGCTACATGAGTGTTATTACTGCCGTTACTCTTAGGAAGTACAATCAACAGGAACTGCTGGCGGTTGGAGGGTAAGGACATGGTCACAGCCGGCTCCCAGGCTTCTAGTGGTATTGCACATCTGGCACCACCATCAGGAGCTTGGGCCAGGGCCTCATGACCCCACATTAGGCCTGCCAGAATCCTGAAGCTCAGAGGCTGAGATCCGGCTTTGATCTGCTGCTTCAGTGCAGGTCCCACTCTCTGGGCAGGCTTCTGCCTCGTGGGCGGGAGAGGGGTGCAGTTCACTAGCTAGCTTTGGTCTCACTAGGAGCTACAGTGCTGTGTGTGACCAAGCTAGGTCATGTGCCTGTCTCAGCCCCAATGGAGGCTGTGGCCCAGCACAAGCAGAGGGACATTTTACTTTGAGCGTTTATGATAGGGGACACAAGTTACGTATGTCCAAGGACAAAATTACACAGCAAATTTAAAGATCTCAATTGGCTTTATTTGTAATTCCAAATCAGGCAGTAGTTCACTCCATAAATAAGTATGAATGAGCTGAGCAGAAGGGGTTGGTTTGATAGGTAAGAGCTAAAAGAACAGAAACAGGACTGGGGGCATGCTTCAAGTGGGAGCAGGATGCCCTGGAGTTCAATCTGCAGTACTATTAAAAAAAGAAAGAAAAAGCAAAAACGAAGAACAAACAAAACAAACAGATCATTTCAAAATTACTTTCCTAATAAGGCAGAAATAGGGAGACAATAGAAAAATAACTGGTTATCCCTCCTGAAATCATCTGAAAGAGCAGATAATTTAGTTTTAGTTTTGCAGGAGTGGAACTTTAGCAAGGGTGAGTCCATTTTGATTTTTAGTATGGTCTATTGGGCCTAGTAGAAGAGCCTAGTCCAAAAGAACAGCTTCTATGGTTTTTCTTTGTGTGTGTGTGTTATTGGGAATGAACCCAGGGCTTTGCACGTGTGAGGCAAACACTCTACCACTGAGCTACCTCCCTGAACCCCTGTAACTTTTATTTAACTCCTGTAACTCACAACACCCACACACCCAACCCCAGTACCCCTACGTGCCAGGCTTGGCAACGTGGGCAAAACAAAGGGGTATCACAACTAGGGTGAGACAGAGGGTGCAGGGGCAGGGGAGCTGAGCCTCCCAGGAGGCAAAGTGGGAAGGGGGAGAGCTGGCCCTGGAGCTAGAATCAAGGGTGTGTTGGAGAACAAAGGTGGTGGGTGCCAGGGCTCAGGGGTGCCGCAGTGCATGGAGCTTGGGGAGCAGGAAAAAGTCAGCTTCCTGAAGTCAGCTGTTTCTGGAAGGTTCTCCATGGGTTGGGTGGTGCAGCCCTGGCCTCTATGTATCCCTGCACTACTGTGTGGCCCTCTGTGTGGGCCACCTAGTCATTGATTCATCTGCCACTCCCTAGAGGGGGCCACACTCACCTCTGTCTGGCCTGGTCCTGGAACTGGGACCCTCACACTCTTTCCTTGTGCCTGCTCTTTGCTCTTTGTGTAGAGCAGGTGTTCCCCAGCCTCCAACCCTGTGGCTAGGGGTGCACAGCTGGCCTGGGAGTCAGGCACAGGTTCCCCTTGATGAACAGCCTTAGGTGATAGCTCAGACTAAGCCAACTAAAAGCCAGGTCGGTGCTTCCTGTCGCTGCAGGGAAAGTGAATTGTCAGCGGGCGTTCTCTTACCCAGCGCTGGGGACCCAAGGACACACACACCTGAGGACACACACCCAGCCCTCAGACCGCCGCTCAGGGAGGGGCGGCCTGCGTCCCTCCTTCCAGTGTCCCCGCTCCACCCCTTGCCCTTGGCCCCAGCTCCTTCCACCGGCACACGTTCCTTGGGGCCAGCTGGTGGGCTCTCCCCCAGCGCCACCGGGTGGGGAGTCTCTGCAGATCAGGTGGCGCCTCCCTTTTCTGCTTTGGGCACTGGTGACAGCATCTCCACCGCCAGTATGCATGGGCATTGCGTGGTACTGTCTTGTCCTGTCTGTGGCTTGGCATACCCTATGCCCTGGAGGGTCCCGGGTTCCAGAGCACTCTGGCTGTGATTTCATTTGGAGAAATGGCCCCCAGCCCTGGGGCAGTCCAACCTCACATCATGACACCCAGTGAATTGGCCATCCTGTTGTTCCCCTTCCCTTTCTTCTCCTTTTTCTGTTTTGCAGCACCAGAGGCTGAACGCCCCCAGGGTCTTACTCCTGGAGCCACGCCCTCCGTCCTCAGCTTCCCCACCCTTTTTGTTTTGTTTTGTGTGGCACTGGAGTTTGAAGTCAGGGCTCTACACTTGCAACACAGGCACTCTACCACTTGAGCCACACTTCCAGTGCCCCCCCACCTCCCACTTTTTGAGAGAGGGTCTCCCAAACTATGCCTAGGTTGGCCTCAAACTCCTTCTGCCTCCACCTTCAGAGTAACTGGGGTTACAGATGTGTGTCACCATACCCAGCTGTCCCTTTTCTTTTACAAATTCCTTGGGATGTTATATGGTCCCCTTCCTGCCACATAGCCCTTGATACCTCTTGCCTGGGCTTCTGTAAAGAAGAGCTAAGCCAGGTGCCTGTGGCTTACGCCTATAATCCTAGCTATAACTACTCGGGAGGCAGAGATCAGGAGGATCATGGTTCGAACCCAGCCTGGGGAAATAGTTCCCCAGACCCTCTCTTGGAAAAAAACCCTTCACAAAAAAGGGCTGGTGGAGTGGCCCAAGGTGTAGGCCCTGAGTGCAAACCTCAGCACTGCAGAAGAAAAAAAAAAAAAGAGCTAAAAGGAGGTGTTGTCCAATACTTGGGGATGTTTTCCTAGAAGGTCCCACCAAAGAGGTGACATTTGGGGCAGGGGGAGGGTTCTGGGCAGGGGAAAAGCCAGAAGAAAAGTACTAGGTGGAGTGAGTCAGCATGACTGGGAACAGGGGTGTGTGTCTCTCTCATGACTGAGGACAGAGGTGTGTGTCTCTCCCATGATTGAGGACAGGGGTGTGTGTCTCTCCCATGATTGGGGACCTGGGGGAGGGGAGGTGTGGGGAAGGGCTGGGGTGTCTCTTTAGTGTGAGTGAATGAATGGAAGGGAATGGTTGCCAACAAGGCCTGGAGGCCACCACAGTCATAGACTCACATCCCAAAGTTTTCCTCATCCTCAGGGCCTAGCTAGGGCTGGGGTCTGGTGGGGCTTTGCCCCTGTGTTCCTTAGTCTCCTGAAGAATGGCCCAAAGCAGCTAAGCCTGAATCCCCAGTGGCCTCATCTCTGACTACCCAGCACCCACCTGGCCATTTGTTTTGACTCCTCATCCCAAAGAACCCCAACTGAACTGCAGAAAACCACTGCCAAGCCATGGGAATTTGGGGAATGGGAAAAGGGGGAAGAGGAGGAGGCAATGGCGACACACCAGACAGCAATAAGCGAAAGAAATCAGATGTCCTGTGTTCACACCTGCTGTTCTCCCAGGACCTTGTCACTTAGATCTCTAAATTCACTCCTTTATGTCAACCCCCCTGACTGCCCCCATACCTTACATCCTCAATTCATACACCTATCAGGTATCACCTGGGACAGGCAACTTAAGTCCTCCCTCCTGACCCATTTCAAAAATGAGGAAAGATGAGACTGGTTGCCTGTCCAAAAATGACAGGGCTGGTCAGTAGCATGTCTCCTAACTCTGGTGCCAAGCTTTCCCCTTTCGTCCTTCCTCAGGTGCCCACGAGATGCTCTGGAGGGTAAAGGCAGTAGACTCAGGGAGGTTGGGGACCTCCCTGCATCCTGGGGATGGAAAAGACATCAAGTGTCAATAGGAGGACAGGGTCTGATTTGTCTTGACAGCCTTGGCCTTTGAGAGATCCTTTTGCTCTGGGGTCCTCCAGGCACCTTCAAGGCTCTGGGACCCCTCCCCAACCATGCCTGCTGTCATTGCAATAGATGGTAACAGCCGGGGAAGCCCCTGTTATGATGGCAATCATGAGACTGTGACTCACTGCCGGGTCAGGCCACCTGACCACAACAGGGCAGGCAGAGAGGGCCCTGCCAGGGGGTTCCCCAGCCTTTGCCTTGTTTATCTCCTGGCTGACCTGGGATGGGAGGCAGAACCTGGGTTGCTCTAGGTTATCAGGGCATGCTGGGAAGAACCAGGAACTCCAGGCAGGGGTCTCTAGGCCAGCTTCTCAGGATCCCATTTCCTGACATCCCTTTCTACCCGAACATGTCCACCCTCCCTGAAAACTCATTAGGTCCCAAATGGTGAGAAGGCAAAGGAGTTCCTGGTGGTGGCCTTAGATCCCTCTGTGATGGGGGGTGGTCCCCTGATTCCTTCCTGAAAGCCAGGTTTCCCCTGGGCAGGCAGCCTGGCTTGCTTTGGGGCTTTGAGGATCTTAGGCCCCTGGGCTGCTGAGTCATGCTTGGCAGGCACCCGGCTGCAGGCCGCAGCCTCTGTCCAGATGCTCCCTCCCTGACCACTGACTGCACAGCAGGCTGAGGGGCATTTCCTGGGCTCACAACCGGTTGCAGGGAGAGGACTGAGAAGGACAGTTCTCTATAGGGCTTCTGCGGGCATGACTGTCAAGCTGTGTCCACTCAGTCCTCTGAGAAGGAACAGTCACACCTGTCGCCAAGTCTGTGTTGTGCTCTCAAAGGCAAACCACCTTCCCTTGTCTCTTGGCTTTCCCAACCCTGCTTCCACAAACCCCACCAGCAGGTCTGACTTCCTACTGACAGGCTCCTGCCTGGGAGGCTTCAGATGGTGACATTCCTTTCCTGCCTACATCCTACTAACTGCTCTCCTTCCCACGGGCCTTGCAAGTAGTTCACTTTTGTCACATAAAGCAGTGTTTCTTGGTTCTTAGCTGGAGTACTGGTGGTCTGACCTCTCAGCTGCCTATGAGGCCAACAGGCCTGAGAACCCACACCTGTGCTGACAGGTGGGTGTCTTGGGGACCAGGAGGATTCTCTTGGACTGCAGGAAAGCTCAGTGTCCTCACTCATGCTCAGGAAGTCTTAGCTGGCTTATCTGGGAAATCTCACTAGCCCCTGACCTCCAGCACCTCTCAATCTCACCCTTATTAAACTGGAAACTTCTCAGGTCTGAGTCAGGGTCTGTCCCTTAACCAAGCTAGGGGTTGGTCATGGAGGTATGGGTGGTGGCATGGAACTTGGGAGCCTCGGGGACAGCACCGTGGGAACCAGCTTGTTCTGGTTTGCATTGCCTATGGAGTGGTCCCGTAGTCTGATATGGACTGCGTCCTCCTTCGCTCGGGCTGGGCATGCCCCGTGGCCTGGGGACTGCACTACTGAGTCATGGCCAGGCCCAAGCCTGGCTGTGTCCTCCTTTCTGCGTTGGGCATCCCCCATGGCCTGGGGACTGCACTGTCGAGTCATGGCCAGGTCCAACCCTAGGAGGCGCCTAGGATAAGCCCCCAACCCATCCCTTCTCACGGGTGCAGAGGCCGGGGTCGGCATCTCCCAGTGCCCTGAGGGTAATGGAGGGGGGTCTAGAAGAACGAGAGAGGGCAGCAGTGAGGAGAGGGGCAATATGCCCCGGGGCCCTAACAGGGCGGCTCACGCGCTACGGCCTTGGCGGCGGGGCGGGGCGCAGGGAGGTCCCGCCCCCCACGAGACCGTTCGGGGCGGGGCTACCCGCGTCTCCTATAAATGCCTCGTGCCCCGGGCTGCAGCTGCGCAGCTGTGCTCCTGCTCTCGAGCCTGCGTCATGGCGTCGCTCACCGTGAAGGCCTACCTTCTGGGCAAGGAAGAAGCGGCGCGCGAGATCCGCCGCTTCAGCTTCTGCTTCAGCCCCGAGCCCGAGGCGGAGGCGGAGGCCGCGGCCGGCCCGGGGCCCTGCCAGCGGCTGCTGAGTCGGGTGGCTGCCCTGTTCCCCGCGCTGCGGCCCGGCGGCTTCCAGGCGTACTACCGCGGTGAGCGGCCCGAGCGGCGCGGGGGCGGAGACGCCGGCCGGGGCTGCGGTGGGGGCGGCGGCCTCCCTCCTCGTCGAAGCGGTGACGGGGCTGTCTGGGCCGCTCATCGGGTGGGCGGCGGCCTGCGTGGGTCGTCAGTTGGGTCTCGGGTGCCAGCCTGTTAACTTAAGTCTGGTCCCGGCCTGGTCCTGGCTACTGGGTGCTGGCCCTTCTGGAGCTGGGGGCGGTCCGGTTCTGCCGGCTGGGCATTCAGGCCTGGGGCATAAGATGCCACCCCTCCCCCCGCCATGATGTCGCAGATCTTGGCAAGGACGCGGCGGGGCGTCCTCTGTGGCTCCCCGCAGGGACGAAGTGGTCAGGCGGGCACTCGGGTTACACCGACATCTTACTGCCGAGTCTGGTCCTGCTAGCGCCAGGTGGTGGGTTTAGATAATGCCCTGGGAGAGCCGGTACCGGTAGACGTGGAGGAGGGGCGGAGAGAGGGAGGGGTGACGCGTGTAAACAAGCGTGGGGTGCGGGGGGTGGGGCTCGGGAAAGTGCGGCCTGGTCTGTGAGCTCCGGGGTGGCGGTGGGAGTACAGGTTGGGGACAGAGGCCAGGCTGGGTACAGGCTGGACAGTGTGACAAGATCAAAACGTTCTTGCAAATCCGGAGCTGATTTCTTGCTGCGCGAGTGAGGCGGGTGACTGCAGGGGGTGGGGTTAGGGGAGGTGGTTGTGCCTAGGAGCCAACCCGACGGCTAAGGTCCACCCCTGGGAGGGGACTGTTCTGGGACCTCCCTCAGGAGGATCTGCCAGCCTGAAGGCTTACTTCTGTTCTTTCAGTTTTTTTCTGTGTGATAACTTTATCGAGCTGCATCATTACATACCATACAGTGCACCCATTTAAAGAATATGAGTCTATGGGGTTTTTTTTGTTTTGTTTTGTTTTGTTTTGACGGCATTGGGGTTTGAACTCGGGGCCTCACTTTTACTAGGCGGACACTCTTGAGCCACTCCACCCGCCCTTCTATGGGTTTTCTTTTTGTGGATGAATAGTACTGTTTTACAGGAAAGCCACGTTTTGTTTGGTCTTTAGTTGGTGGGCATTTGGGTTGCTTCCACCTTTGAGGCCAGCCCTGTTGTATAGCAGATATTGCTGTCTAATGGCCCTCAGACGTAGCTCTGCCTGCAGATGTGTGGCTTGGCCTGCCATTTGAGCTAACATAAAACCCGGAGACTGTGTACACATATACATTTTTTAAAGCTTTGTTGGGGAAGGAAGCAGGCAGATGGGTTCATCCTCTCCTTTGCTGATAAGCCCAAGACCTTTGAAAGGCTGGGTGTCTCAGGAGGGCACAGGTAGGGACCCTGCACAGTTGAAGATGGACCTGAGGCTGGTTAGATCTGGACAGAGGTGTCAGGTGGCCTGCTGTGGCTGCTGCTCCTATGCTCCTGTGCTCTGCCATGTGCATGGAGCTGGGCCCCAGGGCCCAGGCTGGAGCACTTACTGTCCAGGTGTGTCAGAAAGCCCCTCTTGCCACTTGCTCCCTCCCCCTGGGCTCAAACTTTAGAGCCCTGCAAGTGTCCCTTTAGCACTGACTTATGTCCAGATGAGAAGCCTGGGTGTCATCTGTCCTTTTTCTCTGGGGTGGGGTGCTGGGGATGGAGCCAAGGGTTTTTCAAATGCCAGGCAAGAACCCTCCCATTGAGCCACATCTGCAGCCTTTAGGTGCTGTGTTTTAAACCTTCTAGATGAGGACGGGGACTTGGTTGCCTTTTCCAGTGATGAGGAGCTGACCATGGCCGTGCCCTATGTGAAGGATGACATCTTCCGCATCTATATTAAAGGTAAGTGAGTGCTTTGGGGTGTTGTCGGAGACCAGGTAGTAACTACTAGTGAAAACATGGCTTGACGATCCTCCAAAGAAGGGGTCAGGACCCGGGAACAGTCTTATTCAGGGACATCATACGTGTCTGGCCTGAGGACGAGTCCATCGTCACCCTAGGGAGTGGGATCTGAGCCCCGGGCTTGGGGCAGCCTTAGGAGTTTTGGCGAGGACGGAGGCCAGATGTGTATAGACAAGGCTCCCTGCTGCTCCTCCACTGTCTGGGCCACATGTGTCTGGATAACGGGTGCAGGCCTGGGACTTCCTAGCAGACCCTCAGGTTACTGTGTTGCTGTCACCCGAGCAACTGAATTCTTAGTAGACTCTGGATGATTGTGACAGCCCTACTGTGACAATGGGAGGGAGGACCTCAGGGCCCTCACCCTAACTGTGGTCTGCAATCTCTTCCTCCCTGCAGAGAGGAAGGAGTGCCGGCGGGACCACCGTCCCCTGTGTGCTCAGGAGGTGCCCCGCAACATGGTGCATCCCAATGTGATCTGCGACGGTTGCAATGGGCCGGTGGTGGGAACTCGCTACAAGTGCAGTGTGTGTCCCGACTACGACCTGTGCAGCGTCTGCGAGGGGAAGGGCATGCACAGCGAGCACAGCAAGCTCGTGTTCCCCAGCCCCTTTGGGTACTTCTCTGAGGTGAGCCAGCCCTCTGAGGTGCTGGGGTGATGTGGGGTGACAGGAGCCTATGACCTTAGCCCCTCACTGTCTTGTTCCTCCTCCCCAGGGTTTCCCTCACAGCCGTTGGTTTCGGAAGCTGAAACATGGACACTTTGGGTGGCCAGGCTGGGAGATGGGCCCACCAGGGAACTGGAGCCCACGCCCTCCTCGAGCTGGGGATGCCCGCCCCAGCACCTCAGCGGAATCAGGTGAGACTTGCATCTGAACTGGCTTCTCCCTGGGGAGAGGGTGGCCAGGCAGCCTGGGTGGGCTGTGCTGTGGAAGGGCTGGCAGAGCTTCAGGGCCCCTAGCCAGGCCTTCCCTGTGTCCTGAATTCCTGCTGGGCCCACGCCCGGCTGAGATATTTGTTTGATTTTGAGTAAATAGCATAGCTAGGATATGGTCAATATTTATGTACCACGTGTACTGAGTGCTGTGGGGTTACAGAACACCATGGTCACAGGAGACAGAGTGGCCTAGGAAGAGGCCGCTGGGGGATGGGGGCACAGAGTGGGAGGGAGGAGCGCTGAATGTGGGTTGCTTGTCTCAGGATGGTGGTGACCTGGATGATTGGGACCTTGGCAGGAAGATACTGGGACTGGGACGGTGTCAAAGGCATTAAATTAAGTCCAGCTGGTAGTATACACCTGTAATCCCAAGCACTCTGGGAACCTGACACAGGAAGGTTAAGAGTTCAAGGCCAGCTTGGGCTACATAGTACCTGTCATAAAAAAAACAAAACAAGGGTACAGAACTAAAGCTATCTATTTTTTTTGTAAATATCAAAAGCTTCTGGTCCATCAGAGGATCCCAGTGTGAACTTCCTGAAGAACGTAGGGGAGAGCGTCGCAGCTGCCCTCAGCCCTCTGGGTAAGTGAGCTTCCTTGTTCATCTCTTGAGATCAGGCCAGCAGTTTGGTGACTCATTGTGCACATGGCCTTTTTGTAGCTTTCACTTGGGAAAGGAATGAGCAACCAATGTGCTTTATTTTTGTTTTTTTTTTTTTTGTATTTTTGGTGGAACTGGGGTTTGAGCTTAGGGCTTTGCACTTGCAAAGCAGGTGCTCACAAAGCAGACACTCTACTGCTTGAGCCACACCTCCAGTCCTTTTTTTTTTGTTTTTGTTTTTGAACTCAGGGCCTTCACTTGAGTCTCCAGTGCCTTACTGTTTTTTTAGTTATTTTTCAGATAGGGTCTCAAGTTTTTGTCTGGGGCCAGCCTCAGAGCACAATCCTCCTTACCCAGCTGGAATTACAGATGAGTACCACCATGTCAGCCTTATTTGTTGAAATGGGGTCTCACTGACTCTTTGCCCAGACTTACCTCAAACTGTGATCCTCCTGATCTCTGCCTCCTAAGTACCTGAGCATACAAGTGACCCCTGTGCCTGGTCATACTGCTCTTGAAATCAGCAAGGTTTTGCTGCATAAAATCAGTCTTTGGCAAGTGCTGGACCACAGGCACCTCAAGGTCAAACTCTCAAGCTTTCTACATGGGATTTAAGTGGGATCAGCCAGCATTTCATTAGGAGAATTCCAATAGGGAGGGCGTCTGGACTGTGACTGAGGGCTGGCTTATCACCTTGTTGGGGGAGCAAGTGTCTGCATTTTCCCTAAGCTGGGCTTGGCATTTGGACTTGGGATAGGCAGTTGAGACATCGCTTCTCTTTTCTTTTTTGTTTATAACCACCAAATCTTTCCTGACTGCTTCTTGAGTGCTCAGCCTATGCCAGTGAGGGGTGGAGGGAGTGATGGAGGCAGGTGCTTTGTGTCATGCCTGCTTCTGAGTCACAGGGCACAGAGTAGGCCTGCAGAGATGGGTGAGCACATTGTGCTCCCCCCCCAGTGCTGTGATGTGACTCCATGCTCAGGCTGTGACACACCTGTGGCTTTAGGAAGTGCCTGCCATGTGAGGGTGAAGCATGGTGGCAGAGAATTGGCTGATGAAAGTGAGTCTGGTTCAAGATCCTGACGGATCCAGGACTGCAGAGAAGAGATCGTTCATCAGCACGCCTGCTGATGAGCACCCTGACCCCACCAGCCATTTGCCCCTGGGCTACAAGGCGCAGTGCCACCTGTTCCAATCCAAAGCCATTTCTGCTCCCACTCCTGCCTCAGGATGCAGCTTGGAGCAACACTGACTCTTGGCCTTACTGCTAAATTCAGTGGCTTAGCGCAGGAGGTTGATGGGATTCTCAGTGTCCCAGGACCAAGTGGAAGTAAGCAGCTCAGACCAGACACAGCTTACATATTGGAGTTTGAGGCTCTTGAGACAAGAAGGGATGTTCTGGATGCTTCCCAAGGAGGATGAACCAGGAGGTGAGCTGGGCCTCAGCCCCTCCCACTGCATTGAGCACAGTGAAGGCTGGAAAACTGCTGGTGAATTTTGAGAGGTTCGTCCAACAAATGGGCCTTTAGGGGCCCGAGGACAGCTCTGCAAGACAAGTCAGTGAACTGTACTCCAGCCTGGCTGAGCGTCAGACACCAGGATTTTTTGGGGTGTATATTTTGGTGTGTAGACACCAGGATTTTTTTGGGGGTGTATATTTTGGTGTGTGGAAACGCTATTAAAATTATTCTAAAAACAAACTTCTTCAGTAGAACAAATGAGACAGTGTGGGAAGTCACAAAACCGAGTCTAGGTTTAGGTGGGGACTTTGAAACAGTTCACATCTCCAGGTCACTGGGTCCCCCTGTCTGATCCTGCTGTACTGCTGCAGTATCTTAGGAACTGGTCAAGCAGTCTTTGGGGAGGAGGAGAGAGGCTCTGCAGGCCTTTGAAATGGATGGAGTTGCCTGGAGCTCTGCAAAGCCAGGCAAGTTAACGGAAAATACGGTTCTTCCTGGTTCAAATTGAGAGCCATTGGAGGAGCTGCTTCACCTCTGTGTGGAAGTCATGGTGTTTTCCTTCCCTTTCTGTGTGTGCAGGGTGACTCACTGTCTGAAAAGGATGTGCCCAGGGGGGAAGCAGTCAGCACAGCCTCCCAGAAGGCAGTGGGTGTCGGGTGAGCCATTAGCTTTCAGAAAAAGTCAAGGTCTTGGTAGGTGCTGTAAGAATCAGGCGAGGGGGACTGCCACTGTGACCCAGTACTCAGAGGTTGTGGTCACTGACATAGAGGATACAAAGCAGTAGGGCCCTTCCTTATCACAGTATCTTTAATAAACACACATATCACACACACAAACACACACAGGCTTTGGGGACAGCAGGTCAGACTGCTGAACATTCTTTTTTGTGGGCTGGGGATCAAAGTCAAGGCCTTGCTCATGCCAGGCAAGTGCTTTAGTGCTTCACTTACTGGTGAGCTATGCTCCAGCCCTAGTGACTGTTGTTGTAAGCCCTCAAGTGTCAGGCCTTCATCATCCAGCTGGGGAATCCCTGCTTCTGCACCCTCTGACCGTGACAGAAGTGGCACATCATTCACCCACCTCACAAAGGAGGAGGAGGTGGTATAGGTGCTCATCTTACTGTCCTTTCAACCTCTCTTTGAACCTTTCCATAATGAAAAATTAGAAGGAAAAAAGAGAAAAAGTTTTGCTCTTTTTGTTTTTTAAAGTGCTAGGGATCAAACCCAGGACCTTTCACCTAGTAGGCTACCACTGAGCTACACCCCCAGCCCAGTCTTTGTGCATATACTTCTAAAATGATGGTTAAGGCTTACACAAGAAGGTCTAAAGCAACATGGGTCCAAGAAAAAGTAATAGAGTAATAGAGGAAAAGATAGAAAGGTGTTACCGATTCTGGAAGATAGGAGGTGGGTGGATAGAGAGAGGTGGTAACCAGGAGAAGGAGGAATCAGATACCTGTGTGGCTGCACAGGGGACGCTGGTGAGAAGCAAGACCATCTTGCTTAGGTACCAGGAAAGATGAGATGTGGGAGTGACACAGGCCAGGGTGCAAGGGGATGGGTTGAAAACTTCAGAAGGGTCACTTAAATTCTAGGGTCCCACTCAGCCAGGCAGTGGCCTATGCCCACCCTTGCAGGAGGCCTGGAGCCTGTGAGCTGGGGAAGCTGCAGCCATGGGGCACCAGCCATGAGGCACCCTGAGGCTAGGCATCATGAATAAGCCCAGAAGTCTCTACCCTGGCAGGCAGGAGATGGGAGTCCCTGCTAAGGGGAGGCTCCCCCAGGAGGAGCTACAGCTCCAGGCAGCTGATTATGCCTTGCCTCCCCCTGCACACAGAGAGAAGGCTTCCTTTTCTCAGTGCCTGTCTAGGACCAGATACCCCCAGTGGGCAGCCATTGAGGGAAGGAAGCCTCTGCACATGGAAAGGAGGGAGAACGGGGAGGATGTGAATATCCTCAGGATGATGCAGAGAAGTACTGGGTTTGTGAAAGAACAGGACCACACAGAGGCTAGCAAAGGGAGAGAAGCAGAGACAAGGAAAGAGCTCTGCGAGAATACTCAGGGGCTAATACGGTCTCAGACTGCACTGGCCCTTGATCTGCAGGCGAGGATTTGACCAACCGTGGATAGGGAATATTATGAAAATCGCACCTGTTTGGAATAGGTACCACCTTCTTGTCATTCCCTGAACAATGCAATATAACCGCTGTTTACATAGCATGACACTGGATCAGGTGTAAGTCAGCCAGAAGTGACACAAAGTACAGCGCAGGATGTACACGGTTCATCTGCAAATACTGTGGCATTTTTATAAAATCCACAGGTCCCAGTACCTCAGGCCTAGAATGATGAATTCCAAAGATGAAGTAGAGACAAGGGAGAAAAGATGAGAAAATATCAACCCTGAAGCCCATTCAGGATGTTTAGGATGAATGGGATTCCAGAACGTAAACAGGAAGCCGAGGAGGACATTTATGAAGAATTGTGGACGGGTCTTTGGACATTCATCTCTATGTGGAAGGGGCCCCTGAGTGCCTTGGACGGTGACTGAGAAAGATCCCACACCACAGCTTAACGCTGTCTGAGCCCAGGGGATACAGAGTCCTAAAACTTAGCAGGTTGCTATAAAAGCTTGGGGATGTAAAGACAGCATGCCAAACTAGAGGATACTGGAACAACCAGTGACTGAAAGTCTGAGTGAAGTTGGGCAGGTGCCAGCGGTACATGTCTGTAATCTCAGCCCTCGGGAGGCTGAGGCTGGTAGACCTTGATTTTAAGACCAGCTGGACTGCCTAGTAAGACCCTGTTTCAAAAACAACAAAAAAAGTTAAAATGACTTTTTTCAACCTTGAATTCTCTACCCATGTAAAACAGTCAAGTAGGAGGACAGAGCAGAGTTGTCTTGTTATGCGAGGCCTTAGTAATTGGGTTTTTTTTTGGTGGTACTGGGGAGGAAACCTGGGGCTTGAGCATGCTAGGTGCTCTACCACTGAAGCCCCACCCTCAGCCCTTTTCTTTCTATATGTTTTGAGATAGGGTCTTGTTAATCGCCAGAGCTTACCTCAAAACTGAGATCCTCCTGCCTCTGCTTCATGAGTAGCTGGGACTACAGCATGTACCACCACTCCCAATTTACAAGGTCTTAATTTTACCTCATCTTTCATCAGTTGAAGAAATAAACCCAGGATGAAGAACAGAAGCATTAGAAAACAGGGAGACTAATGGGAAAGAGAAAAGGAGTTGCCAGAGTAAAGGAAAGGCAGTCAGTGCAGTAGCTGTGCCCTAACCCAGAAAGTAGGCTGTTGAGGCTGGAGCAAGAGGCTGGTACACCTGAGGGGTGCTCTCTAGGGACAAAACCAGAACGGATAAGGCAGCTGATGGCAAACCAAAGGCTCTGGTGAGGAACATGGGGAAAGTTAGCAGAGAAAAAAAAGGCAATGGTAGAGAAACAAATGATGGTAGAAACTAAGCCTGCTTGGCCTGGCAAGGGGCGACATTGACAGTGGTGCTGCATAGACGCTGGCTGTTCGGTCTTTGGGAGGATAGGGGAAAGAGGTAAATACTGATAGAGTAAGGAGTAAACTTGGGAACTCCAGCCATTGGGCCAGAGCAGCGTGGCTTGGGAGGGCTGCAGTGTCTGCAGGGAGTGGGGTGCGTTTTCACTGCAAGCCTTTGAGAAGGAGTGTCTTGACTCTAAGCTGTGGGTGTTTAAACTGCTTTGAAAAATGGCATTTTGATTCTGCCCTCTACCACCCAGTTACACTGAGCATGCGCCGAGCCTCTGCTCTCCAGCCTCGTGGGCTGCACACTGAGCTTGAGTGGTCTTCCTGCTGCCCTGTGCTGAATCGTAGGGTTAAATGTGTGCATGTGTTGCATCACAAGTCCCCTGCACTCAGGCCTGGTGTCAGGTGGCCTCCTGCACCGTGGTGGGGTGTTTGGCCACGTGTGGTATTGACCTTCACCCTTTTCTTAGGGCCTGGCCTGCCTGCTGTGCAGTCCGTTGAAACAAGGTCTCTCTGTGGACTCTGTGGCTCAGAAGCTGACCTTGGTATCATCTGAGGTTAATGTTTTATCAGTTGGGGGAAGGGAGCGGGCCAGTGTGATGGGTGTTCAGGAGAATTTCTGGAAGCCAAGGGTGTTTGGGGTCCAGGGTATCAGAACAATTCATTCCCTGGATCCTGAACGTCAAAGGTGACTATTCGTTTGCTTCTGGCTCAGTGGGTTGCACAGTCTGGTCCATCTGGAGCTGTGGCTCCAGAGTCAAGTCTAGTGTCTGTGTCTGCATGTGCTGATGGGGACTGAGTGCAAAAGCTTCCTGTGCGACAGCCCCAGCTTGTCCAGATAGTCTGCAGGTGTCCTGTGGACTTCACAGCTTTTGTTTCCTTCTTGCTTTAGGAATTGAGGTTGACATTGATGTGGAGCACGGGGGCAAGAGGAGCCGTCTGACGCCCGTCTCCCCAGAGAGCTCCAGCTCGGAGGACAAGTGTGGCTCTCAGCCCAGCAGCTGCTCTTCCGGACCCAGCAAGCCTGCTGCGAGCGGCGGGAGCCCTGCCCAGTCTTTGACAGAGCAAATGAGAAAGATTGGCCTGGAGTCCATGGGGCAGCCCGAGGTAGGCCTGCTCCTCCTGCCGATGGGCACGGTGGCCTCATCCTGAGGGATGGCGCCGAGTTCTGTCTGTGGTGCTGAAGTCACTCTGTGAACCTGCTGGGACTTTGTAAAGAGAAGTGGACTTATTCTTTGGAACCTGCTTGCTCTCTGCTGCCTGTAACCCCTGCCAGCCCTTCAGGCAGGATCTCCTGCTGCCCCCTGCACCCCACTCGGGTCTTTTCTGGGAATCATAGAGTGGCCAGGCTCACCCGTTTCTTGTGCTCATGGTCCATTTTGCTTCAGGAACAGATGGAGTCTGACAACTGCTCGGGAGGGGATGAGGACTGGACTCACTTGTCTTCGAAAGAAGTGGACCCGTCTACAGGTGAACTCCAGTCTCTGCAGATGCCAGAGTCGGAAGGGCCGAGCTCTCTGGACCCTTCCCAGGGGGGGCCCACAGGGCTGAAGGAAGCGGCCTTGTACCCACACCTTCCGCCAGGTAGTGATCGCAAGGCTTTGGCTTCCACGCTTTTCTCTGCCCAAATCTCTTGCCCTCTTCTGACTTTCGCCTCTCCCATAGGGCTTGTCTATGGACACGAGAAAACTAGGACTGGTTTTGTCCTGTCTGTACTGAGTAATATGAACTCAGCTAATTTTAGTTATTTCTAATACTTAACACCCAGACAAGAAGGCAGCACTGGATTTGGACTGCCATGTACTAAAAGTGGGCTCAGACATCATGTGCAGTGTTTCCTCATGGAGAGTGCTGACCTTCTAGCAGGTGTCATGGCCAAGATCGCTGTAGGAGCCAGGTAGAAGTCAAATGTGTAAAGTGCTCAGTGTGGAAGGCAGCAGGTGGGGTGGGGACTGTGCCCACCCTGAAGAGATGCAGCCAATACATGGTGCAGTTCCTTTCTGTCACAGGGCAATGAAGTTTGAAGCAATGCCCAGTGGCCCTGGGGCTCCAGTATGTATCTTCTCTGCCTTAGATTTCAGGGACAGCAAAGTATGGTCTCAGGAATGTTTTCCTATTTTTATTGACTTACTGGTAGTAGTAGGGTTTGAATTCAGGACCTTGCTAGGCAGGCGCTCTACCACTTGAGCCATGCTCCCAGCCCTATTTTTAAATTTTTTGAGACAGGGTCTCATTGACCATCTTGCCTTGAACTCAGTGTAGCCCAGACTAGCCTCAAACTCATGATATTTCTGCCTCAGTATCCCAAGTGCTGGGATTACAGGCTTGTACCACCCTGCCTGGCTTGTTTCTGTATCTTTAAATAGTTGGGAGCCAGGTGTGGTAAAATAAAATTTTAAAAAAGGGCTGAGGAGCCAGTGCCATGGCTTTTGCCTGTAACCCTTTCTACTTGGGAGGCTGAGGTCAAGCAAATAGTTCACAAGACCTCATCTCTAAAATAACCACAAAATGGACCGGAGGTCTGGCTCAGGTGGTAGACTGCCTGCTTTGCAAACTCCAGTCCCACCAAAAAAAAAAAAAAAAAAAAAAGGCTGTGGGGTGTATGTAGCTAAGTGGTAGAGCACTTCCCAGCATGTGTAAGGCCCTGGGCTTGATCCTAAGTATCCGTCACTCTGAAAAGGGCTGGGGAATCAGAAAACGTGAAAATCAGATGACAACATTCAAATTTCAGTAATAAAGTGGGGGTGTTTTTTTTTTTTTTGAGACAAGGTCTTTATGTAGTCTGGGTTGACCTCATACCCATAATCCTTCTGTGTCTGGTATCACCACACTTGGCTTTTTATTTTTGGCAGAACTGACATTTGAACTCAGGGCTTTGCACTTGCTAGGCAGGCAATCGGTTGAGCCATGCCTCTAGCCCTTTTTGCTCTGGTTATTTTGGGTAGGGTCTCACTTTTTGTCCAGGCCCACTGGACCATGATCCTCTTGTTTTAAGCTTGCCACCATAGCTGAGATGACAGGTGAACTTTTTTTTTTTAACCTGGGCTGTCCTGGAGCCACAGTCCTGAGCTCAGCCACCTCCGTAGCTGGAGTAACAGATGTGCTGCTGCCCAGCTATTGGTTGAGAAAGTGTCTTGTGAACTTTTTGCCAGGTCTGGCCTCAAACTGTGACCTTCCTAATCTCAGCCTCCCAAATAGATAGGATTATATGTGAGTGTCACTGGTACCTGGCTTTTCTTGTTGATTTTGAGACAGGATCTCACTAAGTTACCCAGGCTGGTCTTGAACTCTTGGGCTCAAGAAATCACCCTGCCTCAGGCTTCTGAGTAGCTGGGACTACAGGCATGTGCTACCACATCTGGCAGTAAAGTTTTCTTGGAACAAAACTGTTTGTATGTGTTGTCTGGCTGCCTTTATGCTGCAATGGCATGGAAGCACTGAGTGGGTTGTGAGAGACTGTGCAGCCTGCGATGTAAGCATAAAACATTTACTATTTGGCTAAAGGCAAGGGCTGCCTGCTTGCTGAAGGGCAGGGTGTGCCACTCTGGCTTGAGTCCTGCAGGGCTCAGTGATGGTCCCTCATGGCTTCCTGTGCTGTCTTTGCCAGAGGCTGATCCCCGGCTGATCGAGTCGCTCTCACAGATGCTGTCCATGGGGTTCTCGGATGAAGGTGGCTGGCTCACCAGGCTTCTACAGACCAAGAACTACGACATCGGGGCTGCTCTGGACACCATCCAATATTCTAAGCACCCACCGCCACTGTGACGGTGCTTGTGCCTCTGTCCCATGCGCCTCTTCTGTCCTGTAGTTGCACTGTTTGTTAGCATATAGCAGCAGGCCTTCTGATAAGACCAGTTTATCAGCATTCTTCCAGAATCTGTGGGGTGGGAAAGCACGAAACCATTCAGGGTAGTCGGACAAGTGACGTGAGGGAGGAGCCCAAGTGTGTGTGTGTGTGTCTGTGTGTGCTGAGAACAGAACCAGCTGCCCGTGGGTTCCCTAGCTCCTGAGCGCCCCTCCACCATCATCACACCAGCAGCCCTGTATCTGCCTTGTCTAATGACCTTCTGCTTTTCTTTCATAAAATGACACTTAGCTGATTTTCCACAAGTGAAAATGCTGTCAGAGGGAGGAGAGGGCTGTTGTGCAGTGAGCCCAGGAACTGAGGGCAGCCAGAGTTTGGGTTCCCGCTGGGACTGGGGAAAGACTTCTGGGAGTGTCGTGGCTGTGGGTTTTCATGAGCACTGCCTCTTGTTACTACTTGTTCTTGTGTCCAGGTGTCAACTGCTTTTAAAGTAATTAATTCCTCTGTAGCTGTCCTGTTACCCAATTTGTAAGCAATCTAATTAAACGGTATAAGCACTTTAATCAGTGATTGATTCTGTCCTTTTTGGTTGCAGTGAGAGAAATGTGGGTTTATGCTCATTTAAAAACACATCTCGGAATTCTTTCTATGGTTTGGGGGTCTGGTGGAAGGAGGCCTGTGTAACACATAGATCTGAATTAGTGCTACAGTGGCACCCTCAAGTCACAGGTCATCCTCAAAGTCCTCCCCAGTTGTAAACAGGTCACACAGTCGTATGGGTGGGGCCGTTTGTGCCCCTTGGGCCAAAGGCCTACCCTCTGCCTGAGGAGTCTCAATGCCCCATAACTGCTCGGGGCTCTTCCTGCTGGGCCTCTCTGGCCTGGATGTGGGAATGTGTGTGGCCTGAAGAAGCTGGACAGTGGGGGGCCTGCTCAGGCAGACTTCCCTTGGGGTCTCAGTCCCAGGAGCCCTTCGCTTAGCCTGTGATGGACCAGCTGGCATAGGGTCTCCCTGCAGTGGTCTTGGTGGCTCTGTGTCCACATGTGAACTGTTTCCAGTTGACGGGAGAAATCGTGCCCATTTAGAAGACAGAGCCTTAATCTGCAAGGTAGGACTTGGCAGTTTCCACCGAGGAAAACTAAGCTCCTTTGTGTGACCAGGCACAGAGCCCCAGAGGCAGGGGCCGCTTCCGTGCTGCTCAGTTCCCATCAGGTCAGCGTAGCCCTGAAATAAACCAGAGCAGATGGCTTCTGTTAGGCCCCGCAGGACAGCCCCCATGCCAGCCTGTCTTAGTGCTACCCTTCCACTTACTTGTCTGGGCAGGCTAGGGATGTGCCCTGCTTCTGCAGTTTAGCAAAATGAATAAATGCCTTCCATGTCACCCCAACCCACTGCAAACCTCATGACCACAAAAAGGCTTTCCTCAAAAAATGGGCTCGTGTCTTGTGTTCATGTGACCCATCTCCCAGGGACCTGGGACCAGGTCAACTGGGCCTGACGGGAGGTGTGCACAGGAAGGGCCCTAGCACCGCCCAGAGGATGGAGGCAGGCTGCTCATTGGCGTCCAGGTGGAGGAGTGCTTGCTGAACCATGCTGAGGTTCTGGAGCAGAGCAGGTAGCTGTCACTCCTGGGCCATGACCATTGCGCTGGGCCGGGTTTCACCCCATGAACCAAAGATGCACAGAAAATGGTTCCACTGCTTACGAAGGGACTCGAAAGCAAAGGCAGTGGGTCCCTGCACACTGCTGACCAGGTAACTTGAGGACGCTCTGTGCTCCTCACCCTTGCCACCGAATTTGCTGTGACCTCACTGAATGTTCCCAAGCCTTAGGTCCTCTAAAACAAGCTGCGGCGAGATTAAACATAATGACACAGCTAAAATATTCGGCCTAGGGCTGGCACATGGTAAAGACAGTAACTGTGTACCACTGTTTTATAATCTGTGGAATTCAGGGCCACATACATACTGAGTTCACTAATGGCCTCTGCCTCTTGGCTTTGAGCAGTGCTCTGAAGCCTGACACACAGACCTTGGCTAATGTCATCAGTTAGAGGCAGAGACTGAACAGGGATGCTCACTTAGAGCTCCCACGGCTGTGAAGCAAAACCTGTGTTCTGGGGTGCTGAATGTGTGGAGGGGCCTGTGAGGTCTGAGCACTGGTGGCTCATGCCTGTAATCCCAGCTACTGGGGAGGCAGAGATCAGGAGGATCACGGCGTGAGGCCAGCCCAAGCAAATAGTTCATGACACCCTATCTCAAAAATACTCAACATAAAAAAGGGTAGGTGGAGTGGCCCAAGTGGGAGAGCCTAGCAAGAATGAGGTTCCCAAGTTCAAACACCAGTACCACCAAAATCAAACAAAGCCACATCCTAAACTGGGGACAGTGGCTTATGCCTATAATCCTAGCTACTCAGGTGGGGATTGGGAGGACCATGATTCAAGGCCAGTCCAGGCACGAAGTTCCCAAGACCCCATCTCAATAAAGCTGGGCACAGTGGCTCATGTCTGTCATCCCAGCTATTTGGGGAAGCATAAACAGGAGAATCACGGTTCAAGCCAGCCCAGGCATAAATGTGAGACCCTATATGAACAATAACTGAAAGCAAAAAACCGTGGGGCATAGTAGAGGACCATGCCTAGCAAGCAAAAGCCCCTGAGTTCAAACCCCAGTACCGCCAAAAGCCACACATCCTATGTGAGAGGAGTGCACTGGGTGCAGGCAGGTGGCTCTGGAGTGAGGTGCAGGGCAGACCCTAAGACCAAGTGGACAGAGATCTCCACTCTGCAGGATGAAGACAGTCCTGACTCAAACCCTGCTAGTCAACCTCAGTTGGATCCAAGGCATAAACACTGAAGAGGGTGAACATAGGAAGGAAACGGGGTACAGATCAGAGACAGGAGCTGGCTTTGAACAGAAAGATTAAGAACCCCAAGCAGGAAGTTGGGTTTTTAGGGATATAAATCTCATACATCAACTGTTGACAAATACAGAATAACAAAAACATTCAAGCCATGTGCCTGTAATCTCAGCTACTCTGAGGCTAAGGTAGGATTCTGAGGCTAGTACGGACATCAAATGAGACCTCGTCTCAAAAAAAAAATCCTGTGGGGCTGGAGGTGTAGCTCCGTGGTAGGCGCGCACTTCGAGTAAGCGACGCCCTGACTCTGCATGCACGCATGCACAATCCCACGTAAGCTCGGTGAGCACAGGACTGGAGGCTCACTGTCCTCCATCACTGACCTCATGGGGCTCCCAGGTGGTCCCAGTGCTCAAGTCCTGCACACCAGGGCTGCGTGGAGGCCGCTGTGTGTTCTGGCTCCATTTCCTGGCAGAGAAAAAGTGCTAGCAATTGTCCAGTCCACCATTTGGTGGTCTCCCAGAGACTGACTTTGGTCACCTGGCCCAACGCCCAGCCCAGGGAGGAACCTCCTCACCCTTCACATCTGCCCAGCTCACACCACCTCCAGGAACAGCCCAGGCAGTCCATTTCTCTGCTCTGTGGTTTGTAGTTTTTAGAACATTTTTTTCTTTTTTTGTTGGACTGGGGTTTGATCTCATGGCTTTGCCCTTGCAAAGCAGGCACTTTGCCACTTTAGCCACACCTCCAGTCCATTTTGCTGTGGTTATTTTGGAGAAGGGGGCTTGCAAACTATTTGCCATAGCTGGCCTTGAACCTTGATCTTCCCTATGTCGGCCTTCTAAGTACCTGGCTTGTTAGAACACTCTTACTTTAAACTGGAGTCTACCTCCCAAAAGTGTATGACCCATAAGGGCCCCTGCTCTTTAACCTACGCAGTCTCTTCAGAGTGCTCACTGAGATCTGGAAGCCTGGAGGAGAAAGCTTCGGAAAAGTCTCTCAGCTATACTGTAGCTCCCAGGTCCACTGGCTACTCTGGCCACACTTCACTCTGTCAACCCTGCCCTTAAAGTCAATTTTTCCCCCTTAGTCAGTACAGCCTGAGTCATTCAGAATTATTTTTTTTTCTTTTTGAGATAGGGTCTCACTATGTAGCCCAGGCTGACCTGAAATTTCTTTCTTCTCTCTCTTCCTTCCTTCCTTCCTCTTTTTTGGAGTGGTGCTGGGGTTTGGGACTTTCTGCTTGCTAGGAAGGTGCTGTACAGCTTGAGTCACTGCACCAGCTGTCCTGGAACTCTCAATCCTCCTACCTCAGTTTCCCAAGTGCTGGGATTACAGGGATGGCCACCATACATGGTGGAGACATTCATAATCAAGTCAGCATGGTACAAGGTACCCTACTGGTGGGCCCTCCCTTTCCCTTCCCTCTGCTGGCAGCAGCCAGGGTGAGGGGTTGCAGCGCTGTCTGCTGCTCCAGCTGCCCCGCCTTAAGGCACAACACTCCTGCTTCTCCCCCTTTGGATGACTGCTAGAAATGGTGCATCCACCCCCCTTCCAGGAGCCAGCAGGGAGAGGGCTGGATTAGACTCACTGGGCACCTTTTCCTGGGCAGGGCTGGAGGGAGGGGCGGGCCTGGCTGCTCAGTGCTGGCTGAGGACTGTGTGGGAGACAACTCTCCTCCTCCCCATTCTTGCTCGGCACAGCTCTTGTCCAGATACTTCAGCCAACGGCTCTCCGAGAGTCTGGGTCTTCCCTACAGCATTGGGACAGAGGTTGATTCTGAGTCTTTCGGAAAGTAGCCACTGTATCCAAATCCCAGCCCAACTCTTAGGTGGGAAAGCATCAAGACCCATGTTGCTCTCATCAGGAAGAGCACCTGGTCTGGGGGTGACGGGGTAGGGCTCCCCTGAGACACCA
The DNA here is from genome assembly GCF_047511655.1 of Castor canadensis. Lineage (NCBI taxonomy): Eukaryota > Metazoa > Chordata > Mammalia > Rodentia > Castoridae > Castor > Castor canadensis. Next base: position 67,041,348 of record NC_133401.1, read on the forward strand.
ATGAAACAGTGCTCACAGGGCCAGGCCTTGCCAAGAACCTTCAAATGTCTGTGCTCCTTGACCCAGGTACTCTAGATGAAGAGCAAGGCACAAAGAAGCTGGCCACAGTGGTACAAATAATAGCAAGTTTTAGAACAGCACAAGTGGGGACCACCTCACTGCCAAAGGAGACAATGGTGTCTCCTTTTTGGCAGCACTGGAGTTTAAACTCAGAGCCTCACACCTGCTAGGCAGCTGCTCTTACCACTTGAGCCACGCTACCAGCCCTATAGATACTGTTCACAAATGAAAATCATTGAAAACCAAATAGCAACAAAGAATGAAAAAACTGAAAGCTTCAGGATGCAAAAAGGCACTTTTTTTTCTTCTTTTTTTGGTGCTAGGGATCAAATCCAGGGCAAGTGCTCTACCCCTGAGCTACATCCCCATCCCCCGTATTTCTTATAAGAATGATATAAAGCTTCCCAGCACTGGCCAGGCTGAGGTAGAGAATCTGGAGTTTGAAACCAACCTGGGCAAGACAGTGAGACTCCATTCCAAAACAAAACAACCACAGAGAAGGATGCCAAATTAACTCTGTAAAGGGACTGAATGGGAACCAGACACAGCTCCCAAGTACAGCCTGTTTATAATAAAAATATGAACACCAAATGGTGAGAAGAGGCAGTTAGGATGATCCCATGAACAGAGGCATGGTACTGCCCACAGGTGGACGGTTGTCCCCACTCCCTCTGGTCTGGGCAGGACGGTGCTCCATGTGCCCACAGTACCTTATCTGTACTGCTGGTGTCACCTACTCACAAAAGCTGTCACACACTGCCTACTGCTCTGCTGGCCTTCTCACCAGGCTCGGAGGACAGAGAACTGGATGTGATTCCTGCTCTTAAGGAGCTCCTGGCCTGAAGCAAAGGAACATAGGCCCCTGCATTTTATATCAGCATCCTTTCCCTATCAGAGGTAAGCCCAGAGCTCTGTGGGAAGAAAGCAGGAGCAACACAGGGAGGTGAAGTTCAAGCTCTCCAAGCAGACAGAAAGTCCTAGCTGCAGAATACTGTAATGATTTACACAGATAGCTATCTCCACCCTTACAAAGAGATAGACTTATTCATGTTTGTGTTCCTTGTAGCTTTCAGAAGCCAAGTGCCTGTCATTTGATCACATCAATAAGCATTTTGTTAATAGATGACTAATGAACACTGTTAAGTAAAAATTACAGGAAGGCATAATTTTGGACAAGCTGCTATGCTGGGCCCCAACAGACAAGACTAAAACAAAATGGAGTGCAAGGATGTGTGCTCAAGTTCCACATCACCAAGCTGGAACTAAGGAATCAGAAACCAGGGGAGAAACGGCAGCCTAATTCTCCAGATGGGCTAGTTTCAATGCACATGGCAATGAAGCTTCCTCGCTTTAATCCTTACCAAAAAACGTAACCTGAAGTAAACCAAGTAGTTATTTTTCTATTGCTCTTTATCCCTTACAAAGGAAGTAACTTTGAAATGAATCATTTACTCCTTTTCTTTCTTTTTTAGCCCTTCTTTGTCTATAAAACTAACCCCTTCTGCTTAGCTCTTTGGAACAAGTAACTGTATTTTATGGGATGAAGTGTTACCTGATTCTAGACCAGCAAATATGAGCAACTGATATCTTTAAATGTGTTGTCATTTTGTCCTCCGGCAATACATAAATGGATTCTTTTATGATACACAGCAGCCCAGGAGGCGGGGCTGGGACAGATGCCACCAGCTCACCTGCAGACTCCAGTTCTCAGCCTGTGGGTGGCCTGCATTTTCTTCTCCATTGGCACTTACGACTTCTTCCAGAGACCTGAGGAAGTGATCATAAATATGCCTTCGTAAAGTGAAAAGGAAGATAAAAAGGACACAGATGATGAAGACAGCAGGCTGCAAGGACCTGACAGTGGGTGTCAAAGATCGTTTAGGGGGATTTTGGGGACATTGCTGTTGTCCTGACATGATCCATTCATCCTCTAGCAGTTCAGGAGGCCTGGGCAGAGGGAGCATTTGCTTCTCGTGACTGAAGGGCAGGGCGACCAGGGAAGACATTTACAGTGTGAGCACTGGAGGATATGGCCAAGCTCACGTCCACCCAACTGACAAAGCTATTACAGGATTAGACTGGACTCTGCTGTATGTGGGCACTGCTACCTCAGTTACGTCATCTGTCAGAAGAAACCAATAATGTTCACAGGGCTATTATGAAGGCAGAATGAGATCATGCATGTGGAAACACCTGGCCCCAAGGTCGATTCTTGAATTCAGGTGAGCAGGGTCACCCCAGCTATTGGCGGGAACTCTGTTCACCTTCCTATAACCTTGAACCCAACACCAGGGCTGGGGCTGCAGCTCAGTGTTAGAGCACTTGCCTAACAGAGTTTGGTGCTGTGGATGGAATCTGGGGCCTCACATATGTTAAGGAACAGCTCTATCACTGAGCTACATCCCAGCTCCAGCATTGTTTTTTATTTGCTTTTTTAAGACAGGTTCTCACTAGATAGCCCTGGCTGACCTTGAACTTGTGCCTCTTCTGCCTCAGTCTCCTGAGTGCTGGGATTATAGGTGTATGTGCCATGCCTGGTTTATTAGCGTTGTTTTGAGATTTGCTCATGCTATCCTGTTGCTGAGCACTGTTCCGTTGTATGAATACATCCCAGTTGGCTTAGCTGTTTCCCTGCTGAAGTGTATAGATATCTAGTCATTCACCAGTTTCACAGCCCTAAGTATTAATAGTAAATCATGAAATCAGACTGAAGAAGTCCTCCAACTTTGTTCTTTATCAGAACTATTTTAGAAATTCTAATCCTTTGCATTTCTATGCAAATTTTTGGATTTCCTTCCTTCTTCCCCTCCTTCCTTCCTTCCTTTTCAGTACTGGAGTTTGAATTCAGGGCCTAAACTCTGAGTCATTCCACCAGCCCTTTTTTGTGATGGATTTTCTCGACATAGGGTCTCAAGAACTATTTCCCCAAGACTGGCTTAAAACCGTGATTCTCCTGATTTCTGCCTCCTGAGTACCTAGGATCACAGGCAAAAGCCACCAGTGCCTGGCCTTTTTTTTTTTTTTTTTTAAAAGCCTCATGGGGAAAAAAAATATCTTTTTTTTTTTTTAAGTATTGGTAAAACAGGGTTTAGGCAGGGAGTCAGGAAACTTGATGACTAAGAACAATGGCTTGGATGTTGATTAAAAAAAAAAAATCATACCCACTGACATCAACAAAATGACTACTGACATACAGCAGGGTCTTACTGACTCACAGCTCCTGCAGTCTTTGGGAAATGACATGCTAGGGTTCACCATTCAAGACTCAAAACTCCCCTGCCTGACATGTGAAGGAATTCATGATGCACACCCCAGTCTCCAGCAGTTGATACCTGGTTTCAGGAATGATGGTCCACATACTGCAGACCCCAAAGTTTGAAGTCTCAGGACTACTGGGGCAGCTGCTGCTCTTTCTTGAGCCTGCCCAAGGGTGTATTTTCGCTTTGCTTTGCATTAACGACCTGGCTTCTGCTACATCTCCTTCTCTTTCTCTGAGAAGACCAAGAACCTTCTGGCCCTGCCCCTGTGACCTGGCTCAGCAACACTGGGGATTATACCCAGGGCTTTGTGCATGGTAGGCAAGTGCTCTACCACTGAACTTCGTCCCCAGCTACAGAAGGGCTTACACCTTGAGCCACTCCGCCAGCCCGTTTTTTGTGGAGGGTTTTTTTCGAGATAGGGTCTCAAGGAACTATTTGCCTAGGCTGGCTTCAAACCATGATCCTCCTATTTCTGCCTCCTGAGTAGCAAGGATTACAGGTGTAAGCCATTGGTGCCCAGCAGAAGCCACATTTTTAAAGAACATTTTATGGCTGGCCAAGTAATGCTTAACTTGAATTACCTCTAATAAAGCAAACTATTCTTTTACCCAGTTTGTTAACTGGGGGAAATCAAGGATCTGATTGGTAGGTCACCCACCATGTTATTGTCAGGGCTAGGAGAGGAAACCAGGAGGTTCTTCTCTATAATGCTTAGCTTTCAAGAGAAGGAAAAACAGCCCAGAACCAGCATCTCAAGCCTACAATCGTAGTTGCTTGGGAGGCTGAGATCTAGAGGATCAAGGTTCAAGGCCAGCCTGTGCAAATAGTTTGTGAGACCCTATCTTCTAAGTAACCAGAGCAAAAAATGTACTGGAGGTGTGGCTCAAGCAGTAGAGTGCCTGCTTTGCAAGTGTGAAGCCCTGAGTTCAAACCCCAGTTCCACCAAAAAAAAAAAAAAAAAAAAAAAAAACAAGAGAGAGAGAGAAGGAAAAACCGTATCCTGCTGTCTTTTGACAGTGCAGGACTGCGAAGATTTCTTCATCATTCAGCCCTTCCTGGGCCCAGAGTTTATTAATTCATTTTATTTTATTTAAAATGCTGCATCTTTGTGGTTTTTTTTTGTCTTCTCATAACAGTATGGGAAATAAATAGTGTGAAATATGAAGAAAAAGAGCCTGCTGGAATTCTGACTGGGATTGGGTTGACTCTGTAGATGAATTTAGAATGAAGGGACATTTTAACATTACTGAGTTTTCTAATCCAGGAACATGTGACAACTCTTCATTAATTCAAATCCTCTTTAGTATCTCAGTAATGTTTCACAACTTTTACAAAGAAGATAGTTCACATTTTTTGTTATATTTATCTAAGTATTTGGTTTTTTTTTGGGTGGTACTAGTGTTTGAACTCAGGACCTCACGCTTGCTAGGTGGGCGCTTTTACCACTTGAGCCACTCTGCCAGCCCTGTTTTGTGTTGGGTATTTTTGAGATAGGGTCTTGAGAACTATTTGCCTGGGGCTGGCTTTGAACCTCGATCCTCCTGATTTCTGCCTCCTGAGTAGCTAAGACTACAAGCGTGAACCCCTGGCGTCTGGCATATATATACACACATATATATACATATATTTTTGGGTGGCACTGGGATTTGAACTCAGTGCCTCACGCTTGCTAGGCAGGTGCTCTTACCACTTCAGTCACTCTGCCAATCCCAGTATTTCATTTTTTTAATGCTCTTATAAATGGTATTTGGTTTTGTATAGAAATACAACTTAATTTTATATGTTGACCTTGATGCTATGATCTTGCTGAATTAACTAGTAGTTAATAGTTGTAGTAGTGTTGTAGCTTTATCAAGATTTCCTATATGCACATCATCCTGTTTATAAAAAAAATAATGGTTTTACATGGTTTGGGATTTATTGTATTTGCTGAATCAAGGATGATGTTAACTCTTTTGATTCTGGAAAATGCTCTGCTCTTATCTCTTTAAATATTACCTTTGTCCCATTCCCTTTAGTCTGACTTTTTTTTTGTGTGTGTGTTGCTAGTGATTGAAACCAGCAACATGCTAGACAAGTGCTTTGCCACTGACCTATGCCCTCAGTCCACTAATCTCTTTAGCTGCATTTGTTTCATGGTGTGATATTACTATTTTTTTTTTTTTTTTTTTGGTTGGACTGGGGTTTGAACTCAGGCTTCCTGCTCTCCTGCCTTAGTCACACCTCCAGTCTATTTTGCTCTAGTTATATTTGGCGATGGGGTCTATTTGTCTGGGCTGTCACTGAATTGCAATCCTCCTGATCTCAGCCTCCCAAGTAGCTAGAGTTATAGGTATGAGCCACTGGCACTTGACTGTTGTGATATTATGATATATTTTGGTTTTTGACCACAGTTCCTGACTCATAAATCTTCCACAAGGCAGGTCATAGAACTAGAATTTTCCTTCTCCAAGGTAGGTCACAGAAACTCTAATCTTTCCCTGCCTTTCTGTTTTGGAGCTGGTCATAAATAAATTCTCTGACTTACCCTTGTCCAACAGCGGGTCATAAGACTCTCCTCATTTCAGAAGGGTCCTGCCCATACCCTGGAAGGAAGAATGCTGCACAGAGGCCAAGAATGCTGAAGCAGACATCATTTCAATGATTCCACTTTAAATTTCTACAAACTCTTTTTGGTTCTTTTTCAAATTATACTTGACTCTTTTAAAAAGTCTCTCAGATTACCAACTCCTTTTTTTTTTTTTTTGTGGTACTGAGGTTTGAACTCAGGGCCTACACCTTGAGCCACTCTCCACTAGCCCTTTTTGTGAAGGGTTTTTTTTGAGATAGGGTCTCATGAACTATTTGCCCAGGCTGGATTCAAACTGTGATACTCCTGATCTCTGCCTCCTGAGTAGCCAGGATTACAGGCTTGAATCATCAGTGCCTGGCTCCTCCTTTTTTTAAAATCAGGCATATTAAACATGTAATATTATGTTATGGAATATTTGTGTCTGACTTTTTTATTTGTGCTGCCTTTCTCCTAACCGCCCCCCCACTCAGGTTTCATATTTTCTTGCTGACTCTTAATCCATTTAAAATATTGTAGCTAGCATTTTTAGTTATTTTCAGTAGGACTGCTCAGGTGATTAATCTGCCATACTGCAAAACATGGAAATCTAAGGGATTTCCCCATTGTATACTTCCACCATCCAATAAAGATAAAAACAGAGAGGCTGGGTGCAGTGGCTCATACTTATAATTCCAGTTACTTGGGAGGTGGCAATTTCAAGGATTGAGGTTCAAAGCCAGCCCAGCTAATAAGTTAGTGACACCCTACCTCATTCAATAAGCCTGGCATGGTGGCGCACACCTTTGATTCCAGTTTTGAGGGAGGCCCTGGGGCAACAACTTGAGATCCTACCTGAAAAATAACTAAAGCCAAAAAAAAGTGCTGGGGGTGTGGCTCAAGTGGTAAAATGCCTACCTAGCAAGTGTGAGGCCCTAAGTATAAATCCCAGTACTGCAAAAAGAAGGAAGAAGACAGTGACAACAGGGTAAGATATCATGCCCCTTTCAAGAAACTGTACCTGAGTGACAGCTCTGAATCTTGTCCCTGCAGCAGATTTAGTTTTTGGACATGGCGTCTGCAGTCAGCACCAGAACCCTCACCATAAGCCTGGGAAGGAAAAAAATATATTGTTTAAAAAGTTGTCAGAATGCTGAGAAACTTCCATGAGATGTGCCTCGGAAAGACAGAGGCATGTTTGCAAGGCCCAGAGATGTTGGCAGCAGCAACAGGAATCCTAACAACTGGTTGTATTTCTAGAGTGACATACAAATGACTGGGCTCTGGAGCCACAATTCAGGTCTACCTGGACATGAACAGCTGGTGCTACACAAAATGGGTAATGAACGTGAATAAAAAGCTTCACAAATGGCCAAACATATGAGAACTGATTCTTACCCTAATAATTAAAAGAATACACAATAAAATGAGATACTTTTTCCCACTTAGCAGTCACTCATTTGTTCAGTTAATGTTTACTGAGCACCTACTGTGTAAGTGTGGACACCATACAGCAGTGGCTGTCAACCACTGTCACCATGGAGCTCACCTTCTAGTGAGAGGAGACAGGCGATAAACAAGTTAAGTACCACATGTGGCCTACAGACGATGACAAGGCTCCTGAGGAAAGTAGGCAATGAAAGGTCGTAGGGTTGCATGGGGGACCATGTACACCATTTTACATAGGGTGTTCAGAATGGCCAAGATGACACTTGAATGCAGAGGATACAGGGAGCAAGCTATGCAGATGTGTAGAACATTCCAGCAGATACGATGAATAGAACGAGAGCAGAGAACCCAGGCCAGCATTTGGAGAAATGGCGAGGGAGCCAGTGGGGCTGCAGCTGAAACATGAGGGGAGGATGAGAGGAGATGAAATTTGAGTGGGGCTTGTCAGCTTCTTGGGCCTGAGCCTTGCTCCTTTGTGCAGGATTCAAATTTCTTCCAGATGACAACTGTTGCTCAGGCTGGCCTCCTACTCCTGGGTTCAAATGATTCTTGTGTGTGTGTGTGTGTGTGTGTGTAAAGCTGGAGTTTATTGGGACAGAAAAGTCGCAAAGAGTAAAGCTCACAGGGCTGGGAGGGGTCCCAAGAGATGGTGCCCTTAGGTGATTCTTTTAATTTTTAACTTTTTTGGTGGGCCTGGGGTTTGAACTCAGGGCTATACTCTTGCAAAGCAGGCGCTCACAATGCAGGCATTCTACTGCTCGAGCCACACCTTTAGTCTTTTTTGCTCTGGTCATTTTGGAGAACATTTGCCAGGGTGGCCTGGAACCACAATCCTCCCGACCTCAGCCTCCCAAGGAGCTAGGATTATGGGTGTGAGTCACTGGCAGCCAGGTTCAAGTGATCCTTCTGCCTTAGCCTTCCAAGTAGTGTATGCTGCCATCCAGGCTCTTTTTTTTTTTTTTAGTACTGGGTTTGAATTCGTCTTACACTCGATAAGCAGGCACTCTTCCACTTGAGTCATGCCTCCAGTCCTCGCTTTGTACTTCTTAATAAAGACAGTCCTTTGTATTGTGCATCAAGGATTCTAACAACTGTAGATGGAAAACACTCAAGAAAAAAAAACTATCTGTGCTGAACACTTGCAGGCCTTTTCTTGTTATTCCTTACATACAGCACACTATAATACACTATTTACATAACATACACATTGCACTCAGTATTGTAAGTCATTTAAGATGACTTAAAGCATACAGGTGGTACACCTGTAGTCCCAGCCTGGGCAACATAGAGGCCCACTCCCACCCCTGGAAAAGTACACTGGAGGATGTGCACAGGTTAGATGACATTTTACAGAAGAGACGTAAGCACCTGAAGATGTGTGGAACTAATCCACACAGACGCTAAGGAATGACTAGAACTTGAGCTTCGAGCTTGTGTTTTGCAAGTGAGGTCCAATGGAAAAGGGGCGTATCTGTGAGCAGAGGACGCGTCACCTACACCCACCAACCCCTGCCACCCTATCGCAGACAGCACTCTCAGTGCGTCTCGGGCCCGGAATTCCTGTGTACCCCAGAGTGTGGCGTCCTCTGTGACCCCGAGTGTACTCTGAGTGAGTGATGCCTACAATGGGGGGCAGGGGTGAGGGGCCCTGTGGCCTGAGAACCAGGACTTGTGAATGAGGCACTGGTACTCTGGAAACATAAACTAAGAAAACCTGTTTGCATCATTTCTTACTTTGGTTACGTCCCTGTGTCAGTCAGCACTTACGATGAAAATGACAACCTGGAAGGCAACTCACAGTGCCTCTTCCTTTCAGTCCTTCCTTAGCCACCACTGAGCCAAGGATGGATAGGTTGAGAGGGGAATGTCTGTGTACACCAAGAAGAGGAGGAAGGGCTGGGGGTGTGGCTCAGTGGTAGAGTGCTTGCCTAGTATGCTTGAGGCCCTGGATTCCATCCCCAGAACCACAAGAACAGACAGACAGACAGGCACGCACGCGCGCACACGCACGCACGCACGCACGCACACACACACACGGAGGCATCTGAAATAAAAACAACTGAATTCAAATTGTGCAGCCTTTCCACTGTTCTGGTCAGAACAAACTATGTAAGGCACAGATGAGTTGTGAAATATGAACTGTGTAATTTTGGTGATTCTGCATGTGTACTAAATACTTGTATTTGTATTTAAAACTAACATTGCATCGAGTGCTGGAAGCTCATGCTTATAATCCTAGTTACTGAGGAGGCCCAAAGTTCAAAGCCAGCCCCTGCAAATAGTTCACAAAACACTATCTGGAAAATACCCAACACAAAACAGGGCTGGAGGAGTGGTTCAAGTGGTAAAGCGCCTGCCTAGCAAGCGTGAGGCTCTGAGTTCAAACCCCAGTGCTGCCAAAAACCACACACATAAATAAAGTAAAACTGGCATTGCGCAATACAAAGATGAACAATAAGACTAATGCCAATCATTTACGTGCTGGATTTCCTTAGGAAGATATCAAATTTAAGACATTGGCTGCTGGTGCTTACTACAAGCAGTGTTCTTACACTGACCGTATAGAAAAAGGAGGGAAAGTAAACCTACCTAATCTATACCTCAGCCCAGGCCCTGTCTTTATTGTAAATGGGAAGACATTGGGTAGGAAAAAAAAAAAGACACCCTGAGGCCAGGTGTGGTGGGAACACACAGGTAACAACAGTAATCCCAGCGCTCAGGAGGTGGAGGCAGGAGAATCTTGAGTTTGTGACCAGCCTTGGTTACACAGCAAGATCCTGTCTCAATGAACAACACAATGTGTGTGGTGGTCCACGCCTGTAATTCTAGCTACTTGGGAGGCAGAGATCAGGAGGATCAAGGTTTGAGGCCAGACAGGTGAAAAAGTTTATCCTGATCAATAAAAGCTGGGTGTTCAAGATGTACTGTGGGGGAATCTGGGCATTTTAACCTGACCAGGAATTGTCAGAGCTGCAAACTGGAAGAGAAGACTCCAATTTTTTTTTTTAATTGATTATTGACATTAATTTGTTGGTGGTACTGGGGTTTGAACTCAGGGGCTTGTGCTTGCTAGGCAAGCACCCTACCACTTGAGCCATGCACCCAGTCCAAGATTCCAGTTTTGGTTTTGGACCCTCTGTGTAACAGCAAATGTAAATTCCTTACAGATGGGCTCAAACAGCAGCCTGGCACACTCCGTGGGAGACTGTTTGTCCTCTATTCAGATAATCCCACTGTCCCCTCTGAACAAGAGCCAGGAGAGTCCATGTCACTCCCAAAGAGCATCCAAGTGGTTATGACTCACTACAGCCTCCTTTGAAATGTCTCTTGCTAGAGAGGGAGATCAATTGCATTAGTTAAAAGTCTAAAAAAATTCTGTTGGCTCAAACTTCCTGTGAGGCTTGGGAACCCTGTGGTTTATAGAATGCAGCTCCGTCTTTATACTTTTCCATTGTTTTGTGACTATAACAGGACTGCTCACGAACTTGTTTTAATTAAGACTTATTTTTTTTCCCCACCCCATGTCTCCCTCTTCACAATACAGACCAGGAACAGGGCCTGGGCTGATGTGTATATGGGGGAGGTTTACTTTGCCTCCTCTTTCTATACAGTCAGTGTAAGAACACGGCCTGTGGTAAGCACCAGGAGGCCAAGACTTATTTTTACATTATTAAAAAAAAAAAAAAAAAAAAAAAAAAAGCTGAGCATGGTGGTATGTACCTGCTATCCCAGCTATGTAGGAAACATAAATAGGAGGACAGTGGTCCAGGACAGCCTGGGCATAAAAAAAAAAAAAAAAAGAAAGAAAGAAAGCAAAAACAGCTGGTATTCATGTAACAGAGCACCTGCCTGGCAAGCATAAGGCCCTGAGTTCAAATCCCAGTACTGCTACCCCCCCACCCCAAAACAATGACATAGGCTGGGGGTGTAGCTCAGTAGTAGAGTGTATGCTTAGCATGTGCAAGGGCCTGGGTTAAATCCCCAGCACTCCTCTTCTCCTAGTAAAATCATGGAAAGTCAAGAAAGACTGGGAAAAATACTTTATATTTTACTTTACTTATTTGGTGCTAAGCACTGAACACAAGGCCTTGTACAAGCTAAGCCAATTATTTACCAATGAATCACACCTGCAGCCCATTTTTAGTGTGTTTAACAGCTCTTTTTTCTGTGCTTTGAACAAGGAGGCGCTATGATTTGAACATGAAATGTCCTTCACAGGCTCATGTATGGGGACATGCTGCTGACGGGCTTTTGGGCTCTGCTGTCATGAATAGATGAATGCACTGATGAACTCAAAATCTGAATAAACTACTGGGAGGTGGTGGAACTGTGGAAGAAGGATCCTGCTGGGAGGAGGGAGGTCACTGAGGTCGTGCCCTTAGGGGCCGTATCGTGCCCTGGTCCCTTCCCGTATTTCATAACTTTGTTTCCTGATCACCATGATGTGAACTGCTCCGCCATGCCCTTTCCACCATGATGTACTGACATCTCTCAAACTATGAGGTAGAATAAATCCTTTCTCCTTTACATTATGTCAGTTATTTTATCACAACGATGAGAACGGTAACTAACTCAGCACCTCACATTTTCAGTTTGTACTGGTTCCCACCAAAAAAATATAACCTGGAGCGTTCTGGGTAGTGGAGCACCATGAGCTACCATGGTGGATCCACAGCTTTGGCTGTGGTGTTGGGAATAGATTCTATGGTAGAATCCCGCAGATGAGTTACGAAGTTGCTGTAAAGAGTAAGGTGAGAAACAAGTGTGATTGGATCTAATTTGGAGGCAGAGCTGACAAAATTTGCAGATGAGACTGGATGAAGAATGTAAAAAACAAAGGAGCCAAGGATGACTCTAAGGTTTTTATATCAAACAACCTCAAAAGAGGGACTTGGCACTGAAGAGATGCATGGGCGCATTCAGCACCAATCAAGCTTGAGATGCCTATTAGATATCCAGCAGGGAGCTGAGTGGGGCAGCGTGCATGAGCTTAGGCGCAGGCTTGGCATCTGAGAATACCTTTGAGAGTTGTCAGATGGAACCCAGGGCCTCATGCATGCTAGGCAAGTGCTATACCACTGAGCTACCTTCCCAGTTTTTGTCAGCTGATCTTATCTCAGACCAATGAGGGAATGAGTACGTTCTAAAGTATTCCAATGTTCAGAAGTTGGGGAAATTAGCAAAGAGGACAGAAACAATAGCCAGGAAGGTAGGAAGGAAACCAGGAGAAAGGATCTGGAAGTCCAAGTGAAGAAAATGGTTCAAGGAGGCAGAAGTGACAACCTGTGACAAATGCTGTCAGTAAGTCCAGTCATGTGAGGACTGCAGACCTGTCTGCAGCACATTCAGTGAGGATGGCTGGAGAGGCTGGGAAGGGGAACAGCAGAGCTGCAGAGACTGATAAGCTGCATCTGGCCTAACCGGCAGGGGACCTCTCTAATGAATACTGAACAGTATCCTCCCCTACACGGACTACATTCTCCAGCCTGCCCTGGGTTAGGGTTGGCCATGAGCCTACCTCATTTCATTCAAATGTTTGCTCCCAGAAGTCCCCTAACTCCCACCCCAACCATGCTGTTGCCCCTTCTAGTGGCTGGAGGCAACCATAGGCAGGCCTTGGAAAATAAAAGCAGCTCAAGATGACAGAAGCCTCGGTTCCCTGAGTGACCACATCAAGGACAGCTGTCCACTGGTCTCAACATCTCTCCAAGAGCAAGAGAAACAAGTTCCCTTGTGTTCAGCCACTCCAATTTTAGTGTGTATTCCTGTGGCCTGGACCACCATAAGCACACACCATTACATAGGAGGAAGGTGAAGCCTTCCCTTCCTTGAGAATTTAGGGGTGCATAATGACCTATCAAATAAGCAGCAGTCACTATGTGGCATGTCTGCCCAGCTAAGGAGGCAGCCCTTTGTCTTCTGAGAGCCAAGTCCAGTTGACTGGGCCAAAGATGGACATCTGAGTCCACTGAGGCCAATCAGATGGCTTCTTGCAGGACTTTGTAATTGGAATGTGGCTATTTCACCTGGTTTAGGACAAGTTTCTGTGGACTCAGCGCACAGTATGTTACTGTCTGGGGAGAAACAGGAAAGGAAGGAGAGGAGAAAGAAAAGGTGTTGGAAGAAACTGGCGGAGGGACAGGAGACAGAATGATGCTTGGCTTACTGGAAGGTTTTATTTTTTTTCCTTTTGAGACAGGGTCTCACTAGGTCTCACTATGTAACCCAGGGAGGACTTGAACTCATGCCCCTCCTACCTTAGCTTCCTGAGTGCTGGTATTATACTTGTGCCATTATACCTGGCTAGTTTTTCAGTTTGTTTTGTTTTGTTTTGTCTCACTATGTGGGCCTAGAACTCCATTCTGCTTCCTCAGCCTCCTGAGGCCTTTCAGTTCCTAAAGCAGATTCTTCAAGGGGTAGGTAAGAGGTTCTGCCCTTGGATTCCTCTGTTACCCATTACCTTGCCAGCCCATTGGTTTTTACTTCACTGAAGCCACTCTGAAGTATTTTAATGTATCATTTATAACTAAAATACCTTGATGGGAAGATAGCATCTAAAACAGCAATTTCACTTCTAGGACTTTGTCCTAAGTAAATAGTAAATAGTTGCTCAAGTGAACAAAGAGGTAGTTATAAAATGTTTCACTGCTGGTGCTAAGGGTGTAGCTCAGTGGTAAAGTGCTTGCCTAACATGCTTGAGGGCCTGAGTTCAAACATCAGCACCACAAAACAAATAAAATAATCTAAGTGTCCATCAATATGGGGCTGGTCACCTACTCATTCGACAGAGACCTATTACTGAGCATCTACATACGGGGCATTGTGCTAGGGACTGAGCCTCTGCTCCTGAAAACTCCCAGTGTGGGAGGGACAGCACTCACAGACGTATTAATACATAACTTCTAATCAGGATAATGAGAAAGGGAAGCCCCAAACAGTGAGCACAAGGACCCTAGGAGGTCAGAAAGAAAGCCACTCTGGCCAGGTGCGGTGGCCTGTAATCCTAGCTACTCAGGAGGATCATGGTTTAAAGCCAGCCCAGGCAAATAGTTCTTGAGACCCTATCTCCAAAACACCCATCACAAAAATAGAGCTGGTGGAGTGGCTCAAGGTGAAGGCCCTGAGTTCAAGCCCCAGTACCAATTAAAAAAAAAAGGAGGAGGGGAGGAGAAAGAGGAAGAGGAGGAAGAGGAGAAAGAAGAGGAAGAGGAAGAAGAAAGAAGAGGGAGAAAAGAAACAGGGGCAAGGAAGAAGGGGAAGGAAGAAGAAAGCAAGCCATTCTGGCTGCAGAAAGAGAGAGGTAGCATCAGGGCTGGAGCCAGCAAGTGAGGGGCCCTTAGGATGGGACAAGGGGCAAGAGTTAGGCAGGTCAGTGCATATGGACTTGAAAAGATGTGCATGATGTCACATAAAGAAAAGTAGACTAACTGGGGCATTTAAAATGTGTGCCTGCAAGCCACCGGCTTCCCAAATGCCCTACTTCCTGAACCTGCTCTCTGCCCCATTCTCCTTAGCTCTGACTTCCTGTTACATTCTTACATGCCCTGCACTTTCCTCTCATGGAGCTCAGTCTAGTTTTAAATTAGGTATACGGTGCCACATGTGGCATATGTGTGCGGACATACATACGTGAGCATATGTATTCATTTCTCTTCCCCGTCCCAAAAGTGCATCTGTGAGAGCAACATACAGCTCCAACCATCTCAGTTCCTGAAGGATGAGCAGGAGCTCTGTATCTGGGGAACTTCTTGGGAGAGAAAAGGACCCTAGCTATGGAAGGCTGCGGCTCCTTGAGAAATACCCGCCGAGGACTGGGGCCACTGCTTTGTCTCTCAGGACTCACCCGCAAAAAGGACTGCTTCTCTCCACATGCCTTGCATGTCCATTTGAGACTCTTTTTCACCTGCAATGAAATTTCAGAAATGCAGCTTAATTACATAAAACAAGATGAGACTGGATTACAAATAATTTAGCTACACTCCCAGCCGTGAATGTGGCATTTTAAAGTGAGTAAAGAATATACTATTTAACAAGTGATGCTGGAAAAAACTGGCCATCCATAAGAGACAAAACCAAGTTAGATTTCTGCCATCTGTGGTCCTCAAAAAAGAAAAAGCCGGGTGCCAATGGCTCACATTTGTGATCCTAGCTACTCAGGGAGCAGAGATCAGGAGGATCGTGGTTCAAAGCCAGCCCAGGCAAATAGTTCACAAGATCCTATTTTGAAAAAAACCCATCATAAAAAAAGGGCCAGTGGAGTGGCTCAAGGTATAGACCCCAAGTTCAAACCCTAGTACCACACACACACACAAAAATAAACAAAAAACCCAAAAACCCTGTGTGAGTGGCAACTAGCATGCGCAAGACCTTGGGTTGGGAACCCAGCACTAAAAAGAATTATGTAACATTGAATTTCCATTCTCTCTCTCTCTTTTTGGTGATACTGGTGTTTGAACTCAGGGCTTTGAGCTTGCTAAGCACCTTTTTCACTTTAGTTATTTTTCAGGTAGAGTCTCTTAGTTTTGCCTGGGGCTGGCCTCAGACCCTGAGTAGTTGGTGTCATAGGCATATAGTGCCACACCTGGCTTAAAGATTGAGATGGGTATTGCTAACTTTTTGCCTGGACAGGCCTTCAACCACTATGGAGTAACTGAGATTACAGTTATGAGCCACCATGCCCAGCTTGTTTCCATTCTTGGTAAATGACTAGATGGGCTCTCTTAGCATGATAAAATGCCTTAAACCCAGCTCTAATGGTGGACAATCACTACCAGCATTTGTTGGATCCTCACTATTTTCTTTTTGTTTGTTTTTTTGGTTTTTTCAAGGCAGAGTCTTACGATATGGCACAAGCTGGTCTGGAGCTCTCGATCTTCCTGCCTCAGCCTGGGCATCAAAGGCACATGCCACCATGTAAAATCCTCATTACTATTTATCATTTTTCCTGGATCTACTAGCAAATGAAAATAGAAAAAAAAAAAGTAGTAAGAGATATATAAATTTGAAAGTAGAGGAAATAACCCTATTACTTATTTATAGATCGCATTTAAATGTATCATTATTTATGCTTTTTTTTTCTCCTGTGGTGCTAGGGATCAAACCCAGGGCCCCTTGTATGCTAGGCCTAAGCTCTACCACTAAGCAACACACACTCTGTCTTAAACATATTACTATTCACAGATTTTTTTAAACCTGAAAACAAGAGAATCAAGTGGAAAACTACTAAAAATGGTAAAACAAACTAATCTAGCAGCTAGGAACACAACTCATGTCTTTTCAAACACTGATACTTTTTTTTTTTTTTTTGCAGTACTAGGTTTGCACTCAAGGCCTAGCACTTGCTATGTAGGTGCTCTACTACTTGAGCCACATCCCCAACCCATTTTGCTTTGGTTATGTATGAGATGGGGTCTCCAGTTTATGCCTAGGCTGGCCTGGAACCATATCCTCCATCTCTTCACTTCCCAAAGAAGATAGGATTACAGGCTTGAAGAAATTGTGCCTGACCCTAATACAGTTTTTTATAAAAGCAAACATCCAGACAGAAGAGGTAATGGAAAAAAAAAAAAAGTGTCCACTGAGAATAGCAACAAAGGAGTCTGGGGATGTAGCTCAGTGGGCCAGCATGTGCAAGACCTTGGGTTCCATCCCCAGCACCACAAGAATAAATGAAAAGCAAGCAAGAGCCTGGCTCAGTGCCTCATACCTGTAATCCTAGCTACTTGGGCGTCAGAGATCAGGAGGATTAAGGTGAGAGGCCAGGCCAAGCAAATAGTTTGTGAGACCCTATCTCCAAAGTACTCAACACACAAGGAAAAAGAAAAAGAAAGTACTCAACACAAAAAAGGGCAGGCAGAGTGGCTCAAGTGGTAGAGCACCTGCCTAGCAAGCATAAAGCCCTGAGTTCAAACCCTAGTACTGCAAAATAAATAAAAAGCTAGAAAATGCTACCAAGGATCACCAAAGTTGCTTGAAGAATTGTTATAAAATTATTATACTTAACATCCCAATGATGTCTAGGCTGAGGCACGAGCATCTTGAGTTCCGGACCAGCTTGGCCTACATATTTAGATCCTGTCTCAAAACAAAACCACTACTACCACCGCCAAATTAACTATGATATGGGCTGGGGATGTAGCTCAGCGGCAGAGCACTTGCCTAGCGTGCACAAGGTAAGTGCATGCACCCCCGCACTGCAAAACAAAAAAATTCTATGATTAATATGATCTTATTTTGGAAATACCCAAAAGGATTCTCTAAGGACAAACGGGGCAGAAGCACAAAGTGACACCAGAGGGCGCCCAGGCGTAGACCAGGGACGCGTCAAGCGACTTCCACAATGCTTTTCTAGTCTTAGCTTTTAAAACTGTCCTCTCCCTTGCATTTAAGTGAAGAGCCACTCTGGGGGCTAGACTCTGCATAAAGGACGCTATCCTCAACGTGGGTTCCCCAACTTCCTGTGAGAACTCACCACAGGCCGCCTGGTTTCTATCAAACCACCATTACCTCCGGTTTCTCTAACAACCAAGCAAAACGCAAAGGAACAAGGGGCTGCGGTGTGTAGCTCAGTGGGAGAGCACGCCCGAAGCCCTGGTTCAATTTCCCGTACGAAAACACCCAGAACTACGTTATGGAGAGGGGCAGTCCTCAAGCACAGTCACTTCTTCGGGCCCCAGGGACATCTCACAGCCGCGCGAGACGGCGCCGGCCGCCAGCCACACCTGGTGAGCCTGGAACAGAAGGCAGCTGCAGCACCGCAGGACCCGGGACTGCTGAGTCGGCGCCATTCAGGCCTCGCTGGCCTCCCGCTGTGCGCCTGCGCCCCGCGCCCCGCGCTCCTGACTAGGCTCAGCCTCCCCGTACGGGCCCGAGCCCTTCTAGAATCCGGCTCCCACTCGCATGCACTCGTGTCCCGCGCTTCGTCCCGCCCAGGTTCCGCCCCCTGTAGGGCTCTGCCCAACCAGGCTCCGACTCCGCCCCCCACGCACGTGAGCGGCACTCAGGTCCCCAGGCCGGCACTGGCCTCGCTTCCTGCGCGCGCTCGGCCCCTCTACCCGCAGCGAGTCTCGGTGGTCACATTGGTCAGACAAGCTGAAAGGCACAGGTTTCCCCGGTGTTGGTCTGAGTCCGGCCTTACTCAGCCCCGTGGGTTTGAGTTCGCCAGGCCATCGGCTCCTCATCCGATCCCAGGTCACTTCCCGGCTGTTTCTAAGCCAGCCTTTCTTCCTGTGCTGAGAAAATTGAAGTTGCAGAGGCTGGGACTTCACTTGCCATTTGGCCTTTGCCTGCACCGTTCCCTCTGCTCCTAAAATTAGTCGGTCCCACTTTTCTGTCTCAGCCCTACCAGGACATTAACGCCAACGGGCCTGACAATGTGTACCTGACAACCATCTTAAAAAAAATTATATCCAGTCCTGACAAGGATGTAGTGAAGGAAGTACCCTCCCTATAGGATGCATAAAATAAACAACCCCCTACAAACAAAAAACAGACAAACGATATGGCAGTAGCCTAAGATAAACCCATACCACTCAGATTATTTATGCACTAGTATTCACTGAATTGTGGTTGGGAAAAAATGGAAACAAGATGTTCTAAAGAATGATTGCTTTGTTATCTCTTAAGAGGTATTTCATTTTCTTGATTATTTGAAAATCACATGAACTTGAATACATGGAAAGGCTGTTTAATATCTGTTCAAAAAAAATGGTTGCTTTCAATAAATCAGCATGAACCACTGTACAGGTTCTTCTAGACCCTCTTTGCACGTCCTTGTAAAATCAGTTTAAGTGAAAAGCCCTGCTAAGTTAGTGCAGCGAGAACAGCCCCCTTCCCATTCAATATCTCAGTCCCCAGGTGAAGTCTGATATCACCCTTACTCCTGATGTTTCTCTTAGTAATTTCCCATTCACTGACCCCCACCCTGCTCCTTGGCTGTAAATTCCTATTTACCCATGCTGTGTTCAGAGTTGAACCCGATCTCTATCCCACTGCCTCGTTTCAGTGGTCCCAGTACCTATTTTACTATTTTTTTTGGAGATAGAGTCTATGTAGCCCTGGCTGGCCTCAAATTTGCAATCTTCCCACTTCATCCTCCTGAGTGCTGGGGTTATAGGTGTGCACCACCACACCTAATTCCATGGTCAGGAATAAAATAACAGCTGTTACTGAATAATTCTCTTTTACAAAGTACATAATTTCACTTGTGTAAAACTGGGCACTATTCCCAGGTATGTGGTGTGGAGTTAGAATTAAAAGTGATTTTTTTTTTGGCGGAACTGGGGTTTGCATTCAGGGCTTTGCATTTGCAAAGCAAGCTCTCTACTGCTTAAGCCAGTTCATTTTGCTCTGGTTATTTTGGAGTTGGGGGGGCGTCTTTTGAACTATTTGCCCAGGCTGGCCTAGAACCATGATCCTCCTGACCTTAGCCTCCCAAGAAGCTAGGATTACAGGCGTGAGCCACCAGGACCTTAGGATCCAAGTTTAGCACAATAAGCATATATTATTTTATTTTTTTTGTTTTTGGTGTTACTGATTCTGGTTTCTGATCCTGAGTTTGTGTCCTGGTGACATTGATGATTGAAGATACCAGACCAGGAGTTAAGAGTAAACCAGTGCAAAGGTTGTTGAAAAGACAGCAAAAGTTCACAGGGTGGGAGGGGTTAGGAAAGCTAAAGGTACTGATATATGCCCTAAAACAAGCAAATTTTATGGTATGTAAATTATACCTTAAAGTTCTCGCATCTAAAAACAACAACTATAGAGATATTTTTTAGTTGGCTTAAGAGCTACCTTGTGTGTGGGGCAAACTCCACAACCACGATCAGCTTTAGCTCCTGTGGCACAGTGAGACATCCTTCTTGTTCAGCCCTGCTCTGGCTCACCTCGGGAGGTGCCCACTGGTCACTTGTGGCTCCACAGTCTGCTTCTTGAACTTAAGGGCTGATGACTTGATACAGCCCAGGCCTGAGGGCACATTTCTTCCACCCCACATGCCCCTAGACCCTGACACCTGTGGAGCTTGGGGTTTCTCCTGCTGCAGGGTCAGTACTTTCCATGACCTGAGTTTCCTGGAAGGCCTTGTAACGCCCCAACCCCTGTGAGTAGCCAAGTGTCCTGAGCTTCCCTGATGCATGCAGGCCCTTGCCTGGACAGGGGAGAAGCCAGTAGGCCTACGCAGTGGTGCATGGCCACATTAAGGCACTGTACACAGTGTGCTTTTTATTTCTTTCAGGGATTTATTAAGGCATTGAGCACAGTGTGAATTTTAGCCAACTGAAATGAATACAAGGAATAGATTGGGACCTGAGGGATGTGCCTTCAAAGTTAACTATGAGGACAAGGAGCAGAAAGAGCTCATAAAGTAACTCAGGTGTGCAGTGCACCCCTGTGCAACAGACATTTGCCATCCAAGTTCCTTTAGCTGTCAGGAGGTTCAGGCTCAAGGGCTCCGCACAGCACGTGGAGTCTAACAAGCACACGACTTCACCACCTAATGCCAAGTGGCAGGAGCTGCTATCTGGACCAGCAGCTGTAGGAGACAGTCCTGTGGATGGAGGGGCCCCATGTGGCCTGGGCACAGCACAGAGTGCAGGGGATGAGGCAAGCAGGGAAGATCTGAGAGCCTCTAACACTATGTGAAGGGCACCCAGGCTCAGGGGAGGTTCCCAGCAGGCAGACAGGAAGATGGAGCCTTGTCTTCCTGGGCCCAGATGTAGGCCCAGGGAATCCTTCTAAGGCAATTGGTTTTGCGTCAGCTTTCTTTGCTTTCATGACCCCCTGCTTCTTACAGAACAGGATGGTGAGAATTTAAGGAGAAAAAAGAAAGGGAAGGAGGACAGATGAGGCCCACACTTCCAGGACTGAGGTCTGGCGGAGCATCTGCAGAGCTCAGCCTGAAAGCCCAGCCTGCTCGTGGTCACTGGAGGTGCTGAACTGCCTCTCCACCTTCTTTTGGTCCTTGATCTTGAGTCCAATGTCCACTCTCTTCTCAAAGAAGTTCACTAGCACAGACTCTGTCAGGATGGAGGCCAGGATCTGCTCAAAGGAGATGCACCAGTCCGCATCCACGGTGCCCCCAATGCGTGAGGCGGCCGTGGGGCTAAGGGCCTCCCCACCCACCAGCACTGTGTCATCTGTGAGGTCCTCACACTGCAGGGAGCCCGTGCTGACCACCGAGTAGGAAGACATGGACATGTCGTCTTTGGTCTCATCATCAGACAGAAGCTGAGAAGGTGAGCCCTGCCCTTCGCCACTGCCCCCCTCCACCACCACCTGGCTTTCCTGCTGTGCTTTCCCCAGGTGGGTGTCTCCACCAGCTTTGGCCTGGGGGTCCTCTGCAGCTGGTGGCTGAAGCTCTTGTGTTTGGTCCTGATGGGATTCAGGTGCTGGTGGCTCCTCGTCCTCAGTGGTACTGTTGTGGTCCCCACTGTGGGCACCATCCCTGGGCTTCCTGCCTGTCTGCACTGAGAATTTCTTCCCCACCTCACCTATGCGGAGGAGGAGACTGGCTACTGTGGCTATGGCGTGGTACAAGTCCTGCTCCATGGGGTCTTCGCTGAACATGTTGTAAAGTGTCTTGCACAGCTCAATGAATTGTTCCTTAGGGAGAAGAACAGGAAAAATACAGAGAGGTGGTTATGAATGGGCCAGAGTACACTCTTAATAGCAGGACTGAGGATGTGGGCCAAGCAAACTGGTGTTGGGCTATCATCTCCACAAACTTGTGCCCATTCCACAGATTAGGACTCAGAGGGGGAAGGCGATTTGACCAACGTCACACAGCCTTCCATGTGCATTCTGTTAGAGGAAGACCAACTTATAACAGGACTTTTTTCTTTTTTCAGTGCTGGGGATGGAACCCAAGGTCTCCCATATGCTAGGCAAGTGCTCTACCACTGAGCTATATCCTCAGTCCCTTTATTAAGACGTTGTCAGTTCGTCACTACAAGGACTTCTTCATTGTGTTTTGGAATCATCTTTGGCTTTTTATATTTTTATCATAAGCAATTTGGACTCTGTTCTGAAGCTCTAGTGGGTGAAGATGAGGTAAGTTTACTCTGGGTCAGCTGAGGAGGGGATGGGCAAAGCCATGTTTTAGGTCCCTAGGCCACATATTAGGACTCCTGGCCTAGAGGGGATGGAGCCTCATTCCATGCCTCCCAGTCTCAAGTTCTGTGGGTGGGTAGTACTGAAAATGCAGGGTCCCGCTCTGGGCACAGCCATGATACTATCCAGACCCACTGGCTGTAGTGTGGCTGTAGCTCCAGAACTGCTTATGGTCAGACATCTGTAGTCTGAATCCAGGGTCTACCGCTCCTGGCTGTGAGACGCCAAGCTCCTGACTTGAGATACCAGCAAATGAAGAACCTACTACCACGGAAAGGATGACGCATGAGCCTATTTGTGCAAGCTGCCCAGGCAAGGTCTGGAAGGGAGCTGAGCGCCATGAATGCTTTCTTGTCAAAGGTGGTATACAAGTTTCTGGCTATTGTAGACTAACCTTCCCCACTGCTTCTCTGGTTCATGAATATTGCTTTAACCTAAGCAAACTACCACAGAAACACCACTCTATACAGGCCCTGGAGCACAAGACTGATGTCTTTCTGGAATCATTCACTAACTGCCATCCAGGACTAATGGGGTCTACAGGGAGGAAAGAGAGTTCCCTCCCCAGAGGAGACTGCTGGATTATAGGTGGTGAGGCTGCAACATTAGACACCAGTCCTGGCCAGAATTCTCTGGATATGTCTGTTGAGGGCTTCAACTGAGCCTACCTGGTTCATCTTGGGAAGGTCCTTAATTGTCTCCTTCTGAGCTTCTTTCTCCTTGGCCCACATTCGAAGGTAGTGTCGGTAGTCAGGAGGGCTGGTGTCCTTCTCCTCTACGAGTTGGGAGAAAAAGAGATTAATCCCCATCTGCCAAGTGAGAGAAAAAAGGCTGCAGGCTGGTCATAAGGAGAAGTGGGGTTGGATTTTCTCTGGCTTGGAGTTACCTGTGCCCTATTACAAAATGCCGCAGCATTAGGGGAGGAAATGATGGAAAACACCCCAGAAGACCCATGGGGCTCCTCTAAATTAGCTCAGGTAGGTTGGACCTAAGCTGATGAAGATGGGCCCAAGGCCGTCTTCTCACATAGAGGCTTGAGAGAGGCTCTCATGAGGGGAACGGCTGGCCGCATACCTACAAGGCAACAGACCTGGAGTCTCAGGTATTGCCCCTTTGTGAGGACACACATTTGCAAACTTCCCTCCCCACAGTGACTGGGGAGGGATGCAGCAAGCAAAGGGCACCCAGACCCACCAACCCTGGGATCTCTAACACAGGAGAAGGGCCTGTACCTCCTCTTTTTTCTTGGACATCCTCATTTCCACTTCCTTCTTGCTCTTCCTGTGGTAGTGCTTCTGGACAACCAGAAAAATAAAAAGAACATGGAGGAAATTCTTCCTCTGACTACAAACCATGGGAGTCTTTAAGGTCTAGTCTGTGGTTCTAAAGAACCAGGCCTAGACGGGTCCCTCACTGCCCTCCTGCTTGGCCAGGCCCTGTCCCCTGCCCTACAGCCCACTGCAAGAGAGAGGCTGGTCATTTCTTATTGGTTACATTGAAGAAAGGCCAATTGCTGGGGGTGTACCTCAGTGTGAGTACATGCTTAGCATGCTCAAAGCCCTGAGCCACCCACCTCCCATGCCCCTGCACCGCAAAACAAAACGGTCAGTGAATTCTCACTTCCTATTTCAAAAGAATATACATATCACCACATTGGTTTAAAGTAAATAATGATGTGCATTATGGACGGTTCTGAGAACTAATGAAGAGAACTAGATTCTGCTAAAAAAAAGAAAAAAAAAAAAGGTCGCACTCTGAGGAGGTGATTTTGTGTACAGGAATCCTGTGCTCAGCATGGTATTTCGTAAGGTGTCACATTTGCTGGACTTGGCACACACCACACTGTCTACCTGTGAATAAGAACTTGGGGAGAAGCAGGATAACTGTTCTCTGAGGCAGTGGCTGGTGTTGGGGTTGGAATTTCAGGTGGGGATGACAGATACCAGCTCTGAACAGTCCTCACAGGCTGTGTTGGGGGTAGTGACAGGCATGCCTCTCTGGGCTCAGGCGTCTCACTGTGGAAGGAGACACTGTTGTCTGGGGCTATTTGGAGCTGAGGACAGGTTTGTGTATCACAAGGCCTTTCAAAGGAGCATGCAGGACAAGCTTAGAGCATCTTGAGTTTGCCCAGGCTTTGGCATAACAGAAGGTACCAGGACTTTTTAGTTTGTATTCTTGAAATCAAGGTCATGTTCAAATTCAAGTAAGAACACTGTCCACAGGACTGCCATGGGCATCTTGGTACACGTTATTTTTCATTTTTCCCTTTAGGGTCAGTTCCTTCACATTATCACCCTCCATGTGAAATTACAGGGCAGTTATGGTCAGTGTTTTTTTTTTTTTGAGACAGGGTCTTACAGCCCAGGCTGGACTTGAACTCTTTATCCTTTTGCCCCAGTCTCTCAAGTACTGGAATTACAGGCATATGCCTGGCTAGTTTTTTGTTTGTAATTCTAGAGCTCAAAGCCAGGGTCCCATGCATGCTAGATAACCCTCAACCACTGAGCAATAACCCCCAGCCCTATGGTCATGTTTGTAAGTGTGTTAAACATGACCAGCTCAATTGCCAAATCTCAGGGCTCAGAATGACCCCTTAGCCTGCTCAGATGTTCCCAGTGAACTTTATTTTTATTTTTTTGCGGTACTGAGGCTTGAACTCAGGGCCTACACCTTGATCCACTCCACCAGCCCTATTTTTGTGATGGGTTTTTTCCAGATAGGGTCTTGTGAACTATTTGCCCAGGCTGGCTACAAACCGAGATCCTCCTGATCTTTACCTCCTGAGTAGCTAGGATTATAGGTGTGAGCCACGGGCACTCAGCTTTTTTTTTTTTTTTTTTCCCTGTTTTTTTTTCAGCAGCCATCAGTCAAGGGTGATAGACCCATTGTGGCACAGGGGTAAATTCTAACAGTCACTCAACATACATAATTTGGTGCAAAGAGAAAATACTGTGGAATGTGATGTTTTCCGAGACAGCATCTATTATTTCCTTTGACCTCTATTTGCCCATGCTGTGTCTGTTTCACACACTGGCAAAGATAGCACTCTGCATTCCTTTCCTATGAACACAATGATACTTTTTGCATGTAGCTGCAGAGGTGAGGCCCTCGGTCTGCTCCATGTCTAATGTGCTGTGTGTTACTTACTAACCACCCACAATAGACATGAGGCTGTCCTCTCTCTTTCGGAAGGAGCAGCTTGGTTTTAGGTTCTTCCTAGGACTTATCCCCACAAGATGAATCCTAGAAGGGTCCTTGGGGACAGAGCTTCCAAGCTTCCAGGTGTCAGGAAGATGAAGCCCAGAGGAGAAGAGGGTACCCCTGCCCACCAGGGACTGACCTTGAGCCTCCCAGGGCAGGAAAAGATCCAGATCTGAGGCCAGAGGAGATGCTGGAAGGGACAGCAGAGGAGGCACGGAGGGCAGAGGGAGAAGCCAACGTCCAGGGAGACAGAGACGCAAGAGAAACAGGAGGTGAAAATATCTGCAAGGATCAACTGGACCCAGGAATTGTAGGAAGGACCCTCTGAGGGAGCACCCCAGCACAGGATGCTCTCTAAGCCTATGGTGGGGCTGCTGGCCACCTGACTGGATTTCATGGGGAGGCTGGTGGCTGCAGGGCAGTGGCTGCTTGCATTAGGTGTCCCAGGGGTGGCTCACCTTCTGAGGAGCTGTCCTCAGTGAAATAATGGGTGGCCTCCAGGGCTGACTCTGCTGCTTCTGGGTTCAGTGCTATGTTTGAAGAGAAGGAAAAAGTGAGGTCAGGAGAAGACAATGGGATTCTCAAAGCAACCTAGAGTCCTCGACAAAAGCCTCAGTCTCTCCCCTCCTGTCTCAGCCGCTCACAGCCCCACTGATTATAATGCCAGGTTAATAGCTTTTTTTTTCCCTCAGACAGGGTCTTTTTGTGTAGCCTACGCTGGTCAGCACACTATGTAGCCCAGGCTGGCCTTGAACTTGTGATTCTCCTGCCTCAGTCTCTGAGTGCTGGGATTATTGATATGTACCACCACACCTGACAATAGCTTTAATAGTTATTACTTTGACAGTTTTTTTTTTTCTCTTTTTGAGGTGAATGCTAGGGCATCATGCCCTGATGTGTTTGAAAATACAGTGCCTATGCCAGGTAGCGTAGTTGGGAGCCTGGTGAATAATAAGCCAAGCCCCCACTGCATGTCCACCTGGTTCAGCAGATCCTTTTGGGGTGTTTTCTGTGCTTATAGGCACATATGCAGATGCCGGCTGTGCACAAGTGACCCACTGTTTTCACCCTATTCACCTTGGAGATCGTTCCACATGACTATATCCTGGCCTGCGCCATTCTTTGCATTTTCTGCAAAGTTGTGATTAAGCAACCCCTTAGATGTGGTCACAGACCCACATGGTTCTGTGTATGGGGGCCTTATTCTCCCTGTTGTATGGGAGGTAGCAAGGCATGGGCTGTAGTCCACGAGAGTGCAAGTGTCCTATGCCCTGGATAGATGGGACAAAATGACTCCTTTTGGGGAGGGGATGGCCCCGTGTGCCCTCACCCATGGGATCCAGGCCCCACAAGGCCTGTCGAGCCCAGGCCTCTCCACTGGTGGTACCAACCACAAGCTAGGGAAGATCTCTACCTCAACAGCCCTTTCAGCTATGGTGACAGCAGGCACCTTGGGGAGCTTTCCAAAATATGGGTTTGGGGCCTAGCTCAGGAAAGTGAGAGGCTTGGGGGTAAAGCCCAGCCTAGTATTTGAAACACACTTAGGGCCAATTCCATTCCAGGGAACTGGGTGTGGCCTATTTTAGGGCAGTCATGAACAACAGTACCGGGGACCTGGGGTAGATCCACCCCCATAGCAGGGCGCCTGGGGCTGTCATTTTGCCTGCTTGGATCTGTTTCCTTCTAAGATAAGGGACAAAACCCTCCCCCTTAGAGTGCTCTCCAAGGGCTACCCTGGCCAAGAAGGCTGAACTCTTGCCACACATAGCATGACCCAGAGGCTGGGGCTCTGGCCTGGCTTCTGTGGACCTCTCCCATTGGCGTAGACCAGCAGCCTACAGGAAATGTTCTACCTCCTCATGGCCCTGTTAGACTCCAGCATCTCTGAGAGAGGCCAGAGGGAAGAGGCCTCTGCCACAGGGCTCCTTCTCCTTCACATTGGGACCAGGGAGCTGCCACTCTGCTGAGCCTAACCATCTCACTGGAGGAGGGCACCCCCATCTGCAACTGAGTGGCTTCTGCAGCCTGAGGCTCTCACCTGGGGGCAGGTGCAGCTTGTAGAGTGCCTTGAGCTTCTCCGTGAGGTCCCCATGGTACATCCCGCCTGCAGAGCAAGGCCAGGGAGGAGGGCATGCTGGCAAGAGGATCCAAAACCATACTGCAGGTCCTCAGTCCAGCAACTCCCCTTCCTGTAGGTTCTAGTGACTGCTTCATAGCCTGGGCAATCTTGGCACCTTCTAGCCAGGTCACTGAGTAAGTCCCAGGCCTCCTGTTTTCCCTGGAGCCTTGCCTTCTCTAAGGCCAGCAGCCCTGGATTAAGGGAGGGAGGGCAGGTCTCCCAATCTCCAGGGGGTAAACTGCTCTTCCCTTATCACAGGCCAAGGGCTCACAGCCACCCTCTGCTTGCTACACTGGGGCAGACCCTCTGGTCGGCATTTGGAGCGCTTCCCTGGGAAAGGTGGGCAGGGCCTGGACTGGCAGGCCCTGGAGGCACTCACTCATCCCTGTCACGAATTCCTTGAAGTTGATCAGTGAGTCCTTGTTTTGGTCCAGGAGCCGGAACATGCGACCCGCCAGCACAGGCGTGTGTGAGCCACAGGCCCAGGGTGTAAGGCTGGCAAAGAGTTCCCGGAACTGGCCGGCATCGATCCGGTACTGCTCCAGGTAGGGCAGGCTGGGGTCCCGGCGGATGGCTGTAGTACGGCTACTGCCCCAGTACTGACTCGTTAGGTGCTTGGCCTGTGGGGGACAGTCTGATGAGATGGCCTCTCCAGCCCTAAGCTGGTCAGTGCAGAGTGCTGGGGAAGTGAGTGTGGGCCAGACACTTCAGCTCTCACAGAATCCTCAATGCTGGTACACATGGAGGAGTTGAGGGACAGAGCACCTGGACAGCCTGTGAGGGACAGATCTAGCTCCACAGTTTTGACACTAAGGCCACAGTGTGGTGGCTACCTTGGGAACTAGACCTGAAGTAACTGAGGGGTGGTGGAAACTGGTAACAAGAAGAGAAAGGCAGGTGGTGTGTGACTGCAATCCTAGCACTCAGGATGTTGAAGAGGAGGATCACGAGCTCAGGAGTTTGAGACCAGCCTGGACAATGTAGTGAGATTAAAAAAAAAAAGCTGGGTGCCAGTGGCTCAGGCCTGTAATCTTAGTTATTTGGGAGGTTGAGATCAGGAGGATCAAGATTTGAGGCTAGCCCAGGTGACTAGCTTGTGAGATTCCATTTCCAGAATAACCAGAGCAAAATGGACTGGAGGTATGGTTCAAGTGGTAGAGTGCCTGGTTTGCATTTGCATGAAGCCCTGAGTTCAAACCCCAGTCACACCAACAAAAAAGCAAAAAGGTAGTTTGGACTCTTTGCCACCTTCCTTCTTTTGTTAACAACACCTGAAATTTTCAACGGAGAACCCCTCCTGACCAGGCCATGGGATTAAAAGGGTGGTGACCAGTCCTGTCTTCGGGGATGGGTAGGGCAGGCTGGTGACTCACATTTTGGCCTAGCAGCTAATACTATTCTGTAGCCACTGAACCTAACTTGAGTCACTCTACCAATCAATTCTGGTCTTTTGCTGAAACCACTTGGAAAGAAAAATTCTCTTTCCACTGGAGCTGACAGGATGACTAGCAGCCACTCATGACAGTCCTGCCAGAGGAACAGTCCAGAGGACATCAGAGGTGGGGGAATTGACAGCATGTTTGAGCATATGAATCCAGTCACACCTGAAGCTGTGTATCCTTAGACTTTTTAGTAAATGAGCCAATACATTTCCACTTCTGTGTAAGTTGACTTGAATTTTCTGATATTCAAAAGAGTTCTGTCTAAATTGTAAGGATTGAATTCTACCACATGTGGCCCACAGCAATTGAATTTGAGGATGCTTAACTATTTCTCTTCTTGCAAGAAGTTTCTGTACTGAGGATGCACTAGAGGACTAGGATGGGGTACTACCCTGTCTTTGTTCTTGACTGTCACCTTAAACACCATGTAAAGGTCCTCCAGCTCTTCAATTGAGAAACCAATATCCCCTGGTATGGCTCGGACCTGGAAGAAAAGAGGGACAGGCTGTACTGGTGGTTCCTCAAGATCCTGCTACAGAGAAACAGGTACTGGCTCTGGGAGATTCTTATGTGGCTAGGGGCAAAAGCATGAACTAGGCTCTTGGTATCCCAGCAACCAAGCCCCAGAAGTGGTCCACACAAGAGAGAGGGTGCAGCCCATGTGCTCATCCCTTGCCTTCACCTGCCAGTCAGCTCCTACTCCCCAAGGCTCTTCTTGGAGTTACTGGGGGTGTCTCTCTCCTGAAAGTCTGGTCAGGGATGCAGGGAGCCTGCCAGCTGGATCCCTGTAAGACCTGGTACTGGCTCTTTGAAAGGGGTCTCTCTTTAATTCGGTTAGCCAGAGTCCTTCTGTTGCTTGTAAACATAGTGCACTCAGTGTCCTATGGGCCTGAAGAGGGGTCTGGGAATACAGAGGCAAAGTAAGAAGACTGTGTGGGGCAAACATCATGAGCAGTTCCCACAGTATGGGGTGTCAGAAATGGCCTGACCCTGAAGAGATGAGGACAAAGGCTTCTAGCAGAGGTGTGCAGTGTGGGGGTATTAGAACATCACTGAGTGTCACTACCCAAGACAGGTGCAGGGAACATATAGCAAAGCCAGGCTGGGAGGACATGACCCAGAAGGTGTTTGGTCTATAGGGTGTGGGGTTAGAGAGCTGCTCATGGGCTGACCAGCCATGAGCAGAAAAAGTAGCTGGGACCTCTCTCCACTTCCCTAAATTCATACCTACACCTCTGGATTTCAGACCCATGTAGCATCCTAGCCATGACACAGGTACAAATGAAGTGCAAAGAACAGGGCACAAGTGGTGCTCTCCACCTGCGGGGGAGTGGGCTGGAGAAAGCCCTGGCACAGCAGCCCACCTGGACCAGCCCTGAGCCCATGCCACCTGGGGGTACCACTTCACCCTGCCAGTGACCATACCACGCTCCTCTTTGCTGTGTCTTCCAAAGACTGGATCACTTTCAGCCTCTGCTTAAACCGCATCTGTTCAATGTCATTGGCCCTCAGGCTGCTGAACTTCTACAGGTCAAAGATGAACTGGTGAGATTAAGGGTACAGGACAGAGAACCCTCCACCCCTCACACACCTGTGGCCACTTGAAACCAAAAGGCTAGATGCAGTGGTCTGGGCAAACGAATACTGTTGGGTACCAACCTCATAGGATACTTTTAGGAGGTCAAAGATGTCCACTTCAGCAGGAGGCTCATCTCCACTGGTCAGCAGGGCATGGAGGTGTGGAATAGGAGGAGAAACACTCTGCTTATTCACTACATTATCCAGATATCTATGAAGAGTAAGGGACAGAAGTCTAGGTCATCCACCGTCCCCATGAATGTCTCACCCATAGCTAAGTGATATGTGTGTTGAGGCCCGGGAACCCTCCGGAAGGGCAGTGGTGTACTCAGCAGGTCCCTTGGCAAGTTGGGGAGCTCCCTTCAAGGCAACGTAGAAAAGGCCTTGCCCTCCTCCACCCCATTGGAGACCTGAGCACTGGCTTGAGGATGCAAGATTGTCTCTGGGGGAACTCATGAACAGGGACCCTTGTTAACAGCACTAGTTGAATAACATGCTTTTTTCCCTCCTGGAAGTTACTGGGGACAAGAGGACTCCTACCCTGGCCAGGAAGAATCAGAGACCAAAGGATTAAGTGCCAGGAGGAAGTTGGGGAAAAGGCTCGTGCTATGGCAGTATCTGCAGTGGCCCAGGGCTTCTTCAGGAACAGTCTTGGGAACAAAGTCCTACTTTGGCTGGGTGGCTGAGCTCAGAGGGCTCCATACCATCCCAAATTCTCCAGGCTGAGCCTGACACTAACTGGAGAGAACACTGCCCTCCCTCCCCATGCTGGCAATCCCTAGTCCCACTCCTCCTCCTGAGGAGGGGCCCTGCTCACCTGCCGTAGGATGCACACATGGAAACCAGTCATAGACTCTGGTCACAGCTAAGGGTCTTGACATCAGGGAACCAAAAACTATGGCAGCCCAGAGTAGTGGAGTAATAACCCTGCTAGGCATGCAGGGCCCCGTCAGCGCCTGGGTTGGCTAAGCAGGCAGGTGGCAGTGTCCCATTCTGATCCTGGAAGCTGGGAGTGCTCCAGGCTAGGCAAATATGCCCATGCAGGCCATCAGGGCCATACAGAATTCAGAGAATGGGCCAGAGGGAGTTTGGGAAGGAGCCAGGCCTGGCTGGAGTGAGCCTGAAGGTCAGGCTGGGGGACTCAGCCAGCATCTTTGTACAGATGACTAACCTTGACCTGGGCCTATCCCCAGGTCCTGGGGAGGGAAAGGTCAGATCTGACGAGAATCATGTGGGATGCTGGTAGGTGAGAAACTGGGACAGAATAGCATGACGAAGCAGGTGCAGGCCCATGGCAGGGGCATCTGGGCTCTGCTGAGGCAGTGGAGGTGGCGGGAAAGGGCCAGATCCCAGAGAGAATCTGTAAGGGATGGGATGTGAGGACTGTGGGAAGAGGAGGAAGCCAAGGTGAGCCTAATCATTAACAGTGAGTGGTTGGGTATGGGCTCATTCTGCTGCTCTGGAAAGCCCAGAGTGGATCTGCTCTATCCAGGGGATGGGGAGGTAGCAGTCCTGATGAGCTTGGGAGAGTACAACCAGGACAGTCTCATACAAATAAGAGACATCCAGCTCTTGCTAGCTAGAGCTGACGTGACAGCTGTCTCCAGACCATCAAGAATGTCATCAAGTAGATCTTGGCTCTGGGTCACTCCCCAAGAGAGCAACCCTGACCACACACCTGAGTGGTGGCCTCCAGCTCAGGGTGCTCTTTTTACTTCCTCATAGCACTTGGCACTTCCTCTCCGAGCACAGTTTGGGTTCCCACAAGGAATGCTGCTCTCTCCTGCCCTGGAGTATCCCTGGTCGTAGTTGCAGCCTGGCACTTTGTGGGTTCAGTCACTGAATGTTGACTAGGTCACACTCGGGGCTGGTGAAGGGTGGGGTTCTCTCATTAGCTCCCTGCCAGCAGAAGGAACCCAGCATGGTCACCTGCCCAGCACAGTCATGGCCTCGCCCTCATCGCTACAGCCCAGCAGTTGCTCCATGTTTGCGTCCAGCACAGCCAAGGCCACCTGCAGGATCACTTTGATGCCCTCATAGAAGAAGCAGTCAACAATGACCACAGCACTCTCAAAGGGCATGACGCTGAGGAAGAGGGTCAGGAACCATGAGAGTGAGATACTGGAGATCACCCCCAGGTCCTGCATCTTCTCTGAGAGTCGGGGCAAGATGTCTCTTGTGAGCTCTTCAAAGATGCCTTGGTCTACCAGGGCTCCTATGGAGGAGACAGGAGGCCAAACGTGAGCCAGTCCTGGGGCCTTAAGCAAGGGATCCCCATCTAGACCCTGTCCACCCCAGTTCCAGTTACAGGGAGGGCTGGAAGGAGCTTCCAAACCACTGTGAAAAGGACTGTTTGTTCTGCTATACAGAGGTCTCTTGGTATCTGTGGGGAATGGCTCCAAAATCCTTGAATGCTCAAGTCTCTTATATAAGATGGTGCAGCATTTTCATAAAACCTATGCATACCCTACCATACACTTTAAGTCATCATCTCTAAACTACTCATGTTACCTAGTACGATGTACACACTATGTAAATAGCTGTTATTTTGCACTGTTTAGGGAAGAATGACAAGGAAAACGTCTGTACATGTTCGGTATAGATGTAATGTTTTTTGATCAGTGATTGGTTGAATCCACAGATGTAAAAACCTATGGATACAGAGGGTTGACTACATGTGGATTTTCTTTTGGGATAATATTAATTTCTTCCCTAAAAGCATCAAAAGTAAGCAGTGGTCTTGGTGGCTTCTGTGCCCTGTCCTGATGCTTATGAACAGATCCAAATCTAAATCTAAAGGACCCCAAGAGTGTGGCTCAAGCAGTAGTGTGTCCTGAGTTCAAACTTCAGTACCACACATATGGAAAAAAAAAAAAAAAGAGCAGTGACTCCAAAAAGCAAATGGGAGAGGAAGACATCAGAATAAAAGACTTCAATATCTACGCAATGAAATATATTTGCAGGTCTACTTCCATCACTTCCATTTAATGATACAGATTTTATTGGATGTGAATTCGTAGTAGCTGAAATTAGGCAATAGGTCCATGGGGGTAAAGTATACTTTATCATTTTGATGTTCAAAATTTTCTATAATAGAGAAGTTTAGGAAAAGTTAGATGGAGGCTGGGAGTAGTGGCTCATGCCTATAATCTCTGCTATCTAGGAGGTAGAATTTAGGAGGATTACATTTTGAGGCCAGCTTGGGCAAAAAGTTAATAAGACTCCATCTCAACCAACAAGCTATGCATGGTGGTTTATACCTATAATCCTGGCTATGTGGGAGATGTTAAGTAAGTGAATAGTGGTCAAGGCTGGTCCAAGGCAAAAAAGTGAGACCTTATCTGGAAAAATAACTAAAGACAAAAAAAAAAAAAAAAAGGGTCGGGGGGTGGCTCAAGTGACAGAGCACCTGCCTAGCAAGCACAAGACCCTGAGTTCAGACGAGATGAAACTGGGCGCATTCAGGGTGGTATGGCCGTAGACAGCCCTGAGTTCAAATTGCAGTACTGTCAAAAAAAAATCAGATGGATGGGTGTTTGGGCTCTAGGTAGCAGGTGAACCTTTAAAATCCACTGAATGTGTGAAGTTCTCTCACTCTTATTCCAGGTATCCCAGGAAACCCACACAAAGTCTGTGGGGGAGAAGACTGGGTCCTTGGGGGGTGCTGTGTTTGGCTTTCTACTTTCCAGCTGTGTGACTGTTTCTCAGCTGCCTAGTCTGTAGGTGGGAACCAGGACAACCCAGGATGGCTGGGAGGTCTAAGGGGCCTCACGGGTGGGAGCAGAACGGGTGGGAGCCCGGCCAGAGGAAGGACGGCCACTCCACAGGGAGCTGCGGGCAGGTAGATGCTCGGGCAAGGGAGCACCTGGGGACACTCACCCACCACCCTGGTGTTGTAGTAGTCAGGCAGCATGCGCTCGCAGAGGGCCACCAGCAGCCAGAAGGCCTCTTCCTCACTGCCATAGAGCAGGAGCACTGAGGTCACGATGTTCATCGCCTGTGGGACCAGAGACAGTGAGAACGGGAGGGGGTTGAGGGCTTGCACTGCTAGCCACCAAGTGAAACTATCTCCTCCCTACACCAGCCTCTCTGGCAGTGTTTGCCCTTTTTGGAGAGTCCAGTGTCTGTCAATGGGAAATTGTCCCTGTCCAGCTCTGCAGGAAATCAGAGACCATCAGTCAGCTCCTTCAAAACAGGTCAGGAAGCACTGGGAAAACAGAAGGTGGACACTAGCAAATAATGCTTCCGTGGAGTGGTGTCTGGGGTTGAGGAGTGACACTTTTAAGTTGATGTATGAGTAAGTTATATGGCCAGGGCACTGCATTGAGGCTGCAGTGACACTGAGAACACACATGACCTTAGCTGGTGCCAAAAACCACTGCAAAGCTGGCAAATCATTTAAAAAATCTATTTCAAGCTGGCACACTGGCTTCCCATGAACTGGTAACACACCATGCAGATCACTGGTCCTACAGAAAGTGAACTGGGGAAGTGGTTTCATTGAAATCCAGACACAAATTAAAGGAAAGAGAAAGCTATTTGACCTGTCCAGGAAAATGCCTACTAGTCTCCAGAAATGCAAATCAAAACCAGTGAGTTACCCTGTCACATTATGACGGCAAAAAACAATTTAGACATGTGGGTGAGGACATGGAGGAGCTGGAACCCTTGTAACTTGCTGGTGGAAATATAAAATGGTACAGCTGTTGTGGAAGTATGGAGGTTCCTCAAAAGGTTAAATATAGAACTACCAGGCGATCCAGCAATCTCACTTCTGATCACTTCTGAGTGCATACCCAAAACAACTGAAAGTAGAGACTTGAACAGATATCGGTATACAAGTCCACACAGCAGCAGTATTCATAATAGCCAAAAGGTGGAAAGCAAACCAAATGGATGGATAAACATAATATGGCCTATCCTTACAATGGAATATTATTCAGCCTTATAAAGGAAGGAGTCTGACACATTCTACAAGATGGGTTAATTTTAAGGACATTATGTTAAGTGAAGAGCCAGACAAAAAAGAACAGACACTCTATGATTCCACTTATATGAGGTACCTAGAGGAATCAATTCACGAGATATAAGTCAGATGGTGGTTGGCAGGGGCTGGTGAGGAGGGGGAATGGGGAGTCAGTGTTTAATGGATACAGAGCCTCAGCGTGGGAAGATGAAAAAGCCCTGTGGATGGATATGATGATGGCTGCCTGACCATGTGAATGTAGTTAAAAGCCACTGAACTATATACTTAATGATTAAAATGATAAATTTTATGTTACGGATATTTTACCATACACACAAACATCAAATGCTGCCAAGATGCAGACCAAAAGCACATAGAAAACAACTTAATATACAGCATGGGGATAACATGAGCAATTAATACTGTTTTTAATGGCATCTTTTCTGTGGATCAGACTTCTTCCTGGGAACAGGGGGCAGGCCACAGGTGGGTGAGGCCACCACATAGTCCAGGCCCGGGGCCCCACTCCTGGGAGTCTGTGATGGGAAACTGCTGTCTCTGGGCCTCTGTTGAACCCTTTACCTGACAATAGCCGATGGTGGGGTTTCGGAAAGCATAGGCGGTCAGGACCCGCCGGAGTGCGGCAATTCCCAGCTCATTCTGGAAGGCAGGGTGCTCAGGCATAGAGCGGTGGAGGTCACGCTCAATCTCCTCAGTGGCCAGGCTGTACTTCCCCATGGACTTCTCCACCAGCTCAGTGTAGTAGCCGGGGTGGGTCACCATCTCGTTCCAGGCCCCTGGGGAGACATGGGTGGCAGTTGTCTCTCTTCTTCCTCCCAGTACTTGGGAGGAAATAACAGGGCAGATTGGAGGCATGGATGCCCCACAGAGGAGAGGTGAACTCTGGAGTCAGTTACAAGGTGTGAGGCCAAGTTTCCCTGGTGACTGCTTCTGGGAAGGGGTCACTCTACTCAAGAAGTTCAAATGGTCGACTTGTCCTTCTCCTGAGATGCTCCAAAGTGGCCAAAGTTGTGAATGCTGTCAGAGCCTGTCCCAAGGAAAGGAAGCTTTAAGGGGGTCTTCTCACCTCCCATCGACACAGTGCCCTGCCCTCACATCTTCTTCTTTAGCATTGGGCTTCTTCTGTACACAGCTGAAATTCCCATTTCCTGTTCTGTAAAAGGGCTGGTCACACTTCCCTTGCCTGTCTGACCTTAGGAGGTGGCCCAGGGACCAGGTAAGCTCTCATGAGAATTTTTTTGGTGCTGGGGAATGGAACCCAGGGCTTCATGTATGCTAAACACACACTCTACCATCAAAAATGCACCTCCAGCCTATTACCCAGAGAGCTTTGGGGGCTGAGACTGACTCACCAGAGAAGAGAAGCCAAAGCTCTCCTCGGAGACTCTCGGGGATGCCCTTCAGAACCAGCTCCCGTGTTCTGGCTGTGCGGTACATGCACATGCCACGCCCGTACTCAAAGAAGTGGATGTTCCATGACTCCTCTTTCATCTTCTCCTTGGCCTAAGGGAAGAGGAAACCAGGGGCTTTGGGGCTGAAGAGCATGCTGAGGCCTAGGTGCTCACCCTCCAGTTCTCCTCTGACCCAGGTTAGAAGCCCACTATGTAAAGAATCTAAAGGTGCTGCCAGCAAGCTCAGATTTCAAGCAATTACAGGTAAAGACACAGGCAAAGCTCAGTGGGGCTGGACCATACCACCACCCCATGGCCTAAGAAGACAGCTCTGTAGCAGCAGTGGGTCCTTTTCTTCAGAGGCTGCAGGCTGTGATTGAACAACACTGCCACATGGGTCAGGCAGGGTTGCTGTCCCCAAAGACCATCTGGTCCACTTCACACTGCAAGGGCCTCCTGAGAGGGCACTGCTTATCCTGGATGGCCCCGAGGGACAGAGCTGACTGTGAAGGCTCCAGTCTTCCTCTTGAGGGTTCAGCTTTGCAGCCGAAGCATCTGCACCCAAGGCTTACCCCCTTGGCTCCGAGATCCTCCATGGGAGAGTTTCTCTGGAAGACTTTCAGCAGGCCCTGGGAAGCAGTTGGCACCTCTTGTGCACTGAAACGTGGGTGACTGCTGAGGGGAGAGGACGGACTGGTGGGCAGTTTTGGCACCTCCTGAGGAGCTGGGAGAGACTAGAAAATAAAACAGGGAAAGCACCTAATAACTGAGGCCTCTGATGTGCAGGTTCATCCACAGAACTGGACAAAGACCTTGCTGAGGAGGGGTCACAGGGATGCCTGGTGCATGAAGAAGGAAGAACCTGGCTTGGCTGTGTAGGAGGCTAGGGTTGTGGCCCAGCTTGTGTTTCTCCTCTAACTGGCTGGATACCTATGCTTGTCTTTCCTGAATCTAAAGCCACCCACACTGGCCAGTCACAGAGCCTCTGCCAGAGGAATCAGGTCCTTCCCTCATTGCGGTCAGGGCAAAGGAGAGAAGAGACCCCCTGAGGAAACCACTCCTGGCACTGTCTGGCCTTTCCTGAATTCATGTGTTCTGTTATACAAATACATGGGAGCCAGGTATAATGGTGCACACCTATAATGCCAGCACTTCAGAGGCTAAGGCAGGAGGATGGCAAGTTCCATGTCAGCCTAGGCAACATAGTGAGACTGTATCTCAAACAACAACAACAACAAAAATCCCCCCAACCCCAAACCATAAAAAAAGCATTAAATATGCAGGAAGCCATCAATCTGACACTGTCTCACATGGAGCTCCTAAGTAACAAACTCAACCTAATTTAGTAAATTAAGAAACCAAACCTGACCTAAATCAAAAATTTCAGGGCCAGGAAAGGATACAGACTCTGGGACATGTCCCTTGTGATAGACATGTACCCCACTGTGCCAAGCTCATGGGCCTGGATGCTTTCTGCTGAGGCCCAGGTGGACTCTCACCTCATATTCAGACTTGCTGGCCTCAGGTGAGCATGCAGTGCTGCCTGGGATACTATTTCATCCTACTCCAGTCCCTTCCCCTTCCTCTAGGTGACCATCTCCCATGTTTATCCAGCACAAACCTCTAAAACCACCTCCCCAGCCTCACTTCCTGCTTCCTATTTCGTGAGCAAGCAGAGAAGCAGAAGCAACCCAAGGGGCCTTCCATGGCCCCCTCATTCCTGTCCACCTGCCTGTATCTGTGCCCAGGTCCAGGCATGGCCCTCCCTCTCCTCCTTTCTGGATGGCATCCCCTGTCACCTGTAGGCTGTTTCTCTAGCAACTGTCCCCACTCCTCAGCACCATTTCCTCTCTCTGTACTGATCCCTTACTATCAGAAACAATCTTGCTGTTACAGCTCCTAGAATCCCTCCCCTTTCTTTAACTGGGTGTTGTTCACACTATGTTCACTTTGTGAAAATCCATCAAGCTGTACACTATGATCTGTGTACTCAGATATCAAACTGGAGATGTGTAGGTCCCTTATATAAAATGGCACAGCAGCATTTGCATTTAACCCATGCACATTCTCCATATACTTTAAATCATCTCTGGATGACTTGGAATATCTAATACAATGTAATGCCATGTAAATAGCTGTTATACTATAACGTTTAGGGAATAACAAGAAAATAAGTCTGTAATATTCAGTACAGATGCAATTAAAAATTTTTTTTATCTGTGGTTGGCTGAACCTGCAGGTGCAGGACCTAAGACTATGGAGGGTTGACTGTACATGCTATACTTTGATTAAAAAGTTAACCCTTCTGCTATGGTTTTTATAATTGTCTCTCAAAGGCCCATGTATTAAAGGCTTGGTTACCAGCCCATGGTGCTGTTGGGGTACAGTTGGAACCTGTAAGAGGTGGGGCCTAGAGGAAGGAAGCTAGGTCACTGGGGATGTGTCTAGGAAGGAGATATTGGGTCTCTGGCCCCTTTCTGGCTTTCTCTTTGTTTCCTGGCTGCCATGAGATGAGCAGGTCTCCTCCACCATGTGCTCCTGTCATGATATACTGTGTTACCACAGACCCAGAGTGACAGGTCAAGTGACCATGGACTGAAACTTTCAAAATTGTGAGCCAAAATAAAACTTTACTCCTTATAAGTTGATTTTTTTTAGGTATTTTGTCACAATGATGGAAAGCTGACTGACACATGCCCTTGAAATATGATCCCTGCTATTCTATGCCAACCGTTACATAAAATTCCTTGAAAGTTACTGAAACTCACTATATCCTTCTCTCCTCTCTCAAGTCTTTTTCCTGTCTTTCAGAAAGTATAAATTTATGTTCTAATAGTTAGGTTTTTGCTAATATCTTTATATAAATCCTGTGGACCCCTCTTTTTAAGATGTCAATTCTTTACTATGAACGACATTGAATTAGCTAGTAATCTTTCTTTCCCATTCCCTCCTGCTTCTTGCTGATACCTAACTTGAAGGATACATGCTAGTCTTAGTTAATGAGGCAGTCAACAGGCCTATTCAACTAGCCATGCGCCTTCTCATGTCAGGCTCATGGCATTGCATCGTCAGAGCCTGTACAACTTACGCACTGTAACCTTTACCCCACAATCTAGCCTTATTTCTACACTTGAATATTTTCAATGCTAAAGGTTCTTTACTCACTTCTTGGGCTGGGTGTGGTTGTACACAGCTATAATCCCAGCATTTGGGAGGCTGAGGTGGGAAGATTACAAATTCAAGGCCAGCAAAGGCCATGTCAAAAAATTTTTTTTGGTTGTCTAGAGTTTATTCTTTGATAAATTCCGTAGACAATGGGACAATACCATCTTTGGCCTCTCTCTTTCTCTCATACCCTATGTCTAACCTCTCGGATCTACCTTCAAACTATATTCTACACCCTACAATGAACAATCCAAAATAGAAATTAGGAAAACAACTGCATTTACAGTAGTATCAAAAAATAAAAACTAAAATACTTAGGCATACACTTAACGATGGAAGACAGAGACTTACATACTGAAAACTACAAGATGTTGCTCAGAGAGATTAAAGAAGTTGCAAATAAATGGAAAGAGATCCCATGTTCAGGGATCAGAAGACTCAATATGGTTAAGATATCAATGCTACCTAGAGTGATCTACAGACTCAGTGCATCCTTACCAAAATCTCAATTACTTTTTTTTTTTTACAGAAATGGAAAAATAAATCCTCAAATTATTATGGAAATTCAAGGGATCTTACTTTATTTTTATCCATAGGCCTAAAATATAATTTTTAAGAGAGCATGAGTTTTGTCTAGTTTACTCACTACTGTATTCCTTGTGCTTAGAGGAGCAGCTGTCACCTAATGCAATAAAAACATGTCAGATAAACCAATGGTGAGTGCTTGGAAAAGGCTATTGTCCATGCTTACTCTGAGCTGTGAGGCCCTCTCATTCTCAGGGTTGAGTATTGTGAAGGGGGGGCAGCTCCACCTTTCTGGTCATGTCCCCTTTCATGTAATCCATCTCTTCACTCTTTCTTGAAATCCC
This sequence comes from Castor canadensis, assembly GCF_047511655.1. Classification (NCBI taxonomy): domain Eukaryota; kingdom Metazoa; phylum Chordata; class Mammalia; order Rodentia; family Castoridae; genus Castor; species Castor canadensis. Next base: position 67,082,525 of record NC_133401.1, read on the forward strand.
AGATTAAGCCCAACCTCCTCTAATTATTTCATATTTATAATGACTACTATTTCCACTATATGTATACATACATATACATCAGCAGCAGCACGCCCATTTGTTATGCCAAGAAGCAAGGAAGCCATCAAGGATGACCAGGGTTGTGTCAAAAGGACTCAGGACTCAACTTGAATAAGCCCTCTCTGGTAAGAATAATAAATGTCTGCAACAGATGGGCACAAATCAAATTGTTTAAAACATAAAATCATAATTACAATAAAAAATAAGCATGAAAAACTAATTGGTAGCCAGACAGGGAGGTGCACACCATCTGCAATACCAGCACTTGGGAGACTGAGAAAGAAGGATCATAAGTTTGATGTTGGCCTGAGCTACATAGCAAGTTCCAGGTCAGCCTAGGTTACATAGTGAGGCACTATCTCAAAAAAAAAACAAAATAAAGCAAAACAGAACAAAATTAAAAAAACACAACCAACTGGTCATACTTAGAGATCATTATTTTGATAACTGGTAAATTAAAGGAAATAGTAAAAGATTTATTCTTTCTTTCCTGTGTGAACTGAGTCTTGGAGTAAGCAAGTAGCTAATGAGGGGGAAGATTCTCTTCATTGAAGTATGCTAGCTATTAAACAGAAGGAATGACAGAATTAGGATGCCACCATTATGTAATCCCAATGAATGGTTGGACCTGGGTAATGCTTGTCAAGGACTGATATTAGTATATTAAAGGGGTGACCAGGTATTTTGGAAATACACAGTGCCTCAATCTTCCCTGCTCAAACAAAAGTCAAACTTATACATTAAAAGGGATTCAAGAACCATAACATGTAATTGTACTGTATGTATGACTGTGGCATACTGCAGTTCAAATAATCAAACTGTAAAAAGTAAATTTGTATTTGGGGAAATGTGAATACAGTCAGAGCTCCATATCTCTGTATTCTGCATCCATGGTCTCAATCAGCTTAAGTCTCAAGGAAATGGAAAATATTCAGAAGAAAAAATATTGCATCTGTACTGAACATGTACAGAATTTTCCTTGCCATTATTTCTTAAACAACATAGTATAATCACTATTTACACAGCATTTACATGTATTAGGTATTGTAAGTCATCTAAAGGTGATTTAAATTATATGGAGGATGTACTTGTGTTATGTGCAAATATTTCTATGCCATCTTATAGAAGGGACTTGAGCATCCTGGATTTTGGTATCTGAGGGGGTTCCTAGAAGTAATTCCCCGTGGTTACTGAGGCACAACTATATAAGTATCTGATGATATTAAGGAATTAGTGTTAAGCCTTTTGGTATAATAATAGTTCAGCCAAGTTTGAAAAAACAGTCTTTCCTTGTATGAACTTCACACCGAAAGACAGCTGGGAGACACGCCATTGAATAAACCCAAGGAGGACAGGCTTCCACAGAGTGGCCTGTGCTCACAGTGCAGAGGAAGTTCATGAAGGAACTTCATGGTTGGTTCAAGCAGTGGGTATCTCAAGGGGAATGGGCTTTGAGGTGAGCTGGACAAGAATGAGAAGAGGTGGGTGGGTTAGGGGTGCAGAGAGGTGTGAAGTAATCAGGCAGTGGTATATATGGCTTAGACATCCCAGAGGGTCAGGCTAGGTTTAGCTCTTCACCCTGCACACAGAGTCCTCTTTCTAGCTCCCACATCCTCTTCCCAGTCCAAGGCTCATGGCATGAACTACAGGGGTTGGGCTGAGTAGGGAGGTTATGGTTCTCTCCTGCACCCTCAGGACTCTTCCCGCCTGCTGGTCCCAAAGGGACTCCCTCACCTCTGGAGCTGGGTCTACAACACCAGCTTTCCTCCTCCCGGTGCTGCTGCCTGGCTGCTTGGACGATGTTTTCTGAAGGAAGTCAGAGATCCTCTGAACTAGGAAGTCACGGTCTTTCAGGTTGGCAAACAGGAAGGTCATTTTACTCTTGGTGCTGATGGACAGAGGGCTGGGCAGGACACTGGAGCTGTCTGCTTTTTCAACAATGGTCACCTGAGAAGGCAAAAGCACTCTCTTAGGCATGTGCATGTTAGGACATAAAGTTAGGTGTGCTTTGTGACTGTGAGAGGACCACAGTGGTCCTAGGGCTGTCGTCTCTTAGGCACAGTGCAGTGAGTGGCCCAACTGAATTCATATCTGGACACCACCACTTATCATGTGTTATTTTCAGCAAGGTACTTGTGTATCTAAGTTTCTCTTTCTCTCTCTTTTTTTGGTGGGTCTGGAGTTTTAACTCAGGGCTTTGCACTTGCAGAGCAGGAACTCTACTGCTTGAGCTACACCTCAGCCCAGGTCTCATTTTATTCATCTGTTGATTGGGGTGAGTGCACTGGCCTTGTGGGGCCCTTCTAAGGTCAATGTTGCAAAATGTGAAGGGCTTAGCTCAGCTGCTTGCCCCTGCTGGCTTTAAAGAGACAAGGAGAGCCTAAGTACAAGGAGAGCTCCTCAAGTGCAAGGCTGTCCCCGGCGGGGGGAGGAGTGGGAGTGGGGTTTGAACTCAGGGCTTCATGCTTGCAAAGTAGGTACTCAACCCCTTGAGTCATACCTCCAATTCATTTTGCTCTGGTTTTTTTTTTTGAGATGGAGTCTTATGAACTATTTGCCAGAGCTGGCCTGGAACCATGATCCTCCTGATCTCAGCCTCCTAAGTAGCTATGATTACTGTTATGAGCCACTGGTACCAGGCCCAGGGAACATTTCTTGATAGCTTGCCTTAGAGCTCAGCTCTGACCCTGAGGCATGAAGATTACTACACAGGTATGAAGGTCAGGGGACAGGCTTTCAGTGGGCACTTCTGCAGAGCCCAGGTCTAATGGGGAGCAGACAATGGACACACAGGCTAGGCCCAATTACCAGAGGTTAGAGTTGGCAACAGTACAAGCTGGGAGGCTATTAGGCTGCTTTCCATTGAAGGTGTCTCTGGGGAGGCAGGGACTGAGCTGCCACCTGGTCCAGCTAAGTGAGGAGCTGGAGAAGAGATGAGGAAGAGGGGACAGCAACCACCTATAGATGGGAATAAGACTGGCTGGAAGGAGGAAGGAAAGACTGTAGAAGTTGGGACAGATGGAGCAGGGCAGGATATGGTGTGTGTGGGTGTATGTGCACAGGTGTGATATTTATGTGTGGGGTGTGTGCATGTTGTGGTATGTATATGTGAATGCATGCATACATGCATGCCTGTGTGTGTGTACATGTGTAGGGCATTATGAGTGTGGTGCGTGTGCAAAAGTATGTGTATATATGAATGGGTGATCTATATGTGTGTGCATGTAAATATTGTATATGTGTGCATATGTATGTATGAGAGAGCAGGTTTATGTGGTGTGTATACGGCACGTGTGAAAGACCAGGTCTACATATACTGTGTATGTGCATGAAGGTCTGAGGAGACAAACAACTTGCTGCAGGCCTCACAGATCGAAGGAGACAGTGGGGATTTTGTGTGTGTGTGTGTGTGTGTGTGTGTGTGTGTGTGTGTGTGTGTGTGTGTGTAATTTGGTTTGAACTCAGGGCACTGCACTTGCAAGGCAAGCACTCTATTGCTTGATCCATGCCTACAGCCCTTTTTGCTCTGGTTATTCTGGAGATAGGGTCTTCCTTTTGACTTAGAGTAGCCTGGATAGCAGTCCTATTTTACATGCTTAGCTTTACACGCTGCATCTCCACTGAGATGCGGTCTCAAAAACTCTTTCCAGGATGGCCTAGAACTGAAATCCTCCAGGTCTCAGCCTTCCACCTAGCCATAATTAAGTATGAGCCACTAGTGCCTGGCCAGTTGCAGAATCTTTTAAGTACAGGAGAAGATGCTGGAAAATCCTCGGCAGGGCACCACTGTGCTCTGACTGACATTTTAAATCTAGATGGCTGTGCTGGAGGATGTGTCATAAAAGGGTTAGGTGTGATTAGAACCTTCCTGAGGTGGCGTAAGGTGATGATAGTGTCCTAGGTAGTGACTGTAGAGATGAAGGAACAAGTTCTGGAGGGAGTGCTGACAGGACTTCTTTGATTAAGATGCAGGAACAAGGACAAGGTCAGAATCAAGGATGAGCCTGCTTCTACCTGGGCAAATGGGCAGCAGGGTGCTGCTTCCTGAGCGGAGTACAGGAACAGCACAGCTAGGAGTGATATCTAAGTGCACACTAGCCACAGTGGAGCTTCCCTGAGTGTCTGTGAGCCCCTGGCTGGGAAGTCGAGCCAGGTGTTCAGATGATCAGTGCCAGGCTGGGCCAGTCTTTCCCTGACCAGCTGGAGAGCTGGGACCCAAGAGCATGGGCCTGGTCCCTGAGCCTGTCTGACCCCATGGCACTCAAAGGCTCTCAGCTCCTTGACTGGGGAATGCTCACCTCCCTCAGAGGTATAATTAGGTAACATGCATCTTCCTCTTTGCTGGAAAAGCAGATGTAGTTGTTGGAGATGAACATCTGACCAGGGATGTGCAGTTTGTTGAATGGCGTCCACAGGGTGCAGCCTGTGTGGCCATCTAGCCGCTCGTCCCTGGGCAGCCGGAATGTGGCCCGGTAGTACTCGTTCTTGGCTCGGGCATCCAGGTCTCTGAAGATACAAAGTGGGAAACAAGCAAAGAAGAGTCAGGGACAGCACACCCTTGAGGAGGTCCCAGTTTTCACATCAGATTCAGCATCCTTGGGTCTGCCAGCAAGCAAGTCATGCCCAGGGATTTCAGAGTTCAAGAAAAGAAACATTATATGACCAAGAAAAATGTGGGACTATAAGACCAGCAGAGAACTGGTAGCACATAACATGCTTTTGAGACATGACTGCTTTGAAAGGACACTTGGAGGCTGATCCAGTGTGTACCTACTACTTGGTATCAAAAGGCAGGCAGGGCCCAGAGCTTCCTGTCCAGCTCAGACCCAGCATGTGGCTGGCTGCTTCTTCACCCTGGGAGGGGCTAATTCCACCCTGAAACACAGGCAAGCTCTCCCAGCAGGGAGTAGTGGAACTAAAGCCAAAACATGCGGTGGCTACTGCTTAACAGAAATGCTTATTCAAGCTGTGGGTGGTAGCCTGGCACCCTGATCCTTGCCTCTTTAGTGGTTCTGTCCACATAAACACATCTTCCCAGCTCCCAAGGGAATCTTCTTTCTGCCTTGGGATGCCAATGCCCTGACCAAGACCTGATCATGCACCCTGACTGACAGGGTACTGCCAAGTTCTAGCCCTGGTTAGTTTCTTTCTGGAAGGTCCTAAAGATACCATGTCATTGCATCAGAAGAGTGACATCCATATATATTATTCTGGTCCTGAAGGTACACTGTGGACCTACATGATGGTCTGTGGGTACAATCCAGGAAATGGTCTGGCTGGGATGAAGTCTCTGACCACGGTGTGAATTCAGCTATGTTTACCCTGGTTGTGGGGTCCAGGGAACTTCTGAGATCTTGGCTGAACTTGCAGGTTTCCTGTGAGGATACAACCATGGGGCTCAAACAAAAGTGATCTGGAAGGGCTGGCTGCTATGATCCATTCCTCTGTCTGACACTTCTATAGACAAGGTAGCAATGACCTCAGATATCCACATGGCCTGTTTCCTCTGTTGGCTTCAGACCTGAGGCCCTGACCTCATGGCCATCAAGGGCCTTCTGTGTCCATCATGATGGAATGGAGGCTGTACACTACAACCCCATATTCACCGGAGCCTTCCAGATGTAGCTCCTGGGGACCTCAGGGCACCCTGCCTGAGGTGGCTCACATCTTGGCTCCACTGCTTGCAAGCTCAGGGATCTCTCTACAACTCAATATCCTGATCTGAGACCTAGGGACAGTAAGAGTACCTTCCCATCTTCCTCCATATCAGCAGTGCTTGTGGGCTATAACCAATTCCTTGTGGTGCCCTCCCCACAATGTACTAAAATGATCTGTTTGTTGGCCTCCTCCTAGGTGGGGGCCTATGAGGGCTGAATGTGGAGATTCTAGGTCCACATATCTGGTCAACTGCCAGGTACCAGGAAGGGTCAGTGGATCTGGCTCAAGTGGGCCCACCTTCACCTGCTGTCCTGCTGTGTGGTCTTGCCATCTCCCAGGAAGGCAACATACCGCTTCAGAGCCGAGATGTTCTTGTGTGGCCGGATGGGCCTGGGCAGCGCCTTGTCCTCCAGGAAGCCCTCACTATCCAGCAGCTGCCTCATGGCCAGGTTGGCCAGCTGCTCCATGAGCTTGAAGGTCTCGCCAATATTGAGGAACATGGAGAAGAAGAGCTCCCGATCTCGGGTGTCCACACGGATGCTCTCAGGGAAGAGCAGGGTGGCATTCTTCTCCAGCCGTGTGACATCCACCCACTGCACCACAAGGCTCACTGGATGCAGGCAGGGATAGATGCACCACTGATCAAAGCTGGACAAAGCAAGGCTCCTGACCCCCATCCACACCCAAAACCTACCCGGGAAGGCACTTCCCTTGAAGACACCATTTACTGTCATCCCTTGGTGCACGGGCCTTACTATGCTGAGACATGTATCCTATGAGGAGGGACCAGACTATTGGATCTCTACTGCCTCCCTGACCAACCATATTCAATCAATATTTGCCCCAAGAATGGATGAACAAGGTAGGGAACAAGTATGCAGAGGTGAACTCTCTGGGACCCTGACCTGGAAGAGCCCCACCAAGTGGGAGCCACTGATGAGTGAACCAAGTCAAAACATGGTGGAAGCAGTGGAGAGCAGGACTTTGGTCTCTGCCTAACAAGGTGACTGGCCATCATTACAGTGTTGACAGGTGAGTGGCAAGGCCAGGAGGAGGGAGAGGGAGGCTGCGGTAGAGGAGCACAGAGGGAGATGGGCTTGGGGAAGGGTGATGACGTCTGAACACTGGGAAATGCTAAAGGCCTGGGAGTGCTTTCTCAGGGTGACAGTGTAGAAGAGGGAGATGAGGGCTGGGTCAGGGAGGGCAGCCAGCACTCTGAGGCCAGGCTATCCTGCAGGAAGGGACCTGCAGCAGATGACAGCAGTGGCACAGGCCCAAGGCAACGCACTACCTGGAAGCACTCAGGGAAAATGTATGCTTTCGAAAACACCAACTTAAATGAAAACCAGGAGGCTGTAAAGAAGGCTACTGTGTGAAGAGTCTTACTAGTGGGATTGTGGATGTAACACAAGCCCTCCAGGAGTAGGCAGATGCTGGAGTGGCCTCATCATAGGCTGCTAAAGTGGTATCTAGGTTCAAGGGAGACCCCCCTCTGGTGGTTGTATGGAGAGAATATCTGGGGACTGAGAAGGGGAAACCCTCAGAGAATGCTGACAGCAGGGAGACAGTAAACTTTCTGGTGGAGAGGTCAGGGGAGCGAGGGAGGGAGGGAGGAGTTGGTGCTCACCTTCCTTCCCCAGCAGGAAGGAGTAGAAGCATAGGTGGTTGACAGTTAGGTAGAGCCAGCCCTGCCTGGGTACTCGGCCCTTCCAATAGCTGCAGGAATAGTAGTTGACCAATTTCTCGCCCTCTGGCATCCCAAACTGCTTCCTCATCTTCAGTTCAGCCTCTTTGAATTTCCCAGGATCTTCATCTCCCTGGGGCTGCAGGTTCTTGTTCTCTTCTGCAATGATACCCTGGAGGGAAACAACAGAACCCAGGCTTGCCCATCATGATCCTGGGCAGGTCAAAGGGAGGAGCCTCAGAGAGGCTCAGGACTTTGGTTTCAGAGCCACAAAGGGGAAGGGTGGGCAGAATACAGCTAGTATTCCTTTCTTCCTGGGGAATGAAGCAGCTGCGCTCTGGCTGGTTTGCTGTCAAGGCACAAGAATGATACAAGCTGCCTGTGTGATTCTAAGCAAGCTCCTAGAACTCCCTGAACTACTGTTATTATTGACTCTGAGCAGTTACTTTTTAAACAGTTTAATGTAAAATTGTTTGACATAAATCTCTAAATATAGTAGAAAATGCGAATACAGAATGAGCATCCTTAATCCCAAAATGCATAAACACAAACTGAAATGCTCCCAAATCTGAAGTTTTTTTTTGGTTAGAACTGGGGTTTGAACTTAGGGCTTCGTGCTTGCAAAGCAGGTCCCTTACCACTTGAGCCACACCTCTGGTCCATTTTGCTGTGGCTATTTTGGAGATGGAACCTCATGAACTATTTGTGGGGGCTGGCCTTTAGCCTCAATTCTCCTGGTCTTAGTTTCCCAAGTAGCTAGGATTACAGGCATGAGCCACTGGTGCCCAGTCCAAATCTAAAAAAAAATTTTTAATTGTGTGGGTCGTAGCCAAAATGCAGGCACAGCCAGACACAGTGTCTCAAGCCAGGAATCCTAGCTACTTGGGAGGCTGAGATTAGGAGGATCTGGGTTCGAGGCCAGCCCAGGCAAAAAGGTCACAATACCCAATCTCAATGGAAAAAGCTAAGGGCCGAGTGCCTGTCATCCTAGCTATGTCAAGAAGCATAAAATAGGAGGACTGTGGTCCAGAATCACAAAAAAGCAAGACCCTATCTCAAAAATAACCAGAGCAAAATGGGCTGGCAGCATGGCTCAAGCAGTAGAGTGAAAAGCCCTGATGAGTTCAAACTCCCAATACCACCAGAAAACCAAACAAACAAACAAAATAAACACAGGCAGATGAAAAAAAATTGTGTAAAATTACCTTCAGGCTATGTGTATGAGGTATATATGAAACATAAATGAATTGTGTGTTTATAATTGGGTCTCATTCCCAAGATATCTCAGGATATGTAAATAATCCAAAAACCTTAAATATCCAAAATCTGAAATGCTTCTGATCCCAAGCTTTTTGGTTAAAGGATACTCAACTTATAGAAGAAAAGTGTATTCAGTGAAAAGGGGGTCTCCCTCTTCCCTCTGCAGCCACTTTCCTGGTTTCCTCACAGGTATCTGTGCACACACACACATATAGCTATTAGCAAATTCACTGTTTTCTTCTTCCTCCTTTCTCTGCCCAAATAAGATCTTCCTATGACCCTGTTCTGTAAATTGCTTTTCTCTCCTAATCCTGCAAGATGTCCTGCATTTGACTCCCTGTGTACCAGGGGACTCCTGCTCTTGACCCACCCCACTCCCTCATCAGCTGGCATTTTCACCAGGCTCAGAGTTCCCACAGACACAGAGACAATCTCGACATCCTGGAGTAAAACAGGCCCTTAGTGTACCTGGCTCAAAACGTATAGCCTATGTTCTAGAATGACACTGGATAAACTAAAGCAATCTAAGGCCTCTGCTGGTGGCTTAGCCTGCTGCTTCTGCTGGATCTTTTGGCTGCCTCACATCCCGTCCTCCTATCTGTGGGTAGGGAAGAAAATCAGGAGCACAGGGGAGGACCCGAATATGAGGAGGTGGAGTCTGCTCTGATTCCTTCTATTTCTCAATGCTATGGTTTGAAAGTGTCCATGGTGTTTGGAGATGGAGCCTTTGGAAGGTAATTAGGGTTAGATGAGGTGATGATGGAGGGGTTCCCATGAGGGCATTAGTGGCTTTGTAAGAGGCCACTACTACAGAATTGCTCTGTCTCACTATGTGATGCCCTCTTGTCATGGTGTAGCAAGAAGGCCTTTACCTGATGTGGCCCCTCAACCTTGGGATGAATAAACTTGTTTTCTTTATAATATATCAAGCATTTGTTATAGCAACAGAAAACATTCAGTTTAGCTAGGGAAGGAAACCAGAATATGTCACCCCCAAATATCCCTTTCTAACACAAGAATTATTTTGAGCTGAAGGCAAATCCAGGAAAAACTCTCTGCCTTTCCCTTTTTGCCTAAAAGCAGGATACAAGTTCTCCTTGACTGGAGATGACTCTGGACTCTTCCCAGCTGAGATGATACCAGAGGTGACTGTGGACAAACCTGCCACTATTAATTCCCCAGGTACGAAAAAGGAACTCTCTTACACTGTTGGTGGGAATGTAGACTAGTACAACCACTCTGGAAAAAAATTTGGAGGCTACTTAAAAAGCTAGACATGGATCTACCATTTGATCCAGTAATACCACTCTTGGGGATATACCCAAAAGACTGTGACACAGGTTATTCCAGAGGCACCTGCACATCCATGTTTATTGCGGCACTATTCACAATAGCCAAGTTATGGAAACAGCCAAGATGCCCCACCACTGACGAATGGATTAAGAAAATGTGGTATCTATACACAATGGAATTCTATGCAGCCATGAAGAAGAACGAAATGTTATCATTCGCTGGTAAATGGATGGAATTGGAGAACATCATTCTGAGTTAGGTTAGCCTGGCTCAAAAGACCAAAAATCGTATGTTCTCCCTCATATGTGGACATTAGATCAAGGGCAAACACAACAAGGGGATTGGACTATGAGCACATGATAAAAGTGAGAGCACACAAGGAAGGGGTGAGGATAGGTAAGACACCTAAAAAACTAGCTAGCATTTGTTGCCCTTAATGCAGAGAAACTAAAGCAGATACCTTAAAGCAACTGAGGCCAATAGGAAAAGGGGAACAGGTACTGGAGAAAAGGTTAGACCAAAAAGAATTAACCTAGAAGGTAACACCCACGCACAGGAAATCAATGTGAGTCAATGCCCTGTATAGCTATCCTTATCTCAACCAGCAAAACCCCTTGTTCCTTCCTATTATTGCTTATACTCTCTCTACAACAAAATCAGAAATAAGGGTAAAATAGTTTCTGCTGGGTATTGGGGGGGGGGGCGCAGAGGGAGGGGGCGGAGTGGGTGGTAAGGGAGGGGGTGGGGGCAGGGGGGAGAAATGAACCAAGCCTTGTATGCACATATGAATAATAAAAGAAAAAAAAAATTCCCCAGGTATACTGACCTTCCCACTCTCCTTCCTCCTTCCCAGGTAGCCTAAAACTGACTTCCTTTGTCCTGTTGTATCCTTTTAAATGCATTCTTCCTTTGTGAAGGTGCTGTCAAAGCCAAGTTCTAACCAACCATGCAGTTGCTCCTTGTTTCTCCCTTGTAGCTATGAAGTCTACATGTTAATAAACTTGAGTTTGTTATTATTTTGTTAAATCTGATTTTTTTTACAGCCCCCCCCAAAAACCTAAGAGAGGAGAAGGAAGAACACATTTTTCTTCTCTCATACTTGCACACTATAGTTGCAATGTAAACATCTTGGCTCTCTCAAGCCACCAGGGGTGCCTCCCTACACTGGGAAGAAGGCTGTGGCAAGGTACCTTCCTCTGTACTTAAGCCTTTGTTTTTGCTACCCCTGTTCCATCTCACTGGAAAGCTGGAAAACTGCCTGCTAGGTTGGGTGTCTCTCAATGGCCCATCTGTTAAAGTCATGTCCTATTGGGATGTGATGGAACCTTTAGGAGGTGGGGCCTAGTAGAAGGTCCTTGGGGGGTTTTGGGGCCCCAGCCTCTTCCTCTTTCTTTTATGATTCCTGGCTGATGACATAAAAGGTTTTGTTCCACCATGATGTACTGCCTCACTACAATCCCAAGGTCATGAGGCCAACTGGCTGTGAACTGGAACTGTCAAAACTGTGATCCAAAGTAAGTTATAAGTAATATATAAGTTTATACCTCAGATATTGCATTACATAGGCCAGCCACTGCTGAAGAATAATTCCAAGACAGGCAGCCATCACTGGCTGTCCTGCCCTTCAGGCTATCCTGGGTCTCAGCAGGCAGCTGCTACTCCCTCACTTTCTCCAGCTGCACCTGGGATCTCCATGAGTAGGGAGCACAGGGGTTGACAACAGCCCGCTCTGCATTCCCTTCTGTCCTCCCCATTGCAGATTCCCCAGCCCCAAGCTTTCAGATGAATTCCCAGCCTGTACTCAGGAGAACTGGTTCCCACACAGGGATTAGTCAGCCAATGGGGCTGGAATTTGTGGTTTACTGCAGATAGACCTCACCTATAAAAATCACTGGGTAGATTTTAGATGAGGATTTAGCTTCTTCAACAGTTTTAGGCATATTCAGGTTTCATATTTCTTCCCCAGTCTCAATTTAAGTAAGCTATATTATGTGGGGACCAACAATGCCACCACCAAGATTCCACCTCCTAATCCCCAGAACCTAAGCATATGTTACCCTATAAAGCAAAAGGGATTTTGTAGAGGTGTTCAGGGATTTTGCAGATGTGATTAAAGATTCTGGGGTTGGGAGATAATCTTGGATCATTTGGGGGAACCCAATATGATCACAGAGATCCTTATAAAGAGGGAGGCAAGAGGGTCAGTGATACAGGGAAATGGTAACAGGAAGGGAAGAGGAGGAGAGACTGATTGAATTAAAGAGATTATAATGCCGGTATTGAAGATGAAGGATGGGGGATGGGCAAGAACCAAGGAATAAGAAGCTGGAAAAGGAAAAGAAACAGACTCTCCTAGGAAGCAACACAGCCCAACCAACACCCTGATTTCCACCCAGTAAGACTTCTGACTTCTGGAACTATAAGATAGTAAATTTTGGTGGGGGTGGTGCCAGGTACTGAATCCAGGGCCTGTGCTTGATGAGAAAGGACTCTATCACTGAGCTACACCCCCAGCCCAGTTTGTGCTATAAACCAAGTTCACTGTAACTTATTGCAGTAGTAACTGGAAATTAATACATACGTAGCATTCTAATAAAGTATATTTTGTCCAAATTCTTAAGTTTATGGGCTTCCTTCTTTTAAAAAATACCCCTGCTTTAGTATAAGTGCTCCTAACATTTTATTTCCAACATGGCTTACTGGAGCTTTCTCTCTTTTGTTCTGAGTCACTTTTACCAAAGGTATGCTTCTATTTTTGGATCTGTTACTCTTCTCTACTGTTCCCTTGTTTTCTAAGGAATTAACCTTGGCCTTTTGTTATTTCCTTCTGCCTAATTTCCTGATTTCTCTAGAGTTCCTTTTCTAACTTACTGAATTGGACAGTTGGCTCATTAACTTTTGCCTTCTTTCAAAACATTTAAGGCTTTAAATTTCTTTCTGTGCATTACTTTTGCTGCCTACCACAAATTCCCATGTATGTGAGTATTTCAATGCTCATTCAGTTTTATATTTCCAATTTCCACCGGCTATAGTTTGGACCTTAAGTGTCTCCCAAAGGCCTGTGTTCAGTGTGTTAAAGGCTTTGTCTTCAGTGTGGCACTAGTGACAGCTGGTGAACCTTTAAGAAGTGGGGCCGAGGGGGAGGTTTTCCAGTCATTGGGGATATGCTCACAAAGGGGATATTGGGACCCCAGTGCCTTCTTCTCCTTTCTCTCTTTTGTGTCCTGGCCATGAGGTGAACAGCTTTGACCCACCATGCATTCCTGCCATGATGTGCTGACACAGACCCAAAAAACAGGGTAATTGGTCATGGGCTAAAACCACCAAAATCACGAGCCAGAATAGATTTTTTCTCTTTATAAGTTGATTACCTCAGGCACTTGTTATAGTTATGGAAAGCTGACTAACAAACCATTTCTTCTTTGATACATGAGTCACTTAGAACTTTATTATTTCGATTACTGGGCCCAACAAATAGGAGGCATTTGATAATGCCATCATAATAATAATATCATCATCACCATCATCATTCAACTTGCTATCTAGGAGAGCAAAGGGTGCCTCTGCCTTCTTTGCCTGTTTTTCTGGAGCTAGACTGTAACACAGGTCCTACCTTGAACCCCAAGTGCATAGAGACGAGCTGAGAAACTTGGTCTTGTCTGTCCAGGTTTATGAAGTTCTAGTATAATGAAGTCACAAGCACCTGCCCAAAGCAACTATGCACTGTGAAACTGGCCAGCACCAGCCCTCCCAGGAATCTAACTTAAGGCAATAATCTAACAACAACAACAATAAAAAGACACATCCATATGTGTCTTTTCTTATAATGAACTATAGAGGTAATCATCCCCTGAAAAAACAACTTAAATATCAACATATCAATTTATAGACACTCATAATTTTCATCAGCATTATCTTGATGGCTGCAAAATATTCCTTTCTACTCAGAAAGCAAAGATCAGGAAGATCGTGATTTGAAGCCAGCCCGAGCAAATAGTTCGTGAGACCCTATCTCGAAAAAACCCATCAAAAAATAAGGTGTAGGCCCTGAGTTCAAACCCCAGTACTGAAAAAAAAAATTCCAGTAATATATCACATATGACTAAGTCCCCTGAAAAATAAAGCACTTAGCAGAATAAGCAGACAGAGAGCACTCAATAAAGACTAGCAAGTATTATTACTTTCATATTACAGAGGAAAGAATAGCTATTTCCCTTTTATCATGGGACTGGGGGGCATGGTTTCCAGTGTCTTTGCTAATATAAGTGTTGCAGGGAACATCTTGAAAGGTGTCATTCTGCACACGTGAATATACTGCAGGGTTAACTCCAAGGAACAGAATTGCTAGATAGAGGCATATACCTTTTAAAATAATGCTAGCTTTATAATAAAAACATACTTCAAAATATCCTATTATTTCCAACTTCTTCCTGTTAGCCAAGGCACTGTGTTGTATATCTGCATATTTGTTGTAAGGTGCTTTGTAAGGAATGGAAACTCCAAGCTAAGCTTCAGTCAGACACAGGCCAGGATAAGAAGGATCTTCATAGGTATGTGAGCTTTCTGTTATTGAAACAAATAACTGAGATAATGAACGTAAAAGGAGAAAAGCTTTATTTTTATTGTGGCTCACAGTTTCAGAGGTTTCAGTCCATGGTTGCTTTACTATGTTGCTGGGGGCCTGTGGCAGTACAGTACATCATGGCAGGGAGTGAGAAACAAATAGAGAGTGGAAGAGGCTGGGATTCCAGTATCCTCACTCAAGAGCACGCCTTGAGTGACTTAATTGCCTTCCTCTGGGCCCCACCCCCTAAAGGTTCTATCACCTCCCAATAATGCCAAAGGCTGGGAACCAAGCTTTCAACCTATGTGCTTTTGGAGGGACATTCAAGATCTAAACTATAGTAATAGGTTCAAATGCCATTTTTCAGCACTAATAGAATGAGAGTGGATACTTCAGTTTCCATGTCTATAAAATGGATATGAAACCTATACCATGTTGCTTAAAGATGAAATAAGATAATATATAATCATCCCTCGGTATCTGCAGGGATTTGGTTCTAGGATCCCCTATAGATGCCAAAATCCTCAGATGCCAAAGTCCCATAAATAAAATGGCACAGTGTCTGCATGTAATCTATACTCATCCTCCTGTATACTTTAAATCATCTCTAGGTACTTACAACACCTAATGCAATACAAATAGCTGTTATGCTGTTTTGCTTAGGGAATAATGACAAGAACAAAGTCTGTACTTGTTCAATACAGACGTAATTTTTTTCCCAAATATTTTTTCAACTTGTGGTTGGTTGACTCCACAGAAGAGGAACCTGCAGGTATGAAGGGCTAACTGTATGTGAACACCACAGCTGGAGAACCGGAGTGAGGACTATTAGAACAAAAGCCTTACGTGGATCTTGCCCTTGACGAAGGTGGTGATATCTTCCTCATTATCAAAGATGGACAGTGTCTGAAGCAAGTTGTTCTCCAGCCATTCCCAATGTTTTGTGATCTCTTTGCGGGAAGAACCTAGGAGAAGTTTGGTAAAGAAAATTCATGAAATTACCACGTCTTAAACATAAATTCAAATAAGAGAGATTAAAATGGGTGACCTAACTTGCTATATTTAACTAACTACAATCTTTAAGCTGCTTGTTAATCTTTTCCTTCTTAAACTTTATATGTATATAAGAAAAGTAATGAACAGTTTTGGTAAAACAAAAAAACAAGAAGTCAGATAGAATTGCAGGAAGTCATGCGGAAGAGAAAGTCTCCACCCCTCCCAACTCCAAGGGAGGTGGCATCACTAGTCCCTCTGTTTCCTAGAAATGGTATGTATCTGCAAGCTTATGAGTTTATCAACTTTTTTTTCCAGTTGAAAGAACATAAGGTGGTCTTTCATCCAGATGTGTCAGCAGACAGACAGACTGTGTAGAAATGGCTCTACTCTGAGACTCAGGCGTCCAAAGGTACCAGCTGAAGTTTCTGTAGGATGCCAAGCCCCTGGCCAGGGGCTCTGCTGGACAGGGAGTAGCCCCTGCTCCTCTCTTCAGCTTCTCCCAGCTGACCTTCCCCCTACTATCTGCCCGCCTAGGAGGCAGCTCCTGTCCTCTGCAGAGAGGGCACTGCAGGTCTAGAAGAAGTGGAAAAACTCAGAGAAGGCAGCACAATGTGACTGGCAAAGGGTAGGAGGACTTCTTGCTCCCATGGAGGAACTGAGAGAGCAGCCCTAGGAGGAGAAGCACAGGGTTTGCACTGGGAAACCTTTCTGAATAAGTGAACAGAAGATACCCTGCATTCTTCTCACTGTCCTAGGGTGGGACAGTTCATGGACCCCAGCAGGCCAAGTTAATCATGTAGCCCAAGGAAAGCCCCAAGTCTTGGTGTGCAGAGAGCCTCAGTTAGGAAACAAGTCCAGTTTCAGTGCTGGGGATGGAACCCAGGGCTCACACATACTAGGCAAGCACTCTACCATTAGGCTATACTCCCAGTCCTGAAGCAGACATTTTTCTAAGGCACCTAATCCCTCACCACCCCATCCTTCCCTAACTGGCAACACTCTTCTGTCAGCTGTACACATGGCTCTGACCCCTTCCTGGTCAGGCTGGGAACGTCTCCAACAGCAGCTGCTCATTGCTATCACAGCCTATCTTAGTAAGAGCTGACTGGTTTCTTGATATCTGCTCAAGGAGTTCACCAACCTAACAGAAAGAGCCTCAATTCCACAGAAAGATCCTCCCGCAATGGGCTTAGGTGATGCCCACGTGAAAATGACTGCCCCAGAATTACTCCACTTACAATGAGTCACACCAGGCAAACAGAATTTCCCTGGAAGTACCTTAAATCATCCATAAATTGTCTTTACTTCCTTTTCACTTTCTTTGCATTTCTATTATGGCATCATTGCCCTGATCTAGTTGGTAGAAAAGGGATTTCTTTCACCCTTTCTCTCTTTTTGCTAAGAGCTCATGATTGAATTTGGAAATTAAGATTACACAGGATGCACCTCACTGCATTATTTTCTTTTACACACACATTCCTGCCAACCTAAAATAGATGAAGTTTTCACTCTGCCTGTATGAATTTGTCAGCATTGTAATTATAAATGCTTGTACTTCTGCATTTAAAAGGAGTTTTATTTAAAAGTAACTTAATAGTCAGAAGGAAACAGACTGTGCCATCTATGTTAGGTACTGGGAATAAAAGGAAGGTACAGGTAATCAGACTGTTAAGTGCTACTTCTGTGTTCAGGACTTTCCATGGATCTTCTTTTGTTCCAAGAACACTGTGGAGATAGGTACCATTACTTTCATCTTATAGGATGAAGCTGAGGCACAGAGAGTAAGTTATTCAAAGTCATCTAGCTGGGAAGTGACCAAACTAGAATCCCAGCCCTGGCTGCCTGGATGTGGAGCCTCTCCTTGCCTTTAGGAGCTCTAGTCTGTAAAAGCACATGACATGATACAGCCATGTCAAGTAAGAGGGAGGGTGTGGCTGGATCTGGGGAATCTGGGGTTTCCCACGTGACATCCAGATGGGCTCTCACAGAGCAGTAGCACGATGCACAGAGCCAGGCAAGGTGGGGTTGGAAACCTCAGGCTTTGCAAGCTTGTTGGCTGCCACCATGTGGGCTGGGGAGGGGCAGCCAGGAATGAAGGTAGGAGGACCCTGGACATCCTTAAATGCCAGGCTAAGTGTTCAGGATCATCACTGGGCAGGTGCCAGCAGGACTGTGTCTGGTTTTGGTGATTGCTTCTGGGATCCAGCCCAGATGGTGGGGGACAGAGGCACAGGCAGAGATCAAGGAAGGCAGTACTGATTTGGGGATTACAAATACAATTTTAGCAAGTAGGTGAATCTGAAAACATGGAATCCTCAATAAGGCCCAACTGTATGTAATTTGAGAAAGGTGGATGGGAATGTGGTGCTGGAGAACCCTGAGTTGAGCCCTTGGAGTCACGTAAGGCTGTCCTCTGCCTGCCCTGTCCCTGGGAACACAGGAGCTGCCCCCAAGCTGGAGAGATAGTGCCTCTGTTTCCCTCTTGCTGGTCTGCACTATGCCATCTAAATGAGGGGCAGTGTGAGGTTCTCAATGGACACCACCCCACCAGGAATGCAGGCTGAACATTCCTTCCCTCCTAGAGGTGACCTCATAACTTAGGGTACCTACCGCATGCCACTGTCCAGTAGACTTGCGAGTCCTGAGTCTGGTGCAGGATGCGGTAAGGGGCCACTCGGGCACTGGAGTCCAGCACCACATCCAGAGTGCCTACAAGGAGACCTGGGATCAGAGCAGAGAGATGTGTAGGGTAAGAGGCTGGCTGTGCTGACAGGCTCCGGGGCTGGAGCCTGGAGGAAGGTAAGCCAGGATGGCAGGAAGTCCAAGCGAAAGTAGGGACACACATCCTGAATTACCCTCAAGGTCAAACAGCTTCTTTTCTCTTGATGGCCTCCAGCCAGATCCTGATCTCTCAAAAAAATCCCTTACTTCTTCCCGAAAGCAAGTGCTTATTTTCCTGGCTCAGAAA
This sequence comes from Castor canadensis, assembly GCF_047511655.1. Taxonomy (NCBI): domain Eukaryota; kingdom Metazoa; phylum Chordata; class Mammalia; order Rodentia; family Castoridae; genus Castor; species Castor canadensis. The sequence goes on from NC_133401.1 coordinate 67,101,008, forward strand.
CACTTGTGGGCAGGGGCACATGCAGGCTTGACAGGACTCAAAGCTTAAACAATTCTGGGAGGCTCTTTCAGAAAAACACAAAATTGGATTGAAAACAAGTATTTATTTATTTAGTGTTGCTGGGGTTCAGACCTGGGGCCTTGCTCATGCTAGGCAACACTCTACCACTGAGCTATGCCCCCACCCAAGTATTTCTTTAACAAGAGGAAATACCCATTTTACAAATTAAAATAACAAAGAACTATACCACAATATCACAAAAATCCAGAAAAATAACACAGTATCTTTTCTATTACTGTTGTTGATTTTGGAGACAGGGTCTCACTACATAATTCAGGCTGGCCTCAAACTCAATCCTCCTGCCTCAGCCACTAGAGTGCAGGGATTACCGGTGAGCATCATCACACTTGCTTTACACTTATTAACACAGCTTCTATTAGCTGCCTGACACATCTCTTAAAATGTTCCCCTTCCCTCTGACTTTTGGCAGTGAATTGTTTGCTTCTTCACAGGACAATAATTTTGTAACATCATCTTCCATATTAAGAACTGTAAGACAACAGTAGTTGTTCTTCTGCCATGGATTGCACATTTTTATTTCTGAAAGTGGAAAGAAGTTTCCTACAGCCTCAAGAGTCATGGCTGAAAAGGACACATACATTTCTAGAGCTGTCAAGTTGGGAAAATCCTGATGGAGTTTTTTCATCTCTGAACAGAAGCATTTTAGGGCATTTCAAGTTTTCCCTCTCACCATGTGCATCTACCCTTTGAACGGATGGCACGTGTAGTTAGCCTCTGGTAGTGCTCTGTCAATGTCATTATTTCCTGACAAATCAGCAGGAAATACTTCCATTGCTGTCTGATTCACTTTTCATTAAGTAAGTGATGAAGCGATCTAAAATCCTTCTTATTCTTCTTTTTTAAAAGAAGAAAATTTGGAATGGTCTGAACATATGCTCCCATCTTCCTGATGATACTACAGGCAATTTCTATTGATTTTATTACTGGACTTTAACACTTTTGTTTCCTAGTCCACTCTTTATTTTTGGCAGTACCGAGGTTTGAACTCAGGTCCTTGTACTTTCTAGATAGGCACTCTACCACTTGAGTCATGTCCCCAGCCCTTTTTACTTTAGTTACTTTTTGGATAGGATCTCACATTTTTGTCCAGGTTGGCCTCAGACTAAGATCTTCCTACTTATGCTTCCTCAGTGGTGGGGATTACAGAGGCTTACCACCATACTCAGCTTGTTTGCTGAGATGGGAGTCTCAATAACTTTGCCCAGGCTGGCCTCAAACTGAGATCCTCCTGATCTCAGTCTCCCAAGTAGCTGGGATTACACACACAAGCCACCACACCCAGTCTAGTCCACACATTTTTAATCTTATTTGTTCTCCAGGCTTTAATAAATACAACGAACAATTATAAAACAAGGTACTCTTTACATACATCCAAATCAGAAATTTGATTTCTCACTTGTTTTAAATGTTCTAAAATGTATCTCTAAATTAACAATTAAAAGGGCATATTTGGGGTTTATAGAGTTTGGAATAAATCTTTTTGCACTGTTTATGTTGAGGGCTCTCTTTCGGTTTTGGAAATTTTATTTAGAGTTTAAACTGTTGGCAGAACCATGTGGCGGAATCTGAAAGCTTTTCAATGGGTTGACCACCTCATCACACTTTAATGAAAAGTCCAGGATGGCAGGTTTTAAAAGATGGCTGGAATAACTGTTTCACTGACAGTTCTCTCCAGGGGAGACAGTGCTCTCCAGGGGAGACATGATGTCTATGATGGCACAAGGAATGCCATGACAGAGGCCAAGGCAGGAGGCACAAACATAGCTGGAGGAAGGTTAGGGGAGTTTAGGAAATGGCTCCCTGGGGGATGAGGGGGTCTTGGGAGCTCAGTCCTGGGGGACACAGAGAGATGGGTGATGTAACAAAAGCCACTTGCCACCCACTGCCTGGTTTTCCTCAGTGGGCTTGCTGAAGCTTCCAAGGTTGACCACTGGACTCTCTAAAATGAGGTTGTGGTTAACTCTACTGAACAGCTTGGTCCTGGAGACAGGTCCCAGCCCTGTGACTCTCCAGGCCCTTTGGGAGGGAGCCCAAGAATTGAAAGGAACACTGTGTTTTCTTGGAAATGGTACAGTCGCTTCCACATTATGAAGTATGGCCCACGAAAGGCTGGCAGCAGAGGTCACCCGTGGGAAGCCTCCCTGGGCATCTGGCAGGACTGTCTCAGCTGTTTGAAAATCAGGACGTTTCACAGAAAATTCTTCCGGTAAATTGAAAGATCTGGCAGCACTGGGATGCATTCCTGCACGGTAACAATCAGCACCGGGAGGAACACAAGCACTGGGTTTCCCTCAGGGCAGCCCTGGGCATGGCTGAGCTCTGTTCCAGCGGGTGGGTGCAGGCCAGGGGAGCAGAGGGGCTTTGCCAACAGCTGCTGAGAGAATGCCCAGGGGACCCCCCAAATCTAGCGCCACACGACTTCAGCGGTGGTGCTCCACAAGGGGCACCTGGCTTGGTCACGAGAACACTCCACACTGGTAATTAGTTAATTAGTGACCCACACTTGGGTTAGCAGCTCTGATGGCAAGAAAGGTGGGCGAGGAGAAGCTGGAGGAGGGAGGCCTCTGATTTTCATAGAAGGGCTATTCTTGAGTGGAATGGGAGTAAAGGAGGGGGCAACACGTAACGTGTGCTTGTGACATTTAGGGAAACTGAGGCAGGCAGCGGCTTGGGAGTTCTCGCAGACTTGCAGCCCCAAGAAGCCGCACACGTGACGGCAGGATGCCGGATCTCAGCAGAGGCCACCGGCAGTGTCCACTTGGTGGCCCTGCCGCCCAGCCGGAGCGCCTTCCTTCTTTGAGCCCCGCGTCCTCCTCCTGCCCTCCCACCCCGTCCCGCCCTCCCAGGCGACCCCGGCCAGCTTCACTTCGCGCCCCCGCGCTGTCGTCACCTGCTCCCTCGCCTCGCCTCGCGCGCGGCTCCTCTCGCACTCCCGCCCCCGGCCTCGCGCCGCGCGCTGACGTGCGTGTCCGCGGCGCCGCGCCGACCCGGGCCTGCCCCGCGCGTCCGTCCCCGCCCGGCCGCCCGCGCGCCTCTCACCCGTCAGGCCTCCGCCCTTGCCGTGGCCGCGGCGCCGCTGCAGCACGAAGAAGGGATTGGCCCGCTCCGTCACCCACAGCGCGTTGGCCACCAGCACCTCCTCCGGGCCCAGCCACATCGCGGGACAGCTCTCACAGGGCCGAGGCCCGCGAGGCGGAAGCTCCCGCCACCGTCGCCGAGCCGGAGCCGAGCGGGCGGGGTGGGGCCGGAACGGCCGGCTAGCCCGCGCCCCCTGGTGGAGGCAGAGGGCAGCAAGACGTAGGCCCGAACCGCTCCGCCGCGCAGGCCCCGTCCCCACCCGGGCGCTCCGCCCCGCCCAGGCCCCGCCCCCTCCCAGGCTCCTCCCCGCCAAGTCTCCGCCCCTGGCGAGGCTCCGCCCTCGGATCAGACTCCCCCTACTGGGGTTCTGTCCCCGCCCAGGCTCCGCCCTCATCCAGGCGCCCCCTCCCCCCACCCCGACCGGGTACCGCCCCCAGGCTCCACCACCCGACTCCCTCGACCTCTGCAACCTGCCTAGTCTCGGAAGAGGGGCCTCTCTGCCCTGAGGACCGCCCAGTCCTAAGGGCAAGGGGACCGGGGGTGCACAGAACAGGGGCTCCGGAGAGTTTAGAGAACACCTGTCCAGAGTTTGGAGAGAAAATGTAAAGAAAGAGCCCTTTAGCGATAGATCCTTGGCCAACCGTGCAACTCAGTGCATGTTGATGTTGCGCGGGGCGTCTGCAGAAGGGTAGGCGGTAATTCTCAGATGGCGACACTTGAGTTTGATTAGAGACATTTTTTTTTCATTTTTCTTTTATTATTCATATGTGCATACAAGGCTTGGTTCATTTCTCCCCCCTGCCCCCACCCCCTCCCTTACCACCCACTCCGCCCCCTCCCTCTCCCTCCCACCCCCTCAATACCCAGCAGAAACTATTTTGCCCTTATTTCTAATTTTGTTGTAGAGAGAGTATAAGCAATAATAGGAAGGAACAAGGGTTTTTGCTGGTTGAGATAAGGATAGCTATACAGGGCATTGACTCACATTGATTTCCTGTGCGTGGGTGTTACCTTCTAGGTTAATTCTTTTTGATCTCACCTTTTCGATTAGAGACATCTTCAAGAGCCAATGGTGGTTGGCGGAAGGCTCCCAGGAGACTAGTGTCTCGGAAATCAGTGCAGTCACCTCGCCTAACACATGGGGTCACTGGGACTGGGTGGCCTTGGGGTTAGGGTTACCTCTGGTCCCTAGAAGTAGGGGTGATTTCTGTGTACCCCGGGGCAGGCAACTTGCCTTACTGCGGATGTGGATCAGTGTTCCTTCCCCCATCCCCCACCCCGTGCTGGTCTGCAGGGCACAGAACCACTCACTCACAGTCCCAGCCCTGGGCATGTGCCACTGTACCATGAAGCAACATTAACTTGACCATTAAACGTGGCCATTGAGGGGTCTGAGTACCAGGCATGGGGGATAGAATGGTGAACAAGACAGTACATGACCTTCAAGTCAAGGGTGCTTAATTCTCTCTGGGACAACAGGTATGAATCCATAATGTGGGGAGGGGGTGAGCAACTGGGATGTGGTATCACCTGCTGGCCTGAGCCCCAAGGAGGGAAGGGAGTTCATTAGAATGGTCCTGGGAGGCTTGAGCTGGTCTTGAATTGTATCTCTTGTCACTGGCATTCAATGATCTTAGTATGACAGATGTAGGTATGGTTCAGAGTCTTCTGAAAACTTGCTTGCACCTCAATCAACTTTCAAGATGTACAGGCTGGCTTTCCTTAAGATTTTGGAAGCATAAACTGATAATGTCATTATGCTCGCTACAGAAATCTACTCTCAAGAATTTGAAAGTACTGTTACCCCCTGAGAGGAGGTAATGGGTTATCTTGGATGTTTTTGTTACAGGGGCTCTCAAATTTGAGCATGGGCTAGGGTCATAGGGCTTTGTGAATCACAGATTGCTGGGCCCTACCCCACAGCTTAACACATTCATTTGGTGATGTTGCTGCTGTGGTGGAGACTACTCTTTGAGAGCTATTCTGTATTAGAAGGAAAAGAACATTTTATGAGCAGTTAATATGTGCTAAGGCTACTTCTTTTTTTCTGTGATATAGTTCACATTCCATAAAATTCACCTTTTTAATAAAAATGCACCATTTAGTGCTCAAAGTTGTGCAACCAGAATTGCTATTTAATTCTAGAACTTTTTCATCATTCCAAATGGAAACCCTGTATGCATTAGTAGTCCCCATCTCTCCCTTGCCCCAGGCCCTGGCAACCACCAATCTGCTTTTGTCTTTATGGCTCTATTCTGGACATTTCATGTACAAGGGATCCTACAATATGTGGCCTTTTGTGTCTGGCTTCTTTCATTTACCATAATGTGTTCAAGATTCATTCATTCATGTTGTAGTATGTGTCAGTGCTTTTCTTTTTTTGGGGGGAATGGCATTTGAATTCAGGGCTTCGTGTTTGCAAAGCAGGCGCTCTCCGGCTTGAGCCACACCTCCAGGTCATTTTGCTCTGGTTATTTTGGAGATGAGGTTTGAAGAATTGTCTGGGCTGGCCTCAAACCGTGATCCTCCTAATCTCAGTCTCCTGGATTGCTAGAATTACAGGTGGTGAGCATCAGTGCCTGACTATTTTTTTGTGTGTGTGTGTCTTGAACTCAGGGCCTTCACCTTGAGCTATTCCACCAGCCCTATTTTTGTGAAGGGTTTTTCCGAGATAGGGTCTCATGAACTATTTGCCTGGGCTGGCTTCGAACTGTGATCCTCCTGATCTCTGCCTCCTGAGTAGCTAGGATTACAGGCATGAGCTACTGGCATCCACCTGGCAGGGTTTCATTTTTTTTATGGCTGAATAATTGAATAATATTCCGTGTTATGGATATGTCACATTTTGTTCATTCATTCATCACTTGATGGGCACTGTTATTTCCACCTCTTGGCTATTATGAATAATGCTGTCATAGACATTTCTGTATGAGTTTTTTTGTGAACTTGTTTTAAATTCTTTTCTATATACTATATATGTAAAGAGTGGTATTGTTGGGATATACGTTAAGCTATGTTTGACTTTTTTTTTTTTTTTTGAGGTACTGGGGTTTGAACTCAAGGATTTATGCTTGCTAGGCAGGTGCTGGAGATATGCCTCCAGCTGTATGTTTGACTTTTTGAGCAACCACCAAACTGTTTTCCAAAGCAGCCATGCCACATCACATTCCTACCAGCAGTGTATGAGAGTTCCAGTTTTCATCCATTGATGCAGGTTATTGTCTGTTTATTATAGCCATTCCTAGAGGGTGTGACGTGATATCTCACTGTGGTTTGGATTTGCATTTCCCTAATGATGAATGATGTAGAACAGCTTTTTGTGTGCTTTTGGTCTTATTTTCTTTAGAGAAATACCTATTTATAACTTTCATTTTAAAATTGGGTTATCTTTTTATTTTTGAGTTTAAGAGTTCTTTATGTGGGTTACATACACATTATTGGAAACTACATTGTTATTGGGTATGAGATATTAAGCCTACTAATTTTAAATCTAATCTGCCCCTCCCAGATCAACACTATTGGGTAGGTACTTTGTGATTTTAGAGATGTAAAAACTGAAATCCAGACAGGTGAAATGATTTGCCAAGTTTACACAGCCCATGGCAGAGGTGGTACTGACATCCAGACCTTTATAGCTCTAGCTCTTTCCCACACATTTGGACTCATCAGCTTCTCATTTGTGTAGAATGGTGATGCTGAATGTGCCCTGGGATGTAGCAGTGGAGCTGTGCTGTCTAAGGCAATTGGTGCAGCCTTTTTCTGGGACTGTAGGAGCTGGTCTGTGATAGCCATGTGCCTCCAATTGGCCTTGGGAAGTAGACCAGCTCTTGTGCTAAGGGGCTATGGGCACACTGAATGGAGCATCACTGGAGGAAGCAAAGCTGGCGGATGTATTCTAGTGTCAATGTTTGAAGGCCAAATCACACCACACCTGACACAGGTATCCCCCAGGCACTTTAGCCTTTGAGAACCATTACAGTCCCCTTTTGCTTTAGCCAATCTGGGTTTTCTGTCATCTGAACCAAGAGTCCTTACTGGTACATGTCATTACCAACATTACTCCATGTGGTCCAAACAGCTTTTTCAGCAGGTTTTTATTGAAATGGTTATATTAGCAAATTCCACACGTACAGGTATACACTATTGGCATGTAGGCATATTCCACACAATTTCACTATTAATTATACTCACATCATCCGTGTGGACCCAAGACACTTCCAAGGGTTGATGGATTTGATTGTCATGAAATCAGCTCACGTTGTACTTTCATGTATTTGTGTTCTAGACAAGGTAATTCCCCCTGTAGTGAGCCCCCAAAGTAAGCTAATGATCATTTTACTTCCTGATATTTGATGTGTGTTCTTTCTGGCACAAGCATTCCAATGGGTGAATTAAAACTCAAGTGCATAGTTTCCTTTTCATCCCTCAAGGTGCTTCTGCACCTTACCATTTGCCACATTTACATATATCCCAAGCTTCCCCCACCCCCAGATTACCTGTGCTATGGTTAGAAAAATAGTTTTGTATGCCATCCTCTGAGACGTTGTGCATAGTTAGCAGGAACCCGAAGTTAGAGGGGCTCTTTGAATGACCCAAATATGAAAGGTGTAACCTTAGTGTTTTCTATGAGTATAAAAGCTACTGAGGGTCAAAAACAATTGTGACATATGTGGCCTAGGATTTAAGTCTCTTCTTGTGCAGAAACAGGGTATTTCTATGAGGTGATGGTGCTCTCCATGCCCCTACATCATCTCCTAGCTCAGAGTTTTTTCCTGTTTCTATAAGCACACTGGTCCAGTTTTCTTGGACAGAGAGAGCTATTGCCACTCTGGAGTCCATCTTGCTTCTTATGTTGGCTCAAGACACGAGATTCTGGCTCAAGCAACAGCCAAGGGAGCCCATCTTCAAGCTGTGTCAGCAAGCCAGGCCAGGACTGCCAGGGATGAAGAAGAGAGGTAGAGTACTCTCCACCCTTCTCCACGTGGCATGTGTCATCATAGGCTGGGCCCTCTACAAAGGCGCTGGGACATGGAACCAGGCTACACCTAGTGACCAGGCCCATCAAGCATGGCCACTGGTCAGCAGGAGCAGCTTGCTCACCTGAAGGAAAACAAATGGCTTGGGATGTTATATTCTACCTAACCCTCCCACCTTTTTTTTAAAAAACAAAGTGTGGTTCAGTAGCTTCCAGTCATTAGAAAAGTCCTTTAATATCACATAATGTAAATATACTTGGACTTAATTGTGGATGAAGGATAATTCCAAAAGCAAGTTAGAATTCAGGTTATGCTGGGTTAAACTTGTAAAAAATAGCTCAGAACAATCAATCATCTACAACTCTCAACAAGTTGCCAGTGGCTGTAAAGAGAGGCATATAGAAAAGGCCATGACTGCTGACAGTGGTGAGGAACTGATGAAGGCCAAGGCAGACTTGCCAAATGACCAACACGTCCGCTCCCCCTCCACAGGTGCCTTACCCAGCAAGTGGAGTTTAGTGGACTGGTGAGAAATGAGTAGCTTCAGCCCAGCATCCAATGGTCCAGGAACTGGAGGGTCCACCTCAGCTCAGAGAAGTGTGCCGATCATGGTCTCCAGTTCTTGGCTTTCCACAGAATGGGATGTGTAGTTTATAAAGATGCTTGCTGCTGAGCTAGGCCACCACCCTTAGCTCCAGGTTACCAGCAATGCCTTCCTGGGGTTTGCTATTTCTGAGAAAAACATTCCTTTAGGCTGCCAATCTGTGCCACTTCAAGCCCATCTTTTGTGGTATATACATGTGCAAAGTCTACAGAAGGAGAACAGTGGGGCCCAGAACAGGGGTCTGAGCAATGCCAATAGCACTGAACCTTTCTGGAAGTTTAATACTCAAGTTGCATGAAGTTCAAAGGCCTTTTGTCATAGAGTCTCTTCATTCTTCCCCAACTGAGAGTGAAGAAAACAGAAAAAATGGCTTGTGCCCTGGGGTGAACTGCAGTAAGGAGAACCCAGGTGAAGGGCTGGGTAGCTCCCTCAGGGCCTTCTTAGGGCTATCAGAACCATGCCCTGGATGCAGAAATGTCCTTTTAGCAGCAAAGCTGAGGGCTCTCTCCCCTTCCATGGTCACTGCAGGTGGCTGCTTCTGTCCTGTGCCTGCTGGAGGCCCACCTGGCCAGTCTTTTTCAAAGCTGTCTTCCTTATGGGTGATCTGGATGATTCCCAACTCTGCCAATGCCCTGGAGGAGCTCCATGGCTACCAGGGGTCTCCTGACCCCAACCTCCACCTCCCTCCACCAAGCTTCAAGAGGCTGGTGTGAACTGAGAACGTGGTACACCAGAGCGCTGAAGGGCCAGTCAGAGACAGGGTGTCTGCAAGAAAAAGTCACCCAAGGCACAGGCTCAGGGGCTCCTGCATGTTTTGCTTTTCCTGCTGCTTCGTAGGACAGCTCCATGCTGCAAATGCAAGGATCTTGCTTTCAGCCCACTTCTTCCAGTCCTTTTCCTATTGTTATAATACTTAAAATCTATAAGGCATTTTCCCAGTACTTCAGCAGGGACCTGAAGCACATCCAGGGTTAATACATGCTCATCCTTTTTCCCATGGGTCAACAAGAAGGTTGTGGAAGCTTTGGAATGCCATATCCACAAGGCCAAAACAGAAGCCCAAACTCCACGCATCTTTGAAACAAGTGCCCTTCTCAGGACGTGGCAGGGAAGGCACTTGAATTAAGCTGTGTCAGAACAGTCACCTCTGTGATAACGGTCCCTTACTCCTACCTCCTCACCTCCCTTAGAGTGGGAGAAGACAGTCTGACCACATTAAATTCCATCCCGGGGCACTGATGCTGCAGATCAAGAGCTGGTCATGTGCCTTTCTTGAATAGGGAAATTACCCTCAGTGGTTTTTCTAAGTCTGTTGCCTTCAGTTGTTCCTTCTGTCTGTACCTTACATGTCAATACCTCATGTCACTGGACAATTCCAGACCTACTGTGGCTGCCATCATCCAAACTGAGGATATACCTCCAACGAGCATGAGTGTGGATGCCTTGTGTATTTATGTCTGTGTGGGGTGGGGAGAGGGGATTACGAGAGGCCCTCGAAGGATGGTGACTGCATGGAGACTACTTTGGTAGGGCTGTGTGGTGTGTCATTTGAAGCATGACTTCCTAAGAATTCTGATGAGGAAGGGCTGCACCCTGACTACTATCTCCTCAGAAATCTCTGAGATCAGTGCTGCATCTCTTTGTGTCCCTTTAGTGGCCCTGGCAGCCCCAGATCCAAAGTGTCCCCCTGAGGACTCTTTCTGTGTCCCACACAATCACTGAGGTTGAAAACCTGGCTTCTACTTCCACCAGCTGGCTCCTCTCTTGCTTTCCTTACTTTTTCTCAGTGGGATCTGGGGACTATCAAATGCCTTTGCCTTGGCCACTGAGGCAGGTCCCAGCACACTAGGCACTGCAGTGCCTATCTGCCCTCTTCCCCCCTACGCAGCTTGTTCTCTTTCCAGAGACTGGAGCCTGGCCCTCCATGAGCAAAATCTCCCCTGTCCAGGAAGTGCAACCCGTCTCTCACCAATGGCGCCCTCAGCCCCATAGCTTTTGCCCTGCTCCTGCTTCTCCTGCAGGCCTTTCCTTCAGGCCTGCCAGGGGCTACACTGCCATCCTCTCCATCTGTGCCCTGGGGACCCCTCTTCTGGTTGTGCATGGGTCAGTTTTCTAGAACAGCTAAAACTTTTATTTTCATCATGAAAATTGAACCCAGGGGCTCATGCATGCTAACGAACTGATCTACCACTGAGCCACACTCCCAGTCACCTGTGGGCCTCCCCCTGCAAGTATATGTGTTGGCACACAGTGAGAACTTAATAAAGGTATGTGGGCAAAACAAACTTTACAGTTCTACCCTTCCTTTTAAATGTCACATCCTTAAGTTCAGCATTTTTGTTTCTTGACATTTATGAGCAGCAACCACCTGTCCTGATGACTCTTGATATGAACCACTGCCCAAATAGTAAAAGCCAACAGCAAGACAATACATGGATTTTTCTTTAAATAAAACCTGTGTCATTTAGCATATAGATAAATGAGCACATTGGGTGTAAGAGGTAATGAAAATGACAGAAGGGCTTAGAAAGCCCACGGGACATGTCAAGTTAGTAAAATTCACTAATCTTTTTAACAGCTTTCCCATCACATCTTTTGGCAGCTGGGGCTGTTGCCACATCAGGGCAGCTCGGAAGTGCAGTCTCAGCCACATGGTCCAACAGTTGTTCAGGAAGGTGCCACAAGGGTGTCCCTCCAAACCAGTCCCACAGCCCAGGACAGGAGGTAGGAGATGGAGTCCAGATTCAAAAGGAAGTCTCCCAGGACCTGTAGGGAGTTTTTAACTGTTGGGTGGGGCAGCCTGTTTTCCAGAGACGGGAGCAGAGGCAGAGGCCCTGGGGGGATATATTCAGCAGCAGCAGGGACCTCAGGCTTGCACTTCCAGGTCAGTCACCTCTCCTCTCTGCCTTCAGTAACAAGAAGGGAGGCAGCTAAAAGCAGCTCCTCCTGTAGGGTGGTAAAGGTCCCCAAAGCTTAAGCTTTGCATTTTTATTGTTACAGCCCAATTCCTGGCTGATGCTCTGGCTGCTCCAGACCCTGCTCCACATGCATCCTATGGCATATGACAATACTTCTGTACCTACCTCTGCCTGGGGACCTGCGATGGAGGTGGAGCAGGAGAAAGAAGCTAGAGACAGGCCCAGCTCAGAGGGGTCCACCCTGAAGGCACAGAGGGTTGTGGTGTAAACAGCTTACTCTTCGGCCCTTTAATTTCTTCAAACAGTCCTCTCTGCCCCCCCACCCACCCCACCCAAATGCTTAGTATGCATTTCCTGACTAATACCAACTGAGATACTCACGTGTTACCAAAGAAACCACTCTCTGTGCCCCAAGTGTGCCTGCCGTGGTCAACACTCTGATCCCTGAGCTGCTCATACTGTCGCCGCTGACAAGTGTGACCTCACAAGGCTGGCACAGTGAGCAGCCTCACCATTCTGGCTCTGTGCTGGGGTCCTGGGGTGACTTGGCAGGGGTGTCCTCTCAGCATAGCTGCTGGTAGGAGGCTATTATCTGGGATTAAAAAATGCCATCCTCTCTACTCCTAAGCATGCAACCTTGATGAAGAAGTTAGCATCCCTCCTGACAAAGATAAGACATTCTGCTGCTGAGTCGGAAGGTGGCCCTGATTTTGAGGAAAAGGGGGTCAAGTTGGGATCTGGTGCACTATTCTGAGTAAATTTCCTTGTAAGAAAGCCTTCTTGGCTGTTCTACAGTGAACATGTGCCCTAGATTTCCTGGAAATTCAAATACTATATTGATCAAACTCCAGTACCAAACCACCAAAAACAAAACAAAACAAAACAAAATCAAATACTATATTGATAGATTTTAGAAGGCTCAATTTAAAAAACATTCTCAAGGAATTTTATTCCTTCCCAACAAAGAAACTCTCTAGAGTAGAGTTTAATGTTCATGCCTTTGTAAGACTATGGAAATCAGGAGAAAATGTGGTGCTGGGATGTGAGTTTTGGTTTGGAGAACATGGCAGCAATCAGAGGCGAGTTATATCTATCTGGTGAGCCAGACCAAATACAAGTGTGCGTATCTGCCTGGAGCCCTGGCAAGCTGAAGTTTAATACCCTGACATGCTCTCACTGAAGACCCAGTGGGCAAATCTGTCTTTCTGAATGATGCTCTCTTAAAACTTTATCAAAAATATTTTATAGTACGACTATAAAAAGAAAAACAGAAGCCCTTGGCAAATAGTAAAAAGCAAAAGCGATTAAGACCTTAAAGATCTGCCTTGTTCCAGCCTGAAATTATTAGAGCAAGATTCTGCTGCCCACCGACAGCCACATTCCTAAAGGCTGTCATCGTCCTGGTTCTCTAAAGGTTTTATTTTGGGCACATCTTGTCTGAGGCTTCTTAGTGACATGTTACAAGAAAAGATGCTGTTAAGGAGGAGAAGCCACACATGGGAAGATGGCAAGTGTTAATTTCAAACTTACAGTTCTACAGAGCCAATAAAAATAGCAGGGCAAGGGAATCATGTCTGCTTGGTTTGCTGTCAAGTCCAAGGCTTCTGGAGACTGAAGTTGCACTCTCAGAACAAGGATCCAAATGCCTTTACACCTCTACACAGCTCCAATCAGTAAGGAGAAGCAGACTAAATTATGATGTGACATTTTGCAAAAAGGGTGTGTATTTTTTTTAAATAAATTTGTTCATGTGGGTCCCATGCTGGGGTTACTTGCAGGTAAAAAGGTTCCATTGTGTTAACCTGATGTCATCCTGGGTATGTGGGAAGAGCACACGTCCCCATTGTGCACCATGGTGGCCATCACATCCTTTTCTGTAAGCCTGGCTGCCAGTACTTCAGTTCCTTCTTCATGCTGGCACCGAGGCTGGCAGGAGGAGGCTGGGTTGGACAGTGAAGACTGAAGAAGGGTCCTCACCAGGTGTTTAGCAGCAGGAAGTTGGCCTGATCATCTGATAAGACACTTAAAACCATTCTGATGTTGACAACTGCTAAGCCATGCCCCCGTGATCAGTATGCCTAGGGTTACTGCTGGGCCACCTCACTCAAGCACATACTTCAGTGGCTGTCCAGTGGACAAGCCCCAGGCTGTGGGTACAGGGGAGCTTTCAGTTTTTAGTGGTTACAATAAATACTTGTCACCTTCTGTCATGCTCAACATGGACACTGAAAAATGACAAAGCAGATGACTGTCTGTCCCTGCACACAGACCCTGGTCCCTCTGGTCTGTGTCTTCCAACATTGAGCACTGGTGGGAAATACGGTGGTCAGACTCAGAAGAGGTACAAAAGGCAAACCTTTCTCTCAGCTCCCTATAGAAAAAGGCCCTTTAGCATGAAATAGAACAAGGGACAAAGGACAAAGTAGAGCAGGTCCAGGAGCTGTGACTTGGCTCGGCATTGGTAAGAAGCTTTACCTGCAGGCTTTAGTATGCAGTGTAAGTGAGGATCACAAAAAGTATTAAAAAACCCCAATGCCACCCCAACACAGAATAGCATGTGATTATTCAGGGACATGTTTGCAATGCATTATTAACCCCCGGCCCCAGCCTCTTCTCTGCAAATGGCCAGGCTTGTTGGGTACCCATGTTCAGTGGCCGGCTTTGGGCGGGCATTCAGTACCACAAGGCTCACCTGGGCAATAACACTGTCTTCAAAGCCTCACCTTGGGGGAACTTTGCAATTTAACCCTGAACCCCAACCTGTACTTGGAAGTGCTGTCATTCTTCCAAAACGGACGCTGACAGAATACAAAATAAGAAAGGTGATCATAAATCAAATCACAAAAGAAGTGACCCCCAACAGCCCATTTTTTAAAAATCAGGTTTTGTTCTCATCATACATGTCCAAAGAAGGCTCAATTGTGGAGAATTCACTTTCATACACCAGGCTCCGAGGTGACAAGGAGTTCCGGTGAAAGAAGTGACCACCTGAAAAAGAACAAGAAAAACAAACTTAGTGCAGGTCATCAGCTTGCATTTCACACAGGGCTTTAGAGGAGAGAAGGTGGAATATCTTTGAAATGCCACATTTTTTCAGTTATCTTCTTCATTTTGGCCTCTTAATCATTGCACAAAGGAAAAGAAAGCAGGTATCACTCAATGCAAACTCACTTTGCTGTATTGTGGTGCTGTAGGTTGAACCCAGGACCTCATGTATGGTAGGTAACACTGAGCTATATCCCCAGCCCTGTGAGCACACTTTAAACACACACATCTGTTCCCACGTTTGGATCTCTAAGGGGGTTACCACTGTAGCTGTTCAAAATAGAAGCGGCCTGGTGCTCTTAAAAAGATTCTGAAGACTTCTTTCTAGGGACACATCACAGGAAGAATTTCCTAGCCTACCACTCCTCTCTTGAGCACCTGTTCTGGACCCACCCTTGGGGTGTAGGTGACCACAGCCCTTCACTGCAGACATAGGGATTCTGTGTTGTGATTTTGAGGATCTGCTAATATGTTTAAAAGTCTATATGAAAGTTGTAACTTCACATATTTTAGTTAATTAAGTCCATGTGTTCTTTCTTTATGAAACAGGATCTTGCTATGTACCACAGGCTGGTTTTGACCTTGTGATCCTCCTGCATCAATCTCCTGAGTGTTGGGATTACAGGTGTATGCCATCATGCCTAGTTCTCATGTGTTCTTAAGACCAACAATCTTCAGTTTCCCTTTCTCAGAGAGAACTTCTTTTTGCTGATTCAGTATTTACTTTTATGTCTCTAAATGGACCTATTTTGGTCCTTCCCAATGTTTTTCAGTCTTAAGATTTATTGAGGTCCTACTATGGTAGATTAGAAGTTTATCCTATTTCTACCCACCCTCTCTCCCACATAATTCCCATTCCCCCATACAATTGTATTTTGAAAATTATAAAACACTCAGTGTTTACATTATTTGACTATTTGTGCTACTCAGAACTAAGCCATCCTTATGTTTCCTTTTCTGCACAAACCTGTTTTATTTTTATAGCTTTATTGAGGGAAATCTGCACATGTTTAAGGTGTACAGTTTCAAGAGTTTTAATGTATATACCAATTAAACCTTCACCAGAACCAAGACAATGAACATCCCATCGCCTGCCAATGTTCCCTGATGCATCTTGGTAATCCCTTCCCCTTCTTCCCACCTTACTCCTATCACCAGGGAAACGCATTAGTTTACATTGTTCTAGAATTTTATATAAATGGAACCATATAGTATATATTGGCTCTTATAAGTAGAGTTGCTGTGAACATTTGTGTGGAGACTGTGTGTAAACATATGCTTCATGTCTCTTGGATAAATACTTAGGAGTGAGATGACTGGGTAGGTATATACTTAATTTTTTTGTGGGGGGGCAGCACTGGGGTTTTGAACTCAGGGCCTTGCATTTGCTGGCAATCTACCACTTGAGCCACACCCCTGCATCATTTTTGCTTTAATTATTTTTCAGGTAGGGCCTCACATTTTTGCTGGGAACTGACCTTATATCTCAATCCTCCTATCTACAGCCTCTTGTGTAGCTGGGATCACAGGCATACACCACCAAACCCAGTTTATTGGTTGAGATGGCGTCTCACTACTTTTTCTAAAGTGCTTATAGCATTTCACACTCCTATCAGCAGTGTATGAAAGTCCCAGTACCTCTACTAATCCCTGATGTGGTCTTTTAAAATTTTGGCTACTGTAGTAGGAGTGTCAGTATCTCCTGTGGTTTAAATTTTCAACTCACTGACTAATGACATGAACATATCTTCATGTACTGATTAGCCAACTACCTTTCTTTACTTCTCTTTTGATGTGTCTGTGTGTGCTGGTGTTGTGATGCTAGGCGAGCACCCTGTCACTAAGCTGTGCCCTCAGCCTTCACTCTCACCTCCAGCCTGTTTAATTTTTTTTTGTGAAGTATTTTACTGATTTTTTTGCCCATTTAAAATAATTGGGTTGTCTTGGTATTATTGAGTGTAAGAGGTTTTTTTTTTTTCTTAAAAAAGATTCTAAATGCACGTCCTTTGTCAGACATGTTTGCAGATACTTTCTTCTAGTCCAAGTCATTTTCATAACAATGTCTTTTGAAGAGCAATCTTCAAATTTTAGTAAAATCCAACTTCCTGATTTTTTTCTTCTTATCATCTGTCCTTTTGTGTCAGATTTAAGAAATCTTTGCCAATTCCTGGGTTACTTAGGTTATTTTCCTGTGTGTTCATGTAGAAGTCATATAGTTTTCCTTCTTACATTTAGATGACCTACTTCAAGTAAATTTCTGGAAAACGTCAGGAAATAGGGTTAGAGTTTGGATTTTTTGCATGTGGCTAGCCATTGTTCTATCATCACTTGTTTAAAGGATTACCCTTCCCCATGGGGCTGCCTTGGCAACTCTGTTAAGAATGTATTGACTGTGTGTGTAGTGGTCTGTTTCTGGGCACTGTTCTGTTCCAGTAATCCAGGTCTATCTTTACACTGATACCCACTGTCTTGGTTACTGGGGCTTTGCAAGTCTTGATGTTTCGTGGGTTTTTTTGCTCTGAGTTTTGCAATGGAGTGATGGACAGGGAGGAGAGAAAGGCAGTTGCAGAGTACAGACGAGTATTAAATGAGCCTGTGAGTGGTGGAGCCACTCACTTAGTTTTCCTGTGTTAAACACCTTTTTAAATAAAGAGATAAATAACGAAAAGAAAGAACAAAAACATTGTTTGCTATCTGTACAAAGTAGCCCTTTGAGGTCAGGTCCCAAGTCAAATATGAGACATCTGATATCTGACAACTGAGTCTCAGCCCCCAAATGGATCTGTATAATCTAATAGTGCTAAAGAGCGTAAGACTGAAAAAGAAAAGTGCAGGAAGAACTAAAGCCATTAGAAGTGGAAGCAACCTAATGTTTTCTGCTAGGGTATAGATCAGCTGACACCAAACCTTTGGTAATTACCATATCCCCCCCACCCCCAAAAAAAGGTGACAATGGGAGCTAAGCTCAGTGGTAGAGCATTGCTTAGGACTCAGTGGGCTCAATCCCATGCACCAAAAAATAAAGTTAGTAGTTAACTCAGTCATTGTAAACATTAATCAATTTCCTTGCAAAAATGTAGAGCACCACCAGCAACACCCAAGCTGCTGAATTTCATAGAAAGGCATGATGCTGTTTTTGTCAAGGAAGCACACCCTATTTCTTGACCCACTGATTTTGTTATTTGGCTACATAATGTTATTAAGTAAACTCTTAACGGAGGTATGACCTATATACAGATATGTGCACAAATCCTAAGCATGAGACTCAGTGAATTTCCACAAAGAGAACATACCTATAAAACCATCACTGGATCAAGAAGTGGACCACCACAGTGGGTGCAGTGGCCCACATCTATAATCCCAGCTATGCTATGAGGGAGGTGGACATTGGGAGGATTGCAGTTAGAGGCCCACCCCAGCAAAAACTTAGCGTGATGCCATCTCAACCAATAAGCTGGACATGCTGGTGTGCAATTGTAGTCCCAGCTACACAAGAGGTATAGGTAGGAGGGTTGAGGTCCAGGTCAGCCAGGGCAAGAATACAAGACCCTACCTGAAAAATAACTAAGACAAAAAGGAAGGGCTGGAAGGCATGGCTCAAGTGGTAGAACACCTGCCTAGCAAGTGCAAGGCCCTGAGTTCAAACCCCAGCACCACCAAAAAAAAAGTAGATCACCACCAACACCTTACAAATGAAAGTGATACTTCAATCAAAGACAACCTTTCTCCTCCCCCACAGCTTAGCAGTGTCTTTTTCATTTTACATAATTGGAGAAGCGTCTACTTTTTGTCTAGATTCCTTCAGACAGCGTGTTGTGATGTGTGTCACTGATCAGTACTGCATGACATCCCATTGTATGACTGCCACACAGTTGATCCACCTCATCTTTTGCTGTGTATGACTTCCCTTTGGGTACTGCTGCTGGGAATATTTTCATGCCTATCCTGGGCGGCAGTCTTCTTGGGTTATGTGTAGGAGTGGAGGTGCTGGGTGTTGGAGTGTGTCAGTCTACATTCAGCTTTGGGAGACAACGGCAGCTTTCCAAAGTGGCGATACCAATTTTTACTCCCACCAGTAAGTGAGGCTTCCAACTGCTCTGTATCGGTGCTGTTTTCTGTCTTTTTCATTTTAGCACTTCTGGTGAGTGTGTAATGGCATTTCATTGTGGCTTTGATTTATACTCCCCTGAAAACCAAACAGGATGAATATTTTTCTCATATATCTGGTTCACTCTGAAATATCTGTTTATTTCTTTTGCTCATTTTCCAGTCAGGTTGTAAGCATTTTTCTTTTTCTTGGCAGGGTAGAGCTATTCAGCTCAGGCTGGCCTCAAATTTGTGATCTTCCTACCTCAGCCTCCAGTGCTGGGATTACAGATGTGTACCACCAGACACGGCAGTCTTTATCTGAATGAATCCTATATGAATTAGAAGTATTTCTGGAATTCTCTCTCAAAATAGTGCATTCTGATAAACAGAATTTCTTAATTTTAGTGTGGACCAGTTTATCTACTTTTTATTTTATGATTATGCTTTTTGGAATCATGTTTAAGGACTCTACCTATCTTTTTGTCAAAAGACAGTCTTTTTTTTTGGTAGGACTGGCGTTTGACTTCAAGAGCTTTGAGCTTGCAAAGCAGGCACTCTACCACTTGAGCTATACCTCCAGTCTATTTTGCTCTGGTTATTTTGAAGATGGGATCTCACTATTTGTCCCAGCTGGCCTCTATCTGTGATCCTCCAGATTTCAGCTTCCAAGTAGCTAGAATTACAGGCATGAGCCACTATCAGTACCTGGCTCAATGAAGATTCCATTTTACCTTTTAGAAGTTTTACTTTTTGCATTGAAGTCTATGATCAATTTCAAGTTAATTCTTGACTATGGAGTGAAGCAGGAATTAAGATTCATTGTCTTTGTGTAGTCAGTAGACCCAGCACCAGCTTGAAATGACTGTCCTTAATTCAGTGTCACACAGTATTCATACACACATGGTTGTTTGGGGACTAGATTTTGTCCTGTGCTGCCATCTGTCACAGAAGCGTTACTGTTCACTGTTTTAATTCCTGTGACTTTATAAAAAGTCTTGATCTCGGGCTCCGTAATCCTTCTGCTTTACTATTCCTCTAGATTGTCTTGTTCTTGGCCCTTTTCATTTCCAGACGGATTGTAGACGCTGAAAAGTTTATCATGTTACACACACTCACACACACCCGATTGAATACGCAGGGAATCTGCAGAACAGTAAGGGGGAATTTACACCTTTATAATACTGAGTTTTCCAACCCATCAGCCTGTTACATTCGTTCATCTAGGTCAATATTATTTCTGTATAGAAGCCTTGCGTGTCTTCTCGTTGGCTCTGAACTTCAGGGCTCAAGTGAGCCTCCTGCCTCAGCCTCCTGAGTAGCGGGGACTACAGGCACATGCCACTGTGCCTGATTTGATATACAGAAGCATAAATGACTCTATTAAATTTACTTAGTCATTTTAAGGGCTGATTTTAGGATTATATAGAATTTTCTACATATATCACTGCATTGTATGTGAATAGTGAATTATATTTCTTTCTAATCCTCTCACCTTTTCTATTTCTTATCTTTTAATGGCTAACACAGCCTAGACATTGTTGACAGAGTCACAGCAGGTATTCTTATTTACAATTTTAGGGGAATTTTTTTCAAGATTTCACAAGTATGATTGCTGTAGTTTCAAAAACACTCGTTTTTCCTCGTTTGCTAGTTCTTTGCTTTTACAACCAGGATTGGGTGTTGATTTTTAGCAAATGCTTTCCCTGCATCTATTGAGATAAAAACATTACTTTCCAGTTTTGTTAATGTGTTCATACACATTTTTTAAAACTCTGATGATAATGTTTTTCTTATATGTTGTGAGATTCATGCAGCCAGTATTTTAAGAGACTTTCACCTATATTCATAAAATAAATTAACCTGTGACTTTCTTTCTTGTCTTTTTAATGATTTGGTATTAATGCTATGCTGATCTCACAGACACACTTGATTTGGGAAGTTTTCCTCTTTTTCTGTTCTTTACACAAAATTGTTTAAGGCTGGCATTATTTCTTCCATAAATGTTAGAATTCTCCAGTAAAACCATCAAGGCCTCAAGTTTTTCTTTGGGGGAAGACTTTAAACTATGGGTCCAATTTATTGCCTAGATGTAGGAGAGTTCAGATTTTTATTCTTATTGCATAAATTTGTTATTTGTATTTTTCAAGGAATCTGTCAGCTTCATTTAATTTTCAAAAATTACTGACAGTTCTCACAGCATCTTTTCATTATTAGTTTTTGAATTGTGGAAAAAAGCATGTAATGAAATTTTCCTTCTTGATTATGTTTAAAAACATTTTTTATTAGCACATCTTGAGTTTTAAGTATACAGCTCATTAGTGCCGAGTGTATTCACACTGTTGTGAAGCAAATCTCCAGAACTTTTTCAACTTGCAAATCTGAAACTCCATACCATTTATTTATCCTACTTCCTATTTCTTTATTTTTTGTTATTATTATGTGTATTTCTGGGCAGCACTGGGGTTTGATCTCAGGGCCTCATGCTTGCCAAGCAGGTGCTCTACAAACTTAGGCCATGTTCCCAACCCTTTTAAAACTTGTTATTTTTTGAATATGCTCTTGTGTTTTTGCCTGGAGTGGCCTAGCACTGTTACCCTCCTACCTATGCCTCCCCTGTAGTTGGGATGACAGGCGCGCACGCCTGGTTTATGTGTTTCCATGGGGTCTTCCTAACTTTTTGTACAGGCTGCACAAAATTGTGATCCTCTTGACCTCTGCTTCCTGAGTAGCAGGGATTACAGCTGTGACCACCAAGTCAGGCTTATTGTTATTATTTTTAATGTGTCTAGGCTTTGTAGTGGTGTTCCCTTTTTCATTCCTAATACTGATTACTGGGTATTTCTTCTTGATCAGCAAATGTTCATTAATTTTATCAGTCTTTTTAAAGAAATAACTTTGTGCTTGATTTTCTCAAGTGGTAAATTTGTTTTCAATTCACTTATGGTATTTATTTCCTTCATTGGATTCAGTTTGCTAATTTTTACTTGAGAAAAATGCCTAAACATTGACTTCCAGACTTCCTGTACTTAAGGTCACAGATTTCCCGCTAACATGACTTTTGCTCCATCACACAAGTTTTGATATGTCATATTTTTATTAACATTCAATCATGCTTTATAATTTCCGTGGCATTTTCTTCTTTGACTCATGAGGTTGTTGTTGCTGTTTTAGAAGCATATTGCTTAGTTCAAATATTTGGAAAACACACTATCTTTATGTTACTGATTTCCAAGTTAATTCTACTTGTCAGAAAACATACTCTGATCTCAATCCTTATGTATTTGTTGAAATTTTGCTTGAACATCCAATGTACAGTCTATTTTAGTAAATTACCTATGTGCACTTGAAAATAACATATATTCTTTAGTTGAGTTTACATATATAATACCTACTTTGTTAATTGTGATGTCTGAGTCTTCTAAATCCTTGATAAGTGTCTGTCTGCTATCAAGTGTCTGTCTGCATTTAAACTTCTCAGTATAGCATGGAGTTGTATATTTCTCCTCTTATGTCCATCGGGTTTTGGCTTCATGGGTTTTCCAGGCACTGTGGATGGAATGCAGAGCTTGTGCACACTGAGCAATGCTCTATACTGAGTTGCATCTCTAGGCTCCTGCTTCACACATTTCGAGGGTATGTTGGATTCACAAATTTAGAACTGTCTTCTTCATGATACTCTGACCTTTTCATCATTATGAAATGTCTTAAAATTTTTTTGTGTGTGGTACGAGGGTTTGAACTCAGGGTTTTGTGTTTGGCAGGCAGGTGCTCCACCACCTGTGCCACTCCTCCCATCCTTTTTTGCTCTGGTTATCTTAAAGATAGGGTTTTGCCTTTTGTCCAGGCTTGCCTGGACTATGATATTTCTATTTTATGCTTCCTGCTGTTGCTGGGATGACAGCAGGGCGCCACTATGCCCAGCTATACATTGAAATAGGGTCCTGCTAACTTTTTCCCTGGGCTGGCCTCAAACCACAGTCCTTCTGATCTTTGCCTCCCAAGTAGCTAGGATTATAGATGTGAGCCAGGGGTGCCTGCCTCTTGAATTTTATAGCATATTTTGATTGATCTGTATATAAGAGCAATTTTCATTTGCTTAGTTTATCTCTTGAATTTTATAGCATATTTTGATTGATCTTTATATAAGAGCAATTTTCTTTTGCTCAGTTTATACATGACATATATTTTCTATCATTTTACATCTCTGTCTCCTCATATTAAGACATGCCTACTATAAATTGGCACTTTTACATATTCCTGGACAATGGTAGTATCTTAGAGCACTTTTATTTCATTTAGATTTTTGTTGCTCCTTATTTTTCCTGTATCTCCATGTTTCCATCTGGAATCATTTTCCTACTGTGTAAAGAATTCCTGCTTAGTCTTTCGTTTTTTTTCTTTGGCAGTACTGGGGCTTGAACTCAGGGACTGGCACTTGCTAAGCAGGTGCTCTACCACTTGAGCCACTCTATCAGTCCCCTTTCTTTCTGTTAGGGTCTCACTATGTAGTTCAGGATAGCCTCAAAGTTAGTGTGGTGATTACAGGCTTGCACCACCACACACAGCTTCCCTTTTAGTATTCCTGTTTTTGGAAAATTTATTTCAGTTTTTACTTTTGGTGGAATTTTTCCCCTAGGTATTTAGGTTGACAGGGTTTTTCTCCTGATACTTCACTCCACTGTTTTCTGGTTCTCATTATTTCTGTCAAGACACCACTTGTCAGTCTTGTGTCCACTTTAAAAGTAATGTATTTCATACTAGAAAAAGAAAAACAAAGCTGGAGTTCTTATACTTCCCAATTCTAAGACTACTACAAAATTACAGCAATTAAGACAGTGTGGGACTGAAGGTATGGCTCAAGCAACAGAGCACCTGCTTTGCAAGCATGAAGCCCTGAGTTCAAACCCTAGTCCCACCAAAACAAACAAACCATGCAGCACTGGCGTAAAGGCAGCTATACAGAATAATGGAATAAAACTGGGAGTCCAGAAACAAACTTAACCATTTTTGACAAGGGTACCAAGACATTCAATGAAAGGGGAGAACAGTAATGGGAGAACTAGATAGTCACATGCAAACGAAAGAAGTTGGATCCTTACCTCATGCCATATACAAATATTAACTTGGGCTGGGGATGTAGCTCAGTGGTACAGCACTTGCCTAGCATGCACAATGCCCTGGGTTCAATCACCAGGATTGTGAAAAAATAACACCCAAAATTAACTCAAGATTGGAAAAAAAAACCCATCTAAATGTAAGCACTAAAACTATAGAATTCTTGGAAGTTTTTGTGACTTTGAATAAGCATGATTTCTTAAAAACAACACTTAAAACATAAGCAATCAATTTTAAAAGATGCTACCAAGAAAGTGAGTAGACGACTTACAAAATGGGAGAAAATACTTGTGAATCATTTAGCTGGTAAGGGCCGCACATTTGGGATAAAGAACTCATAACATAACAACAAAACCCACCCAGTTTAAAAACAGGCAAAGCACTAGAAAAAGCATTTCTTCGAAGAAGATACACAAGTGGCCAGTTAAGCATAAAAAAGATGCTCAACATCATTAATCAGTATGGAAATGCAAATCAAAACTAATGGGGTATCATCACACCCATTTATAAATGGATACAACTTAAAAAGGCGGATAGACAGCAAGTGTTGGTAAGGATGTGGAGAAACTGGAACCTTTGTATATTACTGGTGGAAATGTAAAATGGTTCAGCTAGTAAGGAAAAGTTAAATACAGCTAGCGGTTCCACAACTAGGTACACACAACAAAGGACTGAAAACAGGGACGCTGCTTCTTGTCCATTAGTATTCGCAGTAGTAGTATTCACAACAGCTGAGGCGGGAACAACCCAATGTCCATCCAGGACAGTGCATGGACGAACTGTGGTTTACATAAACAATGGACAATTACTCAGCCATAAAAAGAACAAAGCAGTGATACAAGTTACAATGTGGATAGATCTTGAAAACTTGCTAAGGGAAAGGAGCCAGATTAACGAGCACATATTTTATATGGTTCTACTTACATGAAATAAACAGAGTAAGTGTATCTGTAGAAGCAGAATACAGGGTAGTTACCAGCTAGTGCTGGAGGGGAAGTACCCAAGAGGGGCAGTGGAAATTCACTTTGCTTTGCCCAAAGCTTAGCAGCACCAAGCCTTGAAAGGAACTTAATACATTCAGGAGCTGCTGCAGACGTGGAGGGAGAAAAAAGGGGAAGAGAGAGGGAGAGGAAAGAAAGGGAGAGGAAGGAGAGAGGGAGAGAAAGGGGAGGAGTGGGAAGGAAAGGGGGGGAGTGGGAAGGAAAGGGGAGGAGAGATTGATTTTTGTCACTACAATGAGCATCTGCCCTGTTGTGACAAGAGGAGTCTAAGAGTCTGATGTCCCCTTCTGTCACTACCCTTGTACTTCTTGCCAGTACTCAGTGTCACCTGAGGAATCTCTCATACATCATTTGGATGTTATCTTCTGTCTTTATAAACTAACCCCAAACCTGCAAGATGCCACCACTTACACTAGTTGTAAGAATATAATCAAAATCTAAGTTCTGGAAACTTACTTTTCTGGGTTTGAAGGGGAAGAAATCACTTGTGTATTTGCCTTCTGAATGATTCTTCACTGTTCATGAGTCTAGGCCCTTCTGGTCTTAGTTCTGTGGAATGTATATGTAGTCATGAGGAAAGAAGTTGGGGGTAAGGCCAGGTTCAATGTCCTGCACCTAACCCTGCATTATGAGCCTTTGTGGTGGCCTGAGCAGAAATAGTGCTGCTCCAGGCAATGGCCTGCAGTGCTTCAACTTCCTGGCCCATGGTGGAAAAACCCCTATGATCAACTGACATTTTCCTCAGAAGAAACTATGAAAAATGTGAAGGGTAAAGGAACTGGGTAATTTTTATGGCTTTGCCAGTTTGCTTCTCAAGTTTCCCATATGCGCATCAGAGGCTGGCCAGGCTGTTTGCTGCCAGCAAAGCACATGGGTCCTGGGCATCATTACCTGAGTTTGCCCTTTTCTTTTTTAGTCTTAGGATGAAATAGGCTGACACCCTAGCTCCTACTATTTCTGCCTGCTTTTTCTACCTCACAGTATATAAAGTACTTCTCTGAGCATGCGCTGTCAAGTGGGTATGGATGCACACTGATGCAGCTCTACTGTACTGACTGATACTGACCTGAGCTCAGTAGTTCTTCATGAATGCTTCTGACCTAGTGGTTCCTAGAATCTTCTCCTTGACACTGGCCCACCTGTGTTCACCCTATTTCTTGTCTGCTGGCTTGTTTCTTAAGGCAGTTTCTAAGTTGCAAGGTTCTAAGCCAGCACCTCTACCCGCTTTTGTTTTAGTGACTCTATTGTTTTAGTTTCAGGCGCCAGTCTGTATTCAACTGACACCTTCCAAAATGTATAAGCCTCCTTTGTTTTCCACAGGAAAACCCATATTCTGCAACAGCATCGCCATCCAGTCCCAGAGCAGCTCTCTCACCAACACCACTTGCTTCCTAAGTCCAAGCCCAGCATATGTCTCAGTGTTTCCCATCACTGTGCTTTGCACACCTGGGCCCACTGGTCAAGACACCTTCCATTTGGTGAGCTTCACTAGGAGGCAAAAGAGAATGGGGTTAGAACAGAGCCGGGAGTCATACTATTTGCCCTGGAATCCACTATATATGGGGCAGATGTGTGCTGTGTAATGTATAAATGCTGGTCCAAGTCTCAGGGCTGGAAGATAAGTAGTTAGGAGCATTGACTCTGAGCTACCTGGCCTTCAATCCTGACTTTGCCATTTAATAGATGTGATCTTGGACAAGTTACTGCAACCTTTCTTGCCACGTTTCTTCACTTGTAAAGTAGAAAAACAACTACACCTCTCATTCGGATATTACAAACATTAAAATTATAATGTAGGAAAAAATACAGTGAAACTATACCATGAAATCACTCAGCATGGTGCCTGACACATCTGGAGTGTCCTGGAACTGCTAGCAATGGTTAACAGTTTCTTCCTGTCCAGCTTCCTACAGAGATCTGGAAGAGCCATTTCTATTACCTGAAGAGTCTTCATTCTTTGTTCTATTGTTGCTATTAACTTCTAGTCTTGATAAGGAACTTAGTCCAGTATAACCAAACAATTTGGAAAGTAAAAAGTTAAGGAAACTCTAGAATCTTTTCTCAACTATTTAATAAGTTTAAAGCTATAATAAGTAAAATCCAAAGTGAAATGAAATTTAATTCCATCAGGCTTGGTGGGTACAGCTGCCTTAGGACATAGGTATGGCCAGGTGAACTACTTTCCTGCGGAGGCACTTCAGACCATATTCTTAGCAACTTTTGGTCTATGTAAACATCAAGACTTCCTTGAGATAAAAAATTCTTTTTTTTTTTTGGGACAGGGGTTTGAACTTAGAACTCCACGCAAAGCAGGCACTCCACTGCTTGAGCAGTAGAGTTGGAGATGGGGATCTTGTGAACTATTTACCTGAGTTGGCCTTGATCCTCAATCCTCCTCATCTCACTCTCTTAAGTAGCTAGGACTACAGGTGTGAGCCACTGGTGTCTGGCTGAAATAAAATATTCTTGAAAAACACTTTTTGGGGGGTTAAAAACAAAAACAAAAACAAGCAATGTCTAATGCATTACAAAAGCTTCTCCCAGGGCTTTCAACTGAAATATCCCATCTGTTCTAGTCTAAATTTTGGTCACTTCTTAAGTTTCAAACAATAAACAAAAAATTATTCAATGTCATACATTGTTTCTAATTCCTATCATGCCTATTATGAAGTAAACTGCATTTTAAATGCTAATTCTGCCTTATGTCCTAAGGAACAAATATCCACACTTTCAAGGTACCTACCTCCCCCCCACCACCATTTCCCTGGTTACTGAGAACCTGATTAATTAGAAAATGAAAACCCAATGCCAGTTAAATCTCAGAGCTACAAAATAGCAGGTTCAAATTTCAATGGCTGATGACATAACTTCCCATGATTGACAGTCCCAACCTATTAATTTACTCATTTCACCATAACTTTTGCAAAAATTATGCATTTGGCCTTGAACAGCACCTAAATATTATTTTCTAAAAGTAATTCTTTGTGCTAAGATAGTGAAAATACATTACACTAGCAGAAATTGTAACAAAATCATTTAAGATCCCACATCTCCTGATGACTGTTGAGAGAATAATGACTCACCATAAATGAAAAGGAAAGGAAAGGTACAACTACTTTGATTTCCGGGTCGGGGAGAGACTATACTATACTATTAATTCATAAAAATACTGCCAGAACAAAAAGTAATTGTACTAGTATGGCAACGCAACAAAACCCTCTGTAGAGAACAGTGCTAAATGCACTCAGCGACACTCTCCAGCATTTTGAGTTGGCTGGTACCATCTGGAGGGCCACTGAACCAATGAATCTCAATGGATACAGATGTAATAAACAACTGTGCAGCTTCTAAAAATTCTCCAATCCCACATGCACCTAACCATAGAGCCCCAAAATACATGAAGTGAAAACTGACAGAATGGGAGAAACAGATGATTCAATGACTGCAGTTACTGAAGTCAACACCCACTTTCCACAATGGTTAGAACGAGACACAAGAAAAACAAGGAAAGAGATTTGAACACTATTATCCAAGCAGATCTAATAAGTTCCACCCAACAAGAGCAGAATTTATCTTCTTCATGTGCATGGACTATCCTCTAAGACAGACCACGTTAGGTCATAAAAGAAGCTCCAGTAAATTCAACAGGATTGAAATCACATAAAGTATGTTCTCCATCCAAAGAATGAATTTAGAATTTAGAATGAAGTTGGAAAAAATTTTTTTTGGCAGTACAGGAGCTTGAACTCAGGGCCTGGAGCTTGCTAGAAGGTACTCTTATCACTTGAGCCACTACACTAGTCCTTTCTTGCTTTTGTTATTCTCTCACTTTTGCCTGGGGCAGGCCTCAGACTATGATCCTCCCATTTTGCCTCCCACATAGCTGAGGCCACAGGTGTGTACCACATGGCTTGCTGGCTGAGATGGGATCTCACTAACCTTTTGCCTGGATTGGCCTTGAACTGCCATTCTCTGGATCTTTGCTTCCTGAGCAGCTGGGAATACAGGCATGCCCAGTTCTAAAGTTGGAAATTTGTAATAGAAAGGAATTCAGAAATCTATAGGAATTAAGCAATATACTTCTAAATAATCAGTGAGTCAAAGAAATCATAAGGGGATTAGAGGTGAAGGAATACATACACGGCATATCAAGTCTATGGACAGGTGAACAGGACTGAGGGGGAAGCTTTGGCAATAAGCATCTACATTGAAAAAGCAGCAGCCAAGGGTGGTGGCGTGGACCTGCAGCCCCAGATGCTCAGAAGACTGAGGCAGGATGGCAAGTTGAAGGCCAGTCTGGGCTATCTACCAACACCCTGTCCCTCACCCCCATAAAAAAATCTAAATCAACAACCTGATATTTTTCACCTTAAGAAAAAAAGAAGAAAAACTTCTCACAAAGAAAAGTCCAGGACTGGAAGGCTTTCAAGTATCTAAACGACTAATATCAATCCTTCTTAAAACTCTTCAAAACACAGAAGGGGAGAGGGCACTTCACAATTCCTTACAGGAGATTAGCATTACAATGATACCAAAGCCAGATAAAGATATCACAAGAATATAAATTTACAGATCAGTATCTTTTGTGAATAATGATGAAAAAAATCCTCATTAAAAATGCCAGCAAACTGAATTCAGCAATGTATAAAAAGGACTATATACTATGATCAAGTGGGATTTGTTCCAGGAATACAGGCTGGTTCAACATACAAAAATCAATGTAACAGCTGGGTGTAGTGGTGCATGACTGTAATCCCAGCACTTGGGAGGCTGAGGCAGGAAGATCATTTTGAAGGCATCTAGGGTATATAGTGAGATTCTGTCTCAAAAACAACAACAAGCAAATAATCAATGTAATGTACCATATTAATAAAGGACAAAACCTCACAAGATAATCATAATAGATATAAAGAAAACATTTTATAAAATGTTTTATGATAAAAACAATAAGATAGGAATAGAAGGTAATTTTCTCAACTAGATAAAGTTGAAACTTGAAAATCTTATAGATAACGTCATAGTCAACTATGATAAACTGAACGCTTCCCCTATCCCAAGATCATAATGAAATATGGGTTTTTATTACACCATTTCTATTTAACAATCTCCTACCTGAGGTTCTAGCCAGGGACAATTAAACAAGAAAATGAAATAAAATGGCACCCAAGATTATAAAGGATGAACAAAAACTAACCCTGCTTGCAAATTACATGATCTTGTATGCAGAAAATCCCAAGGAATACACTAAATATAAAATTAGAGTTAACAAGTTCAGCAAGATTTTAAGATAAAAGATTAATATACAAAAAAATCAATCATATCTCTACAGGAATGAAGTCCTGATACATGCTAAACATGCATGAACCTTGAACACTGTTAAGTAGAAGAAGCCAGATATAAAAGACTATATATTATGTGAGCCTACTCATATGAACTGCCCAGAACAGGGAAACCCAGAGAGAGACAGAGTAGATTTGAGGGTTTCCAGACTTCCAGGACTGGGTAATTACAGTTAATGGGTATAAGATTTCTTTGTGGGTGATAAAAATATTCTAGAATTAGAATATTCTAGAATTAGAATATTCTGTGATGGGTGCATGACCTTATGAAGATACTAGAAGCTACTGAAACTATTAAGCTATTATACCTTAAAAAAGATAAATTTTATGGTAAATAAATTATATTTCAACTCCAAAATAGAAAAACACCCCTTCCATCCTGTCGATTTAAGTATGACTCCTGTTATTAATCAAAAGGAATGTTATCAATAGGAATATGTTTTCATCTTGCGGTGGAACACTGAGAATTTACTGCTCAAAAAAGTTTACAAATACTGATCATCCTTCAAGCATACAAATTAATATGACAAAATATGTCAACATTTTCCTCTTTGATACAACAAAAATATTTCATTTATACATTTACAGTTGCTCTCAAAAATTTCAAGTTTGCTCTTTTTAAATGAATAGTGTACAAACTAAATAAAAAGAGTATCTTGGACAGATAAGATTTATTACTAATCAGTGCGTATTTTAGAAGCTCTTATACTCATTCCTTCATCCCCCAAGTATTTATTGAGCACTTACTACATGCAAAGCACTCTACTAGGTTTGGGAGAGACAGAGTTAAGTCTTTGATGCCCTGGTGGCGGACTGAAGTCCTGCTGGAGAAATGATCAGAGTGTGATGGCATCCTTGAAGAAAGTAGGACAGAGTAGCTCAGCTGAGGCCTGTGGGAGCATTACTGTGTGCTGTTTTTCCACTCTTGCATTCTACTTGGGCACAGAAGGAGCCAGCATTAAAATATCAACAGAGACAGTGTCACTTCTTCTCATGGGGAGTCACGAGCACATTCTGTATGTGATATACAAATCAGCCTTTGAAACACAAGTTGGCGAATAATATTCAACAGCACAGTCTTTGTATTTTATTATTTATTTCTTTTAATACAAAGCTTTGGCATTAGCAATTTTATGAAAAAATAAAATGTACTAAAAATAAACGCTTGTGTGGCATGATTGGTAAATGATGCACAAAAATAGGTTCTTTTTTCCTTCAAGGCAATCAGTCAGAAAGCAGTTTTTTTCTTCTTCAAAACCATTCTACCCTATGGAATAAAAGGAAAAAAGAGGTCATGAATTACTTAAGGTAGTTGTCAATATTTTAAAATAACAGACACGTGATCCTAACTAAAGGTAGCCTGGGACTGTCCCCAATGGTTTCCCAATCACTTTTGGTAAAGCCAGTAAGCTTTCAGTATCTGCCTGAAGCCAGTAGGTTCAGATGTGTAGTCAAGTGGTTCATTGTCTTAAAAGTGTTTTGACATTCCCAAAAGGAGTATCAGGCTACAAGCACCTTGTTTAATATACGGGGACAATCATCATCATACAATTTATAACTTCTCCTGGTTTAAACCCATGTGCTAAGTGCTCAATGTATTGAAATCTAAAGCTGTTTTCTTTGAAATATGCTCTTCTTTTACTGCTCAAACAAGAACGTCACTACTTATTTTGAAGTAAGAGTTGAAGAGCAATTCTTCCAGGGATGTATGCTCTCTCCTGCAGAAACTCTACAGATTTTGGATGCAGTGAGTGAGTGAGCGTGTGTGCGCGCACGCGTCCCTATACCAGGTGCTAAAAGCTGTCTGAAGTCTTTTGGAGTTTCCTGATGCCCTCAGGTTCCTGCTGTCTTCTCTGCAGCCCTGGCTGGGGAGAGCCCCATCACTTCCTGGCCTGTGGCACTCTTGCCATTTCCTAAGTAGGGCCTCATCCCTACACAGCCCAGTTCATTTCTGTGGCTCCCAAAATCACGTCTTTAGCTTTGTTCTCCTTCTGTGATGAGTGCCAGTTCTATGCCTCACACTGCTTAACCTCTGGTTGTCATACAACTCTCTAGCATCTTCTCATTTCTTCTCTTCTCCATCACCCTGACTTCCTCCTTCAACTCCGTATTTTTACCTAAACCCGTGGTTCTACCTCTACTCTCGACCACTTCAAAGAAACTTTTCAGCCACCAGGAATTATCTTTCTGCTGAAAGCCAGATATTTCCCACTGTTTATATGTATGAAGTCCAAACTTTGTAGTTTGCCTGCTGATGCCACTGTCACCTACACTAGACACATCAAACCACACAACTCCTACAATCTCCTGTTTTTTCCTCACTTTGGGCCCTAATTTTTCTCTGTGAGGTGTCTAAGTTACTCCCTGCATGAAGCCTTTTTTCACCTCCCTCAGTGCAAAAGCACTTGTTCACCTGGGTGTGCACTCTCTTTATCCTCTTTCACTTCAAACTCTTGCAAGGGAAACCCAGGCCTCTGCTGGCTCCACCCCAGTAAGTATGGTGCCCAGTGAGCACTGAGGAAAGGGCATCAAAATGAATGAAGGAGCTGTTCAACTTTTTTTTGAAAAAACTCCGCTATGAAGGGTATTCACAGATTTATGTAAAGCCCTCTCTTTATTGTAGTACATACTTAAAATACCACACGGTCTTTGTAGTATTTCTTCAGAAAAACTGGGTATTATTAGATAGAAGGACATTTTAGGAGCAGATAAAGATCTTTAAATTGATTTTATTTTGCTATTCTTTTAATAAATTATAAACTAATGCAGCCATAACATTAAAGTACTTCTGGAAAAAAAGATCACTGCCAAAGATATAACAAAAGTCTGTGCCTTTAATACTTTTTTTGCAATCGTGTTTTTAGAAACTGAAGTTTCTTCTTCAACCACATTATTTCAAACACTCAAATGGCTCTCTGGAGTAGTCAGAGACCAGCAGTGTAAAGGAAAGAGTTGGAACCAGAAGTAATGGGTTTGAATTTCAGTGCCCTTCTTCCTTTAGTGTCTCTGGGGAATCACTCAATTCCTCTGGGCCTCAGTTTCTTCCTTTGTGT
The DNA here is from genome assembly GCF_047511655.1 of Castor canadensis. Classification (NCBI taxonomy): domain Eukaryota; kingdom Metazoa; phylum Chordata; class Mammalia; order Rodentia; family Castoridae; genus Castor; species Castor canadensis. The sequence goes on from NC_133401.1 coordinate 67,134,307, forward strand.
CTGTCTCATTCCCAAAGTGGCTAAAAGCAGGAAAAATATGAAGTAAAACTGGGTATGAGGGTTCAAGCCTATAATCCTAGTACTCGGGAAGTTGCAGCAGGAAGATTCAGACACTTCGTGGTCAGCCTGGGCTACATAGCAAGTTTTAGGCAAGCTTGGGATTCAGAGTGACCTTGTCCCAGAAAAAACAAAACAAAATAAAATGCAGCAATGCATTTTAAACAGAGGGTGCCTTTATTTTTCTGTGGTACTGGGGACTGAACCCAGAGCCTTGAGCCACATCCCCAACCTCAGGGTAACTATTCATTTATGTTTATGGCACTGGAGTTTGAACTCAGGGCCTTGCACTTGCTGGCCCTGTACTCTACCACTTGAGCCATTCTGGCAGCCCTCCAGAGATAACGTTAAATCTTTGCTAGAATCGCTACAAGAAACATATTCTCTTGTGGAGGCATGGCTCAAACAGTACAGTGTCTGCCTAGGAAGTGTGATGCCCTGAGTTCAAACCCCAGTAACAATCCCCCCTCAAAAAAAAGGTATACACAGTCAAATAAAAAAGATGGGTGGTACTATAAGCCAAAAGCATTTGTCTGAGACCTAAATTTAAAATTCTTTAAACCACTGTTTCTCAAACTACAGAACTAAAACCTATTAAGGGCTTATAAAATCAATTTAGAAGTTCATGACTAGCACTCACGAAAATAACATGCAGGACAGATTACATGAGTGAATGCTGCTTGTAGTAAGGGAATTGTCTGTACAGTTTGTTTTAGTTATATATGTGGGAGCACTGGGTCACATGCAAACTCTGTTTCTTACTATAAGAGATGGCAAAAAAGAAGTTTGAAAACACTGCTTTTGAATTTTAAGGTTCTGTAAAAGGAAACTGGAAGGCAACCCAATTCCTGTCCTTTGGGCTGATACCTCTGAGAAGACAATTTCTGCTTCTTACATACACCTGTAGCCTTGCAGCTTCCATGTGAATAGCCAGGTCTTGGCAAGCTAACTAGCTTTCAAGATACCCATGTCTAGATGGACAGCTCTCTCTAGTAGATTGTTCTTTCTTCCATTACTTGCCTTGTTGTCTCAGAGCTCCAGAACTATAGACTAGGTATCACCTCTGAATGCACTGCCTACTGAATATAATGCTATCATGAGTATTACTGAGGCACTTGATAAAATAGGAGCTGTTCTCTTCTTTAGGAGGCCTTCAAACACCTGGAAAAACCTCAGACCACCCTGTTCCATCTTTTTTTTTTTCACGGTGTCAGGTATGAACTCAGGGCCTCACCTTGAGCCACTCCACCAGCACTTTTTTGTGATGGTGTTTTCAAGATGGAGTCTGGTAAACTATTTGCCTGGGCTGGCTTTGAACTGTGATCCTCCTCATCTCTGCCTCCTGAGTAGCTAGGATTACAGGTTGTGAGCCAAGGGCGCCCAGCCTACTCCCTCTTTTTTAAGCAAACTATCCTCAAGACACTGAACGACTGCTTTTATGCTCCATATTGAGGCTCTGCTAATCTGTCAAAGTTCTTTTTTTTTTTTCAATATGAGGCAAAGTGCTCTAATACTTGAGCAATGTCCCTAATCCTTTTGTTTGCATTTTGTTTTGAGATTGGGTCTTGCTAACTATGTCTAGGCTGGCCTTGAATTTGTGATCCTCCTACCTCTGCCTCCTGAGTAGCTGGGGTTACAGATGTGTACCACCATGCCCACCTTCATTGCTCTTCTTAAAAAAGAGTTCTGAGCAGATTAATTCAGAGATATTCAGTACAGAGTAAAACAGAAACATCAATTCCTTTAATCTGAATGGCAAATTTCTACTACTACATCTGGACAGCTCCCCAGGAATGTCTGTGGGGACACCAGAGCCCTTCAACCTGTAGAAGCAGCTAGAAGCCAGGTCTTTTTGATCTTGAGTTATGCCAAGGGAACATCTGTTCCAGTCATTTCATCACATTAACCACAACAGCTTCATTTCCTCTTATGGAGACTGTTTTGAGTCCTGAGTGTCTAGTCTATACTTTTCTGCAAATCTTAGGACATAATTTCCACGGATCAGAATCTAGGGACTGGGAAAGGGCTCTAGAAGATACCTAGCCAAACTTCCCACTCAACTTAAAAGTCTTTTCTACATCATCTGTATATTTGCTCCTCAAATAAAAACAACAGTGAAAATATTTATCTTTCTCACAGAGTGACATAAATAGAAGCTGGTAGGTATTAGAATCCTAGGTTTATCTGGTTATGAGGTTTATCTGAATAACTAAGTAGGGTAAAAAACTTCCTGTGGGAAGTGAAGTTCAATAGTCTTGCTTATCTAGTCTTGCTAATCTAGAGGCATGAAAAGTTAATACATAAATGTATTTACCTTGCATTTGCTTCATTGACTATCATCCTGTTTATATTTGCCAAGTCTCAAAATTTACCAGATTTGTTCACAGTGTTAAAAAATTTAAGACACAATTAGTCACAGAAGTGTACTTAAATAACTAGAGTCTCATCACAAAATAGGGCAGTGACTTCAAATACACAGATTTTCAACTGACTTTTGATTTAGCCAATAATGGCAAACCCTTGGCTAATGGTGCCAGTACAGGCAGGATGGAGCACTTTTGCCTCTAGCTGGGCTACTCCCTGACGGGCATCAATCTACCCACTGCAGGGGAGGCCTGGATTTGCCTGAGTTCCACATGCCTGCTCTTATATCTAAACTCGCTGTTTCACCTTGCCCACAGGGTTCCATGAGTGAATGAATACAATGCACCAAGAGCTTGCTGAAATTGTAACATAAAATGTCACTGACTAGCAGTACTGTCAGAAAAGTAAATATTCTAGTAGTTATATGTATAGTTATATGTATAGTGAAGCTTACTATCCATATTCAGATGCTCACTAAAATGTCAGAAGATCTTTAAATTTATTTATATTAAGGACTATCTTATAAGTGAGTGAAGTTGCCCAGAAAATTAAACCAGGCTGATTAAAATGACAAAAGGGATTTCATTTTGGTGTAAGTTTCTTGGTAAATAAAAGAAAAAACCAGAAATAAGATAGATTTCAAAGAATTCATAAATGAAGAATTGTAAATTTATTTGCTAAAAAAAAATTTCTCTGGAATAAAATCATACTGGAATTTTTCATCAACATTTTTGAGAAATACTGGGTGAGAGTGACTATTATCTTTTCTACTAATTCCTATCAAATGACCTTTAAAATTAAGTAATTCATGCTTATTGTAAAAACAAAAAATCATATAAAATCACAACCTGGAGAGGAAAATATCACTCCAAATTCTAACTTAAGATATTACCATTAATATCTTGATTACCACCTTTCATGCATACACACACACACACACACACACACACACACACACACTCTCTCTCTCTCTTTCTCTCTCTCTCTCTCTCTCTCTCTCTCTCACACTCTCTCAATTTTTCTCTCTAAATGAAATAATGAATATTGTCCTTCAGAGTGGTTTTGATTGAAGGCACAGAATAGTCAAATGAAAAATTACAAATCAGCCCTCTACAAAGGCTAATGGAGAAGGGTTGGCCTAAGACATGGATCTAAGATCCATGACTTAGGTTCTGAGTCATGCAGGCATTTATGCATGGAACTGAAATAATATGACCCAGGTACTTGGATTTCGAATAGGTAACATGCCTACTGAGCAGCTGCTAAAGTATCTGATGCACAAACTGAGCACCTAGTAGATTCTGTGTGACAGTCAGATGACCACTAAATTTAATAATGCTCTGCAAGTGCCCAGAGTGTTGATGTTTGCTGTACTAGGCATCACCATTGGTAACACTTGAAGAAGTGGGCTTATGTTATTATGCAGCCTGATGGGTCAACATGGGAGTAAGTAAAAGAGGTGGCTGCAGGCGAAATAATTATTCTCCTCTCATCTGAAGTTTCAATCTTCAATCACAGGCACTCACAGAGCTCCTATGGTTCTGTATACTCTTTTGTGAAAGAAATTCAATTCATTTGCCAAGTGATAAAAGGCATATAGCCTCTTTTTTTCAGTGAGACTAGGGTATAAGTTTAAGGCTCTGTGCTTGCAAAGCAGGCACTCTACCATGAGGCACACTTCCAGTCTCTTTTCCTCTAGTTACAGGGTCTCTCAAACTATTTGCCCAGTTACCCTTGAACCGAGATCCTCCCGATCTCAGCCTCCCAAGTAGTTAGGATTACAGGTGTGAGCCACTGGCAACCAGTCAAATGGTCATCTTATTCATCGGACTTTGACAGAGTCTCAGCAGAATTTGTCGACTAACATTTATTGAGCACTCATTATGTACCAGGCACTGTGCTAAGCACTTTATATGCTAATTCTCTCAACAACTCTATGATGTAGTCCTACAATTATCACTTTTTTATGGATGATTACAAAATAAGCTCTAGATAAATTTAATTGCCCAGGGCACACAGTTGAAAAATGGAGGAACTGAGAGTCAAACCCAGGTGTGTGAGTCTAGAGTCTGAATCAACAATGAGCTCTGCTGAAGAAAAATTGCATGAGGTGGCACCAACAGAAGCAGATGGCTGTTGCTCTAATGGATGAACACAGACTACTCATCTCAAGGATGAAGAATACCAACCTACTATGGCATCCTCCCAATATATAATGGGTCACAGATGCCAAAAGGCATCCTCTGCAAGCCAAGCCAATAGCTCAGGTTAGAGATCATAAAGTCATGTCATGAGAAACAGAGGTTACTTGTTTCTACAGCTGGATAATATTAAACCAACTGCATGAGATCATTTGGTTTATTATTAATCACTTAAAGTGCCAGGAGATAACCAAATACATAGCGCACATAAAGTGAACCAGTACCAATTTAGTTTCAAATTTGGGCAGTGCTCCCCAGTTGCTTCCATTTCTAATTAATTTCCATGAGTACTAGTAAAACAAAGGGCTGAACAGTAAATGACAAAATTTAAAATGAAAACCAAAAAACCTGTTCTGTGTCTTATCACTGGAAAGCTACTTATGGAAAATCGCTGCATCAAAATAGAACTTAACAGTCAAGTCCATCTTTTCATCCTCTGGGAAACAGCTCACCTATAGCAGCCCCATCAAATAACATCCAGCTTCCACCTGCAATCCCAGCCCTGTACACTCTCCATGGCAAAACCATCTCACCATTAAGAAGCCTCACGGACTGATGCTCTTCCTCTTACTTAGGCGAAATTTGCTTTTCTGTAACTGACACTGGTCCTCATTTTATCTTTGGAGATTTCCCCTACCTTCTGATAGTCTTCCAACATTGGGAAACATCACGTTTTCTTCCTGATCATTTCTTTACTGTAGGTTAACATTCAAATCACCCTTGACCATAGGCAAGGGTATCAGTATTTTCCCAAAAGCTGACTATCTAAAACTTCAGAAAAAATCTGATGAGTCCACATAAAGAGGGGGCTATTCCTGCAGATGTTGAGGATGCTAGCATTCTTTACATATGAAGACTTTACTGGTTCCCTTGGCATTTGTATTATATTGTGGGTTCATTCTGAGCTTGTAGCTAATGAAAACCTCTAGATTTTTTTCTCACTGTTCTTGTTGAACAAGGTGAACTCCCAATCTGTGTAACTGACTAAAAATGTGTGTTCATGAGATAAATTATTTTTGCTAGTTATGATCCCAACAGGATCAGTATGAAACTGGTGGAAAGTCAATTTTTACCACCTTTATGAAAATTACATATTTTCTTGGGATCGTCTGGCACATGCAATCCAAAAAACAATTTATTACTTACTCATTAGCATTCAAGCTAGCTGTGGCTCTGATGATCATGTAGCAGAGTGTGAGAGCACTGAGGAGGCCAAAACTGGCAATAATAAACCATTCTTCTGTTGACAAAGGAAAGGGAGGAAATCACTCTGGGGAGAAGATTTAAGTCAAATCGATGTCAACACTTCCCTCAAATGCAACGAAGCAGACGTCAACGGAGGTGTAAGCCAAGACTGGCTCAAGGAAGTGAAGCAGGAGGAGGTTTGCCAGAGAGCTACTAACTGAAGAAGGTTAGTGGAAGTACTGATAAAAGCTGAAAGGAGAAAGGAAAGCATGGCCCAATCATTTCTTCCAGTTTAGGTCCTCAGGTATGTGAGGTGTATGGCCACCAAAAAGCGTGTAAGAAAAATATGTATGTAAAATTACATATGGACATAGGTATATCATTGTTAATGTAAATGGCAATAGAGTAACAATACTTACAACCATCTTTAAAATTTCTTTTTACCATTTTTGCATAGTTGTATCACTCACTCTTAGTAAAGACTCAGAAAATGGAGTAGTGGTTCTCAAAGGTCTTTAGAGTACTTCAAGCAGCCTACAAGCTGGCCTTCCATGGCATTCATGTCTATGTTCTTATGCATTGGTTTACTTAGGATATTTACATTAAAAGGAATTTTCACTAGTATCTCAAGAAAATAAGTTCATTACCTCACAGTAGGGATGCAATACAGTTGTTCTTTTTTTTTCCATAGTGCTGGAGATCGAGTAGCCAAAGGTCTTGTGCAAGTTAGGTAAATGCTCTATCACTGAGCTACATTCCCAGCTTCTCTTCCCTTTTTTATTCTAGTGTTTCTCTCTCTTAACTCTCTTTATTCCCACCCTCCTTACCTTCCTTCTCTATACTGAGAACTTTTACAGGTTCTTAGGTTTTTCAACAACCTAAGAACCCATCTGACTTGCTCAGAAATCTTAACTATTTAACAGTATACTCTAACTAGAGCTGGTTTAACAAAGTAATACTCAGTTAAACTTCCTCTACATCTGTAATAAGGCAGAGAAGAAGTATTTCCACCTGGAAAAAAGTTGCATTGCTTCATCTGGGTTTCTTATTTATTTACTTATTTTGATGGTACTAAGAGTTTGAACTCAGGGCCTTGAGTTTGCTAGGTAAATGCTCTGCCACTTGAGCCATACAGCTGTTAATCTGGACTTTATGATTGCTTAAATTGCATGCAAACCTGTGTGTGCATAGCCATTTTTCTAGAAAAGGGTTAATGTACTTTCATTTGAAAGGTGATGACCTTCAAAAGGTTAAGAAGAATTGTTCTTCAGGATTTCAGGATGCTGAATTTGTTCTATGCTGGCCTTGTTATATTATTAGAATGCTTATCAAATTCTTTCTTTTTAAATAAAAGTGTAGCCATTGCCTCTTAGATTACAATTGTCCTCATTACTAGATTAAAGCTTTTTATTTAAGTTAAAAAATGAGCATTCAAAAATTCATGTAAAATCCATCATTTTAATCTATATACATTTTAAGTTAGGACAGATGTACACTAGTATTTTAAAAATCAAAGAGATGAATAGTTAATCAACAGTAAGGAGCTTAATACATTTTTTTCTTTTGAGACGTTTAAATTTTTATATTTTTGCAGTACTGCTGTTTGAACAGAGGGCCTCACATGTGCTAAGCATACACTCTACCACTGAGCTATATGCCCAGGCCATCCTCTTAAGAGACTTTTGTATGTGATAAGCAGACTAACACAAAGAACTTCAATTATGTCTATAATTTGAATACACATATGCATTTGTGTCTTTGTGTATCTGAGATTTCACTTATAAAAATTAGAAACCAAAGAAAAGTACACCATCACAGTAATACCCAATAGGCTTAGAAGTATTTTAGCAGCAATCCACTACAGCTTAGGCTCTAGTCACCTTTGTCCTCCCCCTGCTTATTTAGCACAGTGCCTTGCACACAGGGAGTGCTGGTTGAATATACTGTAGTTGCTTATGGTGCAACAGGACTTTGGAAGGAAAAGTAGAGGTAACACGAATTTATTCATTGGCATCATTAGTAAATTCTGCTAAAGATGTTTAATCTGGTATATGAATTATTTTTTTTATCATCAAGACCATAAGATTTTGAAGGGACATCTCCACATAAAATATAATGAGGCCTATACTTAATGTAGTAGTAGGTGCTCAATAAATGTTGGATTGATGAGGAGCTTACAGAAACTCATTAATAAACAACATTCATCTCCTTTATTCCTACTAGACCAACTTTCATTAAACCTTAATGCTAAAGTTGGAAAAACATGAAATGCTGCTAAAACAATCACTGGGAAATGGTTAGAAATGAGTCAAACTATACCAAAGAATAGTTTTATTTATATCGTAACTAAATGAAGGTTCTTGAAGGTTCAGACAACAGATAAAAAACGTGGGAAATCCTTTTCCCATGGTAATCTCTGGTTGGTTAAAAACATGTATATTTCAATTAAGCAGACCATATAAGTCTTAACATATAAAGAGAAAACTATTCTGTAAAACTACTTTTCCTGTTTTACTGACTACCCCTTTGGTAAGCAGAGTCCCATCAGCTTCAGGGTTTGAAGCTCTAGGCAAGCAACAGCATAAATCAGAAAAGGCAGCACCAGAATGGCAACCAGAGATGGGTGAAAGGTTGTTAGATGGAAATTGCACGCAAAGAATGGAATTGAAGAGCTGGCATGTTACAGGGTGAATGTCTACAAATTCACACACACGCGATCAGCCCACTCAAGCTGTACATAGGCATCACCCTCAAAACACTCAGTACATTTCTCTGATTGCCAACAGTTCAACAGTCAAGACATTCATAACTAGCCCAGAATACTTTTTTAGGTGGATTACCTTTTATGGTGGATTACCATCTCAAGTACTATTATACAAGTTAAGTGTCAAGAGACCAAACTTCCATAAAAAGTGAAGATAAAGTCAGCAACAACAAGCCATCTCAACTGAAGTTGTGAATTTTTAGGTTCAAATTCTAGGTCAGTTTTTCACTAAGTTGCCTGTAGCCAGGGAGATCAAGAGCATCAGTGCTGAGCTGTACAACACACTAGCACTGCTGCTGTCAACTGACATCACATTCCAATGTCTCCTTTTAAAATGCCTGTTTGCATGCAATGATTTCAAAACAAGGTTTCTAAAGTAACTATTAAGTCATCCCTCTGCATGACTACTCATCAAATGCAGCTATTCCTATCCTTACACACAAATACACAAGCTCCTTATATAAACAAGGTTTCATTATTACTAATATCTACTTTAACAAAAGTACACATTACTTTCTTGGTTACAAAGTTGCTGACCCAGGTGGCCTCAACTTAGCCCTTGACAGTCACTGCAGGCCCAACATAAGCAGCAATGCTGCCCTGTGCCTGGGCAAAGGGTCCCACTTACTTGTTACTGCAATGTTGATTTCTCCTGTTCTAGGAGTGAGCTCCCCATCCTGAGGAAGAGGTGATATTCCCGAAGTTCGCAGGGGCTCAAGGCCAAGGGAGTTGTCGCTGGTGAGGTCACCTAGGGCTGATCTTCGGTTAACTGCTTGGGTTCTGGTGAGCCTTTCCATATCAAATGCTACATGATCAGTGCATGGTAGATTTGGCTGCAAAAATTTCCAGATTAAAAATATTATAAGAACAATTATTTTCTTTCATAACAATCTTCTCTCATATAATCCTAAATGTTTGGTACTCATTGCAAGGGATTTATTGCATTTTTTCCCACAATTTCTTCTAATTTCCCTGTCCATCTATCTTTTCTACTCTCACCTAACAGGTTTTCTTCAAAATGGCCAGCTGATCTCCTGAAGATGATACAAAGGAAAATCAAAATCCACTGGAAAACTGAGAAAACTGACCACTGTAACTTGGTAAAGAAATGACAACATTTTGTGGACATGGTCACAGGCAAGGGAGTTATATCATTATTATAAAGCTGACAAATGTTCAGTTTAAAAAAATAAACTGCATTATTTTGGTGAAAGTTAAATGTTAATGTTGAAGGCCAGCAGGTGACATAAAACACCTCTGTCATCCTATTAACTTCTCTTAAATGCTCCATTTACTGGGTGTTCAGCTTTTTTTTTAGTATCTTCTATCTTTAAACACATAAAACACACAGCTATGAGCTGATCAAATTTGAGAAGACCCAATCCTGAAGGAGAGGTGTACAGCTGTTTGGGTCAAAGTCTACCAATTAAAAAGGGTATAAAAGCCTTCTGATTTAACAATATGAATCATCTAGCTTCCCTAGCAACTTCCAGCTCTTTGGCCTGCAGTAGGCAGCATGCGAGAAGCAGAGTTGTGAAAGGCAGATGAGAGAAGTTTGTATAGAGAGAAATGACAGTCAATCAAACCCCAGAACCAATGGCTTCCAGGGCAAAAGAATGCCATTTTGGATCATCCCAAAGCTCTGTTTTTGTTTTGTTTTTGAAAATTACAGCATAGTATAATAAGTAATGTTTAAAATGATAGGGGAGGTTTATTATACTTAAAAATTATGATAGCTGAATATATTTCTAAAGGATTTTTATTAAAAAAAGGGAAGGTATTAGCACTTGAAAAGCACTTGACTGGAGGCAATGACAGTGTGTTAAGTTAATATTTTCAAATTGTCTACTAAATGTCAGGCAAGATGAAAGGCACACTATATTAAAACAATCTCACATGGGGGTGACTTGTCCTGTCAGGAGACATTTGGCAATGTTGGGAGACTTTTTTGTTGTTGTTAAGAGATGGGTTCTTGCTGGGTGCAGTGACTCAAGCCTGTAATCCTAACCACTTGGGAGGCAGAGATTGGGAGGACTGTGGTTTGAGGTTAACCCATGCAAAAACAATTCAAAAGACCCTATCTCTACAATGGCTGAGTACAGCAGTACCCACCTATCATCCCAGGTACACAGGAAAGCACAAATAGGAGGACAGCAGCCCAGGCTGGTCTAGACATAAAGTGAGACCTTATCTCAAAAATAACCAATGCTAGTGGAATGGCTCAAATGGAGAGGCCCTAAATTCAACCATCATTACTCCAAAAAAAAAAGAGAGAGAGAGGAGGAAGGGAAGAGGGGGAGGGAAAGGGAGAGATGGTGGGGGGGAAGAGAAAGAGAAAGAGAGAGAGAGAGAGAGAGAGAGATAGCGAGAGAGATTTTCTTATGTTGCCCAGGCTGGTTTTAAACTCAAGTAATTCTCCTGCCTCAGCCTCCTAAGTAGCAGTAAGTAGCCGGGGCCCCCACTTGACTTTCTGGACACATTTTTGACTGTTTTGACTGGGAAATAATGCTATTGGATTTAGGAGTAGGGGCTAGGGATGCTACTGCAGTCTGCAATGCACAGGGCAGACTGTTATCTACTTATCTAGTGCAAAAGTGTCATTGAGGCCAAATGGAGAAATCCTGTGTTAAACTACATCATTACTGACATGCTCTCTGGAGACAGAATAAATTGGGTACTATGCCATTCACTGTGCTTAAACTGTGATTTGATAGTATGTATAAAACAGGACTACTTTGATCTTCTTTGGGTTGAAAAGCTAATATGCAAGGTTCATCTGCTGGACCAAATTCAACCTTTTGTTCCATAAGGAAACCATTCATTTATTATTTTTTTGAGATCAGAAAGTATTTTATTTTCCTTTATAAAGCACAACTCTAGGTATGTAATTCTCTTGAGCAAGGAAAGCAAAGAAGTGTCCAAAGTTGTTGACCTGGCTCTTCTCACAGCTGACCTCTATGCAGCACACCTGGTTAACACCCTCGCCAGGTTGTTCATGGTTCCCCAGGGTCGTTGGTCACCATCTGCCTTCACTGCTTATGATTTACCAACACCCAAGAGACCAAAGACAAACTTAAGAGGAATGAACGAAAGTGATGACATAATTTTACTTTATGCCAAATGCAGAAAAAATTACTATTGGATCCAAGTCAAGACTATGTTCTGTATTTGTTGTTGTTTTGCCCAACAGAAGGACATGTTTAAAACTAGACTAGTACAGGTATTAATCTTCTTTTCTAGAGTTTCTTGAGTATGTAAGACTTTGAAGTAATCTGGAAGAAAGGCATCATTACACTAACAAGGCTATATGGCAAAGAAAGCTAGGGTATTCTTGGGAGATTTAATCACATGACCTATTATACCAATTGTAGTACATTATACTATACAAAAGTAGTAACAAAATAGGAAACATACCACAATCCCCAGGGCCTTCAAAATATTAAGTTTGCACATAGGACAGGTACAGTGTTCACTAAGCCAGGGATCCACGCACGATTTGTGGAAAACATGCCTATAAAATAATGGAAATTATGTCATAAATTATATACTGCAAAACTACTAAGTCAAAATGGAAAGAAATACAATTTTAATCTGTTTTTCCTCTTTTCAGCACATTTTCAGTTCTGAAGAGACAAATATTAGGGAACTATTATAATATAGCTTGCAGAAAATCTCCTGAATCCAACCTTATATATTAGCAGCACTATATAATGAGAACTAATAAAGATATGACTGTTTTTGGTTTTGCAGTGCTGGAGATCCAACCCAGGGCCTTGTACATGCTAGGCAAGACCTCTATTACTGAGCTATATCTGCAGCCACCCTCACCAAACCTTTTTTTCTTTTTAAAGAGACAGAATCTCACTGTGTTGCCAAGACTGGCCTCAAACTCTTGGGCACAAGCCTTCTGAGTAGTTGGGACTACTAGGAATTAGACTTTTTATTTTACCAAATTTCAAAAAAAAAAAAAAAAAAAAGAAAAAAAGGACTTGAGGAAACTTAGAAGATATATTAAGAATAAAAGTAATTATACCTTATAAACTAGTTATGCCTTCCATAACACAGACAAATGAAATTTCACAAAAATAATTAAGTCAAGGTTAAATAAAAAGAGTTCTCTGTCAACCTGTGTCAAATATTTGTAAAAGTCACAGAGCAGCTGGAACTGTTTTAGGGAGTTAATTGTACTGAAGAATCAAGTAACACTTAGCTAGCAATTTTCAGCTGAAGTATCAAAGGTGGGTAGGAATGGGTGATTTTCTCTCATATTTAGGAGAACAGAAAGTCACATCCTCGTGATGGAAATAAGTCATTCCTAGAAAAGGAACTTCTGCCCTTTGAAAGGGAGAAAAGACTGAGGGAGCTGTAGAAATTATTCCTCAAACTCAAGCAGTTGTGCACAAGGCTCTGAGAAGCTGCAACCAAGTCTGACAGAAGCAGCCCAGGAGTTCTGGCCAAACCAGGAAGGAGTGGACCAACAAAAATGTTCAAGGCACTTTTGAAAGAAATGCAACAATTTGAGTTTGGTATAAAAGAAAATTTGAGATACACCATGGTGTATGCTCACTATTAATTTATAATTTAATGTTTTGATTGCTGTTTGAAGAATGAAGGTTCTATTTTAAAAAAGCAAGAGGTCTAGAAAACTCAAGTTTTTATTGAGATTTGGGATAAACATTCATGGGTACAATATAGGGTCAATACAGAGTACCCACTCATTACCACTTGATGGCCTTAAAGCCATTTTTTGGGGGATTAAGAATAAAGTCCTTAAAGTCTAAATTTATCAGTCTAGTCCAAAACATGTAGCTAATGCATTTATTCAGAACCTCATCATCCTGAAGACTTTTCTTTAAACCTCAAGGTTTTTACTTATGGGATGGGAAGCCATTAATCTATGGGCAATACCTAAATTAATTTAGAATACGTAAGGTCTCATGTCCACTTCTTTTTACTTGTATCAACATATGAAGGTTCCTTACTGCAGTGCTCAACCAAAAGGGGTATCCCCTGCGTACCATCCAGCAGTACTCAACTATGCCATGGTTGGCTGTAATTGAACATAAACTAGAACAAGGCTTCTTAACCCTTTTGCAGGACACAGAAACCTTTAGTCTGATCTAAGTTGTAGAATCTCCTCCTAACACTTGCATACATATCTTGCATACATCTTGGGGAAGCTTATGAACATCTGAGGGTTTGGCTAGTGCTGGGAGGGGCTGGAGTGGTTAGGAAGGTGCCCCAGGTCAGTTCTGCAAATGGAGGACAATGGGATTTGGAGGGAAGAGGGTATGTTATCTCTGACCAGGGCCACTTTGGTGCTAGAGTGGGAGGAATGCAGGTGGGGCAGGAGCAGCTAAATTTAACCAGCTGTTGGTAGAAACCCTGTTTTAAGCAAGCAGCAGCTGCCTGGGGGTAAACAGTGGGTTGGCTGTGGTACTCTCTGTTCTGGCCAGTGATTTTGCTTTCCTATTACTGGTTGTTCAGAAAGAACAAAATGGTGTATTTAATTTCTAAAGTTGCTGCATGAGTTGAAGGTCCTCAGTCTATCTGTTCCCTTAACCTTAAGTGAGTTGTAAGTGGACTTGTCTTATGTTGGGGTTTTTAAGTAATTGTTTCCTTGCAGTTTGTTGATCTAAAAGAAAAAGTACCCCACTCCACCAGACAATATTAATGCCTCTATGTTGTGGGGTATTGTAGTGAAAGACAACAAAAACTAACTGGCTCTCTAGGGACAAATTAAGACTATCCCCCTTCCCTAGCTAACTCAAAATCTGAAAGAAACATTTATTTTCTTCAAAAAATATGTTCCTTTTGGCTATCTGCCCTTCACCTGCACCCTAGGCAACTACCCTGCCCCCAAACTCTCCTTCCTCTGACCTAGGAATGATCTTTCCACATTCCCCACCAGTCTAGTTTCTGTGCATCTCACCCTGGATCTTCAGTCTCTGCTTCTCACAGCACATCCCTTGCTTCTGAATACAAAGCTGAGCACTTGTACTCTGCACTCACCAGTTTTGACACAAGTCCCCACAAGTCCTGTCACTACCACATCTTGTTGTCTTCTCTCCTTCAGCACCCCTTCTCTTCACCCTCTTGCTTCTGCCTCCTTAGCTTTACTGACTCACCATACCCACTGTGGCCTTTCCCTTCTTTCTAGACAAAGTTCTGCTATAACTACTGGAGGCTCAACTAGCCATCCTTTTTGCCTCCCAGCTGTCTTACCTGAAGAGATGTGGGACAGGGAAAAAAGCCTCTCATGAGGCTGTCTGGAGCAATAAATGTAAACTGCCATGTGGAATGTTAAGGTTACTTTGCCTGTTTAACCATACCTTTCATTCACTCAGGTTAAACAGGCAAAGTAACCTTAACATTCCACATGGCATCCCAATAAATGGGGAGACCGCTTCTGCAGCAAGCTTTCGGGTCCCAGCACATCCAGTGCTATCCTTTCTCACTAGCTGGAGGGTGCACCACAGAAAGCCAGTGACCTCGGAAGGTGGCACCTGGGACAAGAAACCCTTTTCCATTGTTATGAAAGACTCAAATGGTGAAAATACACACAAAAGCCGAAAAGGACCTGGTTCATTTAGGGCTGAGTAGTGTACTGGGACAGAAAGTGGGTGATGTGTTGACAAATAGTGAAACGTGAAAAGGACAAGCATAGCAGAACTTTAACCAAACAGTCCTTTATTCCTGTAAGAAATACTTTGGGATACAGAATGTGAAATGTACAGAACAAAACCAGTAATACTGAAATGGCAGGGCCCTTCTCTTTCCTACTTCCCACTGGCCATGAACTAGAGAGGTCAGAAAAACCTCGGGGCTGGTGCGAGGAGTCTACCCTGGAAGTGAGTTGTTTTCACAGCTCTGCAGCTTCTGGGTGCCATGTTAAGGACCTGGCAAACATAAAAGGATCCAAGATTATTAAAGGTCAGAGACAAGAACTCCTTCCCCTATCCAGGACTGGCAACAGATGCTGTTTGTTAGCTGCCCCTCCTTTGTGTGGGGGGGGTGATCATAGCAATTCAGCCAGTTGGCAGTCAGCTGACTGACCCATTTTAACTCCCAAGCTGGCATCCTAAACATATGTTTATCCAAAAGAGGATTTTTACCTACTAAAAGTTTGTGGCTAACCTTTAAAAAAGGTGACTGTTTCTCAGTTTCTAAGACATGCTGGCTAATATCCAAAGGATGATCAACTGTAATCAACTAATATGATCAGGAGGTCCTAAAACAATGCCAACTGCCATCTGTCCACAATAAATTAGTGTGACAGAGGATGAAAAGTAAAGGTCATGCAGCAAAAAGCCGGCAATCCATAAAAGGTCTGATAGCCATCAACAGAAAAGCTTAATTGAGAATCCAGATAGGCTTCTTAAAAATGAAAGACAGATGGACACAAAGCATCTGGCTGTCATCTTCTTTTACTGAGGTGGAGGGGCAGTGAGTACAGATCCTGCCAAAAGCTGGCTGTGAAGGAGAGAGGGTGCAGGGTGATATGTAGAGGTGATGGGTTTGAAAGAGAGCTTTAAAAAACTGGAATAGGAAATACTTGAGCATGATTAAGTCCTGATGAGCAGACACAGAACAAAATGGAGGGAAAAAATAGTCAATAGAGCAAGGTCACATTGACTGCTGAGCTAGCAGGCAGAGGCTCAGGTAGAAAGAGCAGCATAGACTGCAGGAGGTGCAGGGTGGGTATGGAGGCAGGCACATCTGAAGGTCTGGGGATAGGAAGTTTAAGGAATTCCCAAACCACTGTTTTCTCTATGAAGTTGATGGTGACATTTACTCTACTGAAAGTGAGGCGTGCTGGGTGCCGGTGGCTCACACCTGTAGTCCTAGCTACTCAGGAGGCAGAGATCAGGAGGATCACAGTTCGAAGCCAGCCTAGGCAAATAGTTTGTGAGCCCCTATCTCAAAAAAAAACCCGTTTACGAAAAATAGGGCTGGTGGAGTGGCTTAAGGTGAAGGCCCTGAGTTCAAGCCCCAGGGCAAAACAAAAAAAAAAAAAAAAAAAGAAGAAGAAAAGTGAAGAGCATTGCGGGTGGGGGGAAGAGGAAGGTAAGGTATTTAGGATGAAAGAAAACACTTGGAAGCATTGCTGTGATGAACAGGAAGGGCTAGCCAGGACAGTAGAAGGGCTCTGGAAGTACTTGATGCCTGGCTAGGAATGGAGCCCTGTCTGCCAGGTCTGTTCAAAGCCCTATTGGCAGCTAGTGAGAGGAAGAGCTGCTCAGCGATGTGAGATAAAGGAAGCAGGCCCAGGTTCAAAGACAAAGTAAAGGTATCTTAGGCAGAAGGACTACTAAGCAGAAGCATGAGGTAAGAGTTAATACAAAGGTACCTGAGAGGCATCAACTGGAAATAAGAAGCTTGGAGAAGATTTAGGATAAAGAGGAACATTTATATGTAGATATTCTCTAGGTCCTATAGATCAATGATTATCATCTGGGGACATTTTTCACTTTAAAAACTGAGTAGTGTGGATGCTTTTGGTGTCTAGTGGGTAAAGTTAAAGGATATTGTGAAATATCCTGTGATGCTCAAGGCAGCATTTTCTCCCATCCCCTTTTCCAAACAAAGAATTATCTGATCCCAGATGTCAATAGTGCTAAGACTGAGAACCTTTGCTGTAGGTCAAAGGTTGTTCCAAAATGTTGCTCAATGTAAAAAGTTAATTTTTACTGCACCCGAGGATCACTGGTGTTACCATTTCAGTGAGACAAAACGTTCTGCTGAGCAGGTCAAGCCATGTAGTTAGAGAAAGCTGCAACTTGCTGAGATTTGACAGGTAAGAGTAACTGACAACAGCTGGCTCCAAAGCAACATAAGAGGTCTCACACAGGGCCGGGCACTGGTGGCTCACGCCTGTAATCCTAGGTACTCAAGAGGCAGCGATCAGGAGGATCACAGTTCGAAGCCAGCTGGTGCAAACAGACCGGGCTGGCTTTGAGACCCTATCTCGAAAAACCTTATTATAAAAAATCTGGTCAGTGGAGTGGCTCAAGATGAGGGCCCTGAGTTCAAGCCCCAGTATTAAAAAAAAAACAAGTCTGACACACAGGGCAGTAAGCATGTCTATTCAAAAATAAGGACCAACTATATAACTGAACAGTGCCATAACTAGGGGTACAAAGAAATTCCGTTAAGTCTGCCAAAATTTCTAAAATTCAAAAGCAGACCACAATCATGAAGGCTGAGAATAAGTTCTCTAGTTTCAGTTGCAGAAACAGTGAATATCAACCAAAGTTTTGGGCCTCAACGGAGGGACTGGCCTTGGAGCATGAGAATCACTCAGGAACTTATTATGAACAATATGTTGGACTTTTCCACTTGGGTGTTTCTGAAAACTCTCTTACTGATCCTGATGTGTATGTAGTCAGGTTTGGAAAGGTCTGGGTTAAATTGAGAAAAAAAGAGAAATCAGAATGAAACTGTGGAAAAGCCAAGGCTTTAGGGATAGAGAGAATGAGAGCAAGTTTCCCAGAATCATTTATTTTAGGCTGAGACTTCCCTGAGGAAGACACTCTCATTTTAGTAATAACCGTGAATGGCTGCTCCCCTACCCAATTATGTACCAGATGGTTCCAGAGGATCCTGGGCTCAGATAGGAAGACAGACTTTGTAAAGTCTTGGCTTCTTCCTGGTTAAAGCAGGCATCTGTTGATTATGCTTTATAATATATCCTACTGATCCTTTTCCTGATTTGATTTGTGTATGTATTTCCTTTAGTCTCATGTTTTTAGATTATAAATGACTATAAGTGAGGGAAAATGGTCATTATATAATTTAATTTTCTATAGAATGGCTTACATTTAGTTTGATAGATTTTCTTTTTTATGTAAACTAGAATGATTTGCCTAGAATCTTGGATTTCTATTTCAGTATTCAGAGTTCTTCTTAAGTTCTATGATTTAAAGACATACAAACAAACAGATCTTCCTAGGCTCAGAGTAGATCACTCTGTGAATAAATAAAATAGGACCAGTAGCCTCATGGAGGTAACTATTCATAATTATTTCACCAATTCACATGTATTATAGGCTGAGTTATATCTTCTAAAGAAGAGAGAGGAGAAGAAAGGAAAAGTCTTTGATTCTAGGTTTTTCACTAGGTGATTTTATATTTTGCTAGTTGACATTTACAATCATGTATCTTAATATTTCCCATTTCCTAGCTTGGGATAGGACCATGTTGGAAATCAACATGCTTATTAAGACAATTTGCTCTTTTCAGGCATCAAAGTTCCTGTGGACACTCTCCTTCTGGAGGGAGGTATGTGGTCCTATGCAAGGAGTGTTGACATTAAAAGTAGCCCTCTGGCATTTCTGAATGGTAGGAACCTGAAATCTACTATTGGCTCCACTGTCCTTTACTATACAATGGTGCTATGGTTTGGGTATGGTTTGAGTTTCCACCAAGGGTCCACTGTGATTAAAGGTTTGGTCTTCACGATGGTGGGGTTGGCAGGTGGTGGAACCTTTGGAGGATGGGATCTAGTGGGAGGTCCTTAATCACTGGAGGTATGAGGTCTTTCTTGTGAGAATCCCTTTTGGTAGTTCTCATAAGAGAGTTGTTACAAAGGAGCAAGCCTGACCTACTCGTCCTCTTATTCTCTGCTCCTTCAAGAGGTACTGCTTGCTCTATATGGGCTTTCACTGTGCTGTGCCACCAGCTGTCTACCCAGAGGCCAAACCAATGGGGTATACCAGATCTGGGACTCTGAACCGCCAAAACTGTGTGTTAAATAAACTTTCTTTTCTTTGTAAGTAGTCTGTGTCAGATTTTTGTCACAGTAACAAAAAACTGACCAATACGTATGAGAGAAAGACTTAGTACAGATTCCTAGAGTTGTAGAACTCTGAGCCAGGTGAATGCATTAGAGTCCCTGATGATGAGCTCTGATTAAAGATGGAGAAAAACAAGAGGTTGTTCCTCCCCTTTCCCCACCTAGCCCGGGAGCTGGGGATCAAACCCAGGGCCTTATACACGCTAGGCAAAGTCTTTACCACTATCTCCCCAGCCCAGAAGACTGTTTTTGAAAGCCAAAGAGCTCACATATAATAGAAACACTTAGGTAACAATTCATCTGGAGGTTGCATCAAGTGTTTTTAATGATACATGTGCAATCAGTTCTTGGGAGGCAGCACTGCTCACTATTGACCACAACCTCACAACCTCTCATCAGGAACAATGTGCAGCAGGGCTGTGGCCCGCTATAGTAGCCATTGGTTAGCTGGCTCTCAGAAGCAAGTGGACACCCCCTCTGGAAGGGAAACATACAAATATTAATACCATTCTTTTGAAACAGAGAAAGGCTACATACTTGCAGGGGAGGATCCGAACAACATCATTCTGCTTATAGCTCTCTATGCAGACTGCACAATGATCAAAGTCTGGGTCTGTTTCCTGAAACAAAAAGCATAGGAGCAAAAGTCACATGCTGAAAGTGTACAAGTGAAGATGTAATTATGCCAAGACTGCTTCTATGGCAACTATGGTAAGTGGTTATAAAGTGAAAGTTATTAAGAATAATTTAGTAAGTTTGCATTTGTTCAAGTATTCTGTCCCAAATTATATCTAAGCTAATCTATTTCATCTTAAAGTTATTTTACAATCAATACTAAATCTGTTTATAGCATGTCTTAGAAAAAGTCAGAATTCTAATGATTTTCAAGATTCACACTGGCTATCACCTTGAACCATCATGTCTCCTCCCATGACTTCCACTGCATTACCGAGTTGTCTGAATAGGTTTTACTGTATACCCTACAAAATCTGGGTCTTCATAAAGAAGCTCACATTCTCAATCACCTCTTTAAGTATGGGCACAAAGGATGGTTCCCATAGTAGAACATTATCTAGAGACCCACTCTAAGTACAGGAGCTGTACTTTTGATCACAGATATGGGATATGGAAGAGTCATTTGCTCAACTCAAGTCAGCCTCGTGTTTGGTCACCAGGTTAACTGATTTCCTTCCTCCTCAGGGCTGAGGAGGGTTCTACCTGACTTATCAAAAACCACAGCACATGAGCAACCCAAACTTGGGAAGGTACAACTATCTGCTGTGTCATTGCCATTTGGACTGAAACTCAGTGGGTAATTCTTGGCAGGTCTAGGAGATACAAACTGACAAGATGGGGTGGCTTTAATAATTACAGAAATGACTGTTTTGTGCTAGCCTTGGGGTACAGATAGGTAGGTTATCTCACCTCTAGGAATTTCAGATTAAAGGCAGCTGAAGGTCACCAGGTTAAGAAAGCATATTGGTTACCACTCCTCTGGGGTTAAGTGTAGCTGTTTTAATGTAGCTTGTAATTTCTGCAAGTGACTCCTTTTTCTTTCCTAAACTAAGCCCACTGAGAGTGTCTTTACCTCTGGAGCTGTGTCAAGGGCAACTAGATATGGTATTGTCAAGGTAATGAGAACAAGAATGGGTAAAGTCCATGAACGTGGTAGAACTTAAGAAGATGAAGAATCATCTGAAATCATCCTTTTCAGAGCTTTCTGCTAAAATGTTAAGTGTTGGACGTGGGGTAGGAGACAGTTTTCATTTTATTCCTTTAGAGAAGCAAATTTTTCATCCTCGGTATTCTTGAATATACTGAATGTAGGAACTAACCTTAAGGTGCTGTTTTGCACTTAGTGAGGCCAAGCTAGGGTCTACTATAACTTGAGCTCCGTCTGACTGGGAGATTCTAGTTTACAGTCTCAGTCATAGCCTTTGATGCCCGTAAGCATTAGGCCCAACTCTGACAAATTGCATTCCTCTTCTTTGAAAGTGTTAGAGAACATTTTGTTAACTGAAATGCCCTAGAATTGTATGTCTTCAGTTCTCCATTTAACTTGTTATAAAACAAAAACCAAAAGAGATGCTGCAAAATCACAAGAAATATAAGAAGAAAACGCACATCTCCTAGCCTTTATGTACCAATAGTTCTACTAGAATTCTTGGAAGATGTATGCTAGGTTTTAGCAGAAGAAAACTATGAAAAATACAGCTAGAAAAACTGTAAGTAGTCTAGTGATGCTACCTACTAATGGCAGAGCATTTGAAGTCCAGGAGAGTCAGAGGGCTGACTGAAGGGCTTCCAGATAACAGGCATAGTAAGAATAATACTTCCAAGAGAAAGTAAAGTTATTTCATTACTGTACCTTATCGCCTTTTTTTACTGTTCTGGTTGTCAATTTACTGATGGCTTTCTTGGCTGCATCTCCAAGACGACGCTATGAAAATGGCAAATAAAAAGACATTAAGTTTAAGATATCTTTTTTTTTTTTCATTTTTCTTTTATTATTCATATGTGCATACAAGGCTTGGTTCATTTCTCCCCCCTGCCCCCACCCCCTCCCTTACCACCCACTCCCTCTCCCCCCCCTCAATACCCAGCAGAAACTATTTTGCCCTTATTTCTAATTTTGTTGTAGAGAGAGTATAAGCAATAATAGGAAGGAACAAGGGTTTTTGCTGGTTGAGATAAGGATAGCTATACAGGGCATTGACTCACATTGATTTCCTGTGCGTGGGTGTTACCTTCTAGGTTAATTCTTTTTGATCTAACCTTTTCTCTAGTACCTGTTCCCCTTTTCCTATTGGCCTCAGTTGCTTTAAGGTATCTGCTTTAGTTTCTCTGCGTTAAGGGCAACAAATGCTAGCTAGTTTTTTAGGTGTCTTACCTATCCTCACCCCTCCCTTGTGTGCTCTCGCTTTTAGCATGTGCTCATAGTCCAGTCCCCTTGTTGTGTTTGCCCTTGATCTAATGTCCACATATGAGGGAGAACATACGATTTTTGGTCTTTTGGGCCAGGCTAACCTCACTCAGAATGATGTTCTCCAATTCCATCCATTTACCAGCGAATGATAACATAAGTTTAAGATATCTTAATGATGGTCTTCACTTTAAATAATTAACAGTATAAACTCATTATTATTCCACATCACTCTCTATTCTATGTCATATATATAAGCAGACTCTAAAAAGGGAATAAAAAAAAAATCAGAGAAACTGGCAGCTATACCATATCTTCTGTATTCTAGTTGAATAAAAAGTCTATATTCAGGTAAAAAAAAAGCCAGGTGTCACAATCACTTTTGCATTTTGTGTTTAATAAACATTATCAAAATGTTTTGCTATCTTTTGATAACTGACTTGTGTGAATCAGGATATAAAGCTCCAAATGCTTTGATTTCTACTTCTCAAAATGTCTCTCTTAATCTGAATCCTATCTACCATACTTTTTTTTTTTTAAACAGACTTATAGAGACTTAAAATAAACTGCATATACTTAGAGGGTGCACTCTGACCTGCACTTAAAATTATACTTTGAGACTCCATGAATCAAAATCTACTTCATGTGCACTTCAGAGCCACTTCCCCTGCTCTAACAGTTTTCCTTTTGTGCTCTAGGGATGATCACTGTTAGGCATATAAATTGTCCCAGTAAAGAAACCTTGAACACTGACATTCTTAGGAGAGCATCAAGTGGAAGCCACACAGTGATGAGCTCTACTTCTGGCTCTGCTACTACCATGCTTGGAAGGTGCATTTATTTACCTTTCCAGGCTGAGTCATTCTCATTTATTTCAGAGGGTTAACTCGGATGATCTCTACATTTTGCCAGATGTAGACAGCAATGCTAGACACAAATAACCCAAAGGTGAAAAAAAAGCAGTGAACCTCTCACTTTTGAGATGCTATCTGAACTGGGGAAATAACCAGTAAACATTATTATATAGGAGATCCTTCCCAGGGTGAAGTGGCAGTAAAAGGAGGTAACCTCATGTATGGGCATGGGACAGAGCAGAGGAGGAATTCTGGGAAGGCTTTGAGGAAATGATGCTGGAGGTAAGACCTGGAAGAATAAGGAGTTCGGTAAGGAAGAGTATGGGATTAGGAAGGGATATTTTGGACAGAGGAATAGTCTAGTAAAGACAAATAGATATGAAGCATAGATATATAAGGAAATTATCCTTCAACGTAACTACACAGTGAGCATGTATTTTATTGCTCAAATCAGAATGCTTTGTGAGTCAGAGTTCACACTGGAATGACAGATATAGACAGACTGTCCCAGGCACACCAAAACAGGGTCACTCTAGATATAACTACATCTTAAACTCTGAGTAGAGTCAGATGCAAAAGCTGAAAGAGTAAGTTGGGAACTGAAACAAGAAAAGACCTCAGAGTCTTTCAGGAGGATTAAAAAAAAATCATAAAAATACAGGAGCGTTTTAGAGGAAATCTAAAAATACAAAAGAGGGAATTTAATGAACATGCATGTATCTATCATCAATATACTCAATATATCATTCATTATACATCATCCACATATCAGCTTCAACTATCAGTATTTACCTATTTTACCATCTATTCTCCCCATTCCCTTTATTGTGTTAAAGATTTCAATGCATGGCATAAGCACCCTAACTTCACCTAATCTTCACTATGCATCTCTAACAGTGGCTTTTGATGCCACTGTCCTTCCTAATACAATGTAACAACAATTAATCAACACTGTCTCTTACTCAGACAATACTACAATTTCCCCATCTGTCTGCAGAATATCTTTTGACAAATGACTTGTGTGAATCAGGATATAAAGCTTCAAATGCTTTGGTTTCTACTTCTCAAATGTCTCTCTTTATCTGAATCCTATCTACCATACTTTTTTTTTTAAACAGCTATATGGAGACTTAAAATAAACTGCATATACTTAGAGGGTGCACTCTGACCTGCACTTAAAATTATACTTTGAAACTCCATGAATCTGAAGCTGACACTTTTAATGTACTGCTTTAGTGGCCTCTAAATTTTGATGCATTGTGTTTTTAATTTCATTGAGTTCAAATGGTTTTCTAATTTCCCTTTTGATTTGTTTTTTCTCCTATGGATGATTTGAAAGTTAATTTAAAAATATTTGGAATTTTTTCAGAGATCTTTTTGTAACTGATTTCTTATTTAATTTCAAATGATCAGAGAACATTACCTTGTATGAACTTAAATCCTTTTAAACTTATTGAGACTTGTTTTATGGTCTAGAGCACATGTCATAAGAAATATATATTGTGCTTTTGTTAGAATTTTCTACAAATGTCAATGGGATCAAGTCAATTGATCATTTTAAGTCTTTTGTAGACTAACTGATTTTCTGTCTACGTACTCTTCTCACTATTGAGAAAGGTAGAAAAATATGACTATAATTGTGGGGTTATTTTTCACTACAGTTTGATCAGTTCTCACTGGATGGTTCTGAAGCATTGTTACCAGTGCATTTAGGATCGTAATACCCTCTTTCTGAAATGACTATTAACAAATGACTTTTATCCCTGGCAAAATACTGGCCCTGAAATCTACTCTGGTATTAATGTAGCCACTTCGACTTTAATTTGTTTTAGTATGGCATAGCTTTTTCATCCTTTTAACCTATTTGAATTTCTGTAATTTACTTATTTAGGCAAGCACTATACTACTGAGCTACATCCCCTGCCTATATATTTTTATATTTAAAGTGGGTTTCTTGTAGGCAGCACTTGGATGGGTCTTGCTTTTCTTTTATTTTTTTTTTAGATATTTGAAATACAACTTCATTCTGATTCTAAACGAAAAGGAATGGGAATGACAGTAACAACAAGATTTCACCACTGAATGTTGTGATGTGACTTAGCAGTCTTATCTTTGAAACTCAAGACGGAAACAACTGCGTTCCAAACAGCTAAATATGCAGGTCCAAAAAACGAAGGTTTTTTTAACTGCCACATTCATTCCGAAGCCCATTCATCTCCTTCAGCATCCCAAAGATGAAGCACATGTTCTGCTTAGCTAGGTAATAAAGTAGCACACACGCTGCACCGCTGACATCACAGGACAGTTGCCTGTAAAACTAGACTTCTGACGCCGGGCCCCAGCTTCACTTTCTCACCGATCATCGTCCTCATCCGGGAGGGCAGTCGTCTGAGCTCTCAGCAACCTCTAAATCGTGCTCATACTGAGCCGCCAAAGCCGGGTCCATGACAACCTCTGGGGGGCAAGGGCAGGCATGGCGACAAACTCAAGTCAGGGTCTCCGATGAGCGTTCGAGCGAGCCAGAGGAAAGGCTTTTCAAAGTTGTAGTCACTTCTGGCAGAAATGTCATGGTACTGAAGATTCTTCTTTCGGTGGAAGACAATAGATTTTGCCTTCACTTTCCTGTCTTTAATATCCACTTTGTTGCCACACAACACAATGGGGGTGTTCTCACAAACTGGAAGGCGATCTCTGTGCCAGCTGGGCACGTTCTAAGTAACTCCTGATGTTACATCAAACACTGCACCGGCACGCTGGGCTTGGACGTAGTAGCCGTCTCTCCGGCCGCCGAACTCTCCTGGCCGGCCGGGTCCCACACGTCGACCTTGATGGGCCCCTGTTGGTGTGGAACACCCGCGCGGGGACCTCGACGCCCAAGGTGGCTACGTACTTCTTCTCGAACTCGCCCGTCAGGTGACCTTCACGAACGTCGTCTTCCCGGTGCCACCATCGCCCACCAGGACGAGCTTGAACTGGCCCTGGGGCTCTCCCAGCGCGGCCATCGCGGCCATCCTTCCAGAAGCGTCTCCGCGCCTGCCCGACTGAGGCTGGAAAGATGGCGGAAGCGCTTGCTCTTCTTTTAACACTTAATCTCTTAATCTCTGCTTTCAATAGAGGTGTTTAGCCCTCTATTTTAGTGGATTACTGATATGGTTATGTTTACATCTATTTACTTGATATTGCTTTTTATTCCATCTGTTCTTTATTTCCTTTTTGGGAATGAGATTTTTTTCAGTGGTAGTGAGGTTTGCACTCAGGGTCTTATGCTTGGTAGGCAGGCACTTACCACCTAAGCCATGCCCCCAGCCCTTTTTACCTTGGTTATTTTTCAGATAGGCTTTCACATTTATGTCTAGGCCAGCTTGAACCTCAACCCTCCTATTTACACTTCCCGTGTAGCTAGGATGATAGGTATAAACCACCATGCCAGGCTTGTTGGTTGAGATGGAGCATTGCTAACTTTGCCTGGGCTGGCCTTGAACCACAATCCTCCCAATCTCCACCTCTCAAGTAGCAAGGATTACAGGTGTGGGTCACCACACCTGGCCTAGATTGAGAATTTTTCATGATTCCATTTATCTCCTTTGTTGGCTATCATTGTAACTCTTTACTGTGTTATTTTAGTGATTGCTTAGGGTTAATGTATGTAT
The DNA here is from genome assembly GCF_047511655.1 of Castor canadensis. Lineage (NCBI taxonomy): Eukaryota > Metazoa > Chordata > Mammalia > Rodentia > Castoridae > Castor > Castor canadensis. Next base: position 67,161,100 of record NC_133401.1, read on the forward strand.
GTTTAATCACAGTAGGGAGTACACTTTCATTTCTTCCCTATTGGACTTTGTGCTATTGTTGTCATAGATTCTACTCAGACATACACTATGAACTCTACAACAGATTTTCATATCTCAAATTATCTTTCTAAAAACTGAGAACATCTAATTGTTATAAAATATACCTAACACAAAGTTTGCCATCTTAATCATTTTTAAGTATATAGATCAGTGCATCCAATTTCTAAAACTCTTAATCTTACAAAACTGAAACTTCATAGTGACTGAACCCCAGTCGCACCAAAAAAAAAGTTTCAGATTTTGAAGAATATAGATTTTTGGCTTAGGATATTCAACCATAAAGTCCATGCAAATATTTCAAAATCTGAAAAACTCTGGAATCTGAAACAGTTCCAAATTTCAGATAAGGGATACTCATCTAATATTTGTATCTTCTTTAATTCCTTTCAGCAACATTTTGTAGTTTTCAGGGTACAAGTCTTTCACCTCCTTGGTTAAGTTTATCCCTTTGTATTTTATTCTTTTTTGTGGTAGTACTGGGGTTTGAATTCAAGGCCTCATACTTGCTAGGCAGGTACTCTCCCACTTGAGCAACACCAGCCCAAAATTAATTGTTTCTTTTTTTTTTTTTTCCTGGTGGTACCAGGTTTGAACTCAGGGCCTTGCTCTTGCTGGGTATGTGCTCTACTCCTGAGTCATTTACCCAGCTCTGGATATATGGTAGTTTGAAGATGATGTGGAGAAAGTTTGAAGATGATACTGTTGTTTGGGACCTGAGCAGCTTAGAGACATGAGGACAAGGCAGGGAGAGCAGTTGGAAGGAGAAATTTGAGAATTCAGTTTTGAATACTGACATATATTATTTCTTCAAATCCATCTGGGTGGCCTCCATGTCCCCACTTTTGGGTAATTTCCTCACACATAAGACTGACCAGTACTCCAGGCGAGTCTCGGGGCTTCTACCCCTGTGCATTTATAACCTTTCCATTACTGTGCTCTATGAATGCTCATCACCTTGCTCTCCCTGGTCTCTCAGCTCTGTGCTCTCCAATGAAGGAGTGACTACAGGACATAATGTGGTCTAGAAACTGAAGACATTTAAGATGGATAATCTTAGGCTCATCTCATTTATTTCCCATTTCTCAGGGATCTCTGGCCTTGGATGCCTGATATTTAGTGTCTTGAAACTGTCTGTTTCACTTCAAAAAAAAAAAAATTGGAGCCAGGAAGGGTAAATCAAGTCTTTTACTCCAGCTTGGCCAAATTCCTGTGCTGGGCTCAAGCAATCTTTCTGCCTCAGCTTCTTGAATAGCTGGGACTATACAGGCATATGCCACAAAACCCAACTTCCACATAAAACACTTACATGGTTCCAAAGTCAAAACTATAAAACTAGGTACAGGGAAGTCTTACATGCAGCTTTATCTCCTCCATCCTGTTGCTTTTTCTGTTTTGTTTTATCCTTACATTGTTTCCCTTAGAAAATAAAGGCATATGTATTTAAACATGCACATGTGTAGATACATACATGTTCTATGTACATCTATATAGAATGTATTTTCATAGCTCTCTTCTAATAAGCTAGTATACCAAAACTACTCTGAACTTTGCTTTTTTCCCCTTAATAATATATCCTAGCGATCAATCCACTGAAGCATACAGAGACCTTTAAAACTTCCTTCATTTTTGCAGCTATAAAACTACTCCAGTGCATTTACAGTATTTCACTGTGAAGAGTACTAATTTATTCAACCAGGTTTCTAGTAATGGATGTTCAATCATAATAATTATAAATAATATCACAATGAATAGTTTTGTATAGCTGTCACTTTAAATGTCTGCAAGTTTCTCAACATGCTAGAATATTACCAATGAGGTTACTATGACAAAAGGTAATCATATATGTAATTCTGCTAGATATTATACTTTCCTGCTTCCCTACCACAAGAACTCATCAACATATGAGAATGCCTGCTTCCTTGACAACCTAGACAAGAAAGTCTGCTGTCAAACCTGAAAATTTTTTTGATCAAATTGAATAAGAAATGGTTTTTCGATATGGTTTTAAAAGTTACATTTAACCTGTGAGTGACGCTGATCATCTTTTAATATTTTAAAGAGCATTTTAATTTCATTTTAGTGATTTCTCTGTTTATTGTTTTTGCCTATTTTTGTATTAGGTTTTCAGTCTTTTAGCTTGTCCACTAAGCTGCTGGCTTTTAGGTTGATAGTGAGAGAGAGAGAGAGAGAGAGAGAGAGAGAGAGTGTGTGTGTGTGTGTTAGTGATTGCTCTGTCCTTCCCTGAATCCCTTTTAGTTGTGTGTGTGTGTGTGTTAGTGATTGCTCTGTCCTTCCCTGAATCCCTTTTAGTTTTGTGTGTGTGTGTGTGTGTGTGTTAGTGATTGCTCTGTCCTTCCCTGAATCCCTTTTAGTTGTTGTTCCACTTGCTTATAGAGTCTTTCTGATCTATTTGCTGGAGCTCCCGCTCAGGGTTAGCTCTTTCCTTTGAGGGGATTCATGATTTCTGGTTTTCCAATTCTTAGGACCACCAGAACGATCCCTTTTCTTCCCTTGGAGCTCTGTGCAGGTCTTGCAGTTGTGGGTAACATGGTCAAATCTACTTCTTTCGCTAGAGTTCTTGGAGATATCCTGCTGCTTAGAATCAATGAAGATGCTGTCTATGCATTTTTCCTTTTGCTATCCTTAAGTTGCTCCGTTGTTTTAAAAAAGACATTTGAGGAAATTAAAACAAAACAAAAATAACCTCACTATTTCCATCTTGCTCAGATCAGAATTTCACTTAAAATCTTTTTAACAGAAGAGTTCCATGCTGAGAACTGATCAAATCTGGCCTCCTGAGAAGAAAATATGTGACACAGGACGATAGGAGGCAGCAAGACCGGGTCTAGGATTTCAGAGATGACAAGGTCTGAATTAGGCAAGTAGGGAAGAGAGAGACGGTACAAAGTCAAGAAGTTTTAGGAGGTAAGACTGATAGAACACAGTGACTGTGTGACACAGAGGTAGGGGAAAGAAGACCCGTCAAGGATAGCTGTCTCAGACTTCTAGCTAGGCAATTAACTGTGAGTGGCATCACATTTGATTAGGGGAACTCAGGGAGCTAAAGGGAGGGGGCAGGTACTGGTGGGAGAGGTAGGTTGGTTTGCAGCAGGCTCATGTGAATGCATGTAGCATATCTAACTAGATATCTCCCATCCATTTGGATATATCATTTCTTCCAATTTCAAACTTTTAAAATCTTGTGGCAAAAGTAGAAAATACCTTTTGGGGCTGAGGTGTACTTCGAGGCAGAACACTTGTTTAACATGCACAAGTCCCAGGGTTCAATCCCCATGACTACCAAATATAAAATAAAAAATATCTTTTCTCTGTGTTTGATATTAATGTAAAATACCTTTGTTGGAGTATTTTTTGTTTGGACTTAACTTCAACATTACTAACTTCTTCTGAGCTTTAGATCCCTGCTTCAATATTTCTCATTACCCTGTGATGGGTATACTTTAGTTACTTATGCACACGTGCACATATACATCACATGTAAAATTTTTCTCTCTTGGGCTGGGGGTTTAGTCCTGGGTTCAATCCCCAAAGGAAAAAAAGTTTCTTACTTGAATCTGCTCAAAAGTCACTATTTTCATGATTTTAAAATACTGGTTGCATTGTGCTCTCAAATACCTAAAATTAAGTACAATTTCCTTTTTGTGAAGATTACTCTTAATTCAGATTTCTTACCTCCACTTAAACACCATGCCATTAAGTCCCTGTTTTTCAAGGTGTTGTCGATGGGGAGAATTCATTAAATCTACATTAGGCCCTTAACAGTATGAAATAATGATATTTATAATAACAAAGATCTTTCAGTACATACTATGTGCTAGGTACTGCTGTAAACCCTTCACATGTACTGACTCATGTGGTCTTCACAACTTAATGAGAAAGCAATTACTTTGCTCCCACTTTACAGAAGAGAAGAATGAGGCAGTGAGAATAAGTAATTTGTCCAGATGAAAAGCTGGTAAGTAGACCCTGTCCAGACTTGCTGGATCAGACAACACAGAGTAAGCATGTTTGTCTAGGGAAACTGCAATTATAAAAAGCACTGCTCTCCCCAAAAGGAAGAAAAAAGGGTTCCCACATGGTTCTTTTGCATTCTAAAGTTTGAGACTGTGATCCTGAGAAATACATGTTTGGTTTGTTTCCTGGTAACGAACTACTCCTAAAATCCTTTGACTCTCTGGAGAGTTAATTGTCGTTTGCATACTATGAGCTGACTGAGGGCTGGCAGCTTCTAGGTAGCTTTAGGATGGGGGCTGGTCACGGAGAAGACCAAGGCATGTTTCAGAGGTGAGATTTTATTATCCACCCTCCAGCTTCCATGGAGGGGAGAGGTGCTGAAGGTTAAGTTGATCGCCAATGATTTGAACAGCCATGCCTACTTAATAATACTTCCTTAAAGCCCCCAAAGGACTAGGTTTATAGAGCGCTTCTGGATGGCCAAATCTGTGGAAGTTCCTGAAGATGGCATACCCAGAAAGGGCGTGGAAGCTCTATGCCCCAAATAACTTTGCCCTATGCATCTCTTTGTTTTTGTCATTTAAGAATTCTTTATGTGTGTGTGTGTGTGGCAATACTGGGTGTGAACTTAGGGCCTTGTAGGCGCTCTACCACTTGGACCACATCCTTAGCGTTTTTTGCTTTAGTTATTTTTCAGATAAGGTCTTGTGCTTTGCCTGGGCCAGCCTCAGACCATGATCCTTCTACCTCCATTTCCTGTGTAGCTCAGATTATAGGCATGCACTACCATGCCTGACTTTTTTTTGTGGTACTTGGGTTTGAATTGATTTCAGGTCCTTGCACTTACTAGGCAGGAGGCACTCTACCACTTGCTAGATAGGCACTCTAGAGTGCCTACAACTTTTTGCTTTAGTTATTTTTCTTTTCCTTTTTTTTTTTTAAAGAAAGGGTCTCTCACCATGTAGCAGATTGGCCTCAAACTCAAGATCCTCTTGCTTCCACCTCTGTAGGGTTTTCTTTTAAAAACACAGTTAAAACCCAGGTGGTGTGAATATAATTTTTCTTTGATAAAAGTTGTCTTATCTGAATCCTCTTTATCACTACACCATTTTTACCTTTTTGTCTAAAAAGGGTCTCCAATTCTTTCCCAGAAACCATCTGCTTCTGCCCCAGCACTCCCCTCCATTTTCTACATAGCTCTGCTTTATTAATAGTACCTGCATTTGCTCTTCACTGTTTCCCTCTTTAATAGCTCCTCTCTTCTAAGCCTCTCTTACCAGGAAAAAGGGTGTTTTGTTTTTGTATTTTGAGATAGGATCTCACGCTGAATCCCAATGGCCTCAAACTCATGGTCCTCCTGCCTCACTCTCTCAAATGCTCGGATTATAGGTGTGAACCATCATGCCAGGCTGAAAAAAGGTTTGACTCACTCCACTGCTAGAAAACTTTAGATGACTCCTTACTAAATTTCTAGCATGCGCACTAAGCCCTTCATATCATAGTGGTGATTTACTCATGTAACCTGGTCACAGTCCCAGCTTCCTATTTCTGATGTTCCACCATTCAACTGCCTGTCTCCTTTTCTCCCTTCATGGCTCTGTGGAAAATAATCCCTCTGCTTGAATCTCCTTCTGGTCTCTGTCTAATGGTCTTACTCATCCTTTGAAATTCAGCTCAAATGTCACTACCTCCTCTGTGAAGTAGTGCCCATGATTCAGTGAGAGTAACATCACTCTGCCTCAAGAGTAACTTTTGCTACACAGCATTTTGATTATACCTACTGCCTTCCTGAGAGAATGTAAGCTCATTCTTCACTTCATTTAAACACTTACTGAGTCAGTGTGACATGCCAGGCCTTATGCTAAACCCTAAGGATTTAGAAATGAATGTCTTTAAAATGCTCTGATCTTAAGAGCAGACTGTGCTAAAAGGGAAAAAAATCAAATCTTAAGCTCTTTCTGTATAATATTTAGAAGGCATAAAATCTGTGTATACAAAGTATTATTTACATAAAATAGTAGTACATAAAAAGATAAGACTACTTGCACTATCTAAAACTGATAAAATATAACTTCTTAGTTCAAACGCCTATTCTTTTCCAGTTCATCTAGAATTGTGAATCCCTAATAAATAAAACTCATTCTATCAACCATTAATAACAAAATAAGTTTGCCATTTTGTCTATATAACCATTTTCTAGAAGAAAAATCTTGACAGTGTATAAAATACTCCCATCCACCCTCCAATCCAGGAGGAAAAAGCCTTCTGAACCTATCATTTTTCAAAGAATGAATTGTATGAGCGCAGAGTATTTGCTTCTTCTGACACAGGGGAATTCAGTGTACTTCCACATTCTGATACATGTGCATTCTCCAACCCTTCTAAGATGAAAATGGATAATAAAAGCCCATTTCAGTAACTCTGAGATGTTTATAAGTTCTAATACTGTATACACATATTAAAGTAAGAAGACTTACAAGTTTTATGCATCTTAGAAGCTGTATGCATTTTCACAGGAAATTTTCATAAGATTTTCTAAACTCAGGAGTCCATAAGGTTATGAAACTTTTTATGTGTGACCTATTCTTCAATACTGAATATGGCAGAGGAAAGCTGCCCTATTTTGAAATATAATATATCTAAGTGTTTTTTCCAGCAGTACTGGGGTTTGAATTCAGGGCCTCACACTTGCTAATCAGGCATTCCACCCAGTCGAACCACTGTACCAAACCTTTTTGTGTTGGTTATTTTTGAGATGGGGTCCTGGGCAGGCCTGAACCATGATCCTCCTCCTATTTGTGCTTCCCCTAGTAGCTGGGATGACAGGTATGGCCACCTCACCCAGCCACTGGTTAAGATGAGCTCTTGGGAACTTTCTGCCTGAATGGTGATCTGTCTTTGCCTTGCAGTAGCTAGGATAACCTTAAATACTTCTGTTTAGGAATCAAATTTGATTACTTTAGAATTAGATGTTATGATCTTTATTCTTGACTGCCAACTTGATTGGATTGAGAGACACCAAGAAAACCAGTAAAGCACACCTCTGAGTGTTATCTGCAAGGGTGTTTCCACAGACAATTAGGTCACAAGGGCTCTGACCTAATCAATGGTTCAATCCACTGATGGATTTGGAATCTGAACAGACAATTCTGTGGAAGGTGGGGCCTAGCTGGAGAAAGTGGGTTATTGGGGGTATGCCTTTGAAAAGAATCTTGTCTCTGGCTCCTTCCTGGCTGGCATGATGTGACCAGCTTTTGTCTGCTACGAAGTTCTGCCTTGCTATAGGACTAAAAACAATGCAGCCAGCTGACTATGGACTGAAACCATGAGCCAAAATACTTCCTTACTCCCTTAAGTTGTTCACATCACGTATTTTGACACAGGGACAAAAAGTAGACTAACACAAAGGCACAATATTAACCATGAAACTGTGGAAAAATTTACATCTCTCTGAAAGTCCTCATGCATCCTTTCAATATAAAAGCACCAAACATCTACCCCTTTGTGTAAAATAACTATCACTGACTTGATTAGGTGACATTTAAGTTTGCCATCATCTGAGATATTTGTACCTAAATATAATCTTTAGATGTATTTTAATGCTTTTTCAGGAGGAGCAAACCAGACGCTTAATGGAAAGCTGAAGGCCAAAGCATTAGATTTTTCGTATCACATGTAAACAATACACGGTGCTTGTAAAGTTACTTATAACTCAAGGCTCTCTCTGGCAGCATATTCTGTAGAAATCAGCCTCTCTCGCGCAACTTACTATTTTTCCTAATAGTTCTGACTTCTCTTTTAAAATGGCCAAAGGTTTCAACCAGTAGAGTCGCTGCCACCATCTTATTAAACTTTAATAAGCTAAGCTTTTTAAGCCATAAAAATTTCATCAAGCACTTCTCAACCTTAGGGAAAATGGAAGAGGAAAAAGGTCAGAACATCACTTTCCTCTAAAGCGTCATGAGGAGCTGGGTGCTTTGAAAGTGGCCGCAAACAAACACTAGGAAACAAGGGCCCTGTCTGTGGCCATGCCAGATGGTGAGCTTTTCTCTTCAGCACACACGGGCCCACACTGGGCGCTAATTAAAGCACCATCTTCAAAAAGCAGGCTCCTGGGACAACCAGGAGCTTTCTTTCAAAGGTCCTCAGAGGTGCCACATTCAGCCTATTACTGTAGGGCTTCTTGTTAAGAACACCATTTTGGATGAGTGCCTCATTATTCTACCTTCAGTGCTTCATAAGGCAATACATGTACAGAACAAAATTTTATGGTGCTTTTTTAAAATTTCTTTTTAATTATCATATTTATTGTACAAAGAGGTTTCACGGTGACATTTCTAGCCATGCATATAATGTACTTTGGTCATGTTCACTACATCTATTACTCTCTTATCGCCTCTCCCCTGGCTTTGTTTTCACAATTTTTAAAAATGGGTTTCATTATGGTATGTACATATATTGTACTTTGATCATACTTACCCCATCACCCTCTCCTTTCCTCTCTCTGTGGTCTCCCCCTCCCTCGAAACACAGTCCTCCTTTTATGTTCATGTCTTTTTTTTTTTTTTTAAGTCTAAATCTTTCATCTAGTTTTAAAGGCTTGATTCCCCTAGCCAAAGTACCTGGAACCTAGAAAAGGTTAGCAAACCTTTCGGGCAACACCTGCTCTATTCTAGGCAAGTAGTAAGGAGAAAAAAAAATCACACTCCTTCTATCATCCTGGTACCACCAGCACCAACAGATGGTCTCCTACCCAGCTCTCACAGGAACAGGCTGAGTGCACTGACCTAACTTACATCTATACAACACTCCATCCAATAGCAGAAGACACCTTTTGTTTTTTTTTTTTCAAGCATCCATGAAACATTTACCAAGACAAACCATATCCTAAATCATAAGACAAATTTCAAAAAACAGAAAAGAGGCTGGGTGCAATGGCTTATACCTGTACCTCATCTCAACCAATAAGCTCGGCATGGCAGCGCAGTCCTATGATCTCAGCTATGCGGAGGGTCTTGAGTAGGAAGATCACAGTCTGAGACCCTATCTGAAAAATAATTAGGCCAAAAAAGGCCTGGGACTGGGAGGAGTGGCTCAAGTGGTGGAGCACCTGCCTAGCAAGCATTAGCCCCTGAATCCAAACCCCAGTACTGCAAAGGAACTGAAATCAAAATATTTCTCTGGTCATAATAGAATCAAAACAGATGTCAATAATGCTAAGCTAAAAACATGAATGGGGTGAAAGAGGAAGTCTCAAAAGAAAAAATACACAGATCTGAGAGAACATACAGTATGCTAAAATGTGTAGGGCCCAGCTACAGCAGTGCTGAGAGCAAGTCCCAGCACTAAATGCTGACATTAGAAAGGAGGAAAGTTTCAAATAAGTGAATTGCAGACTTAAATCTAAAATGTAAGACTACAAAAATTTTAGAAAAGAGAAAATCTTTGGGAGATCTAGGGCTAGGCAGAGACTTTTTAGACTTGACACCAAAAGCATAATTCATAAAAGGGAAAATTCACAAATCAAACCTCATCAAGATTAAAAACGTTTGCTTTTCAAATGAGCCTGTTAAGAGGCTGAACAGACAAACTATACATGGGGAGAAAGTCTGTGCAAAGTTCATGCCTGACAAAGGACTTGTATCTGCAACATACGAATAACGCTCAAAACTCACTGACAAAAACAAAAGTTCAGGTGTGAAGTGGCAAGAAACACAGACTGCCATTTTGCTAACTACAGGATATTCTGATGCAAGCAGGCGGTTAAAGACGTGTTCAACATCAGCAGCCATTGGAAAGATGCAAATGAGAGCCACAAAAGAGATGTTATCACATACCCAACATAATGGTTAAAATACAAAAGAACTGACAAATGCAGTCAAGGACAAGGAGGAGCTGGATCAGTCATAAAGTCCTAGTGGGAATGTAAAGTGGTACAGCGGCTTTGGAAAACAGTACCACAGTTTTTCATATAACTAAGTATGTGCCTATAATAAACTTAAAACCACATCTTGAAATTTATATTGTATTCAGAAGCTACACATTTGTTCCAGGGAAACAAAAACTCATGTTAAAAACCTGTACACAAATGTTCATAGCTGCTTTATTTATAATAGCCCCAAACTCAAAATAACCCAGATATCCTTCAATGAGTGGATGATTAAACAAAACTGTAGTATATCCACACCACAGAATACTACTCAGCAATAAAAAAGAATAAACTATTGATACACACAACTTGGAAGGACCTCAAGGGAATTATGCCAAGTAAAAACATTTGAATTCTAGGCTGGGTTCAGTAGCTCACGCCTGTAATCCCAGCTACTCAGAAGGCAGAGATTGGGAAGATATTAGTTTGAGGTCAGGCCAAGGAAAAAACCTCAATTCAGAAGTCAGGTGTGGTGGTGCATGCTTGTGATCCCAATTAGATGAAAAGCATAGGCAGGAAGACTGTTGTACAAAACTGCCCTGGGCCTAGAGAATCTGAAGATTTCAAGTAGATTCAGTAAGATCAGTATAATTCACTGATGTCATCAGTGAGATCATATTAATTTCTAGGTACTTCCAAGGTACTACCCCTGGGGGGGGGCAGAAATGGGTAAAGGTATATGGATCTCTCTGCATTATTTCTTATGCATGCAAGTGAATCTACAATTAGACCAAACAGAAGTTTTAAAAAATATATAAAAGGCTAATATTCCTGACAAAATGCATACAAATCTGAATCTAACCATGAAGGAACACTGTTAGACGGAAAACTCCAATACAAAATACCTGACACTGACAAAAACATCAATGTCATAAAACAAAGTAACAGAGATATGGCAGCTGAATGCAACACACAATCTGCTTTCTTTGGTATCACGGATATCATAAGACAGTTTTGCACAACTTGAAAAAGGTCTGTAGATCAGCTAATGTATAGTATTAGCATTAATTTCCTGATTTTATAATCATACTACAGTTACGTAAGAGAATGTTCTTTAACAAAATACAACATTAGTAAATATTTAAGGTTGGAGGAGCATCATATCTCAAAGTTACTCTCAAATGGTTAAAAATATGTATCCATACATGGAGAAGGAAACACGGTAAAAATGGTAACAGCTGGAAAATCTGAATGAATACTTTGTACTATTCTTGCAACTTTTTTATAAGTCTGCAATTATAAATAATAAAGCATATCAAAATAAAAAATTCTAAGTTGTGCAAGATACTACAGAGTCTGGCACATAGATGTTCAATAAACAGTGCATCTCAGAAATTTCAATGGTTGGGTAGAGCTCAGTGGTAGAGCACTTGCTTATGCATGAAACCCAGGGTTTGAGGCCCAGATGAAGTAAAAAGTTGAGAAGCTAAATAAACTGTCCAAGTGTGAGCAGGATAAACTGGTGGTAAAGACAGGGGTTTGCTCTCAGATCTACTCACTGCCACAACCTGTGCTTCCTTCACGAGAATGAGGAAGGATGAAAATTCCAAGTCCTTCACAGGGATCTGGATACACTGGGCCACAAGAATATGGTGCTATGTAAAACTTGGCTTTAAACCACTCTCTAAGCGATCCACTTTTTAGCTGCCTATAGGAAAAGTCTAGGGCAGGGACCTAAGGGCTCAAACCAGGCTCCCAGGACATCAAAGTTGCAAATGGAGAGAGTCATCCTTCACTCCAGGGCAACACACTGCCTTCCAGTGTCCTTATCCATTCAAGCAAAATTCACTGGGCATTTAGGATGTGCTGACCAATGGAATTTCTAAAATGACCATCTAAAGAGAGCTCTTTTTCCCCACCTTACTTCTGAGTCTGAGTTTGAACAGACAGGGGATTTATTTCTGATTTTTCCCCCCGAATAATACATAGTTCAAAATTTACATGGGAAAAATATTCATATGGAAAAGGGCGTAGAGTGAATTTTCCTCCTTGATTCTCCTAGTTCCCCTCTACAGAAGCAACCAAAAGTACTGGTTTAAAAATACATTTCCATGATTTCTCCAAACTTACGGAAGTATCTAGATCATGTCATCATGACAAGCTATCTACCTAACTAGAATATGATCAGAAATAACATAAATGTAGTAATTTCTCCTTTAAGGTATTTAAAATATCCTTAAAATGCATTTTCAACATATTAAAATAACTTCAGGTTACAACTTTGTTTTTAACTGAAAACAATGTTTGCAAGATGTATGATCACAATAGGTATCTATGGATTGTGGCTGGCAAGAACCAATCACTGTAGCGTACTGGTAGCTCACCTGGTTCCTGTCGCGTGCATTTGTGTACCTGATCTTCTGAATGAAGTAGAATATGAGCCACGCTGAAGAAATAATCATCAAAACAATAAAAGATATTGACACGAAGACTAGAGAGCCACGGCTGAAGTTCTTTGGAGGCATTCGAGTTCCAACAGCTATTGTCATTTGTACAGAGATGTTTTTCTCCAGGTAACTCAAAATATCCTTACCCCTCAATTCTGTTATCATGACAGCAATAATATCTCCAGTGCCTGTAATGTAAAATAAATATATATACTCAAGTGACACTTAAAATTTTTAGAAACATCAACTATATAAATATGCTCCTTTGAAAAACTACTGCAGCGTTAGCTAGTGGAAGAATGTGAAGATTCGCATTTTCAGTACAAATGAGGTTGTGCATGCTAACACCAACTGAGAATATGTGGTGTAGTGCCCAAGACTTAGACGCAAGGCATAGTCTTGTGCTTGTGAGCCTAGCAACTTGAGAGGTGGAGATTGGAAGACTCGTGGTTTCAGGCAAGCCTAGGCAAAATATGAGTGAGACCCCTAACTCAACAAACATGCCAGGCGTGGTGGTACATGCCCATCATCCCTGCTACGTAGGAGGCACAAAGAAGAGGACTGTGGTGAAGGCTGGCTCTGGCAAAAACATGAGACGCTGTTCAAAAAATAGCTAAAGCAAAAGGGGCTGGGGCATGACTCAAGTTCACGGCATTTGCCTATCAAGAGCAAGGTCCTGAGTTCAAATCCTGACCAAATGGGACAACAGATAGTAAAATGACATATTAGACAGCAATAAAAATGATCTTCAGAAAGCCCTCTCCCTTCCCTCCCTTATTTATTTGGTGCTGGGGATCAAACACAGGGCCTTGTGGATGCTAGGCAGGTGCTCTGTCACTGAGCTGCATCTCCAGCCTAATTTCTTTCTTTTTTTTTTCTTTTGGTGGGGTTGGGGTTTGAATTCAGGGCCTTGCTCTCGCAAAGCAGGCACTCTACCTCTACAGCCACACCTCCAATCCGTTTTGCTCTGCTTAGTTTTGGAGATGGGGTCTCATGAACTAGGATTACAGATATGAGCCACTTTTCTTAAGAAAAGGAGAAAAGTGCTGTTATTTATGGTATAGACACTTGCACTGATGATCATTCTAAGAAATGTTCCTGGACCACTTGTGTGCAGAACTAATATAAGGAATAGAAAGCAGCAAAAGGCACAGAGCTCACACATCACTGAGACTTAAAACACACAACAAAGTACCAATGGCAGTACCTTTTATTAATAATATTTCAAACTAACTTTGGTCTTACATCTAGACCTGACTGGAGTAAGGCTCCTTTCTAGTTTCTTCTAGAACCCTTCTGGGACTCAGACCCTTCTTTTTCTTGAGACAGGGTCTTGCTAGGTAGCCTACCTAGGCTGTCCTTGAACTCTTCATCTCCTTGCCTCAGCCTCCCAAGTGCAGGGATTATAAATGTGCATCCCCACACTCATCAACCCAAACCCTTTTTGAGATGGGTTTAAGTTTCAATTTCTGGAATAGTATCCAGGATGGTGACAAAAGCATTCAGTTTCTAATAGCTGTCCAGAAGTCTGCCCGCAGCCACAAATTATGTCTAAAAGTGATCACTATCCCTTTTCTCTTCTACTAAGGGAACAACTTCCCACTTAGTGAACAGAGAAGCCTTTCTACCGCTGATTTAGCTGTCAGTTACCAGCTTTTCCTATGCTAAAGCTGCCTGTGTCAACATGCAACTTTTATAATCTATCTTTTTCTAAAAGCCCCTCCGAGAGACTAGAGATCAGCATTCCTATTTGATTTGGAGAAAGAGGAAATCATTATCACTTACTTGAATTTAAGTAAGATTTGTACATATATATATAAAACACCAAACAAAATGAACAAGCCTGAAACTTCTTTTGAAGACTTCCTCAGTGACTATTAAGATTTTTTATTTGGTTTGCTGTTTTCTAAAAGGACCATCCTTGTAATTATATGCAGTCAAGACTACATGAAATAGAAAATAAACTCAATAATAAAAAGGAGTTTTATGAAAAATGCAAACTAATGGAACATGTATTTGTGTATTACCTTATTCAAAATTGTTCCAGCCACTTATCAGAACGGTTTATTAAAATACTGACTAAAAATCCATAAACAAAAACAAAACTGCAAAATTAAAGCAAGCAATAAAGTTAACATACAATTACTTTCTAAAATAAGAGTTCTGGTCAATTAAGCTAGAGAAAATCATTAAAAAAAATGCTAAAGCGGTTTACATTCCACTTAAGAATAGGTTTGTGCTTTTAAAGTGTTGTTCAACAGGCAATGATCTGTGGTGTAAGATACGAGGTATGGCTATAAAGTAACTGAGACGGATCCCATAAACGACACATGACAATCAGTCTCATTGCTTTATAATCACACCAGGTACAAACAGTTTTAGAAATCAGTTCTGAGGCTCCCTCTTGAAGACTCAAGCTGGAAAAGGAGTGGGAAAGTGGCACAGGCAGCCAAGGGAACCAATCCAGGCAATTTCATTCAAAAAACATTAAATGCACGCGCCAACTAATGTCAGCAGGAAAGCTGTGTGGAAAAAGAAATGTTTAATTATTTCAACCATCCACCCAATGATATTTATTGAGCACATACTATAACCAAAATTCTTTTCACCCCTTATTTTTTTATTTTCCTTTAACTTCTTAAAGGGAGTGGAGAATTATCTGCCCTTGACTGACATGAAAAATGCATTTGCTCTCTGGAAAGCAAAGGAAAATCTTAAATGGACTAGCAAAAGAGCTTAACACAGGTAGAGTTTCATCACCCTAACACAGAGGAGGAGCCTGGCAAACAAGACTAAGAAAGTGCTGATCCAGTGAAATGAAAACTAATCACAGCAGACCATCAGAATACTAATGAAGGCACAGGGTTCTTAACCATTTTAGGTTTCCAATTCCTTATGGAATCTAATGAAGTTATATAGGAGACCCCTCCTAGAAGAAAAGTCTGTCCTTCCCACACATAAAGCTGATCTGGATTCAAAGACTCTGATTTAAGGTGCCTCAGATCCTTGACTTAAAGATTTGGGGAGCCTTGGCTCAGCTTAAGGAGTGATATTAACAAGAGAAAACAATTTAATCTTCAAGATAAAAGTAGGGTTAGCAGTGATTGTTAAGAGTGAAGGATTAATCAGAGGGTAATGAGGCAAACAGTTGAGCAGAGATGACAAATATTTGGGACATCCTTCACTGCTCCCATGTTCTAAGCCTTTGGCAAACACTGCTAATAATTCATGGATATAGACTCAGACTCCCATGCATCTCAACCATGTCTGAGAGCCAGCATTAATGAGATACTAATGAAATGAAAGATCTATGGGTGGGATGGGGGCGTAGCTCAATGGTAGAGCATTTGTCTAGCATGTGCAAGCCCTGGGTTTGATCCCCAGCGCTGCAAAACAAAACAAAAAAACCCAAACACCAATATAAAAAAATAAAAATAAACTATTTGTGATCCTTGCTTTTGACCACTTTCTTGAAAAACTCTCTACTGTTTTTCTTTAATGGGAATTTGTGTTTCCCATTACTTGAGTCTGGCTACTTCAATAAGCAATTCTATCTTCCCCCTTTCATTATGGAAATTTTCAAACTCACAGACCAGTTTCAATACTATATAAAAATTCATGTGCTTTTCATTTACATTTGTCAACTGGTACCACTTTGACATTTCTATATGTAATTATTTTTATTTAACCAGATAAGAATAAATTATAACCAACAGGACATCTCATTTAATACTTCAGTAGAATCTCCTACAAATTAGGTTACTTTAAACATTCACAATCCAATTATTCATACCCCAAATTTATGTCTTTGATACAAAGCTGTTCTTTAACACACTCCATATTCAAATAGCTCTGACTAGTCCTAAAAATGACTTTTATGATTGTTTTGTTTAGTTTTATATCCACAATCCATTCAGGGGCTGTGGACATTGTGCTTGGTTGTTTAGTCTCCTTTGATCTAAAATAGTTCCTTAATCATTTTTGATTCATTGTTCATGATACTGACCTGTTTTGAAGAGTCTAAGTCAGATGTTTGTAAACTGTTCCTCAATATGAACTTGCTTCATTATTTCCTGATGATTAGTCTCTGAATTAAACACTGTTGGTAAGAAAGTCAAGCAGTGATGCTATGTCCTTCCTTCCTTGGGTATCACCTCAGAAAGCACATGGTAGGTTTTACTTTTATTGCTCACAGCAAATTTTATGACAGTTAATCTAGTATCTGCCATATTCTTCACTATAAATGAATGCATTTCTCCATTTAATTAATAAGCAATCTGTGGGGTACTATTTTCAAATTGTGTGAATAGCCAATTCCTCAATAAACTTTCAATGTTCACAGCATCCACTGATGAAATAATTACTGAGATAATTACTATAATGACATTTGCAAAATTGTGATTTTTTTAAAGCTGTAATTTATTATACATTTTGTAAAATGGTCATGTAATCAGAGGCATTAACAAAACTTCCTACTTATCTTTTTTCCATTAAAAAAAAAAATCACAGAACTGCTGGGTAGGCAATTTTTCTGTAAAATACAGCCCCTATTCCCAGCAATTCAAGTTTTTCAATGGGGATAAAAGAAGAGTGGAGAAAGTATGGCAATACTGCTATAATCTCGTCTACAAAATCTATTTTGAGGAGCCTACAGTAGGAACCTCAGAACTGACCCCTTTCTGGGCTCTGGAATCAGATATATAACCTCTCTGAACTTAAGTCGTTCCCTCTCTCCCACCTCCCTCCCTCTTCTCTCATTTCTGTAGTCCTGGGGGTTGAACTCTGGGCCTTACACCTGCTAGGCAGGCACTCTACCACCTAAGCCATGCACCCAGTCCTGAACTTCAGTATCTTCTTTCAAAGAATTAGGTAACTACCTGCAAATTTCCTGGCAAATACTCAGGAAATGCTATATCTTAATGAGCTGTCTTGTGTTGTTATCCACTGAAAGTAAAGGAAGGCATTGTGGGAAGGAAACCAAATGTCCCAGAAACGAGATTTATTTCCTCTCTTCCATTCCTCCCTACTAGCTCACAAAGCACTCAGGGACCAACTGAGTGCTGACCCACAACTGACAAGATTCTGGCTTTGGCTCAGAAAATGAGTCTATCCAATTGGGAAGTGGCAGAAATTCCCTTCCTTCCTTCTTTACATCTTTCCTGGGAGCAAATCTCAGGGCAAGACCAGTGCAGATAGGCAGCTGATAAAGGAATATCCAGGAAGAGAAAAAATAAGCTGTCTGAGACATCAGGTTGTAAATGGAGAGAGGCTGTTTTACTGTAAGCTTTTCTACTATACAAGCTTACGGTTTTCTAAGATAGTAATACCCCTGTACAAAATCCCATTTCAAAGAGGTCAGATGAACTTGTCTGTTAGGTTCAAATCACTTGCCAAAGTTCTAAGGAATTTGAAAACTCAGAGACAGACAGTTACTAGCAATGGCATTACAATCACTCCTGTAAAACTCCATAACCTCTTTATATGTTACCATATAAATTAAGTGAAAGAGATTAAAATTATTTTAAGGTTCTAAATGGATTGCTGCTGAGAGAATGGGCAGGTATAATTCAGGGGTTTTATACAATACTCTTGTCAAGCTGTACAGAGTGGCCAAGCCCTAACATTATAACCTAAAACTTACAGAAAAGTTGGAAGTATCTTATCTCCAGAACCTAAAACATTTGAGAGTGAGTTGCTGGTCTGATGCCTCACCACCCCAGATATTTCCTCTGCATTTCTATACAAACAACAACAACAAAACCCTTTGTTAACAATATAGGAAATGATCAGTAATAGATTCCATCTCACTTCCAAATCCATTCAGGTGTTCCTAATTTTCCCAACAATGTCCTTTCTAGCAGTACAGATGGGAGTCACCTTTCTGTACTTAGTCTCTGTAGTTTTAGAACAGTTCTTTGGTCTTTCCTTGATGTTCACGACCATGACAACTTTTGAAGACTACTCCCAGTTACTTTGTAGAGGGTATTTCCTCATGGCTAGATTCAGGTAATACAGCTCTGGCAGAAACACCACAGCAGCAATGCTATATTATTCTTTTGTCTGTGCATTAACAGGTGCTCACAGTTTCCATTTGTCAGTTCACTTTAATCATATGTGAAAGTAATGTCTTCCATGAAGCTACTCTGTTCCCCTTTGTAATTAATAAGACTTCTGGGGGAGGTACTTTGAGACAAGGTAAATATTCAATTCTTAATTAAACTTCTGATTTTCTTTTACCTTTTACATCAGTATGGATTCTGTTTCCTATTTTATTCAACAGGTTAAAATAGTTACTCTTATTCATTTTGATGCCAAAATCCAAATTATGCTCCATAAGAGATTATTTACATTTTTTTTTTTTTTGCAGTACTGGGGCTTGAACTCAGGGCCTATACCTTGAGCCACTCCACCAGCCCTATTTTTTGTGAAGGATTTTTTCAAGATAGGGTCTCATGAACTATTTCTCTGGGCTGGCTTTTAACTCTGATCCTCCTGATCTCTGCCTCCTGAGTAGCTAGGATTAAAGGTGTGAACTACCGGTGCCTGGCAAATTTTTATGTCTTATTCCTCCTGAACATGTTTTTAAAATGTCTTTACTAAAATAAAATGCTAAAAATGAATACAATACTGTGGATATCAAAAGCAGCATGAAACTAACATCTTCCCATATCTGATTATGTCCACCGGGATACAGCCCAAGATTCCAGGATGGATTTTTTTAGCTGCCAAGGCACATTTAAGCCAACACTGAGCTCACAAGACTGAAGGTCCTCCATTTGAACTCTTACTTGAGCTAGATCTCCAAAAACCCTTTTTACTAATTGTTTTTTAACCCATTTTCTGGTCAACTTAATGAATACTTTCTTCTTGTTATCTGCGTTCCAAGAGTCTATCTCCCTAGTTTTGGGTTCTTTTTAAGCAAGACTCTTTCATTCATGCTTTCTTCTAAGTAGGTAGGAAAGAAAAAGTAGCGATAGGCATTCTCATCAGGGAAGATTTAACTCAGGAGCAGAGTGGCCAACACATAGCTTTCACAGCAAACACTAGAACTCCCAAAGACCTTCAAAGTCTGTTATTTATGTTTAGAAACCTACAAGCCCAAGTGCTCAGTGAACTGAACAATTAATTTAATGGATACAGTACAGTAAAAACCAGGTCTCTCACTTTTGAATTTAGAGATAAACAAGGGAAGAAAGCTAAAATGATCCAGATAGTAACGGATTAAAGTTGAAGATATAAGTACGAACTCATTCTTAAAATAGAAATGGTTAAATATAGAAATATTGATAGAGGCTAGTATAAACACATGCATTTCTATCAGGCCCAGAAGCAACGGACACCTCAGTGGGAACAAGCATACCTATGCCCATATCTTGGTTACTAATACTACTCTCCAATGGTATTCAAGGGTTCCTCAGAGGAATGAATGCTTCTAGGACTGGGACAGAAAATACATATAAGATGAGCCTGGAACATCTCATAGCACCAAAAAAGAAGTGCTCAAAAAAACAAAACAAAAAAACCAACATGCACAATAATGGAGGCATGCTGGAGAACACAGTGGCCAACTGAACTCTCCCTATGGCCAAAACTAAAATAATTTGAGTAACAAAATCATACCACATTATAATCCAAACTATAAAACCAATAATCTATGAGTTTATACTGATACAAATAAATGAGTGAATAAATTTAATGAATGGAGAAGAGACAAATCACCCATGCAAAAAAATTCCAAATACTACACACTCTGCCCTAAGAAGATGAATCATAACTCTCCTTTTTAATGATGTTCAAAATATTTTGTATATAAAGGAAAACTTCACAGCAGAGAAACATGACAAACACTACCTTGGCTAGGTGATTAAAGTCAACATCATCAGTGATAGTTCACACTGATAGCACATAAACTTGATATATGATGCTACTTCTGTGGTCTTCCTCCCCAAAACCCAGATCCCTAGTCTAATTATGATAAAAATATCAACATGTCCCAATTGAGGGACATTCTAACAAAATACCTGACCAGTACTCCTCAAAACTATCATGGTCAGAAAAACCACTGAGACTAAGAGAAACTAGGGAGATAGAGAGACCAAACAGAATGTGGTATCCTTACCTTAAAGCAACTGAGGCCAATAGGAAAAGGGGAACAAGTACTAGAGAAAAGGTTAGACCAAAAAGAATTAACCTAGAAGGTAACACCCACGCACAGGAAATCAATGTGAGTCAATGCCCTGTATAGCTATCCTTATCTCAACCAGCAAAAACCCTTGTTCCTTCCTACTATTGCTTATACTTTCTCTACAGTAAAATTAGAAATAAGGGCAAAATAGTTTCTGCTGGGTATTGGGTGGGGGGAGAGGGAGGCGGCGGAGTGGGTAGTAAGGGAGGGGGTGGGAGCAGGGGGGAGAAATGAACCAAGCCTTGTATGCACATATGAATAATAAAAGAAAAAAAAAAAAAGAATGTGGTATCCTGGACTGGATCCTGGAACAGAAAAATGACATCAAGTAAAAATTAAGGAAATTTTAGTAACTGAGGGACTATGAAGATGTCAATAACAGAGAAAAACTGGACACAGTGTTTATGGGAACACTGTAATATTCTTCATATTTTTCCCCCTACAAGTGTGAA
Source organism: Castor canadensis (assembly GCF_047511655.1). Taxonomy (NCBI): domain Eukaryota; kingdom Metazoa; phylum Chordata; class Mammalia; order Rodentia; family Castoridae; genus Castor; species Castor canadensis. The sequence continues at coordinate 67,182,088 of NC_133401.1, forward strand.
CATGTCACAGTAAAGTTTACTAAAACAAGATTCATTATATAAAAGTCTAAATTCACATCAGTTTAATAATGCCTTCCATCCTGTAGCCTAGAACTGATTTCCAAACCTGTGCAGATTCTTTATAGTATTTCATGTTATTCTTTCTCTGCTGCCAGAGATAGACAAAGAAGTAAATCAAGTGGTGAGCTCTATAGGCAGAAGGCTAGGAGATTAAGTAGATTGCCAGAGAGTGCCAGTGGGGGAGAGATTTCTCAATACACTTCAGCTTTACAGAAGTCAAGGAAAAATTAAGAGTTTTTGAAATAGTTTTCAAATGAAACCACTATACTTATTTTTTAAATGTTTCAGTTTTAGGTGTTTCTTTTTTTTGTGATACTGAGATCTGAACTCAGGGCTGTGCTTGCTAGTAGGCACTCTGCCACACGTTTTACTTTTTTCTAGGATAGGGTCTCTTGTTTTCAATGGGGCTGCTCTGTACTATCTGTTCTTCCTACTTAGGCTTCCCATTCAGCTGGGATCACAGGGGTGCACCACCATGCCCAGATTTTTTATTCTTGAGTGGGGGGTCATGCTAACTTTTTCCCCCAAGCTGGCTTTGATTCCTCCTGAGTAGCTGGGATGAGCAACCATGCCCAGCCTTTTTGTTTGTTTGCTTTTTTTCAATAACTACGAATCTAAAAACTATGCAGACTACATGGAAGATGCAGGAGAAATATTTGCAAACTCAGGCAAAAATACACCTAAGATTTAAACTCTTCCTGCTATAGCAGTACAATTAAACTTCAGGCTCCATCTTTTCTGAGGTAATTAAATCCACATCAAATTAGAAGCTAAAAGACTTTAAATGGTAAAGCAATAACGTGACTGCATTATTCTTTTTCCTGATGGGCTTTTAAATAATAATGACAGATTTACACTAAATGGCCCAAATTATTGACAGTAAAGATTCTGCAATGTGTTTGTACTTTTTTTAAACTCATTTTCATAATATTTTTTCATATTCAAGGTGAATTCTCTACATTTGATGGATAAAGCATATTCTTCTATTCATTGCTAGACAATAAGTTTAAACCTAAAAAAGTTTTTAAAGAGATATGAATGGAAAGGTGACGAGCCATTTAACTGAGAATGCTCAACCAGCCAAAGGAAGGAGCACTGGTGACTGATAAAAAGATTATAAAGAATGTCCACATATTCTTAAAGGCACACAAATGAATGTAGAGATTTCCGATTAGATAATGACCTGACACAATTTTTAAACAGTAACAGTAAAGTCTATATACATTTTTAAAAACCCAAAGAACAGATCCTTAGTTTTCAGACGAATGTGCATTATTTTAAACTATCCAAGAGCCCATAACTTCCCCTTTCTACTACCACATATCCGCTACCTCCAAGACAAAGAACTCATTGTGCTAACTAGCCGTAACAAGTAAAACCACATATTGAGCAGTCTTCCTGTCAAGGATATCACAGACACTGAACTGGGAAGGATGTCCTTCAGCCACCAGATGAAGGGCATGCCTTAGAAAAAAACACCATCAAGCCCTTAAAACACTGTTGACAGGGCAAGAAAACAAAATGTTTATACCTAGCAGTGTAGAATTTTAAGGTTATATAAAGTATATTCTCAGTTGTAAAGGTAATAACAAAACTAAGTATCTTAACAGATCAAAGCAAGTATTTACTTTGTTCAAGGTATTTTACTGACACTGCAGAGAGCAGACAGGTGAGATGCAAACCTCAACTTTAAGAGGTCTGAAGCTCTCTCCATACTGCAGTCAGTGAATAGGCAGGTGACAGCATAAAGGGAGAAGGACAGCATTGTAAGACAGGTACTAACAGGGTATCTCAAGGTAGCAGAGGCCATGGACTAAAAACTCACTAAGGATGGGAATCCAGGTTTCTTTATTTTTTGCTCCTAATGGTTAGTATTAGTTCATATTACAATGCACAGCATGGAGATGTGCTAATCTAATGTTTCTTTATTATAGTGAAGAGCAGACAGAACTGACACATGAGCCAAAGAGGGCTCAATATGGATCTCTGGATCCATTCCTTAAGATTTTGAATTACACCATGTAAAGTGGCACATGCCTGTAATCCTAGCTAGTGGAGAGGTAGAGATTGGAAGGATCAAGGTTTGAGGCTGGACTGGGGAAAAAGTTAGTGAGACCTCCCCCCCTCATCTCACCAATAAGCTAGGAATGGTGTCACGTGTCCATAATCCCAGCTAAGTGGGAGGCCATAGCTGGGAGGATCATGGTCAGAGGCTGGCCTAGGCAAAAACATAAGACCCTATCCAAAAATTATCTAAAGCAAAAAAGGGCTGGGGACATAGCTCAGTGGCAGGGTGCTTGCCTAGCAAGTGCAAGGTCCTGAGTTCAAACTTTTTAAAAGAAAAATATCATGGTCCAGACTAGCCTGGGCAAAAAACCAAAAACCAAAAACCAAACCAAAACAAAAAACCCTATCCCCAAAACAAGGGCTAGAGGAATGGATCAAGTAGTTGAGCACCTGCCACACAAGTGCAAAGACCTGAGTTCAAACCCTAGTACTGCCACACATACACAAAAAAATCAGTTCCAGGACCTGAGAAGGAAAGAGGACCCTGGAATTAGTATCTTCACGAGATGAGCCCCATAACTGAGTAGCTGATTCTGATGCAAGAGTCCCTATGCATTATGTAGAGGCAATGCCCTGCAGAGTAAGAAGGAGAGAGCTGATTCACACACTAGTAAGCCAGGAAAGCGAGGAGCTGCACAAGCAGAAACAGAAGAACAAGAGAGCTAGGATATATACAAATTAGAAGAGGATCACAATTTTGAACACAACAGTGAGGAATGCCTGCTTGAAAGGGTGAGAGCCAGAGAAGGCTTCAGATGATGTCCGCTAAGTCTATGTTTAACCTGTACTTCTCAACCCATTCAGAGATCAACAGGCTTTCTTCTAGTGCAGCTCACTGGACTGAGATGAGATCTTTCTATAACCACTCTTTCTAGCCTTGAACATGGACTCTGCTTAAATGGTATCAACCAATACATCTTTTGAGGCATTCCTGTGTCCACACTCTGCGCCACAGCACTTCACTCCTCTGTGGGAAACTGTTTTATGAGACTTGTCTTGCTACAACATACCACCCAATGCTTCCTACTGAGTTTTCCAACTACCAAATTATTAAAACTCTTGAGAAGAAGCCAGAATACCCTCTGTGGGGCTGCTTAGTGGCTGAGTTGCTGCAGATGTGTGGCTTCAGACCTGCAGAGAATCTTGGACCAAGATAGGACAAAGGAGCATCCAAGCAGGTCACATCAACCTCAGTGACCAAGAGACCCTCACCTTCCTTCTTTCAAAATCTTCACTATGCTGCTACATAATAGTCCTTCCCTTAGGCATACTTCTGCTTTGAAGATGAGGCTTTTAATTTACCATTATCCTGACCACCCTCCATGTTCAGTCTTACTGTTCACACACCCCCAGTCCCGTACTTAAAAATCACTGTTGCTTTGCTTTTTCCCATTCAGACCCTTTACTTATGGGCATTCTTCTGACTAGAAAATTTTTCTCAAACACCTGAAGTTCTATTCAAACGTCATTTCTTCAAGGTAACTCTCTCTGATCCCTTTTATTTAGGTCTTCTTCATAAAACTTCTCACAACCATGATTTTTTCTTCAATGTTTCTTTTCCATGCTTGATTAGAAATGAGAAGAGGTGTTTTGTGTGGCATACTTATGCCTGTAGGTCTAACAGGAGCTCAAACAATGCTTGTTCTTAATTAATGTATATCCAAATCCCTCTACTTGCTGTCAACTGACCAGGCCTAATTTTCTCTATTCACTCTTAGACTCCTTGCACAAGTCAGATTGGATTCTTGTGGTTCACCTAATGAGAATAGCTTTCTCTTTGGTCAAATCCTAAATCATCCTAGTTATTCAGGGCCCAGCACAATGAAGCCTCCTCGATGAATCCTCTAGGTCCCTTCCAGACTTAGGAGTCAGGAGGCCTTTTGTGACAATGTGATGACTCACCCTGTCAAGTATACTAAGTTCATACCTTGTTGCTCCCCAGGCACCTCATGCTTGTCTGTCTCTCTAATGGAGTAAGTGTCCCGAGGACACACACTTGCATATACTCTGTAGATCCCTGTAGTGTGTATTGCAGAATATCTGCCATATAGAAAATATAACTTCATACCTACTGAGTTATCTTTTTTGTAATAAATATATTCAAAACAATTAGCTTATAAAGAAAAATGAACTACATGAAGAATGGAGAGCAAGTACGCTTAGAAATATAAAAAAGTAAGCTGGGTGAGTGGCTATAATCAAGCTACTGGGATATATGGGGGAGGCAGAGATTGGGAGGATTGCAGTTCGAGGCCAGCTGGGGCAAACAGTTCACAAGACTCCATCTCAACCAATAGCTAATAGCTAGGTATGGTAGTGAGCACCTGTCATCCCAGCTACTTGGGGAAGCATAAGTAGGAGGATCATAGTCCTGGCTGGCCCAGGCATAAAATGAAACCCTATTCATAAAATATGTAAAGCAAAAAAGGCTGGGGGTGGGGCTCAAATGGTAGAGTACCTGCCTGGCAAATGCAAGGCCCTGAGTTCAAACCCCAATACCACAACCTTCCTGCCAAAAAAAAAAAAAAGTAACAGGCTCATAATTAAAGGAATAAATGGATTTCACAATTTTATATGAGATACTGGTCATTCCAAATACAAGAGTAAGTAACAATAATTTAAAATTTAAAATTTCATTATCTCAAAGCTGGGCATGGTAGTGCATACTTATAATCCCAGCACCTGGGAAGACTGCAAGTTATAGGCCAGCCTTAGCTATATAGTGATTTTGAGGTTGGCCTGGACTACATAGTGAGACCCTGCCTCAAAAAAAAAAAAACCAAAATAAATAAATTTCACACCCTGAAAGGTAGATAAGGACATTCTCCTTAAGACTTACTTGGTCAAACTTCCAAGGGTAGTAATCAACTGGGTATAGGATTCAAATCTCAATCTTATGATTTAAAATTCCAATTCTTTTCACTATTTTGGAGATACTATATCATCTGACAGACTCTTAATTTTGTTTCTATAACTTTTTTTGGCAGTACTGGTGCTTGAACTCAGGGCTTCAACTTGCAAGGCAGGCCCTCTACCACCTGAGCCACAACTCCAGCCCTTGCTTCTATAACTACAAAGTGATTGAGAATGTTGGGGCAAATTACAAGTCTATGATAAACTCTTAAATATGACTTTACAGATGAACAATACAGAACAGGCTGGGTGGGACAGCTATAGAAACAGCAATCTATAAATTACCCAAAATATTCCAATGATGTTTTTCCGATGATGACTACATCATAGGCAACATGTTCACTGAGAACAAATTGAGACAAAGAATTTATTCTGTTTGGCAAACAGTAAACAGTAAGCAATAGCCTAAGGATTCAAAGAAAAAAAGGGCAAAACCTCTCACATCAAGAAACACACTAAGATGCTTGCAGATAATTCACAAATTTCCAAGCAAAATGGCATTTTTACTTTAATCTTACAAAAACATAAAATTGTATTGCTTTTATTAACATTTTTTATTCAGATAATTATGTCACTTTTTGGATTAAATAAAACACTCCAACAGAGCAATTTAGTCTGTATATTATATAACATCAAATAGATTTAAGACATGCCTTCATAGTGAATCTTTCAGTATCATACCCAAAGGCACTTAGCATGTCTCCACTAATTGTAAAGGAAAGTACAAAGTCTTTTCGTACACTTTTCTTTTTTGGGGGGAGGGTCTTTTCTTAATTTATTTTCATTAATCATATTATTGTTATACTGGGGGTACACTGACATTTACAAAAGTTCTTACGATGTATGTATTGTAGCTGAATTAACTCCTTACATCTTTTTCTTTTACCCGCCCCCTCCCATTTGTACACTTTTCTTGTCCAAATTTTAATATCCTTTTGTACTTATACAGGCCTTAGCTTCTAGCCTAACCATTTAAAATATGAATAAAAATAGTAAGAGATCACCTCATGAATACTATTACTCAAAGTAAGAATATCTGAGTATATAACCTAAATCCTGTTCCAGTTAAGGAATCTTATTTCTGTGTTGCTTTTGAACTTTAGTCTGCATTTCACTTTTTTTTTGGGTGATACTGGAGTTTGAACTCAGGGCCTTGTACCCATGTGAGCCATGCCCCTATCCCTTTCTGCTTCAGGCTATTTTTCAGATAGAGTCTTGCATTTTTGCCCAGGCAGGCTCTGGACCACAATCCTCCTACCTATGCCTCTGGCCTAGCTGGGATTATAGCCGTGAGACAGAAAGGTCAGCTGTATTACACTTAAAAAAAAAATAAAGGCTTTAATGAGATATAATTTACCTTTTGTAAGTGTACAATTCAGTGATTTCAGTAAACTTATAGAAGTGCAACCATCACTATAATCCAGTTTTCAGAACAGAAAGCTGAATTCATGCTCATTTGTAGCTAGCCTTCACAACCCTGAACCATCCTACACAACTATTAATCCATGTTCTGTTACCTCTAAATTGACTTTCCCAGACATTTCATATAGATGGAATGATAGACTTTTGTGTCTGGCTTCTTTTATTTAGGAAACTGCTTTCTGAGGCTTATCCATGTGTCAATAGTTAATTTCATTCAATTGTTCAACTATATTTCATTGTATGGTTATACCACATTTTGCTCATCCATTCAACAGCTGATGGACACTTGGACTGTTTCCACTTTTTTGGCTATGATAAATATTGCTTTTAGGAGCACTTGTGTAAGTGGACATTTCATTTGCCTTGGGTAGATATTCAGGAGTAAGACTGCTGGGTCATATGGTAAATTTATGTTTAACTTTTTAAGAAACTGCCCAACTGTTTTCCAAATTGGCTGTATCATTTCACATTCCCACCAGCAGTGAATGAGGGCTCCAGTTTCTCCACATCACTAACAAAATTTGATATTGTCTGACTTTTTAATTACAGTCACTCTAGTGGGTATGAAATAAGTCTTATTGTTTTGATAGCATTTTTCTAATGTTTAACGAGATGTCTAATCCTTAAATCCTTTACTTCCTGTAAAATTAGGTTGTTTATCTTATTACCTACTTATGGTTTCCTTACATATTCTGGATACAGGTTCTGCATACAATGCACCTAAACACAACACAATGCCGTTTCTCATGTAAAGTCCATTCCATATGCTGTACAAAGGTTCTGTTTCCCATGGCTGTTACCCTCCTACTCTACCCCTGAACCTTTTTATTCTCGTTGTTATTTTTGATGGCTATCTTAGTGTATGATGAAAGGAGTGTCATGGTCAGTAAGTCTGGGAAATAGGTTAATTAAACTGAAACAGGTTTCAGTTTAAGACCTCTCAGAGACCTCAGTGATAATGAGCACACAAAGCCTTTTCAAGTACCATACATTTTAAGCATTTTCCAAAACTTACTTTACCATTTTACTTTTACTTTTTTTCTTCTATGGGTCACCCATGAACATGTCTGAATAGCTGGTGTTTTAAGGAACACAGACAGAAAATCTGCATCAACTGATATAGATTCTTCCTTCTTTTAAACAGAAATCAGAAAAAAATTGCTTTCAGGAAATCATCAATTGATACAGATTCTTCCCTTTTTTAAACAGAAATCATTTAAAAATTGCTTTAAGATTTCAGTTCCCTCTGTTATAACCTCCATACGTTTTTTTCAAAGTAAAAGTGACAGCAAAGTTTCTTAGGAAATGAATACACTTTCAATAGACTGAAGGTGATCATTTCTATAGTGAGAATGAGAACAACTTCCCGTACTTTCATTAATAAAAGGTTCTCATTTGATTTACTTCTTTCTGGTTTTTGTATGAAAACAAAATGTATACATATTTTGTATGAAAAGTAACATAATTGGTAAAGCAGTATATATTTTGCTCAGCTAATATTCCCTGTCAATTATTCTTCCTACTTTCTGCAAAGAAGAAACCAGTATGGAATGAAGATAAGCTATTCTAGGTCCAAAATTTCAAATAGTTTTTCTTCCCTCTACAACAGTGGTGAAAGGTTAAGTGCCTGCTTGCTCTAAGACATAAGCAGAAAAACTACTGCCTTGAATCCAGAGTTTCCACACAGAGATCCAGTTCTATTAGACTACCCTTTGCTTCCCTGCAGAATTCAAGTTACAGGACTCCCGTGATCTCTGGGTAGTGAAAAAAAAAAAAAAAAATCACACCATTCTATTTTATTCTGTTTTTTTTTTTTTTGGTGGTATTTGAACCGAGGACCTACACCTTGAGCCACTCCACCCTTTTTTTGTGATGAGTTTTTTTGAGATAGGGTCTCTCGAACTATTTACCCAGGCTGATCTCAAACAGCAATCCTCCTGATCTCTGCCTCCTGAGTAGCTAGGATTATAGGTGTAAGTCACTGGCTCACTGTTAGTTACAGTTTTCCTACAATGAGTTTATTTTTGAAATTGGAAAAAAAATATTGTAATTCTAAAAGACTTAGTTTGAAAGAAAACACATCACAGAAAGATAAAATTTAAATTTATTTTCATTTTTCTATCAAGATACACAGAAGAGTATCTGTGATCCTCAATTAAGATAAACAAGTTTTGTAAGAAAGCTGTCTAAAAATGGATTATGTAAAATTGTAAGACATAAAGCAAATTCCTTAAATTTGAAATCTCTATGAATGCAAAACTAAACTTTAGGTTTCAACTTAAACAGATGTACTGGTGAAAGTGGATGAATACTAGCAACTTAGCCTTCTGAGACCTTCTGCTGGGCCTTACCTGCTTTAGTCTTCTGGTAAGATGGGGAGAGAACCTAAGTCATACATAGTGATTGTACGAACTGTCTAAAAAACATATGTTAAAAGCTCATAGTAAAGTGGTATATATACATAGTAAGTGCTCAATAAATTGCAACTGTTATTATGAAAATAACTACTAGAAATATCCTAAATGTTTTCACAAGAAATGAAGAAATAATATTACTACTGTAATTATACTAAGCACTAAGTAGTCAGTTTTAACATTTATTCTGGTAAGATAAAAAGGAATCCTTCCCAGACAGGTAATCTTTGAGAATCCATGACCTACCCTGGATAAATGATTCCAATCAAATACCTTATCTTTCAAAGTTATCAAGCAATATATAAAAATGCAAAACAACTAAAGAAATAATCATAGCCAGTTATTCAGTAAGTGTTAAGTTTTACAGATAGTTATGATCATTATTGAAAAGAAAAAAATTCAATGAAAGGAAAAAGACATGCAGCTCCACAAAAAAATGGCAATACCAAAAATAACATAATCAAAAAATTATGTTGAAAATTATGATTTCACCAAAGCTAGAATGCCTACCTACAAAACAACAATTTCTAATAGGAACAAAATCCAGAAGTCCCTTTGTTCTGTTTACCTGGATGAGTCATGGTGACTGGCTCCTCTTTGGATTTATTGTTATAGATGACTACAGCAACTGCATTGTGGAAAGCAGCCCGTGATATTTTCTCTTTAAATGTACAGTTCCCCCTCTGCAGCAAGGCAATCCACTGTTTGATATTAGGAGGGACAAAGAACCGTGTTTGAGGATCACAGCCCAGATGATCAGCAACTAAAGGAAAGAAAAACACACACACATTAAGATAAATAAAATCGATTAAGTCTTTTATCAAAGTGATCAACTGTTCTCCGAATACTATATTCAGCTACAGAACTTCACGCACCTCACTGCCCCCAGAGTTATGGCAATACAGTAGATCTAATCAAGATTGTACAGGAGAAAGATGCTCCAATATTAACTGTACTGCAAATGAAAGCAATAAAAATTTCTTAACATTACAGATTGTAAAAAAAAAAAAAAAAATGGTAAAAGCCAGAGTAGTTGGTAAAAGAGGAGGAAGAGAAGGCAAACCCAGAAGAAAACCCCAGAAATCTACATGATGTGACACATCTATTCCTGACTAATCCTGACTTTATGCTCATTAATTTCATCTTATTAGTCTCTACACACACACACACCACCACCACAGTAAGCAGGCAGGCTATTATTTTCGCTTGGGGTAAATGAGAAAGCCAAAGTAACCTTTCATTCAGTTACTAAGTGGTCCTGTTGCAACTGAAGCATATTTGAGCAAATTTCTTTTCTTTTTCTTTTATTATTCATATGTGCATACAAGGCTTGGGTCATTTCTCCCCCCTGTCCCCACCTCCTCCCTTACCACCCACTCCGCCCCCTCCCTGTCCCCCCCCCAATACCCAGCAGAAACTATTTTGCCCTTATTTCTAATTTTGTTGTAGAGAGAGTATAAGCTATAATAGGAAGGAACAAGGGTTTTTGCTGGTTGAGATAAGGATAACTAAACAGGGCATTGATTCACATTGATTTCCTGTGCGTGGGTGTTATCTTCTAGGTTCTTTTTGATCTAACCTTTTCTCTAGTTCCTGGTCCCCTTTTCCTATTGGCCTCAGTTGCTTTTAAGGCATCTGCTTTAGTTTCTCTGCGTTAAGGGCAACAAATGCTAGTTTTTTAGGTGTCTTACCTATCCTCACCCCTCCCTTGTGTGCTCTCGCTTTTATCATGTGCTCAAAGTCCAATCCCACTGTTGTGTTTGCCCTTGATCTAATGTCCACATATGAGGGAGAACATACGATTTTTGGTCTTTTGGGCCAGGCTAACCTCACTCAGAGTGATGTTCTCCAATTCCATCCATTTACCAGCGAATGATAACATTTCGTTCTTCTTCATGGCTGCATAAAATTCCATTGTGTATAGATATCACATTTTCTTAATCCATTCGTCAGTGGTGGGGCATCTTGGCTGTTTCCATAACTTGGCTATTGTGAATAGTTGAGCAAATTTCTTAATAAATGTCAAAAAAAATTAGAAAAGTTCACTTTGGGCCTCTATGTAAAAATTTAAGAGGTTCGGGCTTGGTAGTCCACACCTGTAATCCCTACTGCACAGAAGGTGGAGGTAGAAGGATTACAGTGCAAAGCTGGCCCATGCAAAAGTGTGAAATCCTATCTGAACTAAAAGCAAAAGGACTGGGGGTATGATTCTGGTAGTAGAGTGCTTACTTAGCAAGTGCAAGGTCCTAAATTCAATCCCCAGCACTGGGTGAGGGGAATTAAGTAGTGAAAATGACAGGAAAGGAAAACAAATGTATTATTCTTTTAATAATTCCTTTAATTTGTATTTATTGATAAAAATTACTCTACAACTCCACATTAAGGTACATCTACTATACAGTCCAAAACAAATGGAAGAACAGAGAAAACTGTCTGTGAGGGATATAGCAAAAGGTTTTGAACACATATAGTTATAGTCCTACTAAGAATAGGGAAAGGGGAAGATGCAAAATTTTGAAGAAACACTGTAAGAACTCTTCAAAACATCAAATAAAAAAAACTCAAAAAAAAATTGAAAAGATATATATCCATCTGAATACAGGAAGACACCAAGACCATCCCTGGATCATTATATGATTCCTATTATACACCACAGTTCTAGTTTGTTTCAAGTATCTGTTAAGTGCATTTGAATCTCAGACCAAGTTCCTCAATCTGATTCCATACACGGTCTTCACAGCTCTGCAAGTCTGTGCAAATCTTTTCTTTTCTTTTCTTTCTTTTTTTAATTTTTTGGTGATACTGGGGTTCAATCTCAGTGTCTCACACTTGCTGGGCAGGCAGGCAGGCAGGCATCCTACCACTTGTGCTACTCTGCCAGCTCTTTTCTGTGTTGGTTTCTTTCGAGAGAGAGGGCCCAGCAATCTGTGCAAACCTTAACAAAGAAGACCCTGACTGCTCTTCCCCACCTACACATTTAGACCGAGTTAAAATGGAAGAAAAGTGAAGTCCATAAGGAGAAAGAAGCTACCAAAGGAAAGGCCGCAGACTGCCAGCTGGGACACAGCGGCAGAGGCCAGCAGGCCCCATGCTTCCTGGAGTCAGTCTTTAGCAGTTGTGTGTGTGTACTGCGGGAGAAGCCAGAAGGGTGACACCAGAGGCAAATAAGTCATAAAAAATTAAGTGTTAGTAATACTGTATAATTGTACTATATAAAGAGATGACACCAATGGGGAAATGTTTGCTTTCTACATACCTGTAAGCACACTGCTAAATGCTTACAGTACTTACTTACAAAAAAGTAGAGATACCACGAACTTCAGAGAAAAAATGACATCTATCTTTCTTCAAATTTTCTTATACTTATCATGGTGAAGGATGGAAACAAGCACATATTTGCTATCAGTAGTCTCTAAATACACAGGAAGTGGGAGCTGTTTCCATAATTTATTGTGATTGATATTGTCTATAACTTCTGCACTTTAAAATGTTAACCTGTTATAAATCAAATTAAACAGAGAGGTGCTAGGGATGCAGCTCAATGTTAGAGCATTTTTTTTTTCTTGTGGTACTGGGGCTTGAACTCAGGGCCTATATCTTGACTCATTTCACCAACCCTATTTTTGTGATGGGTTTTTTTTGAGATAGAGTCTCACGAACTCTTTGCCTGGGCTGGCTTCAAACCTTGATCCTCCTGACCTATGCCTCGTGAGTAGCTAGGATTATAGGTGTGAGCCACCAGTGCCCAACAATGTTAGAGCATTTGACTGGCTAGCATACACTCAAACCCTGGGTTCAATCCCCAGCACTAGAGAAAAATTAAATGAAATAAATGAGGCAGAAGAGAAAACATGATTTTAGTAGTGGACTATCAAAAGACAGTCATCACGTTGTGAAATTTTAAAATCCTGAAACAGACTGTTTACTTCCAGTGATATCTGTTTCACAGATAATTATGCTGCTTTAAAATATAAGCATTTAGGCAATGTGTTATGATAACCTCATTGTCTTAGGAAATCATCCAATACTGTATCCAAACAGGGAACAATCAAAGAACTGGTTTTAAGTGTTTCATCTGTTATTTTTCAAAACATACTGCTGCACAACCCTGGCAGAAAATGCAGAATAAAGAATACCTGAAAGAATCTGTACTTTTGTCTTTTCTAAAACGTTTGTTCATTTTTCTGTAACATATCCTTCTTCCCAATGGTTTCTCATGGATTTACAATGCAGTAAAGAGGAAACAACAGACCTAGGGTCCAAATTCTAGATTAAGATCAACTACTTACTAGCTAAGCAACAATGATGGGTTACCTAAATTCTCTGATCTTTAATTTTTACTTATTTATAAAAATTGAGTTTTTGGGTTTTTTTTTTTGCAATGCTGGGGATTGAACATAGGGGTCTATGTTAGGCAACTGCTCTATAACTGAGCTACATTCTCCAACCTCATACTCTTACCTCACAGAGTTATACACATTAAAAATTCCGTTACTTTTAACTGTTCCTTTCTTCTTGTCAGTGTCCTTCCTACCCTGTCAGAGCAATTCAGTTTGATACCTTGGGGATTTTCTGCACCAATGTATGTTTAATTACCCTCAGCTCCATAAAAGCCTTCCATCCATTCCCTGTCCCTCTGCTCCTAACCATGTGTCCTGTTCCTTCTGATACTATCACAGTCTGCTGATATGAATAGCAGGTCAGTAATGTCCCCGATGTTCTCAAAATGAAAAGACACAGCAAGGGTGTAAATGAAGCAAAATATATCAAAACTACTGAAGAGGACTTTAAAATTCTCTTTAAGGAATTCCTGCCCACTAAGAACAGATTTTATGAGTAACTGCTCAATCCAACAACAGACTGTATGAGCAAAAGAATGCTCCCACTGCCCAAAATTCATCCAAATCACTATCCATGGAAGATCCTGAAAATTATCAGTAAGAATATAAAATGCAATTACAAGCAAGAATAAGATATGTGAGTTTCTATTCCAGGCAACAGTATTTATTATTCAGGAGAAGAAAATAAGAGTTTTTTACAACCACTAAATATTGTAGTGTATTCATTTTGTCTAGTTATTCCTTCCTCTAATTAAAAAATAAATGAGCAATGAAATAATATTGATGGTTTTAAAACAACTTTTCAAGAGGACTGGCCATTGTGATTAAGTGGTACCAATTCAAAATTTAATACAAGCTGTTAATACTTGAAGCAATTTATTTAGAAGACATGATGAAGCATAAAAGATCTATGAACTTATGAGCCATTAAAATTTTTCAATCACAATTTTATTCAAATTCAGGATCATTCTTTCATTTCTTTCAAATTTCATAAGATGTTATCTCTGACATCTCTGCATTTATTAATTACAGAGTTGAGGCAAATTTCTAAGTTGTAATGAAAATCTGAAATCATAGATAATGTAAAATTTCATACCACAGAAGAACTTAAGGGGCTGGGATGTAGCTCAGTGGTAGTACACTTGCTGCGTGAGGCCCTGGGTTCCAGGTCCCAGCATGTGTGCTCGTACACTCTTTCTCTTGCGTGTACACACACACACACACACACACACACACACACACACATACACACACACCTAATTATGGGATCCTTACCTTCCCTTAAAGAATATTTTCAACTTATGCACTTAGTAACATACCAAATACCAATGTTCAGCTTATGCATTTAGTACATACTAAGTACCAAAGAGAAATATAATGAAATTATATTCACATAAATATCAACAAGACAGTACAAAGTGCCAACAAGAAGAGTGCTTAGAAATCTAAGAAAGGAAGGGCACAACCTAATGGTAATGGGTTAGTGGGTGTTGGAACCTAAATGAGACCCTTGAAAGCTGCCCAAGCGGAAAGGATGGGGTACAGAAATGACTACCTAAGAACAGAGAACATAAGACAAGTCCTTCTCTCAAACTCTTGTGAGAACTGACTAAGATGATGTGTAATGGAGCTACGACACTACACAGTTAAGATGACTGAGCTCTGAGAAGACATCTCTAATGGGAAAAGTAGAAGAATACTGTGGTATGAAGAAAATGTAAATATTCAAAGGGTTATATGTGAATTAATGAATGAATAAAAATCTCTTTTCCTCACTCCACCAGTCTGAAACTTTCCACTCTGATTCATTTGATTCAAAGACATCATCTCTTAAAAATGCAAATAACTCACATAATAAGTAGTAGTCACCCAGTTATGTGAAGGTTAATAGTTTCCCTCCTAGCCCTGAGAGTCACCAATTTGCTGTAGGCTGGAAATCTCTCAAGGTGGGGGCAGAAGCAAGAACCCAGAAAAACATTTTCTGCAATGGTATCAAGACAGGTCATTATTTTTCTCTAGAACATAGTGCAGCTGCCCAGATGTACCTCTTGCTCTCAGAGCCTGTGTCCTGTTTCCTCCTGCTGCAATGCCAGCCCCACCACTCCTTTGCTGACCACCTTCTGAGCCTTGGGGTTCTGCTTAAATGTCTTCTCCAGCAAGCCTTCCGTGCCTCGGGAGACTGAGCTGAGTACTTGTTTCAAGTTGTCATGGCACCCTGAGATTGCATCCGTCTTGGCATTTATTGTACTGTATTAGTAACTGGCTGGTATCTCAGTCTTTCCTTCTAGAATGTGAAATTCAGCATCTTCTCCAATATGTCTGGCAAACAGTACATGCTAAGCATATTTGAAGAAGGAAGGAGGGGAAGAATGATCAAGGGAAATTAAACAAAACTTGACATTAAAAAAAAAAAAAGCTAGCCAGACATGGTGGTACACACCTGTAATCATAGAATTCAGAAGTCAGGAGGCTGAGGCAGCAGTATTGAGAATTCTAGGCCAGTATGGGCAAAATAGTGAGACTGTCTCCAACAACAACAACAAACAAGACAGGTATGGTGGCTCATGCCTGCAATCCCCAGCTACACAGGAGGCAGAGGTAAGAGGACTGGGTGAAAAGTAAGACCCCATCTGAAAAATAACTAAAGCAAAAAGGGATGGGAGCAAGGCTTGGGTAACAGAGCACTTGCCTGGCAAGTGTGAGGCCCTGAGTTCAAACCTCAGCACCACCAAAAAAAAAAAAAAAAGAGGTCTTTGTTTTATATGGCAATGTCCTGACTGGGAGAACATTTTATCAGTTGATTCCTATAAAACAGAAATAAAAATAGGACTAAGTAGTCAGCCCAGGTTTAGATTTTTCACTGTCAGCCATATTCTGGTTATTCTTGCTTTCCTGTTCCTGAAGTAGATTATAACCTCTTTAATCTTTAGATTTCCTGTTGGGGTGTGGCTAACATGCTATAGCACCTACCTATCATATAATCTTTAGTTTCCCTCCTTCTACTCTTTATTTTCCTTTTGTTAACCTCTAATTTTATAAGTCAGAGGAAAAAATAACCATTTTTTATTTTTGTTCCTAATTTTTTCTGAGACAGGATCTGTTTATGTAGCCCAGGTTGGCCCAGAAATCTCAGTCCTCCTGTTTCAGTCTCCCAAGTGCTTAGTCTATAGGCATGCACCTCCACAACCAGCATGCTTCTCTTAATTTTAATGTCCAGTTACTGGATTTGTGTCTTGTTCCTTTATCCACTTCCATACATACATATATTCTTATTGAAAGTATTTTACTTTTACTTTTCTGTCAATTTATTAATCTCAATTTTTCTCTTAACCTTGTACCTAAGCCATGTGTCATTTAACAATAGGGATACATTCTGAAAACTGTGAGGTTAGGTGATTGATGTCTTTGCAGTATGAACATGACAAACTAAGAAGACTATGGATGACATAACTAGGTGACATAATCTTTTGTGACCACCAATCATTCAAATGTCATTATATAGTGCATGACAATTTTTATCCACTTCCTTTTCCATCCCTTCCTCAGTCCACTTCTGCTACATTTTTCTTTCCTGGTAGGATTTATCACAATGGATGATAAAAAATGATATGGAGTCTATTCCTTTTTGGTTTCTTAGGAACCTTATGTGAACAATCATTCTTGCTTTCTCCTTTTTTCCCTGTTTTAAACCTGTTCTCTTCCGTTTCTAAAAAAGAAAAAAATAGTATCTCAAAATTCCCCTCTCCTGCTACTCTTTCCAAGAACTCTACACCTGCTATTCCCATCACCTCACTTCAGTGG
The DNA here is from genome assembly GCF_047511655.1 of Castor canadensis. Lineage (NCBI taxonomy): Eukaryota > Metazoa > Chordata > Mammalia > Rodentia > Castoridae > Castor > Castor canadensis. The sequence goes on from NC_133401.1 coordinate 67,199,105, forward strand.
CACTCCTCATCACATCTTGGTTTTAATCTTTCTGTATCCAACCACTCCACCAGAACTGTTCTGACTCAAGTAACTTCTACTTTGGTAATACCAAGACATTCTTTGTCCTCCAAACTTACTTCTTAGAAACATCTGTCCCAGCTTAGCACACTCTTCTTTCAGATCACAGGTGCCATGTCTTCCTCCTTCACAACTCATCTTTGCTAGGGCTTTTTATTGCATTTTCCCCCTCCACCTGACCCTGAAGCACTCTGACCTCTCTAATGTAGGTCTACGACTCTCCGTGGCTATAATTCTCACTATACCAACAATATACTTTTTTCTTACTAGAACAATGATATTTACTAACATCTCATGCCAACCGGTCCCTTTTTGAGAAGCTATTTTTTCATTCTTTTACTTATATGAATCCCAGTATCCAATATACACAATTAAATCAGGTTAATGGCAAACTAAGAATCAGGAAAGGAATATGAAAAATTATACACAAGGAAGGGATCTACTTTCTTCATTCCAAGCAAAACCTCTAGTTTAATGAGCTAATAGGAATTCTTGAATTTTTCCAGGGAAGGAGGGAGTGTAAGGGAGTCTCTAGGCAGGTTTATGGAAAATCATTCTATATGTCTAACTTATCTATTTGCAGGTTGTTCTGCTCCACTTCCATGCAGGCCACAGGAGTATGAAGAGATCTGAAGTGAACTCTATTAGCTGCCTACCAACATCTGCTTATTTAAACAAACAAAAACCCAGAAATCTTATTTATTTATTTGCAGTGATGGGGATTGAATCCAGGGGCAAATGCTCTACCACTGAGCTAAACCACAACCCCAGAAATTTTATTTAATTCATGCATCTACAGATCACTTCCATGAGGCCATATGCTTCATGTGATATCTATTTGAGCTCCAGCTCTAGGGAGAAGGGGTTTGGGTGTAGAGAGATGACCTAAGAGGAGCCACAGAGAAGTGAAGAACTTAAACTATATATTTGAAGGAAGGGATTTTTCTGTTTCACACTGAATATGAATAAGCAAACATGTGACTCCAGTTGTTACTGGCAGTCATCTTATGACAAAGAGAAATAATCTCAGGATGAACCTGAGAGGACAGCCAAAGGAAGAGACTGAAAACAATTGGATCCCTGGTGATATTGCTGAATCCTTAGACCCAAAACACAGCCCTCTCTGAACTTCTAGTTCTGAGACAGGATAAATTTACTCATTATTTTAAAGCAATCTATATCAAGGATCTTGGTACTTGTAGCACTCATTCTTCTTATGTGAGTAAAGGAGACACTGCCTGGATTAGGGGGTTTATTCCTGCGAGGAGTAAATTTCTTAATTCATCAGCACCCATTTTTGGCAACCCAACCCCATCAAAAATATCAAAGCCTAGGAAGAAAGCTTCCGTGGATAAGTCCCTTTGACACTGAGAAAGGTGCCAAGTCCTTGCTTCCTTCCCTTTTCACTTGAAGAATAACATACTGAGTAAAAGTTCTTGACAAGGCTCCAGAGATAGAATTCTGGGGTCAGTAAAATTTGGATAAGGGAAGGCCATCTTTATTTTTGCTAAACTCTAATGGAAACCTGACATTTTTCTTTATGAATGTAGACAACCATTTATAACTCTATAGCCAACTGTGATAAAATTACAGAGTTGTTGAAGATATGGCAAAATACTACCAATTAAAGTTATTAGGTCCATCACTAATAAAGCACATGTATTACCATGTCACCAATATTTTAAATACTTCGATTCTGTGCTTCAGTATGCTTGGGTTTCCTTTAATCCTATGCACTTTTGTACTTACCACTATCCCAAGAAGCAGCTCACAGGTTTAACTAGACTACAATAGAAATCTCAACAGCCATGTCTTATTCTATTGTGTTCTTATTTTTCCTAAACCTCCTACTTATTTCTCCTCCTTCCTACCTCTGAATGCACTGACCAGATCTTCTTTATACCCCTCTTTTTCCTCCATCTGTATATTCAAGTTCCATTATGTACTAAGTTATCTTTATTTAGTAGAATCTTAATTTATCTCTATTTCTCTCCTGAATAATCCAAGGCTCTTAAAATCTGTTATTAGTTCTTGTCATAACAAAGAACTACAAAGTTGGTGGTTTAAATAGATATTTATTCTCTCACAGTTCTGAAAGCCAGAAGTCCAAAATCAAGGGTTGGCAGGGCCACACTCCCTTTACATGTAAATATAAAAAGACTTAGCTGGATGTGGGGGTGCATGCCTGTAATCCCAGATACTTGGGAGGCAGAGATTGGGAGGGTGGTGGCTCCAGGCCAGCCCACATAAAAAAATGAAGGACCCCCCCATCTCAACCAACAAGCTGGGAGTGGTGGCATGTGCCTGTCATTTCAGCTATGTGGGATGCATAAGTAGGTGAATTATTGTAAGAGACAGCTGTGCAAAAACTGGAGACCCTATCTGAAAAATAACAAGCAAAAAGGGCTGGGGTGTGGTTGAAGTGTTAGAGCACCTGTCTCCAAGCGCAAGGCCCAGGGTTCAAAGCCTCCTAGTACCACAAAAAAAAAAAAAAAAAGATTTATTATAAGGAACTGGTTTACACAATTATGGACATGGACAAATCCAAAGATCTGCAGGGTGAGTGGGCAAGGTGGAAATCAGGAAGAGTATATATTTCAGATTGAATAAAGGAAAAAGTCAATGTCCCAAAGTGAAGGCATACAAGCAGGCAGGAATTCTTCGAGTAAGGGGAATGGTAGACATTTTAGTTCTGTCAGGCCTGCAATTTGAATGGATGAGGCTCCCTCACCACAGGGAGGTCAATCTGCTTTATTCAGTCTACCAATTCAAATGTAATCTCATACAAAACACTCTCACAGAAATGCTCAGATTAACGCATGATAAAATATGCTTGCACCCCTGTGATGTCAGACCTGCTGACATCACAATCTTCTCACACCTCACCTTTTCCTCCAGCAAGTTTAGTGTATATCCTTTAGAAATCCTTTCAATGAAGATCTGTTCCATTTTTACATTTGAGAACATCTTTCTTTTGTTCTTATTCTTGAATGACAGGTTAAATTTTAAAAAATTCTGGATTGCTAATCTTCCCTAAGCACTTCAAAGCTATTATTCTACTATCCTCTGTCTCCTAAAGGAGAAAGAGGAGACACAAAACATCTTAATTGTGTAGGCTCTCAAATGTTACTCTATTATTCACTTTTTACTTTGGATTTAGTATTTGAAAAAAAAAAGTTATTTTATTCCTAATTGGCAATTTTAACTTCTTGGTCATATTCTACAGAAACAAAACATTACAAAAGTTATTCCTTTTTTGTACAGAATTTTAAGGTGGAGCAACAAAACATCTTCCGTACACCTAGCGTGCTGGACACATCAATCAACACGGCAAGAAGGATCAGGCATAGTTGAACTGTCAGCAAGTTTAATTGTCAATAGCTATCCATTATCATCTGTCTTCTATACTTAGTTACTGTACATCTCAAATGGATTTTGATTATTTTTCACATCGTTAGGACTGAAATATATTTGTTGGATGTTCTCCATGACATAATAAAAAGCATCTTAAGAGCACTTTTAAATGATGGCTAATACAAATCACTTTACATGAAAAGTCATGTTCAAAAATAATTTCTATTACTACTGATGCAACAAATACTTCATACAAGATGCTATAAATCAAAGTAAGTGAAAATTATAGCTCAGTTCACAGAAAAAATTGGTATAATAGTACAAACACAGTGTATTTGATCCACATCACTTGCCGTTCCACAAAAGGATTTCAGTATCGAGTACAACTCTTTTTCCTTGGCTCCTATCCATCATGTTTTCCTCCCAGTTCTCTGACTGTTCTTTTTCATTTTCCACTGCCAGCTCCTTACCTGGAGGTGTTCATTAAAGTTCTATCCTTGGTCTCCTTTTCTCAGCAGGCTATCTTGCTCACTCCCATGGCTTCAACTATCACCTATATGAAGATAATGTCTAAATCTGAATGTCTCTTTAGCTTTAGTATTTCACAGTTCAACTACCTGCTAGACGTTTCTCTATGAATACTGAGTACCTCAAAATTACTCTTCCCTTTAACTGTGATCTACTTCCTGTGTTGAATTACTAGCTCAGTCAATAGAATATTCTGTTTATTGGTTGCCACAAGACAAAGCAAAGCTACTGACTATGACTCAACACTGTTAATGCTCACAGGATGCAAGAGCAACATCAAGAATCCAGAGCAAGCCAGGGGTGGTGGCACATACCTGTAATACCAGCACTAGAGAGGCTGAGGAAGGAGTTTCATTGAACTTGAGACCAGTCTGGGCTACATGGTGAAACTCTTGTCTCCAAAAACAAACAAAATGAGATCAAGAGTCCATAGCAAGCAGGTACAGTGGTATGCACTTATAATCCCAGATATTCAGGAGGCTGAGGCAGGAAGATCACTTGAGCCCAGGAGTTCGGAGACAGCCTGGGCAACATACAAAGGCCAGAGCCTGTCTCAAGAATCCAGAGCAGTACTAAAAAAAAAAAAAAGTATTACTAATTCTGAAAAGTATTACTAATTCTTGGGCAGAAAAGTAAAGGATATGGGAGCATATCTATTTTATTTAATCACTTCTTTCTTTCAATACTAAGGACTCTGACACAATGATAATATTGACAAAGACTGGGCTATCTGGACCATAACTTAAAAGTATAGCCATGACAAGCTAGGGATCAGGAGCTCACATTAACAGGGAAGACATTTGTCCAGAGGCTGACTGACCAGTGATCAAAAGACTTTAAATTGAATTGCTGAGGAGATTGGTAAGGGGACATGGGAGGAAAGAAGTCACAAAATCAGTCCCTATAGAGGACAATTGTGGGGGCAAACTGTTAGAAACTATACGAAAACAGGTTTAAAGTTTTCATAATCTGAGGTGTCCCTAACGAATAAATGTAAGAAGAAAAATGTAAACTTTACCTTAAGTATACAAAATAATCAATGAGATTTGTTGAGACAAGTCTTAAGACTGGCCTGTTATGATGGAAAAGTGTATTTTACTTCAAACTACTGTTCAGAGGGGGAAAAAAAGGAGAAGCAGGTATTTTATGTCAAGATAATATATCTTTCAAGAAAAAAAAAAAAACCAAATAGAAGCATTTGAGAACATGTCTGAAACACAGAAAAGGGGAATGAGATTTGTTGGAGCAATACACCAAGGCCAAGTGGCCAAATTAAGTGAACACAAAAGTTCCTGACAGATCACAAAAGCGGCAGACAACACAGAGCACTGATAGGGATTCCAACTATCTACAGGATTGCAGAGATCTAGTCCAGCTACACAAAAGATGTTAAACAAGGTCCTCATCTGCGTTCCCATTCATCTCATCTCCTACAGGATAACGGCTACGGATAACCGGGCCAGAACCTAATGCAACTCAGAATGAGAAGTGACTGGTAACTTGGAAGACAACAACATATCATTTTAGTTTGCAAAATGCAGGCAAAGAAAGCTAGGTAATTACAAATCATCTTGATGAGAAAGAAAATGAGATATTACACAAAGAAATCTGAAAGAATATACAAGATAACTTAAACTTTAATATGGGCAGAAACATACAAAGGTACCCATCTAAAAGCTGAAAAGGCAAATGAAACGTGATAGTATAGATTCATAGGATTTTTAAAGAGTTGACAGGAACAAGCAAAGAGGTTTCTCTCAACTCCTTTAAAAATTTTCTTTTCCTTCCTCCCTCTCCCCTTCCCTCCCTCCGTTCCTTCTTCTTTTCTCCCCAAATATATTAAAGCAAGAATGGGAAACAAACAGGTATACTGCTCAAGGCCAGCTAAACAATGGATGAAAGCATTTTTCAAGACTTTTTGTTTTTTCCATAAAGAGACTAACCCAAGAATTGAAATGATTACAGCAAGGCAAAGAACACTTATAATAGGTACAAAGATTGTTTTAAAAAAAAACCCACAGAAAATATGATTCTTAGGTTAGGTTTCTTTGTTACTCTCATGTCATCTAGGTGAAACTGCAGTTTCTATCTTTTGTATTCATTCTGGTTTTCTCAAGTAATCTCTCATTTTGTTTCCCGTTAAGATGGTTGGTAACTGAAAAGCTTTCTTTGCTCTGAGATTTGCAAACTTTAAAATGACATATTTATTTTCTTACAAATTCCTAGTCATTTTGTTTTGTATCAAAAATGCAAAGAATTCCTTCCTGCTCTCAGCACAGCATCCTCCTCAGAAGTGTGAGATGCACATGTCCACTTAACTTTTCAGACAACACACGTTTCTTTGGCTTCTTCTCTCTCCCTCACTCTTCTTAGATATCTAATTGCCCTAGCACTCTTGGTTGAAAAGACTATTCTTTCCCCCACTGAATTGCCTTGGTGTCCTTTTCAAAAATCAACTGATCATAAACCTAAAGGTTTATTTCTGGATCTCAGTCCTATATCATTGATTACACATTTATGCCAGTACCACACTGCCTTGTAATAAATTTTGAACTCAGGAAATGTACACTGCTAGTTTTTTTCGTGTTTTACTATTTTGGGTCCCTCGTCTATGAATCTTAGGATCTATTTATCACTCTCTGCAAAAAGCCAATTAGTATTTTTATAGGGTTATTAAAGATGTAGGTAAATCTGGAGAGTACTGCCATCTTAATAGTTAAGTCTTTAAATTTTGAACATGGAAATATCTTCTCATTTATTTAGAACCTCAATTTCTTACAAAAATGTTTTGTAATTTTCAGTGCCAATACTGTTTTTCAAACAGTATTTTTAAAAACTTATTCTCTAATTCTTCTTGGCATAGAGAAGTACAATTAACTTTTTATTTTTGATGTATTGGTCTTATATCTATGTATGTTCCACTTGAATAAAACTTCGCTATGCTAGCAGTTGGTGAGCAATTAAACTTTCCTGGAATTTAATTATGGATTAATCTGGGTGCTTTCCTCAATCCATGTCAGATGGTTGTCTCCTAAGATGTCTGATAGGGCAGTGACTCTTTTCCTCATGTTTACTTTAAGGATACTGTAAAATGACATAAACTCCTTAGACCATCTACTTTTAACTAAAATGTCCTTCATTAAATTGACAAATGCCTTTTTAAAAAAATCCCTGCAAAAAAAAGAAACTGGTGGGGCTAAGACTTCTACTCTTATACACACTCTTTAGCTACTATACTAAAAGACTAGGTTTTTTAAAAGAAATCAGATTTGGAAAAGAAAGTCAAAAAGCTAGAAATTAACATGAAGATAGCTTTTTTCCAGCTGTTATTAATTACTAATCTTACTATTGGCCTTTAAGATACTAGTTCATGTGGAAGAAAACAACAGTGTATATAACATTTGTTAAGTATGATGCACGTACTGGAGATAAAGAAAAAGATTGTGTCCTATCACTATAGAGAATGGCTTAGAGGGGCTCAACACTGGACACGAGGGAGCCAGGTAGGAACCACAGTCTAGGTAAGAGACTAGTGATGGTAGCAATGCATGTGGAGAGAAATGGACATATTTTAGTAGTTTAGAACAAGATCTGGTAATTAATTAGATATGGGGATGGGGAGGGCTATAAAGAGAGATGCGTGAGCTTCTGGCAAAACATAGTGGGTAGTGAAGTTTCTGACAAATGAAATAGCAAACACTGAGGAAGAACAGATTTTTTTTGGGGGGGGGGTGGGAGAGCAGTACTGGGGTATGAACTCAGAGCTTGGTACTTTCTAGGCGAATGCTTTACCACTTGAGCCATGACTCCAACCCTGAAACAGACTTTCAGAGAAAAAAATAACAAACTGTCTTGGAAGGTTAAGGAGAGGACCACTGTATTCCTAAGCATTGTTGGGGCTCAGAACATGACAGGTATGGCCCTTTGGCATGCTGAGTACTTTAGACCACAAGGCATTGGAAAGGACTCAGAAGGTCTCTCTCTGACCTCCCATCCTCCTGTCTTCTGGAAGGCTTCTTCCCCTTTAACAATTCACAGAAACTAGAACTCCTCTCCCCCAAAGCAAGTCATAAAATCTAAAAATCACACTTATTCTTTTCCCTTCTTCCTTAAAGACCCTTATTCCAAGAAGGGTCCTGTCTGGGAAAAGGGAATGATACAGTGGTCAAGAAAATCAAAACAGGCAGGACTTGCTGGGTATAACGGTTAATCTTGATTGCCAATTTGACTGGATTGAGACACATCTAGGAGATCAGTAAAGGACACCTCTGGGTGTGTCTGTGATGACATTTCCAGAGACTGGCATATGACTGAGGGTGGTACTAATAGCTCGTAGCCCAACTACAGTGGAAGTGAAAGGCAGAGGGAGCCTAGCTGTTTCACTCCACCTCCTGCCCACCATAAGGAGAACACTCTGCCCCAGCACATACACCCTGTTGTGATGCTTCTGCCTCATGATGGGGACAAAAGCAATGGAGCTGACTGACAATGGACTGAAACTCTGAAACCAAAGGGAAAATAAACCCTCCTCATTTTCTCAGCTTTTTGCCAAACTGACAAAACACTGACTATTATATTGCATTTCCCCCTTAGTCTATTACTATTCCTTTCTGCCCAATCACGTTTCTACAGTCATCCATTCTTCACAGAACCTAAGCATAAAAATAAAGTCTTCGCTGGGTCTTCATTTCTGAAGGTTCCCACCCCACATAAAACTTCAGTTAAATAACTTTGTTAGATTTCTCTCTTATTAACCTGTCTTTTGCTATAGGAATGCTGGTCATGACTCTTATGATAAAGGCATCATACATCCCATGCTCTACAGCATACACCAAATAAAATGTGTACACATTTATCAAAAGATGTACGATGTTTACAACTGCACTGAAACTCATGCCAAGCCTGCTCTACCACTGGGCTATGCCCTCATCCCCTAACAGCATTATTTGTAACCTCAAAAGGTAGGCAACTCACATGTCCATCAACAAGAGAATGGAGAAACTATGATATAATCATAGAGTGGACCACTAACAAACTACAGCTACAAGCAATATTAAGAATTCATCTCACTAATATGAAAATAGATGACTGTATGCCTACTGGAGGAGTGCCTGCCTAGCAAGCATGAGTCTGAGTCCAAATCCCAGCACCACAAAAAGGGAATGCATACCATAATTCCATGTACATTATGACATAATAAGAAATAAATATTTGATCCTCATCCCTGGTTCCTAGGAGAGATCCTAAACTTCTGTAATTTCCCAAGTGATAGAAGCATCTTTTACTATTTGTAACAGGCCCCTTTCAACCACGAGTTTATGCTAATGAGGTGACTTTTGAAGGATGCTTGAAGAACCAACCATGTGATCAGAGGGTCAGAACATTCAGCCTAACCCTCAAGGAAAGGGAAAGGACTGGCAATTGAACTAATAACCAGCTGACATGATTTAATTGATCATGCTTATGTAATGGAACAGTCATAGAACTCTCAACTACAGGTCTCAGAAACTTTCAGGTTGGTGAACATGTTCAGGAAGCACCCCAACTCCACAAGGATAGAAGCTCCTCAGCTTAAGATTCTTCCAGACCTCACCCTATGTACCTCTTCATCTGGCTATTTACTTAAATCTTTTCACATGTATCTTTTATAATATCCTTTATAATAAATCAGGAATAATAAGTGAAGTATATTACTGAGTTGTGTGAGCTGTTGGAACAAATTATCAAATATGAGGAAGGCATTGTGGGAGCCCCCAAACTGTAGTCAAGTCAGATAGATATGTGAGTATCTTGAGACCCACTACTTACAATTGGCATCTGAAGTGGGGTGGAGGCTGTGGGATTTTCACATGTATCTTTTATAATATCCTTTATAATAAATCAGGAATAATAAGTGAAGTATATTACTGAGTTGTGTGAGCTGTTGGAACAAATTATCAAATATGAGGAAGGCATTGTGGGAGCCCCCAAACTGTAGTCAAGTCAGATAGATATGTGAGTATCTTGAGACCCACTACTTACAATTGGCATCTGAAGTGGGGTGGAGGCTGTGGGATTGAGCTCTTAATCTATGGGATCTGTGTTAACTCCAGGCAGTTAGTGTCAGAAGGAAATTAAATTGTAGGACATGCAATTGGTGTCTGGAGAGAGGGAGTAAAGACTAGAAGGGGGAACTATGAGCTGGCAATGATCTATTTCTCGTCCAAGTTGATGGGTGTGTCAGAGTAATCCATCAAGCTAGAGACTGTGTGTATGCTATAGCTAGTAAAAATGTTAATTAATTTTAAAAAATCTGGTTTTCTCATTCCCTAGGTTAAAACCCTTTAATAGTATTCTGACACATGCATGTTAGGTCCATACCTAACAACATTACACTAAGTGAAACACAGCAGAGAAAAAAGGACAAATATTGTATGATTCCTCTCATATGAGGTCACTAGAGTAGTCAAATTCATAGCAACAGTAGAAGGGTGGCAGCCAGAGGGTTAGGGCAGGGGAGGAAGACGTGCTGTTTAACCGGTGTGCTAACAAGATGAAGAGTTCCCAAAAGTGGTTACACAGAATGCTAATGTAGTTAACATACTGAACTATATACCTGAAAATGGCTAAAAGGGCAAAGTTTATATGTATTTTAACACAATTAATTAAAAATTTTTTTTTTTCAGTGTCGAGGACTGAATCAAGAACCAAACATAGTGGATGGAGATGGAGTTGCTGAGTGGTCAGGTCTTCCAGTTATACTCTCTCAGCACCATAATGCTTTTCCCAAGGATATCCTGTATGCTCTTCTCCTGAGCTATATCCTCAGGCTCTTAATCAAAAAATTTAAAACCACCACCAAAAACCCTTCAATAGTCTCTCATTCCTCTCATTGGAAAGTCTAAAATCCTAGAAGTCTACAAAGTGCTGACTGACCTCTTCAGCTCCTCTTTGTGTCACTATCCTTTACTCTTTAACTCCTTTCATCCCCTCAAGCACATCATGTATCTTGTACCTTTGTTCTTTCTGTGTTTCCTCAGGCTAAGGTGGTTTTCCTTTCTGTCTTCCTCTTAATTTAATTAATAACAGTTCATGTTTCAGCCTCAGCCTTGGCCAAACACCCTGGACAGAGGTGCCTGATGCTGCTGATGGGCTAGTTCTCTCAGTTAGATTCTCTCAGAACTACAATGCTTTCAACCAAGGACTACTGCTAACTACTTTTGTTATTACCTGTTTAATGTCTCCTTTCTCCACCAGACAGCAAGCAGGCACAGTAGATGCTTAGTAATTATGTAACAAATGAATACCTGAAGCAACTGCCCCACCCAAATTTAGGATTTCTGGTACAGATGAATTAGTCTAGTGGCAACATGGACGTGAGAAACTGCATCATAAATAGTGACCTGTGAGGAATCACAGGAAAGAGACATTAGGAAACTAACCTTTGTAAGTATTTACAAAACAATAAAGGTGAATTGTATAAACAATGGGCCAAGTTAGGGTACTGCTAATCATTAGCAAAATTTAAAAAATGATTATTAAACACTAGACACTGTGAAAGAGAAAGCTGCGCTCTTAAGAGTACAAGCTCAGGTTCTCTATGTGTAGGAAGGCAGAATACTGACTCCCTCAGAAATGCCCATGTGCTATCCCCAGAACCTAATCCCGCGCTAGGTTACAAGGCAAGGGGGAATTACGGTTGCCTTTGAAAGTAAGCCAGCTGACCTTATGATAAAGAGATTATTTTGGTGGGCTCAATATAATCACAGGGTATTTCAAATGTAGAGGAGAAAGGGAGAAGGTCAGAGTCAGGGAGAGATCTAAGGATAGAGAAAGGGGCCACGTGCCAAGGTATGCAAGGCACCCTCTTGAAGAAAAGCCAACACCTTGATTTCAGTTCAGGGACATTCACTTCAAACTTCTGACCTCCAGAACTGTAAGAAAAGTAAATCTATGTTACTTTAAGCTACCTCATTTGAAGTGACTTGTTACAGTAGCAATATGAAACTAACACATTATGGCTAAACCATGAAAAATTCACTTCTTTTTCTCCCTTGCCATGATTCCCACCTAGCGGAACAGAGTAAATAAAGTATCTTTATGGGTTTTTTTTTTTCTACCAAAGCATTTTACTGTATCTTTTATGGTATCATAAGACAAAGAAATAGACCCTAAATGCTAAGTTGATAAACTAGGAAACTGTGGAATGCTCCCCACTCTCCACAGAACACAGCTTTTAGGTGCATAAAAAGGGTTTGTTCACTCAGATTGTTTGTACTTTGTCATCAATAACTTAGAGCAAGGATTGTGTGTGTGTGTGTGTGTGTGTGTGTGAAAGGATCTCACTACGTAGGTTAGGTGGGTCTTGAACTCATGCTCTTCCTGCTTCAGCCTCCCAAGTGCTGGGATTACAGGCCTGTACCACCACAGCAGGACTTGAGCAAGAGATTCTTAACTGGATTCAAAGACCACCTGGGAGTTTCAAGGGGTAACCCAACCTCCTATACCTCATTACAAGTTTTGTGTATATCATATAAATACGTTATTTCTCTGCAGAAAGGTCCACAGCTTTCATCAAAATCTTAACGGGGATTTATAACCCCCAAAAGGTTAAGAACTACTAGCTTAGATGAAGATAAAGTATGCTCATGATATTCACTAGCAATAACAAGAAAGAATAAAGACTGGATGACAAAACAGGAGTCAAAGGATATCACAGGCTGAATCTAGCAAAGATAAAATCACATGGTTTATGAGACTCTATGGAAAGAGACTCTGAAGGTTTAGTCAGGAGTAAGCTCAGAATGAATCAGTGATCAGGATTATCAAAATAACTTGTGTAACTTCAGGCAGTTGTCCAGAAAGATGGAAACAGCTCTGCTCTCTTCTGCAATGGCAAAACCAGATCCTGCAAGACTGTGTTCAATTCTGGGTTTCCCTTTTCATTATTTTTATTGGTTTCCTTTGACTCCCATAACAAATGATCAGAAACTATGCTGGTTCGAAACAACAGAAATTTGTATCTCAAAGTTGTGAGACAAGTGTTGGCAGGATTGATTCCTTCTGGAAGTTGTAAGGGAGAAACCAGTCAAGGCTCAAACCCAGCTTCAGGTGGCTGCTGCCAATCCCTGGTGCTCCTTGACTTGTGGCAGAATCACTCTAATCCCTGCCTATCTCCTTCCTATGACCTTCTTCTTGGTGTCTCCCTCTATCCTCTCCTCTATGGTGACACTCACTAGTCACTGGATTTAGGCCTCACTTTAAGCTAGTACAATATCATCTTGATCCTTTAACTAGTGACATCTGCATAGGTCCTATTTTCAAATAAAGTCACATTCTAAGATTCTAGGTGGATATGAACTTTTGTGGAACACTATTCAACCCATGCCTTGATCTATTCAGGCTTCTATATTAAAATACCTTAGGTTGGGTAATTTATAAACAACATAAATTCATTGGTCCCAGTTCTGGAATTTGGGCTGTCCAAGGTCAAGGCATCAGCAGATTTGTATATGGCAAAAAATGGCACTTTCTACGTGTTCTCACATGGTAGAAAAGGGCCTTTTATAGGGGCACTAATCTCATTTATGAGCGCTTGAATCTTACTATCTAATCACTTTTGAAAGGCACACCTTTTAACACTGTCACAATGAGGATTAAGTTCGAACATAATAATTTTGAAGGGACACTAACATTCAGACCACAGCAATTCACAACACTTTTTGAGGGGAATATTAATAATAGACAAATTTATTCTGGGGTTTAAAAGACCACATTCCTAAGAATGGCCAAAAGAAATAGGAATATGAAGTCTAAAGGTTAGAGGACTTGAGCCAAAGAAAGAAATTAACAATTGTCTACAAATATTTAAACCAACTTTTCTTTCGGAAATACTTTTTAACATTCAGTTTTCTAGAGATGAATATGGTAGATTTCTTTTGCTACATTTGTTTAAATCTAAGTTATAAAATCATCTGTTAGGAATGATGAAGCCTTGGATGGAAGGCTAGACTTGTTGATCACTGATGGCCATTCAATTCTGAGCCTACAATTCCTCTCCCATGTCTGTCTCTTTAACTGTCAAATATACAGAACCAAACAACTGTACAGCTCAACTACCACAGCAACCAGTATGTGTTTGGGAGGGAGGAGGGAGTAGAAGTAGAAGGGTGTCAATCAGAAGACACACATTATAAAGAAAACTTAGAAGACCCAAGAACAGAATGAGTAGCGAATGGTTTTAGCATGAGGGAAGGAGACTAGACCTAGACCAAAGTGTGACTATCTACATACCATAGTAAAGAGTCCAGATTTCCAGTGTAGGGTTGATGAGAAGTCACTGAAGGGGTTTAAACAAGGAGTGACATGAGTAGGCAAACCTTCAAGATAATTCTGGCTATTGTAAGAAACTGATGGAAGTTAAGAGAAAAAGCAGAGAGACCAAGAAAAGACAGTAAGAGATGACTGCTGCCTGGACTAAGATGGCAGTTATGAAGATGGCAAGCAATAAACGGATGTGATACATTCTGTATGTAAATTGAGAAGCACTGATTGTATGTATAATATGAGGAAAAAGAAGCAAGGATGACTCCTAAATTTGTTTTAATAAGAGCAGACAGTGATGTTATTTACTGATGAGGGAAAGACTGGGAAGCAGTGTTAATATTAATAGACTGGGAGGTAAAAAGTAGAGTCAAAGTTCCACTTGGGTCTTATCAATCTGAGATGTTCTTGAGACATTTAAGTAAAGATACCAAACAGGCAACTGAATCTAGAACTCAGGGTAAAAATACAGATATACGAAGAGGTATAGGAAACTAGCAGAGAAAAACAACAACGAGAAAGAAAACTGTCTCAAAGAGTTATCTTATTTCTTTATAAGAAAGTATTTTTTGATTACTGGGCATCATTAAGAGCCCATGTGGTTTTGTTTAGAAGTTGTGATCTCAAACTTCAGTCAGCTGGGTTCTAAGATTTTCCCCCAGCAACGTTCAGTTGCTTGGCTACCGGAAAACATGGAAAAAGTGAGAGGCACATGGTTCATCCAGGATGGATGTTTTGTCAAGTGATATAGAAGAGAGGAAAAAAGAGGTGATAATCATAAAGAGTCATATTATTATATCAAACAAGGAGGGATGTGAGAAGCAGGGCTGGAGTGCTGAGCGATACCTCACTCTATCCAACGGGAGCCAAGGAACAGGATCACACCATGCTTAGCTGGGTGAATGCTGAGTCTTCCCGTGATGGTTTGGAGAGGGAAAATGGAAACACTGTGAGCCAGGCAATGCAGTGGCTACTACAGTAAGTTACTTTCAGTGCATGGACCCAGCTTGTTTATGAAATAAAATCACTCAATTCATCAGCATTTCCTAATTTCATAGTTCAAGTAGATCTGCTGAGATGTTGCTTAGTTTCTACACAATCCTAAATGCCACAGTATGTCACTGGAGCTGGAAAGGAGTTCCCAACAGGGAACTTCTTTTAAAGAAAAAAAAAGTAGGGACCAGATTCATTTTGCAGTGAGCAAGGTGGAAAGAGTTGGAATCTTATTGTATGGATCTATGAAAAAAGCAAAGTCATTCAATGGCTTACAAAAAAGTACAGCTGTTCCCTTCACCTACCTGCCCCTAGTCCCCAGAGGCAACCAACTTCCCTTTTTAGTTTTTCTGGTGGCCAGCCTTCATAGAACAACAAAAAAGATAACAGCCATTACTTCTTGGTTTGTCAACTTTGGACAGCATCTGTGGATTTATGTCACAAATTAGGATTCTGCTCACTTATTCTTCTCCATCTCTTTTTTCTTTTACTTATTTTCCTGTGTGGTTCCTCTAGTTTCTGCAACTACAGATAACCTTCTGAGTCCTCACCCTATGAGAAGAATATACTGGCCCCTCACCCATCCGTAACATCTCCTTTGCTCTCTTTCATTTTTCTGCCTTTGTCATGTATATTCATATATTCTTAAGGTTTATCTCATTGACTTTATGCTTTGAAACTATAATTAAACATCCCATGCCTTAACAGATTAATTTTAAACAGTGAAAATCAATACAAGTATTCATAACATCACCAGAAAAAAGGGCTGGGGGGTGTATAGCTCAGGAGCAGAGCACTTGCCTAACATGTACATGGCCCCAGAACAGCACTGAGGTGTGTATGTGTGGGGGGAAATCAACCTGTATATAATTCTTCCTGGTTATCTCCTTCAGATAATGAATTCTTCTCTCTTCTCCCTCATGAAAATATTTTCCCTTTTATAATGAAAAGTAACAATAATGTGTGTGTGTGTGTGTGTGTGTGTGTGTGTGTGCGTGCGTGCACGTGTTGCTGAGGATCAAACTCAGGGCCTAGCAGGCATTCTACCACTCAGCTACATCTCCAGATCTATGGCAATTAAAAAAAAAAAAACCAGAAATGTCACCGATGTGATTTAATAGATATAACAACCATTTTTATTTTTGCACACTACTCTGAGCCCTTGTCCACACAAACCAAACAGAATCAGTTCAACTGCCTTGTGTTTACTTTTGAGTGCATACAGGTTTTTGTAATGATCCCCTTTTATGCCTGTGTAACATTCCAATGAGTGGCTATATCATAATTTATTAAGCCCTTTTGGGAAGCAATACAAGGAAGTGGTTAAAGCATAGGCTCTGCCATCAAACAGATCTACATCAAGTCCCAGCTCTGCCGAATCCCCAAGGCCACAGTGAGTTATCTCATTCTCTTTAACTCATCTAACACTAATTGTTCAGCACCACCCTACTATGTTCCAAATACCGCATTAATAAGTGCATATAGAAGAGGACACAAGAGACAGGATCCCTGCCCTCCAAAACAAAGAAAACAGATACATAATTTCCAATTATGTTAAGTGCTATAAAGAAAAATGCAATAATGAAAGACTGGAGTGCCTTGAATTCCCCAAGCATAAAGTCAGAACAATAGTACCACCACCTGCAGCTGTAATGAGGATCAAATATAATCCATGTAGAATATCTGGTACCATTCTTGGTGCACAGTATGTGCCCAATACGTGTTAATTACATTACTGCCTGGGATAAACTGAGAGCACCAAAGCAAGAATCTCTCATATTCTTCTCTCTTCTTTTTCCTGTCAATATAAATCCTACACATTTTCAAGGCTGAGTTTACCACAAAAAGTTTAACCTGGGCCTTTCTTTTATATTCATTTCTTTCCTCATGTTTAGTTTTCTTTTACCTCCTTGAATATGCTACATGTATTCATAAGAGCTCAATTAACATCCTCACCTGCAATACTATCATCTGTGTTTTAGGGGGGCCTTTTTCTGTTGATGGTTCTTGTTTGGTGATGGGTCATGTTTTCCTGCTCCTTTGCAAGCCTGGTAGTTTTGGACTCGATGTCAGTTTCAGATTTTGTGTTTTTAGAACTGGATTTTGATGTATTCCTTTAAATACTGTTGAGCTTTAGTCTGGGACAAGTTACTCAGAATCAGATTCTTTTAAGGTTTGTTTTTAAACTTCATTAGGGAGATCTAGAACATGCTTTGCTATATGAATAATTTGGCCTCATTCTATGCCCTATGCACTAGGAGGTCTTTCTACTAGTGAGAATATGAACTGCTAGAAATGTCCTACCTGCTAATTTCAGGCAGTTGTTCACCCCAACCTCCAGGAATTTCTTCACGGGATGTGCACTGATGCCAAACCACACTTGAGGAGACCCCTCTGTAGCAATCCAGAGCTGGCTCTCTGTGCAACCCCTCCTCTCTAAACACTGAAGTTGCCTTAGCCTCCTGGAGCTTTGAACTATCTCATCAACTCAGAAGACCTCCCTGTGCTGCAGTCTTGAAAGTCTCCCCAGGCAGTACGGTGGGGCAATGATGAAGCTCCCTTATTTATTTTCCTTCTTTTAGGGATCACCATCCTGTGATACTTATTGACCTATATCTAAAACTGCTGTTTAACAACTTTGCCAGGTTTTCTAATCTAGTGAAGGTGGGAAGGCAAACCACTGCCTATTATAAAATTTCTTGTGTTTGAGTTCAAATTCCACTATTTTAATGAAGTCTTCCTAGACTACATGTCTAAGTAATTTTGTTATTCTTCTGGTCTCCATGCCATTTATAATCTAGCACAATAACAGAAGCCCTGCAGTATGCTCTATCCATCACTGCCCTTACCCCTCATACACAGCTTCCTAAGACGCCTGCTATCAGCTTCACCACTAGACCAAGGATCACAGGATTCAATGCACTCACATATTTGAGTGGCTTGCTAGTGCCAGGAAGAGTCTTAGCTGCTAGACTAAAACAAAGACAGCATGATCCCTAGCTTCCAGGAGTTCACAGTTTAGGACAACTTAATAATCAAATCCTCATCCATAATATAATACTTAATTGGAAAAATAAGGCACAAATGAGCACTCAGAATGGAGGTCGCTGAATTTATTACTAAAGGGACAAAGGGTAAATATTTTAGGCTCAGAGGACTGGGCCTTGTAGTCTCTTGTTACAACCACTCAGTTCTGCTGGTATGGCACAAAAGCAGTTATAGATACCATTTAAACAAATGGGCATAGATAGCTGTGTTCCAATAAAACTCTTTGCAGACCCCTGCTTTAGAACAAAATCCACCTGTAAACTGAAGACAGCTTCCAGTCTTTTATAGTGGCATACCCTAGTTGTGTTATCCAGAGAGGGCTGATCTTGTCAACAGATGACCGGAAGTTCTCTCAGACAGGAATTGTGTTTGGTGTCTTTTTCACATGCACAGGACTTGTATAATACAATCACAGAGTAGGTGCTTATGAAGTGCCTTTTTGATGCAAGTCATTTGGTATTTGAAGGGTGCTTTTTATTCAAAACTGCTTCCAACAGTAAAGAATGCCATACAACTTATGGAAAGTAATGAATGCCTAGTGTATACAATACTTAAGAAGGACAAAACAAATAAATGTTGGTCTAGACAAACTTAATAGTTTCACTTTGTAAATAGGTCAAGACTGCTATATTTTAAAAACTAGTCCTGAAGACTATCCACTCATCCCAATGATGTGGACATGATCCAAAACACTAGACTTCCTCTTTGAGAATTATGAAAAAACAGTGCACAAGCACATAAAAAATGTTTCTTTCCTTAATAGTTTTTCTCTTTTAAATAAAACTTACATTACCTTAGTTAGGGAGGTACCTAACTTGACTGTTATTAAAATTTAAATAAATCTTGAAAAAAAAAAAAAGGTTGATATAGTGCAGACATTAATTGTTCAACCAAAAAGATAACTCACAATATTAATGCTAACAATGTTTACATTAATGTTTCCCTACTGTATAGTATGTGCCTATATTGTGTAACCCACACACTTTCCCAATGTGACTGATATAAAAAGAACAACACTTTCCTTAATGGGTATGTCCTGGCAGGTCTGTTTAAAAAGATTTGTCCTATTGTTTTATAGTCACACATTGTTCAAACTGAAAAGGATCTTAGAATTTATCTAGTCTAATCCTTCTAATGAAGGATCTCCCTTTTATAACATTTAAAATAATGTTCTGTAGTTTGTTCATCACTTAAAACCTGTATTCAGAACTAACCTTAAACTGAAGGTGTGTTTGGTCTATATGACGTGGGACTGAAGCTGCCCCAGATCCAGATGCAAGGCAAAACTGGCCTGGGTGAAGTCAGGGAAAGCTCACACGCTTTTACATGTGACATGCAGCTTCCCTGTATCTCCCCTTAACAACCGCCAATGAAGGAGATCTAAATTTTTAACCTAAGGACTATATAGTCATTTCTATTAACTTTTTTCCCTTAACTTCAGTCTCTCATTCTACACAATCCTTACTGCATCACCCAGTATATCAGTTAAATATGCATTTTTTAAATCAAAATCACTGGTGCAGCAAACAAAAACCTTCACAACATAAAGAGCAGCAGGAAGGAAAAGTTGGAGGCAACAAGTACTGACAACACTTACGGAAACAGGGTGGTAGTAGGTTAGGGACGTGGTAAGGGAGTTGATATTCTACTAGAAATCATCCAAAAGTGAAGGGAAAATGTGGTATGTGAAAGCATTTTCTAAGCTGTAAGTTCAATATAAATATGATTTATTATATATCTCCTTTTTCTTCTTGCCTCACTGTTTATTGATGGAAACATTTGGTTTTTAGAGCCTCTCGTGCCTTCTGAATTCTCTTTCTGAACACTTAAGAGTCCCTGCTCCCTTTTTCTCTAAGCATTTTGAAATCTCTGTCTAGTAGCCCCTGTGCCTTTATGAATTCTAATACTACATGACCCCTTTCACCCAAATTCCTGTTTTCATATCAGCCTCCATCACGGTTTATGAGAATCTCTAAAATGAATTTCAGGGTCATTAAAGGAAACATTACAGGGCTCACCCAACAGTTCGGTTTTTAAGACACCAAAAACCTAAGATTCATTTTTTTAAAGATTTTTATTGCATCCTTACAGTCAGCTAGATTATTCAATAAAGGTTTAAAATTGTTCTGTAAGGCTGCAACACTTAATCCTGAAAATTTCTGTGCAAGGCAAGAAGTGGCTGATAGCAAATTCTTCTCACCAGCGCATCTGCATACATAATTACATTATCAACACAGGGCTTTCTCCTCTCCCAACCCCCACTCTGAGCTCAAACAAAAAGTTAGTGTGCACGTACATAAAGCACATTTGCAATGTCTGCTCCACAGTACACACTAGCTGGTCTGCTCTGTGAGGGTATTAAAGATTTTATTCCTAGTTCAAAGCTTACCCATTTCAGTAAGCAGCAAGAAAACAACACTGATCTGTGCATAAACATGAGACACACTCCTTCAAAACACATTATTTCTAAAAATGAATTATCAGTTAAAATGTGAAATTTGCTAGTCCTGAACAAATGAATCTCAACCCACCAACACATTCTAATGACAAAAGTATGCTTTCAAAGCACACCTGTTTATGAAGTATTTTATATAGCAGAGGTGTAACTCTGTCTAAAATATACTCTTAACATACCAAAGCACCTACAGAAAGAAGATTGCCAACCTGTCCTAAAAGACAGAGACTACAACTTACTCAGTAATTTGTGCATGGCTTTACAATTTATGTATGGCTTTACAATTTATGTATGGCTGAGAGTAGCACTGTAAATGAGAAAGGGTTCTAACTTCACGAATCAAATCTTACAGGTAAAATGAGCCATCATGGTAAGATCTAGGAAAACTGTAAAGTTGTTTTGTCTTTATGTTCATTTCTACCAAACACACTCATCCTCAAATGAATTTTTTGTTAATTGCATAAATGTGTATGTGTGTGTGCGCGCGTGTGTGTGTGTAAATGGAGCATCATTTGTCTTAGTGTCTACATATAGGCCTCAATAAACATGTCAAAAATTCTCTTCAAAACTGTGAGAGCACAAGGTCATGAGGAATACTATTTTTCTTTAAAAATATTAAAAATTTGAAAACCCTAAATCAAGATTATAATATAAAGTAACCAAATATTCCCATTTAAATTATTTTCTTAAACATAAATAATTTTAACAGATTTCTACCACATTCTCATTTTTAGAATACATTCCTAAGTTCCTACTGCACAAGCAGAAAAACAACTTGGGTTTCACATAACCTCACTGGTTTAGAAACAATTTACAGGTAAACTGACTTATAATAAAGATCCCTAATAAAATGTGAACTTCAGATTTTTTTTTTTTAACCAGTTTCATTCACTGCTGTTGCCCCTCCCTCTTCACCAGTTCTTTGAATGGTGCTTGGCACACAGTGGGATTTCAATCAGCCAGATTCAAGTTACCTTAGGATCCCACCCAGAGAAAACCTGGAGCAATTCTTATATGGTACAGATACAAAATGATCTCCTCCCCTCTCCACCCCTGAGAATCAAGGAAAGAGAAAAGAGAAACTCAGAAAACTGAGCTCAGACTCAATCCTCACACCCTGCTTCACAAATGTGCTCACTTTGTTGCAGTGTCTAAAATACTACCAAATCTAGAGATTCATTTGCATTAACAAATCTGTTAAGAATTCAGGAACCATTTCAACCTCTCAATAAGCCTTAAGAGGTAAATATCTCATCATTCCATTTTACAGACAAGAAAGTGAAGCCAAGTGACAGAATTATTTTGCCAGTATCACATAATACATGTCCAGCGCAGATCTGACTCAGAGCCTTTAATCTCTTGCAATGTTACTTCCCCAGTGAGAGGGCAATAGGACTGACCTTCATCCACACATCAGTGAAAATTAGTTCCAACACCTTTCTGTTTCAGTACCTAAACCAAGCTTTCTCAAAGATGGGGCTTTTATTTGGGGTGACAGACAAGCAACAAGTAGTTGCTTGTAACACTTTGGAGGCAAGAAACTAAAGTGAGGGCCATGGATCTAGGGTGTCTTAGGGAACCAAGTCCCAAAGACAAACCACAGATTTCAAAACACTACACAGGGCCAGCTCTTGCTCCAGAACAGCTTGCCTCTCTCTTCCTCTTCCTACCCTTCCACGTGACCCTCAGGGTTCTCCCTACCAGAAAATAGGCTAGCATTGTCAGTGCCATAGTTTGGCACCATTATGTGTCCCAACCACAGTGACTGGCACAGAGCAGGCACGCAAATATTTATTGAATGAAGCAAAAACAACAGTTGTTTCTATGGCCAAGCTGGGATCTTAACTCCTGCTTTTAAGCAAGTGAAGATGAGAAATACACCTTTAAGCACTTGCTTATTGGTGTAAAAACGAACATTAAAGAGCCCAGTCTAAGTTGGGACAGGCTACAGTAAAGCCTTATGTCATCCTTTTCCCCAGCCAGACTGCCCCAAAGAAAACCGCTAGTTACCATACTAATGCAGCGCTAGAGGGACATATTTTAGCTTATACTATAAAGGCAAACACTATTACCTTATTCAGGTCGCCTAGTTTAGGTCATCTTAACATGAATAGCAGTTATTAAAAAAAAAAAAAAAGAAAGAAAAGAAAACTCCCTTCTCAGCATTCTCAGGATTGAGGGGAGGGAGGGAGAAGATAATCATTTTCCAAAAGTTCACAGTGCACCCAAATCCCAAAACTCACACTCCTCGAGGTAAGAAACGTTACCTTTCAAACGCGACCAGCAATTTCAGCATTCACTATACGGAAAAACACGGAGATAAATCATCAAACGGCCTCAAAGACAATTCCTAGACAATTTTACCTATTTCCCTCCTGGTCAGCACCCGTGACCTCAAGACTTGGCTACTGGTCCATTTGCTCAGATTCTTCATAATGTGAATTTTCCCCGTAAAACTACGGGGCAGAACAAGAGCCAAAAGCAACAGGGAAGATTCCCATTTTCCTCTTCCACTCCCCCCCCATTTACCACTTAAGAGAAAAACGGCACGTTCTTAACGTTAGAAAGGGGCCTCTCCTGCTTGGTAATCCAATGCAGCATTAAATCCGTGATTTCAGGAACAAACCTGCCGGCCTCCAAAACACAAGTTAAGACCTCCTCCAACACGAATTAGTTTTGCGCTCTTGCACCACCTTCTTTGTCTCAGCTGTCCCTGCAAACTCGCAGTTCAGTGCCCTCCAGTAAACAAGCTACCTAAATGCAAAGAACGTCCTCAGTCTGTTTTTAAAAAAAAATTTAAAAAGAAAGGTAAACCCCCAATAAGGCTTCTGGAGTCTCTTTTCCAGACGTGAACAGGCCACGATCTTACCACAGAAACCCCGATCCGAGGGCCGGCGGCCCGGCGACGCGGGCGAGCCCGGGCCTCCGGGACCAGGGACCAGGGATCGAGACCCCCCCCCGTCACCGACCCCGCCACGCCTAGCGCCCCTCTCCGGTCCCCCAGGCCCGGCCCTCACCTCCGTGGATGGGCAGCGGCGCCAACACCTGGCCGCGGACCTCGGCCTTGGGCGAGTCGAGCCCGTAGCGCCCGCGGTCGATGCGGAACGTGAGCGGGGCGCCGCGGCCGGGCTCCTGCACCGTCACGTTGATGAGCGCCGTGTAGTACTCCTGGCTCGCGTTGTCCGCCCGCGCCGGCCACAGGCTGCAGGTCAGCAGTGCGAGCGCGGCGAGCCGGGCCGGGCCCGCCCGCGCCGCGCCGCTCATCGTCCCTCCGGCCGCCGCCGCCGCTGCTCGCGGACCGGGCTCCCGGGCCGGCGCTGAGAGGCGGGGCGGGCGCGGCCTGGGCTGCGGCGGGAGCGCGCTCCTTGCGCGGAGCCAAGCACGAGCACGGCCCGCCTCGGCGCCGCGGCCCCGCCGCTGGCTGCCCTCACGTCCGCCGTCTGCCCGCGAGGACGCGCGCATGAGTTCCCGCCGCGAAAACAGAGGGTCAGGCCGCGCGTGGTTGCCTCCTCAGGGCACCTCGAGGGCTCAAGGGGCGGGGCACCTCCATTCCTGTCCCCCCACCGCCCAGTCCCGGCTCGGTCCTGCCGAGTTGGGGCGAGAGGCGGCTTCTGAGGACACAGCAGGGGTGGGAAGGGGCGAGTACAACCCGCGCGACGGAGGGTCAAAGGCGCAGAAGTCTCGCCGGCCTCGGCTGCCGCCTCGGGCGCGCGTTCGCCACCCCGCCCCCTTCCCTCGACTCCCCTCGACTCCCCTCCACCCCCCTCCGCCAGCCGAGCAGCATCGCGCAGGCCTAAAGCGCAGCCCCGCCCCCGCGCATGCGTACGAGGTCCCGTCGTCTCCCGCCTGCCTGCACGAGGGGCTGGGGAGGGCCGGTCACCTGCTGACTATGACCGGACTGTCTTCATCCGCCCCCGGGCGTGATAGCCTCCAGGGAACCCATGGCGCCCCAAAGCTTTCCAAGGACCTGTGGAAATGTTTGAGGTCAAAAGGCTAAAGAAAATAAAACTTTAAAATTGAGATTTTAGATTAAATGTCTGAGATTTAACATTTTCTGTGGTCAACTGCTCTTCATAGAACTGACATCATGGGAGGGGGTGTCTCTGTAAATAAGTGGGGGGGGATTGGAGTTGGAGGGGCATCCAAGTGGTTGACAAAGTCTCCTATAGACTAGAGAAAAACCTTTAGGTACTCTGAATAAGATTGTACAGCCATCCCTTCATATCTGCTGGGATTGGGTCCAGGACTCCCCCCACCCCAGGTTGCCATGATCCATAGATGTTCATGTTATATAAAATAGCAAAGTATTTGCAATTAACCTATGCACATTCTCCTGTGTACTTTAATTCATGTCTAGATTACTTATAATGTCTAATACAATGGAGATGCCATGTAAATAGCTGTTATACAGTGTTGTTTAGGGAATTACCACAAGGGAGAAAGTTGTACATGTTTGGTACTGGCAAAAATTTTTCTTCCCAAATACATTAGATCTGTGGTTGGTTAAATCTGCAGGTGAAGAAACTATGGATATGAATGGCTAGCACCCACCTCCCGAATACACACACACACACCAGTTAAAAGGCTGTATCTGTCTCTGGTGTAAACTAAGGGGAAGGATGAGTCTAGCTTCTGGTGTGACTAAATCAAGAACCTATATCTTGGAGCATGGTTCAAGTGGTAGAATGCTTGCCTGCAAGCACCAGGCCCTCGCTTCAAACCCCAGTAACCCCCAAAAACAAAACCAAAAAAACTTATAGGATCATTGTGGAGAGAAAGGACTGCATCTTCCCATTAGCCAGGCTGGATCTCCTGAATCCTATAGTGGGAAGGGGTCAGACTCAATCCTTGCAGGATTCTTATTCTAAGAATCCTGCAGGCATCACTCCCCAAAGAAAATCGAGGCACTATTCCCGGAAAAGGGAAGGAAGAGCCATTCTGTTTTCCATAGCAGGTATACCAATTCACCTTGCCACCAACAGGTTTCACTTTTTCTACATCCTCACCAGCACTTATTTGCTGTTAGAAACAATACCATCCTAATGGATGTGAGGTGATGACTCCTTGTGGTTTTGGTTTGCATGTTCCTACTGATTGGTGATGTCGCACATCTTTCCATTTGCTTACAAGACATTTGCATATCTTCTTTGAACAAAGATACCTCTAAAAGAATTATTTAAGTTAAAAATGAGTTAATTAAAAGTATATGGTAAAGAAAAGCACGGGGGTACTTAGGTATAGCAGATCTGCTGGAAGACGTGTGCTGAGGTCAGACTCCAGTCCTCAATGGCCTGTGAGACTCTCATTTTGATGGGGGCATTTCTCTGTCGAGCACCACTTTCCCCTGCCTCTGCTCCCCTTTCTCAGCTCATGAAAAATCCTAGCTCATCTGTAAGTCCCAGTTCAAATTTCCTTCTACCCAGAGCTCTAGTGGGGCCCCTACTGCCAGCCTCCCAGCTAAGGGCTTCATTCCTTCAAAGGTTGATCTGCTTCCTCCGTGAACAGTGGCTTCCTTCTCAGAGCCACAAACAGGGGTAATGTGTGCAAAGCTTGAGGAACTCCAGGAGCCACAGCCCAAGCAGAGCCCTGGGGCAGTGTTGGACCCTCAAAGTGTTATCCAGATTTCCTAAAGCCTATCTCTCTCCCCAACTTCTCTCCCTCCTCCTCTTCTCCCTTTTTCTTTCTTAGATGGCACCTGATCCCCACTGGTCCTAGCAAGGTCTCATTGACACGCTCCTTTCTATCACTGTTCCTAGCTCCCAGTCCCTGCCCCATACGCAAGTACTCTAAGGAGCTTAATGTGTGATTGTAAAACGTGTGTTGTTCTTTAGTGTGCTCATACTTTTTAATTATTAAATAGTATTGGGTAGTAGATGCCATTCTGTTTCTCATTCTCTTTAATCAGCACTATGTCTTTTAAAAAACCTTTTCTTTATTAATCTTTTTTAATGCTCACCATCAAGATTAATCTTTATTAATCTTTATATTAAAATGTAACATATCTACCTGGATGCAGAGGCTCACATCTGTGATCCCAGTTACTCTAGGGATCTAAGGATTGTGGTTTTAGGCCAGCCTGGGAAAAAAATTAGCAAGACCCCATCTCCACAAATAAGCTGGACATAGTATGTGTCTGTGATGCCAGGTACACAGGACAGTGCACAGTTCTGAGGTCAGCCCCAGATGAAAACACGATCCCCTACCTGTAAAGTAACTAAAGCAAAAAAAAAAAAAAAAAGGACTGGGGCATGGCTCAAGTGTACCTGTCTAGCAAGCGCATGGCCCTGAGTTCAAACTCCAGTACAGCCCAAAATAATAATACATTAAATGAAATATGACATAGCTATAGTAAAGTACAAAAATCTCACATGTACAACTCAATAAATTTTTCCAAGTTTTGTAGCCACCGCCTACATCAACATGGAGAACATCACCAGCACCTCTGGGAGCTTCCTCGGGCTTTTCAGTGATGAAAATCACTATCCTGATTTCTATGGCCATAGATTAGTTTGCTTTATGTAAATAGAATTGTACAATATGTACTCTTTCCTTTTCTTAATATCTGTAAAATTCTTTTTCCTTTTATTTCATACATAGTAATAGTTTGCTCTTTTTCTTTGCTATATAGCATCCCAACATCTTCCTGTTGATGTATTGATTTTCTTTTGGGACAATGATGAATAGAGATGTTGTGAAGTCTGTGTGTTTGCTATGGATTGAGTGTTTGCTGCCCCCCTCACCCCCAGAACTCATGTGTGGACAACTTAATCCCCAAAGTCATATAGCAATGGTGTTTGTCTTTGGAAGGTGGTTGGGTCAGAAGGCTCTGTCTCATGAGTGGATTAATCCATTTATGGGTTCACAGGTTAATAGACAAGTGAGTTAATGGATTATTGTGGGAGTGGCTTTGTTATAAAAGTGAGCTCTTGCTGACTTGCTTCTTCTTACCATGTGATGTGCTCCATCATGATATGATACAGTAAGAAAGCTTTCAACAAATTCTGGTGCCATGCCCTTGGACTTGCCAGCCTCTAGAACCATGCGCCAGGTAGACATCTGTTCCTTATCAAATGCCTGCCCCTGGGTATTTTGTTATAGTAACAGAAAATTGAGTAAGATAGCATCTTTTGGTGTACATGCATCTCTGCAAGCATCAGCACTGTGTTTATGTTGCCTTCCCCTCACTTCCACCTGAATCTCTTTTCTGCCCTCCCCTACACTAAGGGTCTGACCCTCATGGGTCTTGGTCCATATTGTCTGCTTCTGTTGTTGCTACTGATCACATCAAGCTGTGGCCACAGGTAAAATCATTGCAGAAACCAAATCCCATCGCATGGAACAGGCAGTCCTGGAAAAGATGTGTCCTTATGTCTCCTAAAATCCTCAGGGATGTGACAGGTGAGCTACAACGTCAAGACCTGGTGTTTGATATTGGTCAAACATCGTCACATTCACTTCAGATTTGTTGTCTAAGGACCTGTGAGAAGTCACAGCCCTTTCACATAAGGCAAGCAGAAGGACAGACCCCAGGCTCCCAAGTTCAGCAACGGTGTCATGAGATGAAGTACACGAAAGCATATTTTAGGAAGTACAAAAAACACTATTATGTTAACTATTAAATGCTCATTTCAGTATTATCTTCTACTTTGCAGAAAGTGACTTGGCTTTCAATAATAGTTGTGTAACTTGTCTTTAGAAAGTGAGAAGTCTTGGGACTGCAGATGTTGCTCAGTGGTAGAATGCTTGCCTGCCATACATTGACGCCCTGGGTTTAATCCCCAGCACCACAACCACAAAACAGAAAAAAATGAGATGTCTTTTAAAAACATTTAATGAGTAATAATCATGTGGACACAGATGTAGTGAAATTCTGATCAAAATGTGGGAAATGCTGATAGAAAAAAGAGTAGGTAGTTGAGAGACAGACGCCCAGGACTGGGATCAAATCAATTTTGTGCTAGAACCTATTGTTAAGTATTCAGGAGTTTGCAAGCCAGTTGTTAAACCACTGGTACCTTGAAATTGGCGATGCTGTTAGGGTAATATTTAAACACAGAAACTAGTGATCACTAGGAATCATCTCACTGTTGTGATTGTGTGCTCCCCCCTCCTCTATTTCTTTCTTATTTTACAGAATAATTTACCAGAATGTCATTGGTTCAAATCTGCTTGGCCAAACGTCAGGGGATAGGCCTGCTCCTATCCCCTTGTTGTCAGATACCCCTCTGCGAAGTGGAAATGATGGCCTCACTCTCTAGCTCTACCAGATACAAATCAGAGGATGGGTGCCTACAACCTGCAGCTTCTACAGTCATGCCATTGCCTTGCAACTTGTTGCTGGGGGTTTTGGAAAGGGCCCATGTCATGGCCTGGGTGAGAACTGACGCACAGCCCTCCCAAAGGCATCTCCTAGAACAGGCTACTCCTAGACAGATGGCTGCTCAGGCCAGCCAGAATCCTGCACATCCAAGTACTTGTGCCCTCCTGCCACCAGGGCCCAAAATAATACAAAAATCTGCAATATATTTGTGTTATATATCTACACAAATTTGGGATCCACTATCCCAAAGTTTAAATTTTTCTTAATGAAAAATGTCAAATATATGAAAAAGGTTTAAAAAATTGTTCATGTATAGGTACTACCTGGATTCAGCAGTGGCTACCATTTGCTTATAAATGTATCATTATATCACTTTGTTTGTAAAAATTTTTTCCTAAACCATTTTTTGATAGACTTAGTCTATTTTCCATTGCTATCTCAAAATACTCTAGACTGAGAACTTTATAAAGAAAAGAGATTTATTTAGCTTACAGTTCTAGAGCTTCAAGAGCATTGTGCTGGCATTCTAGCAAGGGTCCCATTGGCTATGTCACACGTGTCAGAAAAGTGAAAAGGAAAATGACCACGTGCAAAAGAGGCACTAGTGTGAACAAGGAAGCAAGAGAATGGGGAGGGGCCAGGCTTGCTCTTTTTGTAACAACTCATTCTCTTAGGACCTCACTTAATTCCTTTGAGATCAAGTTCATTCCAAGAGACCAGCATTAATCCATTTATGAAGGTGGGTCCCCAACAATCTCATTGCCTTCCACTATGCTCCAGCTTTTAAAGGTTCCACCACCTTAACATGGTCACACTGGGGGCCAAACTTCCCACACATAAGCCTTTGGTGGACTTGATCTGTCAGCTTTCCATCACTGTGACAAAATGTCTGTGATAAAGAACTCAAAATGAAGACATGTTCATTTTGGTTCATGGCCTTAGAGGTTTCAATCCATGGTTCTTTAGCCCCGTTGATTGTGTGCCTGTGGTAGCACAGTACATCATGGTGGAAGCCTGTGGGAGAGGAAAGCTGCTCACCTCATGGCAGCCAGAAAGTGAAGAAGGGGTAGATAGCTAAGAGCATAGTTCAAGTGGTAGAGTACCTGCCTGACAGGTGTGAGGCTCTGAGTTCAAACCAGTACTGCCAAAAAACAAAGGAGGGGAGAGGAATGGACAAGAATCCAAACATTCCCCTCAAGGGCACACCCTAGATGACCTAACTTCCTTCACTAGGCCTCACCTCCTAATGATTACACCACCTGCCAATAGCAACATAGACTGGTGACCAAGACTTTAGCATGTACCCTTTGGAGATATTTCAGCTTCAAATCATAACAGGGTCGTATTCAAACCATAGCAATGGCCCTTTGGATTATTTTCATATATTTATCATGACCAAGAAATATAATATAATCCCATATCCTTCCCTTAATCAAATGTTCCATAATAGTTAAAAATGCTACCTTCCAATCACAGTTCTCTTTGAAAGGAATCCAGTGAAGGTTCTGAATTGGTTTGGTTATATCATTTTGTAGAAATTCAGACTTCAGGAGTCTAGCCCCAGCTCAAACAGCTTAAAAGAAGTAGATGTATATCCCTTAGTCTTTAAGCTTGCATCCTGCCCCAGGACTATACCATTCAAAACTTATCAGGTGTACTGAGTTCTGCAATTATCTCATCAATAACACAAATATGTTCTATTCTGCTTGTTCTGTGTAAACACTGAAATTGTACCTGGGCCATAACCTTCTTCATTTTTAGTATACCAGGAACCACCCAAAGTGGAAGTGGCCCAGGTTCCTCTCAGATCTGAGAGGATCGCTAAAGAAAGGAAGCCCTCCCTTCCTTTCCTGATGAGGTTCGGTTAGGGAAGCAATGACAACCTTGTGGGGAGGAAAGGTCCACTATGCTGACAGTCCCCACAAGCCACATCTGAGATTGTGGGCTTGGGGTTAGGTGGGCAACTCTGTGAAAACTCCTGTAAACAGAAGAGTAGCAAGAGTCAAAATCTCCCATGTTCCAGAGACCGGAATAGAATTTTCCCAAGAACCCTCAGGTTATTCTTCCCATTTTTCAAATGAGGAAACTGAGGTACAGAGAAGTAGCTTCTTTGCCCAGCTGGTGAGGAGTGAGTCGTAGCTCTGGGACACAAGCCCAAGCCTAGTTGGCTCCAGGACCCTCACTCATTTCACTATCACAGAATGGCTCCAGGCTCAGGATTTAGATGACCCTGGATTTCCTTGCATTTGCCCCAGTCTAGGAAACCAGAAACTTGAGGCCAAGCTTTGTCCAGGAACTCAAGTGGGGCCTGGGCCTGATCCCTCCCTTGGGAGACTGAATAGGCTTTAGCTGCCAGGGTGTCTGCCTTTTTGCAGAATCGAAGGCATCACTTTGTCCTTTGTCAAGATCTGTTTGGTCATAGTGATGAATGATTGAGCTACAAAGAGCTGAGAGAGAGAGAGAGAGAGAGAGCAGATGATGGCTGGCTTGGGCCAGCCTGGGCCAACTGGCTCTCATGTTTGACGGTAGTGCTAAAGCTAGCCACAGACTGATCATCCTTGGGGTCTTGAGGCCCCCCTCTACCAAGAGATCTAGTATATCTGGGAGGGCCTTCTGCTCACAGCAAGAGAGATAGTCTTGGTTCAACATGTACAGAAAATGATTCTTAGGGGCCTGGGGCTATAGCTCAGTGTTAGAGCACTTACCTAGCATCCACGAGGCCCCAGGTTTGGGGTTTAACAGCACACAGGCAGCTGGAATCAGGGGATGGCTTCACCAGGGTGGTGCTGTTTAGCTAAGTCAGCAATGTATTCCATCAGGTTCTCTATCTGATCTATCTACCTCAAGTCAGGTGTCCACATCTTGGCCAGAGAAACATGAGGACCTTGAATGTCACTCCTGACAAATGACTATTCAATGGAGGAAGAATACTCCCTCAAGGGCCAACAATACTCATTCAGGCATGGCACAAGCAAGGACACCCTCTTTCTGATGCTGGAGGAAGCCCACACAAGTGGCCAGATTCCACTTCCTGCCGGATGAATGCTGGCTGCTTCCTTACAGAAGTAGAAGAGGGCTTCTGAGTCTCTTTCTTCAGACAGGTCATCTGTTATGGTCTGTGCATTTGTCGTCACCCCCCACAACCTCATGTTGAAATATAATCATCAAAGTTGTGTGTTAATGATACTTGGAGGTGGAGCTTTTGGGTCATGACAGTGGGGACCCCATGATTTCATTAGTAGCTTTCAAGAAGAATAGAGACCTGGGCTAGCATGCTTGTTCTGTCTTGCCAGGTGATATATCTTGCTGCCTTGGGATTCTATAGAGAAATCCCCACCAGCAAGAAGACC
The DNA here is from genome assembly GCF_047511655.1 of Castor canadensis. Classification (NCBI taxonomy): domain Eukaryota; kingdom Metazoa; phylum Chordata; class Mammalia; order Rodentia; family Castoridae; genus Castor; species Castor canadensis. The sequence continues at coordinate 67,231,515 of NC_133401.1, forward strand.
ATCACTAGATGTTGAGTGGACTCCAGCACCATGATCTTAGACTTCCCAGGCCCCATAACCATGAGCCACAGTGAATTTCCATTCTTTATAAATTACATAGTCTGTGGTATTCACTTTTAGCAATAGAAAACAGACTAGGACATTATCCATGGAGTTGACCATATCACTTCCAAGTCACTTGTGGTCAGCCAAGAGTCTGATTTTTGAGACCCTGTGGAAAAAATCAGATTTTCTACAGTTAGCAGCCTGGAAATTCAGGAGTAACAGGACAATGTGAGACCCAGCCTCAGACACCAACATCAAAGCTGATTCTAAGCCAACATTCAACACCAGAAAAACAAACAATCCATGTGCATAAGGATGTTGATTGCAGCATTAGCTACAGGGACAAAAAGTTGGAAATAAACTCATTTATTTGTTAAGCAAATTATGGTGCAACAGATTGGAGGATGATTATGCAGCTATTAATATATCGAAGCAAGCTGTAGCAACGTGAAGAACATGTCTGATGTTCTGTTGAGTGTGAAAACAGAATACAAAATAAATCTGACTGCCACCATGTAGAATAAGTCCACATGTGTGAACAGTGACTGGAAAGGAGCTAGCAAAACAAAAATAGCTTATTTGGGAGGATTATGGTTGACTTTTTTTTTTCCTTATTTTTTCCTATTTTCCAATGACAAAAAGCTATCTTCTGGTGAGTTATCAAGGGGCACTGAGGAACTCCTTAGGAGTAGTCAGATTATGGTAGTAGGAACCAAAAGCAGGGAGACTGAGGTACTGTTAGTGAGGGATGGTCAAAGCTGGCAGAGTTGGAGTGGTGGCTCCAAGTGACCCTTGGTAAAATTCTCCTTCACAGACCTATATTAGTCTGTTAGGCCACTAAATTATGTGGCTTATATGACAGATATTTATTTTTGGAGTCTAAGAGTCCAAGATCAAGGTGATGGCTGATTTTGATCCTGGTGAGGACTCTTTCTGTGAATTGCAGATGGCTGCCTTCCCACAGTATCCTCACGTGACAGAGACAACACAATGTCTCCCTCTCTCTTCTTATCAACTCCCTAATCCCATCATGACAGTCCTATCCTCATGACCTCACCTAATCCTGATGACTTCTCAAAGACCTCATTTCTAATACCACCACACTGGGGGTGAAGGATGTCAGATTCAATGTGAGAACACAATACTACCCATAGTTCTGAAGCCCTCTTAATGCTCTCCATACATGGAATGATTCTATCTCCATCCCTTGAGAAAAAAAAAAAAAGAAAAGAAACATAAATTTGGCTTGATTATTTGTAGTACTGTTAAAGAAAAAATTCCCATGATTTTAGCGCATTGAAATACGACTGCTAGCAATGTTCCTATGATAAGACCCTGTTAAAGAAAATCGTACCAGCTTGGTGTTTGATGTCATTACTAAAGGCAGAAGGGGGTGAGTCATGACAGCTGCTGGACTTACAATTGGATTTCACTCCTGCCAATCATTTTCACCACCAGGAGAGGTTAGAAAAACTGGAGGACACAGCTCCCCAGTGAAGAATATGTGCTATGGAGGGAAAGAAACCTCCTGAGAAAATTTAGTGGGGTGAGGTGCTCAGCTGCTGTGGAAGATAATGGCCCATGGGGGAGGTCAAGAGAGTGCATGGCAGAGGTGAGGGGTAACTCAGTGTGCATCTCGGTCCCCTTTCCCATGTCTGATTCTGCTTTACAGGCTATGGGAGGTAAAAATTCAATTTTTCTCTATGACCATCCATCCATCCATCCACTCACTCATTCATTCAGCACATTTTTATGAAGCAGAAGTTCTGGGTACTTGGAACACACTAATGAAAAACCAAGATTCCCACCTCATGGCAATTTCTAGTTTCTACAAGTTTCTGGCTCATGCTTATGGAGGGGAGCTCTATTATTGCCACATCTTCCCTCCACCCCCTTCCTGTCCACATGGAGTCATGAGGCTAGAAGCTGTGTTAATTTTAATTGTCAACTTCACTGGGTTGAAGATCACCTAGGAGATTAGTAACGCACACCTCTGAGTGTGTCTGTGAGGTTGTTTCCAGAGAGGATTAAATAAGAGAGGAAAACCTGCCCTGAATGTGGGTGTCACACTTCTCTCTGCTTCCTGGCCACCATGATGTGAGCTACCCTGCTCTGCGATCCCCACCATGATGGACTAAAACCTCTGAAACTGTGAGCCAAAATAAATCTTTCTTTCTTTAAGTTGTCTCTTAGGGATTTTGTCACAGTAATGAAAGTCTGACTAACAGAGAAACTATGCATTCAGGGTAGTGGAGAAGCAAGGGTGAAGGAGCCTGCACTTGGAATACTTTCTGTAGAATATACCCTCTATACTCTTTTTGCACTTTGTCTAAATCATCCTGTGAAAAATTTCCTGTTATTTGCATCTGAATGCAGCCCTAAGTAATATAAGTAGAGTAAAAGATGAGGAGAACTCTAAACCTGGGGTCTGGTGTCTTGTCTTCCTGTCCATACTGATTATTTTAAAGATTCTCAGATTAACCCTAGCCTAAAGAACAGAGACTTTCCTGACACAGGAAACCTAACTGCAAATGAAGGATCTGGGATTTTCTGCTATGAGTAAGGAGGGCAGTTGGGGAGGGTCTCAAAGCATGCTGGTGGCCCACTGGCCCAGGGTGGTATGTAATCGTGTGGTCATCTCAGTTTTAAGTATCAGAAACTCAAGTCAACAGCCAGGAGAATTTCCTAGATCATTTATGAAAAGCCAAGGGGCAGTCTAACCTCAGGCACAATTGCATCTAGGAAGTCAAAATGATATCATGAGATTTGAGCTCTCTCTGTCCCTATCTGAGTTGCCTATATACATTCTTAGATGGGTTTGTCAACTAATCTAGGGAAAACAGGTTCGGAGACCAAGTGTTACTAAAAAGGCAGGGAAAGTGGGAGCTTAAATGGAGAGTCAGTATAAAGAAACAATTCTTTTGTAAGGGGGTTAGGGTGGAGCTCAGTGGTAGAGTATGTGCAAGGTCCTGGGTTTGATCACCAGAACAGAAAAAAAAAATCTTTTGTAGGAAACATCTATCAAAATTGAGAAAGAACAGGTGCTATGTAGCCAAGAAAAGATCAAGAAAATAATGCGTATATTCAGTAAGAACATCAGCATATCAAAAGTCCAATAACCTCTTCATATGCATCTCCAGTCTCCTGGCACAGTGTAGCCATCTGTTCTAGCTGCCTGCCATCAGGAGTAACCAAAGTTTCTACTCCCAGGCAGCAGTTGGAAGCATGCATAAGCCCTCCCTCCTTGGCCTCCCAACTCCATTCTGAGTCTCTTTCATTGTGGTTTTCATTGAAATTTTCTTTTAATTTTCATAGGTTCTTCCCATATGGGTGTGAGGTGAACCCATTCAAACCCCAGAGGGGTGCAAAAGAGAAATTCCTTTTCTTTGTCCCAAGGGACTTTCTGTACCATATTCTGAGTCTCACTGGTTTATCTCATGTTGTGAGTTCACCATTGAGCCAACTGCTGTGAGCAAGTGGATAAGATGCTCTGATTGGTCAGACCCTATCACGTGCTTATTCCTGGATACAGAGATGATGACCCCTTGACACAGCCCCTTGGACTAAGACTGGATGATATGGTCCTAAAATGCTTGGAATTTCAGATAATAGTGTCTTTTAAATGCTGATTAGATGACAGATAGCTGGTGGCTTCAAAATAGCTTTAGAATGGGTGCTGATGGGCAAAGGAACTGATCATGTGATTATAGGATTGGAACTTTCAGCCCTATAGCCAACCACAAGGCCTGAGTTATTCACCAATAGCCAAACATTTAGTTAATTGTGTCTGTGCAGTAAAACCTCCATGGAAATCTTTAAATTACAGGTTCAGAGAGCTTGCAGGCTGGTGAACACACTGAGGTTGGAGGGGGCCATGTATAGAAAGGGCAAAGAAACTTCACACTCCTTCCCCTATACCTTCCATTTGGCTGTTCTTAAGTTGTAGTCTTTATAATAAACTGGTAATGGTTAAGTACTATGGTTTGAATGTCCCCTTCCAAACTCTTGTTAAAATTTAACTGCCATTGTGATGGTATTGGGAGGTGGAAACTTTAAGAGAGGTGATTAGGCATGAGAGTTCTGCCCTCATGAATGAATTAAAGCCATTGTCTCTGGAGTGGGTTAGTTATCTTGAGGCTGAGTTGTTAGAAAAGTGAGTTCAGCTTCTTTGGCTCCCTCTTGCACCTATCCTCTTGCTGTCTTGCTATGCCATGTCCTCTGCTATGTTATCATGCAGCAGGGAGGCTCTCACCAGATGTTAGCACCATGACATTTGACTTCCCAGCTTCCAGAACCATGAGAAATAATTTTTCTTTGTAAGTTATCCAGTCTGTGGTATTCTGGGATAACAACAAAAACCAGATTAAGCCAGTAAGTGTTTCCTGAGTCTTGTGAGTTGTTTTTGCAAAGTTGAGAACATGAACTGAGGGAGGGAGTGGGAGGTCATGGGAACCTCCAACTTTGTAGCCCTAGCAGACAGAAGTGTGGGTAACTTGGGAATCCACCATTTGCAGCTGGTGTCTGAAGTGAGACCAGTGTTACGGGACTAAGCCTTGGACTATGGAAACTGGTGCTAACTCTGGGTAGTTAGTGTCACAATTGGATTGGATCTCAGGACACCCAGGTTTTTTTTTTTTGTTGTTGTTGTTTTATTATTCTTCATATGTGCATACAATGCTTGGGTCATTTCTTCCCCCTCCCCCTCCTTCTTCCCCCTCCCCCACGGTCTTCCCTCACCACCCTCCCCGCCCCCTCCCTCTCACCCCTACCCCCTCGATACCCTGCAGAAATTATTTTGCCCTTATCTCTAATTTTGTTGTAGAGAGAGTATAAGCAATAATAGGATGGAACAAGGGTTTTTGCTAATTGAGATAAGGATAGCTATACAGGGAGTTGACTCACATTGATTTCCTGTGCGTGTGTGTTACCTTCTAGGTTAATTCTTCTTGATCTCACCTTTTCTCTAGTTCCTGGTCTCCTTCTCCTATTGGCCTCAGTTGCTTTTAAGGTATCTGTTTTAGTTTCTCTGCGTTGAGGGCAACAAATGCTATCTAGTTTTTTGGGTGTCTTATCTATCCTCATATCTCCCTTGTGTGCACTCGCTTTAATCTTGTGATCAAAGTCCAGTCCCCTTGTTGTGTTTGCCCTCGATCTAATGTCCACATATGAGGGAGAACATACGATTTTTGGTCTTTTGGGCCAGGCTAACCTCACTCAGAATGATGTTCTCCAATTCCATCCATTTACCAGTGAATGATAACATTTCCTTTTTCTTCATGGCTGCATAAAATTCCATTGTGTATAGATACCACATTTTCTTGATCCATTCGTCAGTGGTGGGGCATCTTGGCTGTTTCCATAACTTGGCTATTGTGAATAGTGCTGCAATAAACATGGGTGTGCAGGTGCCTCTGGAGTAACCTGTGTCACAGAGCAATACCAAGAGTGGTATTGCTGGATCAAATGGTAGATCAATGTTTAGCTTTTTAAGTAGCCTCCAAATTTTTTTCAGAGTGGTTGTACTAGTTTACATTCCCACCAACAGTGTAAGAGGGTTCCTTTTTCCCCCGCATCCTCGCCAACACCTGTTGTAGGTGGTGTTGCTAATGATGGCTATTCTAATGGGTGAGGTAGAATCTTAGTGTGGTTTTAATTTGCATTTCCTTTATTGCTAGAGATGGTGAGCATTTTTTCATGTGTTTTTTGGCCATTTGAATTTCTTCTTTTGAGAAAGGTCTGTTTAGTTCACTTGCCCATTTCTTTATTGGTTCATTAGTTTTGAGAGAATTTAGTTTTTTAAGTTCCCTATATATTCTGGTTATCAGTCCTTTGTCTGATGTGTAGCTGGCAAATATTTTCTCCCACTCTGTGGGTGTTCTCTTCAGCTTAGAGACCATTTCTTTTGATGAGCAGAAGCTTTTTAGTTTTATGAAGTCCCATTTATCTATGCTATCTTTTAGTTGCTGTGCTGCTGGGGTTCCATTGAGAAAGTTCTTACCTATACCTACTAACTCCAGAATATTTCCTACTCTTTCCTGTATCAATTTTAGAGTTTGTGGCCTGATATTAAGATCCTTGATCCATTTTGAGTTAATATTGGTATAGGGTGATATACATGGATCTAGTTTTAGTTTTTTGCAGACTGCTAACCAGTTTTCCCAGCAGTTTTTGTTGAAGAGGCTGCTATTTCTCCATCGTATATTTTTAGCGCCTTTGTCAAAGACAAGTTGGTTATAGTTGTGTGGCTTCATATCTGGGTCCTCTATTCTGTTCCACTGATCTTCATGTCTGTTTTTGTGCCAGTACCATGCTGTTTTTTATGTTATTGCTTTGTAGTATAGTTTGAAGTCAGGTATTGTGATACCTTCAGGATTGTTCTTTTCACTGAGTATTGCCTTGGCTATTTGTGGCCTCTTGTGTTCCCATATAAATTTAATGGTAGATTTTTCAATCTCTTTCATGAATGTCATTGGAATTTTGATGGGAATTGCATTAAACATGTAGATTACTTTTGGGAGTATCGACATTTTTACTATGTTGATTCTACCAATCCATGAGCATGGGAGATCTCTCCACTTTCCATAGTCTTCCTCAATCTCTTTCTTCAGAAGTTTGTAGTTTTCCTTGTAGAGGTCATTCACATCCTTTGTTAGGTTTACCCTAGGTATTTGATTTTTTGTGAGGCTATTGTAAATGCAATTGTTTTCATATATTCTTTTTCAGTTTGTTCATTATTAGTGTATAGAAATGCTAATGATTTTTCTATGCTGATTTTATATCCTGCTACCTTTCTGTAGCTATTGATGGTGTCTAGGAGCTTCTGAGTAGAGTTTTTTGGGTCTTTAAGGTATAGGATCATGTCATCTGCAAATAGGGATATTTTGACAATTTCTTTACCTATTTGTATTCCTTTTATTCCTTCTTCTTGCCTAATTGCTCTGGCTAGGAATTCCAGTACTATGTTGAATAGGAGTGGAGATAGTGGGCATCCTTGTCTGGTTCCTGATTTTAGAGGGAATGGTTTCAGTTTTTCTCTGTTAAGTATAATGCTGGCTGTAGGTTTGTCATATATAGCTTTTATAATGTTGAGGTACTTTCCTTCTATTCCTAGTTTTCTTAGAGCTTTTATCATGAAATGGTGTTGGATCTTATCAAAGGCTTTTCTGCATCTACTGAGATGATCAAGTGGTTTTTGTCTTTGCTTCTGTTAATGTGGTTTATTACGTTTATTGATTTTCGTATGTTGAACCACCCCTGCATCCCTGGGATGAAGCCTAATTGGTCGTGGTGAATGATCTTTTTGATGTGTTGTTGAATTCGGTTTGCCATTATTTTGTTGAGGATTTTTGCATCAATGTTCATTAAGGAGATTGGCCTATAGTTCTCCTTTTTGGAGGTGTCTTTGCCTGGTTTTGGGATAAGTGTAATACTGGCTTCATAAAATGTGTTAGGCAGTTTTCCCTCCCTTTCTATTTCATGGAACAGTTTAAGGAGGGTTGGTATCAGTTCTTCTTTAAAGGTCTGATAGAATTCAGCAGAGAATCCATGAGGTCCTGGACTTTTCTTTTTGGGGAGACTCTTGATTGCTGCTTCAATTTCATTTTGTGTTATAGATCTATTCAGGTGATTAATATCCTCTTGGTTCAGTTTTAGATGATCATATGTATCTAGAAATCTGTCCATTTCTTTAAGATTTTCAAATTTATCTGAATATAGTTTCTCAAAGTAGTCTCTGATGATTTCCTGGACTTCGATGGTGTTTGTTGTTATCTCCCCTTTTGCATTCCTGATTCTACTAATTTGGGTTTTTTCTCTCCTCATTTTAGTCAGGTTTGCCAGAGGTCTGTTAGAACACCCAGTTGATGCCAGAATTGATTGGTATCTGGAGAGTTGCTTGTGTGAGATAAAAGTAATGCAGGGGTTTCCCAAAGAAGTCAGGATGTGCTAACAGGAATAAGGGATGGAGATCTGAGTAGGGACAATGACAGACACACTTGAACTCCTCACCCGTGACTAGAGGAGTCTTGCTCTGATCCTGGGCTCAGAGTCAAGAGGTTCTTCAGTGCCCACTTGAAGAGAGATTCCAGGAACACCTCCAGTAGAAGCCCAGGCTGGAAGGAGACCCATCAGTAGTCAGTTACACTGTTTTGAGCTGCCTGACTTAGACTGGCTCCCCTGAGAAGAAATCACAGAGGAAGCAACAGTTCGAGACAGGCTACAGAGCACCAGCTTCTTCGTGTGTAGGTTTTATTCCCACGCTCTTTTCTTCTACTACAGCAGGGTGAATACCAGCAGCAACTGGAACCACGTATTTCCTTGTTTCTGCTAGAGAGGGAGAGAGAGAGCTTTCTCTGTATACATAATAAAAATCACCAGCCCATTTTGATACCTACCCAAACAATCCAGACAAAAAGAGTCAACAAGGAAATGCCAAGACTAATTGGTTTAAGTCTGGGCTTCTGGCTGGAAAGGGAGATGGGATTACGTCATTGCTCAGACTAGCTAGTGTGCTCACAGAAACTACAAGGTGCAGGTAATCAGAGTGGGTTCGGGGTAGGTACACTCAGTGCACAGCTGCCATATCCTGACTTGAGAAAATAAAGCCTTTCCTTCCTCTATTCTGCCCTTCTTCTTCCTCTTTTCTTCATTTTCACTCTTCCTATTTTTCACAACCTTATTCTTCCATTTCTTGTTTCCTTTTTGTCCTTTCCTACTTTCTGGAAAAAACTTTGTATAACATACATACCTATGCACCATACATTAGTCGTTCTAACACCTAACCTTACTCACACACGAGAAGAGATAGAAAGAGAGCAAGATTGCCCAACCTTTGTTGGCTTGATATATAACTTTTTTGAATAGATAATGGTGCAAAAGAAGCATTTATTTAGTAGAAACTGTCCTTCAAATTTTGAATTTCATTTTTTTTCCTAGGCTGGTGATGTGCTGTATGGTCCCACTGTAGAAATGCTGGACCGTGGCAACTTCCACCAGCCTCAGGGTCATGAGGGACCAGTGCACTGCACTGCTGTGTTATGATGTTCTCTAGGTCAGGTGTATTAAATGCATTTCTGACCTATGATATTTTCAACCTCATATGAGTTTATCAGAATGTGGTCCTATTGCAAGTCAAGGAAAATCTACATGAATATAAACCTTAGCGATGGCAAAGTGTGTTTGGGCAGGTGACTCTGCCTCTTTAAACCTCAGATTCTTTGTCTTTAAAATATAGGAGAATTAATCTTGATCTTGCATAGCAATTGGGAAGAGTAAAGGTTATGTTTGTGGATTCTGGTGTTAATTAGGGTGAAGTTAAGACCACTACAATCTGTCTGTTCTACTTATCATAAGCAAAAACTCCAGACAAAATAACCTGGTAACTTCTGTGGATCCTGAAGTGTTAACAGTACAGGGAAGAGACAAACCCTGAAAAATAATGACGCTTCAAGGTTGAGTTCCCAGTGTCTCTTTTCCATTCTTGTCTCCCAGTTTTGAACCAAGGCTAATCCTAGTATAGAACTGTGCAGCAGGACCAGGCATAGTGACTTGTGCCTAACATCCCAGCTACTCAGGAGGTAGAGATTGGGAGGATCAAAGTTCAAGATTAACCTGGAAAAAAGTTACCAAGGGCCCATCTCAACCAACAAGCTTGGTGTGGTAGCTATGTGGGAGGCATAGGTAAGAGGACTGTAGGCTGAGGTCAGCTTGGGAAAAAAGCAGGAGATCCTATCTGAAAAATAACTAAAACCAAAAGTCTGGATGTGTGGCTCAAATAGTAGAGTATCTTCCTAGAAAATGTGAAGTTCTCAGTTCAAACCCCAGTACCACAAAAATAAAGTTCTGTGCAGTAGGTATGGCAGGGAAAGAAACACCAAGAGAAACTGTCTATCTGGCCAGATGCTATAATTTGGATCTTGAATGTCCCCCAAAGGCCTATGTGTTGAAATCTTTGCCATCAGCCTGTGGTGCTATTGGGAGGTGCTAGAACCTTTAAGAGGTGGGGCCTAGTAAAAAGAAGTTAGCTCACTGGGGTTGTGCCCTTGAAGGGGATTTTGGGATCCTGGCCCCTTCCTCTTTCTCTTTGCTTCTTATCCACCATGAGGTAAATAGATTTGCTCTATCATGTGCTCTCCACCGTGACTTACTGTGCTGCCACAGACCCAAAGCAATGGGGCTAACAGACTATGAACAGAAACCTCTGAAACCATGAGCCAAATAAACCTTGCCTCCTTTTAAGTTGATTATATCAGGTATTTTGTTATGGTAATGGAAAACTGACTAACACACCAGAGGACTAAGAAGGGGGCTCCTGCAAGATGAAGTGTGTGCAGGAGGACAATCTTTGGACTTGTTCCCTTTTCCATTTTCTCTCTTCTGTCCCTGCTGAGGGCAGCCCCAGTTGCAATGGGGCCAGCAGCATGAGCACTTAAACGCTGAGAGCAAAGTCATGTGAGCCAGAGAGGGTAGAGCGAATCCCAGAGAGAAGATAGCTGCAGAAGGGAGTCCCTAATTCTGTAGATGAGCTGATACAAATCCCAGGTATACCTCCAAGCTACACAGAACAGATTCAAAGCAGCTCAGAAAAGTCTTTTTAAAGCTTTTTATGAAAGCTTTGAAATAATTCTAGGCTCACAGGAAGTTGCAAAAATTGTGTTTCCCAAGCTTTTCCCAAAGGGGCCAACTTGATTTACAATGGTTTGACTTACAATTTTTTAACTTCATGATGGTATAAAAGTAATCCACATGCAGTAGAAACTGTACTTTAAATTTTGATCTTTTCCCAAGTAGCCATATGGGATACAAAGCCGTCATGAAACTACTATGGCACTGAGCCACAGGGTCACAAGGGAAAAGAACCAGTGCTTCAGAAAAATGAGAGCATGATGTTTGCCAGGATGCTGTGGGTTTGTTTTGATGTGTAACAAGTTGATTCAGGACACTGGAATTTCATTCTGTTATGTTTTGGTTAGGGTCTTTTTTTTTTTTTTTCTTCCCCCTCTTTTGTAAAGGCAGTTAACTAGTCCCAGAAAGGATCCTTTGGTTATATAAAATTTTGTTTTATGAAATGTCATGGTTCCATTCATATTTTTGTCTTGTTCTTCCAATTGATACATACAACTTTACCAGGTCTCTTGTATTTGGAAGGCTGGAAGGGCCCAGACTTTGAAATAGTGTCTTGGTTTCACTGGGGTTTTTTTTTTTTGTTTGTTTGTTTGTTTTTTTAACTAAAGCTATATAAAGCTTGTGGATTAAACAGAATAAATTTCTAAATTTAAAAAAAAAAAAAAAGAACCAGTGCTTTACAGGATACTGTGCTGCTAAGCTAGGATGTTCTGTAGGTTAGGTGGATTCAATGCAGCTTTTATTTTTGGCAGTACTGGGGTTTGATTTTGTTTTTTGTTTTTTTTTTCCTTTTTTTCCGGTGCTGGGGACCGAACTCAGGGCCTTACACTTGCCAGGCAAGCGCTCTTCCACTGAGCTAAATCCCCAACCCCTAGTACTGGGGTTTGAACTCAGGGCCTTGCACTTGGTAGGCAAGCACACTACCACTTGAATCATGCCCCCAGTCCTTTTTGCTTCAGTTTATTTTTTAATATAGGATCTTGTGTTTTTGCCCAGGCGAGGCCCTGGATAGTGATCCTTCTGCCTCTGACTCCTGTGTAGCTAGAATTATAAGCATGTACCACCACACCCAGTCTCAATACATTTTTGATCTGTGATATTTTCAACTTAATATGGGTTTTTCAGGACATGGCCAAGGAACATCCATATATGAGGCATTGTAGTTGAATATCCAAATCAGAAAACTGACATTGGTGTAATACTCTTTACTAGACTTCAGGTCCTATTCGGATTTCACCGTGCTTACATGCATGTGTTTGTACAGCTCTATGCAGTTTTCCTATAGCTTTGTATAATCACCACCATCATTAGATTCTGAATCACAGCATCACAGCTGGGGATGTACAGCACCGTGCTTAGCATGGACAAGGCTGTGAGTTCAATCTCTAGCAACGCACACGCACACACGCACACACGCAAAGATATGAACCACTCCATCACCCGTCAGCTTTTTCCTACTACCCCTTTACAGTTGCACCCACTTCCATCCCCTTCCTTCTATTCTGGACACTACAAATCTGTCATCCATTTCTATAGCTTTGTCATTTTGAAAATGTTATATAAATGGAATCATATAGAATGCTATCTTGTAAGATTGGCTTTTCTCACAAAGCATGTCTGTGAGATCCATCCCATTTGCTGCACTTATCAATAGCTTGCTCTCTCTTATTACTGAGTAGCATTCCATTGTATGGATATATTAGAGTTCAGTTAACTATTTGCATGGTGAAGGACATTGGGTTGTTGCCAGTTTTAACCATTACAAACAAAGCTGCTATGAATATTTGTACACATGTTTTTATTTAAACATGAATTTTCATTTCTCTGTGTCAGATACTTGAGCGAGCAATTGCTAAGTCATGTTAGAAGTGAATTCTAGACTTATAAGAACCTTGCATCTATGCAAGTCAAACTAAGGTGATATTGGATCTACCACCCACAAAAAGTGAGACAGAACTTGTTATCTAAACTTAACCAGAATTGATTGCTTGCTAAAAAAAACACCAAAAGAATAAGTCTCTCTCCAGACCCAGAGTCTCATAACATATTTCAAAAGTCCAGGATACAATCCAAAATTACTTGGAATACAAATATCCAAGAATGCACCAATCTGTGTTAGTTTTCTCTTACTGTAAGGGCCAAAATAATCAACTTATGAAGAGAAAAGGTTTATTTCAGCTCACAGTTTTGGAGATTTCAGTCCATGGTTGGTTGGCATTGTTGCTTTTGGACTGGTGGCAAGGAGGCACAACATGGCAGGGAGTGCCTGGAAGAGCATAGCTGCTCATCCCATGGTAGGGAAGCACACACTGGCATGTATTCATGTGGGCATGCATGCATGCGTGGGGTGGGGGGAAGAGAGAGGAAGAGGAGGAGAGGGAGAGGGAAAGAGGGAGAGAGGGACTGAGAGAGACCAGGGTCCCACAATACCCTTCTCTGGCACACTATTGAAAACCTCCCACAAGGCCCCACCTCTTAAAGGTTCCACCACCTCCCAATAGTGCCACCCTGGGGACCAAGCCTTTAACACATGGGACTTTTGAGGGCACTCTAGATTAAAAATATTGCAAATTCTCAAACAAAAAGACAACCAACAAAAAATGCCAACTTCCAGATACCCCATGTTAAAACAGCCATTATAACTATGCCCCAGGAAGTAAAAATAAATATTTTTTTGGGGGGGAGGAAAGAAAGATGTTCTTAGCAGAGAAATAGAACCACCACATTTCAGAAATTTCAGAACTGGAAAAATACAATATCTGAAATAAAAATAATCCTCTGGAGGGGAAGTATAGCAGGGTAGAGGTGAAAATTAGGGTGAACTTCATGGTGGGAGAGTTGAAACAATCTAATTTAAACCACAGAGAGAAGTAGAAGAGACTATGGAACAATATAAAAAGTCTATGGTTTGTGTTATTAGAATCCAAGAAAATGAAGGAATATTTCTGGTTGGGACAGAAACACAAGAGAAATAACGACCAACATTTCCCCTAATTTAATGGTAGACAGAGTCAGAAAATTTAATTTGCAGATTCAGAAAGCTTGGCTGAGATCAAGTCAAAGAAATTCACATTCAGACACATTATAATCAAATTGATGAAAACTAAAGATAAAGACTAAACTTGTTTGAGAGGACGATGGTTTGAGGCCAGCCTGAACAAAAAGTTTGAGAGTCCCCATGTCATCCCAGCTACATGGGAAGAATAAATAGGACTAGCAGGCTAGTACAGGTATATTAAAAATATACCTCAAGCAAAATGGGCTGAGCATGTCTCTCAAGTGGTAGAGTACCTGCCTAACAAGCACCAGGCCCTGATTTCAAACCCTTGTGCCGCCCCTTCCCCCACCAAAAAAAAAAAAAAAAAAAAGAATAAACCTGAAAGCAGCCAGAGAAAAGTGATATGTTGCATGCACAAAGCAATTCAAATCACTGTGGATTGTTCATCAGAAACTATTGAGGCCAAGGAGACCTTGGAGCAACACATCAGGAGTGCCAAAGGGTAATAGATGTGATCCCAGCGTCTTAGTCCATTCAGACCATCATAACAGAATACCATAGACTGGGTGCCTTGTTAACAGCAGAAGTTCTGGAGACTTCGTTCAAGATCAAGATAAAATCAGATTTGGTGTCTGGTGAGGGTCGCCTTTTGTTGTTCATAGACATCCATCCTCTCTCTAATCTCACATGGTAGAAGGAGATCACTGAGGTCTCTTTTAGAGGGGTGCTTTGTCCTTTTGGTGTTGTTACAACAAAATACCTGAGAATGATATTTGGTTATATACAGAAAAGAACTTGATTTAGTTCACTTTTTTTTTTGGAGGTACTGAGGATTGAACTCAGGGCCTTACGCTTGCTAGGCAAAGGGTCTACCATTTGAGCACACCCCCCATCTTTTTTCTTAGTTTTTCAGATAGGTCTACTGCTTTTGCCTGGGCTGGCCTCAAACAATGATTCTCCTACCTCTACCTCCCAAGTAGCTGGAATTACAGGCTTGTACCACCACACCTGGCCCTAGCTCACAGGTTTGAAAGCTGAAAGTCCAAGATTGGGTGGCTTTACATGTTTGGCCTATGGTGAAGGCCTTCTGCTAAACCACAATATGGTGGATGGCATGGTTGGGGTACATGGGAGAGAAAGAGAGGGGTCCTATGACAAGTCAGAAAGCAAGAGACTGGAGTGGAGCCAGGCTCACATTTTTATAACAAACTGCTTTCTTGGGAACTAATTCAGTTCTCACAAGATCTACCCACTCCCAACATAGCATAAATACTTTCATGAGGGAGAGACCCCCATGACCTAATTTCCTTCTGCTAGGCTCCACACTGTCACAATGGGACTGAACATTCCAACGTATGAACCTTTAGAATCCAAACCACAGCAGGCACTAATGCTAATCATGGTGGCTCTGTCCTTACTGCTCAGTCACCTCCCAAAGGCTCATCTCCTAACGCCATCACCATATGTGGATTAGGTTACAACTAACAAAACTTGAAGAAACACATTCAGAGTTCAAGATCCATTGAAAATGTCCTTCAGGAAAGACAGTGAAATAAAGACATTCTTAGAGGAAGGAAAATGAAGGGATTTGTTGCCTGCAGACCAGTTATAAAAGAAAGGCTAAGGAAAATTTTCAGGTTAAAAGGTGTCAGGGTATCAATATGGAATGTGGCCATAGGCCCGTGTGTTGAAGCCCTGGTCCATAGCTGGTGAC
Source organism: Castor canadensis (assembly GCF_047511655.1). Taxonomy (NCBI): domain Eukaryota; kingdom Metazoa; phylum Chordata; class Mammalia; order Rodentia; family Castoridae; genus Castor; species Castor canadensis. The sequence continues at coordinate 67,246,895 of NC_133401.1, forward strand.
ACTATTTTGGAAGTGGAGGAAACTTAAGATGCTAGGGCCAGATTGAAGAAGTAGGTCACTGGGGGTGTGCCAGAAGCAATAGAGCCAGCCGATCCTGGACTGAAATCTCTGAAATTGTAAGCCGCAATAAATCTTTCTGCTTTTAAATTGTTTCTCTGAGATTTTTATCATGGATAAAACATCTAACACAGAGGGCAAGGATACCAGACGAAAACTTGAGACATCGGGAACAAAAGAAGAACAATTGGATAATTGCACTAGACTATTTTTCTCCTTTTAAATTCTCTGACAATATGATTGACCATTAAAAAAAGAAAATTATAACATTGCTCAGTAGAGACAATTATTATATTACCTTTTTTTTTTTAACAGTACTGGAGTTGAACTCAGGTTCTTGCACTTGCCAGACAGATGCTCTACCACTTGAGCCACACCCCCAGCCCTTTCTGCTTTCATTGCTTTTCAAATAAGATCTCTGTTTTATGCTCTAGCCAACCTGGGTCACAATCTTCCTATGGATGCTTCCTGTGTAGCTGGGGTGACAGGCATGAGCCATCAGCTTTTTCATTGGTTGAGATGGGGTCTCTCAGACTTTTTGCCTGGGCTGGCCTCAAACTATGATCTTCTCACTCTCCACCTCCTCAGTAGCTAGAATTACAGGTGTGAGCCACTGTGCCTGGGAACATCTATCATTTGAAGAGAGTGAAAAGACACATGTAGTGGTAAGGCAATTAAGTTTAAGGAAAGACTCAACATAATACAACATGGTGTTTCTCCTCGCTCTTCTGTGTCAAAGTACTGTGTATTCGTCAGGCCCTATTTGTACCTTATTTACTTGTTTGCTTATTTTTCGGGATATGAATGTTTATTACTGTGTTTTCATTATCAAAATTTAAGATCTTGGTCTTTCCTTCTTACCTTTGTAAAGGGCCAAAAGAGATAAATTGACTACCTTAACAACCTTAGAATGGACTCCAAGAATTATCTGTACCTTATATTAAGACTAAGGATCTTAACATTCAATGAAGTTGACTAGAAGAATGAATGAGTTCAGTCCTCCATCTTTTTTCCAACCAACATTTTTAGAAAGGGCTTCTGGGTTTTCTTCTCAAACTGATAGATCTCTAGGGAGAGAGGGTCTTTCTTTTTTTAATTGTTTTATTATTCATATGTGCATACAAGCCTTGGGTCATTTCTCCCTCCTGCCCCCACCCCCTCCCTTACCACCCACTCTGCCCCCTCCCTCTCCCCCCACCCCCTCAATACCCAGCAGAAACTATTTTGCCCTTATTTCTAATTTTGTTGAGGAGACAGTATAGGCAATAATAGGAAGGAACAAGGGTTTTTGCTGGTTGAGATAAGGATAGCTATACAGGGAGTTGACTCACATTAATTTCCTGTGCATGTGTGTTATCTTCTAGGTTAATTCTTTTTGATCTCACCTTTTCTCCAGTTCCTGGTCCCCTTTTCCTATTGGCCTCAGTTGCTTTTAAGGTATCTGCTTTAGTTTCTCTGCATTGAGGGCAACAAATGCTAGCTAATTTTTTAGGTGTCTTACCTATCCTCACCCCTCCCTTGTGTGCTCTCGCTTTTATCATGTGCTCAAAGTCCAATCCCCTTGTTGTGTTTGCCCTTGATCTAATGTCCACATATGAGGGCGAACATATGACTTTTGGTCTTTTGGGCCAGGCTCACCGGGAGAGAGGTTCTTGACATGAGCTCCTTAGGGTCAGAACTTGATGCTCACCCTACTCCCATCTTCACACCTGCTCCCACTTTCCTCACCCCTACTCTGACTCAGACATGGGCCTGGTACAAGCATTATGGATCTGACAAAGGGTGAAGTCACAGATGGCAGCATCCTCAGATGTGACTGGGTCATCTGTAGTTTACCTGCCTAGGACATTTTAACATAGTCAAGTGTCATGTAATGATGTCTCAGTCAATGACATTCCACAAATATGATGGAGATCCTCCAAAAAATTATAATGGAAAACTTCCCATTGTGTACTGATGTGATAGCCATGGTGATATCACAGGGCAACACTTTACACATCTGTGGTGATGCTGCTAGAAAGAAACCTACTGTGTCATATAAAAATCATATAGAAGTTTAAAGCATACAATTATGTACATTCTATAATACTTGATACAATACTTGATGTGTTAGCCAGACTCTCTCATTGCTGTGAAAAAACACCTGACAGACCAACTTAAAGGGAGATTTATTTTGGCTCATAGTTTCAGAGAGTGCAGTTCATGGTTGTTTGGCTGCATATGTTTGTCAGAGCATCATGGTGGCAGAAGTGGTGGAAGAGATTATTCACCTCGTAGTGGACAGGAAGCAGAGAACAAGGAAGAGACCTGGGACATAACCTTCACAGACACACCCCCTGGGGCCTTCTTTCTACTAGGCCCCACCTCCAAGTTGTTCCACAACCTCTCAAAATAGTGCCACCATCTGGAGACCAAGTATTGGATACATGAGTCTGTGGGGGGTATCAGTTCATAATCAAATAATAACATCTGATATGATAATGATGACTGTGTTCTGTGGTTTATGTATTTACCTATATATTTGACTTTTAAATTTTTTAGAATGTACTTCTGTATTTCAAAGGTTTACTGTAAAAGTCAGCCAGCAGCAGCCTGGTGCAACTTGTGTTTATCACATCTCTTGATTTCATCAAGAGGAGGCCATGTCAAATGACTGACCTGGACTATCTGGGTTTGTGTAAGTGTGTGCTATGATGTCCACGTATCAATGAAGTCACCTAAGGATGAATTTTTAATAATGTGTGCTTGTTGTTCAGTGAGGCACAACTCTACCTTCTTTGGTGAAAGACTCTTGAGTTTTCCTTGTGCATCCTTTGCTCCTACTCTTAGCTCATGTAGTTTGTGTAAACCCTACTTCCTAAGGCTCGAGATGAGCATGTAACCACAGTCTGGTCAACCAAGTCACCTCCATAGGTAGCACTGACTTGTCCGTAGGCAAGTAGACATCATGCCTAAGGGCCATGATATGTTAGTGCTCATGGAAATGTTTTAGGTTGTCTTAAAATTGGTGAGGAAAAAAGTGGCCTTTTAAAATCAAAGATTGCATTTGTCTTTATATCAATGTAGTCATAAAATAGATCTTTTGATACATCATATTACAGATATATTTAAAATATTTCTGTATACTAGGATGCTTTGGCATATTACACAGACCTTTCTGGCTGGCGATTTGGACCCTGCCAGGACTAGCCAATTCTTAGAAATAGCAAAGGCTAGGACCAAGGTCCAGGCAACTAGGACCACCTGTCAGAACACTACAAACTGGGTGATTTATAAATAATAGAAGTTTATTTGGTTCGTGGTTCTGGAGGGTGGGAAGTCCACCCAAGGGGCTACTTCTGGTGAGGGCTTTTGTACTATATCCCCCCATGTCAAAAAGCAGAAAGCAAAGAGAATCTGAGAGAAAGAGAGAGAGAACCAAAATTTGCTTTCATAACAAACCCACTCTCTTGATAATCACACATTCCAATGATAATGACATCAATCCAGTCACATAAGGCATAGCACTCAGGACCTACTCACCTCCTATTAGGCACCGCCTTCCAACACTGTTGCGTTGAGGATTAAGTTTCTAACTCATGACTTTGGGGACATATTCAATTCATATCACTGTCCCCATAGTTTAGAGCCTGATGTGATCATTCAAACTAGCCAACCCTAAACCAGTCACTCTGCTCTGTTTTTCCTTTCATGAGGACGCCCCAATAAAGGCTCTGATATAAACTGCTCCTTCCTCTTGTCTTCTGCCTCTGACCAACTTAGTGTCTCTCTTATGTAGTCCTTCATGCCTCTCTCTCTCTCTCTCTCTCAACTGTGTCTTCCTTGTGGCTGTACATACCTGAGCATCACATAAAAGAATATGAATATAAAGCATATCCTTTATAGAGGAAGGGTTCCAGGAAGGAAAAAATACCAAGGGCCCACAAAAGTCACAATGCAGGTGAGCAAAGAGCCCAGGGTAGGCATGTGCTACAGGTATGGAAAGGTTGTTATGGTTTGAATATGAAGTATCTCCCAAAGGCTCATATGTTGAAGGCTTGGTCCACAGCTGGTGGTGTCATTTTGGGAGGCAGTAGGAACTTTAAGAGGTGGGGCCCAGCTGGAGGAAGTAGGTCACTGGGGGGGGGCATTTCCTTGGGAACTATACCTTGTCACCAACTCCTTCCTGGGTCTCTCTCTCAACTTCCTGAATGTCACAATGAGTCACATGTTCTCTGCCATGATGTTCTGTCTCACCATGGCCCAGAAACAAAGGAGCCAAGTGTCTATGGACTAAAACCTCTGACACAGTGAGCCCAAGTAAATCCTACTTTAAGTTGCTTCTGTCAGGCATTTGTCACACTGACAAAAACTGACTAATGCAGGTATGTTCCAAGATTTCCTGGAACTTCTGGGTTGGCAAAGTCATGGAGAAACTGCCTGAGAGAGGAAACAGTCCAAGAGGAAAGAGTGAACGTCTGACAACATCTCAGGTGTGGATGGGCCTCAAGCCATGGCTGAGCTGGGCTTTCCAGTTTCTTGAGCAAAAGGCTGAAATTTTTCTGGGACAGTTTGCACTGAGTTCCCAACCAGAAAGAAGCCTATGAGGAGACTGCTCTTTTCTTCCCTAAAACATTCCAGGAGAACTGTTGGAATACTTTAAGACAGCAGGCTTATTGTAATTTTTCAATTTCTTCATGTCAGTTTTGGTAACTGACAGTTTGACAGTTTTCTCCTAGGAAAGGGCCACTTTTACCGTGTGTGTGTGTGTGTGTGTGTGTGTGTGTTTCTGGGCATGAAACTCAGAGTCTCGCACATACTGGACAAGTACTCCACCACCCAGCTATACCCCCAGCCCATGATATTTTTATTTTTCATAGAAAGTTCTTAATAATATTCTGTTATTCTTTAGGATTCTCTTTACTTCTTATCACTCAATCCTTTTTTATTCCACTATCCTATTGTAGTTGGTAATTTGTTTTATTAAACTTTTCCTGTTCAAATACTCTGTGGTTTCTCTTTCCTGAGCGGATTCAGATTGATGCATGTGTTTTTATTTTTTATTTAAATTTTATTTTATTTTTTAAAGTACATAGCTATATCAGTCAGGATGGGCAAGGTTGTGCTATGGTAACAAACAATGCCAAAGTCTCTGCTTTTAAACCTTGCTCATGCTTCATGTCCATCCCCAGTTGTAGGAACCCTTGCCTACAACTCCTTGCAATTCTTCCTCAAGGACCCCAGCTGACAGAGTCTCTGTTACTTGATCGTTGCTGATCCCTGAGGCAAGAGGAAGAGCATGGTCTCTGTCACCTCTGCTCACATTTCATTGACGAAAGCATGACTGCACCTGACTTCTAGGGCACACAGAAGACTAATACAACCCTAGGCCTAGGGGGAGGAAAAGCAGAACTGTCAGTGAGCAGCACTAATGACCACCAGAGTAATATATTCACGTGGGGTACATCCACACAGGCTGCATCCGTGCAGACATATTCATATGGAAGACATTCACTTGGGCAACACCCACACAAGATACAGGTGCTCCTCAACTTACCGTGGGGTTACATCCTCATAAAACCACTGTAAGTTGAAAATGTTGTTAATCAAAAATGTGTTGAATAAGTCTCACCTATCAAACAGCTCGGTGTTGTGGTTTGGGTACAAAGTGTTCCCTATAAAAGCTTGTATTGAAGGTGTGGTCCTCGAAGCAATGCTCAGAGGTGTGGCTTTGGGGAAGTGATTCGACTATGAGGCCTCTGACTTCATCAAGGAATTAATCCATTCTGGCTTCATAATTTGATGGCATTATTGGGAAATGATGGACACTAGGAGGTGGAGTCTGGTTGGAGGAGGTAGATCACCGGGGCCATGCCTTTGAAAGTTGTATCTTGTCCTCGGCCCCTTCTGCTCTCTCTCTTTCTCTCTCTGTTTCCTGGCAGTCATGAAGTGAGCAGCTTTCCTCTGCTATGTTCTTCCACCATGATGTTCTGTCTCGCAAAACACAAAACACAGAGCCAAGTGAGCATGGCTGAAAACTCTGAAACCAGGAGGCAAAATCAGTCTTTCCTCCTTTAAGTTGATTCTCATGTATTTTGTCACAGTGATGCAAAAACTAGCATGCTTCACAACACAGCACACTGTAGAGTATCAGCTGGTCCCCCTATGTGATCACGTGGTTGTCTGGATGCTGTAGCTCACTGCGGCTGCCCAAGCACCACAAAAGTATCAGACTACATAGCACATATCACAGACCTGGGGAAGGAGCAAACCCCCAAATTCCAAGTAAGCTTCTACTGAACGAAGAGTGTTTTTGCGTCATCGTAAAGTCAGAAACGTTTTAGTCAAACTACCTTAAATTGGGGACCATCTGTACATACACATTGGAGACATTCACACATAAGCTACCCACATGATTCAGAGACCAACTCTATTCTCCTCACCAAACACATAAGCACTTTCACTGATTTCTGTGTAAATACAAATAGATGACCATGTTTCCAAATCCCCTCCCTCTCTTTTAATCTGGGGAAAAGGCAGCATGCACTATACTCTGTTCTAGAGTTTTTAGCTTGTTATTAAATCTTAGAATCATATTCTGAACACCTTTCAGTGTTAGGACGCAGTTTTCTTCCCCATTCACACAGCTGCACAGCATTCTAGCATGTTCGTGGAGCACATTCCCTCTAGATGAGTACTTGGAGTGTTAGCTATCTTTTTTCTTTTATCATAAACTATGCTGCGATGAATACATTAGCAAATTTTGGAATCAGTAAATGTGGCATTGAGAAGTATGGAGTTTAACTGCTATATTGCTTTTCTGGAGTTGCTGTAACAAATACCAGAGGCTAGGTAGTTTAAGAAGCTGAAGTTTATTTTTTCACAATTCTGTGGGGTACAGGTCCGAGTTCAAGGTGTCATCAGATTGATTTCATTCTGAAGTCATTTTCTTTGGCTTGCAGATGGCCATTTTTTTCCTGTGTCTCATGTGGTCTTCCCTCTTTGTGTGTCTGTGTCCTAACTTCTTCTTAGAAAGACACCAGTTATGCTGGATCAGAGCCCACATTATTGACTAAATTTTATCTTATTTACCTCTTTAATAATCTTATCTCCAAATATAGTCACATTTGGAGGTCCTGAGGGTTAGAATTTCAAGACATGAATTTTGAAGGTGCCCATTTTCCTACAAACTGGATAACAGAGTAGGTTGCCTATATTATAGATAAAAATATTCTTGCAAGCTCATAAACAAATTTATCAGTTATTCAGAGAGGTATGTTAAAGTCTCTATGACAATGGAGTTCTCTTTTTGGTTCAGTCAACCTTTCTTTATTATATATTTTGAAACTCTGTTATTGGGTTCATATAGATTTAGAATTGCAATATCTTAGTATTGCATTGAACTTTTTATCATTATATGATTTTTTAAATCTTTACAAATGCTTCTTGCATAAATTCTCCCATGTCTGAAATTAGCATAGTGATACCAAATTTCTTTCAGTTATTTGCCTAACATATCTTTTTCCATCTTTTTAATTCTAAGGCACTGGGGATTAGAATTTTACCACATGAACTTTGAGGGGATACAATTTAACCTATCACAACTGATAGCTTTATATTTAAGGGTTTTTCTTTTTGAGATAGGGTCTCACTATGTAGCCCAGGCTTGCTTGGAACTTGCTACATAGTCCTCCTGAGTAGCTGGGATTACAGGCTTAAGCCAATGCGCTTGGTCTAGAAATTGTCCTTGAATTTTGAGATTGGAAATTTTGCTAAGCTTGTGCTGTGTGTTATGATCCTCTTGGGAAGTCTCATGACTTCATCCCAGGATTCTGAGGGTAAACAACTGATGTGTAATGTGTGGCCAAGCCAGGCTTTTCATTGGATTAGTTGGATTCAATATCTTTTAAGTTATGATTTTTTTATCTGTAGGTCAAGGAGCAGCTGTATAATAATGTATTATTATGATTAGGAGAAATTATGTGACTTTGGAGGAAAGAAAAGAATGAAGGAGGAAGAAAGGAGGTAAGAGGGGTGGAAAGGAAGGGTTTCCCACTGAGTGCAAGCTTCTTGGGGTAAAAGCACAGCTGTGGGGGCACCCAGTCCGAGCCTGGTCCTACAGCACAGAGACAGCATCTCCTTTTCCTTCAATAGCCAGTGTGTCACAGAGTTCAGCAGCAGGTGGATTGTTACCCAGGAGACCCTTGCTGTCCTTGGCTCCTTGGTTCCCTCCTCCTCTTCCTCTTTTTTTTCTCCCCTCTTCTCCTCCTTTCCTTTTCTCTTTCCTCCTCCCTCTCCTTCCTCCTTCCTTTTTTTGGTCCTGCATATTGAACCCAGGCCCTTGTCCATGCTGGGCAAGCACCCCATGATTGATTTTTAAAAAATTTTTTATTGTTTTATTATTCATATGTGCATACAATGCTTGGGTCATTTCTCCCCTCAGCCCCCACCCCCTCCCTTACCACCCACTCCACCCCCTCCCTATCCCCCCCACCCCCTCAATACCCGGCAGAAACAAAATTATCTCTAATTTTGTTGAAGAGAGAGTATAAGCAATAATAGGAAGGAACAGGGTTTTTGTTAGTTGAGGTAAGGATAGCTATACAAGGAGCTGACTCATATTAATTTCCTGTGCATGTGTGTTACCTTCTAGGTTAATTCTTCTTGATCTAACCTTTTCTCTAGTTCCTGGTCCCCTTTTCCTATTGGCCTCAGTTGCTTTTAAGGTATCTGCTTTGGTTTCTCTGCGTTGAGGGCAACAAATGCTAGCTAAATTTTTAGGTGTCTTACCTATCCTCACCCCTCCCTTGTGTGCTCTCACTTTTATCATGTGCTCAACGTCCAATCCCCTTGTTGTGTTTGCTCTTGATCTAATGTCTGCATATGAGGGAGAACATACGATTTTTGGTCTTTTGGGCCAGGCTAACCTCACTCAGAATGATGTTCTCCAATTCCATCCATTTACCAGCGAATGATAACATTTCGTTCTTCTTCATGGCTGCATAAAATTCCATTGTGTATAGATACCACATTTTCTTGATCCATTAGTCAGTAGTGGGGCATCTTGGCTGTTTCCATAACTTGGCTATTGTGAATAGTGCTGCAATAAACATGGGTGTGCAGGTGCCTCTGGAGTAACCTGTGTCACCATCTCTAGCAATAAAGGAAATGCAAATTAAAACCACACTAAGATTCCACCTCACCCCTGTTAGAATAGCCATAATTAGCAACACCACCAACAACAGGTGTTGACGAGGATGCGGGGAAAAAGGAACCCTCTTACACTGTTGGTGGGAATGTAAACTAGTACAACCACTCTGGAAAAAAATTTGGAGGCTACTTAAAAAGCTAGACATTGATCTACCATTTGATCCAGCAATACCACTCTTGGGGATATATCCATGGTTGATTTTTACCACCACTTTCCCACCTTCTTTTATGCTGTGAGCTGCCTGGCACCTTTCCTAAAATCCTTATGCCACTTGAGCCATGCATAGCTTGCTTCTGCTGTTTGTAGCCATGGCCATGCCTGAATAGCCCCTCAGAGAGATGGACCTGTCAGTTCAAGAGATCCCTGCTGTGCCTGGGTCCTCCTGTACTTGCCCTCCCCTGCCGTGCATACGTTCCCCCATGCTTACAAAGTCCTAAGACCCTGTTCTCTTCCTTCTGAACTTTTCCTCAGCTCTCATACATGTCACTTATTTGGTAAAGCTTCCTGACACCTGTTGAGGTCAAGAGGCTTTTGCTGCAGGAGGCGGGGTGTAGCTCAGTAGGAGAGCAATTGTTTTGCAGGTGCAAGCCCCTGAGTTCTGTATCTAGCACCAAAATGCCAAAACCAAACCAAATCAAACCAAATGAAAACAAAACCTCAAAATCCCTATGCAAAAAACCAAAAAGACTTCATTCACTAAAGACCCTGGGCTCTGTCCCCAGGCAGAGCAGGGCAGGGGGATTGAAGATGTGACTTAGGTGGGGCCTTAGGGGAACCCTCAGAAGGCAAGTCCTGTGCTCCTTGCTTCCCTGTGCTCCTTTCCACCTCTGGGTTCCCCATCCCCTCTGTCCTCCCCCCTTGCGCAGTGCCTGCCCTTCCCCTGGGATGGTGGGTCTTGCTACCCCCGCCATGGGCTGCAGCTGTGGGAGGCCCTGAATCTGCCTTTTCCCACTGCTGTTGCTGACACTGCGGTATGGGGTGTGTGCGTTGCAGGGGAAGGGGGGGGGTTGGGGACTTTGCTGTCTTGCCCACAGGGCAAGGCTGCTGGGACTGTCAGTTTCTGGGTCTTGCACCTGCAAAATCATGGTTGGCTTTTCTTCTCAGAGTCCCTGGCATCATGACAGTTGCCTTTGTTCTGATGACTACTCAGGCTGCTCCACACATGTTCTCCTTGCTCACGTGTCCCTATTTTCATTTTCTATGGCTTCAGTCACAATTAACTAAATGGTCAGTGGCTTCAAACAATTCAAACTCATCCTGTTACAGTTCTGGAGGTTGAGAGTCTAAAATCAGTGTCACTGGACCAAAGCCACAATGTCAATAGGGCTGCTTCCTTCTGGAGGCTCCAGGGGAAAATCCATTTCCTTAGGTTTTTCAGCTTCATAGCTGATTGCTATGATTTGGAGAAGTGTTCTCCAGAGGCCCATGTGTTAAAGGCTTACTTGCTGGCCTGTGGCACTATTGGGAGATAGTGGAACCTTTAAGAGGTAGAGCTTAGTGGGAGGAAGTTAGGTAATTGGGGACATGACCTTGAAGGGTTACTGGGATGTCTGTTTCTTTTCTCTCTCTTGTGCTTTGTGGTTGTTATGGAGGTGAGCAGCTTCCTCTGCCATATATTCCTGTTGATATGTTGTATCTTGTCACAGGCCCAAAGGCAATGCAAGTGACCATGGACTAAGCATCTGACACTCTGAGCCAAAATAAACCTTTCCTCCTTATAAATTTATTATCTCTAGGCATTTTGTCACAGCAATGCATAGCTGACTAACACATTGCCTATATCCCTGGGCATGTGGCCCCTTCTTCCACCTTCAAGCACATCACTCTGATCACTATAGTAAACTTTATCTCATTCCCTTTTATAGGAGCACTTGTGATTACATTTGGGGCTGTCTTGGCTAGTCCAGGATCATCCTCCTGTCTCTGGATCCTTACCTTAATCACACCTGTAAAGTCCTTTTGGCCATGTTAGGAAACAGTCCCAGATTCCCAGAAGTAGGATGTGGAACAGTCACTGTGGTATTATTATGTTTATAGTGCATTTGTCTCCTGGCATGACTTCTTTTCTTATAGAAAGACTCCAGAGTCAATGAACACACCTTCTCCTGAGGGTCCTCATGTTTGTGTGATTTTCCAAGCCCAAGAAAGCTCCCCAGTGGCCAGTGCAAAGGGTTCGATTCATCTTCTTATTAATGCTTGTGTCCCTGCTTGGGCCAGAAGCCCTCCTCACTACCCTTATTTCAGCAAGCACAAAATGCCAGCAAGTGGGGGCGGGTAGTTGAGGGAGAATGATGGAGAGGGTGAATCTAACCATGGTGCATTATAAGCACATATGTAAATGTCACAATAACCCCCCTATACAACTGATATATGTTAATAAAAATATTTTAACCCCCCAAACAAAACAATCCCCACCCCAAGAAAAACTTCAACAATAAACAAAGTGTCCAGCATAGGATAGGATTTCCTAACGGAGAGGCCAGTTCTCCTTTTCCCCAGAACAGGATGGTTAGACAAAAACTCAAGGGAGGCCCTTTTCCTACCAGGTCCTTCTGGAGATGTAGATGAAAACCTCTGCCTTTCTCCTTGGTCTCTGGCAGCCCAGACCCTTCTCCTGGTGCCTTGTGACCCAGTGACTTCTGTGGACTGGGTACAGGGCAAGTTCAATTCCAGGGGCAGAGAGTAAGTCTGCATTGCCTGGGACCCAACCTTACTTACTCCATCCAGCTTGTCCAACAAAAGCCATGGCTCAGAACCCTGTTGTCTGATGTACCTGACAGGCTCTTCTGGATGTAAAAATAAAGAAAGGTAACTTCCTTTGTAGGTGGATGGACAATTTAGCCCAGAGCAGATCCCACAGGACTGTTGGATGGATGGCATTTGAAGACATATGGACACCATCCTTGGGACCCCCTCAAACCAACTGCTATAAGATTGAATGTTTGTGTATCTCCTCCTCCTCACCCCCAATTAATATCTTGAAACCTAATCCACAATGTGAGGGTGTCTTAGTCCCTTTTGTGTTGCTATAACAGATTATCATAGGTTAATTCATATAGAAAAGAAAATTATTTCTCACATTTCTGGAGACTGGGAAGTCCAGTGTTAGGGTGTTGGCATCTGGTGAGGACCTTCCTGCTGTGTCATGACATGGCAGCAGGTGTCACATGACGAGAGAGTCATGTCTCTCTCCTTCCAATCCCATCACAGAGACCTACGTCATGAGCTCACCTAACTCTAATTACCTCCCAAAAGCCTCATCTCCAAGCACTGGCAACAGATGATGGGGATTCAGCTTTTTTTGGGGGAGTGTGTGTGTAAGACATATTCAAATCAGTTGGAGATGGGAACTTTGGCCTTTGAGAGGTGTAATTATGATCATGAGGGTGGAGGCCTCATGAATGACATTAGTGCCCTTATAAAAGAGGCCATGAGTACTAGGTGTGGTGGCATATGCCTATAATTCCTGCACTTGGGTTGATGAGGCAGGAGTATCAGGACTGGGAGGCCAGCTTGGGGTGCATAGTAGGAAAATGTCTCTATAAAATAAATAAAATAAAATAAGGGCCAGGCATGGTGGAACATGCCTGTAATCCCAGCTACATGGGAGGTGGAGATGGGAGGATCATGATATGAGGCCAGCCCTCTAAAAGTTAGTGAGACCCTATCTCAAAAAATAAGCTGGGAATGGTGGTTCGTGTCTGTCATCCCAGCTTCGCAGGAGGCAGAGGTAGGAGGATCGCAGTCTGAGGCTGGCCCTTTGCAAAAGCAAGACACTACTTGAAAAATAAAGGAAAAGCAAAAAGAGCTGGAGCATAGCTCAAGAGAGAGAGAGCAATTGCCCAACTAGAGCAAGGCCCTGAGTTCAAATTCCAGTACCATCAAAAACAAAAATAAAAACAAACAAAACAAAACAAACCAAGAAAGTTCTCTTATCCCTTTTGTTACACGAGGACACAGCAAGAAGGTGGGTCCTCACTACACCCTGAATCTTGCCTGCACCTTGATCTGGGACCTCCCAGCCTCCAGTAGCCTGAACAGACTAAGATACCAACTGAGGGCAACACAGGTGGATCCCATGGCTGTGAGATCAGCCACAGGGAATGTGGATGACCGCTGTTAGGAGACATGGCCCGGCTGGCCTGTGGTGCAGCTTTTCATCACCAGTAATCCATTTTGTTAGGTGTAGCATCCCGGCAGTTCACTGAATGGCAAGTGTCCTGCATGCCCGGCTGAGGGGGTTCTGGGCTGGGATCTGGGTCCATCCCTGTGTGTTTTGCACATCGATGGTTTTTAACATTGTGCCCTGCAAAGCCTGGCTGCTGTTTTCTCAGCGTGGGGACACATGTTACCCAAGTGATTCCTGGGCTCACCTCTGGCTCACCAGACATCCAGACCTGTTGAGCTCTGGTCAGTGTGTGAAACGAACTCTAGCCTGTGCATGCCTCCATCCTCCAGTTCTTATGCAACAGACTGCACGCTAACTTAGTGCTTAAGCTAGTTGAATAGAGCCAAGCCTCAGTGAAACCCCAGCGGCTGAGCATCGGCCAATCACAGGCGGCCAATGCGTTCAAATAAGGCACTCTGCAACCAGTGAGCTGCCTCAGAGCGCTCAGTCCCTCACAGCTGCCTGAACACGCGGTGGGTGGGAGTTCCTTGACCTTGGTCTGGTCCTGGGGTACGCCCTGTTCTCTCATGGTTCTTTGCTCAATTAAACTCTGTTCAATTTACCTTGTCGGAAGTTTTTGCCTTAAGAAGTGTCCTATCAGGTACTTAAGTGACACAGGAATTCTTTTTCAAAAAACCTGCTACATGAAGTGCACTGCCCACATGGAAGATGGGGTGTTGGATGCACAGCAGCTGGAGCCATTTTGATCTGAAGATGAACCAGCCATGTCACTTGTGTGCTACCAGCTTGTTAGCAGGACCCTGTTCACTCAAGCCCTGTCCCCATCTTCAGATGGCCTCAGGCTTTTGCTGTCTGAATCCCACAACCTCTCTGCTGTCATCCCTCACCCTTCCCCTTTCATTTTTCTCAACTGTCACTTTCTTAGGCTTGTGTATATCAGCCGCTCCACCCTGCATTCTCTCCCCTCCCTACTGAATTTTCCTTCCTATCCTAACTGCTCTCATATACTGACATTAGATATGGAATGCTTTGTTCCCGCTGTGGCCCCTGTGACAGGCGCCTAGCACAGATTAGATGTTTACTAACTATGTGTGAAGCAAAAGAATGACTACATGGAGGTTGTTTCTGCCCCAGGGCCTTTGCACTGGTTGTTGCTTTTGCCTGGAAAGTTCTTCACTACTTGGCTCCTCTTGTCACTCAGGTTCCCTCAAGTGTCTTTACCTCAGAGAAGTTTCCCTACTGGTTCCTTCCCACAGTCACTTTATTTCCTTTTTATTTAAATTGCACTCTAATTCATGTGGCATAAAATTTCATAATACATAAAACTCACCATGTTAACATACACAACCAGTGGGTTTGAGTTGTGCAATCAATACTACTATCAAGTTCCATATATGCCCATCACCCCCCCTCCAAACTCCCATACCCATTAGCAGTCCTTCCTTACCCCCTGCTCTAGTTCCTTGCAAAAATTAACTTATTCTGTCTCTATGGATTTGCCTGTTTGGATGTTTCATATGAATGGAATCATACAGTCTGTGACCATTTGTATCTGGCTTCCTTTAATTCGTGCACGTTCATCCCTTTTTATGACAGAATAATATTCCATTGTGTGGATATGGCACATTTTGTTTTCCCCTTACACTTTGGCTATTATGAATAATGTTGGTAGGCACATTCATGTGTAAGTTTTTGTGTGAGTGCATATTTTCATTCCTAGGAGTAGAATTGTTGGATTACTTGGTAATGTTTAATTTTTTATCACTTTTTGAAATTAATACTGGGATTGCTTGTTTATGGACTGTATCCACTGGGGCTGGGACTCATGGAAGTGAGTGAGATGTTTGTTTCAGGTGCAAAATTGAAGAAGAGTCCAAAAATTTCAGTCAAAAGTAATGTTAAAAAATTTTAATTGACACACAATAATTGTACAGTAATAATGATATACCTATGCAATGTGTAGCAGTCAGGCTAATCAGCATTTCAAAAACAAAGTCAGGTAAAGTGAGGGGGGCTGAGGCAAGCAGAAATGGCTTTAAATGCTAGTATTTTGGAAGGAAAAGGAAGAGGGTCTGAGTGATGGTGTGGCCAGGACACCGCCAGGTTTCCCATCACTGGAAGAGTCAGGATGGAGACTGGCCCACATGGGGGAATCTGCAGAGGTGTTGCTGCCACCCCAGAGGCTTGGACATTGTTCAGTGCTCCTCACCCATACTTCAGCGGCAGCATTTCCCGCTATGTTGACACTTTGCTTGCTTGAGTCTAGAACTCAGCTTCGGTACAGTAACTGGAGGCCTGACTGCCTGGCAGGCCTCCTTCATTCAGGACTCTGAGGGCCATGAGCCTTCAGCAAAATGAAGAAAACTCCATGCACAGTGAAAAGGAATTGGGAATATAAATGTTACCATGCTAAATTAAAAAATGAACAACTTGGCAGACAAAAATGTTGACGCCAAATGTGAAGACAGCAAGAGCAAGTCTGACTTTTCAGTGCTCTGCTATAATATGCTTTCACAAGATTTATAAAATACTTTGCACCTTTATAAACTGCCAGTGGTCAGTATTGTAGTGGAGCATTCGTTTTCCCAATACTCTGAAAGAAATCAAACATTTGATTCAGAGATACTTTGTTTCCAAGAAATTCAAGGTCATTGTTTACCAGTGGTGATGCACGTGTACAATCCCAGCTACTTGGGAGGCTGATGTTGGAAGGATCCTGGTTTGAGGCCAGCCCAGGCAAAAAGTTAGTGAAACCCCATCCCAACAAACAAGCCAGGCCTGATGGCACATATCTATGTGTCCCAGCTATGGTGGAATAGGTAGGAGGATGGCAATTCAGGTCTCCTGGGCAAAAACATGATGCCCTGGCTTAAAAATAACTAAAGCAAAAGGGTCGAGGGGTGTGGCTCAAGTGGTAAAGTGCTTGCCTAGCTAGCAGGAGGCCCTGAGTTCAACCCCAATACCAACAAAGAAAGAAGGACAAGGGGGAAAAGGAGGAGGAGGAGGAAAAGGAGTGGGGAGAAGGAGAGCATTATGGAACAGACATAAGGCCAAGTTGGAATCACTGCATCATCACTGTCAATATAAGGTGTGAACAGGAAAGAAACCTGATGGCTGTGTCATTTGCTTCTAACATCCCAATGGAATTCTACCACCCTGATATCCCCTGTTGGACAGAGACAATGGTGGACTAGCTTTCCTCCTGAAGCTCAAAATTCCATGTGCTGCCTTTCCCACGATCTGTGTGCTAACACACATGTGTTGTATAATCCAAGGCAAGTATACATTTAGCCAGAGCTGCTCAACAAGAAAGATGGTGGCTTCTCTTCTATTGCTATTTGGTGACTTTAATTCTGTTCCTGGTTCTCCACTCTATAATTTCATACAGGAAGGAAAACTGAGTGATGGAGAACTTGCCATAGGAAAGGTATGTGGCTAGGAAGTCTTCACAGTGAGAAAGAATTGTGTGCATTCCAATATGGCTCCCAAACCTAGGCATCTCACAGAACTGTGTGTATGAGCTACGGTAGGGACCAAAAGTAGAAAAGGCAAAGATGGTGACTTGACATGAGCACAGAGGAGAAGACAGAGGTCCTGGTGATAACAAAAAAGCTATCTTCAAATTCAAAACACCATTTCAGCTTGTCATCTGATTATTCACTTTGCTTTCCTGACACCAGAATTCCAGAAGTGACCCCCTGTCATTCCCAAAATGCCACAACTGTGAGTTATAGTTTCTATTTCACTGAAAAGGAGGATAGAGTTGCTTTGATTGATGGCTTGATACTCCTGGCTACATGGTCACTTCTGACAGAACAACACTGATGGGCTGCCAATGAACTTCCCAGTGAAACCAATTTCTCAAAGCATCCACCTTCATTGGTTAGGTTCAGACTTGAGGACTCATTCTTTGCTTATATATAAAGCTTTCTATCCAATTTATATTCTTTTTCAAAGAATGTAAAGTTGTCCTTAAGTGTTTGCATGTTGTTTATTTTGGTGTGGTGGTGTTTCTAAAGAAGTTATGTTACATGCTTTAAACATGTTTACCACAGTTTTCTTATTTAAATAAAGAAAATTATTTTCCTGACAACTGAGGTCTAAATACTCTTTGGTGTAAAAGGGATAAATAATTTTTATTTTGCATCCAAGTAAAATTGACAGCCCTCTAGGTACAGAATTTCACTTCCTGTTCTTGGCAAGCTTGCATCCAAAGTACCCATGAGTCCTTGCAAACCACACATGATTTCCTGTCTAGGAGACCTGACATCATCAGGAGAGCCCTGTGTTTGTTGAGTCCTAATTAGTTTGCCTCATAAGTCATTCTTGGGTATGCAACCATTTTACTTTTGAAGGGGCTTGATAATGCTTTTACCTTTTTGACTTTTATTAGCATGAATTAATTGTACAAAGGGGTTTCATTGCAAGATTTCCATACACGCGTACAATGTTCTTTGGGTTTTTTTTGTGGTACTGGGGTTTAAACTCAGGGCCAACACCTTGAGCCACTACACCAGCCCTTTTTTGTGATGGGTGTTTTCAAGATAGGGTCTTGAAATGCAATCCTCCTGATCTCTGCCTCCTGAGTAGCTAGGATTATAGGCATGAGCCACCAGCTAATGTTCTTTGTTGATGATGTTTTTAAATCGTACAAAATGCTTAATCCATCTCATTCCTATCCCGAGACATGTGGTATGCCTGCAGATCGATGGGGGGAGTTGTAGGTTACCACATCTGAGAGTGAGTTCAAGGTCTTTTTCACAAACCCACTCTTTCCACCTGCAGCTGACAGTGGTAGGCCCTGGCAAAGCAGGGGCTCTGAGGTTAGGCCTTTGTCTCTCTAGAATCTTTTTCCTGCTTTCTTCTATTTAGTTGCAAGAAATTTATTTTATTAAAACAATTGTCTTTGGAACTGAGTTGCGGCTACAAGATTATAGCCTCAGGTATGAGAGGAAGTCACAAAACTCTGGTAAGGAGACACGAACTTGGGGACCTAACGGTCTTTAAGTAGTCACTTGAACTGTAGGTTTTGATGGTTTTGCTTCTCAAATGTTTTTTCTTTTCCAGCGATACCCCTGTGTGAGATAGTGCTCACACAGTTTTTGTGAAGTGTAAGGAGCAGGTCCTGTAGTTAGCTTTAAACGAGTGTTTGAATCAAAAAATTTAAAAACATAAAAAGTGGTCATTTCCTCTTTTTTTTAGACAGTAGGATCAAAGAATTGTAGGCATGAATTATAGGCATTGTTACTAGTCATTTTGTACTGAACGTTTTCACCACAAGTTTTATGTTAAATTAGAAAACAATAATAGTCTCGAATTAAAAAATTTTTGTACTAAGCTGTTTGCAGTGCCTCATGCCTATAATTCTAGCTACTCAGGAGGTGGAGATGGGGAGGATAGATGTTTGAGGCCAGTGGAGGTTGGGGGGGGTGTAGTTCATGAGACCCCCCCCATGCAATCAATAAAAAGCTGGGCACGGTGGTGTGCCTTCATCCCATCTGTGTGGAGGATGTAAATAGGAGGCTCGTGGTCCAGGCTAGTCTGGAGATAAATGTGAGATCCTATTTATAAAAAACAAAACAAAAAACTAAAGCAAAAAGGGCCAGTGGCATGGATCAAGTGGTAGAGCGCTTGCCTAGCAAGCTTGAGGGCCTGAGTTCAAACCCCAGTGCTGCCAAAAAGTTTTTTCTTTCTATACTAAATCATTTCCTGCAATAATTTTTAAGTAACTAAACCAGATGAAAGCCTCAAAGAAGACATGTTGGTTATAAAGGTATTCTAGTAAAAGTTGTAATAAGTGAATACTTTAAAATATTTCTCATTTTTTTGCTATTTACAATATTAACTATAGTTCCAAGATTTTTCATGTTTTCAGTAGTTCTTTGTTGAATATTATGTGTCCTGATCAGCAGATATAATCATCACCAGATTATAATAATAGCAAAAATGTCCCCTCTTATTTAGTATTGGGGAAAGAAAAATGATTCATTGATTAATTACTGCTTTGTGCTGAATAACTCTATTAACAAATTACTTTGTTATAAATAGGTCATTATAGCCAGGCGCCAGTGGCTTAGGCCTGTAATCCTAGCTACTCAGGCAGCAGTGATCAGAAGGATCACGGTTCAAACCCAGCCTGGGCAAATAGTTCTCGAGACCCCATCTTGAAGACACCCAACACAAAGAAGGGCTGGTGGAGTGGCTCAAGTGGTAGAGCGCCTGCCTAGCGAGCATGTGGCCCTGAGTCAAAACAAACAAAAAAAGTCATTGTTAGCAAACTAACATTCCTGAAACCTCTGTGAAAATTTAATTTTTAATATCCCAGTTAACATACTGTGACTGCAGGCCCATTTCACGTACTTCTCTTCAGCAGACTTAACTCGTAAGGCTTACCAGATGAAGTGTTATTTTGTGGACCAGAAGCCAACTGGTAACCTTCTCACAGTTTCTTAAAGCTTCACTAGAAATGTTCATCTCACCTCTTTCTGACCAGAAGAGTTGGTAACTTTGCTGGACCCTATGTTTTTTTACCTGCCCCTCAAAATTAAATCTGGTTAACTTCACCAACCAAATTTCTCACTAGTCTAGTGAGTTATACCACCCAAATTTGAAATGCGTAAGGGAAACACAATTCCAGTTTTACTATACCTTTTGCTATCAAGAGAATATGCATATTTGAAATCTTGTCTTTTTTTGAAATTTAGCTTTTCTCTGCTTTTAATACTTTCTTTTCAAAAAAAAAGAAAGGAGAGAGAGAAAGAAAGAAAGAAAAAGTCTGAGAGCTCAAGATTTTGAGGAAATGGCATCAAGTCATTTGCTCTTGGTACCTGTGAATCATGTAATAGCGTTGATATTTTGCATTAAAATATGACGAATGTCATGGCTGAATTTTGGCACCCTATTACATTTGCCTGTAATAGGTGGAGGTGAGTGTGGCACCTTGTCACCTTAGTCCCCTCCCAGAAATAAGCATTAGGCTTCATCTCAGCACACTCAGCAGGTCCCCAGGGAGAGAAAGGGACCCAGGTTGGTTGGTGACAGCTGATGGATGGAGGAGGAGGGGCTGCGGCAGTGGGGGGAGGTCATGGATGCCATCTGACACCCAGTGTTCAGGATGCTAGAGGATGAGGCTCAGCCGGATTTGGGGTCCGCGGTGGCGAAGGGCATGGACTGCACCACAGGCAGGGGCCAGGGCTAAGAAGGGGGAGACAGAGGAAGAGCGCCCCCTGGCGGCCATGAGCAGCGCCGCTCCGCCTCTGCGAGCCTGCGGAGTAAGTAACACCAGGGGGCGACAAACCTCTTAGGAATTAGGACAACTATTTTAAAGCAGTATCAAAAAACCAAACCAAAACAAAACCCAGCAGGCTACTGCCCATGGGTTGGTTGCCTGTTTTTGTAAAGACTTATTGGAAATTTGGCAAAAAGTAGAACGCGAAAGCCTCTGGTGGCTGCCATGTGTCACAGAAAGGCATGACTAAGGGGACTGGGTGTGTGGATATAATTTTTTGGAAAGAAATTTGCCAATATCTACTCAAATCTAAACCCCACTTCATCTTTGGTGCTGCCATTGCATTTTTAAAAATCCGTATAATTTTCATAGAATTAAAAATACAGTATGGTAGGAGACAATATTTTAGTTTTGAGTGATTTATAAAAACTGGGCCCCTATCTTGCCACTTCTCCATTCCCACCCTGCCCAGCCTCCTGTCACCAGCAGTAGAATGGCTAAATAGGTTCAGGGTCACCCCACTTGGGCTCATTCAGCTCCACAAAATGACTGAGCTAGGTCTGTATCTATTGCATGATCAGGAAAGAGCAAACTGCCATGTGTGCCGTAAGATCCAGTTTTGATTAAAAACTGCTTCACCACTATTGGCATGTCTACTATTCAGCCATGTACAATTGTGTGAGTAAGGAGAAAGATGAAAAGAGATATGTGGAATATAAATGGGTGCAAAGGTAGGCGCAGAGGGGCGCTGGGCAGTGCTTCTGGGGTGTATGTGTCAAAGCCTTAGGCTTCAGCACCTGCTATTTTTCTTTTTTGGGGGGGTGTGGGACTGGGCTTCATGCTTGCAAAGCAGGTGCTCTGCCACTTGAACCACACCTCCAGTCCCTTTTCTCTTATTTTGGAGATGGGGTCTCAAGGACTATCTGCCCAGGCTGGCTGCAAACCACAGGCCTCCCAATCTCAGTCTTCCAAGTAGCTAGGATTACAGGTGTGAGCCACTGGTGCTCAGCTTGAGTAATTTAACCAGGTTGGTAGAGCACACCTGTTATCACAATTACTGGGGAGGCAGAAGCAAGAGGATTGCAAGCTTGAGACTAGCCCAGGTAAAGTTTGCAAGACCCTGTCTCAAAAACTGGCACCACATCCCCAACCCTCCCTTAGCTCTTTAAACATATTTATACTGGCTCCTTTGAAGTATTTGTTAAATCTGACACAGGCTTTTCTGTTGCCTGCTTTTTCTCCTTATGTATGGTAAGATGTTGCTTTTTTAGTGTCTTGTACTTTTCAGCTGGGCGCTGGACACTTTAGAAGATATATTGTAGCAATTCTGGGACTGGTCCCTTAGGTCACTTGTCATTATTTGCTTGCTTATTTCTTGTTTGGTGACTTAGCTGCACTATTGTAGGAAGTTCATTTCCCTGGCAATGAGAGGTCTCTGATATTCCTCTTGGGGCTCAGTCATCCTGGGAGGACAGTGACTGTTGCAGGGCTCTGTCTCCTTCCTGCACCTCTCTGTTAGCTGTCTGCCTTTGTGGGTATCACATTCAGCTTTTAGGCTCCACTAATTGGAAGATGATTGTTCTACTGTTCATAAGTGTCCTGGGACATAAACCGCTACAAAGTGGGATCCAATTAAATGCAGGCTTCTTTTCAGGGCTGGTTTTCTTTGAGGTTTTGTCTGACCTCTGGAGAGCGCCTTGTGGCTGAGTCCTTTCCATGGCTCTCTCTGGAAAACTATTTGGTTTATCATTTAGTTTATTAGTCTTAGGAAGCTTCTAGTCTCCTATTAATTTCTTACCACCAAAATCTCTACTGTTTTTTGTAACTGCCCTTGGATTTGTACTTCCCTATATTCTGTTTCTAATAAAGCCAATTCCTTTGAGGAGAGCTTAGGAGCTGTCTGTTCTTATGACTTGCCTCCTCCTGGTCCCCCTGCTCTAGGAAAAACCTCTAAATCTGCTCTATCATAATTGGCTCCATTGTGGGCGGATCTTTCTCTCTTTCTTCTCACTGAATTTCCACCCTACAGTGAGCTGGGATGAGGGGTGACCAGGGCCCCATTTCTCTCAGACTGAAGCACTCAGTGTAGTCTCCACTCTGTGTTTGGAGGTAGGTGGAGGTAGGGGCTCCTGACCTTCAGCTGGACTCATCCGGGACTGAGACTTTGCCACTGTAGCTAGGGGGGCTAGGATGAGAACTGCTGTCAGCCCATCTGTCCTGAGGGGGATAGGGAGCCTTTGACTGGGTGCTGGTGGAGGAGGGAGCTGTGGTCCGTGGCTGTACACCTGGAGTGGAGCTTCTGTCACTCTGCACCAAAAGTGAGGAGTGATGAGGTGGTCATGATGCAAATGCCACGAGTTTTAGTAGATTTTCTTGAATAAGTTTTTTGTTCATTAGTGCTATGCTCTTAGGACAATTTTCAGAGACTTAAAAAACCATTCACCACTTTTACCTGCTTCGATGGAGGGTGCTGGTCCACGGGGTTCCTCACACCACCATTCCAGAGGTGCAAGTCCTGCAGGCTGCTCTTTGAGATTTCTGCTTGATGTTTGGAGGGCACGCTTTGTCCTTTCTGCCTTGAGGAATGCCCTGTTCCCCCGCTCCAGGGCAGTTCCTCCTCTGTGTGACCTCACACCTGAGAGATAAATCCAACTCTTGCTGTCCCTATACACTTCTCCTTCCCTATGTCCCTGCTCTTTATCTAGGGCGGAGCTCCCTTGTAAGGCCACAGACCCTCTCAGGTTTGGGAGCTCACACCCTCCCCGCATCATGAATTACTGCCTTTTTCCCTTTCTTCTTGCAGTGCTGGGGAGCCCAGAGCCTTACACACGCTAGGCAGGCGCTGCACCACTGAGCTACACCTCCAGCCCCAAGTTGCTATAATTTTTGTGGTTGTTGTTGTAAAATGCTTGAACTGGTTTTTATGCTATGGTCCTGAGAGTCTTAAGTTTTTATCAAAGTATTGCTTGAAATAATTTATAGTGTTAAAAGGCTTGTAACAAAAGCCACCAGCTTTTGATTCTCCCTTCTTTCCTTTTTCATATTCCCTAGTCACTCTAGTGACCGGAAACTCTCGGTCCAGGCTTCTCCTGGAGCCCCTGTCCTCCTTGCTCCATCCATCCTGCGTGCCCTCTTGTCCCATCAGCTGTGTCCCCAGGACTTCCTGTTCTCTTTGATAGCTAACCTTCATCTTCTTTCTTAACTTATTTTCTCATTTTGATGGCCTGTATCTTGCTGCGGGAGCATAATTCTGACACTTAGCGTCAGCAAGGATTTGTGGGGACTCAAAATGTGCTGGCAGGGGTGTAGACTGGTGCAACCATCACGGGGTCACAGTGCCCTTTCGTATCAGTGCATAAAACGTCCTCACTATAGCTGCAGATGTAGGTTCCTGTGGTGAGTTATTGAACTGGGTTCCTGTTTATGGACACTTGGGTCCCTTCTAATCTTTTTCTGTCAAGCAGTGCTGTGATTCACAGCCTATGCAGACATCAGATGAAGGTGTACGAGAATGACGACTGGGTAAGTTGCTGGCGGCGAATAGCCATATCGTAGCACTCACAGATTGGTGATTTTAATGGACACGCCCAGCTATAGTTTGGCTGCTCTGTGTTGCCCCCGAGATGCATCTGTTGGACGCTTGGTCCTCAGTGTAGTAGTATTGAGAGGTGGGGACTCATGGGAGGTCCTTAGAGCAATTGAAGGTGCTTCCCTCCCTTATGTGACCCCCTTGGTAGTTCTCATGGGAAGGTCTTCTTTCTTGCTTTCTGTTTGAGATGGATAAGTTCCCCCAAATTCCTATCTTTTTCAATCTGTCCCAATGTGACACAGCCAAGACGGTCCTCGCCAGAACTGAGCCAATGTAGGTGTCATGCACTTGAACCTCTAGAACTGTGAGCTAATTAAACCTCTTTACTTTACAAAGGCAGCTGCCTCAGATATTTTGTTATATGATGAAAAGCTGACTGATACACTGTCAAGTTCACTTCCATGGGAGTGTATCAATGTATAGCAATGCATGGACAGGCTTTGGGTAGGGCTAGATGGGGCCAGTCCTGATAAGTGACTGCCCACAATGGTCTGAATATGGGTGTACCTCCAAATTCATATATTGAAACTTAACCCCCGATATGATAGCATTAACAAATGAACCTTCCAAGCCTCTAGAACTGTGGCCAAAAAATTTCTGTTTTTATAAAGTACTCAACCTAAGGTATTTTGCCCTAACATATAGAGCAGACTAAGATATACCGTCTCCTGAGGAACTGTTGGGGTAGGGAGGTCTCCAGAGATGTAGCAATGTGGTGAGCAGGGGTTTCACAGAACCGACAGACCACCCATGCCAAAATTGAGCCAATTCGGAACCTCAGCCTGGGCCAGCTGAGGGCCAACGCCAGGGCAGCTCCCACCCTGGAGAGCTCTAAGAAAAGGCGCCACAGCCACGCTCCCTCTCTGAGGCCTGTGGCATGGCTGAGTCAGGCAGCTTCAAACCCCAAGCTGGGCATCAGGAGTTTGCATCACCTGGCACCTTGCTGGGCCTTGTAGCACCCATCTTGGGTGCATTGACACCTATCCTGTCATTGCAGGTTCTGGCCTGTCATGGCCCTGTGGACATCCCTTCCAGTCAGGACAGCAGGAGGACAAAGGCACCTCTTTAGGGAATGGCTATGAGTCCTGGGTATGGCTAATGTCCAATCTGTGTGGCTACTAGCAAGGCCTTCCCCTCTCTGAACTCCAAGGCTGCACCTGTAGAGGGGGAACAATGATGGCCCCCTGGGTTGTGGCTTCTCTGTGGGTCCTCTGAGGGAAATGACTGTACCAGGACTTGACATCTAGCAACTGCTTGGAGAAGGAGATGGCAAATTTGAGGGCCCCTCAGATGGTCTTAAGACAC
This sequence comes from Castor canadensis, assembly GCF_047511655.1. Lineage (NCBI taxonomy): Eukaryota > Metazoa > Chordata > Mammalia > Rodentia > Castoridae > Castor > Castor canadensis. The sequence goes on from NC_133401.1 coordinate 67,272,393, forward strand.
AGCCTGAATGCTGTCAGCCCTATGTTTTCTGTAGGGCTGCCTTCTCTCTTGTCCTGGTCACTTCTGCAGCCAGAGGTGAGCCCTGGAGAGTCCAGGTCTTACCTTGCCATCCTCCCCTGCTACCCATTCTGTGCTAGGCCACCAAGGAGATGGCAGGCCTGGATGAGGAGGTCGCTGCCAGCAATCACTTCTAGAAGACAGGCCCAGCATCTGAGGCTACAGCTCTAACTGGACTGACAAGGTGGGGGACAGCATGTCAGGTAGCAGAAAAAGCATGTGCAAAGCCTCAGGTGTGGCAGAAGGCATTGTTCCTTTTGCAGTAGGGTTAGCTGCTTTCTCCAACCTCTTTTCCTCCCATTTCCTACAGGCAGGGAGGAGGCTGCTGATGGGGAAGATTGAGCTGGGGCCTTGGTTTCTGGGGCAGAAGTTGGGGAAACATGGCCATAAGGAGGGGGGCATTGGGAGGTTGGCCTTGGAGAGAGAGAGCTAAGAGCCTGAACCCAGGTGAAGATTTACATGAGACATAGGGAAGGCATCTTGGCCAGCTGTCCACAGACCTCCCAAGCTGGGGTTTCCTCGTAGACCCCTGCACTAAATTGTTCAGGAGTAAGGCGGTGGAGCCAAGTGACCAACATGGTGTTGGCTTGTGGGGTGAGTGGGAGCCCCTGTATCCCATCTCTGCAGATGGGGCAGAAGATATTCTTCTCTGGTTGGAGCCAGGCTCCATGAGCATTGGCTTAATTCTGTCCGTACTGCTCATCCCAAAACCTGATGGGTAGTGCTCAGTGTGGCTAGGAGGCAGGGACAGACCTGCGGATATCTGCAGAGGGTCTTTTCTAATGTGGCCCAAGGAAATGCCAGGGACTGAGGGACAGTTTTGGGTAGGAATGGGGGTAATGAGGAGGTGGTTCTAGCCCATTCCTGGGGGCTCTGAGACTTCTTGGGTTTGGCCCACGGTTCTACCCAGTCTCTGATTGGGAGCAGGATATGGTGTGAGGAGGGACAGGGAGCCAGGCTTGGCTGGGCCACCAGCTCCCTGCATTACTTGCCCATTCTGGGGGCTCAGGTAGAGGAGGACAGGTGGTCTGGGTGCAGAGCAGATTCATTCTACCCTAACAGGTAGCATTCCCACACCTCGACCAGGCTGTTGGCTTCTGGGTCCTTGTGGGGCCTTACTGAGGGCCTGGGTACCCTCGAATGAATTTCTTGCATTGAGTAAGGCACCCAAGTGTGCTGGCAGTCTTTTCTCTGCTTGTTCCCCAAGATGGGGCCCAAGGCCAGGACAGCTGAGTTTAGTTCCGAGCAGGTTCCAGTCCCAAGTGGCCTGACATGGGTAGAAGCCAGTCAGGATGGGGTCAGTGCAACCCATCCCCCACTCCACTCATCACTCAGCAGGCCCTGACCAGGAGAGAGGGTACACATTGCACTCCTTGACTTCTTGGCTAGTGACCTGGCTACTTGTGGCAGGATCTCCACTACTGCTTCCTGGCTCAGTGCCTGAGGGTCGGAAATAGAGACTGCGTGGGGGTGGGGGACTGAGGAGGTGCCTTGGGTGTGTGGTATTGGCTTCATTGCCCCCCACTTTACACAAGAGGAATTTGTTCCCATGCAGGGCAGTTGGTATCCATTCACCAAAGGTTAACTGAGCACTTACTAAGCACCAGGCTCTGTCAGGAGGACATGGGGCGTGTGGACCAGAAATGACTGCTACGTCCCACTCCTGGACCCCTCACATCCCACTCCTGTACCACAGCTACTACGTTCCAGGGCGGAGTTGGAAAGCCACCCTGCATCCCAACTGAAGCTCCCTTCAGACCCGAGGGTCAGAGGCACAGTGTGGACCCGGATGTGCAGGATGTACGAACAGGTGTTTTTACCAACTCTCAAGTTCACAGGGGAGTTAGCAGCAGGGTTGTAATGTACATGTCGACTCCATGACACCAGTTTGTCCTGCTGTCCTGTGTCATGGTTGTCACCAGAAAGCGTCCTGATACCGGCAGGATCCAGAAAGGGAAGGGTGCCAGGGCTGCAGAAGCAAGCCCCCTGAGAGGCACGGGGGAGGGATCGATCAGCAGACAGGCAGGGCTGGCGCAGGCACATTTTGCATCATGTCATGATGCCTGCTGCGGTTGCCACCTGGTGACAGACTGTGGTGTCGACTTCCATGGCACATGTCACTCAGGAAGATCATGAGATTGCCTGACCCTCTGGAATAGTGCCATGTCCTTACCCAGGATGGACAGACTGACAGCAATATGATCCCCACTGTCCTGAAGGCAGGGTGTCCCTAAGGCATGTGCTACCTGCACATCTGAAGGCCCTGCCAAGTCTACCGGGGCTGAGGTCCCACGAAAGGTTTCCTGTGCCCATGTGGCCATTGTGGCAGGCACCAGGGCATTGGGTCTCGGTTTGCAAAGTGGTGAGGCGCTGTCCCAGCCTCAGTCCCCTGGGCCATCTGAGGCGGGGGTATGGATAGCCTCTTCTGGTTCCATCTCTTCCTCCTCCTTCAGCTCAGTGCTTCTCATGTCTTCCCCAAAATAGAAGATCTGCAGGTTTAAACATGGCAGGGAGAGGTGAGAGTCCCAGTCCTGTGGTTAGAATGCTGCTCACATGGGCCACCTTCCCAGCATGTGACAGGAGGTGGCCAGAGGGGTGTTTGCCAAATCCTTTGGCTCAGTTTTCAGAGCCCCTGCTGTGAGCCATTTCTGACCTCCACTTGGCTGTGAATAAGCAGGAAGGAGATGGTGTGTGTGCTCTTTTCTGGACAAAAATATGGACTGGAAGTTCCTGGCCCTGGAAATGGCCTGATCCTGCCCCTCCCCGTGAGATGGCTGTGCCCCCAGGAGGCAGAAGATTGGGTATCTTGGAAGTACCTCTGCTCTATCCTGGCCCCCAGCAGCTCAACCCTCTGCTTCCAACCCACCTCCCATGCCCAGCCTAGCCTGAAGACTCACCTTAGAGATTTCCACCTCTCTTTTTCTGTTTGGTTCTCTGGGCTCTCACTTTCATAGGAAGCCAAATAAAGACCTAGGCAGGAAGGGAAGTGAAATGATGCAATCATGGTTGATGAGGATACACACAAGCCTGACCTGCTTTTTGTTTTCAAACTAAACTTTTTTGCTTGGAGATAACTGTTTATATGAAATTACAAGAGATGAGAGGCAGAGATCTTGTGGAATTTTAACCCAGTTTCTCCCAGAAGTAAAACCACTTGCAGAACTATAGCATAGCATAGCACAGCACAGTACAGACTTGTCTCTTACTTATGACAAGATTTTTCTACTCGGTGATGCTGCAGTGACACATCCAGTAGAAACCACTCCTTGAATATGGGTATGCAGTGCAACTCCTGCCCAAGATGCTGGACTGCAGTAGTGAGCCTTAGCTCCCAATTGCTAACCAGGCACTGGCCATGAGATCTACAGTGTGTCATTTTCACAACTTCCACAAGCTATTCCACACTTCCTTATACAGTGGGCTTGTGTTAAATCAGTTGCTCAGCTGTAGCTAACGTAACCGTGCTGAGCACATTTAAGGTGAGCTGGGCTGAGTTACTATGTTTGGTAGGTGAGGTGTACTAAATGCATTTTGGACTTATGGTAGCCCCATCTGAGGATAGGTTTTATTGGGATATGAGTACTTAGTAAATTAAGCAGCACCTGTAGAGTATATATCACAGCCAGGCGACTGACACTGACACAGTTAAGTGTCACCAAAGGACCCATCTCTCCTGTAGCCCTTCTGTAGCCATACCCTCAGCCCCTGGCAGGCACTAACCAGTTCTCCATTTCTGACTTTCGTCGTTTCAAGAATGTTACATAAATGGAGTAAATGTAACACTTTCAGACTGGAGGTTTACCCATGTTGAATTCAGGCCCTTGAGCTTACTAAGCAGGAGCTCTAAAACTTGAGCCATCCCATCAGCACTTTTTGGCTTGGTTATTTTATTTTTTTCTTGGTGGTACTGGGGTTCGAACTCAGGGATTCACACTTGTGAGGCAGGTGCTCTACCACTTAAGCCACACCTCCAGTCCTTTTTGCTCTTATTATTTTGGAGATAGGGTCTCACTTTTTTGCCCAAGCTGGCCTGAACCTGGATCCTCCTATTTTAACCTACCCATTGTCATTGGGATGACGGGTGTGTGCCACCACACCCAGCATTTTTTTCTGTTGAGATGGAGTTTCAAAACCTTTTTGTCTATGATCCTCTCAATCTCAGTTTCCTAAGTGGCTAGGATTACAGACGTGATCCACTGGCACCTGGCTGTGATGGTTATGTTTAAGATAGGGTCTCACTTTTATACCTGGACCAACCTGGACTGCCATCCCTCATTTGTGTTTCTCCTAATAGATGGATTGACATGTGTGCAGTATTGCACCCAGCCATTGGTTGAGATGGAGATCTTGGTGAACTTTTTTGCCTCGGCTGGCCTTGAACTGTGATCCTCCCAACCTGTGCCTTGTGAGTAGCTAGGATTACAGGTGTGAGCCACCACGCTCAGCAACGGTTCCTTTTTCTAGCTACACAGTACATGTAAGGATGCAGCACACATGGTTTAACCATTCACCCACTGAAGGACATCTGGGCTGCTCTTAGTTTGGGGCTATAACAAATAAGCTGCTGTAAACACTGAGATAAAGGGCTTTGTTTTGTGTAAGGACCATGTTCACTGTCTAGAGTAAATAAATGTCCCGCACTATAGTTCCTGGGTCATATAACAGCTACATATTTAGTTTTGTAGGAAACTTTTTGTCTAGCTCTATACAGAGTTGTGATGGGGTTATATCACAATGTACCTTTCATAAACTGAAAGCAGTGTAAGTCAGTGCACCTAACCCACCTAAGCTGCTGTTGCCCAGCAACACAGTGCATTGTAGAGAATTAGTTGTTCCCTGTGATCGCATGGCTGGCGGAGCCCAGGCTCACTGCCACCTTTCTAGGCAGGATTGGGCCACCTGTTCCCAGCCCAGGAAAAGATCCAAACTCAAAATATGAATTAGCTTCCACTGGCTGACACTGTTCTCTCAACACGGCAAAGGTGTGCTCTAGCTCCATTTGGTGAAAGGCTCTCTTTCCTCCTCTTGGTTGTGTATTTTTGTTCAAAACTACTTGGGCACATCTGTGTGGATCTGTTTTTGAATGTGTCTGTCCTTCTCCCAGCTATGTGATACAGCTTTAGAATCAGGTGGGTCAATTCCTCTCACTTTCTTCTTCTGTTTTTCAAAATTGTTTTAGCTCTTCTATTTCTTTTACTTTTTCACATGAAGTTTAGAACAGTTTTGTCTATGTCTTATAAAAATCTTGCTGGGATTTTGCTAGGAATTGCACTAAAACTGTACTTCAATTTGGGGAGGACAACTGACATCTTTGTTATGTTGGATCTTTTAATTCTCAAAACTCATGTCTCTGCGTTTATTCAGATCTTTGATCTTAGCACTGCATGTATGTGTACAAGACATGTATATATACGTGTATATGTGTGTGTTCATACACACATGCTTTTTTAGGCAGGGTCTTGCTGTATAGCTCAGGTTGGCCTTGAGCTTACAATCCTCCTACCTCAGCCTCCTGAGTGCTGGGATTATAGGTGTATGTTACTATGTGCAGTTTGCACTGTAGAATTTTTTAGCATATATGTCCTATACATGTTTTGTTAGACATACAACTAAATATTTCATTTTTGAGCATGGTGTATTTAACTTTGGTGTTCATGTATTTATTGCTTATACAGAACATGATTGTTTCATGTTTATTTTGTATTCTGTGACCTTATTATACTTGATTTTTATTTCTAGGAGTTTTGGTAGATTTCTTGGAGTTTTTTTTTTCATCATCAACTACAAATAGGGGCAGTGTGAATTTGTCCTTTCTGATCTCTATGTTATTTTCTTTTCTTGCTTTATTACACTAGCTAGGTCTTCTATCACTGACTGACTGAATAAGAGTGGGAAGGAGCAGACCCCTTCCTTTTCTATTCATCTTAGAGGAAAGCATTTAGTTTGTCACCATTAAATATGATAGCAGAAGTATTTTTTTTGTAGATGCAATATATCCAGTTGATAAACTTCCCTTATTACTATTCCTTGAGAGTTTTTTAAACTACACTAGTGTAATAAGGTTGCAGAATACAAAATAAATACATAGTTCTGCATGATTATATCAGTCGATGCAGGCAAAGCACTCAACAAACCTCTGCACCGATTAATATAATCATGTAATTTTTCGTCCTTGCCTATTTGATGTAGTAGATTACATAAACTGATTTTCTAACATGGAACTTACTGGTATGTTAGGGCTTATGTCTGATGTTTTTACTTATTTTTTTCTTTTTATTCTGTGTTCTGTTTCTTGCTCTTAATTCTTTTTGTCTTCCTGCAGGCCATACTAGCAGCTTTTAGAATTCCATTTTGATCTATCTATAGTAAATTCTGGAAGGGTATTTTCACTGGCTACAGAATTCTAGGTGAGCAGTTCTTTTTTTTTTCAGCACTTAGAAAAATAGGATGCTACCTTCTGGTCACCCGTGCTCTCTGGGGAGAAACTGGATGCCATCAAAATTACCCTCCGCTTCCCCACCCATGTCTCCGTGGGTAAAGTGCTATTTCTTTCTCAGTACTTTTAAGATTTGTCTTTGTTTCTACAAGTTTGACTCTGATGTGTCTTAGAATGGGTTTCTTGGATTTATTCTGTTTGGCGTTCACTCAGGTTCTTAGATTTGCAGATTGACATGTTTTCTAACTCTGAGAACTTCCCTGTCATTATTTCTTTGACTCTCTTTCTCCTCTCCTCTCTTTCCCAGACTCTGAAGGCATGAGTATGACATCTTTTGTTGTAATCCCAAAGGTCCCAAGACTCTGACTTGGTTTACTTCTCTCTGTTGATCAGTTTGCATAATTTCTATTAATTATTATTATTTTAATTTCTATTATTACATCTTCCAGGTCACTGATTCTTTCCACTGTCTTCTGCATTCTGCTATTGAGTATAACCAACCAGTTTTATATCTCAGTTATTTCATTTTTTCAATTTTTTATTTTATCTTGTTTTTAATGTTCATGTTTTTGGTGGTATTGTGGTTTGAACTCAGGGCTTCCTGCTTGTGAGGCAGGTGCTCTCCTGCTTGATTTTATGATTTCCTTTGACTCTTCCTTATCTTCTGTTTCTTTGCTGAGGCTATGATTTCATTTGCTTCTAGGAGACTCAAGGGGAACTGATGCTATGGTTTAGACATGGCATGTTCCCTAAGGGTTCATGTGTTGAACTCTTCAGTGTGGTGATGTTGGGAGGTGGTGTTGAAGTTTTAAGAGGTGGGGCTTAATATAAGGTGATTAGGTCAGGGGGTGCTACCCTTGGAAAGAATTAATATAGTTCTGGTGGAACTCTGATTAGTTCTTATGAGAGGGTTGTTATAAAAGAGCAAGACTAGCCTGTCCCTATTCTTTGGCTTTGTGCCTCACCAGGTGACCGCTTCCTCTCACAGGCCTCCCACCATGATGCTCTCTGCTATGCTGTCAGGTGGCCAGGAGGGCCTCACCAGAGTTCTTTTTTCAAATCATATTACTGTTGTGTTGGGGGTACATTGTGATATGTACAAATGTGCTTACAATATATCTTAGTTAAATTTCACCCCCTACATCATTCCCATTTATTCCCCCCCACCAGCAATCTTGAGCCTCCAAAACTGTGAGCTAAATAAATCTTCCTCCTCCTCCTCCTCCTCCCCCTCCTTGTCCTCCTCTTCCTCTTCCTCTTCTCCTTCTCCTTCTCTTCTTCTTCTCCTTCTCTTCTTCTTAACCTTATTCTCGTACTGAGGATTGAACCCTGGGCACCAATGACTCACACCTGTAATCCTAGCTATTTGGAGGCTGAGATCAGGAGGACAGAGGTTCAAGGGTAGCCCAAAGAAATAGTTTTTGAGACTCCATCTCCAAAATAGCCAGAGTATAATGGACTGGAGGTGTGGTTCAAGTGGTAGGGTCTGCTTTGCAAGCGGGAAACCCTGAGTTTGAACCCCAGGACCCCCACCCAGGTGTTTTGTTATAGCAATGGAAACATGGACTGATACACCAATTATGTTAGCATTAGGAAAGGACTGGTGCTGAAGACAGAAACAGACTTTTGTCAGGGGCAGTGACAAACCCGGCAGGGCTTAAAACAGGTCCCTTCTATTACTTCCCTCCATTCTTTCTTAGGTGGAGGGAAGGACAAGAGCAGGGGTGGTCAAAATGGGAGGCACACCTGTCTCATGGAGCTCCAGGAGGGCTGGGGCTTTGTCTGTAAGGTCACTACTGAATCACTACCTGGCACACAGCAGGTTCTAAAGAAATACTGTTGACTGAATGTATGAATGAATTGCTCCTCCCTCTCATCTGTCCCCACCCTGTGACTACCCTGCCCCTCTCATGTGCCTTTGATACTTTTTACCGTCAAAATTCCATTGGCTAACAGCAATCATCATAACAAGTAGTGTAATAGATTGAGTGATGGCCTTCAGAGAAACCCATGTCCTAATTCCCAGAATACTTAGCTTTCTATGGCAAAAAGGGACTTTGTATATGTGACTAAAGTAAGGATCTGGAAATGGGGAGATTACCCAAGGGGGCCTAAACACCATCACAGTATTTTTATGAGAGGGAAGCAAACCAAAATTTGACTCGCAGAAAGAAGAAGATGCGATTTTGGAAGTAGAGATTGGAATGGTGAGCTTTGAAGGGGAAGGGGCCACAAGCCAAGGAATACAGGTGGCCACTAGAAGTCCAGGAAATGCAGTCTCCCCACAGAAGAAACTAGTCCTGTTGATACCTTGATTCTAGCCCAGGGAAACTGATTTTAGACCTTCAACCTCCAGAACTGTAGAGGGTGACTCGTTTTATCACTAAGGAAACTAATACAGTTGTCCCTCCTTATGTCTGGGTTTACTTTCTGCAGTTTTAGTTATCCGTGGTCAACTGTGGTCTGAAAATAGTAAATGGAAAATTCCAGAAATACATAGTTCATAAGTTTTAAACTCCATGGCATTCTGAATAGTGTGATGAAATCTCATGCCATCCCACTTCTGCCCTTCTGGGACATGAATTGTCCCTTTGTCCAGTGTACCCAGGCTGTATTTGCTACCTGCCTGTTAATCACTTAGTAGTCATCTTGGTTATGGAATGGACTGTCATGGAATCACAGTGCTTGTGTACAAGTGACCCTTATTTTATTTAATAATGACCCCAAATTGTGAGAGTAAGAATGCTGGCAATTTGAATATGCCAAAGAGAAGTCATAATGTCACATTTTTAAGTGAAAAGGTGAAATTCTTGACTTAATAAGGAAAAAAAAAATCAGATACCAGGGATGCTAAGATCTATGATAAATTGAATCTTTTCTCCAATAAGTTGTAAAGGAAAAAGAAATTTGTGCTAGTTTTGCTGTTGTACTTCCAACTGCAAAAATTCTGGCCACAGTATGTTTTAGGTGCTTAGTTGAGATGGAAAAGGTACTAAATGTGTGTGTATGAGTGTGTGTGTGTGTGTGTGTGTGTGTGTGTGTATGGGAAAGAACACAGTACATACAGGGTTTTGTGTAATCCATACTTTCAGGCATCCACTGGGATCTTGGTTCCCATCCTCTGTGGATAAAGGACACTTCTGGACACTACTACTGACTGAGTGAGACTTGTGGGCCTCTCCTGTGCCAACTCAAGTCATTGTCAGTGCATTCCTGGGAAGTGGGTTCTCCCCCACTTTACAGATGCAGCAGGCGAGGCATGGAGAATGTCAGGCCTGCTGAGGTCACACAGCCTGGGGTGGGAGCAGCCTGGACTGGTTCATCCCTCAGGTGCTCAGCTTCTTCATGAGAGGGGACAGAGCATGGTGACACTACCCTCCCCCTGAAACTTCCTGGCTCCAAAATACAAAAAATAAAATGGCAACGTTAAAAGCATCCAAACGTAAAATCATTAAAAATCCTCCCTAATTTTTTTTGGGTGGTGGTGGTGGTGGTGGTGGTGGTAAATGTTCCTTAAACATGGTTGCAGGTCCCTTTGTGACACTCTTGCTGTGTGATGAGGAGCCAGGTGCCCTGTGCACTGAGGGGACTTCCCAGTGACAGCAGCTATCCATGGAGCCACACTGCCCTCCTAGGTGGATGGCCACCTGACAGCTTGCTGCTCCTAGAACTTTTTTTTTCTAGAAGCCAGGGATTCTGGGGTCTGTTCACTGAGCAAATTCACAAGCAAGTCTGACTGTGACAAATGATAGGGTGGGAATGTTTGTCTACTGGAGAGACAGACATTAATAACATCAGCCAGTATCCATTTGATACACACACAGACACACACACGCACAGTGTGTGCATCCTCACCCCACTCTACTAATGATGCAGACGGTGTAAGAGACAAATGCTTATGATTTACAATGCCCAACCATGTCCAAACCATGTTCAGGAGAAGCCTGGACCAGGGGGTCCCAGCCCACATCTCCTCAGTCCTGTGCTCCTGAGGTGGTAGCTGGCCAACCAGGGCACCACAGCCTTCTCTGTCCCACCATGGGGCTGGCAGGGTGAGCTGGTGCACCCCAGCTCAGAGCAGGGGTCTCTGCACAGTGAATGACTAAGAGGTACCCAACTTTCCCCCAGCCCTGAGTTGGGGAGGCCATGGGGCCACCTTACCGTCCTCACTGAAGATGGGGGCAGTGTACAGATAGTGAGTGATGCTGGGGTCTTGCTCGAAAGGACATTCCACTTGTTTCCATGTGATGAACTCTCCAACCTGCTTGGCCAGTTCCAGAAATTTCTGCCAGGGTCACAGAGACACAAAATGGGGGTACCCTGAGTGCTGAGGCCCTGGGGGCTAGTGCCCCGTCCTAACAAAGCCTTGCTATCACCCCTTAGTGATGTGAGGGATTTGAGGAGAAACATAGGAAGCTGATGATAACATCCCCCAGCAAGAACCCCAGGTGACGGGCTGGGATGTAGCTCGGTGGTACAGCGCTTGCCTAGCATGTGTGAGGCCCTGGGTTCGATCCCAGCACCAAAAAAAAAGAAAAGACAAGAACCCCAGGTGTCCTGTGAGAGTCACTCCATCTTGTCTCCTTCATTCGCTCTGAGGGCCCATGGTGTCTAACCGCAGCAGGGAGACTGCCACCTGGGCCCACTGCCTTTGCCTGCATGTAGCAAGAGTAGGCATGCCTTTATATGAATTTATTTTTGTGGCTATCCTCTACTTAAGGCCAGTGTTTGTTGATTAATAGAATGATACCAATCTAGTTAAGTAAAAGTATTTAAACAAAATTTAAGTAAATTTTTTTCAGTATAATTTTATTTAAGTAAAATTTAAATACAGTTGTCTTTTGTTATCTATGGAGATTGGTTCTAGGACCACCACGCCAGGATACCAAGATCCATGGGTGTTGTACACTTTAGAATGAGCTTATAAGTATGTATTTACATATATTCCTGATGGGGCTTCAGTTAAAACCAAATTCAGTCTATAGATCAATTTGGGAAGCATTTGCATCTTAACTACATGGAATCTTCCAATCCATGAACATGGTACATCTTGTCATGTATTTATGTATTTTTTAGTAGATATGACTATTCAAGTCATCTATTTTGTCATGTGCAAATGCTTATAGTTGGTGGCTTTTAAGTTTTTGGTTGTTGAAGTGTAGTTCTTTATATATTTTGGATACTAGCCACTTATCAAATATATGATTTGCAAGTATTTTCTACCCCCCCAAAGAAAAAAGATCCCGGATGCACTGGTCCCTTATATAAAATGGTGTAATGTTTGCATGTAACATAGCTTATTCTCGCATGTACCTTAAGTCCTCTCTAGGATACCCAAGGCATCTAGAGAATTATTATTTAGAGAATTATTTATTTAGAGAATAATGACAAAGAAAACGTCTATATGTGCCTAGCACCTCTGGGGACCAGTGGCTCACATCTGTAATCCTAATTGCTCATGAGGCAGAGATCAGGAGGATTGAGGTTCAAAACCAGCCCAAGCAAATAGTTCGAGAGACCCTATCTCAAAAAACCCATCACAAAAAAAAGGGCTGGTAGAGTGGCTCAAGGTGTAGGCCCTGAGTTTAAGCCCCAGTACAGCAAAAATAAATAAATAAATAAATAAATTTTTTTTCCATACGTGGTTGGTTGACACCACAGTTGCAGAACCCATAGATACAAAGGGTTCAACCATACGCGTATTTAATTTTTTTTATTGTTTTATTATTCATATGTGCATACAAGGCTTGGGTCATTTCTCCCCCCTGCCCCCGCGTATTTAATTTTTAACAAGTGAGTCAACTTGAAGGATTATTCTTTTTTTGCTCCCTCTGCCAGCAAGTCATGGGGGCCTTCCTGGAGGAGGAGACACAAGCTGACAGTGGTGAGTGGAGGAGGCATCTGCCCACTTTGGCCTTTGCCTGACAACCCCCTCCTGCTGCCCATGATCCCTCCTTTGAGGACTGCTCTGGTTCCCACGTGCTGTGTACCTGTGTAGTCTCTGTCATACACCTTGCCAGTTGTCACCATGGGCTCTGCAGGGCTGTCTTTCTCACAGGCCTAGTGTTCCTCAAGGGCCCCAAATGATTCTGCTTCACCCAGGCTGGGCTCAAGGCCCAGCACGGCGCCATACTGACATGTGTGTGAGCCTCTCTCTCCTGCTCTGGCCCGAGTAGGAGTGGAGGGACTGATAAAGCCACCCCGAAGTTGCCTGTGAATTGCTCACTCTGTCTGCTGTGGGTCCCCCATTAGTCTGACTGTCCAGGGGGCCAGCAGTCCTCCTTAGGAACTTCTACTGGGCTTGTCTCTCGGTGGCATTGCCTGCCAAGGCCCCTACCTCAAAGTTGACGTGTCCATTGGGAAGGCGGTTAGCACAGCCCTCGTTCAGGAAGTAGATGTCTTTGATGAGCAGGCTGAAGAAGGGGATGACGATCTGGAAGGGAGACGATGCTCGTCAGCCCAGGGCTGGCTCAAGGGCAGGCCCAGGAGGCAGAGGGCAAGTACCACCATGTCTGGCTGAGCCTAGACTTTAGGTCACTGAGGGCATGCCTTTGAAGGAGACTGTGGGACCCTGGCCCTGTCACCTCACTTTGACTTCCTCAGTGCAATATGCCACCATGGGCCCAAAGCAACAGGGCCAACTGAGCATAGACTGAAACTTCTAGAGCTGTGAGCCAAAATAAACCTGTTCTCTTTATAAGTTGATTATCTCAGGTTTTTGTTATAGTAACAGAAGCTGACTAACACCCTGTTACTGCCTGTGTGGGCCAAGGTGGTCTGGAGTGGGGAGGAGCTTGGAAGACTGGTCAAAACCTCTGACCATGAGGCCTCTCACCTACCTTCTCCCGGCTGCTGTGGGCAGTCAGGGAGCGGTGAGCTGCCCCACGCAGGGCTGTCCTATAGTTGCAAAAATTTCCCGTTGGGTCCATCTGGTGCTGGAAGGAGATAGGGAGGCACTTGGGCAGCTCTGTCCAGGGTCCAGCCAGCTGCACCCCTCACCCTAGAAATCTTATTTACCTCCAGGATGAAAAACTTGGCCGTCTTCACTTTGGCCCAAGTCTTCTTCAGTCGGGAGACGGGACTCATGTTCATGCCAGCTGGAAGAGGGAGGGCCAGGCTGGGGAGGGCTTCTCCTGTCTGGACAGCCTCGCTCGTTCCCATGGGCAGAGTGTACCCATAGCCCTGACCAGGTGGCCTCAGCCTGCCAGTTGGTGGATGGGTACTGGTGGACATTGTGCCCAAGTAGGTCCAGCTGATGCACTGCCAACTCTGATCCTGTCTCCACCACAGGGGCCCCATCCCCCAACCAGTGACTGCTTTGGGCCCCTCCTTTCTGGATGTAGGGACACATTGCTGAGCCCTAACAAACACCCAGAGGGGACAAGGCAGGAACATGTGTTACACATTACCCAGCCCACACCCACCCATCACTCGGAGGAGAGCCCTGGCTTGCATCCCACCTGCCTGGTTGTATCCACTCCCACATCTCTGGGGTCCTCGCATGGGGGACTCTGAGCCTGGGCTGGCCTACTCACAGATAATGGCCATCAGGGAGTTAAAGTTGCCGATGTTGAAGCACTCTCGGGCCACATCGATGAAGAACTCGATCACCTGAGCCCTCTGCTTCTTCTTGGCTGGCTGGGGACAGGGCACCAGAGCCTCAATGATGACTTGTTCCTCCCCATCCCCTGCTCATCAGGCCCCACCCTCTTAATCTTCTCCAAGCCCATTTTGCAACTGAGAAGCCTGAGGTCCAAGGCAACGTCTGAAATTCAGGGTCCTCAGTGTCTGAGGCTGCACACAGTCTGCTGCCATGAGGCTCAGGTGTGGCCTGGTGGCGCTCCCATTGGGACACAGGAACCATGCATAGTACGGGAAGGGCTGTGAGGCACCATGGGGAGCAGCTGTACCACTTTTGTGGCTTAGAATCAACCTGTCCTTCCCCTGGGCCATCCTAGGTAGTAGGCTCCTGGTGTCCAGGTAGTCTTGGTCTAGACTTCACATAGGTGAACCCCCCCCTACCTGCCAGGCCAGTGATGTGAATGGGGGAAGAGGCAGTGGACTCGCACATTGTATCTTCCCCATACAGGTAGATTTTGTCTGCCTACCACGCACACAGCAATGGTCTACTGCCACCAAGAAGTGTGTTGTGGTGTCTGCAGAGATTTGCTAACGGTCCCCTTCAAGGGGTGGTCTGAGCTGTAGAGAGCTGCCCACCTGAGGATTCACTCTGTTCTTCCCAGGGTAACTGCACAGTGGCGGTGACTGAGCCAGGAAGGGGATAAAGGTCAGCCATGTCAGCCCCATGTGGACATCACAGTCAGCTTCTCGCTTTGCACATTCCTGACTTCCCCATTCTCATAAGTACACCCCCTAATTGCCATCACCACCCCCCAGCTCTGCCTCAGCATGTGCCCAAAGCCAAGACTGGCCAGTCTGAACCTGAGACAAGCAGTTCTCTAGGCTTCACATTACGGCAAGAGAGAGATGTGGCCAGGTGGAACCTCAACTCAGTGACAACCATGTCCAGCTCCATCCTGTCAGGACTTGCTGTTTTCCAGGAAAAGCCACTGACCTGCACTTCTTAGGTGCAATTTGCCAATTCTTAAAGGTAGGGCCACTTCTACCTCTAAGTCCTGGCTGCAGGCCAGGCTGCCCAGGGCAACAGACCCACTTGCTTAGGTAGGCATGACTCCTTCAGCAAACTGTTTCTCACTTCCTCTGTGACACTGGCTTGTGGATCCACCCTGAGATCTACCTAGAGGGGACATGTCGCTGCAGGAAAGGGTGAACCTGGTGTCCTGGAGGGGTGGCCAGCCGAGTCCTAGGCTTGGAGATGGTCGGGGCTCCGTATGCCTTCCAGTTCCCCCAGATGGCCTTTGGCCATGCCAGGCCACCATGCCCACCTGGCTTTCTACTCACCATGCAGATCTCAGTTGCCACAAGGTAGCACAATCTGTTGAACCATTTCACATAGGCCTCTAGGTTATTGGTCTTGTCACTGAAACAGGGCTGGAAAAGACACATGTGACCCCATGCTGAGTCTCTTTATTGATTACTTTTTAATTATTACAGATAATCTGGACAATATGAAAACCCCCAAACCACCCAGAAAAAACAATGATTTGGTATGTATCCTTCGGTCTTTTTTTCTTTTTAAGGATGTAGGGGGGGTATGGTGTCTCGTGGTAGAGCTCTTGCCTAGCATGCATGAAGACCTGGATTCAATCCCCAGCACTGCAGTGGGGAGAAAGATACAGAGGAGGCTAGAGGTGCAGCTTAGTGGAAGAGTGAGCACTTAGCATGCCTGAGACCCTGGGTTCCAACCCCAGCAATAAATAAATACTCAATTCAAAAGTGCTGATACGCAGGCACACACATGCACACAGAATTGATCCTTATTATTCATTGATTCTGTATTTGCAAATTTGCCTACTCCCTAATTTTTATTTGTAACTTCAACAGCTTGCGTCCTGTGCAGTCATTTATACATATGTGCAGAGAGACGAAAAATTTTAAGCCACTCGACTTACATAAACATTTCCATCTGAGATTGAACTGAGTGACACTCTGCCTTGTTTCAGCTCTTATGCTGTGATCATGCATCCTTTTTCCTGTCTAGTGAGAGTCTTCCCTTTTCCCATTTTCGTGTTTTTTTAGGGGGTGCTTTCAACATTTAAAGAAGCTCCCAAGTATGATGCAGAAGTGATATCTAGTGTTTCTAGGCACCTGAGTGCTGCAACATGTCCTACAGACAAAACATGTGCTAGGTAAACTTCATTCAGGCATGAGTTATATTTTTACTTATTGATAGATATTCAGATCTCACATTGTAATCAATCTGTAAAAGCTATCACTTGTTGAATTTTAGTGCAGTATCTAACAAAAATATCCACAATTTTCTGAAAAGGTTTTTAAATATTTCTCAGTTTTCTGTGAGAGGTTAGACTTTCTTTAACCAAAATAATGTAAGTCAAGAGCCTGAATGCACAGCAGAGAAGAGAACTCAGCTGTCTTCTATGAAGTCAGACATTACAGAAATTTGTAAAAATATCATAGAACAATGTCACCCTTCTCGGGAATTTTCTGTCAGGAAATAGTTATTTTTTCATAAAATGCTATGTATGTCAACATGTAATGGGTTAGAATTGTTTTTGATTATACATTTTAAAAAGTTATCAGTTTTAAGTGCTAATGTGATTGTAGTGATAACAAGTACCTATATAACCAAAAGTTATTTGGGATCTGCAATAATTTTTGAGAGTATAAAGAGGTCCCGAGAGTAAAACATTTGAGATGTGACAGACCACATCCAGTGTGCGCTCACACATGTCAGGAAACGTGTATAAGAATGTTCACAGCAGCAATATTTAAAATAGCAAAAAGATGGAAAAATAGGAATGTTCATCTACAATAGGGTGTTATGAAGAAATATCACGTGCAATCTTGATGTATTTCACAATTTAAAAAAAAGAAATTCTTGGCAGACGCAGGGGGATCTAGAGTTCAAGGCCAGCCTTGGCTACATAGTGAGACCCTTTCTCAAAAAACCCAAGGGCTGTGGTGTAGTTCAGTGTTAGAGTGCATGCACAAGGTCCTGGATTCCATCCCCAGCATCACAAAAATAAAGCAAAACAAAACTTGGACATGGCCAAACACCACACACAAACAACCCTCTAGCCAGTAATGGTGGCTACGCTTATGGTCCCAACCACTTGGGAGGTTTAGGCGGGAGGATTGCTTAAGCCCATGGAGAGTTTTGAGAGCAGCCTGGGCATATTAGATTCCATTTCTAACTAACTAACTAACTAATCTCTTTAAGAGTAGCCACATCTCCCTCCTCTTCCTGCCTCCTCACCCCACGACTGCCCTCCAGAATTCTTTCAGATTATTTACCAAACTCACGAGCATAGAGGTATCATGCAGCCTTCCTTGTTGTTCGTATTTTACAACTGGTCACATGCTCTGTTGCTATTTGTCTCTTGGTGATTGGATAGATGGATCTTGATGATTGCTCCGTACTTACAGAGGGCCTAAATTCTTTTTAATAGTCGCACAACCATCAATTGATGAATGCACTACACTTATACCTCTTATCATCCCAAGGGTGACAAAGTAATTTGCTTTCAGTATTTGACCATAGTGGATACCACATATACTAAATACTGTTCTATGCACATTTTTGTGTACTCGAACGTGTGTATCTATAGAATTAATGATTAGATGTGGAAAGTTGGGTCTGGGATGTACATTTATTTATTTACTTGATACTGGGACTCAAATCCAAAGCCTTGCCCATGCTAGAGTTTGTTCTATGGCTGAGCTACATCTCCAGGCCAAGGACGCACATGTAAATTGTTCATGCAATGACCAGTCTACCCTCTAACGTGGTGTGACAGTTTCATCCCCTACCAACAGTGTAGGAGAGTGTCGCTCTCCCCCATGCATGGGCGATGTCTGTTCTACCAGGTGATCCTTGGTTTTCTGAGAGGTGAAAATGCCACCACATTCCACAGGGTTTAGTTTGTACTTCTGTTTTTAGATGTGAGGACACAAGACGTGATGTTTCCAGCCCTGGCTCAGGTTAACCCGTTTGCAAGCACCAGTCATCCTGCTGGCTGGGCTTCTTTTTTTGTCTTTTCTTTTTTGGTGCTGGGATCGAACCCAGGGCCTCACGCATGCTAGGCAAGCGCTGTACCACTGAGCTACATCCCATCCCCCTGGCTGGGCTTCTTGAGCAGAAGGACCGGTTTCAAATCCAGGTGTGTGGGTCCTTATACACAGTTGAGGGACTCAGGAACCCTGCTCAACTTGTTCTCCGCCATTCTCAGCAGCGTACACCATGCTGCGCTACCCCGCGTGGCCGCCGGAGGGCACCCGCGTCCACCAAACGCACCAGGAGACCCGCGGGGTCCTTGAAACCGCAGGCGTGCGCCCTGCACCCTCCTCCCCACCCGGACCCGCAGCCTAACCCAAAGTGCATGCAGCCGACAGCCCGCCTTCTCGCGGGTCCCCCGACTCCTGCTGGGTGCGTGACCTTGCGGGGTGCGTCCAGGCCTCCTGGGCCTCCCCCAGGACTTAGGGATGTCCCCATAGGAGCTGAGGCACGGAAGCCCAGTAGGCCCGCTCTTGCCCTAAGGATCTCCCCCAGGGTGGCCGCCACTGGGCGGAGGTCACTGTTGGGTCAGCCGGTCCAAGAGCCCTTTCTACCTTTGTGCTGACCAAAGGGTCCTTGTTCACAAAAGCCTGGACAAACTCCTCAGGCCCGATGTGTCGTAGCCGTTCCTGCACCGGAAGGGAGAAGAATGGGAAAAGAGGGACAATAAAGGGAGGGTGCCCGCCGGGAGGCAGTAAAGGTGCCCAGTAGTGGAGGTGTAGAGGGAAGAAACCCACTACCCTGCCCCCCAATCTGGGCGAGACCCTTGACCTCAGCATCCAGAAAAAGCATCCAGCTCCTGCTAGACCACAGCACCCCCTTTACAAGCAGGAGGGAGGGGCTGCTCTGGAAAGCTGGGAAGGGTGGGGTGTATCTGTGTGACCACTGGATGGGGGAAACTGAGGCCCTGAGTGGGATAGTCACTAGGCCTGGGAGGAACATTCAGTGGGTGGTATCAGAGCCAGAGTTTGAACCCAATTCATCCTTTCCAGCCCTAGACACTCAGGCAGGCCAGGAGCTCCCACCTCCAGCCCCTCCTGTTGTGCACACTCTCCAGGAATGCTGGGAGATTGCACCAGAGTCTTCCCTGGTGCTGGACTGGCCCAGCTATGAAAGGTGTAGAGCCTGAGACAAAGCAGGAAGGGCAGGTGGGGGAGGGGCAGCTGGCTGTTTCAGATTAGTTCCTGCCCTGAGTGGCAGCATTGCTTGCTCACCAGCTCCACGTGGGTCAGCTGCTGGGCCAGTGTGTAGGGGTCGCTGCAGACCCCAAGGAGCTCCCTGTGAATGGAGGCCGGTGGCTTGGTCCGGTAGGAGATGGGCTTGTCGGCACCCACCAGGCCTTCTGGCCCCTGGTCCAGAGCTGCCAGTTTCTGGTGCAGAGCCTGTAGGAGCTGATGCATCCTCTTTCGGTAGGCCTGGGAGAGGGAGGGGAAAAGGGATGCTCAGGCCTGAACACCCATCCCCCAGTCTCCCCTTGGGGGAGTGACAGGCTTCTGGGCTCTGAAGGAGGGATGTTCCTTAGCATCTCTGAGGAAAACACCAGGTACAAGCAAGTACACTGGGACCTGCCCCTTCCCTGAAATAGGACCCAGCCAGGGCCACAGGTCAAGGCCAACTAGGGAGAATGCTGCAGGGTTATTAGTGGGACAGGAAAAAAAGCACGCATCAGGAGGGCGGCCAGGGCCCCTAACACCCTAGTTGTTTGGGTGGCAGGGCAGAGGGGTGAGGCAAGCTGGGGAGCTGGAGGAAAGAAGCGGGGAGGGAAGACAAGAACTGGCCTTTTGCTTGGCTTCAGTAGGGTCCCTCCTGTCTCCCAGGACCAACTCAGATAGGCCTTCTGGACCTCTGCCCCTGGTAGCATTCATCCAGGTCTCTCTATGTGACTGCTTTGGTCCCTTCCACTATTGGAGATGATGAGGTTTGTCTTCTCCCCAGCAGAGTGACAGCTGCACAGATGTGAGGAAGTCTGTGCTGCCACCCCTGTTAGTGGAGCCCACTATGCCCTGCTCTGGGCATATGTGGGGCACTCAATGCATACCACACAGGGAGAGTCTCCTCACCATTCAGGTTAGGTGATGGATTCCTGCTTTGGACCATGCCCTAGGCTAGATACAGGGACAAAAGGCCATGGCTCTCCCTCCAGAGGCACCTACTCTTCTAGCCCCAAGAGAAACCTTTTATCTCTCCTTCAGTGTCCGTATTTCTATGAGAAGGTGCCAAGGGCCTCACTAGGTTTATTAAGACACCCACATATCCCAAGGGTTTTGGTCAGTAACCCACAGAGTAGCTTCTGAACTTATCAGCCTGTAGCAAATGTCACCCCCAGAGGTTATCCAGCCCCCCACACCCCCATGAGCCAAGGAGCTGACCGGGCACTGGCGGAGCAGCTGTGGGCAGCTGGGGAGTCTAGACTCCAGGCAATGAAGAGGCATCAACCAGGCCGACTGTGCCCAGAGCCTCAGAAAATAATAGGCTGGTGGAGTTGGTGTTGTCAGACAAGTCAATAAGGTAAAAGTGAACTTTTCTTCAAGCCATTCTGAAACACAAAAACTCAGTGACATTTTGCAGGTGTGGTGCCTGGCCTGCTGGCTGTGAGAACCTGGGGGCGCAGACAGCTCATCAGAGTCTCTGACGGGGGTTCAGTGTCTGAGGTTGTTGGCGCCCTTTGCTCTAGGGACGAGGAGGCTTCCTTGGTCCCTGGAGGTGTTTCTCTGTGAAGCAGCCAAGGAGAGCCCTCAGGACACAGGGAACAGGTGAGGAGGCCACTTAACCCGAACCCAATCTAAACTCCCAGACCCGTTGGGGTTGGATCCACAAGGCACCTACTGATTCGCTGGGCAGTGAGTGGGTAAACTGAGGCCCAATCCTCTGTCTGTTGCCCATCTCAGCAAGGCTGCGTCCAAGTGTGGTCAGCACATTGCTTCCCAGAACCTCATCTGAGTGCTGGGAAGAGGGTGCAGCGTGACCAGTCCTGGGTGACTTTGTCACCTGTGATTCACCGATCCTCCAGTCTGTGTCCTATGCATAGTCTGTGTCTCCTGAGTGGCTACACTGGTTGTTGTGTCTCATCACCTCCCGCTCACTCCTTGACCACACCATCAGCCACTCTTATTAGCCATCAGACCAATTCTTGCTGTCACCCTGGGACACCTCTTATCACTAAAACCAATGGCTGTTTCTCAGGCTATTTTCCTTAGCCATCTCAGCCTTGGCCCCTGGTTGTTCCTACCTTGGGCTGTTTGCAGGCTTGTTTGTCTTTGCCATGGCTAGAATCTGGGGTTCTTCCTGTCTTGGTTGTTCTCTCTTTTCCTCTCTCTTTACTTTGTTCCCGAGAATTCTGGATCATATCCATAGTGTCCTTTAATGTCTGTGTGTAGACAGAGGCCACATTTATGTGTGCAGCCTCCCCTCTAAACTCCAGAGCCAAACAGCCAGTGGTCCACCTAAACGCACCACTGCAAACGGAAGTTACCCTCTCTTTGTCCAGAGCTGGAATCCTCAGTCATCAGATACATGAGCCCTGGAGTCATCCTTGCCCCTGCCCTCTCCTTCATCCCCTCTAAGCCATCACCAACCCTCTTGACTTCATTCTCTTCCATTTCCATGCATCTCCACCATCATCTCCATGGTCTAGGTTACTGCCATCTCTATGGTAGCTGCCATAGCCTCCACAATAACCCCTGTCTCTACTCGGCTTCTCTACATTGCGCTCTGCTGCTGAAGTGGTTCATGTAAGATGTCTGACCACTGCCTCCCTCTCCCTCAGAATGTCTTCCGAGCTTTTGCAAAGACATAAGCCTGGTGTGGCTCTAGTAAGGCCCTGAGGTCAGCTCTGGGCACACAGGATGGCTTCAATGTGCTGCTTGCTCCCTTTCTCTGCTCTGCACTCAGGTCACTCCTCTGTCCTTCTGGTGCCTTTCTCCATGTCCCCAGAAGGGCTTGGCATCCTCCCTTTCAGCATGTGCTTCTCATCCTCTGAACTGAAGTTCAAGTGCCTTTTCCCAGAGGGGCCATCAGTTCCTGGAGCAGTGTGCCCTTCCATCGCAGTACTGGCAATGTCAAGATGTAAGGCGTTACGGGGAGATTGCTCTACTCATGTATCTCTCCTTCCTAGATGTTAAGCTCCATACAGACAACAGCAGGTCACTCTTTGCTCATCTCTAGTATGAGGGCAGTGCCGAGCTTCCAGGTGACCACGTGCATCTGTTGAATGCCTGGATGACAATAGCCTTCCCGTGATAGCCAGACATTCTCTCCACAAGGGTGCCACAGTAGGCCAAGGGAGCCTTACCAAAATCAGGGAGGCAGGGTGTCTGTGCCTATTGGTTGACAGAACCATGAGATTGCCCTATTTAAAAAAATGCACACACTTAACAAGACCTGTTTCTATTGACCTGATACTCACTCTGAAGAGTGATCATTTCCTGTTTGCTAGTTCATTTAGATTTTTCCAGTGCTGTTAAAATCAAGCTTATCTGAATCAAGCTTCCTGAATCTTCCACTCCTCTGAATGTGATGATGGTATTTGCCCTTCTCTTAACTTCCTGTCACTTTCTATACCTGTGGCTCAGAAATTTCCTTGTTAAATCTGGCAGACCTGGGTACATTAACCACTGAGAACGTCAAGGTGTTCCCTTATCACTATCATGAATTCACACAACACCTTGTCTCCTCTCTTTCCGCTAGTCACAGCTGAGAGGATGCCTGAGAGGACAGGCGGTGTGGAACTGTTTTCTAGCTGTTTCCACTAAACCATCTGCTGCGTGCACAGGGCCCAGGGTGAATGCAGAAGTTGTCTGATGGTGGCCTGGGTGGAGGCCACAGCTTTCTGGGTGCCTCCAAGTTCTCGGATTAGGCATTTCATGGCTAGAACCCCATCTCCCTGGCTGGACAAGCATTGGCATCTTCTGTATGAGTTCTTGAACACTCTTTCCTGAGCCAGCCTGGTGACATCTTCCTGGCTCAGCTCACACTGCAAGAGCGGGAGCTCTCGATGTTTCCAGGGGACCTACGTTCTCCTCTAGCTTGCTCGCTGAGTCAGTTTATTGTCACCTCTGTGTTTGGGCAGCATGGACAGTCCACCATACAGTTCATGTGAGCAAGGGTGAAAGTGAGATCAGTCCTTTGGAAGGAGCTGCATGTCCTTGTAGTCTAGTATGTGGCCAGAGCATTGCTGTCCTGTTGTTTCTCCCTTACCTGGAGCTGTGGCCCTCTGGGTCTTCCCTGGTCTCTCCCAGCCTCCCTCAACCTCATCATTGGCCTCCCTGAGCTGTAACTGCTGAGTCCCTCACAGGCAGGGCCAGTCATGACACACCATGGGTTTCTAGCACAGGGTGGCCCAGAGCAAGTGTCTCGATGCAGTGGTTGGATGCTGGAAAGGCTTCTATGGAAACCCCCATAATTTACAGTCATGGAGAATGGCCTCAGTCTCTCAGCAGCATTTTGTTTCTAGCTGCTGAGAGTGACATGGCAGAAGGGCATGGAAAGAGGAGCGTCTGCACAGAGGACAGAAGGCAGCAATTATCAGCCCTGTCCTGCACTATCTCCTCTACATCCTTGAGCTCTACTGCTCTTCTCACAACCCCGTAAGGGATGAATTTCCACCCTCCCTTTTATAGAAAGAAATGTGAAGCTCAGAGAGGTTAAGTAACTTTGCCCAAAGATACACAGCTCCAAAAATGCCTGTGTTTATCTCTTGACCTTAGGCACAGGATTCTACATCATTTGATTCCATCCCTGCATGAGAATCTTTTAAAAAGATAATGCTAGGGTGAAATGACCCCAGAGCAGTGCCTTGCTCTCTGAGCTTGTTATAATTGCCTTAGCAGTTTTCCTTTGTTTCATAGGGAAGCGGTTCTGTTACGTTCAGACCCACGCTGGGGCATATCTCTAGCTACCAGCTTGCCATGTTTAGGGTCCCCCTAGGACAACTGACTTGCCAG
The DNA here is from genome assembly GCF_047511655.1 of Castor canadensis. Classification (NCBI taxonomy): domain Eukaryota; kingdom Metazoa; phylum Chordata; class Mammalia; order Rodentia; family Castoridae; genus Castor; species Castor canadensis. The sequence goes on from NC_133401.1 coordinate 67,296,484, forward strand.
CCCTCCCTCCTCCAGTGCTCTCTCTTTCTAGACAAAGCACATCAGTGATGTGTGCAGAGTAATTCTGGGATTGCTGATAAGCCTACCTTCTAAACACACCAGGACACATCTGCCCTCCACCTTCACAGGGCCTTTCCTGCTGTGCTCGCCACAGTCCTGGGAGGTGGAGATTTCTGTCCTCCTTTCACTCATAAAGGAAGTGAGGCTTAGAGACCTGAATGTGTTCCTCCCAGAGTGTCACAGCCAAAAGAGCAGAGAAGGGTGTGGGACACAGGGGCACCTGGTACCCAGAATAGCCGCTGCCTCCCAGGTCACGGGTTTCTGAGTATAAGGGGTTGTGTTTGTCTGCACTGTGTTTTAGCCCCAGCTTTTGGGGTTCATGTCCTATCTCGGAGGCTGGGTGGATCCCAGGAGACTCTGCCTGCTGTGTGGTCCTTTTTTCCACTACTGTTGTTCTTGTGGTCCATCCTGCAGAGCCTTTTTCCTGCCCCTGAGTTGCAAGTCCATGCCAGCAGCTCTGAGTGCCAGACTAACTCTGGATGGGGAGCAGGGGCAAGGAGGAGGGACATGGCTGTGGCACAAGTCCCAGGACACAGGTCCTGCCAAGTGGCCCGTGGTTCACAGACCAATAGCCTGACCATGGGTCAGCTAGAACCCATGGGTAGGTTTTCTCTCCTAGCCATCTGATACCATGGATGAGAGCAGAAGGCAGAGGTCAGGATCCCAGGCCTGGAACCAGAGGCCTGATTTTCTCTGAGTGCTGCAATGCCTGGTTCCTTGATGGGTCAGAAAGTGGGTGGCCTAAGGGGCTGAAGTGTGCAATATGAGGGGATTAGGGCTGGAGGAGGCCGGGAGCAGGCTCAGGCCAGGATGTGAGGGTGCAGAGAGGATGAAGTGACTCCCCCTTGGCTTGCCCACCTCGTCACATGGGGCGATGCGTCCCACCACATCTGTCATGTGCCCGATGGTTGATTCCTCCTGGAAGTCCCGTGGGAAGGTCTCTGTCCACTCAGCCAACAACTGGAGCAGTTTGGGGCCAAACTTCCGGACCCGGGCCTACAAGGCAAGCCAAGGGGTGGAGCTGCTGTCAGTGAGGGGTGCTAGGGAAGCAGGTGTGTGTGTGTGTGGGGGGAGCACAGCCCATTACTGTGCATGCTCTTCACCTCTGGGCTGCCTTAGAGCCCCAGCAACAGCTGAAGGAGGACTTGAGGCCTCTCTGTGCCAGGTCACAGGGACAGGACAGGGACGGTGCTGACTCTGCTCTGTTCCCACAGGTGAGCAGAAGGGGGACACACATTTTGGGGCCCAGTCACCTCTTGTTTCTGCCTGCCTGACATCCCCCAGCATCTCTGCTCCTTTTCTGTACTGACAGCATTTTATTTTTCCCTTGGGGACTCCCTTCTTTTTTCCCATCTGGCTGGGCTGACTCCACTCTAGGAGTGGAACCAGATCAGTGCTGGCCATCATGTGTAATGATTGGCTTATAGAGTGGGCATGTGACCTCTGTTAGGTCAATGAGATTCAGACTTCTACTGGACCTACAGAGAAAGAGGCTTGCTCTTTCCACGTGATTGGAAAGGGCAAAAGGCCACCTGTTGTTGTTCAGTAGAGTCTGTGAGAGCCAGAATGAGGCTGGCAGGCCCAAGGAAACTACAACAGAGGGTCAGATGAAAAAGACCATCTTCTAATGCTGTCACTTGGGCCCCTGGAGCTAGTAGTACCCAAGACCTGCCAGTTACAAGAGCTAGTCATATCCCTTGCCTTAGGCCAGTTGAAGTTGGGTTTCTGTTACTGAACCAGTAAGCTTAACAGACATCCATATAAACAGACTGTCAGAGATCTTAGGATTAGGCCAGGAATAGAGGAAAGGATGGGAGGAACCATGGCAAGACTGGGCCATCAAATGACTCCACAGAAAAGGGAAGGCAGAAGGGAATGTGCTTGGGGAAGGAAACCCAGCCCAGGTGCAGTGCTATCCTAGGCCACAGGTGGCAGGGATCCTGCTGGCTGGGCTTTGGGGTCCCAGGTAATCTTAAGGGCTCCCATAGGGCTTTGGAAAACTGCACAAGTAATAAAGGTCCTGGTTCTGTCCTCTCTGGCTCTGGGTCTCAGACAAGTCAGAATTTCATGTAGGCCCCATGTTAGGTGAACAGGAACAATCACTGCCTTCTGGAAAGGCCCCCTGGTGTGCCCAGCTCCTCACCTTATCCAGCACTGGCTTGTCCAGCTGCTGCTGCTCGATGCACAGGTGACAGACCCGGGCCAGAAGCTCCCGGGGCTCGATGAAGAGGCGAGAGCTCAGCAGGAAGGTGAAGATATAGGCTTTCTAGAGGGATATGTAAGAAAGATGGCACACGCTCACTAGGGTGTGGGGGGATGGTGCATGTCTCCAGTGTGCCTGCCTCCCCAGTCCTATTGCCATCCCTTTCACCTCTACCCTCTGTGACTCACTCACCTCAGGATAGTAGTCGGCTGTGGGGACCAGGTGCTGAATCAGGGTGTCCAGAGAGGCTGAGGATGGAGCTCCATCCAAAAGGGGCTGTCCGGCCTGCTCGCCATCTGTGGGTTCTGTGGGAGGTGGGCTGAAGCTGCCTGGGGTGACCATGTCGGAGGTGCTTAGCGTCTGGGGCATGCCTGCCTGTAATAGCAAGGAGCAGTGGGGTCACCTGAGCTCGAACCTGCTGGTTCCCTGGATTCCAGGCTGAAAGGCTTTTCTTCCCAGTGGACCTGTGTCCACTTAAGTCCAGTAGTCACCTTGTGGGAGGGCTTCCAGGGCCCCCCTACCTCCTATGACAACATCCACTCCCCTTCCTCTTACAGTCCCTCAGATCTTCCCCAGGAATCACCCATCAGTACTCTCTTCACTTAGGGACCGGCTGCTTCTGGAGCACCCCTGCCCCACACGAAGGTTGTTTATAACAAGGTCTGGATAAGCAGCAAATTTTCCCCAGCTCCAGGTCACAAAGATTGGTTCAAGGATGAGCCTGACCCAAATTGGGGGCACACACATGATCCCAGAGCTGCTTTGGCATTTGGAAGCCTTTTCCCCTAGGATCTGTGAGCTGGTAAAATGCAAGCTGGCGATTGTTGGAGCTGTCTTGTCACTAGGAGGGGTTGGCAAGTGGTCACACTCTTGATGACAGCATTGGAGCCCCTGGATCCTACTGTGCCTGAAGCTACCCTGTGGACTTTCCAATACATACACCTGTTTAAGCTGGAGTTCTCTTGGGTGCAGTCAAATGCACTGCTCTCTGTAAGTGACAGTCCAGGATCTTTGTGATCTAGACCTGCTGATCTGTCTAGTCTTGCTTCCTCTCCCTCTCCATTATACACTCTTGGCACCTGCCATGTTCTCTCCTTCTCCAGCTCTGAACCACTGCTCATGCATTTTTCTCTTGCAGGACAGCACTTCCACTGTCTTCACTCCTCCATCCTTCCAGACATGGCTGAAATGTCTCTGTGGGGCTGCTTCCCTGCAACCCAAGGTCATGCCTGATCCCTGGAGGATATCAGTGGACTCTCCTTGTTAGCCCTGTTGGGTACCTGGGACGCTGCTGTCAGTACCTGGTGCAAAGCAAGGCCCCCTGCGGGTGTTATGGTGTCCTCTCCACCCAAACCTCCTCTAGACAAAGGCCACATTTCCTCTGTGACCTTGTGCTGCAGGCCTGACCAGCAGTGGGCATCTGTGCACCATGAGCAGGGAGATGGGGCTTGCTATCCGAGGCACTTCCACATTGTGAGTCACTCTTCCTTGAAAGGCAATGAGTGACATGTCTTGATCAAGCCTGTGACTGTTTAACCAGCTCCCACCCTAGATATTCAGGCAGCCCCCATGTTCCCAATCATGGGGTCCCAGGGGCTCACCACAGGGGCCTTCCAGGGACTCAGTCTCCCTGCTCACCTCATCCTTTTGGCCCCCATGGAAGACCCCAGCTTTGATCCCTTTATGTATTTTCCAGCCCCCTGAATTACTCTGCCTGCCCTGACAGTAGAGACAGAAGGACATAGAGTCAGAAAACATAGGGAACCTGTCAAAGGGCTCAAGTGACCCCGCATGGGTGTGTGACTGTGGAAGGTGCTGGACTGGATTACAGTGTAGGAGAGCCTGGGCATCCATGTAGACAGCAGCCTGTGGAGTCCTGACGCTGGTGACAGTCACGACTTTGTTTTCACCTTCCTGGCAAAGCTGCAAGCATTCAATTTTCAGCTGTTGAAACTGTAACATTTCATAAAATCTCTCCTGTCCATCCCAGTAGGGAGGCTGCTGCAGATGAGGACACACAGGGCTGTAGATGCTCAGTGGGTTGTGGCGACCAGCTCTGTGGTGGGCACAGGCTCTGCCTCATACCCAGGGTCAAACCTGAGTCTAAGGTCCCCTCCCTCTTGCCTGACGTCTGGCACCTCTTTGTCCAGTAGCTCTGAGCCTGCCCCAGATCCTAGTCCAATTTTCTTGAAGACAAGTCATTGGCAGGGTGGAGGTGACACTGGGAGCCTCTCTGGAGCAGGGCAGATGGTGGGAAGAGCCACAGAGAGGCTCTGAGGGAGGAGGCCTTTGATAGAGCAAGCCAGATAGCTCCCAGAACTCCTTGGGGCCTACTTTGGAACTGGAAGCTGGGTGTGGGGTACTGGGGACACGGGGGTGGATGAGTAAGGTGGTGCTCAGACCCAGGTCTGCCCGGGAGCAGCTAGCTTGCACTGGGGGCCCAGGTAGTGTTACAAAGCCACCATGGCCAGAGATGGCATAGGCTGCTGGTGGCCCTCTGACCTCCAAGTACTCATTGTGTGCCCAGCTAGCCCCAGGCCTGGGTCTTAATGGATAGGTTTGGCTTCCTGCTATCTCTGGCTTCCTTCTGCTGTTATCAGGAGCCATGCATTCATTCATGCATGGAGGGACTCCTGGCACTGTTGTAGGCTCTGGGGACAAAGCACAACCTCATAGAGGTGGCGGAAGGAAGCAGACAATATACAGGTGAAGCTAGGCTAAACTGTCCCACTGAGGCACATGCTTAGGAGGGTGTGTCTGGGTGAGGAGAAAGAGAGAGAGAACTCTGGTTGGGTATTCCCAGGAGACCCCTCAAGAGAAGGTGAGGCAAGGCTGCTGCCTTTATGGTGGCCCCTCATACCATCGCTCCTACTTTTGTTTGTCCTGTGCAGGTGCAGAGGGCATTGGTGCCTGACCTGCTGCTCCTTTGCTACTGTGGGCACCCCAGTCTCTTCCACCCTCCAGGAGGGGCTCCAGTTTGCCCAGAGCTCAGAAAGGGACTGGGGAGGCCAGGGCTGGGGGCTGCACTGAGGACTGAGGGTAGGAAAGAGTCTGCAGAGAAACATGGTGGGCACAGGGACAGTGTGTGCAAAGGCTGGTGTGATGTGGGAGTGTGTGCTTAGGTGGCAGGAGCCAGGTGGCAGTTCCTGGACAGGTAGCGGTGAGTGGCCAAGTGGTCATGGTGGTGGGGTCAAGTGATAGAGCTCCTGCCTAGCACCTGAGTTAAATCTTCAGTACTGCCAAAAAAAATTGAGTTAAGATGATACAATTTGTTTTATATATATATATATTTATATATATACAATATAATATATATAATTTGTTTTATATATATATATATATATATATATATATATATATATATATAAAACAATGCTGGCAGGCATGCTGGAATAGCCCTGTACGATGGGGTATGCAATGTCACAGTCCCTTTGAATTATAACCAAAATTTGGTTTGAGGTGCCAAGAGCCTTGTGTTCTTATATCCTTTCACCCTAATCAAATCTTTGGCAATTTATTCCAAGAAACTAATCTGAAGGGGAGAAGCTCAGGAAAGAAAGATGTTTGCTTAGACATTAATTATAGGCAGGGAACAGTCTAGAAGGTGATGCATGATGAGTGAGAGTAGAAACAAGCAGGAAAGGACCACACACCCACTGGTGGATTTCCTGCTGCCATTGAAATAGTGGCTATGTGCCTCCTCTCACCCCGTTTCTGATGTTTTAGTGTCATTCATTCAAGGTGAAGGCAAAGCTCAGTCATCAGGTGACACCTCAAGTATAGAAGGTCTCTAAACACTTGGGCAAATTCCACGGCTGTGTAAATTGCGGGTTTGGGGGTGTGTACCCATCCTGTGACAAGGTCATTGAGGGGACGCTCACTGAGAGGAAGTGCTTTGCTCTCTAGCACCAAGCAAAGTTGCTGAGCCAAGGATTTTCCTGCAGAGTCCACTTTCTGGCCTGGCCTGCTGAGGGTCCCATGTCCAGGAGGAGCTCTCTGCCAGCGTCACTCAGACCAGACCTCCTGGTACAGGCTGCCCTTCCTGCCTCCGCAGCTCAGACTCCCGTGCCCTCAGGTCCCACACTGGCCCCATTTCCCTGAAGTGTATGCTTTCTAGGAGGAGCCTGGTTCACTCACTGCTGCGCTCCTAGGTCCTGGCCCTGTGTCCAGCACACATGGTGCTCAGTAAAGGTGCATGGTGATACAGGTGAGAGTTGGGGAAGACTGAAATTAGACAGGGAAGCAGATGAAGAGCTGGACACATGCCAGACTCTCAAGTGGAGGGACAGAGGGAGGGAGGAGCTGGGCTGATGCTTAGGGACCTGAGCTGGGAAGATTCACAGGGCTGCTCCTCCCTGTCTAACTTCCCAAGGCATCCTGGAGCTCTGCCATCTTACAGATGAGGAAACTGAGGCTCAGAGAGTGAAAGGCGGGCACCCAGCTCTTATCCCAAGTACCTGTCAGGGTATAGACAGGTGTTTCTGAGCCCCACTCCCTGTTCCTGCTCCCCAACACACCTAAGTACTGATACTGCTGTCCCAAAGCCAGAGTCATGGGGACACAGGAAGACTCCTGAGTTGTGAGCAGTGATGTCCAGGATGTGAAGAGAGAAACATGTATTGGCTGCTCCACTGGTCATAACTGCCTCCTAGGCATCGTGTTTGGTCCCCCTGTGAGCCTTCTGCTGCCTGTCCCAGGATCCAGGTTTTCTGCTCAGCACAAACCCCAGCACAGACCCAGATTTGTCATCTGTACCACCACACTCCATGCTGGCTGTGGCCTGGGCAGTCTCCACCCTGCTCATCCAGCCTGATACCAGATGTTGACAGCTCTGGAGTTATCCCTACCAATGCAGCCTCGGAGGCAGTAGAGGTCCATGGTGTGGTTTGAACACTGCTTGTCCTTCTGAAAATCATGTTGAATTTGATTATCATTGTGGCAGCATTGGGAAATGATGCCTTTAGGCAGTGAGGAGGGATTAATGCTTTTCTCATGTGACTGGATTAATTACCTCAAGAGTGAGCTGTTTTGAAGCAAGGTGACTCCTGTGCCTCTCTCCTCTGCCCATTTCGGCATGCTTTTCTGTTTCCTAGCATGAGTTGAAGCAGCACGAGGCCCTTACCATGCTCCTGGACTTTCAGCCTCCAGAAGTGTGGGCCAAAATAAGCCCGTGGGGGCAGGAAGCTGAACTCAGGGCTGTTTCCAAGAGACTTGGATGAGCACTGGCAGAGTAGCTCAAGTGATAGAGTGCCTGCCTAGCAAGTATGAGGCCCTGAGTTCAAATTCTAATACTGCCCCCCCCCAAATAGAATTAAGAGTCTTGGATGGAGAACCTGCCCCACCTTCCCCAGAAGGTTCTGACAGTCAGGGGTTTCACTTCAGAGGAGAAACACTGTATCAGGCTTCAAGTGTCTTTTGTTCTGTCTTCATTTACTCCTTAAAACAGCCCGAGAGCAAATGGTTGCTCACTCCATGGAGAGCAAACCTGGCCCTGAGAGGTACAGTGAGTGGACAAGGTGACCATAGCGGATGAAAAGTAAACTTCCCTGGATCCTTGTGCTCCTGACTCCAGGCCCTGCCCTTGTTAGGGGCATTGGTGAAAGTTGAGTGGAGGACAGACATGGCCCAAAGACGACTCAGTGGGGGAGTTGGGTTCAGGGACTGGGGAAGGGTTACCTGAACGTGAGGAAGACCCAGTGTGGCCTGACCTCTTGGAGTTGGGAGTCCTCTGAGCATGGTCCATTGGATTCAGCTAAAGGAGAGGCCCCAGCCTCCATTCCAACCCTACCCCAACTCTGCATAGCAGCCTCAGAGGCAGAAAGTCACCCCACCCCAAAATATGGGCCTAGACTCTGCCCCCTCATGTCCTGCTTCTCTGAGCAGTGACAGCATCTTGTCCAGTCCTCAACAAACTCCACAGTCCTCTTCAACCCGTGGCAAAGCCTGCAGCTGGGATACATCTCATTCCAATCTGGGTTCCAGGAAGGATTCCTCTCTATTCCCTGATGGCTGAAGGATACCAGGGGTTTTCCCAGTCATGAGCCCCTAGACTATGCTTTTCCAGGCTAGGGAAGTACCTGGCCTTGCCCTTGGGAGGCTACCTGACAGACCTGACTGGGAGGGTGCGTTCTAGATGGCCCTTGGCTACTGTTGGCAGATCCTGCTGTTTCCACACTTCCAGAAGCAGTTGTTTCTGAGCGCTCAGAGCCAGCTTTGCAGGCCATCTGCTGGTGCAAGTGGACAGCACCCAGAACCACAGCAGGCTGACAACTGAAAACAGAGCTCTCCAAAGGGGCCTCTTCCTGCCCCACATCTCATTCTGTGCCATGCTCTCAATTATTTCTGAAGACACACTTCTAGAAGGAGAGGCACTGGGCCAAGGGACATGGGCCCTTTCAAGGGATTTGAGACATACTGCCCAATTGCTCCCCCAAACCACCATGAAGGGATAGTGCTTCTACTCCCCAATAACCACCACGCTTCTCGGCTTCCAGGGACCACTTCTACTCACTGGCTGGGACCCAGTGGGAGTGGGGGGAGGGCGGGGTGGGGCGGGTGGAGGCAGGGTGGAAATAAGCTAAGTCTGGGCCAAGGACAGTGCACAATTCCCACACTAATAATGAACAAACTGAAAAAGAATACATGAAGACGGTGAGCATTCCCTCCCCGGAGCAAATGATGCAGGTTACACAATTAGAGTAACTCCCGGGCCTTGTTTGCTGACTGCCGTGGAGAAAGTGTGTTTTGATATTTTCCTTGTTAAATAAAATTTAAGTACAAAAGAGTCAAAAGCATACACATTATTTAAATAATAGTAACTGATTACTTTTCTAACAACATGAACATCTCTAACCTACTATTCAGGCTAATAAAGTGAAATAAATTCCCTGATGGGAATTAAGGCCACCATCCTGGACTTAGGCAATGAATGACCAACTGGACTTTTGTGCTCATAGTTCCCATGCTTTTCTTTATAGTTTACCTGTGATTCTGTCTCCGAAAAATATATGGCCAAGCAAGGCTTAATGGTGGAGATGAGGGGGAGGAATCTGCCATAGGCGATTTCATCATTGTGAGAATATCAGTGTGTGCTTGCACAAACCTAGACGGTACAACCTACTGCACACCTAGGCTACACAGTATATGTGCAACACATAACATGTGTGTGTGTGTGTGTGGTGTGTGTGTATACATATGTGTATACACACACTCATCTATTTTCCAAAAGCCATGATGAACAGCACAACGTGAGATTAAATCAATCACAGAAGAGAATAATGTCATCAGAGGAGGCAATAAAGACAAGATGTATGAGGCTACTGCCTGCGTAACGTCGTATACTGTTTTATAGTAAATACTTTTATAAGGAGTACACTGTAAAATAATGATAAACAAATAAAATGGTAAATATATAAATGAGCAACATAGTCATTTATTATCATTAAAAAGCATTACCATTGTCACTCTCAGGTCCATTCAAGGATTGACACTCTCAACCCATTTCAAGGATCACGTACTATACATGCTTGTATGTGCTATGCTTTCATGCTGAGTAGCAGCACAGGGGGTTCCCACCAGCATCGTCACACACGTGAGTAGTCTGTTGCACTACATCATGACGTCACTGGGGATAGGAATTGTCCAGCTCCATTTTAATCTTGGGTGGATTATGATACATTCAGTGAACCATGGACCAAGATATGATGGGCACGTGACTGTACTGGTGTTGAAAGTGGAGGACAAGTGTGTATTGGTTATTGTAAAGAGAGGACAGAGGTGCCAGCAGGAAGTAAGTGGGTCAGTCTCTGGGCCATGGTCTGACTTCTACTTCTCTGGGAGATGTAAGGCCCCTTCTGGGGAAGCTGTGAGCAAGGTCACAAGGGAGTCTTTCAGAACACGGGGCTCAGCACACTAGGCACCTGGCAGGGCTGAGGTGTGGACCAGGTATTGGACACACAGCTGAAATAAGGGCAGAGGGAGGAGGTTGTTCTGTACCTTCTGCCTCTAATCTCCCAGTGGCTTACCTCCAGCTTTTGACAGAAAAGTTGAAAACTTCTGTGAGTGATATGCATCTCCTCAGCAGAGCAGGAGTGGAGAGACCCTCATCAGCACATGATGAAGACAAACCTGTGCTGTTGAGAACCTAGGCCAAGCTCTCCTGACCCTCAGGTAAAAAAGATGCCCTGATGGAGAGCAAAGTTTAAAGACTGACACTTCCTGATTTTAAGACTTATTGTACAAAGCTTCCATAATCAAGAGGATGATATTGGTGAAAGATTAGACAAATAGATCAATGGAATACAACAGACAGCAAGAAATAGAGCAAAATAGAACCACATAATATAGCCAGCTTATTTTTGACAAAGAAGCAAAGACAATACAATAAAGAAAATATCATCTCATCAACAAATGATACTGGAACAACTGGACATCCACATGAAAAAAAAAGAAAAAGAAATCTAGACACAGACATCTTGCCCATCACAAAAGTTAAGCCAAGATCCAAATATAAAATATAGAATTATAACATGCCTAGAAACAAACGTAGGAGAAAACCTGGATGATCTCGGGTTTGGTGATAACTTTTTAGATGTAACACTGAGGACATGATCTATGAAAGAAAAAATTAATAAGCTAGACTTCATTAAGATTAAAATTTTCTGCTTCTGCAAAGGGCACTCTCAAGAAAATAAAAGAGAATACATAGACTGGGAGAAGATATTTGCAAAAGATATATCTGCTAAGGAGCTATTATCAGCATATAAAGTACACAAAGAACTCTTAAAACTCAAAAATAAGAAAACAAACAACCTAACTAAATAATGGGCCAAAGACCTTAACAGACACCTCACTAAAGAAGACACACATATGTCAAAACAGACATTTGAAATGACGCTTAACATAATATATAATCATAAGCAAATTAAATCAACAAGACCTATTAGAGTGGTCAAAATCTAGAACACTGACAACATCGAACGCTAGTGAGGGTGTAAAGCAATAGGAACTCTCATCGTTGCTGGAGGGAATTTAAAATGGTACCGCCATTTTCAAAGACAGTTTAGATCTATAACACAAAATGAAATTGAAGCAGCAATCAAGAGTCTCCCCAAAAAGAAAAGTCCAGGACCTCATGGATTCACTGCTAAATTCTATCAGACCCTTAAAGAAGAACTGACAACAACCCTCCTTAAACTGTCCCACGAAATAGAAAGGGAAGGAAAACTGCCTAACACATTTTATGAAGCCAGTATTACACTTATCCCAAAACCAGGCAAAGACACCTCCAAAAAAGGAGAACTATAGGCCAATCTCCTTAATGAACATTGACGCAAAAATCCTCAATAAAATAATGGCAAACCGAATTCAACAACACATCAAAGATCATTCACCACGACCAAGTAGGCTTCATCCCAGGGATGCAGGGGTGGTTCAACATACAAAAATCAATAAATGTAATAAACCACATTAACAGAAGCAAAGACAAAAACCTCTTGATCATCTCAATAGACGCAGAAAAAGCCTTTGATAAGATCCAACACCATTTCATGATAAAAGCTCTAAGAAAACTAGGAATAGAAGGAAAGTACCTCAACATTATAAAAGCTATATATGACTAACCTACAGCCAGTATTATACTTAATGGAGAAAAACTGAAACCATTCCCTCTAAAATCAGGAACCAGACAAGGATGCCCACTATCTCCACTCCTATTCAACATAGTACTGGAATTCCTAGCCAGAGCAATTAGGCAAGAAGAAGGAATAAAAGGAATACAAATAGGTAAAGAAACTGTCAAAATATCCCTATTTGCAGATGACATGATCCTATACCTTAAAGACCCAAAAAAACTCTACTCAGAAGCTTCTAGACATCATCAATAACTATAGCAAGGTAGCAGTATATAAAATCAACATAGAAAAATCATTAGCATTTCTATACACTAATAATGAACAAACTGAGAAAGAATACTTGAAAACAATTCCATTTACAATAGCCTCACAAAAAATCAAATACCTAGGTGTAAACCTAACAAAGCATGTGAACAACCTCTACAAGGACAACTATAAGCTTCTGAAGAAAGAGACTGAGGAAGACTATAGAAAGTGGAGAGATCTCCCATGCTCATGGATTGGTAGAATCAACATAGTAAAAATGTCGATACTCCCAAAAGTAATCTACATGTTTAATGCAATTCCCATCAAAATTCCAATGACATTCATTAAAGAGATTGAAAAATCTACTGTGAAATTTATATGGAAACACAAGAGGCCACGAATAGCCAAGGCAATACTCAGTCAAAAGAACAATGCAGGAGGTATCACAATACCTGACTTCAAACTATATTACAAAGCAATAACAATAAAAACAGCATGGTACTGGCACAAAAACAGACATGAAGACCAGTGGAAGAGAATAGAGGACCCAGATATGAAGCCACACAACTATAACCAACTTGTCTTTGACAAAGGAGCTAAAAATATACGATGGAGAAATAGCAGCCTCTTCAACAAAAACTGCTGGGAAAACTGGTTAGCAGTCTGCAAAAAACTGAAACTAGATCCATGTATATCACCCTATACCAATATTAACTCAAAATGGATCAAGGATCTTAATATCAGACCCCAAACTCTTAAGTTGATACAAGAAAGAGTAGGAAATACTCTGGAGTTAGTAGGTATAGGTAAGAACTTTCTCAATGAAACCCCAGCCGCACAGCAACTAAGAGATAGCATAGATAAATGGGACCTCATAAAACTAAAAAGCTTCTGTTCATCAAAAGAAATGGTCTCTAAACTGAAGAGAACACCCACAGAGTGGGAGAAAATATTTGACAATTATACATCAGACAAAGGACTGATAACCAGAATATACAGGGAACTTAAAAAACTAAATTCTCCCAAAACTAATGAACCAATAAAGAAATGGGCATGTGAACTAAACAGAACTTTCTCAAAAGAAGAAATTCAAATGGCCAGAAAACACATGAAAAAATGCTCACCATCTCTAGCAATAAAGGAAATGCAAATTAAAACCACACTAAGATCCCACCTCACCCCTGTTAGAATAGTCATCATCAGCAACACCACCAACAACAGGTGTTGGCGAGGATGCGGGGAAAAAGGAACCCTCTTACACTGTTGGTGGGAATGTAGACTAGTACAACCACTCTGGAAAAAAATTTGGAGGCTACTTAAAAAGCTGGACATCGATCTACCATTTGATCCAGCAATACCACTCTTGGGGATATACCCAAAAGACTGTTACTCCAGAGGCACCTGCACACCCATGTTTATTGCAGCACTATTCACAATAGCCAAGTTATGGAAACAGCCAAGATGCCCCAGCACTGACGAATGGATTAAGAAAATGTGGTATCTATACACAATGGAATTTTATGCAGCCATGAAGAAGAACGAAATGTTATCATTTGCTGGTAAATGGATGGAATTGGAGAACATCATTCTGAGTGAGGTTAGCCTGGCTCAAAAAACCGAAAATCGTATGTTCTCCCTCATATGTGGACATTAGATCAAGGGCAAACACAACAAGGGGATTGGACTATGAGCACATGATAAAAGCGAGAGCACACAAGGGAGAAGTGAGGATAGGTAAGACACCTAAAAATCTAGCTAGCATTTGTTGCCCTTAACGCAGAGAAACTAAAGCAGATACCTTAAAGCAACTGAGGCCAATAGGAAAAGGGGAACAGGTACTAGAGAAAAGGTTAGATCAAAAAGAATTAACCTAGAAGGTAACACCCACGCACAGGAAATCAATGTGAGTCAATGCCCTGTATAGCTATCCTTATCTCAACCAGCAAAAACCCTTGTTCCTTTCTATTATTGCTTATACTGTCTCTACAACAAAATTAGAAATAAGGGCAAAATAGTTTCTGCTGGGTATTGGGGGGGGAGGGGTGGAGTGGGTGGTAAGGGAGGGGGTGGGGGCAGGGGGGAGAAATGAACCAAGCCTTGTTCATATGAATAATAAATAATTATTTATTATTTATTATAAATAATAAAATAAAAATAAAATATGTACAAGCCTTGTACATATGAATAATAAAAGAAAAATGAAAAAAAAAACCCTTGTTCCTTCCTATTATTGCTTATACTCTCTCTACAACAAAATTAGAAATAAGGGCAAAATAGTTTCTGCCGGGTAGTGAGGGATTGGGGGGGAGAGGGAGAAGGAAGGGGTGGGTGGGTAAGGGAGGGGTTGGGGGAAGGGAGGAGAAATGACCCAAACATTGCATGCACATATGAATTAAAAAAAAAAAACAAAGACAGTTTGGCATTTTCTTACAAAAGTAAATATACCTTTACTATAAGGTTCAGGAATCACACTTTTTGGTATTTACCAAAAGGAGCTGAAAACTTATGTCCACACAAAAACTGGCATGCAGATGTTTATAGCAATTTTATTTATAATTGCTCAAACTTGGTGGCAACCAAGATGTACTTTAGTGGTGAATAGGTAAATAAGTTATAGTATATCCAGATAATGGAAAAATTATTCAACACTAAATGGAAATGAACTATCAAGTCTGTGGAAGGACAAAGAAGATTGTATGTATGTTTTTAGGTGAAAGAAGCCAGTCTGAAAATGCTACATGCTATATAGTCCCAACTAACACATTCCAGGAAAGAGAAATCTATAGAGACAATAAAAAGACCAGTCGTTTCCAGGGACTGGGAGAGAAAGGGATGCATAGACAAAGCACAGAGGATCTTTAGGGCAGTGAAACTATTGTGGGTGATCCCATACTAATGGAAACCTGCCTTTACACATTCATAAAAACTCAGGGAATGTATAACACTAGGAGTGATCCCCTCATGTGAACGATGGACTCTGAGAGATAATAATATGTCAATGTAGTTTGTCAGGTGTCGTAAATGTGTCATTCAGTGGGGATATTAATAATGAGGAAGACTATGTGTGTGCAGGAGCAGGGGAGTTTTGCTGTGAACCTAAAATGGCTTTAATAATAGTCTATTAAAATGCTTGAAGTGGCGCCTTGCTCATGGTAGTCTATCCTCGAGTCACAGTGCTGCAGTATAGATCGGTTGCCCTCTTCATTTGGTGCAAAGCTGGCATACAGGAATCCCCTTTTTCTGTCCTGTGGTGATTCTTTTTCATGTGTTGGGCTCCTGATTTTTTGGATCTTTTATCTTGTTTTAGTCTTTCATTTTGATGGAGCACATCCTCCAGTACCTTCTTGAGGGGTGCTTAGGAAATACAAATTTAAGATCTTGAATGCCTAGAAATGTCTCTTTACCCCTGTACTTGCTAGTATGGATGGAAAGTTCAGCAAGTATAGAGTTCTAGACTAGGAATCATTTTGAAGGCATTGTTTCTGGCTTCTCTCTGAATGTTGTAGAATTTTCTTTGTGACAGTAGGATGTCTAGTTATTTTTGTTTGCATGAGACAATGCTGATTTTGACAGTGAAAGTTTGGTATCCTGAGAAACCCCACAGTCCAACCCCTCTGGCAAGCAAGACAGTTTGTCATCCTAGTCTTAAGTGAAATTTTGCAGTGATGCACTTCTGCCTGGATCTTTCTATGTCCTTTGTGTAAGCACTTACCAGGCTCCCAAGCTGGAAACTCATGCCGCTCAGTGATAGAAAATTGTCTTAATTAATTTCACTGGAAGTGTGCTAGAGACCTAACCCAACTGGCTTTCATAGCAGACCCACTTTCAAGATAGCCGACTAACCCACCCATTCATTCTTCCATTAGTACATGAATGGACTAATTCATTCATAAGGGAACTCATAAAATTCCACTTCTTACTGTCTCATAGCTGGGATTAAATTTCAACTTGAGTTTTGGAGTGGCTAAACACATTCACATCAGACCTTGTATATGCCATTGGACCCTGGGCTTCCAGACTGGGCACCATCTGTTCCTAGGCCCTTGGGTATGTTGCTATATGCACCTAGAGTCTTCTCAGGCTGCAGGGCAAGGGGTTAGACTCCACACTGGACAGGACTTAATTTTGGCTCACAATTCTGGACCAAGGTCAAGGGGCATTGATGCATTTCTTGCTGGGAGAGTGCCAAGGCAGCATGGGGCATCACGATGAGATGTTGACCACTCGCGACCATGGCTTCACCACCTGGGCCACTCCATCTGGCTCTCTGCAGCAGGGAAAGACCCCCATGCTGCCCATCCCCAGTCTTCTATCCTGACACAATTCCAATGTCACCCCCATTATCCATGTCAGCTTTGCCTCTGGGAATTAACAAGTAAGCCATGTACAATAGGCCTATCACCAATGACACAGAGCTGGAAAGCTTTTTCAAATGCCTTTAAAGCATTTGAAATGAGTCTCTAGGTAGGACAGTGCATGTGGCGGGGGGCAAGAATATCTACTGCAACACTAAGGGCCTCACTGCAGCAGCAATCCACACACAGCTTAAGAACCTGTCCCTAAAAGCCAGACAGGCTCCTAGCGCAGATTAATAAATGCCTACAAGTGCTTTAGGGCATTCTCCTTGCTCTGCTAATATGCACGAACATATTTATAGCATCTTTATTTACAGTATAACACCATGTGGTGATATTTGGGAAATGTCTCAATAAGACAGATGACAGAAAACTGAGAAAGGAGAACATACCGGCAATTGGCACAGCCCTGGGAGGTAGAGGGTATTAAGAGAGGTGGGTGGAGGCACATCTCTTAAAATAGTGACAGTTTCCCCACCAGCACTCCCTTTTCTCCATCCTTTCCCCACCCCCACAGACAGCTTGTGCTCAGAGTCCTGGAAGGGAGTGGCAGAGCAGAGAAAAACAGGTCATGTTTTTTAGGTGTTTGAGTATGAATCTTACAAAAAGTTTGGGAAAAACATCATGGAGAAAGGCTAAGGTCCCATATACTTATATAACATTGTCAACTATACTTAATAATATTGTTTTGTAAACTGTCAATTTACTAAGACAGCAGATTCTAGGTGCTCTTACCACCAAAAAAAAGATGATGGATACATGAATTTGTCTGACTATAATAATAAGCTCACTATTTTACGTGTATCAAAACACCATGCTGTATACCGTAAATAGGTATAATTAACAACAAGAAAAGCAAGGTTCCACCCAGGAACATACTAGAAAAATGTATCCCAGGTTTGAGGGAGAGGAGATTGCTGGAAGGCCCTGAGAAATAAAGGTTTATGGTAGGAGGGAGGGTTCCCTCCCTTTGCCTTGCCCCTGGTGCAAATTTTGTGAGGTAAATGGTGGCCAGACAGGTGAGTGGACTCTGAAAACAGAGGAACCAGTTTCCAGGAAAATGCCACAGAGGGGTAGCGAGAAATGGCCATGCAAATGCTCTATGTTCGTGAAGTCCTGGATGGCCTCGCAGGTGGCATGAGGAGTGAGAAAAGCCCGGTGGGAATTGACCCAGGGAGACACCCTCTCAGAATGTGACTCACCTGTGTGAACCAGTTGGGGCTGTGTGCATCTGTGTCGGCACCCTGAGGACCTGTGACACTGAGTGCCTGATCCTAGATCTGCACTCTTGGATGCAGTCCTGGGGAGGGCTGATCTCCATATTGACTGGGACATGGACTCCATGGAGGGTGGAAGACTGAGGGAAGCAAGGTAAAGCAGATATAGCCTCACCTCCTCAGCCTCACCCTGCTCCTTAAACTCACCCCTCCTGCTTGTGTGTTTGTGATTCTGCTGGGAGCCCCCTTCCCTCATTTCACATGACTGACTCCCCATCACTTAGAGATCTCAAGATCTCTAAGTCTTCTGGAGAGGACTCTTAGCTCACACCATGCAGACCTGCCTCGTGTGATCCCAACATTACATCACCAAGGTTATATTTTCACAGTCCTTAACACCTACCGAAGCTCTCATGTCTGTTTGCTCATTTTCCTCTGTTTCCCCACAAGACCATGAGCCCTGGGACAAGTCTCTTCTATCTATGAAGGTGCCTCCAGCACCTGGAATGTGCTGGGTACCTGATGGGAACCCCAAAACATGTTTGAAATGATTAATGAGTCAATGGATGGATGGTTATTAGATTGTGATCTTATCTGGCCACTCACTTGCTATGTGGTCTTGGATGGAATGCTTCTTCACTCTGGGCCTTATGTCCTTCACCAAACTAGCAGGACTGGGATGGGAAGGTCCACAGGGTTGTCTAGTGCTGGCTTGCAGTGGAGCATGAGGACTTTCTGAAGTCAGCAGCTGCCTGGCTTCTTGTTCACAAACCCTGCTTTCCTCTTTCTGAAAATCAGGACAATGTTCACTTGCCTCTAGCCACTGGCCCCCTCCCATATTTCTGGATCATGGACTTGGTGTTTACCCTTGAGTTTTCAAAGTATCATGGTGAGGATCCTGGTAAGCCAAGAGATGAAGAAACTGAGGCCAAGAGACAGGCCATTCATCCTTAGTGCATTGCATTCCAGGTCCAAGCTCTGGAATCTAATCCTGAGGCCCCTGAGTCCTGGGTGTGTGAATGGAGGGGTCAAATACCTGTGACTTACCTGATGGTAAATCACAGGCAACCACTGGCAGAATCAACCCTGAGTGAGTCTCAGAGTCTCAAAGCCAAAAATGGAACCATTGTGTAACTTAGACCCCTCAGTATTACCTTGAGCAACTCAAAGTCAAGCAGCCTTTTGTGACATGTGATAACTTCCCTCATCTTATTAAGGAATTTTTTATATGCTTGTCATAAATAGATTTATTATTACTCGTATTTTGGTGTTTTGGGCTATTTTAGTTCCTTTTCTTTTCCATACACATTTTAAAACTACCTTGTTTATATCTATAAAAATCTTCCTGGGGTGTTGATTGGAAGTGCATTAAATCTGAAGATTAATTTGGAGAGAACTGATATCTTTACTATGTTGAATCACCTAATCCATAAACAGTATACCTCTCTAATTACTGGTTTCTTTGATTTCTTTCATTAGAGTTTCATAGTTATCTGCATACAGATTCTGTACTCAGCTAGATTTACACTGAAATATTTTGGGGGGAGAGAGCTATAGCAAATAGCATTGTATTTAAAATTTTGATTATCAGTTGTTCATTGCTAAAATGATACATTGTTGGACTCGTATGCTGGGATCTTGCTAAGCACACATATTAATCTTAGTGGGGTTTTTGTGTGGTTTCTTTCATCTGGGATTTTTTTCCATATAGAAAATCATCATGTGAAGCTACAAACGTTCCAATATATCCAAAAACAGACAAATATATCCAAAAACAGGCATTATTTGAGGCTTCTTGCCACTCCATTAGGGATAGCCAGTTCATTATATGCTGTACAATAATCATTCAGGGAAGGAACCTTTAGAATTGAATTGAATCGTGGGTTTACTTTAGGTCAATTCAATACCTATAATATACTGCTACATTTTTTGTAAAGCCTAAGAATACTAATTCATCTACCAGCACCGAGCTGGTAGATGAATGAGAAAGCAAGGCAATTCCCAATTCAGATTGCCTAGCACACAAAAAAAAATCATCATGATGTTGGCAAATGGGTTGCTTTCAGGCCTGTGGAAAGGCAGCACATCACAGCAAGAGTGTGTGGTGAGGGAAGACTGCTCAGTTCATGGTGAGGAAGAGAAAAAAAAGAGGAAGAGAAGGGGCTGGGGTCCCACTATATCCTTCAAGCACAGAAACCCAATGTCCTGAATAGCACCCCTATTCCCCACTCTTAAGGGTTCTACCACTTTCCAATCATGCCACTCTGTGGATAAACCTTCAACACATAGGCCTTTGGAGAACATTCAAGAATCAAACTGTAACACTGACCAATTGGTATGAGCATGTGATTTTTCTTTTAGTGTGATGGGTTACACTGATTGATTTATAAATATTGAACCAGTTTTGCATAATGTATTTTCTTTTCATATATTGCTCATTTTACTTGCTAATATTTTGTTAAGAGATTTTTTTCATAAGGAATATTGTAGTTTTCTTGGATTGTCTTTTTTTGTTTGATTTCACTTTCAAGGTAATTCTTCCTTCACAAATGTACTCCCTTCTCTTATATTTTCTGGAATATACAGAATACAATTTATGTTCGTTTTTCATTAAATGGTTGGTAAAATTTACTGCTAAAGTCATCTGGGCATGAATATTTCTTCTTCTAAGCTTTTAAATTACAAATACAATTTATTTAATAGTTACAGGATTGTTCAGATTATTTTTGGTAAAAAGCTGTTTTTAAGCAATTGGTCATTTTATCTAAGTTCCCAATTTATGTGAGTCTTTTAATAAATTATGTCTGCAGATCTCTAGTTATATCCCCTTGTTCATTCCTGATAATTGTGTCTTTGTCAGTTTTGCCAGAGGTTTGTCAATTTTATTGATCTTTCCAAAGAACCAGCATTTGGTTTTGTTGGGCTTTATAATTTTTCTGTTTTTTAGTGGCATCAATTTCTATACTTTTCTTTTTTGCTTTTGTTTTTCTAGCCTTCTTTCCTTCCTTCCTCCCTCCCTCCCTCCCTCCCTTCTTTCCTTCCTTCCCATTAAATAAAAGGAAGAATAAAAGGGGAACCAGGAAGAAACCCACATGCACAGGAATGCTACTCACTGCTTCCTGGCTGCCTTGAGGAAGCTCCTCACACATCCTTCTGCCATGATATACTCCCTCCCCACAGCCCCCAACAATGGAGCCAGCTGGCCATGGACAAAAACCTCTAAAACCAGGTGCCATTCTGTGAGATTTATTTCCACAAAGCAATCAACCTTTCCTCCTCTTAAGTTGTTTTGTTCAGGTATTTGTCACAGTGATGAAAAACTAACTCATGTATTTTGAAGCTGTATTGTTAGGTGTGTGTACATTCAGGATTGTTATGTCCTCTTTGTGAATGTCCCTTTGTTGTTAAGTAGTGTCAGTCTTTATCCTTGGTAATTTTCTTTGCTCTAAAGTTAACTGTCTGTTAATAAAATAGCCACTCCAGGTTTCTTTAAATTATTATTTTTTAAATTACTTTTAATTTCACTTTAGTGTATTTTTTCATTCTGTTTCTTTGAACCTACCTATGCCATTATATTTGAATGAGGCTTTTTTCTTTAAGGCAGCATAAAACTAGATCATTGAAAATCTATTCTGACAATTTATGACACTTAATTGCTATGTTTAAACTTCAGCTTTTTTTTTTTTGTAGTGCTGGGATGGAACCCAGGGTCTTGTGCATGCTAGGCAATGCTCTCCACTGAGATACATCTGGAAGCCAAGGGTATTTACAATTAATGTATTTTTGACATGTTTGGATGAGGGCTACTATTTTATTACTAGACATTTTTAGAGAAGTTTTAACATCACAAAAATATTATTTTTTGTTGCCTCTTCCTAATTCTTCTGCTTATTCCTTTCTGTCCTTTTGAATTATTTGAACATTTTAGACATCCCTCTTTACTTTTTCTATTCAAGTTTTAAATTATATCTCTTTGGATAATTCGTTTCGTGGTTGCCTTAGGGGTTACGGTACACATATGTCAGCCATTCACAGCTTATTTAGGATAAGTATTTCACCACGCCAAGGGAAACACAGACTCCTTATCACCCTGTTGGTAGCTTTACCTTTCTTTACCTGTGTATTTAGCTACTTATTTAGATAGGGTCTTACTCTGTAGCCTAGGCTAGTCTCCAACTTGTGATCCTCCTGCCTCAGTCTCCCTAGTGTTGGGATTACAGGCCTGAGCCACCACACCCTGCCTCACATCCCTTATTTATGTGGAGGTCTCTAATGTGTTTCATTCATATCTATTAAAAACATTGCTTGGCACTGTTATCTTTGTTTTCAATTATCAAACATATTTTTAAAAATTCAAGACTAGTCTATTATATTTACAAAGGCATCTATCATTTCTGATGCTCTTCCTTCATTCCTGATGGCATGAAAGTCCTAGTTTCATTTCCCTTCTGCCAGAAAACTTCCTGAAGCAATGCTTTTAGAGTGGAGCTATGGGCAATAAATTCTTAGTCTCCCTTCAACTAAGTATGTATCATATCACCTCTAGAACTGTAAGCCAAATAAATTTCTATGTTTATCAATTACTCAGTCTCAGGTATTTTGTTATAGCAACAGGGAACAGATGAAGACACAGGCATTTTGCTGTTTCTTCTACTTTAGAACATCCTTCTGCCTTGTTTCTCTTGAAGGCCCAGCTCCATCATCTCCTCCTGGAAGGAGATTTCAGAAGTGCAGTGGACAGGGAGCACGTGCCAGTGCATTTTGGAGGTGGCTACTACAGGAGGTGAGTGAAGAACGGTTCCTCTGAGCAGGGTGGGTTACAGAGGGAGGACTGGCAAGGACTGGTCAACTGGTAGAGGGGTGGACATGAGCAGCAAGAGCCTCAGTTTCCCCCATCACAACAAGCCTGTGTAAGCATGGACTGGGTGTGAGCACCATGGGTGGCTACAATATGTGACCTGTCCTGACTCTTCTGTTGGCCCAGAAGGTCCACTCCACTGAGCTGCAAGCCCACCCCTGTGACCTCATCCCACAACTGTCCCTTGCTCTCTTCTTGCACACACATAGGAGACAGCCTTGCAATCTGTGTTCTTAGGAATTAAGTCTAAAGCACTGCTCAGGCTTTGCACTCATTCCCACCTCTGGGCTCCAAGTTTGCTGTTCTCCCACTGGAAACCCTTCCTGGGTCTTCCCTGTCTCCTCCTCCCCCTCTTCCTGCCCCTCCTTCTTCTCTCTCTCTTCCTCCCCACTCAGAAGCCTTTCCTGACCACCAGTCCCCATGGCACTTGCTGCCCAATCCCTCTCCACCCTGAACCTCACTTAATTTTCCTGGTGGCCTTTATCCAGCTCTGAAGTCATCTGCCCCCACATGGGACTGTGGGTTTCTCTGTGACACTGCTCATGGCTGCACCCCAGTACCCAGAACAGGGCTTTAGTAAATGCTGGATGAATGAATGAATGACAGTATTGTGAGGTGACTGAGCAGATGGAGGAGGCTGGGTGGCAGGGTAGCAAGGAGAAAGATCAGCGGGTGCCTGGCCAGCAGTGGAGAATGACAGCAGTGACCTGGCTCTTTCCACAGGGCTGGCCAACTGGGTGGCAGCTGTGGAAGTGGAGAGAAGGCATGTTTGGTGAGGCGAAAACAAGTGCCTTGTTTACCACAGAGACTGTCAGGCTGAGCAAAACTCACACTTGCCACTGAGACCTAAGAAGTGATGGGCCCAACCTGCCTAGGCACAGCCGCTGGTCCCCACTGGGACACCATGAAGGGCTAGGCTCACAACCCGCTGTGACCCTCCTCAGTCAGCTGCACCAGCCTCCTCTCCCGTCACACCTGAAGGCTGCAGATAGGGACCTGCACCCCCAGCCAGTCTCCAGTCACCCTCCCTCACCCTCTTGGTCCCACTGTAGACCTTAAACCTTGACTTGCCCCTCCCACCTGGCCGCCTGTTGCCTCTAGACCTCTGTGCTGTAGCCAAAGGGGTGTCATGGGCACATCACCACATACCTCTCCGTGTCCTAAGGCCAAGGTCAGAACGTGGGGGCTGTTGTGGATATACCCCAAGCTGAGCTCCCTGATCTCAGCCTATCTCTATGCCTGGGAGACTTTCCCTGCCTGAACACAGATCCTGGTATATGAGGAGGCAGCCTGGCCCCTCCAGGGCCTCCTGTCTGGTGAGGGTTCCAAAGTGGGGAGACAGTAAGGAGCAGAAGGCCCCAGGATGTGGGGACCACAATATAAAACACAGGCCATGGCTTTCCCATTCTGGGGACTCCGTGGCCTTCTTCCAGCCCAGGCATGGGACCTTCCAGGGAAGGACCCCAGTGGTGCGTGGAGGAAAGGGAGCCATTCTCAGGCTTTGATGCTCCTGAAATGCAAGACCCTGGGGTGCTCGGCTTCCAATGCTGAGCACCAAGAGAAGGACTCAGGGAGTCTGGAGGAAGAGGTTGGGGTCTGTTTGTAGAAGCAGGCCCTGGCCTGCTCACAGGGCATGGGGCAGCTCAAGCAGTGTCCTCATGTTGGGACCCTGAAGACGGGTGGGAAGGGGATGTCAATAAGGACCATAGTCCTTACTCCTGTGCCCCTGGGACCCCACAGAACCTCTGAAAGGACTAGAAACCCTACAGCTGACGGTCACCCCAGCACTTTCCGAGCCCACCTCATGGGCTTAGGGATTCATTTGCAACCACGACAACACTTGAAGTGCCCATTCTACCTGAGGGCTTCACTGAGAGGGCACCCACTGCCTGGGCCCTGGGCCTGGCTTCCTGCTGCAGGTCAGCCGAAGCTGTCCTGAGCACCCAAGTCTCCGTGACAGGCATGGGCAGGGACACTGCCACCTCACCCGCCAGAGTCTGGGGCAAAAATAGCCAGTTCTGTCTCCAAGTGTGACTGCATGAGTCACCCACAGCTCCTGACAAACACCTCTCAGGCGCTTTAAGAACAGGGAGCATTTGGCAAAAATAAACGCTTTGTTTTCCCTGTGCAGACAGATGGTGGAAACCATTTCCAAGGGTGGTCTTGGAGAGTAAGCCTGTGGGGCGGGGGCAGGGAATCAGGGACCTGCTGTGTGAGCAAGGGCAGAATGTGGGCCCACCAGGGGGTCTCCCTACTGACTGGCTGTGGGACGGCCCCTCCCCTTTCTGAGCCTTAGTTTCCACATCAGTAAAGTGGGCTCATAGTACCCATTCTCTAGGTGGGTGGATTGGGATTAGGAGCAGGGTCAGTGCCTGTTCTGCCCACCCAACCCTGTCACTTCACCCAAACGTGGATCATGGAAGGCTGGTGGGGTCACCTTCTCTGTGACAGGCACCGTGGGGAAAAAAGTGGCCATTGGATGCCCCAAGCTTGCCCCAGGCACTCAGGTCTCCCATCATGCCCAGATGGTTGGATGGTCACCCCATCCTACTCCGTCTCTTAGGCACCACCTCTGGGAAGCTCCCTGGCCTGGGCTGCTTATTCCTCCATTGCTGTGTGTGTCACCCTGGCCTCTGTCCTGAGCCCAGACTCCAGGGCCTGGGTGCAGCCTGGGGATCATGAGGTGGCTAAAGAACTGGGGAGGGGGAGCAGAGGTACAGGGTCCTCTGCAGTTAGGACACCATGTCTGTGGCACATACATCTTGCAGATGCTCCCCTTTTATCACTGATCTGCTCATGCCCTCCCACAAAGCCTAGCCACGCTGGTGCCAACTGCCAGCAAAGAGCCAAGTCCACACCTGCTCCATCTCTTCAGAATCCTTGCCTAAGACCCCTCCCCAGAGCAGAAGCCCATGCAGCCCTTCCTTCCAGCTTTCCACTGTGACAGCCTGTCTACTTCCGTCCCTTCCCTACTCTTCCTGCCCTTGTGTCTTTGTGAACCCTCCTCCTGGGTTGCCCTTTCTGCAGGTCAGCTCATATCCTTTCCTCTAGTAGGCCTCTCCCTTGCTCCATCCTGGTGGCCGCAGATCTTTTTCTGGGCTCCCCCTGCCCTTTGCACAGCCCTCTGGGCATGTTTGTTCCCTGGCAAGGTCTGTTGCTCTCTCTATGGCTCTTTTTGCCTACTCCCTCTTGGTCAGGGGTGGCCCAACTCATCTTCAGTCCTCTGCCCCAGTTCTGGTGGGTGCTTGTCAAATGCATGCTGAGGGTCTCTTCAGGTAAGACATTGAGGTTGACACACAGTGGCCTGGGCCATCCTGCTTGGGTTACATCATGTCCTTTTTAATTTGCTGCTCTGATTTACACACTGGGGGCTTTCACAGCAAATAGTGTCTGTCTTTCCAGAAAAGCTCAGAATAGCTGGCCACCCTGGACCTGCCTGATATTGTTTGTTGACTAGGGCTGAGTAGTGCCACTTCTACCCTGGGGATGTTCCCAGCTTAGTCTTCATCCGCTGCTCACCCCTGCTCCACCTGGGGCCTGCCATCCTGCCTCCTCATTAAGTCCTCTG
This sequence comes from Castor canadensis, assembly GCF_047511655.1. Classification (NCBI taxonomy): domain Eukaryota; kingdom Metazoa; phylum Chordata; class Mammalia; order Rodentia; family Castoridae; genus Castor; species Castor canadensis. Next base: position 67,322,623 of record NC_133401.1, read on the forward strand.
TGGCTGCCAGGGGTTGGGATAGGAGAGGGGACACTGAGGCAAGGGTCTTGTTGCCTCAGGACACACTGGAGACAGGCTTTCATACTGACACTAGCTGTTTAAGCAGAACTGGCCACATGGACATCACTCCCTGGGGCCATTTTAGAGATGTCTGTCAAGGGTATGGGAAATCTTAAGTAAAAGAAATAAGAATAAAAAAAAATTCACTTCTCCCCCAAATGCAGAAATTTGGGGAAAAGAGTTATAGCCTATGCAGTTTTCTCATTAATGGTGATTTATGAGATGCACGGGTATGGGGAGCCCAGACACATGGGGTGGTCCATGAAAAAGGGGAGATGCATTCCTGCCGTGGCTGCTATGGGGAAGCCTGGGAAGTCTCGCCTTGTGAGGGACCCAGGGCAGGTGGCTGTGGTGTCCCAGACACAGTAGGAATCAGAGAACCACTAAGTGCCCAGCAGGGAGTCCAGGGCATATGGTGTGGGCTTGAAAAACGCTGAGTGATGCTGAAAAGGACCTGAAAATAACTCTGAAAAGCAAGAAGCTGCCTTGGATATTTCTCATTCTTGCTATAAGAGGAGGCTGTCACAGCTGAACTTTAACAAATTCGTCACCATCTTTTCTGGGAAGAACAAGGAAGATGAAGTCATCAGTGTTATGATAAAACAAAGAAACATACTGTTTTCTGTAACTTCCCTCAGAAACATCAAGTAGACAGAGAAAAGGCCCTTGTCTGAAAAGCTGAGAAGACGTGTGTGTGGTGTGTGTGGTGTGTGTGGTGTGTGTGTGTGTGTGTGAAGCCCTGGCCCAGCAGCTCCATACAGAACTCTGGGCTCAGTCCCTTTCCTGGGCTCTGGGACAGTGAGGCCATTATCCATAGCCAGCACCAGACAGCATGAGCACAAAGACACAGCCATGAATGTGCTTCCCTTCCCACTTGTGCAAAGCACTTAAAAATATATACAGATTTATTGAGATGAAATTAAGATACCATCCCACCCACCCGTTTCAAATGTACTACTCAATGTCTCTTAGCATACTCACAGATTTCTCTCGGAACGCTCAATGACATTCCTTTAGTATACATGGCAGTCCTTGTGGCAAAACCACTATGTCTTCATTACTGTCATTGTGTAGTTTATATTCAAATTAGGAAGTATGAGTTCTCTAATTTTGTTCTCGTTCAAGACTACTTTGGTTATTCTGAGATCCTTGGATTTTCATAGGAATTTTAGGATCACCTTGTCAAATTTTGCAAAGAAGTCAGCCAATTTTTCTTTTAAGGACAAGGATTGTTTTAAATCTATAGATGATTTGGGAGAATATTTGCTTTTTTAACAACACTGTTTTGTAATCCCTGATCTTAGGATATTTTACCAGTTCTTTAGATCTTTTGACTTCAGTGAATTAAGTTTTATAATTTGTTACTCTTATTTTTGCTGTTTGTTATTATTATTGATTCATCCCAAATAACTGTACGTATTCACAGTGTACAATGTGATGTTTTGATGTGGAATGAATGTGTAGAACTGACACAGTCACCACCTTATGCAAGTATCATTTCTTTGTGGTGAGGACATTCAAAATCTCTTGCAGACTGTGTGTGCTGCATCTCACAGAAGAGGAACCTGAGGTTTGAAGAAAGAGCCTGCCCTGTGCTCTACCTCCCAGCTGGAGCATGGGGTGACAGGCCCACCCAGCCCCTCCTGTAGACTTGGACTGATCCTGCACTTTGGTCAACTTCTGAAGTTAGGTTTGGGACTGCCTGGAGACAGGGTTTGTGTTTCTGGGCAGCCCTGGTGGTTCTGAGGCTTAGCCCCACCAGATCTTTCTATCAGAGAAGGAGCTTTGGATTGGGGGCCCCCTGGGCACCACATCTGCCATGTGCAGCCATCTCCCACCCCCCAGTCCTGCCAAGAGCCTGTCTGTGGGCTCAGGACCTTCAGGCTACCAACTCTCCTGCATTTCAGTGCTGGATCCAGGGCACACTTAGGACAGTTTTTGGGCTGAGTGGCCTGTCTGCTTCACTTTCTCATGTCAATTCTCATTTTAAAACTAGCATTTAGCCTCACCGTAATATCTGTGAGCTCATGGGTATAATGTGCTAACCACATGCTTTTAAAAATGCATTAAAATAAACACCTAATAATGACTGAAGACAGTGACAAATGTCATTACTGTATTCAATTTTCAGCCCAACCCAAAGAGACAGTGTTGCTGGGGGAGTGGAGGACGCATGGCTGTTGGGTGGGTGGATTTCACACCTTCCTGGCTTGGGGTCTCTTGGGGGATGAATGTCCCCTAGCTTAGGGCTGTGCAGGACCCTCTCCTGGGCAGCAGGTGGGCCCTGGAGGCAGAGGTCAAGGCCTAGGCAGCTGCCTTCCCCTGTCCCTGCAGGCTTCTGGCAGACAGAGCGGCCCCGGGAGAGCACTTGATTCAGCCACGCTAAGTGCTCACGTTAATCTTGCAAAGACTTGGCCTCACCCGGGCCCATCAATCCTGTCATCAGAATAATGACTTCCGGCCAAGTCGCCAAAGCTCTCGCCTCAGCATGGGGCCTTGGGTTGACTCGGGCACCATCTATCACACCCTCTGGGCCCTGCCACGACAGGCAGGCGGGGAGGAAATGTCGCCTGTGCGGGTCCAGCCATGCCACACAGGCAGCACAGGCCTGGCTTTCTGGGGCTAATACATTTTTTTCAAAAAAGATTCAGCCAGAATGGAGAATACAGAAACATGGATACTGTGGTGACACCAGCTGTCAGGGTCAGGCAGGGGCCAGTCCTGCCTGCCTGTGTGTCCTTCTGGCTTCCACATAGTCCAGGGCCTCCAACACCCACCCCATTCTGGCCAACCTGGCCTCCTGGAGGAGGCTCCTAAGGGAGCTTGCCAGCATGTGGGGACTAGGTCAGACCCTCAGAGGGAGAAGGAGAGGTACAGTGACTGGCAGTGCGGGGCAGGCTGGCCAGAGCTCCTTCCACAAACACCTTCCCCACGAGAGGATGCATTTGGGACCATCTGCACACAGCCTCCAGGCTCAGCAGCCCATCCAGGTCCTTTCTTTTTTCTGGCCTTGCCTCGGTCGCTTATTATTTAAGCTGGGCTCACTGAGCGCTTAAGCTTTGCTCCTCCAGCAGGCTCCCCAAAGAAGCAGGCTGTTAACTGGCTCCACTTTGAGCCTCCTTTAATTGCCCCAAGGAAGCCCTCAGAGCAGTGTGTCTGCTCTACCCTCCAGCCAGGCTGCAGAGGATACAGGCAGAGTGAGGCCAATGTGGCACAGCCCTGTGTACCAGAGGGAGACCTAGTTAACTTCTGGGTCCCAGGCCAAGTCTTGGCCTTGCTGAAGCTGCCCAAGGTCACAGCCTCCATTACTTCCACCTGTCCAGCACCTGTTCTTCTGACAACAGATCCCATTTGTCCTTCCTCTCCTGCCTGCGGCAGGGATACACAACCCGGTGCCACTTGGGGAAGGAGTTGCTTTGGTCTGTGATGGTTTGGGCACGAGATCCAGGCCTGGCCACACAGTACACTCTATCCCTCCAGCCTTTGGGACAGATTTGTGGGCAGGCAGGTCATCTGGGTGAACTGCCAGACTTGTTCTTGGGGCATTTATTTGAATTGTTGGACAGAGCCTCTCTCTTCCTGCTCAGGTCAAGGGAAGGGTGGAAAGTAAGTGTGAAGTTGCTGGGGTCTTCTTGGGAAAGGAGCCCAGATGGAGAAAGCCAAGTCAAGAGTCAGGAAGGCTTTGATCAAATCTCTGATCTTGACATGCCTGAAGTCCACTCTGGCTTTCTGTTTATAGGAGCATACTTACAAAGCAAATACATTTTCTCTTTGTGCTTAAGTCTGTCTGAGGTGGGTGTCTGCACTTGCAAATGATAGAATCCTAATACCTCAGGCTCCAGAGACTGCCATATTTCAGAAGAGTTTCAGCATCAGCCAGTGGAGGCTACACTGAGTTAGCTGTGGATTGCAGCCTTAGTCTGTTTTCTGTAGCTATAATGGAAAACCCGAGTCTAGGTAATTTATAAAGAAAAGAGGTTTATCTAGACTCCTATTTCTGGAGACTGAGAAATCCAAGAGCAGGGTTGCCATCTAGCAAAGACCTTGTCCTGCTTCATCTCATAGAGGAAAAGTGGAAAGAGAAGACATACAGATGTGTCTTATAACAATCTGCTCCTGCAGTAATTAATTCAGTCCTGGGAGAGTTAACCAGTCCTCCTAGAGCAACCTGTCCCTTGGAGGTTCAAGTGACCTCATGATACAAATGTCTCTTAAAGGTCCTCCTGTTTCCCCACACTGTTACATTGGGGATCAAATTTCAACAAGAAACTTGAGACAACCCAAATTCAAATCATAGTGAAAGTGCACTGTTATGCCAACAGGCTGCCCAGCAGGCAGATGTGGACATGGTCCTTGTAGACTGTGAAGCCCTGGGAAGGTCACTTCCTCTTACATCCTCATCTTTGAGATGGGTCAAATGACCCCACCTCGCAGGCTGATGTGTAGAGGTGACATCTGGTCTGAAACTTAACAGCAGGAAGGACCAACCATGAGAAGAACATCGCAGAAGAACATCACAGAAGTGAAGCAAGGTATGTGAGTGAGTGTGAGTGTGAATGTGGGGGTGGGGGGGACGGCAAGCACCGGGACCAGGAGAGGCAAGCTCAGGATGGCTGGAGCGAGACAGGGAGGACACTCACTGTGGGGCATGGGTTGGGGGAAGGTGGGTTTGGTCAAGTGCCCCAGGATGGACCTGGAGTGAAGAATGGGCTATGTGGGTGGAGGGCAGAGCTGTGGGTCTAGAATGAGCTGGGATTAAGGAGACGAGAGGCTGCATTCTGATCAGACTAGGATGAAGGCACTCATGCTGATGTTTGGTGGCGGTGGAGATCGCTGATGACAAGGGAGCACTCAAGCTCCTCGGTGCGCCCTTCACCCACCACCCTGTGACTTGACTGATAAGGGAGGTTCAGGGAGAAGAGATTGGATGGCTGCCAAGAGGTCGGAGCAGCAGGAGGAAGTCAGGGACAGGTGGGTCTCAGAGAATGGGCTCAGTGGTTGGGGAAGCAGGGCTGGTGAGTGGACTGGGGTGCAGAATGGGGGAGAAGCACAGAAAGCCCAGGGGTGTGATGTCCCCAGACTTTGGGGACCCTCTGCAGAGCAACTCTGGAGTATGGTTTGAAGGCAGAAGCCAAAAGGAACCAACTCCTTTGACCTTGGACCCAGCAATTGCCCTAAAGAGCTAATCCAGAAAGAATTCCACAATCAGTAAGAAGTCTTCCTGTGCTGCTGAGTGGCGGGAACCAGATGCACTGAGCCACAGGGTGCCGGGTAAGGGGGACGGGAGGACCATGCACAGAAACGCTATGCCTGAGATGCTGGGGGAGGACAGCTGTGAGCCGATCTGTGGGAAAAGCCAGACAATGCAAGCAAGAAGCCATCTTTGCAAAAGAAAAAAAAATCCCATCTCTACACACCAGGAGGAAAAGTCCAGGTTACGTTCAGGGGTGAGGGGAGTTAGCATCTGGAAGTGAGGAAGGGTAAGGTTTTCATTTTCTTCTTTGCCCCTTTCCTTCCTGACCCTTTCCCTGCTATGCTGAGCTTGTATCACCTTCCCAATTCCAACTGAAATGCAGAAAGGGGCTTTCAAAAAAAGGAGAGAGAGAGAGAGAGAGAGAGAGAAGGGAGGGAGGGAGGGAAGGAAGGAGGGAGGGAAGGAAGGAAGGAGCAATCACACTGCTGTGAGGCAGAGCTGGCCAGGGTCACCTGGCTGTCACTGGGGGGAGGGGGCACACTGAGACCCTGTGCTGCTCTGTCAATTACACTTAAAAAAGCCAGTCAATTACACTAACAGCAGCAGACCTGGTCTCCTCTCCCTCCAGCCTCTTGTTCATCTGCAGAGGTAATAACACCCGGAAGCATTTAGGGATGTTTGAGTTTGACAGAGAGCAGGGATGATTGATTCCAAGTCATTTGTCAAAGCAGGGGTTGGCCTACGGGGTGGCCTGGTCACTGCCTTCAGATGTACAACAGTCACAAGCCACAAGAGTGTCTCTTTTTAGAAGCGAGCACCTGCCGTGGCTGGTCTTTGACAGAAGCTCCAAGACCCAAAGTAGTCAGAAGACAAACGGTGTGTGCACAGCATGTCAGGGTCTGGCAGAGTCACACAGATTCCCAGGTCCCTGCTTGCTGTCTCAGGTTGCTAAGTCCCTGTCCCAGACTGGCCACTGGGGAGTAGAGTCACTTGTCAAGGGACGGGCAAAGCCATGTCCTGGTGCCTCTCGCTCCTCTTTCCAGTCTCAGTTGCTGTCATTGTTTGATTTAACTTTTTAACTGAAGGATAACCAAATCCTGAAGCACACTTATTTGAAGGGTGCAAAAAGGTAAATTCTCCAAAGTGGACACACGAAGGCCGGCAGCACCCAGATTGAGAAACAGAACATTTCTGGATTCACAGAAGTCCACACGTATCTCTTTCCACTCACTGACTATCATCTTCAGTCACAAGGACACACGAAGAGGAATTAGCAACATCGGAAACTGCCGATCTTCACACAAAACTTTAAAGTGTTCCACACGCCGCAATCCAGGCGGGAACATACACTAAATGCAGGAGAAAGATGAAGAGAAGTCCCATGTGCCTGGCCCCATGTGACCCAGGTGGGCTGGACACCAAGCTTGGAAACCTGCCCTGCTCCTCCCACCACAGGTGATCAGGAGGCAGCTGCCTGGGGCTGGGCCCCCACCTGTGGGGCATCTTCCACCCTGAATCTCTACACAGGAATCAAGAACACTAGAAAGTGACTGGGCATGATGGCTCGTGCCTATAATCCCAGCTACTTGGGAGGTGGAGATAGGGAGGATCACAGTTTGAGGCCAGCCTGGGCAAAAAGTTAGTGAGACCCCATCCCAACAAATAAGCCTGTTGCGTGTTGTCTGTGATCCTGGCTATGCAAGAAGTATACATAGGAGGATTGTGGTCCGAGGGCAGTCTGGGCAAAAATCACAAGACTGTAGCTAAAACAAAGTAAAACAAAAAGGGCTCAGGGCACAGCTCAAGTGATAAAAGTGCCTAGCAAGAGCAAGGCCCTGAGTTCAGCTCAAATCCCAGTACTGCAAAACAGAAACAAAACCAAAACAGAAAACCACCACAAGCAAACACGCAACCACCACTAGAAGTGGCGGCTATGTGGGTACATGATAAGACTTTTTTCTTTTCATCAAAATATACATTGAACATATCTAATCCAGAACTCCAAAATGCTCCAAAACCTCAGATTTTTTGAATGTTAATGTGAAGCCATAAGTGGAAAATTCCTCGCTGGGAAACTTTGTTGCATGCACAAGATCACTTAAAACATGTAAAATTAGGTACAAATTGTATATGAAACATAAGTGAACTGCATGTTTAGACTTGGGCTCCATCCTCGAAATGCATATGCAAAATTCCAAGATCTGAAAACACCTGAAACTGGAAATCCTGCTGAGACTCAAGCACTTAGTATGAGGGCTACCGACGTGTGTCTTCACAGTAGAATTGACTGTCTGCAGCAAGAACGACGAGGTAGCATGGGGTTATAGATATGTGGAATAAAATGTATGACAATCCCACTGCTATGGGTTACACTGTGTCCTCTCAAAAAATATATGCTCAAAACCTGATCTTGTGAGGCCATACTAGAGTGGAGTGGACCCTAGTCTCGTAAGATGGGTGCCTTTGAAGACGTGGGTGTACAGAGTCGCCCTGTGACAATGAAATGGAGACTGAGTTATGTAGATCCAAGCCAAAGAATACAAGTCATTTTTGGAAAACCACTGGAAGCTAAGAAGAGGCAGGGAATTGGTTTTGGGGGGTGGAGTGGTGCGCATGGCTCTGTAGACACCCTGATTTTGGATTTCCAGTTTCCAGGACTGGGAGAAAATAAATTTCTGTTGTTGTAGGCCAGTTCAGTTTGTGACACTTTTTGGGCAGCCCTAGGAAACTGACAAAAGTATATGGTTTTATGTCCAATCTGAAGTAATGTAATGATACTGAAAGGTCAGCCATGATAAGTTAGCAATGTTGCATGGGAAGAATTCTAAAATGATCCCCCAGATTCCCACCCCTTGGTGTACACACCTCATACAATTACCTTTCCTTGAGTGTTGGCAGGACCTGTAAATATGATGACTGTTACCCTTGTGATTACGTTATATCATCTAGCAGAGATGGAGTTATGCAAATCTAATGAAGGCCCTTAGTCTCCCTCTTAAATTAATCAAGAGGAAGATTATCCTCGGTGAGCCTTACCTCATTAGGCAAACTCTTTAAAAGAGGGCCTAGAGACCAGAGACTCATACCTTGAAGAAGCAAGCTACCACGTATTCTATAGCTGCAAGGAAATGAATTCTGTCACCAGCCATATGTGCTTGGAAGGAGACCCTAAGTCTCAGATGAGACCCTAGACTTGTGAGTCTTTGAGGGGAGGATCCAGATAAGATGTCCTTAGACATCTGACTCTTGTAAACTCTAAAATAATAAATGTATATTTTATATTGTGAAGACTGTTTTAATGTTTTAGGTAACAACAGAAAAGTAATGCAATACACATTAAAGCATCTAAGTCAAGCACTAAAGCAATAAAATAAAGGAATATAGTTAATAAATAATAATAAAATAGAAAAATAAAATGGCTAATTAATCCAAAAGAAGTCAGAAAATTGGGCTGGTGGAGTGACTCAAGTGGTAGAGTACCTGTCTAATGAGCATGAGGTTCTGAGTTCAAACCCCAGTACCACCAAAAACAAAAAAAGAAAACAAAGAAAAAAAGAAGTCAGACAAGATAAAAGAAACAAGAAACATATGAAGAAGTATAAATATATAGCAAGATGGTGGATTTAAATCTAACACTATCAATAATTACACTAAATGTAAACAGTCCAAACAACTCAATTAAAAGGTAGAGATTTTTGATTGGCTAAGAAAGCAAGAATCACATAAATGCTGTCTACAAGAGCTCTGCTTTAAATTTAAAACACAAATGGGCTAAAAGTGAAAGGATGAGAAAAAGAAAGGAAGCTGGCATGTCTATATTATAATTGCTATGTGTATATTATTATTATTATCAGAATAGATTTCAGATCAAAGAATATTACCGTAAAGATGGCCATTTCATGACAGAGGAGTCAATTCACAAATAGTGCATAACCATCGCAAACGTGTTCATCTAACAATAAAGCTTCAAAACATATCAGCAAGAATTGATATGATAAAATATCAAGAATAAGCAAATCCACACTTGTAGCTGAGATTGTTAACACCTCTTCCTCAATAATTGGTAAAACAAGTAGACAAGAAAATCATGAAGGATACAGAACACTTGAGCTTTACCAAGCAACTGAGCCTGATCAATATTTATAGACTCCTTCACACTCAGCAGACTTCATATTCATTTCAGATGGACATATGTGCTAGTCAGCTTTCCATTACTGTAATGAATTAACTAAAAAGAAAAGGCTTATTTTGTCTCAGTTCTGGAGGTTCTAGCCCTGGTCAGTGGACCCGTTGCTTTGGGCACATGGTGGCACATCATGGCAGAAGTGCATGGCAGAGGACAGCTGTTCTCCTTGTGGTTAGGATGTGAGGGACAGAAAGATTAAGGGGCTAGTGTCCCACTCCCCTCTTCAAGGGCATGCTCCCAGTGACTGGAAGTCCTCCTGTTCGACCTCCCCTCTCTAAGTTTTCACCCAACAGCACCAATCTGGGACCAAACCTTTAACACATGGGCCTTTGGGGCACATTCAACATCCAAATTATAGCCACACTTAATAAGACAGGTCATATTCAGGGCATAAACAAGCCAGTATATTTGAAAGGATTCAAGTCATAGAAAATCATAGAAAATATGATTCTTTCACCATAAAGTACATTAGCTGTCATTAACTAAGACATTTGGAAATTTCCCAAATATTTGGAAACTATTATTAAGACCAACTCTGAGAAAAGCCTTCAAGAGATATACATAGAGACTAGAAAATGTTGCTGAGAGAAATTATCTATTTAAATAAGTATCTGTTCATGGATTAGAAGCTTAATGTTATTAAGACGTCACTTCTTCCATATTGATCTCCTGATGTTAGAGACTGCTAAACTGATTGCAAAATATATTTCAAAGTGCAAAGGAACTAGAATAGCCAAAGCTATTTTGAAAATATAGAACAGAGTTGGAGCATTTGTACAGTACTACCTATTTTCAGGGCTTATTTTAAAGGAACAGTCTTGAAGAGAGTGGGTGTTGGACTCAAGACAGACCAAGAAATTAACTGAACACAGAGTCAAGAAATGGAACAAATATCTGGTCAACATATTTTTGTATGTTTTTTGGCAGTACTGGGATTTGAACTCAGGGCCTCATGCTTGTTAGGCAGGTGCTGTATAACTTGAGCCAGTCTGGCAGCCCGGTCAATAGATTTTTAAAGAAAGGTACAAATACAATTCAGTGGAGAAAGATGGCCATTTCAACACATGATGCTGGAATGATTGTTTATCTGATGCAAAAACTGACATATTCACTTTTTCCACCAAAGGCAGAAACTGATGAATATTTGGTCATAGACATAACAGCAGAACTAACAACAAATTTCTAGAGAAGAATAGAGAAGAAAATCTTTGTAACCACAGGTTAGGTAAAAATTCCTTAACACTAAAACATGATTGGAAAGAAAACTGACAAAGCGACTTCAGGAAAATCAAGCACTTCTGCTCATCCAAACATACTGCGAAGAGATTGTGTGTGTGCGCATGTGTGCTCATGTGTGTGCTCGTGTGTGTGTGTGTGTGTGTGTGTGTGTGTGTGTGTGTGTGTGTACTGTAAGACTGGCATACAAATATTCATAGAAGCTTTACTGATAATATTCCCAAAACATATACAACCCAAATTTCCAAGAGGAGATGCAATGGCTGCAAGGATTAGTTTCTTATTGCTGTGTTATAAATTATCACAAACTTAGGTGTTGTAAAAAAACATACATTTAATATTTTTCACTTCCTATGGGCCAGGATTCTGGAACATTCTAGTTGGATCCTCTGCCCAGGAAATATGTCACCCCAAAATTCATGTATTAGCAATTTAAATCCCCAAATTCATATGTTGATGGTATTCGGTGGGGCCTTCGGGAGGTAGTTAGGATCAGATGAGGTCAGGGTGGTGGTCTCTCATGATGGAATTAGTGGTTTTAAAAGAAAAGGAAGAGGCCTGAGCTGGCCCTTGGGCTCCATCTCACCATACAATATCCTCTGCCACACTGTGATGCAGCAGGAGGGCTTCAACAGACACCCAGTAGAAGCCAGGCCGTAATCTTGGACTTCCCAGGTTCCAGAACCATGAGCCAAGTAAACCTGTGTTCATTATAAACTACCTGATCTCTGATGTTTTGTTATAGAAACAGAAAACAAAGACAATAATTCAGCAAGGACTAATTTTTCACTAGCTATCTCAATGGTATCACGGCTGTGCAAATAAAATCCCTCTTAGCTCAGAGATACATTTCCACGTCACGAGGGGAGTTGATACTATGGCTTAGGTTCTCCTTCAGAAGCTAATAGGGGGTGAATATAGACAAAGGCGAGTTGTGAGTTGACAGCCGTGGTAGCTGGGAGGTGGGAGTGGTGGATCATGTTGAGTCTATTCACATATTTTTCAATTTTTTTGGAAGAAAAGGTTGCGGGGGGGAAAAGAGGAAGGTTTGATTTCTCCCTGGAAGTCCTGCCTATCCTGGATGCCATGTGACCTTGGGCTTTGGAAGGCAGACCTGCTGGGTCCCCCGTGAGCTGAAGATGAAGATGGCAGGAGGGGGACCCTAGGCTGTGCATGTCTCTCTCTCTCTTCATTAAGGTGAGTGGCAACACCTTATATGAAATGTGCATCTGTCACCGACTCCGCACATGAAACTGGTTATGGCACAATAACCTAATTTGTTCTTCCTTCTTATACTCGCTGTTTGCAAAATAGAAGTACATTTCCCGGCAAACATTTCAGAACTGTGACATGCAGACGCTTAGAGTCCCTTTCATCATCCAAAGTGCTAATACAATTTGGCTGTGCTCTTGCAGAAACATCTGTTTTCAAACTGCAGGCCACTGGGGGCCTGCAATTCATATCCCCAGAGCAGCTGTCACACACTCTGTCATCTGAGTCTCCTTAAGTCTCATCCTCAATCTGCCTTGTACACGTTCACAAAAACCACAGAGTGTGGCATTTATTCTTATTCTTATTCTTATGGGGCTTGTCAGAACAGTCCTGTTGTTGGAAGTGCTAAGCTGGGGGAAAGCCCTGGTGTGCTCAGCTCAGCCACTTCCCAGGTGACTGACGGGCACTGCCCTCGTATAGTTAAGTACTGGGAAGTTAACCATTTGGACAGGAATTTGTCACAAGTAGATTGCAGCTCTCTCTGGAGTGTGGTTAACTTTCTTTGGGGATTCAGGGCCAACCCACTGTCCCTAATTCATGGGCCAGCTGGTCGGGGTCTGGGAGCTGAGTGTATAGGTGACCTGTCTCTTTGAGGATGGCCCCAGCTTGCTGCTGTTCAGAATTTTGGTCCCCACCTCCTGACTCTTCTATCATCCTCTCTGGTGCATGGTTGACAGGAAACCTGGGGAGTGGCTGGTTCAGAAAGAGGGTGGATAAGGGGTCCAAAATTCAGTGGGGTAGGTAGGATGGGGGGAAGTAGTTCTAGCATCTTACAGAACCCTGGAGGGTAAATTCGGTCTGCGACAGCTAATTATAACTGGTAACAACTAGCATTTGAACACTCAGAAGTGATAATATTGAGCAAACGGAAATGCTAACTACCCCGATTTTATCATTACGCAGTGAGCATATGTAGGCCATTAGGGTACTGCAGTTCATAATTAAGTACACAGATTACATGTCAGTTAAAAATAACAACCAAAAATTAAAAAGGAAGAAGGCCCAGAGCTCTTCTGCGCACTCATGCCTTGTTCCCCTCCTGTGTATGCAGGATGGTGATGGTGGGGTGGTGGCCAGGACCTGCTGCCCTGCCCTGCCACAGTCTCCACGCCGGGGCCTTGACCCTGGCTCCTCCCTCCTCTCCTTCCCTAGCCACATACATTTTTTTCTGACTCCTGTGATCTTTAAGTGCTGCTGGGCATCCTTGTGACAGCTTCCCTAGAGTTGACCCCGGCTGTGACCCTCACATACACAGAGCTCAGGGTCACCCAGGCACACTCAGGGCTTGCTGCAGAAAGGCCATGGTGCCAGCGTGACTAGATTAACGACAGGAGTATGGGAAGATGGTGTGAGGACTCCTCTCAATGTTTTATTACATATTGAGCCCCTCTGATCCAAAAGTCAGAAATCTCATCTGGCTCCAACATCAGAAATGTTTTGAGCAACAATATAGCACCATATGGAAAAGTCCACACCTGATCTTGTGTCGATCGATTGCGGTCAAAACCCAGGCACTAAAAATATTGTGCAAAATCACCTTCGGGCTATGTGTGTAGGACGTACGTGAACACAAGTCAGATTCCTGCTTAGGCGTCTGTTAATCCTGTTTATCGCTTCTCCAAGATGCTTCATTATGTATATGCAAATATTCCAAAATAAAAAAAAATTCCCAAACCAGAAACACTTCGGCTCTCAAGCATTTTGGATAAAGGATATTTGTATTTGTTGAAAAGAACTGTGTTATACACTATTTGCTAGATAAAAAATTACCTGTAGCATAAGCAAAAACATGGTAGTAGATTAGAAACCTAGAGAACCCCATTAGGCCACAGAACAGAGCCAGTTGTACGTGTCCTACCCCCTTCTCCACCGGATCCCTACTATCTGGAATATTTTTAAAATGTATGTTTTTAAAAATTAACAATTAGAGTATATTTGACAAATTGCATATATTTATGGCAAACATGATTTTTAAAATAAATACATACACTATTAAATGGCTAAATTAAGCCAATTTCTATCCCTTCCTATCAATTTTTTTGTTGTGTGGAACTTAAAAAAGTTTATCTGCAAGATATTTTATCTATCTCAGAAATAAGGTGTCCCTAGACACCTTATGCTTGCTGTTGCATTTTAGAAACATGGCATCACCCTGTGTGCGATCCTCTTTTACTTAACACAATGTCTCTAAGATTCTAGTGTCTGGTGATCCATCACGTGAGCGTCATGACTGCCCTTTCCATTGGAACTTAGGTTGGTTCTGGGTGTTGTACCAAGACTGGGTCCTGGAGCTCAGCACACAAAATTCTCTCAGGGACAGGGACAGTCCAGGTGCAGGACTGCTCCTTTACAGGGGATCCAGCAAGTCAACTTTACTAGATTATTCTAAGTGATTTTGCAAACTAGTTGTAAGAATCTACACTGCCAAAAAGAGATGATAAGACTTTCTTTTCTTCTTTTGTTTTCTTTTGCCAGTGCTGGAGTTTGAACTCAGGACCTCCTGCTTGGTAGGCAGGTGCTCTACCACTTGAGCTACACCCCCAGCCTATTTTTGGGTTGGTCCTTTTTGAGATGGGTCTTGTTTTATGCCTGGACTGGCCTAGACAGAAATTCTCTTATTTGTGCTTCTCTGTGTAGCTAGGATGACAGGCACGTGCCACCACACCCAGCTATTGGTTGAAATAGGGTCTTGAAAACTTTTTGCTAGGGCTAGTATCCCAGAGATCTTCCAGATCTCTGTCTCCCAAGTAGCTAGGATTATAGGCTTCAGCCAGTGTGCCCCTCTGAGTATAGAGTTTTTTATGAAGTTTTTCCAGTTAGCAAGCTTGGGGACCTCTCCAAGTATCATGTGCAATGGCGATAATCAAAATCCAACCTCTCATGATAAAAGCAAACACACATCAACCAAGAAAGCAAATGTAACCACTCACATCCACACCACAGCAGGAGTAGGAGACAGGAAGTTGCACACTTCAATTGTTGTGTGAGGGAAGAAAACCCCGACCGTAAGATTGAAACCTAATCTGTAATGCAATTGTATCTGGAGTGACACTTTTGGCAGGCGGTTAGGTGGTGAGTGTGGAGTTCTCATAAATGAGCTTAGTGGCTTTAAAAAAAAAGAAACAAAAATTCCAGAGAGATTCCTTCCCTCTTCCCCAGGGCAGTGAGGCACAGTGAGAAGAAGCTGTCTATGACCCAGAAAGTGGCCTTCACCAGATGCCTAGCCTTCTGGCACCTTGATCCTGGACCAGTCTCCAGAACTGGGAGAAATAAATTTTTGTTGTTTCACTAGTTTACAGTATTTTGTTATACCAGCCTGAATGGACAAAGACACTCTAAGAAAATATTTGGGCAAATGAAAAAAAAAAAAAAACCACCCAAATTATAAATTCAGAAACTTAATAGAAATAGACAAAAATAGGCCAGTATGAAATTAAAAGTGTTTGAACTCAGGAAAGAAAATAAAGTAAAAGACAAAACATCTAAACACTAAATTACAGGTCTCTTAGAAAGAACAAATTTGATTAAGAATTTAACAATGTTCATTAAGGAAATGAAAGAAAACAACAGGAAAAATTAAATAAAAGTAGTAAGGAGAATCATAGAGAAAGTGACTGATATAGAAGACAGAGGGGAAAAAGATCTAACACACATACAAATTACTGGAAGCCTGAAGAAGAAAAACAAAATAATTAGACATAACTAACATTTAAAACTATACTCTAAGAAAGCTTCCTACGTTTCCTGTGCACCTGAGAAAACTGATCTAGAATCAGATCAAGTCTAAGACATTTTTTAGTAAAATGTTAGACTTTGAAAATAAATTAAAAAAATCCTTTGGAGCCCCGTGAAAATGATCAAGTCACTTATCAAGGAAAGAAAAGCACATTCATATCAGCCTTCATGACAGCAAAGAATAGGTAACAACTTGCAGCAACATCTTAGCAAATTTAAGGAAGGTGTCAGCTGAGGACTTTTATATTCAGCCATTCTATCCTTCAAGTATCAAAGGCAGAGAAAGGAAGAAGTCTCTCTTTTGGAATTCTTCTTTAGGAACCTGTCAAAAGCTAAGTTTTGTTCATCCCAGGGACGACCGGAGGAACTTTAAGCAAAAGTAAATATTAGCAATCAAAATCCAACACGGTCGTGGCAGATTGTCTTGCTGGTGTCCACACACGACCCCTGTTTCTTTATTTACGTCCTTGATCTTTGACTTTCCCCCAACCAGTGGAAGATGGCAAAGGTGAGAGAATACCGCATCCATGATTGTGTTGCTATTATGTTAGGCTGAATTACGTTTTGTTATGTTATATGATGACTGTCTTGCTAGCGAGTTTCTCTTTGCTGACAGTGGAGTAAGCAGCCATGGTGGGGAGCCCCACACAAGGAACCAGAGGTGGTCCCTAGGAACCATGGGTGACCTTTAAAAGTTGAAGTTAGCCTTCAGCCAAAAATTTAAGTTCTCTACCCTACAATCACAAAGATGTGAATGCTGGCGACAATCACCTGTGTGGAAAACAAATCCTTCCATAGTTGAGCCCTAGAGGAGAACTCAGTTCTGGCCAGCGCCAGCAGAACCCCAGCTGGGCAGTGTGCAGATTCCCGGGTGATAGAAATGAGCAGATAATGGGCACGTGTGGAGATTGAAGCTATTCAGTTGTTGGTAACTTGCTACACAGAGAAGTAAAGCAGATACACTGTGTCCAACTGGGACTGGTTTCAGGAGTGCAAGGATGGCTTAGTAGTCACTTTCACATATTTGCGTCTCATTGGTGGCCTCACCCTAGTCCTCGATCTGACATTGGGAAATCCACTAACATGATTTGCTTTGTTAATAGTGCTAAGGAGAAAAATCATGATTATCTCCACACGTGACGTCAACAAAAATTAAACATTTCCAACAAAAGAGGAATTAATGCATACGCCCTGGTGTGGTGGGAATGTGTCCCTGTCCCCAAAGTTCATGTGTTGGAAACTTCATCCCCAGGGCAACAGTACTGTAAGAAGCGGGAGCTAACAAGAGGTGATCAGGTCACGGTGGCTCAGCCCTCGTGGATGGGTTGATGGTGCTGTCTGGGGAGTGGTGGCTGCAAAAGCAAATTCAGCCCCCGCTGCTTTCTGGCGCTCGCCCCTTCTCGCCTTTCTGCTTTCTACCTTAGGATGATGCTGCACAAAGACTCTCGAGGATGTGGACCCTTCACCTTGGATTTCCCACCCTCCAGAGCAGTAAACGAAATAACCTTACGTTATTAATAAATTACTCGGCCTTTTGTATTCAGTTAAAGCAGCAGAAAAATGGATTAAGATGTACCCTTGGGTGGGGGGCAGGAGGGAGAAATGACCCAAACAATGTACGCATATGTGAACAAATGAATAATAAAAAAGATGTTCCCTTAATAATCTCTCTTTCCCTGCCTCCCTCCCTCTTTCCCTCTCTCTCTCCCTGTCTGTCTGTCTGTTGGTCTCTCCATCCTAAATAAAGTCAGCATCTTTCTTAACACGGGCAGTGCTAGAGTTCTTTTTACTAAGGCCAGTATTTTAATTAGATAAGAAAAAAACAACAGATACCAAAACTGTCTAAGAATCAATGAAAAAACTGAAAATAAATTTAGTATGGTCAAAAACCATAAATTAATACACACAGAAAGAATAACCAGTTACAAGATACAATGGAGGAAAGAAACATTTATAACCACAATAAATGAGGTAAAAATTTGAAGAAACACCCATGTAAGTATTCTTGAACAAACAGATACCTCCTGTTTCTGGAGAACATGACCCACGTTCATAAAAAGTCGACCTTAAACTTCATTACCCTCCCACACAAACACCAGCAACATGGCGGAAGAGGTAGGAATCTTTGAAATAAAAAGTAATGGAAGAAATCGGCCTTATTAGATATTAAAACACAATAAAGGAAGAATTGACTTTTCTCTGTCCTTATTGTAATAGTCTTGAATAAAATCTTTCTTGCCTTTAATTGAATAAACACAGGCAAACACACACACACACTAATGCTTTCACCACATGAATAAACAGACCTGTGAGACAGAATAGAAATAGGCCTAGCACTTCTGAGTAGTTTTCAGATGACAAAGGTACATTTCAGGTCCCTAGAGACAAGATGGCCTTTTTCTTGTGTGTGACTCTGGCCTTTTCTCAGGGCCTTGTGCTGGCTGGGCTGGTGCACCAGTCCTGAGTCACGCCCCCAGCCCAGCATGGCCTTTCTAGCACACAGTGTTAGAACAGAGGAACAGACATTTGGAAAAAGGTTAAGTTGGAGCCATACACTCAGTACAAAACCAAACAAGCACTAAAAAGATGGGTAAATCCCTTTATAATTGGGCTGGCAGATGTTTTTCTAACTCTGATTCAAAATCTAGATTTAAAAATCTTTGAAATTTTAAAAAAGTGTGATGGAATCGACTATATAAAAGTAAGAAGCTCTTAGTGGCAAATCCCACCATAAAGAAAGCATGAGAAAACTGAGAGAGACATTTGCAATATAATAAAAGTAAGACATTAATCTCTCTGATAAGTACTTTTAAACAAATTTTTAAATCCAAGGAAAAAAGACCCAACTCAAACAGAAAACGGGAAAAATATATGGACAAATAGTTCACAAAAAAGACAATCAAGTGGCTTAAACATATGAAAAGATATCTACCTGCATTCCTGAGGACAGAAACGTAAACTGCAAATGCACTGAAACATTGTCTCAGATTGGCAAGGCCCTGTGGGAACCAGTGTCCTGTGGGAAATAGTTTCATACACGTGCAGCAGGGGTGGAAAATGGTGTCATCCCTTAACAGGGAATTTGGGAATATTTGACAAAACAAATACATATTTATACCAGCTTCTAGCAATTTATTTTAAGACACACCATCACAAATACAAACAACATACATGCAAGGCTACCCAATTTTCCACTGTTTTTAATAACAAAGACCTGAACAAAACCATACCACCATCCATAAGTTGAGTAAACTATAGTACAGCCACACAATGAAGTACTGTGTAGCTATGAAAAAGAATAAGGAAATCTCTATAAACTGGTGATACATGATTTGGGGGACATACTTCAGTAAAAAAACAAAAACAAAAAACTCCAAGGTACAAAGGAGATGTATATTCTAATTTTATCATAATGGATAAATGGCTTGGTTTGCAAAAAGAAATATAGACAGGATAAATTAAAAAAACTGTGGGATTGAGATGTGGTAGTTTTGCCCTTTGAACCACATAAATGTTTTACAAATAAAATTATGTCATAAGGAAAAAAGCAAAACAACCCAAATTGAGTGGAAACAAACTCATGCAACTAACAGTATATTAAATCGACAACATAAGTTACCAAGTACTGTGATCACACACCCAAAGAAACCCTGAACCTGCCCTTGTCAGTTTTGGTTGGTAGAGGTTAAGATGGAGTAATTCTGAAGCGATTTTGGGTGCATTCTAGGATAAAGAAAATGATTAAATATGCTGAAGTTTGGGGGAACCAGGTTCTCACTGTGAGAGAAAGGAGGTGAAAATATTAATTTCTATTTTTTGAAAGATCTTTTAGCTGAGACCACTAATGAAGTCTGGAGGCAGTGATACCAGTGACAATGAGCACATCTAACCCCTCAAACTGGCTTCTAGAACTCCCACCTCCCACTCAAAGGAGCTCAGGCTGTTCAGAGCACTGGCTGAGCTGGGCTTGGATCCATCTATAAGTAAGGGCTGAGTGGCACTCCAAGACTTATAGCGACCTGGCCGAAGGATGCAGAGACCAGCCTGAAAGGTGCTAGGTGGAGCCCAGACACCAAGCACCTCACTGACTTCTGCAGACTTCAGGAAGGCGTTCACTCCAGGGAAGGCTGGGGGCAGCTCTTGAACCCAGGCCAGGCTCCCCTGTCCACTACAGCAATTTGCAGAAGGCCCCGCCCTCTTCACGCACCTGGTCCTTCCAGGACCAAGGCCCTTCTGTGGCTGTGGCCCTGCAGCCTATTGGCTCCTTCTTACCAGTATCTCCCACTTCCTATCACCCTGAGTCCCAGCTCTGCCTGCCTGATTCCAGAGCCTGCCCTGCCCCCTGCTCCCTCTCCTGCCCCACCCCTTGCAGATCTCTTTAGCCCCCATCATGGCATCCTTTCAATACTCAAACTCCAAGGGCTGGTGGAGTGGCTCAAGGGTAGAGCACCTGCCTAGCAAGAAAGAGACCCTGAGTTCAAGTCCCAGTGCTGCCAAAAATAAATAAATAATAAATAAATAAATAAAATAACTCAACACTTCAAACCTTCTGCAGGCCGGCCACTGCACCCAGATAAAAACCTAAACCCTACCAGCTCCTCTCACCGGCTCTGCCTCTTCCAGCTCTTCCCACCCACCACCTGCATGCCCCTCAGGGATCTCACACCTGCTGTTCCCTCAGACCTTGTCCAGGGGATCCTCCCTTTCACCACTCAAGGAGCTCTCCCTGGCCAGACTAAGGCTCTGCCTCCACCTCAGTCTCTCTCCACCCCACCTGGTCTGTTTTATTTTCTTCCTAGCACTGATCCTCTGGCATGACCTCGGTTTTCCTCTAACTTCTCCTGCGGCTTCCCCCTGGCACACTAGCTTGCAGCACACAGTAGGTGCTCAATGAATGCCCTGGACAAGTGAGTGGACCACACAGCCTCCCCTGGTCTCCTGGCACAATGGCTGAACTATCAAAGTGGGAACGTCGTCTTTGCCACTGGTAGTCCTGAGACCTGCTAAGCCTCAGTTACTTCACCTGTGGAATGGGAACACAGCACTTTTCCCCAGGCGGATCTTCTCTGTGTGGCTCTCAGCAGGACATCCGCCTCACAGCCCCAGGAGGCAGGAAGTGGCGGCTGGGGGGGCCCTGCCACCCAAGTTGCAAGGTCTGTCTTTTTTTTTGCGGTGCATGGGGCAGGGTTTGGGGCAGCCACCCTTTCCTCTCCCCAACATCCCTCCAGGCTTTTTTTTCCCCAAGTAAACACAGAGAGGAGTAGATCCTGCCCTCTGTCCCTGCCCAAGGGACACACCCATAGTCCCCAGCAGATCCCACTGTCCTGCAGGCCCTCGGCCTCAAATCCGGTTCCAGCTTCGGTGACAACACCCTCTTCCCGAAAAGACAGGCCCTTTCCTTTCCTCTCCAGTACCCCGCAGGCCAGCCTTGCTGTCCCCATTTCATAGACAGGGAGACTGAGGCCCGCTGTGCAGTGGAGACTTTGAGTCCAGGCTGCCTTTTCCTGCCACCCGAGTGGCTGAAAGCAGCTGGCTGGTCGCGGCAGAGCCGGGTCCCCGCAAGGCGCTGGGGGGTGTGCCCTTCGCGGGTCCCCTCGGGGCTCCTTCCAGGCATCTCCAGTCCCCGCGCCCCGGCCCCTGTGACCCCGGCGCACGCACCCGCACCCCCCGGGTCCCTCACGCGCGTCGCGCAGCCCCTCGGCCGCCCGCCACCCCGCGCCACCCGGCCACGCGCGCTGTCACCCGCGCGCGCACCTGTGCCCCGGGTCAGATCCGCGCGTCCCCGCCAGCGCCATCCCCGCCCCACTCGCCGCCCCTGCCTACGGGTCGGGACCTCCCCGCACCCCGCGCCCGCACCCCGTCCCCCGTCGCTCGCAGCCCCTCCCAGCGCCCGGGAGCCCCGCGCCCTTGTCCGCAGCGCCAGGTGTCCCGCCTGCCCGCGTCGCTACTCACCGGCTCCCGGCGCGCCCCAAACCCGGGCCCAGCCCATGGGCAGCTCCCGCTGCGCCCGCTGCGAGCCGCGGCGCCGGGGACCGGGGACCTTGGGCCGGGGACCAGGCGCTGCCCGCCGCCCACCGCCCGCTCGGATCCCGGGCGCAGCCCGCCGAGCGCCCCACCGCCGGCCCCGAGCAGCGCGGCGCGGCGCCCCCTCGCGGCCGCATGCGGGAGCGCAGAGCGGGAGGGGCGCGGGGTGGAGCCGCGGGAGCCCCGCCGCGCAGCCCTCTCCCCGCCGGCCTCTCCCCTGCACCCAGGCCTCAAGGTCAAGGCCAGATGTCCAGCCCGCGTGCTCAGGACCCTTCACCGCGTAGACGAGGTCTCATTGAGCAATGCATACTGCCCTCCCGAGCCTGGTTGCCGGAGGACTCTGTCCCGGAGCTGCCCCTTGTCCCAGACCGCCCTCGCTCGGCCAGCCCCTGGCACCCTGAGACCCGGCTCACCCTTTCCTTAAGGCTGGGTCCTGGCCGCTCCTCCGGATTCTCTTATGATGGCCACTCGACTTTAGGTTGTCCGTGTCCCTGGGTCCTGTGGGCACCCATGGGCATGGGGGAGTGGGTAGGACTGCACACACTGCCCCCTTCCTCCCGTGAGGACTGGCCCACGCGGAGGCCACCTCCACTCTGACGACGCTGGGGTGCTGGGAGGGTAAGGGTGCGATACTTCACTTTCAGGCACGGGAGAGGGGCACGGAACGTAAAAGCCATTGTACGTTGCTTTCAAGAACAGCTAGATCCAGGAGACTAAACGGTCTGAGGGCCAGACACAGTGGCAGAGATAAGAGGATCATGGTTCAAGGTCAGCCTGAGCAAAAAAAGTTAGCAAGACCCGGTCTCAAAGAATAAACCAGGCATGGTAGTGTACTTCTGTAATCCCATCTATACAGGAAGTAGAGATAGGATTGAGGTTGGAGGTTAGCTGGGCAAAAGACAGGAAATTCTATCTGAAAAATAACTAAAGCATAAAGAGCCAGAGGTGTGGCTCAAGTGGTAGAGTGCTTGCCTAGCAAGTTTGAGGTCCTGAGTTCAAAACCCAGTACCACCAAAAAAAACAAAAACAAAATCCAATATGAATAGGAATCCATCTCCCCTATCTACCAATTCCTCAGTGGTAGAGTGTCCCCCTGTTGACACCGTCAAAAATGTCCTATCTGCCTAATAGTTCTAAGGAGAGCTCACGACAGCTGTGCACAGGCTCAGAGGAGCCAGATCTGGTTGTTGCCACAGACCTGGGGAGAGAGGGCTACAGGCCTGGGTGCTGCCGCCTGGAGCTGGGGCTGGAGTTAGCCCTGTGTCAACCCTGAGCACAAAGAAGGGTACTGCTCTAAGCACATTCTGAGGGCTATTTCTAGAAGAACAGACAAATAAAAACAAAAAGTCTAGTTCACTGTCCTCACAGTTGGGGAAGCTGAGGCAAAGAGCGGGCAAGCACCTGTCTGGGTCACACAGATGTATTAGGACCAATGCAGGGTGGTGGTGGGCTGGGCAAGGGACAGTGGGGCCTTGGGATGGCCAGGGCCAGAGGCTGGCTGCAGTGAGGGGATGTCTGACACCCATGTCAAAGGTCAGGTGTGAGAAGGGGAGGCATGAAAGGGGAAGGCAAGTGGGGCAGGTTTGTGGCTTCTAACATGGACACACCTTGGGTGCAGGCCCTGGGGCCAGTGGTCAGACTAGAGCAGGCCACAGTCACCAGTCATCTCTAATGTCCACCCCAGTCCCCAGCCCTGGGTTCTAGGAAACTCTGATAAGGTGACCCACTTAGCTAACATGCTGGGGCCTGAACAGAGCTGCAGGGCCTCCCCACTTGGTGCAGCTCAGGAGCGGGAACCAGTCTCTCCCCATCCCACCCATGGAGAACCTTCCTTCTGGCAAATGACCAGGACCACTGAGGCATGTTGTCATGCTGGGAGCAGGTGGAGCTGCTTGGAGTCAGGTGCGGCCTGTTTCAGCAGCTGAAATTTAAGGATGCACTTGCCCATGACCACAGATCCTGCATGGGTGAGTGAGACAGAGCTATGCTCCATGACAAAGTGGAGGTTGCCACCTCTTCTTGCCAAGTCTGCAGCTGCACAAGGAGAGGGCCGGTGTCAGGGTTGGCTTGAGGATGTAGCATATACCACAGTCACTGCTACCTGCAGCTGTCTGAATCTTAGGACCAGCATGGAGTCCTGCTCTGGGGCATTCTCAGCTTTGGAGGACGCTGGCTGCAAGTGGTGTGGCTAGCCCTGCCCCCACCCAGCCCACTCATAGCACCAGATCCAGCAAGGTCCCTCAGCTGTTCCACCCCCTGCTCCACCCCAGCCTCCCTTCCTACTCCAGGACTTGCCCAGGGACCGTCCCTAAGTGACAGGCTGGTGTTGGGACAGAGAGTTAGCTGTCCCAAGACCTGTCAGCTCAGCCTACCCTGACCCCCACCCTACCTTGGATGTGGCCATAGGGGCAGGTTTAGCCTCAGCCCTGCCAGCAGTGTCCCCAGCAGGCAGTGCTATGCCCAGCTGCACTGGCTTTGGCTCCCAGAAAGCCTTTCCCAGCATCCCCTGGATCCCTTTCTTGGTCGCTCAGAAGGACCATCAACTCTGGGTTTGTCCCACCAGCTGAGCACTGGGTTGGTGGTCCTGAGGTCCTTGTCCACTGAGAGTGGGTGGGAGACAGAGGCAGCCAGCCAGAGCCTGAGAGGAGGGGGCAGGTAGGTGAGAGCTGACACCAGGCAGGGGTAGGGGATGGGAAGAACCTCAGGGCAGGCCATTCCTGGGGGAGAAGCTGCAGGGCTGGGTGATGGGAAGACAGTGCAAGGTATCAGGAGTGACAGAGATGGCCTGGGCCTGGCAAGGGGCAGGGAGAGTGAGGAGACCCTTCACAGCAAGTGAGGTTCTGCTGAGACCGTGGGACCAGGGGGCATTTGGGGGCCATCTGGAGGTGGCTGGACTCATGGGTGCAGTCTGCAGTGGGGCCTTGGAGGTGAAGGAAAGAAACTCTTGGAGTTCCAGCAGCTGCCAACGCTCAGCCCCAGGAGCCTGTTCGGCCTCAGCAGCACATCTACCCCCAGCTCTTGGCACAGCTGCAGCAGGTGACTCAGGCAGGAGTCCGACAGCGAGCAAGGCTCCTGAGCTGGATCACCGATAAAGTCCAAGAATAAGGAGGACAACTCTGGGCGCCAGCCAATGCACTTTATGTTAACACAACCCATAAGGTGTCCATTCTTGGGTCTGGTGAATGCACTCCAGTTATTACAAGGGTAGAGCACTGGGCAAAAGTCATTGGCCAGCTGGCTATTGGTGCGTGTGTGTGTGTGTGTGTGTGCTTCTATTATTGTTTGTACAGCCGCAGTGTCTGGGTGGGGATTGAGGAGGAGTGAGAGGGAAATTGAGTATGCGTGTGCACGATGTGTGTGCATGTGTGGTGCTGTTCCATGCATGTGCATGGTGTGTGGTGCATGCGTGCGGTGGTGTGGGGGGGTATGTTGGGGACATGCACTGTGGTGAGAATGTTATGAGATGAGTGTAGATCTGAGTGTAGGGGTGTTCGGTCCCCGCCACCATTACAAGGTTCCACATGCGGCTCGCCTGAGAATGAAGGAAGGTCTTCCAGATGAGACTCCTTAATGGCCGAGCCTGAGATGAGGCTACAGGTCGTTGATGTGGGAGGCGATCTCAGGGAGGGAGTGACAGTACACACAGTGCACATTACTGGGGTGATTGTCACCATGGGCAACTAAAGACCCAGCTTTGAGGACTGTGCCGAACACAGAGTGTAGGGTGCAAAACCCGCTGGCTACAGTACACCCCTTGGGACACTAAGATTCCTTCTGCTCCCACATTAAGTCTACAAGGTCACCTCCCTTCTCTCCCACCCCTCCTAGGATCCCCAAAGCCACAGGCAGCACTCCTGGCAGTCTATGTGGCGGACTTGGGGTCATAACTGGAAATGAAGCACAGAGGTGCTTGTGGCCTTTCTGGGTTCTGGACATAGTGCCTCTGTCCCCTCCCCTGCTGGCAGGGAGAACCTCAGGTGTCCTGGAGCCTAGCCTTAGGCTCACAGGATCCTAGGCAGGGGTCCCGAGCACAGTCTAGATCTGCAGGCATGGGAAATTCCCTCCCAACAGTCCTCAGCCCCCAAAGCTTGGGGGAAAGTTGCAGTATGATCAATGCTGGTGGAGGACAGAAGAACACCTCCCTGAGCTGCCTGCCACACTCGAGGTCTCACTTATCCATGGTGGCCAAATGTCAGCATTCATGGAAGTCACCTGGAATACTTGAGGAAAAGCCAGCCCCCCATGGAGACTTAGGTTTGAGGGTATTTGTAACAAGTGGCCCAGGTGAGGCAGGTGCAGGCTGAAGATGCGGATAGAGCTAGCATCCCCATCTGTGGCGGGCAGGATAAGGGCTCCCAAAGATGTCCACATCCTAAAACCTAACACCCATGACTAGGTTACCTTCTGTGGCGACAGGGACTTTGCAGGTGTGATTAGGCTAAGGAGCTTGAGGTAGGAGATTAATTTAGATTCTCAGGTGACACAGTATAATCACATGGGTCTTTAAAGGTGGAAGAGAGGGGCAGAAGAAGAAAGCCAAAGAGAGATGTGACAACAGAAGCACAGTCAGGGACATGCTGCACTTCTGCCCATGAAGATGGAGGGGAGCGAGAGCCGGGGAACACTCGTGGCCTCTAGAAAAATGAAAAAGCATAGAATCAGATTCTCTCCTCCAGAAGCGATCATTCCTACAGACTCCTTACTTTCAGCCCTAGTGAAACCCATGCTGGAATTTTGACCTGCACAACTATAAGATAATACAATTGTGTTGTTTGAGCCACGAAGCTTGTGGTAATGAGTGACGGCAACAATAGGAAACGAATTCACCATTTCACCTAAGGGACTCAGAGAGGGCAGGCAACTTGGGCAGGTGGCCCAGCAGAGCCAGTGCCCATGGCCTGGCTGGCTAAAGTCCCAACCCTCCACTGGCTGAGCAGAATGGACACAAAGGAGCCCTAGCCTTCCCTGAGAGCCTTCTTACAGCACAGACCCCTGCTGACGTCTGACCCAGAGCTCAGGAATCTGAATCTATTAGACCATGTCCCAAGTGGCTCTGAGCCCAGCCAAGTTTGGGATTCAGAGCTTCAACCACTCCCTTCCCGTACATTATGGTTGGATTGTCCATTCCTCTGTCCAGGGAGCCTGGAGACAACTAAATTGTGCCAAGGGCTATGAGGGAACAATTCACATACCCACATTCTTGTGCAAATCATGCACCTGGTGAGTGCAGAGTGGGATGGGCCCTCAAGCACATGTGTACATGAGGGAGACATTTTCAGATACATGCTACAGAAAACCTCCAAGCAAGGCAGAGTGGCTTTGGTGAGCAGAAGCATTGTGCCCTTGCAGAGTTATCTGGGGTGAACCGTGTGAGTCTTCCTGATGGACCAACATTGGCCATGTGTGCAAAAGAGCTGGTGGGGTCGGACAGGGGAGGAGAAGCGGTAAGTGAGCTGCAGAACTCAGGGATGAGGCAAGGACGGCCTCACAGGCTGTCATTTGGACAGTTGCATGGGACCCTGGGTGTGGTTTTGTACTCCGTGTCACCATCTTGGAATTCATAATAAAGATCTTTGAACTTGTGCTTCCTGAGTGAAGCCTAATAGGACAATAAAGTATTCTTGTGAGGAGACACATTCAGTCTGTGTCCACTGCTATCCCTTAGACACTCCATTCTCATTTAGGGTGTGTGATGCCCCCTGGAGCACAGGATGCTGGTGGAGCTGTGGTGCCTGGTGTTAGATACTCAAGGTCGGCATGAGGTAAGCATACCATATTGATACTCCCCAATGACCTTACTTCCTTCCACGAGGTCCCGACCTCCTAAAGGTTCCACTGTCAACTAATAGTGCCACAGGTTGGCCACCAAACCTTCAATACATAAACCTTTGAGGGACATACCACAGCAGTCATAACAGAACTATAACTTGAAGCCACATCAGGACCCCTACCCATCCACTAGAATTGGTAAAACATAAGATAAGATGGAGTATTTTATTGTCATCTTATAATGAGAAAGACAGAAGACGTCAAGGGCTATAAAGGATATGCAGCAACCTGATTTCTTATCACGCTGATGAGAATTTAAATGGGAATAAGGATTTTTGGGAAATTGTTGGATATTGTCTACTTGTGGTAGGTTGAATAATGACCTCCGCTCCCAACGATCTTCACATCCTAATCCTTGGGGCCTGTGAGTATGTTATGATAATAGCAGAGAGGACTAAAAGACGGAAGGTGACAGACCTTAAAAATAGGGAAGTTAGCATGGGTGATTGTGGGGCCCATCTAATCATATGGACACTTAAAAGCAGAGAAAGTTCTCTGGCTGGAAGAGAACAGATGCAACAGAAGGGAAGTCAGAGAGATTCCAAGCATGAGAGGGACTTCAGAAGTGTCCCTCTTAGCTCTGAGATGCAGTGACCATTTACAAAGACTGGAGAAGCTAAGGGTGGCTTCCCTTAGCTAGTATCCAGAAAGAAGATGGAGACCCTTACCCTATTAACTGCAAGGAATTGAACTTGGCCAACAGGTGAAGGAGATCAGAAGGACACAGGTTCTTCTCAAAGCCTCCCCATAAGTGCCCATCCAGCTGACACCTTAATTTAGTCTCGTGAGACTAATTTAGTCTCCTGAGCACAGAAACGACTTGAGCCAACTTGGACTTCTGAGCTACAGAACTGTGAGATGACAAATCTGTGTTGCTTGAACCATTACCTTTGTTCTAATTTGTTATGGCAGCAAAAGAAAACTAATATACTACTACAACTGAACATATCCCCCGACTCAGCAATTCTATTCCCATCACAAAAGCACACCCAAAGCCACACACAAAAATGCTTAGAGCAGCGCTATTTGCAATAGCCCCACACTGGAAATTACCCAAATACCTATCAGCAGGATGGAAGAGTAAATTATGGTATCTTACGTGACAATGAGAGGAAATAAATCCTAACTGTATTTAATAACATAGAGACTTAGATAAGAGTGCCTACTGTGTCATTCATTCCATTTCAATAACATGAAGCATAAAAACAGGTGAAACTCATCTATGTAATTAGCAAGTAAGAGAGTGCTTGCCCTTGGGGGTTGTGACTGGAAAGGTCTAAGGGGCTTCTGGGGTGGGTGTAATGTTTCATCTCTGAATCTGGGTGTTGCTGTCAAAACAGACATGTTAAGCTTGTAGAACTTCACTGAGCTGTCCCCTCGAAATCTGTCCAATTTTTTGTATGTATGTTAAATTTCAGAGCAAAGTTCTAAAAAGGCATCCCTCCATTAATAGCAGGCATTTGATGTAATGTAGTTTGCAATCACATGACACTATGCATTTGACTGACCATGTGCAGAGAGCTAAATTCTCTTTAAACCAGGGCCTCACACAGGTCAGGCAAGCACTCTACTACTGACTACACCCTCCAGCCCCCTGAATGTTTGTCTTGGAAAGGGAAATCTTTGTAGAAGGACCTGGTGGCACATGTCTAAAACCCAGCAACTTTGAGGCTAAGGCAGGATGGTGAATTCAGGTCAGCCTGGGCTACACAGTGAAACCCTGTCTTAAGAAGCGTGTGTGGGAATCTTCCCTAATCAGCTGTGAGCCTCGTATTACACTTTCCCTGCTCCATCCTACTCAGCACTCATCTCCAGCTGAGGCTGCGGACAGACTGATGTGGTTATTTGATTACACCCACCATGACAGCAGCCATGGAGTATGAAGGTCCCCAGGGGCAAGAACTGTGAGTCTCGTGCGCGACTATCTCCAGCCCCGAGTCCAGAAGAGCGATGCTCCGAGAATGTTTGTTGAAACTGAATAAACGAATGGCATCTAGTGGGACAGCAGATGAGAAGAGTTTGAAGATGAGGACCCTTGGAGGCCGGGGGATTGGGGAACATCCTTGCTTATCTGAGGAGTCATGGACATGCAGAAGGATTCCTGTTGTTTTGAGTAGAGTAGTCAAGGGTTCCGGGAGCACTTTCTGCCTCCAGCTGGGGTAAGTGGCCATTTGGTTCTTTCTAGACTCGAGTGACTGGCAGGCTGACGGGATTTCCTTTTCTGTGAGTGGCCTTGTCAAATCCTTTGCCCTCTTCTCTTCTGTCTCATCAGTTTATAGGTACACATGTACATGCATGCACACATGCATACACCTGTATATGTGTACAAGCAGAGAGTCATGCTGGCCCTATCTCCTCACTACTAACTTTTGCCCTCTTCCATGAAGACATTTAAGATGGGGAGGGTTTGAAATTTGCTGCCTCCCCTTGCCCTTCCATTCCATAAAGGAAGTTCCTTTCTATGTAGAGTTTTTTTCCCCCAATTTTAAAAAGAAAACAAAACTAAGCTATCTGTAGGAATGTGGGAGGCACTCTTGTATTCTGAATAAACCATCCAATGCTGGGTTCAGTTCACGTCTATGAAAAGGGCATATAATCCTCTCCATCTTGAGGGACTCCATATGAGAATAACTTCAGTAACCGGATGGGGTGGGGAGCTTTGGAAATCTTCAGTAGAGTCCATCTGTTCCTTGAAAGTTTAGTGAAAACTGTTCTGTCAGATTGTTTTGTGCTGGGGGGGGGTGGGTAGCTTTTGGTTACCACTTCATTTTCTTTGATGGTCACTAATCATTCAGGTGTTTTGGAAGCTCAGAACACTTAGGAGCTAAGAGGATGGAACTGGTGACAGCTCATTCAGCCTCAGACCCTGGATGTGGGAACTCAAGTTCTCTTCTTGCCTCTGTCTCCCTAACCTTAGGATAAAGACAGTAATATTTACCTCATAGAACTGCTGAGCTGAATTAAGTTAACATGCATGATGTGCCTACCTATTCTTCTTGAGCCAAGTTTGGTACTTTGTATTTCTACAGAAATCTATCTGCTTTGTGTAGACTATCACATTTGTTAGAATGATGCAAAAGTTTTCTTCTATGGCTTTGGTTGTCCCCCTTTCCACCTTGCATGTTTCTTGCCTAGGCTTCTTTTCATCCGTATTGGCAGAGATTTGTCTGTTTTATTAATCTTTTGGTTTTGCTAATTTTATTCTCATTTTGTTTTCTAGTTTCTTGATCCTTGCTCTTTGTTATTATTCCTTCTTTTTTGTTCTTTGGGCTTGGTCTATTGTTGATCTCTTGAGTTTAATGCTGACCTCAGTTTTTGAAATCTGTCTTGTTTTTGATAAATTTTTTTGGGAGACAAAACAATACACAAGCCATAGCAACCTGCCTGGTACCACAAGTTGATTTCATGGGGGATTAGAAAATACTCAAAGACATTCCAACCAGAAACCAGACATCATACATACACAGACTTTGATTGGAGTCTGGAAAAAAGGACAGGTATGCTCAAGATGATAAACTTGAAATCAAACCCAGCTGCAGCCAGCCAGACTCTGCCTTGACAGAAACATTTCTGTAGTCAATGGGCAATAGGAAGGCTGCTTGTTGTTAGTATTATGGCCCTTTGTGGAGTCACAGTTACACAGATTTCAAAATACATCACTTCTGTATGCAAACAGAAACAAAACAAGGCCAGGACATGCTCTGTCCTGCTCCCTTACTCATTCATACACCTATGGGTGCTAGGACAAAACCAGTCATGTTTTCTTAGTGGCCAAAGAGCAAAAATATAGATTCTGAAGGGGATGCTGGCACTCACAACCTGCTCCTCCCAAGTAAAATGGAAAGAATGAATTCTGAGAACAAGTGCATGGTACCAAACTCATTCCTTCTCTTGAAACATGACTAGTAAGTAAATCAGAGAGTGCTACAGAACTGTGTTCATGATTTCTCTGAAGTTGTCCATCAAGGTCCTTCTTTGTGGCAGAATGACATTTCAGCTGGGTGCTGGTGGCTCATTCCTATAATTCCAGCTACTCAGGAGGCAGAGATCAGGAGGATCATGGTTCAAAGCTAGCCCAGGCAAACAGTTCTCAAGACCCTATTTCAAAAATACCTAACACAAAAAAGGTCTGGTGGAGTGGCTCAAGTGGTAAAGCACCTGCCTAGCAAAAGGGAGGCCCTGAGTTCAAACTCCAGTAGCACCAATATATAAATAAATAAATAAATAAACATTCCATATGGGCTGAATGAACTACCCTTCTGAAGAGGTACACAACATTGGCTCAATGGATCCTGCCCCTATAATTGCTGAGGTCTGCCCTAAGGCTTTGTGCTACTATTTAAGGCCACTTGTCACCAACTGCCTTTTAGAAGGCATCTTCATGCTCATAAAACAGATGTCACAAAGTGGCAGAATGTATATGAAAGATGACAGAATCAGGATTAACTGCAACAACACAAAATCTAGGATTTTTTTTTTGATAGTTTTTCGAGATAGGTCCTGAGTAGCTAGGATTACAGGTGTGAGTCACTGGTGCCTAGCAAAATCCAGGAATTCTGATGGACCTCAGACTCAGAATAATACATAGTTCTAAGGAATTAATTGTGGGGGGGTGGTTCACTGCTTAGGCTGTATCTGGAATACTTTATTCACGTCTGGGCTTATATTTTAAGGGGATAACCGACAAATGGGCCTCTGATGTAGTGACTGAGGGTTTTAATCTGAGAGAGGGTTGGAATAAATCCAGAGAAGGCTTGGGACCCATGAGTGGATGTTGTGAGAGCCAGGTCTCATTTCAACTTAAGAAATAACTTTCTAAC
Source organism: Castor canadensis (assembly GCF_047511655.1). NCBI lineage: Eukaryota > Metazoa > Chordata > Mammalia > Rodentia > Castoridae > Castor > Castor canadensis. The sequence goes on from NC_133401.1 coordinate 67,354,979, forward strand.
AGCCAAAAGTACAACAAAAAAATCAGTGGGAGGAGAATCCCCTTCATGAAAACCATCTGAGCAGGGACTGGATGACTATTATGAGGAACTCTTTGGATCACTCTTACCTTACAGGATGTGAACATCTCTGTCCATTCATACTCTACAATATGTGTATCAGTGGAATTAACTTTAAAGCATACTTATAAAAATTGTGACAATCAACAGGGAGTTTTGGGGAGATGGGAGGAAAATATTTTTGGAGAATTAGCTATTGCCCACCTAGCAAGCCTGAGATTGAGTTCAACCACCAAAAAAACCCCAAAAAAGTTAAAAAAAAATAAAATACAGATTTAAGTAAGAGAATTTATTTTGAAGTGCAGCCCAGGACTTTTTAAATTACTACTTTTAAATTGAGACATACATTTAATTATACCTATGTGTCAAAAGTCTGTGCTGTAAGCACAGAAGTTCTATGTGGAAGGTGCATTTCATTGAAACTAAGATACACATTCTCTTTTTGACGTAAATAAAAAAATTGACGTGTGCTGGGGCTCAGAGTGAATATATTCCTATTTACACTGAGGTCTGTGAACAAGTATCAGAGACAGGAAGAGCTGAAAGGGCTGTCAGAACCCTCCTGTTGGCTTTGCTTCCCAGAGAACATGGAGCTTCTAGAAGCTCCATTTAGAAGGGCTCTTAATATGATACCCACTGGGGCCCAGGATTCTCATGGGCAAGATTCTGTACTTGTGATATTTGGTAGAGTGATATTTTCATTGGATTTCAAAGGTGTTATAAATGAGAAGAATGAGATTGGTGAGAATATGTAATCAGGAGCACACCTGTTATTTACTTCCTAATCCTGGGCAAGGTATGCCTTCTCTCTTCACTTCACTTTGCTGTCCATGGTGGGGGATAGGCAATATGACTGAATTTCCCTTCCAACTCCAAAACATCAAGGCAAAGAAAGGAAGTAGAAAGTACTTTTGCTCACGATGAGGCCCTAAATCCTGGTCTTTCAAAGTCTGGAGGGGCATGCAGTTCCTGGGCCTTGAGGGCATAACACATGACTGGCTCTCAACCCTGTGACAGATGCATCCCTCTTCAATCATGGTCATATTCAGCTGCAAGATGTGACTGACCCCTCTGTCACTGTTACTGCTGATCTTGTTGCTGACTTCCCTGATTAAAAATATCAAATAACTGCCTTATTGTCAAAGGCAACCTTACCCTTTAATTCACAGGACTAGGCACAGAATCTTAAGGACATTAAGTGGCTGGTTACATGGTTATTCTGGAATATTATCATCCCTTTAGCCCCTAAAAGCCCACCCACCTACATCGACCACTACAGTCAATAAACAAAAAGTATTTAGGTGCTGTCTACACTGAAGGAGGGGTAGGAGTAGGATAGAGAAATGGAATTCAGACTAACATAAGAGAAGTATTTTCCAAATTTAGAGATTTTTAAAACTAATACTGACACTTATCTGAAATGGTTCTAGTTCTTTTAAGCAGAGAAAAGGAGGGCCTTGCTAATCCTGCTATTTTAGGTATCAAACATCCTGAAGTGCTTGAAACCAGAATCAAGATGAAAGTGACTCATCCTGTGCACAATACAAGTACACAAGCACTGCTGATGATTGTAAGTAATATAAATAAAGACAGATTGGCAGATTCTCCTGGTTACAGCTTGTGAGAAAACAGTTTCATTAATACTCAATATATATATATCTCTATATATATATAGATATATATATCTATATATATATAGAGATATATATATATATAGATATATATAGATATATATATATAGAGTATTCAATTCTATATACGCATGTTTTTGAAGTCAAAACTTACGGCTATTGTTTTGAAAGCTCAGATTCAGGAATTTGAGAATATTTTCAATAAGAGAACAGAGAAGGTTTTTTGACTTTCAGTTTGAAAACACTTGCAATATTGACTGAAATCATAGCACTCCAATATCTACTCACATTCATGTTAAGTCTGTAATCAGAGATGGTGATGTAGAAAGATACAGTCAATTGCTACTAAAAACACACAAAAATTGGACATGCTATACATTTCTCTTTTCAAATGTAGTCTGTATTATATTTTACCATCAAACACACATATCTTTTATTATAAAACATTAGGCAATGTTACTTTTGAGATATTTACTACCAGTATGAAATACCAAAGGTGTGTCACCAGAAATCAACCAGATGAACTCAAACACTGTTATCATGACGTACACAGCATTCAGTTCGGTCAACCAGTGTCCCATTCAGTGTTTCTCATCTGGACCCTGGTACCAGCAAGGGGCTCTCAGGGATTTCTCCTTCAGAACAGGGGCTCTGAGTTTTGTGTTCCAAAGATAAGAGCAGAGCTGGCTCCATCTGCAGGCCATGACTGTTGGACCGTGCAGCCAGTGTTCCTAGACTGCTCTCCTATCCTGACAGGACTCTAGAACCTGAGCTTGAAATTGAGACCCGCACATAGGGGAGACGGTCATTTCTTTTTTGACCAAAACTAAGCCACAAAAGAAACAAATCTAGTTCAAATTCCAGATAATCATCAATTACCTGGTTTATAAAAATATTTGTCCAAAATAGTTACTTCCAGGGTGTGTACAATATAAATTACAAAAATAAAATAGAAAAGATGAAAAAGGTGAGCACATTTTTCAGTTCTTTATCCAACATCCGCGTTTATCCACAGAGGTCAGCTTGAAACCATCTGATTGCCTCAGGACCCTGGCAAATGTAGGCTCAGGAGGAAGGACCCTGAAACTAGGGTGAGGTATTTCTGTGGAGCTCTGCAGACAATCCCAAGTGCACTTGCCTACCTGACAGGACCTTCCACAGTAGCACGGGCACCATCTGTGACAATAGGCTCACAGGACACACAGAGAGAATAGGTTTGCAGAAAGCCACTCTGCACCTCGTCCACTTATAGATGTCTCCTCGTAAGTGGGACCTGGACGAGCCCTCATCATCAGGATGCTGCATTTATAGAGCGTAGGGCAGATAACACAGTTTACAATACTCCCCATTGCTTTTCCTTTTAAAAATAGATTTAGTGAAGGCTTAAAATAATGTGTATTAGTGAGAAGGCCATTATAAGATGTTTATGTATGTATAGTGACAACTTTCTTAACTATAACATCAGCCTTCCAGGACTAAAGTAATCCTAAGCCATGTAATAGTTGTTTCTGTCTCCAATAAAGTTACCACTTCCACTTTGTACTTGAAAGTGTCCAAATGGCATGATATAAAACTATTTCTTATTTTAAGATTAATTTTGTTCATCAAGGGTTCCAGTTTCCAGTAATAAGACCAACCATTATGATACAATTGGTACAGAGAGAATCACATATTTCAGACATTCCAGATAATACTTATGATAAACTTTCTTATCAAAGTTCCTCCTTAGAACACAGTCTATAGAATGCTGACCAAATAGCTTTCAAAATAATTGAACATAAGATATGAACTGGTAACAAAGTAAGCTCAAGGGGAGAAAACATTCCGAACACAGGTAGCCGAAATGTGACCACTGGAACTCCATTTCTGCATGACACACAAATACTCAGTATCTTAATTAATTTTGAATAATTTACACATCAGGAAGTCTGAAAGTATCAATTTCAGGTGAGCAGTTTAGGTGAGCAGAAAATGTTGAAGAGTGAATCACTACTCTCTAGGGTTTTTCCTCCATATCCCTCTGAAGAATTTCCCCAGAACATTCATGGCTTTCCCTTAGGAAAAGGAAATGCTTCCACAAAATGGAAAACAGCAGCAAACAGGCATTCTGAGTCAGCTTGGCCTACCACATACCATGGGGGCTTGGCCTGGCTTCTTTCAGGGAGAAAGAGAACTGAGTTATAATGTGGTGTTGGCAAAAGGACACACTGTCTTGTGAGATCACCTTGTATCTCACCTCAAATGAGGGGGAGTAAGCAGAAGACCCAGGCCAGGCTCTAGAAAAGGAAGCATTTGTAAATGGCGGATCTTGAGAGACAATTTTGTAAAGTTCTACTCTAACACTGGATTCAGGAATCTATTTGCCAGCATATTACTGAGAGAGAGTGTTAGGTGTCTGACAAAGAAGGTGAAATTAAGGTTATAAGAAGTTCAGAAGACCAAGAAAAAAAGAGATAATGTAGACAGTATTTTGAAGGTATATATATATATATATATATATGTCTTAAGCCACATAAAACTGAAAATTTTATCATGCAGTAAAGCTGAATCATCCCACACTAGACAATTTTAGAGGAAACAGTGTCTGTATAAATGTCTTGGTTTTAGCAGTGATAATTCTCAGCCAAAAACATCACAAATTTAAGAAAAGCTAAACTTTTATTTATTAAATAGATTTAATTATATTTCTTCTGAAATACAAAAGATAGAATAAATCATATCATAAAAGAGGATAAGATATGATAATATGATGGTGGCCAATTAATTATACATAAATCTTTTTTTCTGGACAAATGCCACATTACTTAAGAGGATTAAGAGGTCATTCTAGAAGCAGCACTACCTGGAAGATTATTTGGCATTTAAATACTGATCTCCAAAGTGCTAGATGGGCAAGTCCAAGCAAGCATTTGTGGTCACATGCATTAAGTCCCAACAGTTACGGATGATGGGAAATTGTCACCACTATTACCACACAACTTGTGAAGAAGTCATCTATTTTAATTGCTCACCTGAAATGATCTTGAACAAAATCTCTAAAAGTGTGGCTTGCACTTTTTTCTTCAGACATAATCTGCTTCATTTTATAATCTAAACAGGCAATCCTATGAGAACTGAGTAGGGGCAAGGCATCGTGTTTCTTACATGCAGAACATGGAGTTTTCTATTTGGTTCCATCAACTTCCACACATTTTGGGAGCATGGAGGTGAGCATTCCTTCACTGATGACAGTTTTCTGTTTCCAAGGTATCATCGACAACCTTCAAGGGGTCCCGTTGAGGCATCGAGACTGCTGTCTGTGTCTGAGGCCAGGGTCTGCTCAGTGGACATGGATGAAATGTCATTGATTGATGACGACTGAGAAGGAGTGGCGTTGCTACTTACTGCTGCATCTGTGCTAAGAAAACCAAATAGAATAAAATCTGAGGCACGACATTGATGTAAATCTAGGCAATGAAACTTTACGCCATATCTTGGCTCTGTGCTTTTGCAGTTTCCGAATCCTAGCTAAACAATGAGTTAGTTAACTATCTACATTTTGAACATTTCCTTGAGTCTTCTGTTTTTGCCCTAAGATCCCATTTATCTTATATCTTTCCCTATAACACTCTTCTTTTACTTCCTGTGGCTAAACATGTAAGTGGTTGTGTGTGATAACGTTAACTACTTAAAAAATACTTGTTGTTAAAAAAAAAAAAAAAAACAAAACTTGTCGGTTTCAAATTGACCTTCAAAGAAAACTTGTGAATCTATTATAAAAGTATCACAAGAGGCTTAAGCCCGAATAGGATTCAAGTGTCATTAGTCATTTCCATTTTATAAACACTAAGTCTATGGACAAGTGCATGAACATTCAAAGAAAATTTTTGCAATAAAAACATCTGAGATAAAGACTGTACACCAAAAAAAGGAAAAATGAGTAGCCTCTTCTACAATTTATTTTTGGTTTATTAGTCCAGAAAATTGATATTTTAATCTCTGAAGGAAAATGAAACTATCCTATTTCCTACTATCCATATTTTAGTCTAGTTTGAGCAAAAATAAAGCTTCCAGGCTCTCAGAGACCAACACTGGCAGCGTTAAGTTTATACCTGGTTAGTAACAAACTCCTAAATTCTTGCTTAAGTTACGTAAGCTGTAGATGGCTGACACATATGTCATGTTGAATATAAAATTCAAGAACAAGAAATAAACCATGCAATTTATACTTCTATGTATGTGCATGTGACTTCTAGTGGGAGTGGGAAAATAAACATGTTTCACTTAGTAAATAGGTAGAAACCTACAGATATAAATATCAGTCTCTCTCATAATTTCACAATTAGTTAGCCACCAGGGAGGTCAAGTATAAAAATGGGGTAATTATTTGAGCAATTTTCTTAAAAGAAAACAAAATTCCATTTTACCTAGATTTACATTAGTTTTTTTACCTGGATGTGACAAGTACAAAGAGGGCCACACACTGAAAAGCCTTTCAATTCAATCCCCTCGTCAATACACGGGAGCTGACAGCAGTTGTTGAAAGGATAAAACAAGAATGCTCAAAATGCAGTTAGCTCAGCATCTAGCATATCAACAAAATGTGAGTGGTAGCTACCACAACCACCAGGACAAGCCAAAAAGGGAGGGATGATGTCATGAAAGACGATTTCACTGCCGGATTTTCACATCCAATGGTGGCCAAATGGGCATTTAACACATTATTGCCATTTGTAACAGTTGAATAGGCAAAGAGATTATCCTAGCACACAATTAAAGCAATCACTAACCTGAAGGCTGATCTTTTACAACGCCATTCTTGCTTCTTTCTTCCCAATCCATTACTTCTTTGTAAATTAGCTCTTCAAATGGAAATGCAAGTGAAAATGCTTTGTCAGTTTCTCTACATCTTTAAACTTTGCTTCCAAATCAAGTGAACCATTCCAAGGGCACTGTGATGTGTTATTTTAAATTGTGATAGACAGTTAATTCATTAATACAGTCTATCTGGACCAAAACATCCATGTTCTGAGATCAAACCCAGGGCCTTGCACATGATAGGCAAGTGCTCTACCACTGAGATACATCCCCAGCCCCCATCATAGCTTAAGGCAGCCAAAATAATGTAGGGCTGTTGTAAGTCCACATGAAAGCAGAGAGAGAGAGAGAGGAAGAGAGAGAGAGAGAGAGAAATACTCAGAGACATTTGAAAGGACTGGATGGTCTCAAAGCCATGTGAATGCATTTCTCTCCACATTACTTGTGTAACCAGTATCTACATGCGGGCTACTGGCTACTCCAGACTGGCCTAAGTCATGTCTTGGCTGCAACTTCAGTTTCCCTCCACAGTCACTGATATCAACTAATTGAAGAGAATAAGTTATTAGGAGTTCCAAAAATTTTGGCATTTGTGAACTAACACTAGAATATGGCAAGCATATACTTGGGCTTGTGAGTGTGGTCACGTGTACCTCTGTGGGTAACCAGCACACCAAATCCTGGGAAGGGCCCAACCTGTCACCACCATTGACCTGCACTGACCACCGTTCTCAGTTACTACTATTCCTTTTTTTTTTTTGTGGTACTGGGATTGAATCTAGGAACTCATGTATATTAGGCAAGTGCTGTACCACTTGAGCTCCTTTGTTCTTATTTTTATTTTTGTTTTGAGACAGAGTCTTACTACCTTTGCCTAGGCTGGCCTTGAACTGGTGATCCTCCTGTCTCTGCCTCCAGAGTAGCTGGGACTACAGGCATGTACTATTATGCCCATCTCTGATCCTGCTGATAGTTCAATATCTTCATTAAGAGTTTAGCTCATTGTGGGTTGTATAGTTAATCTCGTGGGGTTAATAAAACTTTCTTACCTATTTTTGATTGGCAAATTTTCCCCAAACTAGGTTTTTTAAACATATACGTAGTTTTAAACATATACAACTACATGAACCTCAGCCAGACACCCCTAGCCACCATGTCTGCTTAGATAGGAAACTGTAGGTAGTATATGGCCTGAGTATTGAGGTTACTTGACAAATTTGCAAAATGTTATCAAGAGAAGTATGATATAATTACTGAGTTCAATTTACAAACCAGTATTTGGTACTACAAAATCATGTGAAAAAGCCCTTATATTTCACTCTTGAGGCAAGCAGTATGAATTCACACATGTCCTCTCTAATGCTGTCATCCTCAAGTTCTTTCTCAACTGGGAAATGGGGAGCAAGAGATAAGAAGGCTAGGTTGCTGGGTCCCCAGCCAGTTCCCAAAGGGCTAATGTCAAAAACCAAAACCCCTCGGCTTCCCAGGTTTGTACCAAATGTCGTAAGGAAGGATCAAAATAAGCGGCCTTCACCTTTCCACTCTTCAATTGCATGTTCTCGTTCTTCCAACTGGGCATCGTAAATTTGAGGTGGTGGCTAAAAGTTAAATGATATGTAAGGTCAATAGTTCAAAGAATAGTGAGGCATGGTGGAAAGGTAACATTTGAAATATTTCTAGTCCACTTATGACATGGATTTAATTTCCTTAACATATAGTTTATTATATTTTTGCTGGGTGTTAGTACATAAGATTCAGAAGCAAAGAAAAATTAAACAAAAAAGAAAGCTATTAATAATAATCCTCTTAATAATCATATGACTCCAAGACACTCTACAGATATCTGCCTAAATGCAATTACAAAATTAACAACCACAAGTGCTTCTTTGAGGTCTCCTTGCAGTGCACAGGATCAAACCCAGTACCTCGTTATTTATGCAAAAGCTGATCTCAGCCTGGCACTGTGCCCCTGAATTAAGAGAGGCTAAGCAACTTGCTGAATGTGACAAATCTGTCACAGTTAAAGATCATTCACACCACTGACACTATGGAAGATGCACATGAACACCAAGTATGGAGAGGAACTCCCCGTGCAAGGGTCAAGGGATGACTTGGGGAAGGATAAACAAACTTGTCCCTTCCAGCAAGCTGCTTAGTGCCTTTGATTCAGAGACTTAAAAAAGAGGATATAACCAAGGGCATGGCACAGTTCCAGGCACAGAACAGATGCTTAATAAATCATTGTCACACATTAGCTTTGCACAAAGACAACTATATCACCACAGCATAAACACGCTCACTCCTGAGGTACTCTGAGCCACAGCCTCAATAGCAAGTCCCCCAAAAGATCCAAAAAAAGAGATCTGTCCCTGCCTCTACATGTTAGTCTTTTCTAAGTAGATACTTACTGCTTCTGCTTCAGCAGGGTCATACCAAACAGTAATATATGGATGACGCAAGGCTTCATCTACAGAGATCCGCTTGTCAGGATCAATCACTAACATTTTTGACAACAGATCTCTCGCTTGACTTGCTAGGATAAAAAATACTAAATTAATATACTTAAGCTGTTAATCTGAAACAAGGAAAACCAGAAAGAAAGAAAGAAAGAAAGAACTGAATGTGACAGCACAGATAGAACAAAGATAGATTAATCTGAAGAAATGTTTAATGGGTTCAAGATCAATAGGGCCCATGACTTTCAATGTGGCTCTAAGGCCCTGGGTCTGGGATGGGGGAGGGGAAACATGGGCTCTGGTGTGTGGGGTGAGGGTACTAGGTAGGCAGCCTCAGACCAGTGTTCAGATAGGGCCTGCAGCTGAGAAACCATGGCTGGAAAGGTGGTGAGTGCCTAGCTCAGGGTGGTGCTGCTGAGTGTGGGCCTGAAGTGCAGGGGAGTGTTTTTTCTACATGTCACCTTAAAACGAAATTAGAACAGACATAAAACAGAAAATAATCTCAATTCCCACAGTACTACACACTTCACAGATGCCCCTGCTTTATTAGCTATATACAGTGCTGGCAACATTTTATATATATATATATATATATATATATATATATATATATAAAATCTAGAGATTAACAGTTAGAAAAAACCCAACAAGTTAAACAGAAGGCTCAGTGAGGTTTTGGCTACTGCAATTTACAACATGTAGAGATGAAAAAAAAAGAGTGGGGGTGGGGGCCTTTTCTGACTAATGTATAGCTTACCTGGATGTAGAGAGAAACAAAGCTACTGTTTTTCATTAGGCAATCACATTTCAGGGAAAGACACAGGAGAATGGCAAGAGGAACATTTTTTTTTTTACTGAAATACTCTCATATGGTTTCTAACTCTACAATCTTTTTCTTTGCATATACTAATTGTACAAAATAATTCACTTTGACATTTTCACACACACACACACACACACACACACACACACACACAATGTACTTTAATCATATTCACTTTCCAAGACAGCAGCATTTTTTTTTTTTAAATGAGACAGGTTCTTGTTACGCAGAACAAGGTTCTTGTTATGCAAGAACAAGGCCTTGAACTTGCAATCCTCCTACCCCAGTCTCCTGAGTGCTGGGATTATAGTGCACATCATGCCTATTTTACAAAGTTAGAATCTTTATTCAAGTGTTCTTCATATATGAAGACTTTTTGAAATCAGATTGCTGATATTGTAATGTAAGAGTCTTTTAGACTGATTTGCATATTTTAATTTTGGCCAAAGGCTTTAGTTAAACTGTTTTATTGAGGATGAAACTCTTAGTCTTTAAGCTTTCTCTCCACAATACCTTCACACATCAGACTAGAGTCTATAGGTGACTTTGCTTCACGGTTTCAACTATTTTATTTCCTAACATTCACAGGCTTTAGAACACAAACCTGAGAAAGCAAAAGTAGCAGAATAAAAGCACATCTTACTTTTTATTTTGTCCCGCTCAGATTCTGACGGAAATATCCAATCTGGAAAGAGTTCTTCAAACTTGATTCCAGGATACTTTGGTCTGTTTTCTACATAATTCCTCACAGTTGGCTGAAGTTTCTTCATGAACTCTGCAGATGGTGTTCCTAGCTGCTCAATGACTTTATTCCACTGATCAATATCTAAGGATTCTCTTGAGGAAAATACAACTGAAATGCCTTATACTCATATTACATGTGGTAGCATCATGTGAAGGAAGATTGTATCTACCCCTATGGAACAGTAAGTAAGCCACCCTCCCGAGCCAGAGAAGCATTTAGAAATAATATTCAAGTAAGGTTTGGGTTTCCAAATTAGACTACTTAAAAAAAAAAACAAAACAAACCTCTTATACTCTGTGTCTTTATAAACTATTATCACAGTTTATTAAATCAAAATAATGATGTCAATATGCCTTCCCATTGTAGTTCAAAATTATGACAGAAATGATTAAACATGAAATTAGGTAAGCATTACATAAGCAAATTGAAATCAATTTTCATAATAAGCTACTTCTCTCTGAGGGCAAGAAGAGCTCAAGCAACTCATCTGCCCAGTTTACAGCTTGGCAAACAAAGCCCTATAGGACAGGCTGGCCGAGGGTGGCGCAATGAGGGAAGGGGCAGGAACCAGGGCTCTGGCCTTTCTGCACTTTCAGCTTAGGCCTTTCCTAGAGGACCACATTCCTTCCTGAAACCTGAGACTGAGACTGTGACAGCTTTCAGATGTCATTTTGTTTTACTTGGCATTGACCCATCCCAACATCTCTGCAAAGACTAGTAATGCATTTTATTTCCTTTCAAAGTACATGACCTGGTTTCAAATTCAAGGTTCAGGGAAGTCAATCTTCCTTGGGGCAACTTCCTTATTTGTACAGTGCAGATGATAACAGCTTCACCTGGTTCACAGGGTACTTGTTAGGCTTGGGACAGTTGGAATAGAGTGTGTGGAAAGTGATACTGAAACTGTAAACAGCTACATGAGTGAATGCAAGGTGGAAAATCATATACATGGCAGCTCAAAATAGTGACTGACCAGGGAACTTGTCAGAACCATGAACTATGTCCTCATGAAACCACTCAGGGCCTAGGCACATAAACTAGTTCTTTCAAAATGTTGCATTTCAGAAGTCCTGTTTAGAAAATGGGTTTCAGAGATTCAAATCACTAGTCAATTCTTCATTTATTTACCTCTGTAGCTACAACGTGAAAACTATTTTACATTTATCCCACTTTCCTTATACTTTCAACACCTCTTCCCATGTGCACTCCTCCCTGTGAAGCTGAGTCAATCACAAGACCCCCTGTGATGCCCCAACCCATCTGTATATCATCTACCACTGGGAACCAGTTGGGCTCCTGGCTAAAGCCAGTCCTACCATCTCACCAACTCAAGGATAAACTCTTGTTATTCTTCCTTCTCACTTCTTTATACTGTCAACATGCTCTGCACTGGAACCTTCCATCATTCAAACATGACGCCTTTTTTCTGTCCCATGTTAACACAATAGCCATTTTCTTTAACCTCCTTAATTCCCACTAGCTATCACTCCATTTCTTTGCAGTGAAACTTCTTTATCTATACTTCTGTCTCTAATTTCCAGTCTCTTCTTCTCTTCTAAACATATTCTCATCAGACTTTCTCCTCACTCCACTCTGTGAAAATTGCTCATCAGTGTCCATCACCACATCACTAAATCCAACACTCAATTCTCAGTCCTTTTTTTGGTTCTTGGTCCTTTTCTCCTCTCTTTCCTAGTGCTTGTTACCAGCTCAAGGTTTCAGTGCTATTAACAGACCAATTACTCCCACACTTATGTCTTAATTTCAGATCTCTCCCTCAATTTTACACTTGCTATTTCTACTGATTGTTACCTCCAAAAAATCCTCAACAGGCCATATGAAGGGTAGAACTTCAAAGCAGATGGGAGAACAGGCCCTTCTCCCTGCCTGCACTCCTACCCACTTCTCTGAGCCTCTGCTATCTCCCACTGCCGACTCACTCACCACCTCTGCAGTGGTCTCCTGCTTCTACCCTGTCCTTAACGGTCTACCTTCAACTCTACTGCTGGAGTGAGCCTTTTAAAACCTAACTCAGACTAGGCACCTAGAAATGGGTAGGCTCTCAATGAATATCTGTGGGTTAATAATGTAGTGCCATTTTTATAGATGCAGGAGGGTGGGGAAGGAACGACAATCCTGTCACATCTGGTGGACCTTCTCTGGTATACAGTTACTATTGTCATTTAACTCCCATGACCCTGAGTGGCAGAGCACAGGTGCCTCATTTTACAAAATGGGAAACCAAGGCTCAGAAAGACCCTGAATTTCTGGAGGATACATGGTTACCATGGGGATGTTTGAACCTGAGCTCAAAGTAGCCTGGCTAAAAGTTTTTTCATTCTCATAGAACACGGTGGGAACAAAAATTCCTTTTCTTACCCCAGATCAGAAATCTAAAGCAAATCTCTGAGAACCTTAGTCTGGCTTTTGGGGCCTTTTTACACCTCCCAAATTTTCAATTTAATATTTGAAAAAGTTGGTGAAATTTTCTTAAAAAAATGATGTTAATCTCTGTATGACTTTTGAGACTAATATTAGGTCACTTTATATATAAACCATTAATTCCTAGTCCCACCAAAAAGCCCTCCAAAATATTAATTACTGACATTGGATGTTAATATGTAAATTTAAATTACTAAAATGAATCAAAAGCATCCACATTCTTTTTTTTGTACTTTTTGGAGAAAATACTCCTTAGTAAAACAAAAAAGGCATAAAATGAAATCAAACTAAATCAAACTAAACATTATTAGGTAGATACTTCTAAATTATTAATTTTTAAAAAACACCAACTTTTCCATTTTTCATTAAGTTTACTTGAAAAATGAAGACTTCCTTATTTATAATTTGAAATGAGTGAATCTGAGATATGTCTATAGAAACATGCCAGAAAAACTATTAGAATAAAATGAAATGCTGTATTTAACCTCATATATTAACCTCACTATAACCTATGACTTGGAAAATGTAAAGGAAGGTAGATAAAATGATAGGAATAAAGTTGTTTCATTCCAAGTTTATGTTGTGAAGAACTCATATTTTAAGAAAACTGTCTTTATAAAATTATTAAAACTAGAAGTGTTTTCACAAAATATATACAAAACTCTGACTACAGGGGACTGATTTCCTTTAAAACTAACCATCATGCTGGAGGCATGGCTCAAGTGGTAGAATGCCTGCTTAGCAAGTTCAAGGCCCTGAGCTCAAACCCTCACACTGCAAAAAAATAAAGAAATAATAAAACATAAAAATAACTATCTATCTGCTATCAGATAGAGAACACTGTAAACTTTTATAACAAAAACAAAATCAAAGACTAGTGAAAATATCAAGAGGTTAGAACACAAATGAAGAAAAAGGGTTATGTGAAGAATCATGTTAGGGTAAAAAATATTAAAGATGGAAGAATGACTGCATGAGTAAAGAAATGATTATAACTATCATATTATCTATTCTCCTTTATATCATTAACATTATTTGCTGACCACACTATGAACTAACCTTTTGCATTTAAATTTACCTTCCCCAGTGTGTCACAAAATAACCCTCTAGATGGAGTTCTTTAAAATGTTTATAAAATGTCAGCAAAGTAACAAAGTAGGAAATTTAACATAGTGTTCCTCACAAAATTTTCCTTGTAACCTTGTTCACTTAGCTCTCACATAATATGCTTCAGTTCTTACTTTGCAGGAAATATTTTAATGCATATGATATTAGCAAAATAGTATTTTGATTAAATCCCACAGGAATATTAGCCTATTAAATTTCGATAGCATCTTCCTTAGTTAAATTAGTGGTATGAACTAACTTATAAAACAGTGTTTCCATTTAAATATCAGAATACATTTATCAAAGAGTAAGTCATTTCTTTTACTATACATCCAGCTATTTTGATAAACCTAAGAGCTAGTATAATTGGTTTAACTTAACTCTAAGTCTGTACAAAATCATCACAGGTAGTTGAATTAAAAAGAAAATATAAAACTGAACCACTTGGTTTTGTGACACTAATTTAACGAACATAACAAAGACCCCCTTAGAACACAGTCTTGATCACGACATTTCCTTTTGAGCATTCATGTAAGTAGGTGCCATCATGCTGCCCTTGGTATGGAAAGCATGGCCAGGGTCAAGGTCCTGGGGAAGGATACGGTCAGTGCCTTGGAATATCACACAACCTTTCACCAGCTCTCCCATGATGCAACCCACTGACCAGATATCAACTGAAAATAAAATGAAATGATAAAATTATGAAGTGCATGAAAAAAACAAAAGTGAAGATAAAGGAATTCTAACAGTGTACTAAACACACGAATATGGAAAAATAAATTGCTAGCTAAGGGTGAACTTTTCATACAATATGAATGATTGCTGACCTCTATTTTAGCCTTCGGTTTGCAGCAATCTGGGGTTTTAGTGCCAAAGATTCCAATACTTTACAGCTTAAAACAAAAACAAAACAAACAAAAAACAAGAAGTGCCTTTGAATACAAAGCTTTTCAGGGCCACATGCCCACCCCACCCAGCCTCCATGGCCAGTGCTGGGTCTCTCCCTGTGAAGGATACAGTCTCTTCCTGGGAACAGGACTTTATGGAGGACCATTTCTGCCATGATGCACCCGACAGACCAGATGTCCACTACCAAACACCAGGTGATTAAAAACAAGCTAGAGAGCCCCCATTTCTTTTTTCCAAACCACCTCCCAAACAAGGACAGACTCACTAAACATCACTAGCTTGTCTGTGGAAGCTGTTGTAAAATCCTGACACTACATCTTCTCAATGATCATTTTCTAAAATGCCACATCAGAAAGGTAGCAGTGCTCAATGGGGAATGGTTAGACTCCAGGCAAGGCCTGCAAGGTATTGGCCCTCTTTTTGTGGTGCCCAGAAAGGGGCCCAGCTGAACCCCGTGCTTCATATACAGTAGGCAGAGCTCTCTAAATACTGATACTGGTTGGTGCACATGAGAAGTTAACAGGAGATTTGATTATCTCCCCCTTCCCCAGGAAACCACAAGGAACTGAGCACAGGTTACAAAGTATCGAAATAAATTTACCAACTTATTTCAGAAGACCTGAGCAAACTTTCATTCTTTTTTCATTTTTTCTTACAAGTAAATGTGATTTAGTTCTTTTCAACAAATTTGTTAAGAGCTAAGTTTCAAAGATCTTTGATATTGCTAGAATAAGCAAAGTTTTGATATTAAAACCATCAATTTTACACAAAAGAGAACATACTGCATTAATATCGAGTACAAAAAATAAATAAAATCAATCTATATTGTTGGAAACCAGGATAATGGCCACCTGTATGGGTTGAGACCCCAGACAGGGCATACAGGGAGGCCAAAGCAAGCTGCACACTCAAGATGTGCATACTTCTCTATGTTTTGCTTTGATTAAAAACAGTTCAAAACTGATCATTTCAAAGTAAATTTTAGAAGTGAAAGACTCCTCATCTATGGGTTCTGATAATCAATGTGCAACACATTCTGTTTCACAGGGTTTAAAGGGAAGAGAAGCAGCCAGCCATGATCTAGTTTTAAAGATCCTAGCTCTTATAGTTCTGTCTGTACTCACCGTTCTCTTTGTAGCCCATGCCCAGGATAACTTCCGGGGCCCGATAATACCGAGTTACCACATAGGGGGTCATCATAAAGTTGGTGCATGCTGTCCGGGCCAGGCCAAAGTCAAGGATCTTAAGAGTGCAGTCTGATTTTACCACGATGTTGCTAGGCTTCAAGTCCTAGTAAAGGAGTGGTTTAAATTAATAAAATGAACCAAAGCATATCAGAGACACAATTTCTCACTGGTAAGGCACTGTGAAGTCAGTGACTACTGACTTTTGTAGGGAGGACAGGTAGAAATGAACTCTGGGATTTGAAAACAATTTTGGAAAATCCTACTCTCAAATTGAAGCAAATCAGGGTAGAGAAGTCAGATGGCGGGTGTGGTGGTACACACCCACTATCCCAAGCACTTGGGAAAACTGAGGCAAGAGGATTGTGAGTTTTGTAGCCAGCCTGGGTTACACAGTGAGGCCTTGTCTCAAAAAAACTAAACAAGAAGGAAATCTTTTTCTTTGGTGAAGGTGGTCTCCCTCATCCCCTTTTGCTTCTTTGCTTAAAACCTAAGAGTCTGAAAGTCCCTGGCTTTAGCTTCCTGGGCCCTAAGGCTGCCTTGCTCAAACCTTTTCCTCATGCCTACCACCCACTCCATCCTCCACGCTTCCTCTTCCTGTAGTTCCTCCAACACTCCAACTGAGGTCCTCACACTCATCAGTGAGAAGTTGTACTGTTCAACTGAAATGTAATATAAACAATGTCTATAATTTACATGTTCTAGTAGCCATGTAAACAGGAACAGGTGAAATTAATTTACATAGTATATTTTATCTAATCCAATATATCCATAGTATTATCATTTTAGAACATACCTAACACAAAAATATGACTGAGGTATTTTAGATTCTTCTTATGCTACTGAGACTTTGAAATCCATACCTTGAGCACTCAATGTCCTTATGTGGCTCCACACTGGACAGCCCAGGTCCAGACTTCTCTGAGCCTGGGATCTTCCTGTGCTCTTTCTCTCCTTGGAAGAAGAATTCCGTGATTGCTACTCTCAAATCTTTCTCCCCTCACAATGATTTACCACGCTAACACATACCTGTGTAATTGGCTCCATAGCCTGAATGTAATACAAATGAAATCACCTTCTCTTTTTCTGGTTCCCACTTCTCTTCCCCTTCCCAACACTGACTCCCAGAGAGCAAGGACTTAGCAGTGCCCCAGGACTCAGAAGCTTGCCTGGCATAAGTACACTCTGAGAAAAATATTTATTAAATGAATGGATATACTCCACTACATTTCCGATGGCTTCACACAACTTCTACTTTCCCCTCTCATAACATAAGGGCCTTTCTTTGCACTGACCTCCTATGCCCCAAACCCTCCCGCAGGCCACAAGAATTTGACCTTGCCTAGGAAGTCCAGTCTGCACGCGCACCCTAGAAACTGTTACTTCTAAACAACCCACATCTTTTCTTCTCACAGGAGTATTTGAATGTGCAGCTGCAATGCCAAAATGACAGGTCATTTCCACATGGAGAGCATGGAGATACCTGAAGTATAAATTTCAAGTTCAATAAAACTGTCTGGCACCTGACTTGAAAATTTCCCAACTGTCTGGCCAGTTTCAGGGGTGCCAAGACAGTGACACCATGAAACTGTTATCAAGATAAGCTGATAACATTAAAAAAATTTACAAAAGCTACATTTATGTTTCAGTACTGTAAGATGCTCTCTTTTTAAACCTGGATCCACTGAAATTTAAATGGCAAATTTATATTTAATGTTAAAAATGCAATCAAAATGTCCAGCTGGAGACATAGATAAAGTGGTAGAGTGCTTGCCTAATAAGCATAATGTCCTGGGGTCAATCCCCATTAACACAGACGTGCATACATGAAATAAATTTTTACCAGGTTTTCTCCCTACTCCCTCTAGTCCACCTAAGATATTGCACAAATACTTTCATCTCTCAGTATCAGCTGGGGACTGGTCCCAAGACTTCCATGGATACTAAAATCTGAGGATACTCAAGTTGCTTAGACGTCGTGTATCTGTACATAACCTATGCACATCATCTTGTATACTTTAAATCATCTCTAGGTGATTTATGGTGTTTAATATAATGGAAATGCTATGTAAATATGTATTGTTTAAGGAATAATGACAAGAAAAAAGTTTCTACTTGTTCAGTACAGATGTAATTTTTGCTTCCCAAATATTTTGGATCTGCAATCAGCTGAATCCATGGAAGCAGAACCTGAGGGTATGGAAGCTAACTGTACTTTACTATCCAGCAGTCCCTGACTTCCAGACTGTCCTAGAGCTAAGAGCACAGATGCATAGGTCAGGATGGTTACAGTAGCACTGGTTCTATACAAGTGGCAACAGTGGAAACCACCTTTATCTGCCAGCTGGATGAACCTCAGTGAAACATTTCAAGATACTGTCTTCTGCCAGCAAACTGTCAGTGTAGACTAATTTTGTTGGAACAACTTTACACTTTACTGCCATCTGCTGGAAAATGAGAATAATAAAATCCAGTATCAGGATGTCTGTGATTTAGACAGCTGTGTTCCCATGCAATGCACAGAAAGGCATCACCCTCTTGACTGTGAGAGGTGGCCATGTCTGCCAATGAGAAGGTGGGTAAAGAGGTTGCAGAGGCTCCTGAGAGCTCTCCCTTGACAGGCAGACTTTAATCAGGCTTCACAATACAACCACCAGCATTCCAAAACTTAACTTTCAGTTTCAAGATGAAAGAATCAAGACAATTCTGCTTCCTCAAATCTTAAGAACCTTCTGAAACAAGGAAACAAGAAACACAGGTGAAGACACAAACAACACCTGACTCACAGGTCAGGCCAGACACACAAGGGGTTGTGGAGATGGCTACAAGAGCATAGCAGCTACAGGGGCAGCCAACAGCTGCAACCAAAAAAAGGCAAGAACAGAGGAGCAGGGGCCTAGGTGGGCCACCCTGATCGACCACCACTTGCTCAATTCCCAGATCTAGACCCACTGATTGAAGAGGTGTCCTAGGAGGACCCTGAACATTGTGACAAGTGACTACTGTCTGGATTTCCTCATAGGTGATTTCACTCAGATGGCTGCACACTGGAAAAGAGAAAAACCAGATGTTTTGAGGATGACTGGAAATAAGTTCCAAGTGGATGCTGAAACCTAAAAAGACCAAGCGTCACCATACTTTCTCTATGAGCTCTTTAGAACATGTTGAAAAAGGTGAAAGAGTTAACACGGAACTGGAAAATCTGTAGAGAATATCATTGTCCACCACACAAAAGTGTGAATGGTTTCTGACCATCTTTTGCAATTGGCATAGAGGAATGCATTTGCCCAATCAACATGACAGCCCAAGGCTTCATTAATTTGCTTTAGCAACTAAAAGTACCTAGCACAGCAGCACCCAATGGTTAAGTCCATGGGAATCTGTAGCACTTCTCCAGAACCCATGTCTTCAAGGGCTGCATGAGTGAATTAAACTGAGATGTGAGGTAGACATCCTTGAAGTTTTAATGGTATCACTAATCTCCTCTATCCATCCCTATACCTTGCAAAGTGCAGTAAATGTTCTTGACTTATTATCTGGAGGGAGATACTTTAGGGTTTCCATTTGGTCTTCCTTATCCTCATAACTTTTACTTCATAGACCAAGGAACTATTGTGGGGTTACTCCAACTGCCACATATATCAAATCCAGCCATTCAGAGACTTGGAGATGTTCACTGAGTGGCTCTGAGGTGGGGTGGCCCACTGTGAGCCATCAGAACCCATACCCTTCCAGAACGAAGGTTTGGATCACACAATAGATAAGCCACAGAAATCTGCCGAGGTGACAGCTAGGGAATGAATAATGGAGGGGGAAGAGAATGAGTACTCATGTGGTTGTGAGATCAACTGCATGACAGGGGACTGTTCCCACTGACTCCATTTTCTAAACTTCCCCTGAGGAAGAGGGGACCAAGGCAACTGGTGAGGGGAGCTGTTTCCTAACCCATGTGGAAAAGTAGACATGAGGGCTTGGTGGGGGGCTGGCTGGAGCCATGAAAATGAGTTAGGTGGTCTCCCATTGCAGAAGTACAAGTGACAGATGGCCCGAGCTGTTGCTTCTTGGATCTAATTCCTCTGTTCATACCATGGCCTCACCCCTGCATGGTGGCTATCAGCTAGTGACTGAGCAGGCAGTAGGACTGAGGCTGGCTCATTCCTGTGAGATACCAGGAACCACTACTGGGTGACTTCAGGTCTCCCATGGCTAAGTCAAAGCTTTCTTTGAGCCATACTGTGACTTGCCACTGTGCTTCCTTTACCTCCCTTCCTACTGTCCTCTGACAACTTCTGACTTACTCTCACTTTTCCCCCTCACAAGTCCTCTAATAAATCTCTTGCATATCTAATCCCATCATGGACTGCTGTGCCTTCAATGTAAGACCATACTGTATGATGAGAAGTGGCAGGGAAGTGGTAAATTACTTGGTCAAGTAAAGGGGATTCCAACCTCTGAGACAGGCCCAAGGCAAGACAATTTGGACCAGGATACCCAGGAAAGGCTCAGGAAGTGAACTGGGTACTGTGCAAGGAAGGGTGAGGCAGGCAGCAGAACACTAGGGATTTGTTTTAAGGAGCAGGTAGATCTCCTAGAACCTTGTCCCCCCAGCATGGATTAGCACTGTCCTTACTCCCACTGAAACCAGGTTTCCCTACTCTGGAGCCCCAGGCAAAGTACTAGCAGACATACTGGTATTAGGCACAAGGAAGGGCATGGGCAAGGGGTCCTGCCTAAGGATAAGGCTCTTTAGTAGAAGTCTGTGTTCTGTCACACGGGAACCCCTGTTCCACCTACACAGCCCTAAAACACCAGTAACCAGGCTTATATCTCCTCATCAAGAGACTGGAGGAGTCTTTTCTAGAGAAACTACATGTCCCCCAGAGAAATGACCTATAGACAGTAGCTACCTACTGCCCTAGAAAATCCTGTCAATCAGTAATTCCTACCCTTGCACTTGGCACTTCCAATTGGCCTTCTAATGCTTCAGTCTTAAACATGATCAGAGGCAAAGGATGACCAAATGTTTGAAGAAAGCCTTGCACATGGCAGGAAGGGGCCAAACACATTAAAAAAAAAAGAAAAGACACTCAGAAGAGAAAAACAATGCAGTTAAAAAAAATTCAAAAAAATTTACCCTCAGAGAGACAGTGCGAACATGCAATAAGAAAAAAATACTGTTAAAAAGGAACTTTAAAGAATTAAAAGTTTAATTTGTGCTTCAGAGAAACAAAGAATGAAAAACAGAGTAAAGAGGACATTCTAAAAGAAATACAAACTTTATAGCATGTGATTCCGGACTAAAGGGTCACATGCCCAGCACAATTAGTGGAAAAAAATGTCTATATTAAGGCAAAGAATAAAATTTCTAGAGATGAAATCACAACAAAACTAAAACCAGGACACTTACAAAGGATCAGTATTAAGATGGCATTAAAAAGCTCCAGAGCAGGGAGGGGGTGGAGTGAGTGGTAAGGGAGGTGGGGGGCAGGGGGGAGAAATGACCCAAGCCTTGTATGCACATATGAATAATAAAACAAACAAACAAACAAAAAAAGCTCCAGAGCCATGCCAGATGCCTTCCTACAATCGGGTATTACATTCACTACTGTGGGGGCAACTGATATGTAACTAAGCATTCTATACAACCAAACCATTAACATGTGAGGGGCCAGAATCAAGAGTCCATGGGGAGCTACAGGAAGATACAGTTCACCAGCACAAAGAGACAAGAAAGGTCAAGAAGCAGGGACTCCAACACAGGGGGAAGGTGAAGGAGATCCCAGGAAAATACTGAGGGAGATCAAGGCTCACCCCTTTGCATTCAGATACAGGGCCAGCCAGTCCAGATGGGAGAAAGACTGAGACTTCAGGACAGATTTGCTGATAAGATGGAGCTTATGAGAAAATGTGGTATCTATACACAATGGAATTTTATGCAGCCATGAAGAAGAACGAAATGTTATCATTCGCTGGTAAATGGATGGAATTGGAGAACATCATTCTGAGTGAGGTTAGCCTGGCCCCAAAGACCAAAAATCATATGTTCTCCCTCATATGTGGACATTAGATCAAGGGCAAACACAACAAGGGGATTGGACTATGAGCACATGATAAAAACGAGAGCACACAAGGGAGGGGTGAGGATAGGTAAGACACCTAAAAAACTAGCTAGCATTTGTTGCCCTTAATGCAGAGAAACTAAAGCAGATACCTTAAAGCAACTGAGGCCAATAAGAAAAGGGGACCAGGAACTAGAGAAAAGGTTAGATCAAAAAGAATTAACCTAGAAGGTAACACCCACGCACAGGAAATCAATGTGAGTCAATGCCCTGTATAGCTATCCTTATCTCAACCAGCAAAACCCCTTGTTCCTTCCTATTATTGCTTATACTCTCTCTACAACAAAATTAGAAATAAGGGCAAAATAGTTTCTGCTGGGTATTGAGGGGGGGGAGCGGGAGGGGGTAGAGTGGGTGGTAAAGGAGGGGGTGGGGGCAGGGGGGAGAAATGAACCAAGCCTTGTATGCACATATGAATAATAAAAGAAAAATGAAAAAAAAAAAAAAGATGGAGCTTATGAAATAGCTATTAACATCTGGATGAAATGAGACAAGATTTAAACACCTGGCAGAAAACACAGGGTTATATTAATAATAAAAACATACAATGCTATTCTGCCTTTAAAGCAAATACCTCAAATGATAAGTGTTAGTTACTACAGGAACAAAATGCTGAAAGGGAAAGAAATATAATCAGGGTATAAATATAAGGCTCCACTGTGAAAAACATTTACATGATCAAAATCATGTAAAACACAACACTGAGCCAAATAAATCACATTATAACTAAACCGGGAGTGGTAGAGAAGAAAAGAAGTGGTAATAATGAGGGCTGGGTTTGTGAAAGAGAAATAAATCAGCATCTTATGTCCCAAATGAAAAAAAGATCACTGAAGAAAGAACTATTCATATGTGCATACAATGTTTGGGACCAAAAAAAAAAAACAACAAAAAAAGAAAGAGCTAAACATATTTTTTTGAGATACAGAGATAAACACCAAAATAATCAGTTACACCGGGTGCCAATGGCTCACCCATGTAATCCTAGCTACTCAGGAGGCAGATATCAGGAGGCTCAAGGTTTGAAGCCAGCAACAGTTCTGGAGGCCCCATCTTGAAAAAAAAAAAAAATCCATCACAAAGAAAGGGCTGGTGGAGCGGCTCAAGTGCTAAGAATGGAAGTCTGAGGTCCTGAGTTCAAACCTCAGTGCTGAAAAAAAAAAAACCACTTACAAGAACTGAAAGTAGGGCTGTGGGAATAGCTCAGTGGTAGTGTTTGCCTAGCATGTACAGGCCTTGGGTTCAATCCCCAGCACTACAAAAACAGAACAAAATGAAACAAACAATAATAATGATTTAAAAAAAAACAACAACTAGCCAACCAATCCACCACCAGCAACAACAAAAAGAGTTTGCTTCTAGGGAGACAAAATAAAATGGAGGAGGGAAGAGAGAGGAGGGAGTAGGATCTGCTTTTTTGTGACTATTTATACAACTATTTGATTTTTGATAAAAATAAAAATCTAGCCAATCAACTTGTTCGGCAAGTTGTGTAACAATTAGGTTTAAGATAATCACACCTTTGAAAACTATCAGCTGAAAATTAGGTGTGTACAGGCAGATATAGCAGTACTAACACTCATGAATGAAGAGGCTCTGTGCAAAGTTAGGAGGAAATATACCATTCCATGTGGTAATGGAGGGGTGGTGCTTTCACTTGTTTTAATTTTGGGAATTATATAAAGTAAAAAGTGGTAGAAGGTAAAACTTTCCTTTTCAAAAAATTAAATTTTATATTTAGTGTGAAACCATTTTAATAAGTAAAATTAGAGGTGCATATCTCTTTGTATGGTACTGTAGGTAGGAAAAAGGACTGGTATAGTTCATACCAGGTGGCTTTCATGCTAAAAGGTTAACTTAGGGTCCCTCACCTCTTGGGACTTGGATGGGGTGTGGTGTGGTAGGGTGAGATTACAATAGGAGACTTTCATTCTGTGTTTTATGTCCTTGTGCCCTCTTTGGAACTTCTCAATGAGTGTGTCACCTTCACAAGTAAACACAACATGAATGTGAAGCAAGAGGGTACAAGAGAATGGGAAAGAAGTAGAAAGGCCCTGGTGGACAAGGTATGGAAGTGGGCCACAGAATAATTTTCTTGGGTTTCTAAACACTGTGCTAGGCAAGTCACACACTTCTTTGAGTCCTACATAGCCTGCTGGTTGACAGGAGTGGACCTGGGCTGAAGGACTGGACATTCCAAAAAAATAGAAAGTGTGTGCTAGAGCTCGTAGGAGGTCTCCACGAATTGTGGAACAGTCTTTTCCAAAACACTTACTCCTGGGCCCGAGAAGGGAGAAACAAGTAAGGCGAACTGTTTCTCCTTCCAAAAATAATACAGCCTAAGAATCTAGGAAATTAGTCTAAAGCATAATTTAAAAAAAAAAATTGCGATATATTCATTGTATGGGGGAATTCATTGTGACAATTACAAATAGGCTTATATTGTACGTTGGTTAGATAAAGCATAAATTTAACTAAAAAATTTATGTAAGAAATATTAAGAGTGCCTTACTTAAATGTCTGTGAAAAATTTAGGAAGATAAATAGAATGGTTTGTTAGGAATCTTTATTTTTAATTTAGGAGCGTAGTGTCACAATTTTATATTGAATTCACCCCCGTAATTTATATTATTTTAACTGACCACTTGGTGGCAGCAAGGCTACACTTTGAACAGTAGCACACTGGTTGGCAGACTGTATGCTTAATCAGTGTGCCAGGCCCTGGGAGAAGGACAAGCCCTGATGTTGGCCTTGTGCCGCAGACCTGAGGTTCACGAAAGGACCCAGGCCTCTCCCTTTTCTGAGTGGGTGGGCTCTGCTGCCACAGGAAGCCTCTGTTCAGTGGCTGAGATGGACCCAAGAGATCCTGGCAACCAACAGATCAGGAAGAATTAACACTGCTGTTATATGGTCAAAACACCAGTAACTCCTCTCTGAATTAACAGGCTTCATTGTCCTTGTTTCACTGTCTGCTTCCCCATACAGACTTTAGTTCAGACAAGAGGATTTCTCTCACTATTGGAACATAAAATCTAGACAGTCTGTCAACAAAATGAGCATAGTAACAATTCAGGAATGCTAAGAATACCTATTTCCAATAAAATTATATTATCTGTTTCTAGTCTCACTCAATGCTATCATGATGTTTTGCTTATATAGCAGTACAAGTCAAAAAATAACCAGCTGAGAGAATTACATTTTATCTCCCAAGTTTTTAAATGTTACTTCTTGATATGTAGGTAATACCATCATACAGCTTGGCTTCTAACTTTACCAGGACCCAAATTTAAATTCCTTGCTTATTTAAAAGAGGATTTCAAATGTGAAATGAATCTGGATGAATGGTAATTGAGAGTTCTTTGTAGTATTTTTGCAATTTGAATTTAAGTTTCAAGTTTCCTCTAAGTTTTTAATGAAAAGTTAAAGGAAAAAAGGATTCTTCTGCAGAACTAGACTGAGCTGCAGGAGCATGGAGGTAGCTCCCTTATCCCTGTGTCCATAGTAGCTAACTCATACTGGGCTGGCCAAACCAGGCCCATTTGCTTCACAAATGTTTTCTGATCTGAACAATATTTTGAAATACAACTTGATTCCATAGCTTACCTGGATTTTCAACACTGCCAAATTGAAAAAAGAAATTAAGTTCTTTTGTGTCTAAAGGATTGTGATAATCAAAAAAGGGTTTCTTTAAAAATAAATTATGTCACTACTTACTCTATGAATGATACCAGCTGAATGCAGGTGTTTAATACCACAGAGCATCTGGTAAAGAAGGTAGGACATTCTTTCATGATCCAACTCCATATGAATAACCTGACATAAGTTAGCATCCATTAATTCCATAACCAGATACCTGAGGATAAAAAAAAAAGAAATTATCTAAAATTTCTTTATGGTTACTAAACCAGAAGTTTTATGAAACAGTAATAACTTACTATCTAATCATTGCACTGGCTGAAGTAAAAAGACAAGTTGTTTTCTCTAAACATGTATAAGGTACTTGAAAAGAATCAAATGTATAACTGAACTTTGCAAAAATTTTCCAAAGAACATGAAAAACAACTAACTTATCAAATGTCCTGCCCTCTCCTGTTCCCCACTACTTCTTCCTGTTGGAGTGGCCAGTAATTGATCCATCTTCTCTTCTCTCACTACACTCAACTTCCTTGGTGATCTCTACTTCACAGCTTTAAATACCATTTATAGACTCCTGAAATCCTAGCTTCAACCCAGACCTTCAACCCTATCTATTCTCCTACTTCACAATTCCATTTGGATGTCCAATGGACATCTCCAAGTCCATGTCTGAAACTAAACTCCTGATTCTATCTGCTCCCCACCCCCAATCTGCTCTTCTCATAGCCTTCCTCATCTTGGCTGAGAGCTCATTCCTCTGGCAGGTGTTCAGGAGTGGTTCTTGACTCTTCTCTCTCATACAATACATCCTAGCTGTCAGTTAATGCTGCAGCTCTACCTTCAAAACAGTTTCTGTGTCTAATCTTTTCCCTTCACTCTCATTATTACCCACCATAATCTCTCATGTGAATTGCTCCAATAGGCTCTGTTACTAACTGGGCTTCTGAGTTCCCACTTTACAGTAGGTTCAACCCAGAAACCAATCCTTCTTCTTCTTTTTTTCTTTTTGTGGTGGTACTGGGGCTTGAACTCAGGGGTTCATGCTATCTAGAAAGACCCACTATCACTTGAGCCATTTCACCAGCCCCTAGTCATTCTTTTAAAACACAAGCCAGGTGAGCTCATTGTTCTGCTAGAAATTGTACTCTGACATGCCTTACAGCAAAGGGATCCTCTTACAGTGTCCTAGAGGCCTCAGCAGTGTCCAGCATGCCAATTCTCTGAGCCCACCTTCTCCTCCCACTCCAGCCACTCTTGCTGGTCTTAGCACACACCAGGCATCCTCCACTGCTGTTGCTCTGCTCTTTCTGACCCTTCTATCTCCATTTCACCTTGCTCCACATATCTCTAAGACTAACTCCCTCATCACCTTCAAGGTTTCCTTCAAATGTCACCATCTCAGTGAGTTCTTTCTCCAATTACCCTGTGATGGCTAATTTTAGGTGCCAACTTGACTAGATTAAGGAATACTCTACCTAGAAGCCCAGTAAAGCATTATTTGCGGTATGTCTGGGAGGGTGTCCCTGGAAGCAATTAGCATGTGAGTGTGAGTGAGCTAATAGGGAATATTTGTCCCTTTATATGAGTAGGCAGGCACCAGCCAATTGGCCAAGGGCCTGGAGAAACCAAATAGAGAAGGCGAACATCTCTTCTCCAAGAGCTGAGAGACTTCTTCTGCTGTATTAGACATCAGAGCTGTAAGTCCCCTGGCTTTTGAATTCTAGTACTTATATAGCAGCAGTTCCTCAGGTAATCAGAGCTTCAGCCTCACACTAAAGGTTATACCACTGACCTCTCTAGTTTTGTGGTCTTTGGATTTGGGCTGAACCATGCTAGCAGCATCCCAGGGTCTCCAGCTTACAAAAAGCCTATCATGGCGTTCTTAGCTGCCAAAGTCATATGAGCCAGTTTTGCTCATAAATCCCCTCTCACATAGTGTGGTCTCTCTCTCTCTCTTTTCCCTACTGGCTCTCTCTCTCTCTCTCAAGAACCAATATGCCACCTGATTTAAAATTGCAGCCTAACTTTCAAATTGTAGCACTTCTCATCTCCTAACCCAGCTTAACATTTTTTCCCAAAGCACTGAACACATTCCAGTGGACTAAACACTTTTATCTTTTCTGGCTCCCCTGGCAGGCTCTAGGAGGGAACTTACCACCTAAAGTTCTTAAGTGATGAAAGGAAGTTTTGCTTCTGTTGGTCACTAATGTACACCAAGGCTAACAGAATGTGTAGCACATGGTGAGAATCAAATATTTGATGAATGACTGACTATATCAATAAATGTAGGATGAAGTTGGGCATTATGCCTCAATATAGTAAGTTATTTCATTTTTACTGTTAGTCAGTATGGTAATTCAATTTAAGAGCCTGGAAACAGAATACATGACATAATCATTTCAAATAATACTTGTAAACACCTGAGCCTCCCTGCAGTCCTGGCTGGGGGACTGGAGAATAACATTTTATATTTCAGTAAAACAGGGTAGAACCATTAATAGTTACTGTATTCTCTGAGGATTTCTTTCCAGTTATCTTAGCAAAGATGATAAACCTCTAGATAAAAACAACTAAAGATTACTACCCACTTTCTTAGTATTTGCAATCCATAGACAAAAATGTAATGATATCATTAAAAATGGATGGTCACTTCATTTCCTAAGTATAAAAATCAGTTACCTTCTTTTCTAAATTGTTCTGTCTTTGATTAAAATGATACTTACACATCTTGAAATTCCTCTAGAGTTTTTTGTGGTGTAAACACATTTAACAAACTAATTATCTGAAAAGAGAAAATTAGTATGTCAGATGACTCTTGAATTATAAAAATTAAGTTGAACATTAAAATATATTAAAAATGGAAAAAATCATAGTAGAGTTCAATATTTATTATGATGGCTATAATCAAAACATTCTATTACATTGCATTTGAAAAATGTTAAGCATCAGTTGAAAATAAGATATACTTTTAATCAGATCACTTTTATATGTTCCTAATAGCTTAAATTATTATTGCAGTAAACACATAATGGCTTTTTGGCTTTGAATGTAAAAGACTAGAAATTATGGTTGAAAAAACACAAATTCAAGCAATACATAAACTCTGAAAACTTAAAAAGTATCTATAAGTTTCTAAAAAATTTTAATATATGAAGGCTAAGCTTCATCTTATAAAGATGAAATGCTTTATAGCATTATATATTTCCTTAAAGAGGGTTAAAGAGCTGATCATACTGCAGACTTCCTTCATGAACCCCATAGTTGAGTCTCACTGCTCTGAGCATCAAACATCCACTCTCAATCATTTCAAATGACCAAGGGAGAGACAGTTTTTCATTATACAGAATTGTGCCAGGTGTGGTGGCTCATGCCTGTAATCCTAGTTATGTGAGAGATGGAGATCAATAAGATGGTGGTTTGAAGCCCACCAGGCAAAAAGTTCTCAAGACCCCATCTCAACCAATACAAGAAGCTGGGTATGTGACAACACCTGTCATCCTAGCTAAGTGCAAAGTGTAAGTAGGAGGATCATGGTCCAGGCTGGCCCAGGTGTAAATGGGGGATCCTATTCAAAAACTAACTAAAACAAAAGGGCTGGGGGCATGGCTCAAGTGGTAGAGTGCCTGCCTAAAGGCCCCAGAGTTCAAACCCTAGTATCAAAAAAAAAAAAACAAAAAACAAAACTGAGGTGACCGGCTAGTCAAGGAAAAACAGTAAAATTCCATTCATACTTCAGTCTTTATATCAAGACAGACTCAAAATGAAACAGAGATTTAATTCTAAAACATAAAACTGTAAGATATTAGAATATGGGTAAATGTTTATATAGTCCTGGTGTAGAAAAGTCTTTTCTACTTTCTAAGTATGACAGGAAACTGAGGATATCTGATTACATTAAAACAAAACCAAAAATAGAAAAATATCAGTATGATGAAAGCAACATAAATAATGTCAAATGGAAAAAAAAAAGGTTTAAACTGGGCACGAAGGCACACAACTGTTATCTCAGCACTCAGGAGACTGAGGCCAGCCTGGGCTACATAGTAAGATCCAGGTGAGCCTGGGCTATGTAGTAAGACCTCGTCTCAATGAGTGAATGAGTGAATGAATAAGGTTGATAGCTTTAACACACAAATACCTCCTATAATTGCCTGAGACCAGAAGTCTAAGAAAAATGAACAAAGACCATGAAAATCAAATTCTCAATAAATGACTAATAAACATATGTAAAAAAAATTCAGCTTCACAAATGAAAAACAGATTTTATTATCTATCAGACTAACAAAAAGAAAACAGGAAATAATATATTGATTTTATAATACTGGTGGATTTTGAAGTGAAAAACATTCTCAAATGAAAATGTAAAACTGACAGTCTTTTCTGAGGCCAACTGTCAGCATTTATTAAAATCAGAAGTGTGCCTATTCTCTGACCAGCAATCTTGGCCAAGAGATTCACCTGGATAAGTGCACAAAGATGCATGTACGAGGGTGTTCATTGTGGTATTGCTTATAACAGCAAAAAACTGGAAATAATCTATTCAATGATAGGCTATTGGTTAAACAAATTATTGTGCATCTACATTAAGCAAGTATGTAAGATGGTTCGTTTCTATGTTCATTGAAGAATATGAAATCTACTGACATTCTGCCAAGAGGAAAAACAGGATGTAGAATAACAAAATTGATCTTCTTTATATATACGTGCACACATACGCATGCATTGGAATGCCAACCAGAATGTTAGTGCTAATAATCTGTGTCTGTGGATGGTGGAACTCAGATTTTAGCTTTCTTATTTATATTCAAATTTTCTTTTTTTTTTGCAGTACTGGGGTTGAATTCAGGGCCTCATGCTTACTAGGCAGGCGCTCTACCATTGTTCAAAAATTTAAAAATAATAAACATATATTTTTGTAACCTAAAAAATATTAAAACATGCACTGGAGAAATTAAAACCAACTCAAAACAATGAAGCTTAGTTTCATGTTTAACTTCCCTATACAAGAAAGATCTAGCATAAATGTTAAAACACAAGCAACCATACATAACTTAGTGTAATCTTAAATATTCTTCCCTCATGAATTGGTCTCCAAAACCATTCCCAGATTTCACATCTTATGATTTCATCACAGGGCAAGGTTATCAAAATAATATTCGGAGACCACTAATAGGAAAAACAGTGTGCTTGAGCAAAACCTATTTTCTAGAGACATGTTATTTCTCCTTAAAACTCAGTGCTTTCAAAAACAGACATGAAGACCAGTGGAACAGAATAGAGGACCCAGATATGAAGCCACACAACTATAACCAACTTGTCTTTGACAAAGGAGCTAAAAATATACGATGGAGAAATAGCAGCCTCTTCAACAAAAACTGCTGGGAAAACTGGTTAGCAGTCTGCAAAAAACTGAAACTAGATCCATGTATATCACCCTATACCAATATTAACTCAAAATGGATCAAGGATCTTAATATCAGACCACAAACTTTAAAGTTGATACAGGAAAGAGTAGGAAATACTCTGGAGTTAGTAGGTATAGGTAAGAACTTTCTCAACGAAACCCCAGAAGCACAGCAACTAAGAGATAGCATAGATAAATAGGACCTCATAAAACTAAAAAGCTTCTGTTCATCAAAAGAAATGGTCTCTAAACTGAAGAGAACACCCACAGAGTGGGAGAAAATATTTGCCAGCTATACATCAGACAAAGGACTGATAACCAGAATATATAGGGAACTTAAAAAACTAAATTCTCCCAAAACTAATGAACCAATAAAGAAATGGGCAAGTGAACTAAACAGAACTTTCTCAAAAGAAGAAATTCAAATGGCCAAAAAACACATGAAAAAATGCTCACCATCCCTAGCAATAAAGGAAATGCAAATTAAAACCACACTAAGATTCCACCTCATCCCTGTTAGAATAGCCATTATTAGCAACACCACGAACAACAGGTGTTGGCGAGGATGCCGGGAAAAAGGAACCCTCTTACACTGTTGGTGGGAATGTAGACTAGTACAACCACTCTGGAAAAAAATTTGGAGGCTACTTAAAAAGCTAGACATTGATCTACCATTTGATCCAGCAATACCACTCTTGGGGATATACCCAAAAGACTGTGACACAGGTTACTGCAGGGGCACCTGCACACCCATGTTTACTGCGGCACTTTTCACAATAGCCAAGTTATGGAAACAGCCAAGATGCCCCACCACTGAGGAATGGATTAAGAAAATGTGGTATCTATACACAATGGAATTTTATGCAGCCATGAAGAAGAACGAAATGCTGTCAGTCGCTGGTAAATGGATGGAATTGGAGAACATCATTCTGAGTGAGGTTAGCCTGGCCCAAAAGACCAAAAATTGTATGTTCTCCCTCATCTGTGGACATTAGATCAAGGGCAAACACAACAAGGGGATTGGACTTTGAACACATGATAAAAGCTTTAGCACACAAGGGAGGGGTGAGGATAGGTAAGACACCTAAAAAATTAGTTAGCATTTGTTGCCCTTAATGCAGAGAAACTAAAGCAGATACCTTAAAAGTAACTGAGGCCAATAGGAAAAGGGGACCAGGAACTAGAGAAAAGGTGAGATCAAAAAGAATTAACCTAGAAGGTAACATACACGCACAGGAAATTAATGTGAGTCAACTCCCTGTATAGCTATCCTTATCTCAACCAGCAAAAACCCTTGTTCCTTCCTATTATGGCTTATACTTTCTCTACAATAAAATTAGAAATAAGGGCAAAATAGTTTCTGCTGGGTATTGAGGGGGTAGGGGGGAGAGGGAGGGGGCGGAGTGGGAGGTAAGGGAGGGGGTGGGGGCAGGGGGGAGAAATGACCCAAGCCTTGTATGCACATATGAATAAAAAAAAAAAAACAAAAAAACAAAACTCAGTGCTTTGATTCCTGTGCCAACTACAGCTCCTAAATGTAACATCATCTAGTAACTTATATCTAAAACTGAGATCTCCACATACAGGATAAAAAGCTACTTATACAACATTTTTCCACAAATATTTAGTTTTTCCTCTATTTGTTAGGTCAATATTTGTTCCCATTTTATAGAAAAAGAAGTAGTGAAAAGGTATTCCTACCTTAGTTGAGTGGCTTAAAATTCTATGGGCCATGAAGCCTCTTCCTATTCAATTTTTCCAGTTCATTAAGAACTTTATCAATAAAATATAAGCATCTTACTAGTTATTCTTATCATTAATTTATCCTGGGTCTGAACTCAGTGTATCTCCAAAAGATAATGAAGATTATCACATAATTGATAATCAAAGCACATGTACAAAGGAAACAATACATAACTTACATTTTTATGATTGACACATTTTAGGAGTACGAGTTCACGATAAGCTCTCTTTGCATGAGTTTGATTCTGAAAAGGACGACTTAGTTTCTTGACTGCAACATTTATCCCAAGAACTGTATCAAAAGCGGCACTATAATTAGGAAATAAAATAAACAATCTATCAGAATGGTTTTGGAAAAAATAGCAATGGAGAATATACATTCAATGGTTGAACTCAGGATCTCGTGCTTGCTAGGCAGGAGTGCTATCATTGAGCCACTCTGCCAGACTTTTGAGGTAGCATCTTGCTCTATGCCTGGGCCTGAGTAAACTGCGATCCTCCTATTCATGCTTCCTCGAAGAGCTGGGACGACAGGTGCACATCACTGTGCCCAGTCATTGGTTGAGATGAGGCCTCATGAATTTATTGCCTGCACTGGCCTTGAACTGCTATCTTCTTGATCTCAGCCTCCAGAGTAGCTAGGATTACAGGTTTGAGCCACTGTGCCCACCCATTCAATGCACTGTCTTTGAAAATGAGTTAACAAATAAGGAAAAATGTTTCTTTTGCTTGTTTCTAGTGAAAGTACAAATATGAAAAGCAAAGTGAGTTGGCTAAGCCTGAGGATGAACTAACTCCCTACAGAGGAGGGGCATTTCAGCTGCAGTTAGGATGGGACTCAGTAATCTTTTCCACATCAAATTTTCATTGATAGTTGAGATGATTATGTTCAGAACCAGGTAATTCAATACAAAGAATGTTAGATTGGTCAGAAATGAGATCTCTGGTTTAAACAGGTCAAGAAATTGAAAAAATTCAGGTATCAACGATTAAAATATAAGCATGTCACAGCAGATATGGAATATCACAGCAGAGGAAATGGTTGAGCTCATGGAAAGAATGCAATAGAGTTTTGATTGATTGTGTTTTTCCCAGACGAAAGAATCTGAAAAGGAAACAGAAGCCAAAATCTCAGCTCATGGTAAATCCCCAAGATACAAGATTGCTGACGTAAGCAATTGCTATATATAAAATTTTGCTGGAAATACCTCCTCCTATTATAGTAAGAATAAAATCTAGAGCCTGTGTTTCCCATATCTCAAGTTCCTTGATGAAATTTGGTGTTCATTTTCCTCTAGAAATTAGGCATGAAAAATTGAGTAGCCTGACTACGTATTTTCAGTTTCAATTTAGCACTATAGTATCATTAGTGTTATTATCCTTCGACTACTCATCAGGGGTTCAAAGCAGTTAAAGACCATGCGAGAATCCAGACATAATTCTGAATATTGCTTCTATTTGTTTATTTATTCTATTAAGTTTATAACACTGTTTATATTTATTCTTTTCTATTAATAATGCTTTTTAGTCAAACATACTAACTTAATTCAATCTATTTTAAGTTAAAGGCTTTTATTGTAGCATTTGATTAAGAATTATTAGAAATGTCACTTTAATTCAGTCATAAGTATATGTGTATACACATATATAAATCCATATACCCTTATACAAATGTACCATCATATGAATCATGAAGTTGAAGATAAATTTGCTTGTGAAATAAATCATTAATTAATGTACATGTACACGTATGTATATTTATACCTATATATTTCTCAGACTCAAGAATCTGAAAACAGGTATCTTTCTGGTTTCATAAATTTTTGTCCAAAATTTCAGTTAGATAGTAAGTTCAAGAGCTCTACCATATAATATGGTGTCTACAGTTAATAACAATGTATTGTATTCTTGAAAATCTCTAAGACAATAGTTTGTGTTCTCATCATAGAAAACATAATATAGATGTAAATTAGTTCATTTTAGCCATTCCACAATGTATACACATTTTAAACATGCTATATTACAAACATATACACTTTTTATTCTTCAATTTAAAAATATGTCCAAATAAACCAAGTGGACCAATTCTAAGTATGAGTGGACACATGTTTCTTAACTCCTGGTTCCAACTCCATGATTATTCATGGTTTTGGTTCTTGTGATTACATTTTAACTCTAAAAAATATACATTTCTACCATGATGTTTTCATTTATCAACTTCAGAAAACAACCATTTCTCCCCATTATGAAAGCTGAGAATTAAGATACTTCCTGAAATCCTCAAAGATTGCCAGTTTTGTTGTTGTGCTATTTTTAGATTTTCCTTCAATTACCTGTAACTCTAAATAACAGGCCCAACTTTCAAAGGGACCTCTTGACTCTCTAGTATGTGAAATGAGATCATTATATTCCATCCCCTTCTCTGTTTCTTCACTCTCCTCTCTTTTCCTCCAGACTTCTGTGTTAAATAGTCAAGCTTACAAACACATTTATTTTATACTTATAGCTAAGCCTTCTTGTTCTTTTTTCAGGATGTATTTAAAAATTGAAGACCAATACAATGAGTGTTTATATGTATGTGTACACATAAATAACTGGGATTACATTTTATTTTCTAAAGACCACATGATCTTTGCTGCCACACACAAAAAAATGAGAATATTTCTACATTCTCATTGAGGACAAATGGGTTCTCTTTTCTTACATTCCATCAATTCGTTAAAAATCATGTCCTTTTTAATTTTACATTTAGATCATGACTTTTTCTAGCTTTCCCCACAAGTTTCTAATAAACATTTTTCCTTATTAAAAAAATATATCTTCACCAGTATTTCCTATATTTTTACTCACATTACTTATTGTTCAGAACCTATTTCATTCCCATTCTCTTTGGATACATGTTCTTAAAACTTGTTTTAAAGCCTGGTACACAGCTATTATCCTGGGATTTCTTTTCACTGGCCTCCACTGTTTCTTGTATTATACCATCTTGTATTGTCTTGCTTGTTGGAGTACATCTTCAAAGTCTCTTCCCCAGAAAAGTACACAGAAGATATGTACACTCTGCCCTTATCCTTGACAGTTTGTCTTCTGAGTTGAAAATCAATTTTCTCTCAGAACTTTAAAGCCACTGCTCTACTGATTTCCAGCTTTGAGTATTGTTGGGGAGGAAGTTGATGTCTGATACTCATTCCTTTATTTTGCTTTGTGTTCCTCACCTCAATGATTTATCCCAAGGAGCCATGTGCTGTCAGCATTCCAAAAGCCCCTCACACCTTTAAATGCTATCACTCCTGTCCCCCAAAGATAATAACTACTTCTGATTTTTATGACAATTACTTTCTTGCCTACACCAGGTAAACATGTATCTGTGAGCCCCTGATGTTTGTGCTTGGTTTTTGAAATCTTTTGTATCTGACTTCTTTTGTTCAACATTATATCTTTGAGATCCATTCACTATTCTCTGTGAGTATAATTCATTGTCATTGCTATAATATTCTTTTGCATGAACTCTATCACATAATGTTGATAGATATTTTTGTTTCTAGTTTTCACTTGATTATAAGAAATGTTGTATAAACATTCTTGTACATGGCTCTGGATCCCCCATGCATGTGTGTCTGATGAGTACACAGCTAAAAGTAAGCATGTACATATTCTCTTTTAGTAGGTAATGCTAAACTCTTTTCCAAAGTGATTCTATCAAGTTCTAGTTCATGACCAGTACATGAAAGAGCCAACACTTGATATAATGAACGGTTTAATTTCTAACTATTGTGCTGATTGTACAGTATTTTACTGTGTATTTAAGAATACAATTTTAATTTGCATTTTCCTGATGAATAATGACAGTAAGAATATTTTCCTATGTTTATTGGTTATTTGAATATCCTCATTTATGACAACCTGTTTTCTATTTGTTTGTCTGATTATTTTGTTGATTGGAATTCTTCATATATTCTAAATAACTTTTCCCAGTCATGCACTCATCCCTTAGTATCTGTGCAAGACGAGACTTGGGAGTCACATGGATATTAAAATCCATGAATGCTAAAACATCTTATGTGAAATGATACAGTATTTGCATATAACCTACATACATCCTTCCATATGCTTTAAATAATCTCTAGATTACTTATAAACCTAACATAATGTAAATGCTTATTGTACTGTATTGTTTAGGGAATAGTGACAGGGAAAACACTGTACATGTTCAATATGGATGCAATTTTTCCCCCAAATATGTGTGATCGGCAGACCTCAGAGATACAGAAAGCCAACTATGCATCTTCTCACACTTTATGCTTATCCTTTTGACTTCTCGATGGTTTTTTAATAATGAGAAGTTCTTAATCTTAATACAAATTTATCAATCTTTTCTTTTATGATGAATGTTTTATATGTCTTATTTGAAGTCCTCTACCTCAAATATCACAAAAATATTCTATATTATCTTCAAATAGCTTTACTGTTTTGCCTAACACATTTAGAGCAATTCAACTAAGGTTGATTTTTGTGTATGATGAGAAGTTGTGATCAAAATTCACATTTTTCCATGTGAATATTCATATGTCCATTTATTTATTTATTTTTGTCCTCACTGCTCTGTAAGGGTACACTATAATAGATCAGAAGCCCAGCCATCCATG
Source organism: Castor canadensis (assembly GCF_047511655.1). NCBI lineage: Eukaryota > Metazoa > Chordata > Mammalia > Rodentia > Castoridae > Castor > Castor canadensis. Next base: position 67,392,681 of record NC_133401.1, read on the forward strand.
GTTCTACTTCTAGGTCCTTTATGGTATTCCACTGCTAGGCTGTCCCTCTTTATGTCCATACTACATCACCAAATCACCCTGTTTGCTAGTTGAGTCTCCATATCTGAAAGAATGAGTCCTCTTTCCTTTTTCTTGGCACTTTATTTTTACATACATATTTTCTTTTTTTGTTTTTTTTTACTTTTTAAGATGTTTTATTTTTACATATATATTTTAAAATCAACTTGTTAATTTCATTTTTAAAAAAGAAAATCTGTTTAGATTTAGTAATCAGTCTATACACAAGTTTGAAAACTGATACTTTCATAGTATTTATTCATAATACTATATATCTTACCACTAAGTTTATTTTTTCTAATATTTTTTAGCTTTTTGCAAAGGTCTTTCACATTTCATTAGACTCCTCCTGCCCCTGAAGTACAATAATCCAAAATACTTTATCAGATTTTCAATGGTACAATTTTTTTGAGACAGGGACTCATCACTATGTTGCCCAAGCTGGCCTCAAACTCCTGGGCTCAAGTGATCCTCCTACCTCAGTCTCCAAGGTAGCTAGAAGGCACAGGAATGTGCTACTGTGCCCAGCTGCTGAATTTTCATTTTCTATAATGCTGGTAGCATATAAAAATGCAATTTCTCATTTTTTGTATTCAGTATTGACACTATGATCTACAAAGGGACTATACATACTGGTTAACTTTCAAAAGGCAAATTATATATGTGGGCCTAATTTAATCACAAAAGCCCTTTAAAAGCAGATTTTGCACTGTTGGTATGAAGAGGGAAAAGTCAGAGATTTTGATTCATAAGTACTGGACATGCCATTCTGCCTTTAAGATGGAGGAGGTCACTTGAAAGGAAAAACAGACAACTTCTAGGAGCAGACAATGGTCTTTGGCTAAAAGAGACCACAGATGTACCAGATTTCTGCCAACAAACTGAATGAGCTCAGAAGCAGAATTTTCCCCAGGGCCTCCATATAAAAGCCCAGCCCAGTCAACACTTTGACTTTAGTCTTCAGTGAGATACAGGGGATATAGCCAAAATCACCCAGATTTCTGATCTACAGAACTGTAAGAAAATAAATGTGGGTTGTTTTACACCATTAACTTTGTAATGATTTGTTATGTAGCAATAGAAAACTAATACAACCTTTCTTCTATGATTTTTTTTTTTTTTACTCTTTTGTCTTTCTGGGCTTATTCTGGATATTTTTTGCTGTTTTATCCTCCAGATCACTAATTATTTCTTCAGTTATAGCTAATATGCTGTCAAACTCATTAAGTTCATAATTCAATTACTGTAGTGATCAATTCTAGAATTTCCATTTACTTCATTATTTTTTTCAAAGTCCTCATTTCTCCACTGAAGTTTTTCATCTTGTCTTTTATCACCTAGAACATAACATCATAGATATTTAAAAATTTTTATCTAATAATGTCAGTATCTCTCCTGTGGATGTTTCTTTTGTCTATTATTTCTGCTGGATTTTATCTCTCATATGTCTAGTTATTTTTGATTATGTGTTGGACCTTGTAGAGCTGCTATCTAGGAATAATTTGTTATCTAGTATGATCTATCTTCCTTTAGGGAGAATTTCTGTTTGTTTCTGCTGGGCACATGGGCACTAACAGTTTAGGTTCAACTTTACAGAAGCTCAACAAATGAGAAGATGATTGGAAGCTGAGTGGCAGTGCCTTCACTGGCTTGTTTCTCTCTGGTTCACTTTTATTTCTAGGACGTGGCCCTTTATTTTTGGTGCTCAAGATTGAACACAGGCCCTCACACATGCTAGCCAAGGGCCTATATTCCCAGCCTCTAGGATGTGGCCCTTTAGTGGTTCTAACACAAAGCAAAGTAAGTTTACTAGGTCCTGTTAGAGAGTCCTGGACTCTGATTTCTATCTCCTAGTCACAGGACAATCCAAGCACTAGAATTTAAATGGCCCTAAAGGAAAGACTGTCCCAAATGCCAGGCTCCACACACTAGGCTTCTGTTCTTCTCTGTATCTGATCTAATGATTTTTCACTAACTTAGCTTGCTAGGGATAAATGCTGAGCATGGAAGAGGCTGTTGGAATGCTGGGAGCAAAACAGCACAGCTGTTTCATAGACATACTTAATTAACATTCTTAGTTATAGCCACCTGTTTTATCTTTATTTTCTGAATTGTCATCTCCATACTCACAACCTCTTTGGGTTCTACTACAGAGAGGTTCTCTTTCTTGTCACAAACAGCCTTCTTACTTATTGTTACTTCCTCTTCTGTTTTATCTGTGTCAGGATTCTAACTACTTTTAATATTTAAAAAATTGTTAACATTTTCATTCACTCTTTATTGTCATTGTTCTCCTGGTTTAGGTGTTTGATTTACCATCTTAAGTCAGAAGTTCCAAACAATCATTTTAGAAATGAAAATATTAAGACTCACAAAGACAAGTGGGTTACCCAAGGTGACAAAGAACTATGGCTATGAGGACCACAGCTAAAGTTACAGTTCAAGTCCCAATCATAGCCACTCTGTGCTCGTACCATATACCACCTTTATCACAGAAATTTTGTTGTGGACATAACTTTTGTTTTTTTATTTCTTTATATTAACAGAAAGTAAGTAAAATGCTTCCAGTGTACATGCTTATACAGAACTGAAGGAAGAAGAGAGTAAGATTTACAACAATCATTTCATGTTAAGATTGAAATTGTTACTTCTAAGAACTGCCAGACCTAAAATTAAAAATGATGTTTAAAAGATTAAACATTTCATACAATTGTTTCATAAAAATAAAAATTCTTTACTACTTGAACAACTTGAGATTTTTAGAAGGAGAAAGAAAAGTGTACATGCATTTTCCCCACTAAATCTTACAATTAATCTATCAACTTAGTTGATATTCATGAGTACTTTAAAATGCTAAACTTTAAAAACTTATTTCCTAGTAAATTTTTACTAACATCTTTTGATGAACAAAAACAAACAAATCAGTCAATGACAATTGTAAAAACAAGTTAAAGTTAGATGTTGGGGACTGAGTATGCAGCTCAATGATAAAAAGCTTGCTTAGCCTGAGGCCCTGGGTTTGATCTTCAGCACCCCAAAACAAAAACAAAATTAGGGGTCACAATCTTTTATTCTGGTTCTGACTTCTCCATATAGTTCTGTACAAATTACTGGCCGAACCTGCACTTTGGTATATGTGTACACATGTCCCTATGTCTTTACAATGCACTAATTTAATAGAAGACTAGTTTTAGAAACTATACACTACTGCTGTTATATTTTGTCTCACAAATGTGAAAACACACATGCCTTTGTGGTTTTCTAATACATGATCATGAATTGTTGGTTTAAAACAACACAAATTTATTGTCTACAATTCTCATTATCAGAGGCCCAAAATGTGTCCTAAGGGCTAAAACCAAGGGGTTGGCAGAACTGTGTTTTTTCTGAGGCTTTAGGGGGAGAATCTATTCCCTTGCCTTTTCTAGCTTTTTAGAGGCTTCCTGCATTCCTCTGTTCCTGGCCCCATGTATCACTCCATATTCTGCTTCTGTTATCACATTTCCCTCTCTGACTATGACCCTTAGATCTTCCTTTTGTAAGAACACTTTCAACTATATTGGACCTACCAGGCTAATCCCCCACCTCAAGATCATTAATTTAATCAAATCCACAAATTTTCTTTTGCCACATAAAGTAACATATTCACAGGGTCTAGAGATTAGGATGTAGACATCTTGGGGGGGTATTATTCTGCCCAACACCCCCTCAAAAAGTCACTGCTGGATGATTTTAAGGTGTAATAATGACAAAAGAAGTTCCAGATAATCAATTAATAGTAAAATGGTAATATTTTAATAAGCAATGACAGAAAATCAATTCTTATTGTCAAGGTAGTAGCTAATTTATTGCCGAGTTTATTTTTAGCAAAAATATGTTCTTTTTTATTTTATTATAATAGGAATGTGCCATTACCAGATTATTTCCCCAATCCTAGTTGATGTCTTATACCTTGATAAAGGATGGTTATAAAAGAGAAATAGGATAAAAGGCAGGAAATCACTTCTAAAGTTTTTACTTTCCCAAGTTAGAACATATAATAAGAGGATATCATAAAACAGAATGTTAGTTTTAGCTATAAAATTAAAACTTTTCTTCTCTTTTTTTTTTTTTTTAGTGGTACTGGGGATTGAACTCAGGGCCTCATGCTTGTTAGGCAAGCACTCTACCACTTGAGCCACTACACTGGCCCAAAAAATTAAAACTTCTCTTGAACATGATAGTTATACTATGAAGATAAATTCAATTAACTGAGAATTTTCAAATAGCTATTTAATACAAGTTTATTTACTCATTATTGCTAAGATTCTAAATACAGATTAGATTAGGTGACAGTGCTGGTCAAACCAAAAAGTATTGGTGGCTCAAAATCATCAATAAGCCTTACCTGAGTAAAAGCAATGCCCCAAGAGACTAACATCTGGGTTTTGGTCCAGACCTACTTCTAACACCCTATGAGACAGGGAGCAGTCAATGACACTTCCTAGTCCTTAGCTGCACCATTTACACAGTGAAGATTATGGCAGAGCTCGCAGTGATTACATAATATACACTATTCATATCACGTCTAACCTTAAAAAAACAAGTGGATAATAAGCCAATTGCAATAAATGAAGCCTTTATTTAAAATGGCTGCAGTAGTTTGATAATTTCTGCTTCTTCCCCAAGACCTTTGATATTTTCTGTTTCTTTTTTCCTTCCTCTTACCTTCTTCCCTCCTTGTCTCTCTCACAAAATGCCATCTAACTCCAAATAAGAAAGGGATTATAAATCAAAAGAATATTTTAATTGTTCATAACTCTTTATTATCATCAAAGTTTCTAAATTTGAACCATCCATTGACTTTAAAACCTTTGTTGGCACAATGGATTTAAGTACAGGGTGAACATCAATAGTTCAAAAATTCAAAATCTAAAATGGTCCAAAATCTGCAACTTTCTGAGCACTCAAAAAGTTGGCTTTTGGAGTATTTCAGATTTTGCATTTTTGGATTAGGGATGTTCAACCAGTAAAGTCTATACAAATATTCCAAAATCTGGGAAAAAAATCCAAAACCAGAAATACTTCTGCTCCCAAACATTTCAGATTAGGTATATTTAACCTGTACTAACATAGCATGTTATCATTTGAAGTTAAGATCACCATTATTTTAGATACAAGCTGGGCATTCCTTCTAAGCAACCCCTTCTCCCATGTTAGTTTTTCTCAGAAGTTCTGAACTGCAATCCTCTTAGCTTTCAGATCCTTTAATCACTTAGGTCTACTCATTTCTCTGATCACATGTCTCTGCCATGGAAGATTATTTAAAAACCACTGATAAAGATTCTGTAAGCTCAGCATCTCTACAGGAAAACATAAATTCCCCTGCCAGAACATCCAAAAGTGTTCTTTTATCTTCAACCCCCTTTGCCTATTAGCTGTTAACAGTAGATACTTGGCTCCATTACACTTTCTTTTAGAGACAAAGATAATCTTGTTTTTATTGAACAAAAAGAAAAAAAAAGTTTTGCCCTGAAAAATAAGGGATAAAATGTTTGGGAGGTGCTGATAACTATAGTCTAGAAAACATGTGAAAAAGTTTACCTTTAGCTGGCCAGTGATGTCGCAGCAGCTGACTGTCTTACCATGCAAGAGACTAAGGTTCAGGGTCAGACTAACGGTTCTGACGTTCTGGGCTGGACACATAGTTGAAGAGAGACACCAAGGAAGAGACGGCCAGCCCAACCCCTCACACAGCATCCCTTCCTGGTTAATCCATGGTGTGATAATGACACTGACTGGCCTCATCCTGCCAATGAATGGCAAGGCACTGCAATGATGGCGCCTAGAAATGAATAGGAGTGATTGGGAATAAAAGGGGGAGGGGGAAAAGGTGGCCATGATGAAGAAATGAATAAAACTCCAAATTTCTGTTACACCTCACTGTCATACCTATTACTCTGCTATAATAATGACAGGGCAAATGAAAAAAAAAGAAAGAAAAGAAAAGAAACAAAGAAAAAGAAAAACTGCTACCTATTTAAGTTTATGCAGTATTCTAAGAATTTGCGTTTGTATCCTATAACCTCACTACATGTAACTACAGCAAGTCTTGATTCAATTTAGCTCATAAATTCATAAGACAGTATTTTTTATTAGTGTTTCTAAATCTTAGTGATTTAGTGTTACTTTTTTATGATAGCAAAAACTCAACCCTCACTATTAAAACTGTCCATACTTACCAAACAATTCCTTGGGCTCCAGAGCCAATTGGTTTCAACTGTTGGTAACGTTTTAGGACGGTGAAAGTTGAGTCTGCTACTTGCACACTGTAAAACTGACTATCACATTTACTGTCACTCATGATGTAGTGTCATAAAATATTCCAAGGAGCTGGTATTGTTGTCACAGTCCTTAAAAGAAAAACAGAATGAACATACATTCTTACTTAATTAAACACACACAGTTCACTTAATAGCATTTCAAATTTATTGGATGTAAGACGACAGGGCTGGAAGTTGATAAACTCAATTTTACCAAATTCTAAACTTAAACAAGACACACACACACAAATGCAAAAACTTTGCAGTGATACAAGACCATTATTAAAGGAATGATTTTTGAAGCTCAGCAGGACCATCTTCTAAGGAACTGGATTAGAAAATAACTCCCTTTGGAGAAAAGAATTTATATATTAGTACTAGCCACAGTGAGACTATTAGGTCATTAAATGCTTTTTATCAGTTTGGTTCCTGGGGGACTAGTTGACAGTCTAGCGGTCTCAACCAGAGATGGGGTATTATTTCAGAATGACCTCTTCTACAGTTCCTGAAGACAAGCAAATGGATTGGTCTTCTGCTAAGTTTACAGATTCAGGTTAAAGTGATGGATCAGAAAGTAAAACTCATATGCCAAAGTCCTGTTACAGGACTGGTGACATTGGTGTATGTCATAATACCCCTGGATGGACCCAGCTCATGAAGGTGGGCTGGAGTTGGCCTGCATTCCCTTTGTCCCACAAATTTTGCTGTACTCTTCAGTAAAGAAAGTATTGACACTATAAAGCTTATTCACCTATATATGAATATAAACTAGTAGCTGCAGAAAGTAGCTTTTCTGTGGATTAGGTAGAGGCTAAATTCCCACTCTGTAAGAGCCTGGATGAGTCTACACAGAGAAGAAGCAAACATTTACTGGTCCCTTGGTGATGTTTACTGAAATGCTAGCAAGTTACTACTTTGGCCTTTTTTTTTTTTTAATTAAAAAGCCAGCAACAAAATCATATAGGTAAATATCCTGCACTTCTTAAAAAACACAGAGTTAATTTTTCTACAGTTCCGTAAAATTCCTGCCTTTTTGTTCTACCATCTAATATTTAATGTCTACCCAATGATGCCTAGCATTTCCCTTAAACATGGAAATAAGTTAGTGTCAGCCCAAACAAAGACCTGAAGTCAAATTAATGGTTTCATCAATCCATGTTTTTCTCACCATTCTTAGGTTAGTCTGACCAGCCATTTCCACCAAGTCATTAGTACACCTGGTCAGGAAGTGCCCCCCTGGGACCCAACTACACTAGATGCTAGACGAACTTGACTGCTCACATCGACCCCCACAGCAGAATCATCAGCCCCAACTCAAACTGGAGCAACCCAAGGCTTTGAAAACTAGAGCACCTGCTTAGGTCACACTGCCATGAGGAAGGGACTCAGTAGCAGCTCTAGACTACTGTTGACTAAGTTCCAAGAGGGTGGGTACAGGTCAGTCTTGCTTATGTCACCTTACTTTCCAAGGACAGAACAGGGAGGGTCCGGCCCCTGGGACACTAAGTATTCAATAAACCTTTACTGATCTAACTAGAGCATTCCCCGCATTGCTACTATGTTTTATTGACATCTGAATATCTTTTTTTTATAAAGATGAGTTTATAGTTTGTAAGAGGCTAAAACAAACTCAACATTTGTACATGAAAGTACAAATATATTGTGAACAATCTTGAAGTAGCATAAAATTCACTATTTTGTGGAAGTGTGAGGAATGAGTTCCATTATCTATATTTTTAATATATTTTTAATTACGATGAGGTAAGGGTCATAAGAAAAATGTAAACAAAGGCAAAAAAGCACAAGAGAGCCTGGACGGGGGACAAAAGACAAGGAAGGTTTCATGAAAGAGGCAGAATCTGTGTGCTTTAGAGCATCTTGCCAGGGACAGACAGTAGAGGCACAGAGCTCAACCTCATTATATCCAGATGTGGTGAATTGCTTAGCTTGACTAGCAAGGTGCACATGCACAGATTAGACTCCACAAAAGGTCAGATATCCTCTACAACCGCTCACTGGGGCAGCCGTTCCTTTGCCATATTGTAAATACATCAGCAATGCTGTTCGTTTACAAAACATTTACCCACTGCTGATGAGGTCCCATGGCAGAACACAGTATCTGTTCTCAGAAAGCTTATAAAGCACATGTGGGCGTACTCATGAGGAGTCCCAACCAAATGAGGGCCCTAAACCCAGAAAGACAGGGAAATTTGGGGGTAAGAGAAAAAATAGTATGTACAAAGAGGAAGAGGTACACTGAAGTCATTTAAGGTCTAGTTTGCTGGGTAATGGGCGGGGCAGGTAGTGGGGAAGTGAAGCTGGAGAAAAAAATTAGGCCAGATAACCATGGGTCATGGAAGTCATTCAGAACCATCTGCGTTTGATTCTGAAGGATGTGGCAGAATCAAAGAACCAGAAGCACATGATTGTCTTGCTTTTCAGACAGGTGATTTGGGAGCTTAGAAGGATGGATTGGAGTGGTACTGGAGACAGAGACCAGGTAAAAATGACAAGACAGTGACATATGGCTTTGAGAAAGGTTTATGTGATGTGCTGACCTGGAGATGATCAGGGCGAAGAAGATGGAGGTAAGGAGACACATGCAGGGTTGATGAGTTTGGTTTTGGACAGGTGAGATAAGCAGTAAGACTATGGTACAAACTGCTGATATATTCCAGGATCCACTCCTTCCTTCCTAGCTTTATTAACAGGAGCCATGCTGCCCCTGCTGGAGAAATGGTTTCCCAGCTAGAGGCAACATTCTGGTAGCTTTCCTGGCATGGCAGTCAGGTATGGCCAGTGAAATGTAAGTAGAAGTAATGTGTGCAACTTCCAGATCACTTCCTTCCTCCCTCTCTCCCTCCCTCCCTCTCTAGGCTGCTTGATCTCCAATCTATCCTTCTCCCATGCTGCTGGCTGATGCATTAGCTGCCATATAGCCAAGGAAGGAAGTCACATGCTGGCCAATTCTTGAACAACTTTGTACCACAAAGCCAGACCCAGTTGTGAACCACCTGCTGATGTTGAGAAGGACATAAATCAATCTTCAACAACTCTGGAACTCTCTGCTATAGCTGCTTGCAACTCATACTTTGACTGGCACAAGATTAGGTGAGCTTCTTTAAATTTTGAGAGTACATCCAGTCATATTAGGTTCTAGAATTGTTAACATAATTTCATCTCAGATTTAAAATTATTCTAAAATTAAAAATAAAGTGCCCTTATTAAGCAGATAGAGAGAGTCTATCAAAGTCACCTTTTTTGTCACATTTGGGCTTCATGAGAGCAAGACAAAGAACCCCAAGGCAACCTGATAAAGCATGTAATTTAGCTACTAATGAATCTACCCCATTAGGATTATACTGCAACAAACGGGAGCATCAGCCAGGACTCAGAAAAAGTTTCACAAATTGGGAAGTACAAGAATTTTTCACATGAGCATTCTTTGAATCAACAACACATTGAAATCTGCAACTGCTGCCTCCACTCCACTGGCTGCCTCCAGGAGTAGATGGTAGCTTCTCACCCTTATTCACACTGTGAAGATGGCCACCATAATTGGTCCAATACGGTGCTCCCTCAACACCACTTCTGTACTTGGCAGCACCTACTGTGCTACAAAAGCTACTTCCTTCTCTAGCCCATAAGCTCCTTAAAAGGAGAGAGACTGGGGCCTGGCAGGGGGAAACATACAGGACCCTGTAACTCAGTGGTATAGGGACTGCCTAACATGGATAAGCTCTGGACTTGATCCCAGCATCCTCCATGACCTCCCTCACAGACACACACAAACAAACAGAGAGGGAAAGGAATAAGTGAACAAGTATAGAGAGATGGTGGTAAAGGAGGGGTGTATGCAAAAGGCAAGACCAAGACCTGAAGACCTGAACTCAGTACCAGTTGAGGAATGAGGACACAGATATTTTACACATGCTGGTGAGAGCTATGAGTTGGCAAAATGTTTTTTGGGAAGGAATACAAATAGAAGCTAATGAAAAATTTAAATGTATTGAATTCCAACCTGGCTGCTACAATTCTACAAATGTATCTGATACATATGTACAAGTACTCAAAGACATTTATGCAAGTATATTTGTAGCACTTCTTGTAACAGGCAAAAAACTACAAATAAACTAAAACATGTACTGTGGAGTGAGGGAATAAGTTACAATAGAAAAGTACAACTGAATGCAGGGACTTTATATACTGATATAGAAAGATGTCTAAGGGCTGAAGGTGTGGTCAAGTGGAAAAGCATTTGCCTAGCAAGTGCAAGCACAAGGCCCTGAATTCAAATCCCAGTACCACAAAAAAAGAAAGATGTCTCAGATATTTAAAGGAAATAGGCAAGTTGAAGAAGAGTGCACACAGTAAATGCCAATCTATTCTCTCTCTCTCTCTCTCTCTGCTAGCAAGAACTGAAAAACGGAAATGAGAAACTTTTCCTCTTTCGATTTTAACTTTCTGTTCTGATTTTTAATCATGCATATTCACATTAAAAAACACATTAAACAAAAATTTTTAAACGAAAAGCTGCAGAATGATACTTCTGTCACCTGTATGGAGAATGGGTTTGAGATTGATAAGACTAGAGGAAGGACAATGGGCTAGACTCTAAGACACATTTTTAAATGCTCTCAGAACAACTGTGCAAATGAGGAAACTGAGGCTTGAAGGTGGTAAGGGAGTTGCCCAAATTCTCAGCATGACCCAGATTTGAACTGAGGTATGGCCACAATATTCATGCTCTTCCCAACAAAGCACTCCAGTATCTCAAATTTTATTTAGAAAGTAAAAATCATGTGTGTAAGTGCTGGTCAGGACTAGGTCAGAAAACACTGGCCTTCTCATTTCATTCTACTGGCTTCCCTCTACCAAAACACTTACAAAAAAATAGCTTATCACAACTTAACCTTCCTATCTGTTTGTTTGTTTTTTTTTTTTCAGTGATGGGATTGAACTCATGGACTCACGTATGCCGGGCAAGTGCTCTACCTCTGAGCTACACCCCTGGCCCAAACTTTCTTTGGTAACAAGAACCTTACAACCTCACAGGTCCATCCTTCTGAGCATCAGTTCTTAGACTAAGGTAGGTTCTCCAATACAGAATAATAACTCATATTTGGTTATCACTTCATCCACTACTGAACCTAAGGAACCAGGAAAGCTTCCTTTCTGCCAGCCCTGCTTTTAGGCACCTGAGTCTGTCCATTCTTCTCCTCTCCAGCCCCACTGGTAAGACCTTTGCATTGCTTCCTGGACAGGGCAGCAGCAGAAGTGCCATTCCAGCCTCCAAACCTGCTACTGCCATACACACAACATTTTAGAGAGATCTGCTGACACAAGAACCTGTACTTGAATGCTCAGAGTAGCTTTTATTTGTAACAGATCAAAACTAAACAATCCAAACGTCTTCAATGGGTGAATGGTGCAGTGGCTACACATCCATACAGTGGAATACTACCCAGCACTGAAAAGAACCCAACACACAGTAAAGTGGGTGGATCTCAAGAGCATTACACTGTTAGCCTTCCATATTCGTGGATTCTGCAGTTTTTAATTCAACTAACCACAGATAAAAATATTTAGTAAGATCAATCAAAAATATTTAGTAAGATCAATAACTAAGTTACGGTTAGACAGGAGCAAGAAATACTGGTATACTATTACACACTAAAGTGACTATAGATAATAAGGTACCACACATTTAAAAAGCTAGAAAAAAGGATTTTGAAAGTTTTTCACCATAAAGAAATGATAAGCTGGGCACCAGTGGCTTACACCTATAATCCTAGCTACTCAGGAGGCAGAAATCAGGAAGATCACAGCTCAAAGCCAGCCCAGGCGAATAGTTCACAAGACCCTATCTCAGAAATACCCAACACAAAAAAATGGGGCTGGTGGAGTGGGTCAAGGTGCAGGCCCTGAGTTCAAGCCCCAGTACCATACAAAAAAAAGATAAATGGTTGATCTGATTTAAACATTATACAACATACACATGTACCAAACATTACATGACACCCCATTAGTGTAATTTTTATGTTATATATCCACTGAAAATAATTTTAAACTAAAAAGGTAAACATTTGGGGGAAACAGCATCTGAACTGAACATGTACAGTTCTTTTCTTGTCATTATTCCCTAAGTCATATAACTATATAGGTGGTATTTATTTTGTATTAGGTATTATAAATAACCTAGAGATGACTAACAGTATATGGAAGATATGAACAAGTTATAAGCAATTATTACACCATTTATACAAGGGACTTGAACATCTATGGATTTTAGCATCCACAGGGGGTCTTGGACTCAATTCCCTGAAGATACTGAGAGGCAACTGTAGTTAGAGGAAAAAAAAAAATCTCAAAAGATGACATACTATATGATCCCATACATACTGTTGAAATTACAAAGTTACGGAGATATAGAACAGATTAGTGTTGCCAGGAGTTAGGTTTGGTAGGTGGGCAAGGTGGGTAATATGGCTATAAGGGATAGCAACAAGGATCTTTGGAATGATAAAGCAGTTCAGGATCCTGGGTGGTGGTGGTTGTATGAATCTCCACATGTGATGACAGTGAACTGTACACACACTGCACCAATGCCAATTTCCTGGTTTTGATATTGTACTATAGTTATGTAAATACACAATCATTACAGAAAACTGGGTGAAAGGTTTGTGGGATTTTGCAACTTCTTTTGGATCTATAATTATTGCACAGTAAGAAATTTTAAAACAGGACAGATTTGTTGAAAATATGCAGCAATCATACCATTCTTCTATTTGAATTCCTTAATAGTGACTTTTAAAATTGGGTTGAAATCCTCAACATGGCATAGGAGACGGTGGGACCCCTGGCCCACTGCTGTGCAATGAAACCACATGGGACGGCAACCATACTGCCATTAAACACCTGCAGGCCTCTGCTCAAGCAGCTCCATCTGCCTGAAATGCCTTCCTTCTGCCCCCTGCGCTCTGGCCAACCTTCATCCTCCTTCAAAATCTAGTTCTGGCACCTGCTTCTCTTGTAAGTTTCTTTCTACAGCTTTTCCCTTGAAACTGCTGGGTATGACCTCTTTTTGCCATCCTGACCTGTACTCCTTTTATTTTGCATGGTAAGCCTACCTTTACCCTACTCTAAGCTTCTTAAGAGCAGAAAATATGTCTGACTTATTTCTCAGCTCCCTTCAGTAGCAGCCCGGCTAAGGTTTGCTAAAGGCAAAACTAAGTGGGAGAATAAATGTGGTGGAGTACTAGTTAAAATCAGGACTTTGGAGCTGGACTGCCAGAGGGTCAGCTGCTTATCTGGGTGACCTGGGGCAAGTGACTGCATGCATCTGTAAAACAGGGGTGAGGGCAGATTCTTAGTTGCCTCGAGAAGAGACAGTGCAGCCCATCTGAGAAGAATCTTGACACAAGCATACCCTCAATCTGACCAGGCTTCATCTAGATCCAACTACTAATTCCCCCGAAACACATTTAATTACACTGCAGAGATGTAATCAGCAAAATCCCAACTATGGAAATGCTATAGAATAACCCAATTGCTTCAACAAGTAAACTATAAAGAAAACAAACAAAAGACATAGAGGCATAAAGGAGGAATCTACAACCTAAAAGAAAGTTAAAAGACACATCAACCAATCACAATATATGGTTCTTATCTGGATATATCCTCAAACAATTAAGGAAACTATAAAATTCATGAAAAAACTAGAAATTTAAATACTGACTGGTTATTTGAAGACATTAAGGAATTACTTTTTCAAATATAAAAGACCCCTTATCTTTGACAGACATACTGGAAAATTCATGGATGAAATCATATTTAGGACTGGCTTGAAAATAATTTGAGACGGGTTATGAGTGGGTATGTGTATGAGGTTAGGGATGAAACAGATTGGTCAGGGGTTAATAACAGCTGCTGGATAACATTCTGCTTATTTTTGTGTATGTTTGAAAATCCCCATAATAAACAATTAAAATAATAGACTGGTGTTGAAATTATTTCACACAAAGCCAAGGAAAATTATTAAGAATGAATTGTTGTTATAGGAGAAGGGGACCAGGAACTAGAGAAAAGGTTAGATCAAAAAGAATTAACCTAGAAGGTAACACACATGCACAGGAAATTAATGTGAGTCAACTCCCTGTATAGCTATCCTTATCTCAACTAGCAAAAACCCTTGTTCCTTCCTATTATTGCTTATACTCTCTCTTCAACAAAATTAGAGATAAGGGCAAAATAGTTTCTGCTGAGTATCGAGGGGGTGGGGGGAGAGGGAGGGGGAGGGGTGGGTGGTAAGGGAGGGGGTGGGGGCAGGGGGGAGAAATGACCCAAGCATTGTACGTACACATGAATAATAAAAATGAATAAATAAAAATTAAAAAAATAAATAAAAAATAAAGAGATTGCTGGGCAAAAAAAAAAAAAAAAAAAGAATGAGTTGTTGTTAAGGAAATTATGTAGACTTACACCTTCCTAGCCAAGTGTGAAAGATAACTACATATTTAGATCAGAAATAGCTGTCCTACTGCCAAATCAATAGTCAGGCTTATGTTTATCCTGTACATCATGAAAACAATTGGTTTACTCACTATTAATTGCTTTGTCTGGCATGTTTTTAACCTGGACAATTGATTTTATTTTAAATAGACAAATTCAAACTTGTTCCTTCAAACATTTATTTAGGGAACCAGGTAAACACATTTTAATCTGTTAATGAATTATTATAAAGTCCTTACACTCTGAATCAAATTCTCAGAAAAATCAAAGCTGGACTCCAGAGACTATGAGAAAAAGGATTATTTTTAACCCCACAGGATTCTTCTGGAACAATAATAAAAATAAAGATTAAATGGAGGAAAGCATTAAATAGATTGGCTGTTGTTCTTCTAGAATAAATTAAAAGCAAAACAGGAATATTCAGAGTGGAAGACCCAGGAAACAATGTTGACTTGGGGGAGACCTGGGTTCGAATTCACTCACCAGATGCTTGCTATGAAGCAGAGAGCTGAGTGTTTCCTCCGATGTAAACCAGTTTTCACAGCTGCTACTCACAGGGCTCCAGCCACAATTAAATGAGTACCTGGGCTGGTACCTGGGCACAGGGCCTAGCTCCCCTGGCCCTAGGCTACTTTTCCAGCTCCTCCCAACATCTCCCTCCCACACAGCCTGGCCTGGAGGTTGACAATCCTGTACCATGCTGTATAGGGTCTACATTTGGCTTGGCTCAAGGCATCTTTAAAAATTTTAATTAGCTATTATCAACATTTAAGAATCAGGGATGTCCAGACACAGATTTGGAGTTCTGCAATCTTTTAGGAAATCACTGGGTGAATTTCTAGCAATTCTGACTCTCCAGGGACCCCATCACTCCAGCATCTCCATCACATCATGGTTGTCTGGCTGCTCCTGAGAGCACCACACTTCACAAAGGGCCTTCAGAGGCCTTACTACTTTAACAATGGCCTTGCCCTTTCCCTATCTGACAAATTCCTGGTCACCATTCAAGGCCCATGAGCAAGACCTGTCACCTCCTCCACATTTCCATGACAAAGACTCTCCATTATAGTTGGCATCAGGTCCTACCCTGGAACTGTCCACAGGCTGGCCATCTCAACTAGGCTCCTGGGTTCTCTGGGAGAAGGGACCCTGTTGCTATCTTCTTTGTGTCCCTACGGACACAGAAAACATGACCTAGATAATGTACAATTCAGTAGATGCCTCCTGATTGTGTGGAAAGAAGCTCGAGCTAAATTCTTATAAAAATGTAAAATTTTCATCACAGCTTGTTCTGACAGTTACCAAATAATGGGGTCAAGGACATTAAAATATTTCACAAAACGAGAACAAGTTTCCATCTGCTTACAAGTTCACAAGTTAGTTAGAAGTCACTGACATAAAAGATAAAGCAGAGACAACAGGCAGGCGGGAACATTCCTTAGATCATTCATTGAACTAAAACTACTGAATACTTAACTGTTTGCTTCCTAAACACTGGGGGAAACCAGTGGACAAATCACACAACTACCTGTTTCCCTAAAGCTACAGAAAATAAACAGGCAAATAAATAGAAGCATTTCAAACCAGGGTAAGTGCTAGGGAGAAAATGAAAGAACAATGAAAAACGGAATGACTATAAGAAGAGGGTGCTCAAGGCAGGCCTCACTAAAAATGAGACATCTGGGCAAGGGGAAGGAACAGAAAGAGCCAGCTATACCAAAATCCCAGAGACAACACCAAATACGGGAAGCAGCAAGTGCAAAGGTCCTGAGGTAAATGAATGGGTTTGGCATGTATAAGGCAGGTGAGACGTGAGATGGGGTGTGTGTGTGTGTGTGTGTGTGTGTGTGTGTGTGTGTGTGTGTGGTGGGGGGGGGGGCAGTAGAGAATAGAGGAGGTGGGCAGGGCCCACTCTGGCTTTGCTGGGCACTGAGTGTACAATGACAAGGCACTGGAGGAGTGGGGGAGGACCCTGGATGGATGGGGAGGGGTAGGACATTCATATCCCGGTATTCCGCAAATGCGCCCTGGCGCTTTCCTAGTCATAGAACCTGACAACAACCCTGTCCAAAAATAGTAGACATTTCCCCCACTTTCCCGAGGGGGAAAACCGAGGGACAGCGAGGGTCATCAGAGTCTTGGCCAAGGTCGCGGGGACCAGACCCCGAGTTCCTGAGCATCGGGCAGGGTGTGCAGCCGCGTGCCCCACAATTGGGAGGGATGGCGCCTTACAGACCCCACGGACAGGTCTGCTGGGGCCAGGCCAGAGAAAGGGCCCGCAGCTCGAACTGCTGACAGCCAGGCGGGAGGGGCGACTGCGGCATCCCGGTGGACAGGGGCGGCGGCCGCCCGTAGACCACAGCCCTCCCCGGCTCGGCGGCCCCGCGCCCACCCCGCAGACCCCAGCCGGGCCGACCTCCCGCCGCCCCTCCCCGTCAGGGCCGGGCCCGAGCAGCCCCCGCCGGGCCTAGCCCGCCAGTCCGCTGGGCTCACCTCGCCTCCCCGCCGCCGCGCCACGGGGAGAGAGCGGGCGGGCGGACTGGCGGCACTGCAGGCTGGCCGCTCCCGGCTCCGCTGCCCGGGGTTCGGCCGCCCCGCCCCGCTCCGCCCCGTCGCCGCCGCAGTGGGTGTGAGGGGCGCCGGGGCGCTTCGACCCTTCCGGTCCGGCTGGCTGCTCCTCCGCTGCCGCTGCCGCCGCCGCGGCGCTCGGCCTGACGGATCCGCGGGCCGACCAATCAGCGCGCAGAGAGCCAAGAAGGCGCGGCCAATCGCGCTAAAAGGGTGGGTCGCTGCCTGGCAGCGCGGGCGGGGCCTGGAGGCCGGACTGTCGCCGCGGGTCAGGGTTTGGGGGAGGTATGGGGAGCGCTGGACTGTGGGGAGCGGTGTCCTTTGGGTGGTCAGCCGCGTGGGCCGAGTGGCCACCGCGGCATGGTTCTGCCCGCCAGCTGAGCCCGCCCTCCGGGCAAGAGGGGCGGCGCGTGTCGGTGGGACGCGGAGCCAGGAGGTGGCGGAGAGGGTGGGCCGAAGGGACCGAGAGCATGGCAGGGCAAGACCAGCGAGGGCGGAGCGCCTCAGAGCTGCCGGGTCCCAGGGGGAGTCGGGCATCGAGGCTACAGGTGCTCGCCGCGGCGAGGCGGACTGGAGAGGGACCGGAGCCCGGGGGTTTGGGGAGGAGCCCGGGGCGAGAGCAAGGCCTCGGCATCCACGAACCCGGCGCGGGGCCTTGGTCTCTTGCACGCCATTGCGGGGGACGCTTCGCGGGCCACACTGAATGGGAGCAGCCAGGAGTCAGGTTGTAGAGGTGTGGTGAGGAGAGAACACCATGATCCCGGTGCATAGGCAGCGGGGTAGGGGGAAGAGGGCTCTTGATGGTAGGGCCTAGGCTTCTGTCTCAGGAGTAGAGGGTCGGGGAAGGGGAGTACAGTGCCGAGAGGCCCCTAGACACTGGGGTCCTTTGACACCGAGCTGTTTTTGATGCATCTTCTGCAGTCTTCAGGCCCTCAGATCGGGTTTCAGCAAAGTCTTGGGCGGTAGAATATGTTGGGATAAGTCACGGTTTGGGGTATCCATAAATCTGCTTCAGTATAGTAAAGCTGGAAGCGAGGTGGAGAGACTGAACACATTGGGCGAATCTTCAGAGATCTGTGGTTAGCTGGTCCTGGGGCTTGGCTTTTTTAGACTGGAGAAGTGGAGACAGTTGTTGACAAATGGAAGCTCTGTTCTTAAAGTGATAGTCTCAGGATGCTAGGGAGTGACCAAGACCAGAGTAGAGAGACGTAGTAGGACCCAGCAGATGAGGAGGTTAAGAGACTGGAGGGATCTGGAGGGTGGTGGCAGAATTTGGAGAGGATAGCAACCCTGTGACCCAGATTCCAATGATTCTGAGGGCACAGCCAGGCTTAGCAGGCCTCCGGAGGGGTGCGGTGGAAGAATTTGGAGAGGACAGCAACCCTGTGACCCAGGTTCCAAGGATGCTGAGGGCACAGCCAGGCTTAGCAGGCCTCCGGAGGGATGAGGTAGAGCTAGGGAACCAGCCATGATGTCCCTCTTTGGTCACCCCCACCTTGGCCACCAGAGGGAGTTTTCTAAAATTGAGCCTGGGTCATCCCTGCTCAAAATTCTAGCGCTGAGTGTGGCCTGCATTAAGGAAGGTCCATCCCCCCACACTTGTCCTCACCTCAGCCTGGCCTGCCACCCACCTCAGGTCATGAGAAAACAGGGCACCAACAATTGTCAGTAAAAGTCCACCTGGCCATCAGTAGAATGGGGCCACTGATTCCCAGTCACACCCCATGCCTAATTTTATAGCACTTGTCCCATCAAAAGTAAGTTACTGCTGGATGTTGCTGGCTCACGCCTATAATCCTAGCTACTTGGAATGCCAAGATTGGGAGAGCTGCAGTTTGAGGCTAGCCTGTGCAAAAGGAAAGAGTTTGCTAGACCCCATCTCAATGGAAAAAAAAAAAAAAAAGGTGGACATGGTGTTCCTCACCTGTCATCTCATGGATGACAGGAAGACTAAATAGGAGGATCTCAGCTGGGCAGGTCTAGGCAAAATATAAGACCTTATCTCCAAAAGAATCAGAGTTTAAAAAAAAAAAAAGACTGGCGGTGTGGCTCAAGCAGAAGAGCACCTGCATAGCCTGTACCAGGCACCAAAACTCACTGTACATATATTCATAGCTAGATACATTTCATGCTGTTTTCTATGAGGATTATGTTCATTGCAGAGACCATGCTTTTTTCTGGTTTATGAAATATGGTGAATTTTTATGGATGCAAAGGAGAGGGGAACTAGTCCATGACTTGGAAGAGTATAAGGAATCCTGGTTGAGGTCTCCAAATGAAAAGATCCTGCCAGAAGTGTGACGTGAACTGCATGGGACATGTGTCCATGACTGAGACCTGATCGCACCTATCAGTTGGAGAGAAGCAGTTAATGACTGAATAGGAGGAGGCCTGGCTAAGACTGGAAAGCCAGCAGTCATGTGTTGGACTAGTTGCATAGGCAGAAAAGGCACTCAGGCCAAAAGGCTCAGAAGCCAGGACCTGTGTCCTGTTCTTCTGTATCAGTGTCCTCACTGTGGATTGCCTACAATCTGCATCACATTCTGCTCTTCCACCATTTAAGGGTGGGGTGGGCTCTCAGTCCCAAGTCAAGTCTGAAAACTCACAGTGAAGGACTCTGAGAGCCCCCTTTGGTGGGGCTTCCACCCCTGCCCAGTCAACTGGCCTGGTACTCAGGCTTACATTGGAGAAAGGACGACTCAGCTGGAATGGCAGAAGTCTAGGGGCTTATTCTCTGGCAACCATCAGAAAGAGGGTTATATGAGTTGGGGGCACAGCTCACTTTCCCTTCTACTGTGTGAAGACACAGGGAAGATTTCTGTGTATGAGTCAGGAAGTAACCTCACCAGAAAATCTGATGGTGCCTTGATCTTGGACTTCCCAGCCTCCAGTGCAGTGAAAAATAAATTTTTATTATTTATGTTACCTAGTTAATGGTATTGCTTGAATGGACTAAAACACCTGTCTTACTCTGTTTTCTGTTGCTTTAACCAAATACCACGGACTGGGAATTTATAAGGAAAAATATGCTTATTTGGCTCTTAGTTCTGGAAGCTGGAAGTTCAAGATTGGGCAACTGCATCTGGTGAGGTCATTGCTGGTGTGAACTCTCTGCAGAGTTCTAAGAAGTGCAGGGCATCACATGGTGGGAGGGACAAAGTCCTAGCTCAAGTCTTTCTTCCTCTTCTTATAAAGTCACTATCTTATTGGGATAGGACCCACCCTCATGGGGTCATTCTTAATTACCTCCTGAGGGCCTCACCTCCAAAGACTGTAGTTAGATTGAGTTTTTACCCTCTTAATATCTAACAATGGGGATTAAATTTCAACATGAGGCTTATTAGGAACATCCAAACCATAGTACCCCCAAGCACTTTTTCAAGAAGGAAAAAAGAAAAAAAAAAAAGCTCAGAACACATAGATACAAGAAACAGGAGCCCAACACATGATCTGAGAAGGCATTTCTTAGAAAATGATGAAAAGTGATCCTGGATGACAGCTGTGCTCCAGATGAGCCATATGACCTGAGATAGACTGTCATCATCAAGACTCTCACTTCCCTAGGAGCCATCTTTTTAACTTGAGGACTGAATACCCAGGAGAGCTTGGCTCAGGTTCTCAACAGTACTTGGCTTGGCTTAACTATGTGCTTACAAGGGTCTCTTCTACCCTGCTGGAGGTAGGCCATGGTAGGTTTAGAAGCAGAAGGTACAGAGCAGACCCTCTACCTCTGACTGCATTTCTGCTGCATGTCCAGTACCTGGTCCACACCTCACCCCTGCCAGGCACCCAACTGTGGACAACCCTGACTCAGAACTTGCCGGTGACCTTGCTCACAACTTCTTCAGAAGGGGAAGAGGAATGGAAGCCAACCCATGACTTGGAGACCAATCCTGGAGCCTCCATCCAGTGGGGCAGTATGTGGTTGTCCTCCATTTTCAAAATTAGGCAACACAGTCCCCTAAATATCCCTAGAGGATTGGTTCTAACTTACCCCCCATCTCCCCATGGATACAGAATCTGTAGGTGCTCCCCACATGCAAAATGGCATAGCATTTGTGTAGCAGCTATACACATCCTCTCATATACTGTAAATCATCTCTAAATAACTTATAATCCCTAATACAATGCCCACATATCACTTTATTCATGTGGAATCAGCATAGTACTCAGTGTGCAGCAAATCCAAGTTTTGCTTTTTTAGAACTTTCTGGAATTTTTTTCAAATATTTTCCATATGTGGTTCGTTGACTCCCTCGGTGTGAAATCCATGGATACAGAAAGCCAACTGTATATTATTATTTTAAGATAATATACAGGTGTAACCACAAAGAAAAGGGAATAATTAACACAAAAGTCAGTATGGTTATTGCCTCTTAGGCATAAAGGTGAAATACGCTTTTCGAGGTCTTGATCAAATAAAAATGTCCTGACTAGTTTGTAAATAGTTTCCTAATTTTAGGAGTTGTATGGGTCATGGTATGGTTGGAAAGCCAGAAATCAGCAGGAGTTACCTCTTCATTGTGAGGACTGGAAGGTGGAGGTCAAGAAAAGCCACAGTAGCTCTTGAGTTCCTGCCAGTGCTCAAGGGTTGGAGTTTTGAAAGGGATGCAGGAAACTTCTGTCTGTGGTCATCCCTGCCTAGAGCCCTGAAGTTGGTGGGTTTGGGAGAGTACTCAAGGGCCATATCAGAATCCCTTACTGATGAAGCCACATTTCCATTTGCCTCTGCCAGGATAGAAATGCATAACTGATTCTCCTCTGTTCACCTGTGGTAGCATCTAGATAAGCCCAGCATCAGCTGAAAACACTGTGAGTTGAAAACACATGTAATATACTGTCCAATCATAGCTTTAGCTATGTGCTCAGAACACTATAGTAGCCTACAGATGGACAAACTTATCTAACACAAATCCTATTTTACAATAAAGCATCATTTCTTGAATACTGTACTCAAAAATGAAAACTACAATGGTCATATGGGTATTAGATGGTTTCAATTGAATGCCTGTCCCTTGGCACTAGAGTGAAGTCAAAAACTTGTGAGTTGAATCACCATTAGTTGGGAACCATCTATAATGATTTCTGCCTCTCCACTCTCTTCCATGGCTGCCTCTCACTGGTGGAGTTTAACTCGCAAATGTAGTTCCCACGCTTCCAGCCCGTTTGATACAGGGAACAGAATAAAAGAGGATGGAAAAGTTGTGGAGTCCCCAGGTAATCTGGAACAAAGATTTGAGATTTGAGTGTTACCCTACTGAGCAGCAGTCATGAAGACACCATTCTATATGTGCAACAGGATGCAAGTAGCTAGCCTAAATGCCAAACTCACAAACCTTCAGAACCCTCTGGCTTTCTATCTTCCTGCCTGATTGTAATATGATCAATGATTATAATAGGCTCATTGGGAAGAAAGAAGAATAAATTTGAGTTTCATCCCTCCATTCTGCCTCCATACTCTTCCATCTCAAGCAGTGTCACATGGCTCAGCCCCCTCCAGGTTTGGCAGACCCTCAGTTGAGAGTCCCAAACCCCCTATATTTTGTGGCATCAGATAAAACAGTTCTAACTTTTGTATGAGAAGCACACAGGTCATGGATATATGGGTGATGGTAATGGTTACTAGCTATATTGGTTTTATTATTTTTTTGGTTTACTAGAATAAAATACCTGAGGCTAGGTAAGTTGATAAAGAGAGGTTTATTTAAGTCAAAGTTCCTCCCCTAGTGAGGAGCCACATCTGGTGATGGCCTTCTTGCTGGCACAGTCCTGAGGGTGGTGCAGGGCATCACATGGTACATGTGTGTCCTGGTCTCTCTCCCTCTTTAATCAAGTCGCTGGTAATTCAATCATGGGGCCTCTGCCCCAATGACTTTAATCTTAATCACCTTCCAAAGACCCAACCTCTAAACACCATAGTCAGATTAAGTTTCCATCCTCTTTATACTTCCCAAACAGGATTAAATTTCAACACATGAACTGCTGGAGGACACGCTCAAACCATATCCCAATTGTATCACTAACAGGGCTGTTCCCAGTCGACACTGCCGATCGCCAAATTCAAAGTGCACAATAAGAATGAGGTTAACCAAATGCAAACACTCAAGAGCACCCCAAATTGTACTGTCTTTATTGTCTTAAAATTGCATAGTACTTTGATTGTGCACGCTTTTAAGTAGAGAGCAGGGTAGCCCACTTGAAACTGCCCTCTTGCACTGGACATTTCAAGCTGTTTTATGTGAGTAGGGATCAAAGTGCTGGCAGGGGTTAAAAAGATCCATGATCTGATGAAACAGAAACTGGAGAGTTGGAGGGATTTCGGTCCATTCGAGAAGAAAATGCTCAAAGAAGTAGAGATTTCAACTGGACTTACAGAAGATATAGGAAGATAGCTGGAGGGGCTTCACTGATGTCAGAGGAGGGAATCAGGAGCAGCTTGAACAGGAAGGAAAAGGAGAAAGGAGTCCAGAGGGTCAATGCCTTGTGCTCAAATCTGAGATGAATGCCACTAGTGAGGAGGGAGACCAAAGATGGCGCACTGGATAGCTGAGGTGCACAGTCTAGGTGTTAGCACACTACAGAAAGCCACATACTAGAAAAATAACTTAAAAGCTATACAGTCATCATTATAAATATTTTGTTTTTAAAAACTAACTAGTATTGGTTAAAAAAGGTTCACAGTTACTCTGAAGAGAGCGGTATCTCTATTGCACAGTAGTGGAAAAGTCTGCTCTGATCCCCTTGTGTAAACAATGATCCCCCCTTCTCCTTGGGCGATGTCAGGACACAGAGAAACAGTATTTGCTGTAAGCCAAAGCACTTGGGTACAAGGCACATCGAAGCTGTCAAGCTCTACTGGGAACACGTGGAATCCCACTTCTTTTCCCACGTGGCGTCCCTGCGGTTGGGACAGATCTTGAATCAGACTAACGGTGCTGATGGTCTTATCATGATCTTGTTCTCATTCTACAGTGACAGACTTGGCCAGATTTCTGGGGAAGTCAACCTAAAAGGAAAGACAGGAGCCTCAGGAACCCACATACCACACAGCAACAGGTGGACATCTTAATGGCTTTTATCAAAGTACTTGAACCCAAGGAGACAGGTACTCCTGGTCACTGCCAACCATGAGCTACCTGACCATCTACATCTTGGAAGCGGATTCCTTACTCCAGAAGCTTCATTTAACTGTATAGTTTTTAGTTCATCCAATAAGCATTTCTTGTGCACCTGATATGTGTCATGTTGTGTCAACACTATTAAAAGAATATGACTCATGCATTTAAAAACAATTGGCTTGATGTGTACTGCTAAAAATTCACTTTTCAGTTGTTGGGTGTGGTAGTACATGCCTGAAATCCCAGCACTCAGGAAGAGTGAGCTAGCCTTGACTATACAGCAAGTTCAAAGCCAGCCTGTGCTACATAGCAGGAACTGTCTCAAAATAAAAAAATAGATACTTTTCAGGGTTAGCGGTATAGCTCAATGGTAAAGCACTTGCTGAGCAGGTGTAAGGCTCTGGGTTTGGTCCCCAGCATGACAAAAATATATAAATAAATCATAAAAAATTCACTTTTCTTGGAAGGATACACATAAATTTCATGAGACTCGTTATTTTAGGGTGGAGAGTGGCACAGAAACATGACTTGGAATGGTTGATAAAGTAAGCTTCCACTTTGTCTGTAATGTCTTATTTATGTAAGAAAGGATGAAACAAATGTGATGAAATGTTATCAAATATTAATTCTGGATGGTAATAAACAATCAGGTTTCTGTTATATTGTTCTTTGTGTTATGTGTTTTAAAAACGGTTCTCAAAATAAAACTGTAATAAGGGAGCTGGAGGTATGGCTCAAGCAGTAGAGTACCTGACTAGCAATCACGAGGCCCTGAGTTCAAGCCCCAGTACCAACAACAACAAATCTCAAAGTGGACAATAAAGCCAATGAATTTTGGACTGGGGACATGGCTCAAGTTGTAGAGCACCTGCCTAGTAAACTTTCAAGTTCCTGCCAGCCCCAATATTGCCAAAAAAAAAAAAACAAAACTATAATAAAACACCTATTTCTTTGCACAATGAAATATACACTTTTATACACTTACTGGTAAGATCATAAATTCATTCTTTTTTGGAACATAACTTGGCAATATATGTTAGGAGACTCACTTGCTCATTTGACAACCCATTTGCTTGACCAAGAATAAACCCTCAATGTGGAGCAAAGATATATGTACAAAGATGTTCACTGCAGTGTTACTTACGAAGATGAAAAACTGGACAAGTTTACATAATAGAAGACTGGGTAAGTAATTGTTAAGAAAATCGTGATAAGATTGTGATGGATTTTTAAGCAATGATTAAATGTGCATAACAATTTCATAGAAAATATGTGTAATATAATAAATAAAAAGAAGCAAAACCTTATCCTTGAAATGATATTGAACAATTTTGGGTTTTGTTTTGGTATTTTGAGATGGGGTCTTTTTATTGTAGCCCAGGCTAACTTCAACTCATGATCCCTCTGCCTTGGTCTCATGACTACTGGGATTCCAGGTGTGTGCCTGGTTTGAAAAATGTTTTTAAAAAACTCACATGTTCAGTGGAATAAAATATTAAATTTGTTAATTACATTGCCCCTGAGTGGTGAGGTTATGATTTAATGATATGATGGTCTTCTCTACATTGCAGTTCTCAGGGGTATAAGCCACCTTCAACAGAAAGTTACTTTAAATGCAATTATTTCTCCTAGGACTATTTACTCCAAATAAGTATTTTAAAAATGAAAAAGAATTTTGGCATTACACATGTGTACATGTTCATACACACATACAATGTGCTCCATAAATATGTACAGGTACATGTCAGTTAAAAATAAACTTGGGCTGGCAGAGTGGCTCAAGTGGTAAAAGCACCTGCCTAGCAAGCATGAGGCCCTGAGTTCAACTCCAATCCTGCCAAACAAACAAACAAAACCACTTATGGACAAGGTAGTTTGGGGTATCCTTCTTCTCTTTGCTATGTTAAGTACAATTTTTAGACTTACGTCATATCCTCGGAGAACGGCCAGGTGGAAGGAAAGAAGTTGAAGGGGAATCACACTTAGGATGCCCTGCAGGCAGTCCACAGTATGGGGCAGCTCGATGGTTTTATACGCAAACTTGGAGCTCTCAGTGTCATCCTTGGAGCACAGTATAATTGGGCGACCCTGAAGCAGAGAATCATGGTCATAAAATATTGTTTCCAAAAGAAACATCAATGTAAATGTGGAACTGTTACAGTGGGGCAGGGGGACTATAGTGGGGGGGAGGGAGAGAGGGGAAGGAGTGGGTGCTGGGAGGGATGAATATGATGAAGTATTTATATTTAAGTATGAAAATAGCATAATTGAACTCACTAAAAACTGTTAAAAATTAAAAAGGAGGGGAGGGGGATGGGAGAAACAAAGTAATAGAGGGGGTGAATTTGATCAAAGTGTAATATATTTATGTCTGGAAATACCACAACGAAACCACTCTATACAATTAATATATGCTAATAACTATATGTAATAAAAATTGATTTTTTAAAAAAGAAGCAAGCCATTACACACAGCAGAGGTCCTGCACTTAGCATTACTGCAATGATAACATTAACCTTTTAATTTTGCTGGAATTACAGGAGAGGTCCTATGCATGATTTATGTAAGGGACGGCACGTGGGGTGTTTATTTCCTTTCCTTGAGGAGGTGATTGTCATCTTGCCCTATCACTCTGCACCGTTCTGCTGAGTGGCTTCAGAGTGCCTTAAAAGATTCTGGCAGGCCAGGTGCCAGTGGCTCACACCTGTAATCTTAGCTACTCAGGAGGCAGAGATCAGGAGGATGGCGGTTTGAAGCCAGCCCAGGCAAATAGTTCGAGAGACCCTCTCTTGAAAATACCCAACACACACACACACAAAGGGCTGGTGGAGTGGTGGCTCAAAGTGTAGGCCCTGAGTTCAAAACCTAGTACTATACACACACACACACACACACACACACACACACACACACAGGTTCTGGCAGACCCACTCCGAACTTTAATGGAGCTCAAAATTTCATGATGGAAAACAAAATCATAAACAAACAAACCAAGAAATAAAGATGCATTTTAGATAAGCATCACAAGGGCAATAAAACAGGGTGATGTGACTGAGACGGCCTCTCGCAAAAGGAGATATCTGGATTGAGTTGAGACCTTAATGCTGAGGGGCTGACTCTGATCTGTGAGAACAGCATTTCAGAAAGCATGAACAGCCAATGCAAAGGCTCAGAAGCAGGAATGAGCTTGACATGATTGGGGAACAGAAAGAAGGGGGGAGCAGCTGGAACTAGGTAGAAAGGAAGAAGGGGAAGACAATTCAGGCTTGTGGGTCACTGCAGTTTGATGGGGCACTTCAGAAGGATTTTCAGCAGGGAAATGATACAACAGTGTTTTATACCATCTCTCTGACCTCTGCTGAGACAAATGTGGCACCAGGTAGCTTAAGCGCCATATTGGATCTCACCTCCTGTACTTCATGAAGCCCTCCCAGAATGCATCTGTGGGGGGGGGCTCTGCCTTCCTACCTCAGGGAAGCTGTTGTATAATAAAGAAACTGGCTAGGTTTTATCCCTGGTTCCTGGGAGGGAGCAGATAAATCTTTGGACTTTCCTCGGTGATTAGAAGTGTCATTATTCATGGAGGTCCCCTTGGATCACACCTGAGTTTATGCTAATGAGGTGACTCATGATGGGTCCATAGATAGTTTCAGAATGGGGGCTGATCAGACAGTTGGGGCTTTGAGCCATGAAGGTCAGAAGGGGCGCAATTATCCAATCAACCATGCTTACTTAGTGAAACCCCAATAAAAATCCTGAAGCCAGAAGCTCAGGTGAGCTCCCTGGTGACACACACTGATGCACCAGGAGGGTGACCCATCCTGAGGGTGCAGAAGCTTCATGCTTGGGACCCTTGCCCTGTGAGTCTCTTCTTTGGGGATGGTCCTGAGTCACAGTCATTGTAACAGTAAGTATAGCACTTTTCCAAGTTCAGTGGGTTGTTCTAGGGAACTGCTAAACCTGAGGGGGGTATGGGAACTCCCAAATTGCAGCCAGTTGGTCCAAGGTGTGGGTGCCCTATAAATCCCCCAGTGTGATTCTGGAAATTAAAGCAGCATGTTGAGGATTGGGTCCTTAACCTGTGAATTCTGGCCTAACTCTAATGCTAATAGTATTAGCATTGGAACTGCATTTCAGTCACTGTGGAGGGGAAAATCTGGATCCCAGGGCTCTCTTCCAGGAGTGCCTCCTCTGGTCTCCAGGTCTAGGATCCAGGGCAACTGGGGACAGTCTGGTCACTGGACCTCACTGAGGAAGTGTTGTAGGACATGGCTGTAGGTTGGTTAGTTCCCTTCCAAATGTGTCCAGTAAGGGACCCAGGAGAGGGTGTGCTCACACCTACTCACTGCCAGCCCAATCCATAGTCACTGCTGGCAGATGGTTGGTGAGGTGGGCATGTGTAAAAGACAGCAGGGGTGAGGGAGCCCCAGCCCTGAAAAGGGCTCTCACCTGGCGGGCTGTGACCTGCTGCAGGGCGTTCTGGCATTTGGCAAAGCACGGATCCTTCATGATGACCATGATGACTGGCATTTGCTTGTCAACCAGAGCCAGGGGCCCATGTTTCAGCTCCCCAGCCAGGATGCCTTCTGAGTGCATGTAGGTTATCTCTTTGATTTTCTGGAGAAACACAAGGTGGGATCCATATCACACTAGGCAGACCAGGGGCTGCAGCAGAACAGCTGGAGAGGAAGAAGAAAGCTGGTGGGGGGGGGCGGGAGGGCATGTAAGGTGAGAGTTGAGGGTCACAAAGCAAATGGATGTATGGATGGATCTACAGCAGCCACCACAAGGCTAGGGCCAGGAGAGAGGTCTGACTGCTGTCCAGGACATGCACAAAGCCCCACTGGCAGCCTCTGTGTCCTCAGGCCATCACCTGGCTACCCCCTTTGGATGGAACATTGGCATGAGTCTTGCCAGCCTTCTTCCCTGTCCTAAGTCAGTCACATGGCCTCTCCATTTTATGGCATTGTGTTCTTCTTAGCTCTACCCTTACTCAATTACCTGGTTAATCACCTCCCCACCTAACCCCCATTTTAGAACCTTAATAACTTCCAAAGTCTTGCTTTAATTGACCTATCTAGTAAAATTCCACACCCTGGGCTGTTAGTTGATGTTTTTCCTATGTTTGGCTACATCCATTTCTTTTTTTTTTTTTTTTTTTCGGTGCTGGGGACCGAACTCAGGGCCTTACACTTGCCAGGCAAGCGCTCTTCCACTGAGCTAAATCCCCAACCCCGGCTACATCCATTTCTATTCAGTTACCATTAAGTCTACACCATTGCACCAATGAGAGTGTCAAAGAAAACATCCTTCCATTCTCCTACAGCTATTTATTTGGTCAGGGAAACACTGTAAAGAACGAGATTCTTCCCTGAAGACCACAGACAGCTGAAATGCTTGGCCTTTGAGTGACCACAGAGGGCCAATGACTTGTGCCAGCAGCAGCTTTCCCTAAAGACTAACTTGGAGATGCAGTTGAAAACACATCTTTGACCAGCAACATTTAGCCACTGCAGCTGAGCCCTTCCAGCCAAGCAGCAGAACTACCTGGGGGCCGAAAGTGCATCCCACCCAGGCCTTACTTCTCCTGTGCCCCCTGAGAAGCAGTGTGTGCCAGCTTCTCACTTTCTTTAATCAGAGTCAGAATCTTGTACATGATTCAAGTTCAAAGACGAGGGAGTGATGGGCTGTGATATTGTGAAAGACATATTTGGTCTTAGACCCCTTTCTTGGCACAAAATTCCTAAAATCCTTAGACTGTTCCAGATGACAGTTATCTTTCTACGCTAATAACTGAGTGATGGCTAGAAGCTCCTAAGTGGCTTCAGGATAGGACAGGTCACTAGATAGGCCAAGGGAGGATCAGAGGGCTGGAACTTTAAGTCCCATGCCACCCCAACCTCTGGAGAGGGCACAAGTGCTGATGGCTAAGTTGGTCATTCATGACCAATGATTGAATCCATCAGACCCATGTAGTGAAGCCTCTACAAAACACAAGAGTATTTGGAGAGCTTCTGGATAACTGAACACATGGAGAATCCTGGAAGGGGGAGCACCTGGAGAGAGTATGGAAATTCTACACTCCTTCACCTGTACTCTGAGCTAGGTATGCATCAATCCGCTCGGCTAGTGATTG
This sequence comes from Castor canadensis, assembly GCF_047511655.1. Taxonomy (NCBI): domain Eukaryota; kingdom Metazoa; phylum Chordata; class Mammalia; order Rodentia; family Castoridae; genus Castor; species Castor canadensis. The sequence goes on from NC_133401.1 coordinate 67,423,373, forward strand.
CAATGCAGCTGAACATTTCTTGTGAACCGCTGGCTGGGGGCTGGTGGGGAGGGAAGAGCACGTCCCACCACAGAGGAGGGAGCCGAAGACCACTTATGCTCTCCTTTTCACCGTGTTTTTCGGATTTCTTCTGCCTGCCTCCATATTGCTTAGCAGTACGGGCCACTGGAGGTGGGGGCCGGGCAAGGAGCGCTCACCAAGGCTCCTTCCAGGCAGGTGGCATAGTTATAGCCCCGTCCCATCACCAGGAGCGACCTCTGTGTGTAGAGCTCCAGAGCCAGGTCGTGGATCTTCTCATCCAGCGACAGCACTTCCTTGATCAGCTCTAGGCCAAGCACAAGACAGAGCAAAAAGCCAGTCATTCTGATTTCAAAACAACACTCAGAACAAAAATAATAGGGTACAACACAAGGTTTTGGAACCCATGTCCCTTTCGATACTTTGCATCTTGCATTAGTTTAGAAGGGTTTTAAACTTAGCTTATGGGAAATAGCTTGAGTTACTGACCAGGACTTTGTTGAGCGTTAATTCAAATTTGTGTGAATACTTTCCTTGAGTACCTAAAAGGAAGGTAGGGAACTATTATTTCTAGTATTTTTTTTTTTAACAGGAATGGAACTGAGGCTTAGAGAGAAAAAACAAAATCAACCAGCTGGCAAGACACAGAACCTACACTCCAAATTAACACTTTCTTCCCTGCCAAGTGCTATGTCTCAAGGTAAAGCCAGTGTTAAGGCCAGCAGTGCTTGAACTTTCTGGCCCCAGGACTCCTTTGCAATCTTAAGAATTATTGCAAATTCCTAACAGCCTTTGTTTTTTGTGGGTTATATCTCTGAAGTTACTAGATTAGAAAATAACACTGAGAAATTTAAAAATATTTATTAATTCATTTAAAAATAATAATAAACCTATTGTGTTAGTTATTCTATTTTCTGGAAAAGATGGGTGAGAAGAGTAGCACTATTTAATATTTTTGCATATCTGTTTAATGTCTGACTTTTTAATTAAAGACAGTCAACTCTCATCTCTGCTTATGCATTTAATCTGTTGTGTTTAATACTATAGCAAACTTGAGAAGCAATAGTTTGTAAAAACAGTAGCTGCAGATGTAGAATCTGAAATTATATCAACAAAGTTTTTCTAGTTTGTTACAAAAAAATCTATTGGTCTGTTTTTCACTTCAAATGGTTCATTTACACCTGCATAATTGTGTAACATCACTGCATAAAGTCATATAAATCCCCTAAAAATGGACACATTTCATTATAAAATATATTTTAGAAATCACATTTATTAAAATCTCCATGATCTCAGGCTTATGCCTATAATCCCTAGCTACTTGGGAGGCTGAGATTGGGAGGATTGAGGTTTGAGGCCAGCCTGGGCAAATATTTCTCAAGATTCCATATTCAAAATAACTACAACAAAATGGACTGGAGATGTAGTATAGCACCTGCTTTACAATCATGAAGCCCTGAATTCAAACCTCAGTTACACCAAAAAAAGAAAAACATCACTATGGTCTCAGAAAAGTCTTTAAATGTTGGGAGTTGGTCAAACTCATGATGGTAGGTACAAGTTTTCCAAAATTCTAAGTTTTGATTGAAAGCTTGATGTATATTATTGGCAACAAATACTGTTTGTTTCTCTTGAGGTGCCAACTTTGCTCATTTTTGAACAAATGTCTGCCAAGTACTCAGTGGCTAAGGCAGCCCAGGGAGGAGGGCGCAGGATGAGGTCACAGGCAATAGTGGCTCAGTGCGTAGGGCTCCAGGACCTGGGGAGGAGGGTGGGTTTGAATCTTGGCCCAAGGGGAACTTCTGGAGGGATTTAATGGTGGGTAGATAGTCCTAGGGGGAGAGAGGGATTGACAGTATTGTTTACAGGAAAGAGCCAAGGAAGAGAGTGGCCAAGCACAGTCCATGGGATTTGAAAATAGAGCACTAGGGAGGCTGAGGGAGGAGGATCAAGAGTTCAGTGCTGGCCTGGGTTACACAGTGAGACATTATTGAAAGAAAGAAAAGAGAGAGGGAGAGGGAGAGGGAGAGGGAAGGGGGAAGAGAGAGAGAGAGAGAGAGAGAGAGAGAGAGAGAGAGAGAGAGAAGGGAGGGGGGAGGGAGGAAGGAAGGAAGGGAGTTCTGTAACATACCAGGTAAAGATCTCAGGCCACGAATGATCTCTTGCCTCCTAGTTTGCAGTGAAATTCGGTCTTCAGACATCATCAAACCAAACATCACCAGAGAGATGAACTGACTGGTGTAAGCCTGTGGACAAAGAAGAATAGCAGAAAAGATTCTAAAATAATTGTCTCAAAGATGCTTGAAGCACTAAAGGATGACACGGACAAAGACAGGAAAATGATGTATGAACAAAATGAAACTCTAAATAAGAAGAAAAAAATACCCAGGAAGGGGGAAGGAGGGAGGGTGGAAAGAGAGAAAGGGAGGGAAGGAAAGAAAGAAGGGAGGAAGGGAGAAAGAAGGGTAGGAAGGGACAAAGAGGTGCGGGGCAGAGCATGGCGTAACTGCTTGCAGGAGAGGAGGCCACCCCTCAAGGCCCCCATCCATCCACCCACCCAGGCTCTCCCACAAGGAGCGCAGGCAAAGCCTACCTTGGTGCTGGCCACGCCGATCTCCGGCCCTGCGTTGATGTGGACGCCGCAGTCCGTCTCGCGGGAGATGGAGCTGCCCACGGTGTTGGTGACGCCCACGGTCAGGGCGCGGCGGTCCTTGCAGTAGCGCAGAGCCAGGAGCGTATCTGCAGTCTCGCCTGCACACAGGGGCCCTTTCAGTCTGCAAGTGCGGGCGCTCTGCCAGCCTAACCCCCTCCCCCGCCCTCCTCACCCATTAACGCCAGCTCCTACAAGAAATGGCACCCAAGACACAGCCAGCCAGCATGCAGGAAAAGATGCAAGCTCAACTTTTTTCTCCTGTAGATTCTTAGATTCAAGGCTTCCTTACTATTTGTGGGGAACGCTCTCTCATCCACTGTTTCACTGCATTCTCTTGACAACCCTGTGGGGCCACTCTCCCCACTTGCACCTTAGGATGAAGGGCTCAGAGCCAGGATGGAATCAATGTCCCCATCAAGGCCACACAGCTGCGGGCCACAGTGGGCCTGACTTCCAATCCGCTTTCTATGATTCTAAGCTGCCTTATTCACAAAGTGCTAGGGTTTAAGATTCGACTTTTAAAGAGCAAGAACCACCCCTCCACATCACCACCAAACACACACAGGTGGTGTTTCTCAAATAGACCTTGTTCGAAAGGGAATACTTCTTGCAGCCTCCCAATGTGTACCAAAATCATTTTTATAATAAAATAAAAAATACTTAAAACAGGTTCATGCATAACCCAGCACAAATACCCTGTGTTTGGTAACTCTTAAAAAACCCAAACTAAATTAAATATAAACCAGACCATAAAATCCCAACCACTGACTGCACAACTCTCTGGACCCGTCCATGTGGCCACAGCTCTTGGCTGTGCTTATCCTAGCTTTGCTGCAGTTTCTCTCCTTTTTTTCTCTTTGGACTTCCAGGTTTAGAGCTTGGAGGGTCATCAGGCCTTTCTCAGCACCAGTGGTGGGGTGGGAAGGGATAAGGGCGGGGCTACCTTCCTCAGCCCTTGATTGGTCCCTCCCACCCATCTCATTGAAGAGTTAACATTTCTGTAGAGATTCAAGTGCTGCACTTCATTACTTTCACAGGAAATCCACCTCTGTTGTTTTGTTAATCGCTCCCATTGATTCCTGAAATATTTTTAGGGTCTGATGGAATCATCAACCCAAAGGCAACTGCAGCAACCTCTGTGTAACAAGGTGGTCAGTGAGATGGTGGGAAAGTCTGCACTAGTTTTTCTTAGCTTGTCATTAAAATGGAAATGGTATTAAGAATTCAAAATGGGCCGGGCTCAGATGGCTCATGCCTGTAATCCTGGCTACTCAGGAGGCCGAAATCAGGAGGATCGCGTTTTGAAGCCAATCCGGGCAAATACTTCGTGAGACCCTATCTTGAAAAAACCCTTCACAAAAAAAGGGGTGGTGGAGTGGCTCAAGGTGTAGGCCCTGAGTTCAAGTCCCAGTACCACACAAAAAAAGTCAAAATGGAAGCAATATTAAAAAGGCCCTATGGATGTTACAGCATCACTGTCAAGTTTCCCATTGTGGCTATGTTTTTTTCTTTTATCATTTTTATTGTACATTCTGAAGTACTTACGGAAGAAATGACATGACGTATAGCACTAGCTTCAAGATAAACCAGAGAAGGGAACAGGTGAATGGCAGATATGGGTGACACAAGACTGGCTGAATTGATCATTGCTGAGGCTAGACAATTCACTACATGAATCTCTACTTTTATAAGGGTTTGGAATTCTCCATAGTTAAAACATTTTACAAGATCTTCCTAAAGCTCAAGGAGACTCCAAGGACATGGCTATGGAATCCCTCCCAGACCCAGTAACCCACCCAGCTACAGCAAACTCCACAAGTAGTGTCAGGAGGGCGCCCAGGCAGGGTTAACTCAGCTAGGGAGCACCCTTCTCCCTAAACCAGAGCAGGGCTGCTCCACATCTCCCCCCTGCTGGACAGTATGGGCACTGCAACATCTGGCAGTTGGGATTTGGGCACAGAGCCCCACACTACACATGACTCTCAATCTCCAAGCATTTTGGAGATTTTTCTCTCAACTAAATCCAGCAAACATTTATGCGAACCTTGGTCAGTGGTCCTTGAATTGCTGAACTTTCAATAGCAGGAGATGGGCCTGGATTCTTAGCCTCACTTCGGCTCTATCATACCCTGGCTGCAGGCTTTCCCTATAAAATGATGGCAGTATCTGATGACTTTGAGGGTTGAGTGACCTGATGTATGGGAGAGTGTATGGCACATGGTAGGTGATGTAATATAATATGGGGCAGAGAAAAGAGAGACCAGAGATGAACGAATGCACAGTTGGCAATGTTGCCTGTATCCCTTACCTGACTGGCTTATAAAAAAACAAACATCATCCCTGAACACAGGTGTGTTCCTGTCCAGAAAATCACTGGCAAGTTCAACCATTACAGGGAGCTCTGTCAGTTCCTCCAAAACTTGTCGTGTCTGAAGTCAAAAAGAATGGAAACTAACGTCAGTTATAGGCAGTGCAAGGATATGGGGCAGCTGAGCTTCTAGGGTCAGTTTGTGACATGGTGCGTTCCTGTCCAGAGGCTGAGGGGGCTTCAGTCTCTCACAGGCTACCGTGAAGAAGAAAGGGCTCAGTGCCACTTTTCAAGTTGGCTTATGGGAATGGGTTCAAGGACTTTGTCAAATACAGAAGGCCAATGCATGATAAAATTTAAGTGATTCACCCTAGACCACTGTTAATTCCCCTGCGTTATCAATGATGCAGTGTGTTGCACTTACAGCCACAGCAGCGTGGTAGCTGGTTCCACACCCAATGACAATGAGCCTTCGGCATCTTCGAATCTCTTTCAAATGGTCCTTCAAGCCGCCCAGCAGCACTGCAGGACACATGGCAGGCAGGGTGTTAATGCTGACTCTACACAGTGACTATGGTGCACAGTAGGGGGCTTCCCACTGAGTACTGGGGTTACCTGTGTTGGTCTCAAAATTCACCCGACCTCTCATGGTATTGAAAACCGATTCTGGCTGTTCAAAGATCTCCTTCTGCATAAATGCGCTGAAGTTACCTGGTCAAATAAACATCAGTGAGGTGGGTCAGTGTTCATTTAGTTGCATTTCTGTGGCTTAGCTTTTAGTCGGGAAAAGCTTGGTTAAAGCCTGCATGCAGTAGCGACAGTGACACCTGTGAAGCCCATTGTAGATTCCTAAGGGCATCCCTAGGTATTGGCCTACCTTCTGATGATGGGGACAAGTTAAAGGAAGCAGGTCAGGTACTTATACAGAGTGCCACAAAGCAAATAAAGCAAGTGAAGAGGTGGCCACCGTGGGTGAGGGGGTTGGGAAGGGTCATGGAGCAAAGGATCAGAGAAGGGCTCTGTGAGGGGTGATGTTTCAGAGGCACTTGGGATAACCAAAAGAAGCCAGTGTTAGATTTAGGATAGTAAATCAGGGACTCCCCCCCACCCCCAAGTGGACAAGCAGTTGGCCTTCCCATGAAACAGTGAGGCAGCCTGGTCAGGGCAGGGTATGATAAGCAAAGAGTTGAATATGGTGGGGACAGGCTTAGGTGGGGGTGGGGAGCTTATGGACCAAAGCACGGAGTTTGGATTTTATTCTAAGAATTCTGGGAAGTTATTAGTGGCCTTTATGCAGCAAGATGATAGCAGGGTCTGATTCAAGTTCTTAAAACTTTCCTCAGGCTGCCTTGTGGAGTAGAGATTGTTGAGGACAAAAGTAAGTGCAGAACAGCCAGGCACAGTGGTATACAACTATAATCCCAGCACTTGGGAGGCTGAAGCAGGAGAATCAAGGGTTATGAGGCTGGCAGGAGCAACATAGCAAGATCCTGTCTGAAAAAATGCCCCCACACAACAAAAGTGGGTGCAGAGATACAGGTTCTACTTGTCGGGAGAAAGTGGGTCACAGCATCCCATTACTGAAGACTTCTTGTCCAGAGGACAAGTGATGACTGAGATGTAGGAATGTTATTTGAGGGAGTCAGAGAACAGACTGGGGTCATATCGAGCAGATTCTGAATATACACAGGAGCTCCCCTTAGGAGGTGCTAAGCCAGGCTCTCCACAGCCTCTCAGCTGTGTAAGTCACAGGTCACCTGCAGCCCTTCCCCAGTGATCATAGAGGGTAGGAAGGCAAGAACAAGGCAAAGTGTCAGGACCCCTCCTCCCACCAGACCTGCTCACATGTGCTCTCAGAGGACACCTACCTTTCATGATTTGCTGCAATTCCATCTGCAAGGTCTGGATAGCTCGAGATGGGTCATCACTAGCTGAGCGCTTGACTCGGTGAATGGAGAGTTTCCCATCAGCTACTGCAGCGATATCATCATCCTCCAGGAAGATGACCCGGTTGGTGTGTTCTATGATGGCGCTGGAGTGAGGGAAACACAGGCATCAAAATTGTACCTTTCCCTTAATTGTTACCAAGTATGAACTCCTTATCAGTGGCCTTGGAGGAGTTATCACAGCACCCAACTAAAAACACAAATTTGCAGTGAATTTTCCCCCTCTTCACATCTCTCTCCTCCTCCCACAAAATTGTTTTGAAGCCAGTTAAGGTTAGACCGAACCCTAACTTTAACCCATTATAGAATGTATGGGAACATGGTATCATTTCTTCTGTAAAATTTTTGCTTATATCTCTAAAAAATAAGGACTATTTTTAAACCAACTACCATACCAACATCATATCTAAAATTTACAGTTCTTCCCTCGAATCATTGAATTTCCAATATATTCAAATTTCACTGAACAATCTCATGGATTATTTTTATAATTGGTTTCTTCAAGCTTGGAAACCAATGCACTATTCTGAAATGTTCAGGGAAAGAAGGAAGCATTTTTTTTTAAACAGTTGTCCTCCAGAATAACCTCATAGTTTATGAAAACAACTTTCTCTTTATAGAAGTAATATAGCTAAGGCCTGGTGCAGTGATTCAGTTCTCTAATCCCAGCTACTTGGGAGGTGGAGGTCAGGAGGTTCAAAGTCAGCCTGAACCCCAAAATAACCAAAGCGGAAAAGGGATAGGGGTCTGGCAAAAATGGTAGAGCACCTGCCTAACAAACCCAAGGCCGTGAGTTCAACCCCCAGTACTGCCAAGAAAAAAAAAAAAAAGGAAAAAAAGAAAAGTAATTCAGCTAATATAGAAGGAATGATAGAAGTAGAATAATCAGTTTATAAACTCCTAATTATTAACTTTTTAAATTTTTTTTGGTGTTACTGGGGCTTGAACTCAGGGGCTTGTACTTCGTAGGCAAGGACTCTATCACTTGAGCCATGCCTCCAGTCCTGAACTCATCATATTAATAGCTCTAATCAAGGACCATCAGTGGCTGCTGAAACCATGAAGTGAAAAGTTGAGAGAAACTTTACAATGGATGGATAAGGCTGGCAACACTTCACCCCCTGGCTGCCTGACTGACCTTAGCACAAAAAGAGAAACAATGAGACCTGAAGTGCCTCCTGATGGAAGGACACCCACCACCTATGGAGTCTTGCCAAAAAATCAATTGTGAATAAGATCAAGCTTCTAGAAACTTTTAAACTCTATAGGAACTACAGTAGACAGAGGAACATGTTTAACAAAACTATAAGGGATGCATTAAGCAAAATCCAAACAGTGGGAATGCATCAGATAAATGGCCCCATTTCTTAACACACACACACACACACACACACACACACACACACACACACACACACACAGCAAGACAAAAGTGTGTGTGTGGGACCTTAAGGCAATCAACAAGATAGGCCCACCAATAAAATACAGGGTTGTGTTTATTTTTTATAACAACTTTTTCTGAATGGAAAGTGATTTTCTCCTTGATATTGTTATATCAAGTTTCTTTTAAAAATAAGCTTAAAGTTAGGAAAGTGGTTAATAAAAAAATGTTGGGCAATCAAAGCACAGAGGGACCACAGATATGGGAAAAGCCGTGAGGGGGTACATGAAGAACCCCTGGGGAGAAAAACCCTTCATTCCACCATGACCCACAGCTCTGTAGAAAATCACAAATTCCTGATGCAAAGTTAAATACACAAACTATCAAGTTCTCTGGCTCTGAGAAGTCACTTCATTCAGACCCCAGGGTGGAAAAGATTAAAAAGGATGGCAAGCCACTGCACTGGAAAAAAAATATTTTAAACAGCATGAACCCATTGCATCCAAAGTAAAAAGAGTGATAAAAAGAAGAATAAAAATGGTCCAATCTCACCTCCAAGAGATAAACACTGCTTCCATTGCAGCAATGCTCTTTGACAAGCTTGATGTATGTTTGTATTTATGTGTGCATATCTAGATGTGTAAGTGTACTTATTATTTTAATTTACAAAGCAGATGATAATCTATTAATGGTATTAAGACCTTTGGCAGAGGAGTTAGCTTACCTCCGTCTTACATGTCCTGTGCCCTCTGGTGACATAGAGAACCCCTCTGAGCCCTGTCCATGGTCTTGCTCTTTAGAACAGGAGGTGACCTCTGTACCCTCACCCAAGGTACACTATGATCACTAAACAGCATTGTCCTGGCTGCTGTTGTCCCGAGGGCTCTATAGTACAGTGAGTCTTCATATCTGAGAGGGTCACCATTGTTATTCGTCTTTCTCAGTATATGTTGGTGCTAGGATTTGGGTATGTCTCCTAGAATTCATGTGTTAGAAATTTAATCCCCAAAGTCATATGGAGGTGGGGTTCTTTAAGAGATGACCATCTCTTAATGGATGAATCCATTCATGGATTCATGGGTTAACGGACTAATAGATTAATGAGGTGTTATAGGAGTAGCTATGTTATGAACGTGAGCTCTCTCTACCTCACCCTATGGTGCCTTCTGCCACATTGTGACGTAGCAAAGAGGCCCTTTATAGATGCTGGCACCGTGTTCTGGGACTTCTCAGACTCCAGAACTATGAGCTAAATACCACCTCTATTCTTTATAAGTTGCCTACTCTTGGGCATTTTGTTATAGCAACAGAAAACAGGTGAAAACAGTTGGCTTTCTTATTTATATACTACATAGAATCACTTTTTTAAGTTCCAACAACCTAAACAAAAAAAAGTCCTCTAGGATTTAAACTGCAGTACTGAGTTTACAGATTTATTTATGGAGAAGCAAGATTTTTAAAAAAATTAAACAATTCTGAACCATTAAATTAAAATTATAATTCTAATAATTTAAAAAAGTAATATTAAGCCTTCCTACCAAGCAACGTGGAATACCTCCCTTGATTCAAATCTCTTTTTTCTCATCATAAACTTTTGTAGTCTTCTGTTTCTGGATTACTTGTGTTGAAATTAATTCTAAGGAATTTATTTAAAGTCCTTTTTTTTTTTTTTTAGTGTTGCTTTTTCTTTCTCAGCAAACCTTTGCTGAGTGCCAGCCTACAGTGCCTGGTTACATGAGGAGCTATTATACAAGTAATAAGGTAGATATGGCTCCTGTCTAGGCAGCTGACCGCCTATGACTATTGCTGGGACCTAAGATTTCCACATCTTTATTTTCAGACTAGCTGCAGAATTAGACCTAATAGCCTTTCAACTGGATTTAAAATGTGCATAATTATATTGCCTATAAATGCTTCATCTTTTTAGGCATTTGTGTCTTTTTCTAATTTAGAATCAACTCCCATATTTCACTGACTACAAGATATCATTGATTGTAAGGTCACAATTATTTTCTATGCTCCTATAAAATACGAACTTGAGAAAATTTTAGTTGCAAGATGTCACTTATACAGACCAAAATATGTAAGATAATTGTGTGAACCATCAAAATAATATTAGCGTCTCACTGAAATGGTGCTCTAAGGAAAACAATTTGGGAATTACTGGCCTTAACTGTCAATGTCAGTATGATGCCAGGTATGGGCAGAAACAGACCTCACAGGTCTCCAGAAGACCTGGCCTGGAGTGCTCCCTGCTTCAGAAAAAGGTCTTCCTAGAGGTTGGGTGGAGAAGAAAAGCCAAACAGGATGAAAAGGAAGAAAAGCTTTGATGAAAGAGGTTATATAGAGGTGTCTGTCTCTGTCTCTCTCTCTCCTCACCTGCCTCTCTTCCTCTGTGTGTGTGTGTGTGTGTGTGTGTGTGTGTGTGTGTGTGTATAAAATTTATGTACCAAAACAGATATGTCAGAGTTTCTAAAATTTCAAAAATTAGTATTTTGTGGACTGATGGGAACAAGCACTTTAGAGACAACTAGACAAACCCCCTAAATCTTTGCTTTGTTTTTGTGAATAATCAGACCTTGGACAAAGGCAGGGATGGTGGAGGAAGGACTGGGGTTTGGAGACACTGCTCCACCTTAAGGGATGGACTTGGAGTTCTCCCAGACAAGGGGGCGGACAGGGAAGGGTGTGCACTGAGGGAGCACAGGCCAACATGTTCAGATCTGCTATTTTTGCCAGAGAATCTAGAAATCCAGGTTTTTCTATAAACTCTCCCAATTTCAAAATATTGGCAACAAATTTAATTATTCTATACAGGCCCCAAACAGTGGGCCACTGGAGTCAGGTTGTGGCCACCAGGGCTGTTTACAAGAGTCACACAGTTGCTCATCACAAGAAGATCCCAGGAGGAGGACCAGGCAGACATCTGACTTGACTTCAACCCTTACTGAGCTATGAGAAAACAGCTCAAAGGGGGGTGATAAGTGAGAAATGGTGGCCTGGTGATATAGCTCAGTGGTAGAGTGCTTGCCTACTATGTAAAAGGTCCTGGGTTCAATTCCCAGCAGCATAGAGGAAAGAAAAGAAAGACAGATAGTGTTTAGACAGTCATTCTTTGGTTATATAATCCCTAGGACAGGAAGGTAAAAGGATTTTATTACCTTGCATCAGAAGCAAAGAAGAATTCCACGGCTTTGTCACCAACAGCATGAAGGCAGGTGGAGCTGTCCAGTCTCTTCATCCTTGTTTTACAGATATTCTTCACATTCTCAATATTGCCTAGTAAATAAAGGAATAGATTGCAAACCTCAGTAGACTATTCCATTTGCATAACACGCAGCAAGGAACCCATTTTCCCTTTGAATATGTGTGGGAGAAGATTGCAATTTTTAGCTATGGCTGCGTCGGCCAAATCATGTAAAAGCTCCCCAAATAGCACAGTACCACCAAAAGAGCATCTGACTGGCTACAGTGGGAGGGTAATACAAACAAAAACAGACTAAAGAGATGCTCAAATCAGGGCACAGGTGCCATTATACCCAGCTGCATGCTGTTCTCTCTTCTGTGAATGTTTGAAATATCCACAATGAAAAGCTTTTTCTTTTCTTTTCTTTTTTTTATTACTTTATTATTCATATGTGCATACAAGGCTTGGGTCATTTCTCTCCCCTGCCCCCACCCCCTCCCTTACCACCCACTCTGCCCCCTCCCTCTCCCCCCTACCCCCTCAATACCCAGCAGAAACTATTTTGCCCTTATTAATGAAAAGCTTTTTCAAAGATGGAGCCAAGTCTTCATTGCATGAAAATCTTTGAGCCTGAAAGCCATGTGCCAGCTGGGTCCAAGTTAGAGTGAGGCATGCCTGTCTCAGAGTTGGGCTGATGGCACCAGAGCAGCTGCCCTGGAGTTGCACAGTTCAAGTCCTTCTTGGGAAACTTACATGTCCTATATAAGATGGGGATCTGCTCTGTGGAGAGTTTGTATTTGCTCCGCACTCCGATGAGCAGGGGGCTGCCTCTCCTGTAGGGAGAAGAAGGCATCAAGTTACTTATTGCTTTGGATACCCTGGGGCTAGTAATCCTCCTAGCAACTGAGGTGAGATGTCCAAATTCAGCCCTTTCCCTGGAGCAGAGAATTGAGTTTACATGCCGTGGATGGATGCTCTGATCAAAGGAAGATGTTCTCATGGCTTAGGGCAGGGGCCAACAAGCTTGTACATGAATCCCAGCTCACTAATCCAACCACATGGCCAATAAGCTTGGAAATCTGTCCTGACCCAATTCTCACAAACTTGGGGCTCCTACAGTTAGTTCTCTGAAACCCCACATGTGACTAACCCACGCAGTGAGGTCACAGAGGCTGAATGTTTTAACATCAGAGGAAGTGTTGATGGCACACAGAAGCACTTCCATGAAGTCTTCATTTGCTGTGAACCCTTAGAACAGGACTGCTTAATGCCCTGGATCTGCCCAAGGACTTCCCCTTTGTTCCTCTTCTCATGTAGCAGGGACAGTGGTTCCCCAGCTTTTGTAGGCACCAAACTAGTTAACTTTTGGCACTTGTGGATTCAACCAACTACATATAGAAAGCATTCAGAAAAAAGAAGATGCATTTGTACCGAACTTGTACAGGCTTCTTTCTTGTCATTATTCCCTAAACAATATAGCTACATAAACTATTTGCATAGACGTTACATTGTATTAGGTATTACAAGTTATCTAGAGATGACTTAAAGTATCCAGGAGGTTAGATGCAAATACAACTGTGCCATTTTATATAAGGGACTTGGGGACTTTGGTGTTGCTGGAGGATTGGTTCCAGGACCCCTGGACTGTACTACACTCTGTGGGCTGCTTAATGCAATTTCTTGGGTGGTTTTGTTTTTGTCTGAATGACACTTCAGAGGTGAATTTTAGAATCTTCAGTGTGTTCAAGGTGGAATTCATTACAAAAGGGACAGTTATTTTCACAAAGCAAAAGCTTAGGGAATTCCTGCAGCAGATCAGGGTGAGAGCCCCTAACTTGGTTCTCCTTTCCTAGTGCTGTCTCAACCACCAGTGCCAGGTGCTCTGAGCATCTTGGGAGGAGGAAATCTTCAGTAAAGTGCTTTACAGTACTTCTGTCTAGCTCACAATTTCTATGGGTGAATGCGTTCAAGGTATTAGTTCATAATTTTAATAGCATCTTAACTTCAAAATCTAATTCATTGCTCATTGTTATAAAGTATAGTAGTCAAATCAAATTTACAATGGGTGTGCAGAGAAATAAGCAGATCACTTTTGTTATACAATTTGGACCTCTGATTCTTAGTCAGAACCAGGCAGATAAAATTCCAATGGAATAGTTCCCCTCTGTTTTCCATTCAGGGTATGTTCTAAGATCCCCAGTGCATGTCTGAAACTACAGACAATCCTGAACCCTACATGTACAATGTTATTTCCAATATATACATACTTCTAATAAAGTTTAATGTGTAAATTAGGCACACAAGAGACTAGTGACAATAACTACTAATAAAATAGAGTAATTATAACATTATGCTAATATAAAAGATACTTAAAACTTATGAACTGTTGGCTTCTGGAATTTTTCCACTGAATATTTTTGGCTCTCCATTGACTTTGTGTAACTGGAACCTTGGAAATGGGGAGTACTGTAGTTACTAAGGTGCTTCCCCTCCCCCCGCCACGTTAACTTATTAATAAAAAGAAAACGTGAAGACGTGTTAACCACTCAAGAGAGCTTCTAAAACTCATTCCTTCTACAAATGCGGTAATATTTACCTCAACCAATTTCTTGCTAATGTAGACCAATGAACTAATGAACCATTAGCTTGAATCCAGCTCAGGCAAGTGCATTTGGTTTGTTAAGCTGACTCGTAGAGGTCCTTACTCTTTTTCCAGCAGTAACAGACCTTGTTTTCCAATAGTGCTGCCCTGTCTGGACCCCTGTTCTGACTTCTCAAAGTGGGGGAGAAAGTTTGCAGCATTAAAAAAGGTGTTTTGAACACCCTGAATATTTTGGGCAATCTTTTATTGGGTTTAAAGCAAATCAGAGACCCAGTTCTGGGTCCAATGGGAACTAGCTTAAATTGTCTTTCTAATAATGGCAGTGAGAAAGTATGTGGTTATCTAATTTTCTTGGCAAACAGCTACCTCCAAATCTTATTGCTGTAGATTGAGCTCTGTGGATTCCTGAGAGTTTGAGACATAGCGTTTTCCCAAGACACTCCAAAGATTGTCCTGGAGGTTACAGAGCCAGCAGTTATAGGCAATTTAGAAAAATAAAACTTTATTGCTTCTTCACACTGTCTTCTTCTGCATTCATTTTAAATAGAAATATCAAATATTATCATATTTTAAAGGGGATTTCTAAATTTGATAGAAACCAACTGGTACTTTATAATTCTATGATTTGAAAGAATTGTATCCCAAATGGTAAATTGGTTCCAGTCCTAGAAAAAATAAAATCATGATAAATTCTTCTTATTTTCTTCTTAGATACTAAACAGTTTTGCAAGGACAGTTGGGCAGGGGGACAGAGAAGAGTGGTCTCCTGGGGCCTCAGATAGCTTCTCCATGACTCTTTTGTGCCTTCAGAGTGAAGTCTGCAGCCCACAGGGCACTGAGGCCACTTGGAGCCTAGCGTCTGTCCATCTCTTCCCAATAGCCTGTGAAGTTCGTGGGGTACGTACCATCCACATCACCTGGTCAATTGCTGTTCCCCATACCTGGCTCACAACACGCAGACTGGAAGTCTCACTCAGGGCCCCCTCCATCTCACCACCATGCTGGTCAAACTGGGATGGTGGAGTGCCACACTTTCTCTAGGCCCTTGCCCTTCTGCCACTAGTCCCTCCTCCTGGGAAGCTGCTCCTGCCACCTGCTTTCCCCAGGATGACACCTGCTCCCCTCAGGCCCCTGGTGCACTGACCTGTCCAGCCCCTATCACAGATCATTGCTACCTTCTATTCTCCTTTGTCTTCCTGCCCAACTTTCCAGTCCTTAAGGACAGAGATCAAGTTGAATGTCACAAGGTCCCCAGGAATTGGCACATAATAAGTGTTCAACACATATTAGTTGGGTGGACAGATAATCTCTCCATCTGAATGTAATAGGGTGGGACTTAGTGACATCTGTGAATCCAAGCAGGGCTGGGGTCCATTGGGGGGGGGTGCTATAACAGAGGGACACGGGGGCTGAACCAGACCTCTAGTTCAATGCTGGGACACACCTGCCACGTTGATGAGACATCAGCTCTGGGCTTTCAAGAACTGTGTGTGTGTGTGTGTGTGTGTGTGTGTGTGTGTGTGTGTGTGTGTGGTGGGACAGGGGTTTGAACTCTGGGGTTCTCCTTGCAAAGTAGGCACTCTACTGCTTGAGCCATACCTCCAGTCCTCGAGGACTTTTCAGTTTGGATCCAAATCAATGTTCACGTTGGTTCCTAGTTGTGCATAATTTTGTACGCTTTTCTTAAAGTGGGGGGTCCCCCAAGTTGTATAGACTTCAAGCCCCACAAAACCTGAATCTGGTTCTTCTTTTATTTTTTAATTTGAATTCATTGTCAACTTCTAAAAATTTGGAGATTTCATCTTAAAAAACCCAATTTTCTGGTTTCCCTTTTAAAAAAAAAACCATAGAAGCCCTAGTGCCCCTGGCCATAGAGCCAGTGAGTACAGCACCTGAGGCTAAGCCTTAGACCCAGCAAGTACCTTCCAGTTCTCCTCAAGCTAAGTGATTTTATCTTATTTATTTGTTATTAGAAGTGTCAGTGCATTCTGCCTCACCTTGTGGCAACAGCTTCTCCTGGGTAGTGAATACTCTTGAAAACCAATGCAAATGCACCTTCCTGAAAACACAAGAAAGAAAGTGAAGGACAGCTCACTCTGGCTAGCCAAACCACTGCAGCCTGCTGCCCCAGCAGGCCTCCCCTGGCCCTCTACAAGGAAGGCAGTCCTGCTTACTTGGACAGCTGAATGCAGGGGCAGCTTGTGCAAGATGAGGTCAAGAGGGAGAGCAGAACAGACCATACCGCACTAAAGACCAGAACTTGTGAATTTCATTGTGAGCAGCAGAAGCCATACCTGCCTGTCCAAGCTCACAAAGAAACCATATCGAGGATGTCCAGAATTGAGATGAGCTGGGTGGTTGGTGCAGTTAGAACCCCAGGAAATGAAAACCAAGGCCAGGGTGCCCTACCCTGAGCCTTAGGATGGGACCAATTCAGGGAGCAGCTGTGAGGTTAAAGGGGCTCATCGAGAAAATACATTATTAGTTCAACACATGGTAGAGTCTGGGATCCAATCCTGATTCTATCCCTTAACTGGGCAACACTTCAGCCTTCCTTGTGCCCCAAAATGAGAGCAGTCCTGCTCTCTGACGTTGTGATTATAAAGCTGACGTATTGTAGGTGCTTAGATCATTTTCTGGTCCCTAGAGAATCCCAGAGAAATCTGAGTTGTTGTTATTGTTACTATTATTATTTCTATGGATATGATTGTCATTTGCATCATATCTGCATCTTGGCTTGCTGATTTGTGTAAAGCCATAACTAGAATATAGTTCTCCTAGTTCTTAACTCCAAATGTTCTTTCTACTTAAATTCTTAGTTTGAAATTCTCCCCTACATCTGACCATCCTGTACTAATTTACTATGACCTTGGTAGATGTCAGTTATGTACAACCAGCTGTAAACCTGAATTTCCGGGTGAAATCCCCAAGTTTTGGAATCCTGGGAAGACCTAAGGCCCTGTGCAGTCAGCATGCTATGTCCAGCTTGCTGACTCAGCCACATGGCCAGGGGAACCCAGGGTCAGTGTCCCTAGGTCTCAAAGGGCTTTTTAAACTGACCAGAATGAAGAGGCTTCAGGCAGACTCTGAACAGCCTCATATTTTCTCTGCTGCGTTGTCAAAAATGAAGAAGGAATGGATAGAAGTACACTTCCTATTGTTCTCTACCCAAAAGAGTCCCATGTTGCTTTCAGGTACAAAAAGTCACAAGTTTAAAAGCAGCATTATGGGGAAGGTATTTCCAAAATTTAAAATTATAAATAGAAAAGAAGAAACACTGTGCTGCGATACCAAATTGGTTTACTGCACATTACAAAATTTGTTATATTGTACATTGAATACAGTTGTCTTTCCATAGCTGCGGGGTTTTGCACCTGCAGATTCAACTAGATGAGGATCAAAAATATTCTGAATGGGACTATGGGGTAGTAGTAGAATGATTGCTCAGCGTGTGTGAGGCCCTGGTTTTCATCCCCAGTACCACACAAACAAAAAAATCTGAAAAACATGTTATGCTAAACAAAAAAACAAAAAAAACCATGTTATGTTGTTGCTGATGTGCACTGTGTCGTTAGACCTATGATGCTACATCTGTACTGAACACGTATAGACCTTTCCCGTCATTAGCCCCTATACAGCACAGTTTAACAACTATTGACATTGCACTTGTAATCTAGAGATGATTTAAGTAATCTAGAGATGATTTAAAGCATACAGGAGGTTGTGCACAGGTCATATACAAAAACTATGCCATTTTATATAAGTAACGTGAGCAGCCACAGATTTTGATATATGGGGGGCCCTGGATTCAATTCTCTGATGATACTGAAGGATGACACTTTTGTTTATTAATATGCCCTCTAAATTATGGACCCCCCCCAAAGGAGGAGGTCATAGGTCAAAGAATTTGGATAGTAGACCACATTTTAAATAAGACTCTGAAAATACTCACTGAAGGATGATAAATTTAAGCCACAGTATGGTGCCCATAGCAACAGCTGACTGAAGATGTCCTGGATTCTGGGCCTTGAACACTATCTCCGGGCTGCCATGGCCTTGGAGGAGTTTTGGATGCCATGATGCCCCAGAGGATGGGCTTGGGAGTATCTGCAGCCCTTTCCTCCTCCTTCTCTACCCATCCCATGTAGGCCTGTGCAGGCCTCTACCTCCTTCTCCAAGGAGGGGCTTCCCCTTGGACAATCCCCCCAGTGTGTGCTCCCTTTTGTGGGGGGCTTTGCCTCTTGGATTTAGCCCTTTGGGACTTCACCAATTTCTCTTGCTCTCTTTCCTGGGCCCTTCCCTTCAGCCTACAGGTGTGCTGTGATTTCTTCTGTCACAAACACAATCCTTGCTGGGCGCTCCAACCATCTCTTGCCCAGAGCCATTTCTTTGGGCCCATTTATAATCAAGCATCTCATAAATCTGCACCTGCTGGCTCTGCTTCTACTTTTCTTCCCTCCTTCCCTCTTTTTCTCCCTCCCTGTGTCCTTCCTTCTTTCCCTCCTTCCTTTTCCATTTAGTAAGAAGTTGTGGGCATTCCTCCCCTGCGGCCAAAAACTACTTTACCAATAAGGAGGAAAATCTACGATTTTAAATCTCCAACATCAGCTAAATTCATGTAATGTATGTAATTAACAGTGCACAGATTTCAACTGAAAATGTGACAACATCAATCACCATGACTATGTTTATATGCACAACCCACGATTGTGAAAAGCCATAGATTATAAGGTTGGTCATCATCCCAGAGGTGTTGAAATGAAGCAGGGTTGGGCTTGAGGTATGGCTCAAGCAGTAGTACAACTGCCTTGCAAGAGAGAAGCCCAGAGTTCAAACCCTAGTCTTCTTCCTCATACCCCCGAAAAGAAGCAAGGCACTTTTTTTTTGAAGGTATGGGTTTTGAACTCAGGGCCCTGTGCTTGTTAGGTAGGCACTCCACCTTGAGTCACACCCCTCCCCAGTCCTAAGTGAGGCACTTTTTGATATTTACTACCCAAACCATAAAACTTCTGTGAAATCTACAGGGAAATAGCATCTTTCCTCTTCAGTACTTTGTGCAAATTTGCATAATAAAAGTTTATAAAAAATGAATGATTTAAACAGATGGGATCTGTAACTCACCAACTGCTGAATGACCCTCTCAACCAGGGTTGAAAATGTAATGTCCTTAGTTTCTCTGTTATCAAATACGTATTTAATCAGCTTGGCAATGGTCTCCGTGTCTGTTTCTGACTCAAACTCATAGCCTTTGCTTTCCTGGAATAAGAGGTTGGACATGAGGTGACAGATAATGGTCATTGTGCAATGCTGGCCTGGCCAACTTCCTCTAGTCCCTTAGGATTTTACTTAAGGCGGGAACAAAGAAAACTGGGAAAGGACAAAAAATGTTTGCCAGAATTGCACTGACAAACACTTCTGAGTCATCCCAGTATTCTCTGAGATCATTCCTCTTTAGAAGCTTGTCTTTGCCATTAATCTGGATATTGCAAAATAACAGCAGCCCAAGTGATAAAATATGTTGAGTCAAAACCACCCACATCCCAACTAACACCGCACAACCTTTCGTACTGTGGACACTCACCGTCTGACTTCCCACCCACATTCCATTTGGTGTATGAGTCCACAGTGCAGCTACTTTAATAAAACCAAGTTCATGTTATTTTGATTCTGTGAATCCACTGGGGCCCTAGAGATAAATGCTAATGCCTTATTTGTTCCTAAACAAGATCTGGATGTGGTGGCTCAGCTGGGGCTGAGGTTCATGCAAAATGTTGTGACATGGCCAACAGTGGGTCTCACACAGCTCCTGCATTTGTTTTTGGAGAGAAATGAACTGGTTGGGAAGTTTCTGGGAAAAGACCAATACTACTCCATTTTAATGTTACCCAGGGGAAGCCTTACCAAAAATTTCCTCAGGTCTTTGTAATTTGTGATGATCCCATTATGGATGACAACAAATTCTGCAAGAAAAGTTTAGAGAAGAGAGAAATGCTACTAAGTCAAGTCACATGCAAAGGAAAATGATTTGATAGCTTGAAAACTCTGCAAATTCTGCTCCTACAAAGACTTCTGTTGAGCAAACTTCGTTGGCTGTGATTAAGGCTGCACCAACCTGACCATGCACAGAGCTCTTACAAATGGTCTTAGAATATTATCAAACAGGCTTTGGCATTTATGTCAAAGGATGCATGATCAACCCTTCGTTATTCAGGGAAGATTCCAGGCATTCCTCTCAGGCTTTAGCTCAAACAGATCACAAACAGGCCACAGATGGGCTTTGTTTGACTCATGCTGCATCATGAAAAAACTGGGTTACATTTTTTTTTTGAGTTTTCACTTTAAAATTATTAGGAGAAAAAAAGCTGGAAGTTCTGGACTCACTGGACTCTTGAACATTTCTATGTGACCACACCACGGCTCTGCAGCAGGGTCTACCTGTCGTAGCTTCTTCCACTTCCTCTGAGCACCAACCACTCACCTTGGATCACTCCACGTACAGGTGGAGCCCCTGAAAGATTCTGGGAGGGCAAGGAATGTGTCTGCCTCAGTCACTGCTGCACTGTCTGAATGAATAGCTGATGGAGTAACTCAGGGGACAGGTCTGAGGCCAGCCTGAGAGTTTGAGGGCAGGGGAAGAAGAAGTAACCGCCTTTTTTCTTTATCCTAGATGATAGATTATTTTCATTTTTTTGAGACAACAGGGTCTTGGTAGGTAGCCCAGGCTGGCTTGGAACTCACAATCTTCCTGCCTTAGCCTTCTGAATGCTGGGATTACACGCGTGTACCACCATGGTCGGCTTAGAAGATAGACCTTAAGATCCAATAGCTTCCTCAGGATGTTCTAGATGTTAGATGCCCTTCATAAATATTGATTCTTGTTCAGGGAGTCCTTTTATCTCCAATTCAAGTTTTTCTTCAGTTCAGGAGAGATTTCTCCTGTTACATTTGGAAACTTACCTGTTATTTTTCTTTATGTTCACCATAACTTCCTCTCTGTTTTTAAGAAATCCTATTTTTTGTTTATGAGGGGTCACGTAAAAAAATTAATGGGTTTGAATAAGGAAAGCCTGTGATTAAAACAGTGTATGCATGTATCAAAATATCAAATGGTACCCCAAAAATATGTACAATTTTAATGTTTTTGCATGATAGTTAAAACATAAATCTTAAAAATTAAGTAAAAAGAAAAAGAAAAGCCCAGTTTCAGCAGATGTTCTGACTACAGCTGAACTGTGCTACAGCTTTACATACTTATTTTTTTATAGTTCTGTTTGTTCTGATCTCTTCTTGGAACAGAAATGGTCTCTTCTTTTTTGGCAGTGCTGGGGTTTGAACTCAGGGCCTCACACTTGCTAGGCAGGCATTCTATCACTTGAGCCACTCCGCCAGTCCCCATCTCTTCTTGGGAATGCCAATTATCCACATGTTGGACCTCTTTTAACTGCCTCTATACCTATCTCCCTCTCCAGTTGTTTTTCCTTTCTGTATTATGGCATTATTCCCTTACATTATTTTCTTAATTTTGTCACATTTTCTTTCCTCTTAGTCTATTGTCTTATGTGTTCCCTTGAGTCTATTTTTTTTCAAACACTTCTTTTTTTTTCTTTTGTATACTAGAGATGGAACCCAGAGTCTTGTGCACGCTAAGCAAGTGCTATATCACTGAGCTATACCCTCACACCTGCAAAAAACATTTCTGTGTAATTTCCTTGTAAGATGCAATCACTGATTATAAGACTTCCTTAAAAGCATTATCTTTAGCCATTGCTGATGAGTCATTGAAGAAATTTTACAAATCTCTGTGTTGTTTTGTTTATTTCATTGGCTTTTTTGGAGACAGGATCTTGCTATGTAGCCCAGGGTTGACCTCGAGTTTGCAATCCTCCTGCCTCAGCCTCTAGAGTGCTGGGATTACAGGTATGCACCCCTACACCCAGCATGAACCTTTGCATGTTGCCTGTGTTGTTCTGTTTTTCAATTATTCATCCTGAGTCAGAGCATGAGTTTCCAAGTTTGGGTGTAGGTGAGTTTCCTTGGAGCCTCTCTGCTCTGGGAACACAATAGGAATCATTGTCTGCACCCGAAGTGTATGTGGGGATTCTGATGAGGTTCACCTTGTCACTAGGGTGGGTAGCAGGCTGTGGCTGGAGTTGCAACATCTCAGGGTATACGGACTTGGTGCTGTTTTCTCAGCTGCTCCAGGGACCAGCTTCTGCATCTGACTTAAGGTTTGGCTCGGTCCTCAGCACTCTGGGGTCTACTAGGGTGCCTATTCCAGTTGTGGGATGCCCTATTGCTAGGGCATGGGCCAAACCCAAGGAAGAGCCCACAGCAAGATCCTGACTACCCAAAGACTCCGACCATGCGGACACATGTGTATCCCCCCAGCCCTTGAGCTACCTCCAGCTGCTCTGTCCTCCTACTCTCAGCAGGATGCCTTCCTTTCAAAATTGTGGTGAACTCTTTAACGTGCTTTGGGCAGAAGCTCCACCATCCTGCACCTTGTGTTGGGGGTGCTGGTGATTTCCCTTTCCACCTGGTGCTGCCCACCACCCTGGGCACACTGACCCCGTGGATAGAGGACACATGGAGGATTTGTTCTCTCCCTGGCCTGACATCACAAAAGCGAACTGCAGAGATTTGTCCCTAAGTGCCCTCTAAGAAGTCCCAACTACTATTCTGATGTGTTCAAGCCTTATTCTCACATGAGGCTTGGCAACTGCTTACAGTAGGCCAGAGAATGCCTTGGAGGAGGAGTCCTGGGTGACTCCAGAAATCATGTTTTCTGCTGGACACTCTCCCTCATCCTGCCCAGGGTGGGTCATCGGGGGTTCATGATATGAGCAGGCCTAACCTCCTGGTCTATTGGGAGCCCAGATTTTGTCTTAGATGCTTGCCTGCCCTTGGAAGCCTGGGAGGAGTGAAGGGTTAAATTCTCTCTCCATCTTACTCCTCACTGTGTCCGGATGCTGGAGGCCCAACACCCTGGCAACTGCCACAAAGAGCTCCAGACCTGCCATCCTTTCCCCCATGAAAGACCATGAGCCATGGCATGGAGACCCATCCTGGGGGCCCAGGCAAGTGACGGGGGTCTATGAGCTGAGGCAGCACAAGGGGTAGTTGGAAGAGCGAAGGAGCCCCAACCCTACCAAAGACTGCCAAGGGCAATTCCCGTATCCCTGCTCTGTGACCTTGGACCACTGCCAGTCAGTGGAACTCTAAGCCACTGTATCCCCATATCTTCCAGTTTTTTAGGGATGTCAAAAATCTGGATTTTTATGTATAATAATACAATAATTCTCATTTTTAAATCCTGAAACAAGCCAAGTCCAGGACTCTCCTGCTGGGCTGCCATTTTCATTCTCTGTTTCTCCAAGCCTTAAGTGCTTGGCTGCTGAGGCCTCACTACTGGGACTCTGGAGTTGGCACCTCAGACACCAGTCACCATCAGCAGTGTCACCTGCCCTCACTCAGGAACACTCTGCAGGGGAGGGAGGTGGGTTTCACACCATGAGGAAGGAACCCTATCCTTCCCTTTAAGATCCCAGCCATCTAGAACTCTGGTTTCTTGGAGCGAGCAGTTCCCAGGCCCTTCAATCCCTCACACTGTCTGCTATGGCTGGAATATGACTTCCGAGTGTTCCCCAAGGGTTCC
This sequence comes from Castor canadensis, assembly GCF_047511655.1. Classification (NCBI taxonomy): domain Eukaryota; kingdom Metazoa; phylum Chordata; class Mammalia; order Rodentia; family Castoridae; genus Castor; species Castor canadensis. The sequence goes on from NC_133401.1 coordinate 67,447,123, forward strand.
TGAGCTGGATGCTTGGTCCTCAATGTGGAGAGATGGTGGCACCTTTAAGAAGTGGGGCCTAGTGGGAGGTTGTTGGGGGGCCTGCTTTCAGAAGAAATTAATGGAGTTCTTGTGGGATCCTGGTTAGCTCCGGAAAGAGAGGGTTGTAATAAAGCAAGGCCACCCATACACTTGGCCCATTCTGTATGCAGCCAGTTTCCTTTTCTGCTTTTCCTCCATGTTAGGATGAAGTCAAGGATGCCCTCACCAGAGGTCAAACCTGTCTGAGGACTTTGACCCTTTAACACTATGAGCTAAATAAATACCTCTTTTCTACGTGAAGTACCCAGCTTTGAGTATTTTGTTACAGCAATAGAAGATGAACTAATGCACTATGATATGCTACTTGTGGGCTGGAATCCAAAAAGCCAGCAGTCCTCATGGTAAAGTGCCATTATTTTCTGTGGGCACTTGGGAGGTCGCAGAACTCAGGGGCCTGGCCGAGTTTGCCTCCTCACGAGGGCACAGGGTCATCTCCTGGGCTTTAGGAAAGATGACATTTGGATTATCTTGGGAAGACAGGGCAGGTGGAAAAGTCAGTTTGAGACAGACATGGAACCCACTCTGGCTAGGCTCATCCTCGACAGACAGTTCAAGGTGAGGCACAACCTCCAGGGACAAGGAAACAAGGTCACGCTTGTCACACTACCTACCATTGCCTTTGTCTGAGCGCTGCGGGTGGCTGTTGACAGCATTGGGGACCCCGTGGGTGGCCCAGCGCGTGTGAGCAATGCCGAAGTGTGTCTCAAACTCCACTTTTAAGTCCATGCTGTCTTGTTCTAAATGAAATAAAAGTCAGTTTGCTACACTTCAAAAGTCAGCACTGACCCGGGACTGTTAAGGTGAGCTGACTTCATTGCACCAAGAGAATCATCTGTGCCAACAGCACGTCTCCATCATCAACCATGCACGTTCCACCTGGGGGGTCTGTCCGATCCACATACCACCCACACTGAAGTTTACTTAGTATTTAGTAGTAACTTAACTCCTTTCTTAACTGAAATAAACCGATCTTAATATGATATATTACTACTATAAACAAAAAATTAGGATCAATTGACAGAAAATGAAATATAAGCACATAAATATTAAAATTTTTAAAAACCTTAGGCCACTGCCTGAAACAAGTCATCCCACACTTTTTGAGATGCAGTTTTACAACGTGGGCGTAAGCCTCCTGCTATTCATCCAAGCTTAGATAAATACTTTTAGTCTTGAAGCTGTTGGAATAAAATATTTTCAATGGCCCGTGCTTCCCCAGCTTCTCCAATGAAGGGCGTTATCCACTCACTGTAAAGTTCTTCATCCAGAGCCTTGACTTTCCCCTTTTTCTTGACCAGCTGAATATGTCTTTCTTTGACTTCGTGATTATTACCATCGATGGCCACCCCTGTAGTTTAGACAGTATTACTTTCTACATTTTAAATTTTCTATCAAAGTGTAATTTATAAACAGCCAAAAGCACAAATCAATGAGTTTTCATAAGTGCACACACTAGTTTGACCCACACCCCGACAGGATACATACACCCCCAAAAGGCAAGCACTATTCACATTTCAATCACAATAGACTGTTTTGCTGGCCTAGAACTTCATAAATTTGAAACCATAAACATTACTTTTATATTGCAATTTAGGTTTTAGTCCTTCGAGGATAGGGAGAGTGATTCTCACACACTTCGATACAAGGTCCATTGGCCCTCCCTATCCAAGGTTTCTGTATTTGTGGAACTAACCAGCCAAGGATGGAAAGTATTCGAAAATAAATGAGTAAAATTGCCTCTGTACTAAACATGTGCACACTTTTTTTCCTAGTCATTATTCCCTAAACAAGACAGTATAACAGTTATTTCCATGGCCTTTCCACTGTATTAGGTATTTAAGTCATCCAGACATGATTTACAGCATATGAGAGGGTGTACAAATGGGTTATGTGCAAATACTACGGCATTTTCTACAAGTGACTCAAGTTATCTGTGGCTTTTGGTATCCCGGGGTCCTGGAATCAATCTCTCATGGACACTAGGGGATGACTGCTTTGCCCACTATTAGGTTACACAGCATTGTCTGTTTATTGTAGTTTTTGGTGCTAGGCGTAACTCAGGGCCTCACCCAGGCTACATCCACGATCTACCATTGAACTTCACCTGAGCCCCATTGCAGCGCTGCTCCCCAGGCTCACTGACCAAAGGAGAACTATACAGTTTCAGAAAATCTATTTTGGAAGAAGAAGCCACAAGGGTGGCAAATACTTCACAGGAAACAGAGACATGTGTGTGTGTGTGTTTAGATCCCTGGGTTTGGCTACCAGGGAGGCACTAACACACCCACTCTTGATGGCAAAGGGCTCATTCAAGGGCTTTTATCCTCTGGTGCTCTTTGCATTAATATACTTTAGCTGCTGTCTCTACTCCATTAGTGTGCCGGCAACCTTTAATCAATCTGACTGCATTCTGTTAAGAACCGATAGGGATATAAAATCAATTCTTCTCTGCAGGCTGCTCAATTAAAAATGTAAGCCAGGCACCAGTGGCTCATGCCTGTAATCCTAGTTACTGGGGAGGCAGAGATCAGGAAGATTGTGGTTTGAAGACAGCCTGGGCAAATAGTTTGTAAGACACACACACACACACCAGGGCTGGTGGAGTGGCTCAAGTGGTAAAGCACCTGCCTAGCAAGCATGAGGCCTTAAGTTCAAACCCCAGTATCACTGAAAAAAAAAAAAAAAAAAACAACTAACTAAATATCCACCTGTTTGGCCCGTGGTGAAAGAAACAGACAGCCATGCAGTGGAGGATTGGGTAGTCATTTAGAGAGACTTTGAGGAAGAGCTTGGACAATGGAAATCCTAAGATAAGGGAAAAAAAGAATCAAAAACTACAGGACTGGGGCTATAGCTCAGTGGTATCTTGTGTGCTTATTAGCATGGGAGAGGCCTCGGGTTCAAATGCTAGCACCAAAGGAGACTAATTATATGTATTTATTTCAAAATTTCATGGTTATGATTAGGGAAAACCAAGAAACATCTATTATACAACAGTTCAACCCTGCCAGTGCCAGACAGTTCCAACACACAGCAGTGACTAGAGAAGAGGCACCAAGATACTGATGGAAAGATGACAGACACACAGGAAGCCAGACACTCTAAACGTATATGACTTGTTGGATTAGAAGCAAGTGTCCATTCAGGGAAACATTGCTACAAGCTGTGCCATCGACTTTCCATCACTTCCAAAATTCCCTCCTGTCCTCTCTCTCAGCATTATTATTGTGCATGTGTAATAAGGACATGTAACATAATGGGGGCCTGATGGAGATATTTTTTAACCCTTGTTCCTTCTCTTCTCTAGATTCAAAAAATATTTTTCCTTGTCTATAATTTTCTTATCTCTTTAATGAACAAGTCTTATTTTTATATTGAAAAGAAATGTTAAGTAGTGCTCCCCAAAATGCCCAGGTTATAAAAAGTCCCACCATCAAGAAAACTGGTGAAAGAAGTAGCTGTGACATAGTGTACCCCAGATCACGAGGTGACCTGCAGCACCTACCTGCTGAATCATAACCCCTGTACTCCAGCCGCTGCAGGCCCTTGATAAGGGTTTCAAAGATCTCCTTCCTCGTACGAGGGACTCTGTAGTTCATGTAGGCAAAGATTCCTGTTGAAAGAGGGGGAAATGGCATATTAAAAAAACACTTGGGGCCAGGCACAGTGTTTCACACCTGTCATCCCAGCTACTTGACAGGATCAAGGTTCAAGCCCAGCCTCAGCAAAAAGCTAGTAAGACCCCATCTCAACCAATAAGCTGGTTGTGGTATTAGATTTCTGTAATTCCAGCTATGTGGGAGGCATAGGTAGGAGGCATAGGAAGGCTCAAGTAGTAGAATACTTGCCTAGTAAGCACTAGGTACCAAGTTCAAACCTCAGTACCACCAAAAAAGGAAAAAACTACAAAGCAACAACAAAAACCCACTTGGATCCTGTTTAGAAGAAAACACTCCTGAAGATGCTAGCAAAGATGGATCCCAGGCTGCCTGCACAGGAAACTGGGGCTGTCCCTGGCATAAGTGAAGAAGAATGGTGCTCCCCTCCTGCTTCTGGAAGGGCGTGTGCTCTGCATTTCTCTGTGACAAGAACACTTATGAACCTTGTGTCGTGCCCCTTAGCCTTGCAACTCCACCACAGAGAATTCGTCCTCTGGATGCACTTGCAGGAGACACCTGTCACAGCAGCACATTCTGTTCATAAAGATTAGCAAAGCATCCCCAAACCCTTGGAGACATGCGAGGTCCCACTTCCATGCATTCTTGGATTTTTGCACAGCAGCCCGGGATGTCATAAGGTAGTCACAGAAGCCCTGTGGCAGGTGGGACAGGAGCTGTAGCCTTTGCTTCCACTTTCTACCTGTCCATATGGCTTGGGGCTTGACTGTCCGTGAGCATACTTTAACAACAGCAAAAGTAAATCCATCTCATGTCCCTTAGCCCCTGGGGGACACTTATTGTCAAGGTAGCCTGGCAAGCCAAGAAGATTTTGTTTGGCTTTATTTTCTGGATTTATAATTCAAAATATTATTTTCTCAGATTGAAGTAATAGTTGTCATGTTGATGCTGTGTTCCAAATTCTTCCACCCCATTAGCAATATGGGCCCTTGATCTACTTCTCTCTTGCCCTGAAATTGTCCCCATCCTGTCATCCCTCTGTCCTTTCATCCTCTTTGTCCCTATTTGGTAAAACTTGCCCACCTTAAAGCTCAGCCCCAACCCTACCTCCCAGAGGAGGCCATCTGTGCTCCAACAGAAGTGCCCCCATCTCTGATGCAAGTCTTGGCATCAAGGGACATTTAGGTTTCCTGTGGTTTGTCTTCCAAAAGTCCATGTGCTGGAAGCTTGGTCCCCAGTGTGGTGGTGTTGAGGTAGTGGGACCTTTAAGAGTTGGGGCCTAGTGGGAAGTAATTTGGTTACGCAGGCTCCACCCTCAGGAACAGATTAATAGTGATATTGTGATATTGGTTGGGTCTCACATGAATTAATTAGTTCTCACAAGTGGGTTGTTATGAAGTGAGTCCTCCCTTGTGTTTGGCCTCTTCTTCACACAGCAGCTCTATTTTTTTGCTTCTTTGCTATGCTGTTATGTGCCAAGGAGGCCCTCACTGGGACACTGGCGCCATACTGTTTGGACCTTTCAGCAACCACAATCATGGTTGCTGAACCAAACAAACATCTTACTTACAAAGTATCCAGACTGGCATTTTGTTCTAGAGACGCAAAATGGACTAAGACAAGGGCACAGGCCAGCACTTACATCTTTCTATTCTTCTCTGTGTCTTGGCACACTGTCCTTGTTCAACAACATATGTGGCACAGAATGACCATAAATCTGTATTAAGGAAAGAAAGCAGCAGCATGGAACATAAAGAAGTTACTAAGCTTCAGGCATATCCATGGCAACTGTCTTAGTCCATTCAGGCTGCTATAACAAAATACCACAGACTAGGGGATTTATGAACAGCAGAAATTTATTCTGCATAGTTCTGGAAGCTGAGAAGTCCAAGATCAATGAGCCAACAGGTTTAGTGTCTTGTGGAGGCCCACTTCCTTAGAGACAGTCGTCTTGTCACTGGAACCTTATGGTGGAAGGATGAAGGCCCTTCCTCATGTCTCTCATGCACCTCCATGACCTAACCACTTCCCAAAGTCCCCGTCTCGTAATGCCATCAGCTTTGGAGAGAAGATTTTGGCATATTAATTTTAGGGTAACATAATCACTTAGACCATGCCAGTAACCAATCTTACTGAAAACCAACTTTGTGCCCAGCACCGGCCACTCCTTCCCACTAAGCTGTCAGTCAAATCTCAAAAGTGTTCAATGTCTTGCTGCCCCTGCAATGAATTGGGTGAAGCCCAAAGATGTTTGATTTCCAATTACATTTTTCTAGGTCAAGAGGAAGATCAGACCAGGATTACAATTTTTTCAGCAATGAGCCTTAACAGAGAACAACCTGCTCACAGATAACCAAGGGCTGACCATGATTATACACTATATACCTGTAGTATCTCCAATCACTAAGAAGATTAAATTCAAGTCTTCCTAGGATATTGGAATGAATGATTAAGCCTCAAAGAATGAAATGCTGTATTCCCACGCAGTAGGCAGGGACCCATCATACCATCAAATTAACTTACTAAAATTAATCTATACACTTTTGGTTAAAAAATAGTACTTAAATTATATTTAGTATGCCTCTACACTGTACATTATGCTGCATGGGATATAGGTATACTATTTGTATGTGTGCAAGCGCACAGATTAAGAACAGGGCTTAAATATAAAAAAAAATATGCACAGGGTGCTTTCAGAGCCGTTAGATGTTTTTCTTTTAAAAATGGCCAAGGGCGGTTTTGACAGTTGGCTATTTCTGTCTTCCTTGTTGACGTCAGGTCAGGTGAGAGGTGCTGAACAGAAAGGCTGTGTGTGCAGTTTGGGTCCTTTCCCAGGGGTGTGGAGCAGCACCTTCCCTGCACAGAAGGGGCCTGCCACTGCAGGCCTATTACTGACCATTAGTGATGCAGGGGCTCACACTTTATACCTGCGTTTCAAACTGAAAAGACATCTGGCTCTCAGATGTATTTTTGTCACCTTACTTATTTTTAAAAAGTTACCTTTTAATATCAACAATAAAATTTTTATATCTTTCTTAGAATATAAATATGCCATAATATGATATCTTATTTTTTTTGACAGTACTGGGGTTTGAACTCAGAGCCTCAAAACTTGCTAGGCAGGTACTTTACTGCTTGAATCACACCCCCAGCCCATTTTATGTCATTTAAAGAGCACAAGTCAATGGATTTTAGTCTACTTACAAAGTGGTACAGGCATTGCCACAATCTATGCTTAGATGAAATTTTTCCTAACTTTAATTTTTCTGCAAACAATGAAAAAGTTCCCTGGGTGATATGGCTAAATTTCAGATAATAAAAGGGTGTACATCTATGGGAGACAGTTATATGAAGGACGGAGCAAATTAATACAGTGGTCTTCCCTTTATCCAAAATTTTGATTTTTCTTTTTCTTTTCTTCAAATATACATACTTGAATTCACCTTCTCCATCACTCTCTTTTATCTCCCCTCCACCTACTTCCTGGAATAGCTTAAGAAATTTTGATTTCTGAGGTTTTAATTATAATCTTTTGATCCTGGTCTGAAAATACTAAATGAAAAATTCTAGAACTAAGAAATTTGTAAGTTTTCAATTGCATACGTTCTGAGTAGTGTAATGAGATCTGCTCCCACATAGGAAGTGAACTATCCCTTTATATATGGATACAGCATATCCATGCTGTATATGCTACCTGCCCATTAGTCACTTGGTAGCTTTCTGTGTTATCAGATCAACGATGACAGTACCACAATGCTTCTGTGCAAGTAATTTATTTTATTTAATAATAGCATCAAAGTGCTAGAGTAGTGATGCCAGCAATTCAGACATACTAGAGAGAAGCTATAACATACTTCCTTTAAATGAAAAAGTGAAAGTTCTTGGGTGAATAAGAAACTAAAAGATATCATAGAAGATTGTTAAGATCTGTGGTAAGAATGAATCTTCTATCCATGAAATTGTGAAGAAGGAAAAAGAAATTCACCCCAGTTTTGCTGCCACAACTCCACCTCAAATTTACAGCTACAGTGCTTGGTAAGTGTTTAGTAGAGGTGTAAAACACACTAAGTTACACGGTTTGGTACTGCCCACAATTTCAGGTGCCCATCCATTGGGGGGTTCCTCATGGGTAAGGAGGGACTATTATAGGTCCATTCTTGGAGTTTTTTAAACTAAACTTGCCTAGCATTCTGGAAATGTTCCAGAATTATACCTGTGCTCATTAAGGGGAGCTGATAGGCACTGCACATGACATAAAGGCCAAGAAAGGTAAGCATCACCAAGTCAGAAAGGATTTTCAATCTGAATTATTTCTAGGAGAGACCCCCCCCCGGCTCAGTTCCCCAGATCCCTCTGCAGTTCCCCTTCTCCCAGCCACACTTCACTGAACACACGTCTGCCACGTCTGTGCGCATGGCACCTCAGATCCACAACATCCTCCCAGGGGGGCATGGGATGTCATCAGAGCCCGAGGTGAGCTGGAACCATTAAAGAGTCCTTGTCCTCAGGACCACCAGAGGTGTCCACACCCAGCCAGGCGGTTACTTGGGACAGAGTTTGAGAGCTGACTTCAGTGAGGGAGGCTGCCAAGGAGTGGTTTTCAAGGTCTTTTGCGCAAGAAGTCATAAATCTCATTTTCAACATGAAATATCTAGTCAGTATTTCTTTCATTAATGGAGCACTGTCTCTTTGCTTGCATAGATCATCCTCTTGGCTGGATTCTCTCTGCACTTTGCCGAACCGAAGTGAATAAAATACCATTTATACTGCTGATTATCAATAGCTCTTATTATTTAAAAATTTTTAAAGAGATAATAAAATAAAACAAAGCTGCTCTCCCAGGAATTTCTCTAGTCAGAATTCCCTCTTGGAATCGCTTTCATTCATAAATAAAAGCTACAGTGAAAATCCATTTTTTAAACCTAGATCAGTAATCAAATAGTTTGACAATAAGTGAGTTTAAATTTGTTAGTTCTCTATGGAAGGCTATTTGTCAGTCTCTCAAAATAAAAAATGTACATGTGTGTTGACCAGAGCAGTTGCACTTTTAGAAATATATACAACAGACATCTTTGTAGAGATGCATGTGTGCTCAGTATTGTTTATGGTCACCAAAGACTGAAGCATCTTGGCAGGGACCAGGTAAGGACCAGTGTAGGTGCACAGAGCGAGGCAAGCAGCTCTTCACAAAGGAGATGAGACTGGAAAGATGAGTTTTGGAAAGCAATTGAAATCTCAAGGTATGTCAAGTGAAGAAAGCAGGGACATGAGGAAGTTATGCAGTGTGGGGAAGAGTTGCACAGTTCCAGTCTTTGCACAGGAACTGGTTTCAGGATGCCCCAAGGTTACTAAAATCTGAAGGTGTTCAAGTTCCTTATATAAAATGGTGTGCTATTTGCATATAACTTACACTCCTCCTCATACTTTTTTTTTTTTGATACTGGGGATTAAACCCAGGGTCTTGCACATGCTAGATAAGCAGTCTACCACTGAGCTACACTCCCAGCCCTCTCCTGACTTTCAATCACCTCTACATCACTTCATTTTCTTGGATTCAGCATAGTACTCTATGTGGCAGATTCAAGTTTTGCTTTTCAGAACTTTCTGGACTTTTTTCCCAAAATATTTTTCCATTCAAGGTTGGTTGAATCTGCAGAATAAAAACATTAGGAAAAAAAACGCTGTGTCTGTATTGAACATGCACAGATGTTTTTTCTTGTCATTATTCTCAAAACAAAACTGTATAGCAAAATTTATGTGACATTAGTTATTATCAAGAATCTAGAGAAGATTAAAAATATACAGAAAGAGGTACATAAATTATGTGAAAATACTATGCCTTTTTATACAAGGGACTTGAATGTCTGTGGGTTTTGATATCCATGTTCCTGAAATTAAATCTCACTGGTACCAAGGGACAACTGTGCTTCCAGAAGGGACTGCAAGACCCAGGGAACAGTGATCTCTGAAAAGGCCAATGAATGTGGGGCAAAAAATTCCTCTTTCAACTGCTTGTCCCCACAGGCCAGTACCTAGTACTTTGCCATATGCTACAATATGAATTAGTTAATGGTGAATGCATAACAGTTATCTAGATAGTGATGAATGCAACACAGCCCTGCTTCACCCCAACTTCCTTTAGGGACAGCCATTCCAGTGAGGGGGTGCTGAGAGCTTGTAGGGACAGTGATGGTGAGGTACTGGGACTTCTAGCTTAACCTCTACCTAGCTCTTCTTTCCCAGGGAACAGAACATCTTGGGCTGTTCTAAACCTTCCCCTGGATCTTCCCTGCCACATCCCTGCCCTTCCCTTTTGCAGGGCCTCAGACGCCAGCCCCAGGCCTGGCCAGACCCTCCTGTCCCTCTATCTTTAGAGCTGGACCAGCCCAACTCAACCTCACTGTGGCTCTCTAGCCCCATTCACTTGAAGGAACAGCAGCCACAAAAGAGCACAAAGGACCACCTGGGCACAACTTCCCATCTGACCCATAATAAGACAGGTCATTCCACCTAGGTTTGGCCTCCTTCCTCCCTGTGCCATCCACTAGCTGTTTGACAGCACTGAGTACTGAGGGTGGCAGCTGATGCCTGTACCCAGGGTCAGATACCTATCTCTATTATCAGCCCTATCCCTTGCTTTCTGTGTGACCTTCAGCAAGTCACTGAATTCCCATATCTCAATTTTTTCCTCCTCCTCTTCTTTCCCCTCCTCCCCTCCCTATCCCCTTCCTACTTCTTCTCCTTCCCCTTCTCCTCTCCCCCTCCCTCTTTCTTTCCCCTCTCCCCCCTTCTTCTTCTTCTTCTTCTCCTCTTCCTCCTTCTCTTCAGTGGTAAGAGGATGCATTTGCTAGGCAGGCACTTTACCACTTGAGTCAGGCCCCCAGCCCTCAATTTTCTTATTGGTGATGACAATACTCACTAGGGTTGTTGTGACAATTCAGTGTCCTCAAAAAGCCCATACGACAGAGCCTGCCCTGTAACAAGTGGCTGTTCAAATAAAACAAGCAAGGGGAGCTTCCTACTCCTAGGATGCTGTTGGCTCAAATGCAGTGTATGCCTGCTATGCATGGTCAGCCCTGGAGAAGTTATTGTTAAATAAAACCAAGGGGAAAACTGTACCATGTCACCATTATCTCTTCTTGGACTTCTGCCCAGGGAAACGATGGTTATGTGTGATTTGGCTGTGACTTGCGCAAGATTTAATTCATCCCATAAACAGTTTCGTGAGGGCCTTGTCACTGTGCTGGGTGCAGCAAGATGTGAGATGGACCTCACAGAGTGGGCCAAGAGAGGACACCAATGCACCAGGGCCTCCCAGGCCCTCAGCGGATTTGCAGGTAGAGAGGCTGGGGGCTGAGAGGTGGGAAGGGGCTTCCTGTGGAATTGGAGGTAAGCAGCAAACAGAGCTGACTCTTTACAAAGTTGGCTTTGTCTCATTCTGCAGGTTTCAGTTGACAGGTTACCCATAAGATCTAATACAGGTCTCCCACTCCTCCCCTTTTAAAGTCCTATAGCCATTTATTTCCCACACAGTATTTGCTCCCTTGTTCCTGTACTGCAGCCCTCATGAGGATGGAGACCTCATCTGTCTCATCCATTATTGTAGCCTCAATTTTTAGCCCAAGAATATGTTAAGTGCTCAGATAAGAGTTTGAATGAATGAGTGCTTGGATACATGAGTGGAGAGAGATGACCAAAGATAAGCTGGGCATGAGACACAGCCATGCTCAGCCCTGCAGAAGATTTGTTTGCTGGAACCCATGAAGAAAGAAAAGGCCAGGAAGGTAGGAACCACAAAATAGCAAGGTGGCACTGCCAGCATTCAGGGTTAACCCCAAGACACTCAAACACAGGCACTTAGGTCCTTCACCTTTCTCACACTGTCCATGCACTGTGATGGTCCCAGGACTGATATGAGAATAGCCTCCTAGACAAATAGACCAGGACCTGGGGAAGGATCCCAAACCTCTGCTGGGTGGGCTACAGGGTAAGTCATTATCAGAGACTTTTACATAGACTTCCCTGTGCCACATCTTTCTGACCTTACACTGTCTAACCCTCACAGTACGCTGTGCAGACAGACTGTGGTTCCTATGGATAGAGAGGGTATTTGACGCTCCAGCGCTCCAGGAAGAGCTTCACAGTCTGGGCTGCTTGATTGTAAGCCTTGGCTCATCACCGATGCCCCAACATGAGCAGAGAATCCTGGCTTAAGGAGGGAGAAAAGCTCCACTCTCTGCCCCTGGGTGAGATGTCCGCCCCTCACTGGTTGGACAGAGTTCGAAGCTGCTCTGGTAAGGCCCAGGTCAGGTGCTGCCTCATGGGCCTCATGGATTCCCTCTCCTCTGGCACACCTCAGGGCACACTTGCTTCTGATTCCACCTTTTGCTTTCTGGGCAGCTCCCTCCTCATTAGGGCTTCGGTAACCACAGCAAGGCAGGCTTCAAATGCATCTCTCCCTCCCCGCAAGCTCACAGCTGCTGTCTTCATCCTGGTATCAACCTCTCCTCCCACTCAACCTCACCCACGCACCCTGATTCCCCATGCCCCTCTGAGGTATCCAGCCTTCAGGTCCCCCTCCCCTTGTCCCCATTCTGATTCCATGTGAGACTTCTTCTGATCTCACCCTGAGAAAGTAATCTTTCGCTTTTCTGAACTCCCTTTTCCATTTTTTCTTTCTTTCTATATACTCCGTTAAATTGGACAAGAATGACATTTTCTATGCAACAGACATTAAAACATCTGAAATTCTCTCAATATACAAAAACGTCATACAATGCAAAAATACAAAATTTTTCAGGAAGCTATTGACACTTGTCTGAAGGTCACTGACAGCAATGGCTAAATTAGTCATGCTGCCAATTTATCTCCAAAGGCTTGTTTAGCACATCAGAAATTTCTTTTCTCTTGATATAAAGAAAAAAAGACAATGAAATGTGTACCCTTTTCCATTTTTTTTGTCCTTTTTCTAAGTTGTCCTTCACTCTACCTCCACTTCTTGCCATTTAGTGGCCTCCACTCCAAAGGATGCCTACAGCTTAGAAGAGGTGTCACTGACAGGTGACAGGAGTTTAAATAAGCCAAGTTGACGGGGCAGTAAACCTAGTCACCAAACCAGTATGGGACAGACTCCTTCCCTTTCTGATTTTCTCAGTTTTTTCATTGAAATGAAGAAGAAAGAAGTCTGGGGTGGGGGTGGGGGCGGGCGGAGTGTGTGCACACTTTCTTTAATGCTTTTTACACTTGGAAATCTGATTGTAGAACCAACAGGGAAGAGGCACAGGGCTTCAGAATTTGGGAGCAGTTCTATCTGTCAAGTGGAATGATAAAGGATGGAGGGGTAGCAGGAGATGCAGCTGTGACAGAGGCTGGGTGTCTGAAAGGGTTGGGCAGGGGGGACCTTGGGGCTCTGCACCACCATCCTTTGCTTCTCAGAATTGAAGGGGCTGACCTTTTTAGTCCATGAACCTAATCCAGATTAGTTACGACTCTAAATCCTAGAGACTACTTCTTGCTTCCTGCCATTTTAGAATTTCCCCAAGAACAGGAGAGTACAGCCAAGTAGGTCTCTATCTCAAAGAATGTTCATAAAATTCCAGGGGTGGGGGGTGGCAAGAAAAAGAGTGACACAGAGAGAGAGAGAGAGAGAGAGAGAGAGCAGGAGGAGGAAGAGGAAGAGAACAGGAGTGTTGGGGAAAGGTGAAGTAAGTCTATTCTTTTGGGAAAGGCCCACAGAGTCAAAGGGGAGAACTGCAGAGGAGACTGTGCTCTCTCTACTGTCTGGTCCTCACTCTCGCAGACTAGAGCAGACCACTTTATCTATGGCAGGATGACAGTTCCTGCCTTCCAGAAGGAATGAGAGGAAAGGAGGAAAGATGCATTCCCACGGCCAAGTTCTTACAGACAGGCAGCCTGAAGGCCAGGCAGGGCCCTGAGCGGACCCGACACATGGCTTAGGGTCGGTAGAGAGATTAGCTCCCCAGAGCCAGCCTAATCTCGCCTCAGGCCTCCTTAGAAGTCCCTGGGTTAAAGTTACCACCAGACAAATCCACCAGACAGCAGTGGATTGCTTCCTGGAGCAAACATAGGACAAGACACTGTTATTTTTAATAGAAGAGTTCCTGATGTCAGTGGCATCTTAGATTTCCCCAAGAACAAAGCACAAAGCAGGAAGTGCTATTTACTCTAAATTTTATTACCAGGAAAAAAAACTTCAAAAAAAAATAGTTTGTTCAAATAGCCAAAATGTGGCTATAGAAGAAGCCCTAACTCTTTTTTTCCAGTGAGAAATGTTTCCTTTGAAAACCAAAAAGAGGCAGATAATCAGATGAAATTGCTTAATTGCTTTTCCATCATTTTCACCTTCAGCATTTTCTCCCCAATTGTTTGTAACCTCCAGTTAATCTCTCGTTATAAGCTAATTTCGCCAAATACAAAAATAATTCCTCCATTTAAAGGCACTGGTTATTAACGCTACAATATTTCGAGACGGTTTCTCCAAATCTGAGAAAGCCCTGACAGTATAAGACCAACCCATGGATGAAGCACCGAGACAGGCAGAAGGGGACAGTGGGGAGGAGGCCAGTGCGGAAGAGGGAGCCCTGCTCTGGGCAGACTCCACTAAGTCCAAATCCTCTACCCAAGAGTGCTGGAGCTTCTAGCACTGGTTTCCAAGAGCTAACTGTGTGTTGTCTTTTCCCAACTGCACAGTCAGGAACCTTACTCACATGGGTGATCTGAAACTAGCCATGGTGGGAGTGTTTACACCACAGAAATCAGTACACCAGAAAGTCTGGTGTTCAACATGCACCAACACATCACTGGGTAGGGGTCTCTATTCCACCCATTTCTACCAGAGGGGCTTGGAGAGGGATCAAGCCAGGCAACCTGACCCCAGGATCTGTGCCCTCACAAACTAGTCCTCCAAAACACGCTATATCTTTCTGAGGAATTCATCTACACACTTAAACGTTACAAGGAAGAAAGGAGTGTTATGTCTAAAGAGGTTTATGTTTTACCTTTTAAATTTTGTGGTATTGGGGATTATACCTGAGGCCTCAAGCTTGCTAGGCTGGTATTCTATTACTTGAATTATGTCCCTAGACCTTTTATTTTGATTTTTATTTGTTTTTGAGGTAGGGTCTCACTAACTTTGCCTAGGCTGATCTGGAACCCTGATCCTCCTTCCTCTGCTCTGATGAAATTTTGAGAGCAGGAGGAAGTGGGAAGAGAAAAGGTAAGCCCTCTCCTGAGTGGTTTAACTTCCCCGAATGTACTTCCCAAGCTATCAATGTAGAGGATCTCAGTTCCATCTGAGATGAGAGGCAAGTGCCTTTTGTGCACTAGACAAGCACTCTCAAGTGTGTGAGTGTGTCCCTGGACCCTCTTGATTCTGGTGAATAAAAACCATGCCTGTTAATTGGGCATAGTAACTCACACCTATAACATTCTGCAGAGATGGGAGGACTGAGGTTCGAGGACAGCCCAGGCAAAAAAGTTAGTGAGTTTCTATCTCAAAAAACAAACATGGGTTCACACCTGTAATTCCAGTTATATGGGAGGCAGAGGTAGGAGGATTACAGTCCAAAGCTAGCCCTGGGCAAAAGCATAAGACCCTATCTGAAAAATAAACTAAAGCAACATGGACTGGAGGCGTGGCTCAAGTAGTAGAATGCTTGTCAGCAAGTGCTAGGCCCTGAGTTCAAACCTCAGTACCACCAAAACAAAAAAACCCTAAAGTTTATGCCCACTTCTCACAGGAATATAAGAACCAGGTAGAATATGTACCACATGTAGGGCAAGATTCAGTGAAATTCATAAGGATATGACATGGTGGCTGAGTTTTAAAGGGACAGTGAAATGTGTTCAGTTCCATTGGGTAGGTGGCACCATGCCAGTGAGCAGAGTATTTCACTGATGCCTGCACTTACTTCTGACCATGATGGGTCCAGTCTGAGAATGTGGGCACAGGTGACTGCGGTACACTGTGGGAAGGGGATGCTGGTGGAGCTCTGGCCTAGGTCCTCACAGCCAAGGCTGGAGCATCTGGTGTTTGAGACACTGGGTCTGTTCTGGAGGAAGGGCACCTGAAAGTGACAGTCCAAATGTAGTATGGTGACTAATGACTCTCAAAGATACCAGGCCCTAACCACTGCTTTATGGGGAAAGGTCTTTATAGATGAGTGTAAGTTAAAGAATCTTGAGATGGGAGGTTACTTTGAATAATCTGAGAGCTCTAAAAGTAATCCCAAGTGTCCTTCCAAGAGGAAGGCAGAGGCCATATGACCACGGAGGCAGAGACAGTGATGCTGTGCCCCTCACCTGGCAGGTCTGTTAGCCTCCTCTATAAGCAGAGTTCATACTTGAGCCAGGACCCTTGTGGCACTGTCCCAGGTCTGTCTCCTTCTTCCTGGGAAAGTTATTTCATGTCTGTTCTGTGCCACGGTCCCAAGCTCAGATTACTGGCTGCTAATAGGTAACACTAGTGAGCGAGGCAGCTGGGAGAACTGGGAGCTGGTGCCCGTCATCCAAGGGCCACCCAGGTACTACAGAAGTATGGACTCAAAGTTGTAGATCTTTGGATTTTTTCCAAAAAGAAGTTAAAAAAAAATCACACCTACTTCTGTGAAACCTCCCAATTTTTTAATTTGGTAACTAATTTTTAAAAAATATTTAAAGCCTGTACATTGAACAAAAAGATGTTTGTCTGCCTGGCTCTCCTCTATGGCAAGAAAACTCTGAGTTTTCCTATGCCCAGTCAGTGACTGGCCTTAGCCTGGCCCTCCAACTCATCTGACCCTTCTTTGAGGGGGCACACTCCCGTGCCCTTTGAAACCCCAGAGCCTAGAAAGGATAGAGCCTTTCCACAAGTGTTCATTCACTTAGTGACTACATGAAGAAGAGAGAAGGAAAGTAGGAAGGCAGAAAGAAGTGACAGAGAAAGGAAATAGAAGTAACCTTCCTATTGCCAAAAAGTCAGCAAAATGCCAGCAACTCTCAAATGTCAAAAAACACACATGAGCAAGTATCATGTCAGCTAAACTCAGTGCACGATTGTTTTTGAGGGCACTTGTTCAGTTTGTGGAGGATCAACTACTGTTGGGTCCTGGCCTTCTGTGGGAGAAGCATCAAAGACACCATCTGAACATGGTTATTAGCCAGCTGATAAGGAAGGGCCTTTAGTCTTGACCCCTGTAAGAACAGCCCAGAAGATCTGAGACCTGAGGCTACACTGAATTGTGGCAGCAAGCATGGCCCAGGGAAATGATCTAAAATGAGTCCTGTGCAACGCAGGGGGGTCTATAAACCTCTCTGGGCCTCAATTTTCCCCAATGTAAACTAAAGAGGTTATGTTTCTAGATGAATCTTTACAATTTTAGCTCTATCCTTTACCATTTCTTTAACTGACTTTCTGTAAAATTGACTACATTTTCAAAAACTTAAATGAATCCATCACAAAAGAAAACAATCATAAAAGGAAGAACAGTATCCTTTGCCATACATACATAGTACATGATCTCCCAAGCCCCAGACTAACATATTCAGTTCTGGCCAACCCCCCCCACCCTCCAAGGGGCAGCTGCCTCTGTGCAAAGGGTGCTTGGTAAGTGTCAGATAACGTTAAGGACACATTAGCGTCAAGCTGAGTCTTTCTCGCGCTGTCTGAAAAGGAAATGACTTTCCTACAGGGGAATTCTGCATGACTCCCCTGATGAAGGCAGGGAGAGTGGGGAGAAGGGCATCAGCAAGCATCGTCCCTAGGGAAATGAACTTGGAGGAAGCTTCCTAGTCTAGTACATCCTCCGTGCTTCTGGCTCTGAATGGGCACCCCTATGGGCCAAGGCTGCTCCTGAGTCCTGGATGTCCTTTGGTGGGTGACCTCAGGGCTCTTTTCACTTTCAACAACAATCAGTGCCAGAGATGTGAAGATACAGGTTACTTACAACCAAAAGCACAACCTTTCCCAAAGGGAAAAATACATGTGCAGACCTTTAAGAATACAGAACAAACTGGATGTGGTGGCTTACACCTGTAATCCCTAGCTATTCAGGAGATAGAAATGGGGAACATTGTGGTTCGAAGCCAACCTAGGCAAAAAGTTCTCAAGACCTAATCTCAACCAATAAACACCTAGGTGTGGTGGCCTATGCCTGTCATCCCAGATATGAAGGAGGCCTAAAGGGGAGGATAGAGGTCCAGACCAGCCTAGGCAAAAATGTGAGACACTACAGAAAAATCACTAAAGCATGGCTCAAGTGGTAAAGTGCCTGCCAAGCAAGCACGAGGCCCTGAGTTCAAATACCAGTACTGCCAAAAAAGAGAAAGAAAGAAGAACAACAATAACAAAAAATTGATTCTGAGAGGAGTTGAAGGTGATAGCCCTCCAAAACTCAGAAAGACACGGGAGAAAGTCAGGTGCAAGAAGGAAGGAGGATGGAGGAGTGGGGTGGTAGTGGGGACCAGGAGGCTGAGAGAAGGAGAGATGGGAAGCCTCACGGGTTTATGGTCTCCTTATACAAGTTTGGCTTTAAGGTCACCAATAGGCCAATGGCCTCCAATGCTACACTGAAGGGTTTGGAACCTGAGATATTGCCATATGACAAAGCTGCCACCTTTGCCTTGTCTCTGTCCCCAGACACACCTGGAGCCAGTCCTACGCATGGTCAGCAATGCCTGGGAGTCTTGAGATTTTTGGCTGAGGGTTCAGGAATTTAAACCAATGCTTTCTCCGCCTGTGTGAGGCTGCATCCCAAAACCGGGTGCCAACTCCTTGGTCAGTCGTTCCTTTTTCCTGAGCAGCTGGCCTGTGAAACAAGGCCTGTATAGACCTCGGCCCAGGGCTCACCGCTGGCACACTCCACCCTTCACCCCTCAGCAGTCTGAGAGCCTTTCATGGCTTCAAAAGTTCCACCAGGTTCTCCAGCCACAGGGGGCTGGAGTGGGTAACTGAATCCTACTAGAGGAGGTGGGGGGGGGGGGTGGTATGGGGGAAGCACAGTGACCTTTTGTCCCAGCAGAAGTTCCCGGCTTTCCCGGCCAGCCAGTGGAGGCGGCCCAGCCAGGAAAGTAAGGAGTTGCAGATGTGCGCCTAGAGCCGCCGCCGCCCTCCGCTCTGCCCCAAACAGGACAGCTCCTGGTCGCCGCGATAATCGCCTGGAGCGATGCCCCAATCCCTGACCTGGACTCCCTTTCTTAGCTTCAGCTCGAGGCTCCCCGACAAAGTCTTTTCTACGCGCCTGGCTCTTTTCAGCAAAGAAGCGTCAACACTGAATCCACCCTTCTAGGGACAAGAGGTTCATTTAGGGTCGTCAGAAAGACGTGCAGGCCCTTCCTGGGCGCACCCGGTGTTGGATGCCCCGGGGACGAGCCTGGCGGGCAGCTGAGAGCGCGCAGGTGAGGTCGCCTGTCCTGGCTGGGCGCGGTGGGCTGAGACAGGGCTTGGCCACCCCGCGCCCAGGTTGCGCGTGGCGGCCTTTGTGGGCTACTCGGGCAAAGTGGAAGAAAGCGCCCTCACCGGACATGAGGTAGCGGCACCTCTGTATTATGGGGGTCCAGGCCTAAGACCGGACCCATTGCCTCTCCTCTGAAGGCGTCTGGGCCTGGGTCTTCTCACAATGTCGGAGACAGGTTGGGGTCCACCCCCCTCAAGACAACACTCGGGGGCGAGAACAGGGAGAGGCAGGCTTGGCCAATGAAAGCAAGCCCCAGGGTCGTGTACAGGGGAAGATCAGCGCCCCCAACCAGGTCCCCTGCGCCTGGCTCTCGGCCCCTGCGAAGTCATGGAGGAGGGGGCGGCGGGTGGGCGCTGCACTCACCGCACATCTTGGCTACTGCTCAGGAGACCTGCTCGCTCCAGACACTCCGACTACTCAGCGCGCGCCTTGCGCTCCAGGCTCCGGCTCCCGCCGCTTGGCCTCCGGCCCTTATAGCCCGGAGCCCTTCGAGAGGGGTGGGGCTGGGGCGGGGCCTCCTCCCGTCTGCCTGCTCCCCATTGGCCCCCCGGTTGTCGTGACAACGGCGGGGACTGGGCCCCCCAAGAGCCAGAGAAGAGGGTGAGGGGCGGCTCTCAAGCTCAAATCGCGGCTGTGAGCGACGGCTTCTGCCTGAGGGGCAGCAAACAGCCTAAATTCAGACCGCAAGTCAGCCACTGACTAGGCGTGAGACCTTGCTCAGGGAACTGATGGCTTTGAGCCTCAGTTTCCCAGTTGTAAGCTAGGGATAATAGAACCTACCTCCACGGTAGTGGTAAGGCACAGAAAACATGTCAGGCATATAGATATAGATACAAAAATAGGCATATACATATACATACGCATATAGGTACATATACACACATACAAGAAAACCTCCAGTGTGCCTCTGTTCTTAGAGTGCCCCCTCTGTGTACCAGATTCCTTTCAGAGCATGAAAAAGCGACACACACTATACCCGTAAGCTGGATTCCCACCCTGAGAGGACAGCTTGGTTGAGGGAGAAGAAACCAGGGCTGTTTGGAGATGGAAAGGGACTTTATCAAATCTCCGCAGCCACAGCCATGATAGAATTCGAATTCGGGATTTACCGTAGAGCCGGAACTTGTAGGTGGGGATTCCCCAAGTTGGAAGCAAAACGGGGTGGCCCAGGAAGCCACCCCCGTCCTGGGGCTGCGCCCACAGACCTGTCTTGCTTGCAGCTAGCCAGCATGAGAAAGCAAGGGGCTCCTCTGCCCTGGAGTGGCCTGGAGCCCAAATCTGACCCACCATGAGTCACCGAGGTTGGCCTTCCCCCTCCTTGGTTCCTGGCTGTCTCCTCCTTCCCCACTGCTCTCCAGGCGCGCCCCACTCCCACCCCACCCCACACCCAGGAAGGTCACGAGAACTGGCCCAACATTTGCGTGCTTTGAAGCCATCTGGTGTTTTTTGTTTTGTTTTGTTTTTAAATCCTGAAATTCTAAACAGATACTCCCTAGTAATGTTAAAAAAAAAAAAAAAAGCAACGTTTTGTCTAGGGTGTTTTTCTTGATAAATCCCTCTCTCACTTCAAAGGGCTCTGTAGACAGGGGAGAAGGTGGTGTTCCCATTGAATTGTTGAGGAAACTGAGTCTCAGGGACAGCAAAGGAGAGGGTTTGTCTGAACCACTGCTGGGAAACAGCAGAATCGGTTTGGGAGCATGTGCTCTTTACCCTTTACTGTGCAGGTTCATTCATTTGCTAGCTTTTTAATTCCCAAGTGCCCACTGCAGCCTGTCCCAGTGCTAGGGACTTGGTGCAGGAGAACAGATCCAAACTGTGCTCCTCCTACCCCACTGCTGCCAACATAAACAGCCCATGGTCGTCTGGATAGATATCATATGTGACTGTCCCCTTCCCTCAGCCCCCAAGCACAATCCCCTTTCAGCTGCTTTTCCCTGGGACCCTTCTGCTAGGGTCTGGGGAGGGTTACAGGGAACATGATATAGTGAAAGTTGCCCTGTGACTCCTGCGGGGGTCCTGGACTTTCATCAACTTTCAGGTTGTTCAAGGCCTTGCTACCAGTCTCCACCTGCCCAGTTCTGCTGGAATCGGGCTAGGCCGTGGCTGGGTGGGTGGGGGGAACCTGAGTGGTTGCTTGTTCTCCTTTTACCCCTCACAGTGCAGAAATGCCAATCACACACACACACACACACACACACACACACACACACACACACACACAGAGGCTGTGGCCGAGCAGTTGGTGATGACTTCTGTTGCTGTCTTTCTTCTGCAGGAGCTTAGGATGAGGTATGCCACAAAGCTGAACTCCCACATTCTTTTATGACCATAGGTTAATTTTCTGAAAAATAAGACTACTTAATACATTTTTATAGCCTCCTTTTTACAGAAGAAATGCACATTTGTTTTAAGAAATAACAGTTGAAAAGTTTTAAAGGGTATCCACTGTCTTTTTACACCCCTCCCAAAGTTATTTTCTGAATATATGTATATATGTATACATATATATTATATATGGTCATTATTTAAATGATATGGTCATGCTGAAACATTTTTTGTGGCCAGAGTTTGAGTTCTGGTTAGAAAGAATTTCAAACCTGCTGCAAATATGGGATCTGGTCCAGGAAAACCTTTCTGTTACCATTGCTCACAGAAACAGCTAGGCCTTCACTCTGCTCAGCAGGGAGAGTGTGGGGGTCTGTGAGGTCCAAGCAGGACCTGATACTGCACCACGCACTGGCTGTGAAGCAGGTGATGAGGGAGTGGCAGGTGTACCCTAAGCTATGTGATCCCTGTGAGCTCTCTGGCTAAGACAAGAGAGCTAGTGCTGTGGCCTGAATATTTGAGTCCTCCTCAAATTCACCTGTTGAGATCCTAACCCCCAAGATGATGGTGATTGGAGGTGGACTGGTGGAAGATGATCAGGTCATGAGAGCAAATTATAAGGGGATTTATAAGAGTGCCCTTATAAAAGAGGCCCTAGAGAGCTGCCTTCCCTTTCCCCCATGTGAGGACACATGAGAAGGCACCATTTATGAACCAGAAAACAGGCCTCATCAGACACTCAATCTGCTGCTTCCTTTTTTGTTTGTTTTGTTTTGCAGTACTGGGGGTTGAACTCAGGACTTCATGTTTTCAAGGTAGACATTCTACTACTTGAGTCATTCCTCCAGCCTAGTTATTGCCTTGATCTTGGATTTCTCAGTCCCCGTAACTGTGAGAAATAAATTTCTGTTGCTTATCAGCCACCAAGTCTATGGTATTTTATTAAAGTATCCTGCACAGACTAGGCTAATGGTGGTTTCTCTTTTTTTTTTTTTTTTGCAGTACTGGAAATTAAACTCAAGGACTTAGGTTTGAGTGCTCTGCCACTTGAACCACGCCCCTAATCCTTTTTGCTTTTAGTTTGCTTTTTATTTTAGATAGGATCTCACACTAACTTTGACCTGGCTGGCTTCTGACTGTGATCCTCCTACCTCTACTTCCTGAGTTGCTGGGACCTTTCCTTTGTCATTTTTATTGGTGTATACTAACTATACAAAATAATGGGCTTAATTATGACATTTCCATATGTGTACATAACATACTTTGATCATATTCATCCCTCATCACCCTGTCTTGTCCCTCTCAACTGGTCCCCTTCTTCTCAAATAGTCCTCCTGCTTTCCTGTCTTTCTCTTTTTTTTAATCTAGATTCCACTTATGAGAGAAAACTTGTGATATCTATCTTTCTGAGTTTAGCTTATTTCACTTAATGTAATATCCTCCAGTTTCAGCCTTTTTCCTACTAATAGTATATATATATATTTTTTTGGTGGCACTGGTTTTGGTTTGAACTCAGAGCTTCATGCTTGCTTGGCAGGCACTCTACCACTTGAGCCACTCCACCAGCTCAGCCTTTTTCCTACTAATGACATGATTTCATTCTTCTTTATGGCTGAGAATACTTTACTACATTTATATCTCACATTTTCTTTATCTGTTCTTCTGTCGATGGTCACCTAGGCTGATTCCATGACTCAGCTGTCGTGAATAGCACTGCAATAAACATGGGTGTGCAGGTGTCTCTATTGTATGCACACTTACATTCTTTTAGATGTATTCCCAGGAGTGGACTAGCAGGATTGCAATGGTAGTTCTCGCTTTAGTTTTTCGAGGAGGCTCCATACTGATTTCCACAGTGGATGAACTGATGATGGTCTTTCTAGTCCTACGTGGCACTGCATAAGCTTACCCCATGCCAATCTGCATAGCATCTCCTCAGGGACAAAAAGCACACACTGAGGGCCCTGCAGGAGTAGAGAGAGGCCTCACGATTGTGGACCATTAGATGAACTAAAGCATGTTCATTCAAGCTTTCCACAAATGTTCCTGATGGCCCCATGTGCTTGTCCTATGCTAGGCAGGGGTACAGACAAGAAACTGACTTAGCTTCCATCCTAGGCAGCTCATAGCCTAGTAGACACACACACACACACACACACACACACACTCGCATGAGAGAGAGAGAGAGAGAGAGAGAGAGAGAGAGAGAGAGAGAGAGAATACAGAAGGGTTCAGATTCTAACTGCATTTTGTAAGTTGTGAAAGAATTCAACTGGCAAATGAAGTGGGAAGAGTATTCAGGCAGAAAGGACAACCCATGCGTCAGGACCAGGGGAGGGACAAAAGCATGTCAGGCGTCAGGCATAGGAACTAAACATGGTGTGATTGCTGATCACAGTTTGTCTAGGACCAAATGCTCACAGGTCCAAGCAGTGGATGTAAATAAGAAAAGTGAGTAGGAGAAAATAGGGAATACTGGGGACTATAGAGACAGGGATCATGTGCCCCATTTAAGGCTCTTCTTGGTACCAAAAAAGGGGACATGATGTTGACCCCTGGGCAGAGATGGATTAGAGAGGGAGGACCCAAAAGCCTCTCTTTAATAACTCAAGGTAAGTATTTCATGTTTTATTAATTTTCCCATTCTGTATAAACAGGCCATTCCTGAAAGACATGGTAGGGAGTTCTTGGCAGCAAATTTCTGGGTGTCAGTGCTGACCTGGGAAGCTTAGGTGCTCTGAATAGCTGGAAGAAGGTAGTTGCAGGTCCACCTGCCCATCAGAGCCTTTCCCGTTGCGTGGAGCATTTCCCTGTGGAATCCCAGAGGCAAGGCTCCCTGACAGTCAGGGTCATGATGAGGAACTCGGCCTAGCTTGAAGTCTGGGGAAGTGGCCCAGCGGAGAAAGACAAGACAAAGTCTATTAGGTAAATACTTTATTGTTATTGTTTGTTTTGCACAATCCTTTTAAATCTGAAAACCATTCTTGGCTTGTTGGGCATATGAAAGTAAGGCCAAGGGCAATATTTGGCCTGGTGGACCTTGCTTTGCTGACCCTTGCTTTAATGGAACTACTCAGTCCAGGACTGGCCATAGAGTTCAACCCTCAGTAGAAGAGGGGTTGTACTAGTCTACTTTGTGAGCATTTAAAGCCAACCGAGACTCCATCTGCTGTTGGCAGTGAGTGAGGAGCTCAAAGAGAAGTCCAGAGAACCAGGATCAGGAAACCAACAGGGTTCATGGGAGATCTGCCTTCCAGAACCATCCAGAATACCCCAGAAGCAGCCCAGGGATAGGGCAGGGCCCTGACTGCACTGCACAAGGTATACTTTGATTGGCAAAAGACCAGGTCTGCATGCTTTCTGCAGAAAGATACATGTGTATTACAGGTATTAGAGGAACTCTGTCCCAGTGTGGGGACCTTATTTCTGCTTACCAGAGTACATCCTTCGGGAGGGGTGAGATGAGGCAGGCAAGAGGAGCCTCGTGTAGCTTGGGTCACTCACTTGTGCCAGGGTGATCAGGGAGAGGTGGGAGCTAGAGGCTGAGGTAGAGTCTGCCTTGGTGAGTTTGTATTCTTCTGCTTTTGGGTCTCTTGACCATAATTTTGCCTCTGTACATAGTATTTACCCTTATACTTGCAGATAAGTTCTGTACCCACTCAACCTGCTCTATGTCCTGTGAGGCTAGCTTCATCAGAGTCACCAGGCCATCTGGCTTCTGGTTGGCTTCACTCAGCAGAAGGTCTAAGGAGAAAGGGCACTGAGATCAAGATATTTATTCTCCAAGAGGTGATGATGTCCCCAAAAGGTCTGCCTGTTGGCCTTTCCCATGTCTGCCCCTTTGGGTCTAGGAGTGGTTATACTCCAGCTGGAATCCCTCTAACCTTGCATAGTCCCTTCAATTATTTCAGCTCAGGGTGTGATCAGGGGGAGGAGAGTCAGCTAACTGAGGTTTTCCAGGGTTGTCCTAGTTTTAGCACTAAAATTCCCATGTCCTGGGTAATTCCTCAATCCTGAGCAAACAGGGAAGACTGGTCACTCTATCTGCCACCTGATTCCTACAGAGACCCTAATACTGTCTTCTCATTTCCTTGCATTCTTGCCTACAAAGCAGAGTTAAAAAGAGCCCATGGCTGTCTCTTGGACTCAAAGTGAAGATAAAACAGAAGAAAGGAGACCTGTGTGCCTGGATCCAGCATACTTGTCAGGCATACTGACAAGTCTCAGGTTTTTTTGTTCCTTGCTTGGTGAGAGCCTTGGGTTACCTGGTGAGGCTGACCCTTTCCCTCAGGGACTCTGCACTGTTTAGCCTTTGCTTCTCTGGGGGCTCTTCCAGCTGTCCTGCCCAGTTACTAGGCATTCATCACCTTCATGCACACTGCGGTGGGTTGGGGGTTGGGGTGTCCTTCCTGTGATGTGGTCCTCCAGGCACTGATCCTGGAGAAACTTCTTGAAGTTTTCATGGGGCACTGGAAGTACTACAATCTGTGTATATATCTTGTGAGATGATGGTTCCCCTAACTTCCATCTTCCATAAAATGCTGAGAGTGGAAATCTCATAGCTAACGTTGCTCGGGGCAAACAGTTGCCAGAGACCGGACGAGCATTTACCTGGATGTTTGTTCTGTCTCTTTTGCATCAGTGAATGGTGCTGTTGCTAAGGATGGAGATTTTCTCTGCTAGGCAGAGTTGACAAGAAGGCAGACCTTGATGCCTCTGGGAGGGAAAACACCTGCATACGTAAGACCAACAAGGGCTGGAGGTGTGGCTCAAGTAGTAGAGCTCTTGTCTAGCAAGCACTTAAGGCTCTGAGTTTAATCCCCAGTAAAACACACACACACACACACACACACACACAAAGATGGGCAATAAAACAGGATTTCCACATATCTGCTGATACACAATGTTTTGCTTATGTTAGGAAATAACTTGACCTGCCTACAAAAACCATCTTCTCCTTCTCATGAAGAGAAACTGGAGTGTACACTTTTCAACTTTCCTTCTTCAATATTATTTGCAGAGAATATTTTTGGTCTTAGCATGTACTTTTTCCTATGAAAAATTACAAAAATAGTTCGATGAATTCGCACCTACTCATCTCTCTGAGTCAACCACTATCTGCATTTAACCACTATTGTTTCACTAGTCCTCCAGCTTTTATTTTTGCTTTCCTGCGACAAATTCTGATATGGTCTAATTTGTTCATAATTTTTTGGGTGGATTTATAAATAAAGACTCTGTGACCACAATGCTGGTATCATATCAAACAAAATTAATGATAACACCTTTAAGGCTGATGGAGTGGGTCAAGTGATAGAGCACCTGTCTAGCAAGCCTGGCAAGCATGAGGCCTTAAATTCAAGTCCCAGTACCACCAAAAAGAAAAAAAATCAAAATGATAACGCCTTTATATTATCCAACATTCATTTGTTATTCAAACTTCCTTAATTATCTCTCATATCTGGTGCTGGGTATCGAATACAGGGCATCACACATGCTAACCAAGATTTTTACATCCCAGTTCTCAAAAATTACTTTCAGCCTATCAGTTTAAATCATAATACAAACAGCATCTATCCATTGCAATGGTGGCTGTCTCTGAAACTTCTGAAATATGTAATTGATAAAAACATTACAACTTCCCTCGTGTCACTTGCTCTTGCCACCTGGAATATTTGACTGCAGCAAGTGTTTTTCCACCCTGCAAAGCCTGTGTAACTGTGCTCCTCTGGACCCCTCCTTCTTGCCTGGCTCACTGGCAGACACCAAGACTGTGTAGGGACCACATGCTGCTGGAAGATCAGCCACTCCAGGGCCCAGAGCCAGCACACTGGAGACGAGGGAGGGGTGGAAATGCCAGCACAAGCCAGAGGCAGCCGCAAGGGTGTAGAAAGAGCTGGCCCTGATGTTGGATGGCCAGGGCTGAGCTCTGTACACCCTGCAGCATCAAGCATGCACCCACAGAGACAGCAGGACTCTTCACGCTTTGCCCAAGATAGCATTAATGGGCACAACTTCTTGAGGGAAATTTGGCAGTATATATCAAAGATCTTAAAATATACATGTTCTGATACAACGTTATTCCAATGAGCTAAGGAACAACTGGGCAAAATATAGCCCAGATTTTTATCTAGTGCTGTTATACTTTGCAGACATTGGAAATAGTTAGCATCCATTAGTAGGGGCTGGTACATGAAGAATGGACCTTCCCAGAGGCTCCAGATGACAGCACAGGCTGTATTGTTAAATAGGAAAAGAGGGCCATGAATACGTTATTGTACTGCATAATCGGCATTGTGCTCTTGTTTTATATTTAACAGCTTTATTTAACTATCATATACTTACCATACAATTCACCCATTTAAAGTGTGCAAAATAGAGAGATGTTGGTCGAAGGTTACCAAGTTTCATTTAGATAGAAGGGTAAGCTCTGGAGATCTAACACATAGCATGGTGACTCTAATGGTGACACTTGAAATTTGCCAAGAGAGTACATCTTAAATATTCTCACTACAAAAAAGAAAAAAAAAACCCTAAAGTCAGTAACTGTGTGAGGGGAATGAACATGGTAACTAGCTTGATTGTGTTAAAGGTTTCACAAGATATATATCTAACAAAACATTACATTGTAGATCATAAATGCATATAAGTTTTATTTGTCAATTACACCTCAATAAAGTTGGGGGAAAAGAGAGTGTACAGTTCAATATCTTTTAGTGTAACAGAGCTGTGAAACCATCCCCACTATCACTTTGGAACATTTTCATCATCCTTCTAAAAGAGAAAGAGAGAAAGAGAGAGGGAGAGGAAGAGATAGAGAGAAAGAAGGAGAGAGACAGAGACAGAGTGAGAGACAGAGAGAGAGAGAGAGAGAGAGAGAGAGAGAGAACAAGCTCCCAGATGTGGAGGAAAGTCTTCTTGGGTCCATCATACTCTTGGAAGCAGAGAGGCTGGCCCCCTGCCTGGGAGAAGTTATGTGATCCTCCTGTCCTTTCTGCAAAATGATCAGTGGCAGGCCTGTGACTTAGGACCCCTGAAGTGCTGTGAGATCAAGGAACTAAGTTGGCATGAGCTGACTCACAGGGGGACCAGATCTCTGCCCCCTGGAGCTCACAGGCTCACTGGAGAGACATTGGCCATGTGGGTGTGATGATCCAAGTGTCCCCTCCCACCACTAGCTTCTCTCGGAGGTTCCTGTGCCTCCTTACCCACTGAGCCTGCTAATCAAGCAAGAGTCAAGGGCTTCTTGGCACCAGGTAGTGTGACTGGCCTCCTCATCGGTGGAGAAGCCAGAGCAAGAAGAACAAGGAACTCTGTGTCCTCTAAGGGTACAGATGTTTTCGTGTCATGATCTCAGTCTGTAGCGTGAAATGCCTTGGACCTTCTCATGGATCTTTAGACGTTGGTGAGCAAAAGTAACTGATAACAAGGCAGCGTCCAGACTCCTGCCCTCCACCCTGATACGCCCAAGTGCACTGATAGCAAGCCACTGCTTTCTGGGAAAGGAAACCCTAACCCTGTCCTGGCTCCCACTGACACTAAACACACAGGGCGGTCATGGTGACTGCCCATTCTGAGGCTCCTGGGCCCTGGCTACCGTGTGACTTTATGCCAGGTTTCTTCAACCCCTGTCTGTCTGAAGATAATTTGGGATGTGACACTGTGTTCTCTCATTTGCCAACCCACAAGCAAGTCCTTGTGACTGGAAGACTTTGATGACTAATGATGGACTAGACCCCCACCTCTGCTCCAGGGCTCTGCCTGGTCCTTTCCTGCCTTCTCCTACCAGCTTCCCCCTCCCCACGCACACTACCACCAGGTCATGGAGTCCCATGCAGCTTTGGCCTCAGGTCTCTGCTTAGTTCATGGGTTGGGAACTCACCTCAACCAAAAAGAAAAAAGTTTACTATTCCAGCAAGTAGATCCACAGCCTTGGCCAGTGTCTTCATATGCTCCTCTTGTCTCCCATTTTCTCCCACTTAGCCTCAGGCAAATGCCCCCTCCTGATGGCGAGGGGGAGGTCATTACAATGAGCCACCATGGTAAAGAGAGGGGTGAATTTACTTCGCCATGCACAAGTCTGTTCTGGAAGCTGGGGACTGGAGTTCATCCTGGAATCACCTAAAATGAAGGATAAAGGGGCCACCAGGGGAAGGAAGAGGAGACTAGGTGGTCCTGGTGCAAACTCACTGAGTGTCCCAGGGTCTCAGGTGGACTCAAGAGGGGACAGGCTGCAAAGGAGGGAGACTATTCCTCCTTAGGCCTTCTCTTTCCCTGACAGTACCTGAGCGGAAGGGGAGGAACGTACAGCAACAGCAAAGGCAAAGATGAGTGTCTGTTTGAGAAACCTCTCTCCTGGCTTCCTCTCCCAGCTAGGGAGAGAATCATTCATTCCTGAGCACTTCCTGGGCTGATAGGGCAGCCAGACTTGTGCTGACCCTGAAGGACAATGATGAATCAACTTCCTTCCTTGCTCTTGACAGTTCAAGGTCAAGCTGGAAGAACACACAAATACCCATTGTGCTGCAAAGTGTAATAGATGATGAGGAACAAGTACAGGGAGCCACCATGGTACTAGAAGTGAAGTTATTTGAACTTGTCTTGATGGTGTGCACCTGGAAGGAAAAAATCAAATTGGTACAAATCAAAAAGGGACTTACTAGTTCACATAAAACTGAAAAATTCAGGGGGTAAGTGCAGGTACAGCTGGATCTAGGTGCTCAGATGATGAAGATTCTTTCTCTTGCCATCTCTGGGCCTTTCCAGGATCTGATTTTTTTTCTGTGTTTCTTTAGGTCAGTTTTTTTATCTGATGGCCCCTGGAAGCTCCTGGCTTATATTCTACTAATTTAGCAAGTCCAGCAGACAGGCAGCATCCTCCTCTAAACATTTCAGAAGAATTGGGACTTCCTTGGATTGTCCAGGGAATCATGCATCCATGAGTTGAGTCAATCACATGACATGATCCGTGGGGATGGGGGTGACATCTCTAAATAAAATCAGAAGTGCTATTACCAGAACAAAGACATGACTATAAAAGCCTTTCGTCTATCACCAATCTTTTCTGGGAGGACAGAGAGTGTAAGAGAGACTTAGGGAGCCAGCCAGCCAAAATTGTAACCTTGGGTTGGGCTAGAAGCCAGAGTACAGGGGTCTGGGGTATGGGACCCAGAGACTGGGCAGGTTGGACAGGGCCTCCACCCTGTCTATTGTCAGAGGCTCAGTGGAAGTCTTTTAGCAGAAGTGACCTTGTGAGAACTTCATCTTAGAAAGATCTGTGGGGCAGTGGAGGCTGGGTGGGCAGGCTTCAGTGCAGGCATGGAATGAAAGGGCAGGAGAGGGGATGGGGCCCTGGGAAGTAGTACGAACAGGGCTGCAGGGCTCTTGAGTATGGGGCATGAAGGGAAGAGAAGCAGAGTCTAGCCCCCATGGATCCAGCTCTAGGAGCCAACAGGAGAGTCATTTTCTGGCTTTCGGAATATAAGATGGCAGGTTGGAGGGGCTATTTGGGTCTAGTTGGATTTGAGGTGCCAATAGACCTTCTCCTCTCCCCCAGTGGAGGGGTCTATAGGCTATGGAATATGATTCTGTGCTAGACACAGATCCAAGATGGGAAACATGGATTTGAAGGGTGGCAGGGTAAAGGAAAGGAAGAGAGGATGCTGAGGAATCCACATTGGAAGGCTTGATCTGAGTTCTAGTGCTTGAGCTTGCTGGTGTGGGACCCTGGTCAGGCCCCTTCATCTCCCAGAGCCTCAGTTTCACCATTTATACAATGGGGCTGAGAAAGCCTAGCTCCTAGGCAGCTAGTGACCAGTGAGGTCAGATGGGAATGGGCTTTTGCAAACCAGGAAGAACAGGTAGATGCTCAGAGGACAGCAGGGAAACAGGCAGTTGGAGCAGGTATGAGGCCAGGGAGGGTTGAAGAGCTCAGTGCAGGAAGGGGCTGGTCATCTATGGAGGGGGCAGCTGCTTCTGATTTCCCAAGTGAGTTAAATGCCAGTGGCCCTTGTAGAGACCGGTGGGTGGAGCTGGAGCCAGGAGAAGAGAGCTTCACTGCGTGGCTCTGCTGCAGGGGTCACTGCCAAGGACAGCACGAGCTACCCTGTTGGCAGCATTCAGAATCTTAATTATTTTCTTCCAAACACACAGCTGGGAAATAAACGATCACTGGCCACAGGATGGGCGTTAGCCAGATGGCCTTTCTGTCACCCCTCCCAGCTGAAAGAGATTTTTGGAGATTGTCTTGTCATGGGCAGATGAAGAAAATGATCAGTGTGTTGCCTGTTTTTAGAGTGTGTGTGAGTCAGACCATGGGTCTGAGCCCATTGGACAGCTGGGAGAGGGGTCCAGTGACTTGGCACCTGGTTTGGAATCATCTAACAGGTTGGGGACCCTCGAGGTGAATGATGGTGGGTACAGACTTCAGGAGGATCTTTCTGATGGGGCTGTGCTCTCGAGTTTGGATCTCATTCTATCACCCCCAAATTTATCCATAGCTCACCTTAGTTTGGCATGTTTTCAGAGATGATGGAGGAGGAGGAGAGAATGGAGAACGAAGCTGTTAGAAACTCTGAGGATGGAAACTCCAGGGCTAGACTGGGGAAGTGGTAGTATGACTGATGTCACCTGGAAAGTACAGACAAAGAACAAGTTTGTCAGCAGGTGCTGGTGGCTCAGGCCTATAATTCTAGCTCCTCAGGAGGCAGATATCAGAAGGATCTTGGTTTGAGGCCAGTCCAGGCAAATGGTTCATCAGACCCTATTTTGAAAACACCCAACACAAAACAGGGCTGGAGTCGCTCAAGTGGTAGAGCACCGGCCTAGCAAGCATGAGGCCTGGAGTTCAAACCCAAGTACCACTAAAGGAAAAAAAAAAAAAAGAACGAGTTTGTCCCTCTCAAACCAACCCAGAACTCTCTGTAGAGTCATTTCACAATTTATTGTCTAAACCTGGGACTTTTCAGAGTGAACCTATGACAAGACAACAGATGTAAACTGGCACTAGTCCCCATAAATCAGAGTGCCACTCTACTCAAATATAACCCTAGAGAAAGCAGGGGCAAATGTGTGTGATGTATGTGTGTGAAACCCTGAACTAATAGAAGTGACCAGAAAACAACTAAAATGGAACCCAATCCTCGTGGAATTCAAATTGAGTTTAGTTATAGCAAAAATACTTGAAATTATGTTTTGCATTGGTCAAGGTCCCTACAGAACATAGATGGTACCCTCAAGTGGGAAAGTTTAAGATCTCTTTGCAAAGGAATGGACAACTTGTTGAGAAGTCATAAGCAGTCCTCAGGTGCTAACAACAACAGTAATGACTGCACCTGCACATGAAGGGCAAGGGAGGGAGAAGGGTCTGGAATTCAAGACTGTTAGGGCTGTGTGGAGGTTATCTGATAGAAGCTGTGACCTTTGGTGGTGGGATACAAGTGACTGTACAGGATCTTACTGTCTTCTGTCCCCTAGTCTTCTGCTTAATACCTCCCATTGGCTAAACCCAAAGGGAAGTCAGAGGAAAAATCCCTGTGATATGGCCTATGCAGATCAGCCTCTGGGGATATAGAAAGGTAGAGAAAGGGTCCAGAAAGGTGGGCAAAATATATCCAAAAGAGCAATACCTTTTACTCTCAGTATCCCGTTTATTCAGGTACAACTTTGTCTCCTTGTAGAAGGGCATAATTCCCAATATGAAAGCAGGTCAACTTCTCCTGTATGGGCTAAGATAGTGAATACATTGTATTTTAAAAATTCTTCAGTTCTTCATTGGCAGTCAGTCCCAACAATTTATTCTACACGTTATAGTTAAAACTTAAATTATCTTTCAAAGAAAGAAATGGATTCCATACTTGAAAAGCTTTTAGATTACAGTGAAGACTAACATCTCACACATAGTAACACCACAGTACTGATGTATGTGACAAGGTCAAGCTTGTACCATGGGAGATTCACCATGAAGAGTTAGACAATGCCAGAATGGACCTCTGCCTTATGCAGTAAGATGAAAATGTTGGTCATACTATTGGATACATTTGGATGTCACAGCTGTGACAAAATGTTAGTTTTCCAAACACCCTCAGTTTCTGAACTTCCATCATCTCTGATCAGCAATAAGCAGTGAGTGTTCGGCACAGCTCTGTGGATGGGACCACAGTTTGAAAACTGATGTACTAGGATCATTACTATCATCTGGACCTTGGTTGCTATAGCAGCTAAGTTTCTCAGCCAGCTGATGCTCCCATGCCTTGCTCTTCACCTGCACTTCTCTCAAGCCAACACCAGCCACCCTTTGAGTAATTATGATGCCACAGCATGCTAGATGTCCCATGTCCCATTTCTGCCTAGCAGGACGTTGAGATCTGCGTGTTCCTCAAATATGTGAGCAACCAGACAGATCCCAGAGATCAGTGTGAGGATCTGTTTCCCAGGCACATTCAAATATAGTAAATTGAGAAGAGGTTTTTAAAGCTTTATTGAGGTGGAATTGATATACAAAAATTGCACACATTTTAATGTACATATTTTGGTAAGTTGGGACACAGGCATGTACTTCTGATACCATCACAGCTAACACTTCTAAAAATAACACCTCTAAAATCATATCCATTACCTCTAATTTTTTTCCTTGTGTTCTTTTGTGTGCATATTTTATGTAAGAACATTTAACGTGAGATCTAGCCTCCTGACATAGTTCAAAGGGCTCATTATTAACTATAAACACTATGGGGCACAGCTGATCTCTAGAACTTAATTATTTTGTAAATAAACTATAAGACACTGAGGAATAATTCCCATTTCCCCCTGCCCCCAGCCCCTGGCAACCACCATTCTGTTCCCTGCTTCTGTGAGATTGGCTATTACTTAGACACCTATGTAAGTAGAATCCAGCGGCATTTGTCCTTCTGTGACTGGCTTACTTCACTCAGCATATTGTCCTCAATTTTATCCATGTGACTGCAAATGCAGGATTTCCTTTTTTTGAGGGAGTTTATCAAGAATTTCTACCAAAGTAAAGTGAGGGTGTAGGAAAGTCCTAGGGGAGGGTGCAGCATTTCAGAGCTCCTAACAGCAAGGTGCTGCGAGCCCCCCCAGCCCCCCAAGCCTGTAGGAACAGAGCAGCGAGCTTAATCAGAAACAAGGAAGAGGAGGATGTGTTGGAGGGTCATCAGTTCAAATGTGGCAGCTTTTGGCAAGGGAACATGGTCAGACTGCATGGACCCTGCAGGAAGAGGACCTGGGGAATAAATATCATGACTACTCACTCCCCTCTCAAGAAGGCCTGTTGGTTTACTCCAGAGGCGAGGCTCCAGGGGCAGGAAGCAGAGTGGCTCTGCAAGGTAAGCCAAAGTCACTTGGCATTCATTTCTTGCACTTTTGAGTTCTTGGCTTGAAATTTGGGTCTCCTACAATTTTGTGTTGTTTTGAGGTAAGGGAGCTTGTTTCTAAACCAGACAAATATTTAAATAGTGCCACTCTGTCTTTTTTTTTTTTTTTTTTGCTTGATCATTAGAGCTTGACCACAAGAATCCCTCTAAGGCACAATATCAGTATCTAGCGGGAGGGGGAGTGGTTTTAGGACCCCCCCAAGGATACTAAAAGTCAAGGATGCTCAAGGTCCTTCTATAAAATGGTGTATCATTTGCATATAACCTGTGCATATCTTCCTACACCTTAAATCATCTCCAGATTAACTGTAAGACATGATTTGATGTAAATGCTATATGAATAGCTGTGATGCTGTATTGTTCAGGGAGTAACGATGAGAGAAAAAGTCTGCATATGTTCAATACAGACACATTTCTTTCTTTCTATTTTTCAGTATTTTTGTCCTAGGTTGATTGAATCTATGAATGCAGAACCCACAGACACGGAAGGCCAACTGTATTTTTATGGTTCTGTGGGTTGAGAAATTCAAGTCAGAATCCTTTTTTTTTTATGTTTTTTTTTTGTTGTTGTTGTTATTGTTATGTGTTTATTTGTTTTGGTGGTACTGGGGTTTGAACTCAGGTCTACATACTTGCTAGGCAGGCGCTCTATGACTTGAGCCACAGCCCCAGTCCTGCACATGGTTTTAAAATCATGCAGAACAAAAGTCAATGTTTAACTAAATATTTGTGCACTTCACTCTATCCCTGAACATTTACCAATAAATCCGGGCACATTGCAAGACTGTCTTTATTGCCCAAGGGAGATGCTCACACCAACTTAAACCATTCAGTCACAGAGGTGCCTTTGTGGGCACCAAGCCTGGCTTCTGTGCACCTCCCTACAAGATGGCCTTTATCTTCCAACCCCTCTAGGTCAGCAAGACCCTGCCCCTACTCCATCACATCATGAAAACGCTCTCCCACACCCAGTGGATACCAACACCACCCTATGCTGGCATCACATATGGTTACTCTGGCTGGGGCAATCAAAGGCTTGGGGTCATGAGCTGTAGGTGTCATTCTGGTACAAGTATGGGCTGTGTAACGTGGGATAACGCTGACCTTAAAGGGTGTAGGACACAGAGTCTCCTGCCAGTTTGCCTTTGACTCCTCTCTGCAGGCATCTCATGGTGAGGCAAAGCATCTCTCCTTTTCTTATAAAGCCACCAACCTTTGAGATTAGAACTCTTTTCCTGGCTTCATTTAACCTTAATTACCGCTCTTACCTTCAAATACCATAGTTGTATTTTTACCCTCTTAATATCTCACAATAGGAGTTAAACTCCAATGGGAATTTTGATGAGAATATCCAAACCATAGTAGGGGTCAGCATTCACACACTACAAGTGTATCCTCCACACATAGCCTCGGCTCTTGTCCAACAAGAGGTCTTGTGCAACTTCTGCTCAGAGCCACCATCTTGCCCTACACGTCCTCCATCATTCTCCCTGTCAGCCACTCCAACCACACAGAATAATGTTTCTAGAACATTCTGGTCTCTTCCCTCTGCCTGGAAATCTCATCTCCCAGAATCTGAGGCTCCTCATTCACCTCTTCAGGCCTCTGCTCCCATGTCACTTCTCAATGAGACATTTTCCTAAATACCATGCTTAATAGTGTAGCTCTTAACCCTACCCTCACCCCAAGTCCTGACATCTTCCTCCTTTCCTCTGACTTTAGTTCTCTTTGGAGTTCATACGACACACTAGTTATGTGTTCACTGTCTGTTTGTCTTACTGGAAAGGCCAACTCCATGACAGTAGGGGTTTTTGTTCATCTTGTCCACTGCTTCTGTCCAGATTCTAAAATAGTGCCTGACACACAGTAGGAGCTCAGTCCACTTATATTGGCTGAAGAGTGTGTGAGTTTGGGATGGAGGGTGGAATCAGGTGGGTGGGGAGTCTAGGGTCCAACCAAACCTGACACTATGGTGTGGATGAGCATCCCCCAAAGATTTGGGTGTTTTAATACTTGGTCCCAGGGTGGGGTCCCTTATAGAGGCGGGGCCTAGTGACAGGTCCCTAGGTCATAAGAGGCATGTCCTTGAGGGTAATTTGCTTCCTGGTCATGAGTGGGCAGTTTTGTTCCACCACAAACTCTGCCATGGTGTGCCGCCTCTTCACCAGAGACACCTCTTCACATGATCTTGAACTGAAGCCTCCACAAGCTAAAATGAGCCTTTTCTCTTTATAAGTTAATTATCTTGGGCGTTTTGTTCTAGTGATAGAGGCAGAATAGCACCTCATAACATGGAGACTTCAACTTTGGACCTTTAGTGTTGGTTGACAACTCAAACTGCTCCTGTCCCTGTGTTTATTTGTAAGGGCCTCTCTGTCTACCTTTCTCTTGAGAATCAAATGATGATGTAACTTTTTTTAGAATGTGTTTTTGTCCATTTTCTGTTGCTACAACAAAGTACCTGAAGCTGAATTCTTTATCAGGAAAAGAGGTTTATTTAGCTCACAGTTTTGAAGGTCCAACAGCATGGTACCCACCAGCTTCTGCGGGACTCTGGTAAGGACTTTGTAGTAGATGGCATCACAGTGGTGAGACTGTGTTTGAGAGGGAGATGTTGCATAGAGAGATAATCAGGAAGCCAGAAGAATAAGGGGATATTCTTTTATAACAATCCACTCTTATAGGAGCTAACTCACTCTTTGAGACCAGCATTAATCCCTTCTAAGGGCAGTGTCATCAAGGGCCTATTTACCTGTACTAAGCCCTACTAAAAGGCTGCACCACTTCTTAACATGGCCAGCCTGAGGACTATGCTTCCAGCCCATGAACTGTGGGGGACAAACCTCCTTAAAACCATTGCTGGAAGAAAGGGGAGGTTTGGTCTATTTGCACACTAAGATGTTTCTGAAAAGTTTCCCCGCTCTTCATTTTAGGTAAAACTCCAAATAACCCAAGCAGTGACTTATCTTTTTAAATAAATTTTGTTTTATATTTTTTTAGTGAAATCATCATTTATAAACAATTAAAGCAACACACACACACACACACACACACACACACACACAAAAGAAAAAAATTTACCAAGCATGTTCAAAGGTCTTTTTCACAGGGAATGCCAGAAAGGGACTGTGTTTGCTTGTGTTTGTCCTCAGAGAAGGATCTGTGAGCAAGGGAGCAGCTCACAGAATCCTGGAGCCGTCTTGGTGACACATGGGAGGCCTCCATCCTGGAAACCCGAAACTAGTCCTTGCCAAAAATTCAAAGAAACTACTTTTAAACTTGGAACGCAGAGTCCCTGAAAAGGAGAAGGCCTGTCTTTGGAGAATTTTGTGCTTTTTTTTTCTGGTGGAGCCTTTGGCTGAGCCAAGTCCCTCCCCTGCATGGTGAAGAGCCCAGGGTCCAGCCCCACTCTTCTCATGGAGCAAGAAAAGAAACTTTGTTCAGCCTCATTTGAGCACCTGGTAATTCCAACTGTGAGTCTGCATCCTGTGCCTGTGA
Source organism: Castor canadensis (assembly GCF_047511655.1). Taxonomy (NCBI): domain Eukaryota; kingdom Metazoa; phylum Chordata; class Mammalia; order Rodentia; family Castoridae; genus Castor; species Castor canadensis. The sequence continues at coordinate 67,485,487 of NC_133401.1, forward strand.
ACTTGAACAGGAAGGCACCAGGATAGGTCTGCCTCTGGGGTAGCCTGGAGCAAGAAGCCAACAATGTGCTGGAGCATCCTAGAGGGCAGGAGGCAGGAGAAGCAGGGCTTCCTATGGGTAAGAATGCCCATTCTGCAGCCCAGTAGTCTCCCTCATCTGCAGGAACACACTTGGACCACAACTTTCCTCTCCCTGTTCTTCTTGGGACTTGGGGAGCCTGAGGCTAAAAGACCCAGGTGACTAAAGTTCCCAGCTTGGTGACCCTGCACACGTGATCTTGTTTTCTGAGCCACAGCTTTCTGTCTGCAAATGGGCTAATAACACCCCAGATAGTAGTGACCATGCAATCAGCCATGGGTATGAAGACACTTGCTTCAGGCTGGCCCTCCAGCAAGGTCAGAGATTCATTCCTATCCCACCTCTACTTATTCTCTTAAACACAAGCTCAGTTTGACAGCCAGAACCCTCAGACTTCTGAGGCAATGAAAAAAATCCAAGCAGTGCTATTTCTCAGAGTGGGAAGAGGGCCTGAGATACATCCCCTGGCCTCCAACCATCCCGAGCCAGGCCTTGACATTCCTCCCCATGTCTACCTTCATGGCACCCCTTCTGGGCCTGGACCTCTTCCAGGTCTTCTTTTGTGTGTGTGTGTAGTATTAGGCGGCTTGAACTCAGGGCCTACACCTTGAGCCACTCCACCAGGCCTTTTTTGTGATGGGTTTTTTCAAGGTAGAGTCTCGTGGACTATTTGCCTGGGCTGTCTTTTGAACCATGATCCTCCTGATCTCTGCCTCCTGAGCACCTAAGATTACAGGTGTGAGCCACCACAACCCAGCTGGGCCTCACTTCTGCAGTTGCCCTTGACTTTGGCTTTTTGGTGGGTCACCTTCTTCAACTCTTCAGTGTCATTTGTAATGACCAGAGGAGGATCCCAGAAAAGCAAGGGCAGCCCTGCACCATCTTCCCCACCCCCACCCCTAGGTTCCTTAACCTAGCTGAGCCCCAGTGTCTTCCTTTGTGGAGACACAGAGCTGTGGCCAGAGTGGTATCCTTGTCACTGCTACCTCCCTTGCTTAGTCCTGTGCAGGTCCCTTCCTCCTTTGCAAAGATATGCAAGCCCCCAAGTCCCCTGTCCTCTCTCTTCCATGCCCTCCTTCTCCTGTCTCACTTCTCTTTCCTCCTCCCCCAGCTTGCTTCTTTTTGAGGCAGTACTAGGGACCCTTTTGTGCCCCTCACCCCAGCTCTGTTTGCTTTCCTAACCGGGTGCAGACAGCAGGAGGCCCCTGCTGTCCATTAATGACTTCCAGACTCAGCCTGGAGCACAGCTGAGCAGCTGGACAAGGCAAGGCTGCTGGAGGCCAGGCAAGCAGGGATAGGGGAGAGACAGAGCCACTGGGGAGGAAGAAGAAGCTGCAGAGAAGGCCACGTGGTCAGGACATAGCTTCCCACAAGAAAGATCCAGATGTGTCTGCTGAAATTTGGGGCTGTGCCCTGAGGCCTTAATAGTGTGTCTGTCCCATCTCACTAACACTGTCAGTTGCTCCATGTGGCCCCAGATGGCTCCTCCCTTCCCTGCTTATAAGCCATGTCTCTGTGGCTGGTCCCCACCTCCTGCCTTGCATCTCACTTCCCTGTCTTCGCTCAGCCTGTGACTTCTGTAGCGGACCCTCTCACTCACCTCTCCTTTCAGTCCTATTGTTACAAACATCTGTGTCCACAGTCCTTGGGCCATCAGATCCTTTCTCTTATAGAGCCTCCCACAACCTCCTCTCCTGGTCTAGGGCTCCTTCTGGCCTATTTGGCCTCAGGCTGAGGCCTTTGGTGGGGGGCAATGAGACCCTTGCCCCTCCAGTTTTCAAAGTTAACTCCTTTTGAACCACAAGAGGGAAGATTTGGGGACTTAAAGGACAAACAGTATGATTGTTACTAAGGAAGGTGCCATTAAAATTGTTTCTTTATATAGATGCAAAAATATTTAATAAACTATTTGCAAACTGAATTCAACAGCACATTTAAAAAGATCATAAACCCAATCAAGTTGGTTTCATTGAGGGATCAAGAATAGTGCAACGTATGTAAATCAATAAATGTAATATAGCACATAAACAGAATTAAGGACAAAAGTTACATGACTATCTTAATAGATGCTGAAGAAGCCTTTGACAAAATTAAACATCCCTTCATGATAAAAGCTCTGAAGAAACTAAGAATAGAAGGAATAGAGTAGAATACATCTCAAAGTAATAGAGGCTATAGATGACAAACCTATCACTGTCATCATACTAAATGGGGAAAAGCTGAAACCATTTCCTCTGAAGTCAGGACCAACACACAGGTATCCTCTCTCCACTTTTACTATAGTACTGGAATTCCTGGCCAGGGTAATAAGGCAAGAGAAAGAAGTAAAAGGGATACAAATAGGAAAGGAGAAAGTCAAATTTTCCCTAACTGCAGATGATATGATCCTATACTTAAAAAACTCTAAAGACTTCACCACAAACCTCTTATATCTGATAAACACTTTCAATAGTGAAGCAAGATAGAGAATCAATGCACAAAGATCAGTAGCTTTTTGATATTCTAGCAATAAACTGGCTAAGAAAGAAATCAGGAAAGCAATCCCATTTACAATAGCCTAAAAAAATACTTAAGAATAAACTTATCTGAGGTGAGAGACATCTACAATGAAAGAAAGGAACTGAAGGAGATACTAGAATATTGGCAGAATTACTATTGTGAAAATGACTATACTATACTATACTAAAAGTAGATCTACAGATTCAGTGCAACCCCCATCGAAATCCCAATGTCATTCTTCACAGAAATAGAAAAATAAATCCTAAAATTCATATGCAAATCATAAAAGATCCTGAATAGCCAAAGTAATCTTGAGCAACAAGAGCAATTGTGGAGGTATCATAATATCTGACTTCAAATTACTGTACAGAGCCAAAGCAACAAAAATAACATGACATTGGCATAAAAACAGATACAAAGAACAGATACAAAGAATACAAGACCCAGTAGTTAGTCCCTATAGCCACATGATCTTCAACAAAGGTGTCAAAAACTATGTTGGAGAAGAACTAATAAATGCTGGGAAAACTGGATGTTCATATGTAGAAGACTAAAACTAGACCCCTTGTCTCACCCTATATAAAAATCAATTCAAAATGGATCAAAGACCTTAATGTAAGACCTGAAACTTTGAAATTACAAGAGGAAAACATAGGGAAAACACTTGAAGGAATAGGCAGAGGTGATGACTTTCTGAATAGGACTCCAGTAGCTCAGGAAATAAAAGCAAGAATAGATAAATAAGTGAGATTGCATCAGATTAAAAAATCTTTTGTACATCAAAGGAAACAATTACCAGAATGAAAAGACCACCCACAGAACAGAAGAAAATCTTTGCAAGATTTTCATCAGATAATGGATTGATATACAGAATCTATAAAGAGCTAAAAAAATTAAATGCAAAAGGACAAATAATGCAATTAATAAATGGGAAATGAACTGAATAGACAGTTCTCAAGAGAAATACAAATGGCAAATTAATACGTAAAGAGATGTTCAACAACCTTAGCCATAAAGGAAATGCCAATCAAAACCACACTGAGATTCCATCTCACCCCAGTCAGGATGGCTAGCATCAAGAAAACAACAAATGCTGATGAGGATGTGGGATAAAAAGGAACACCATACACTACTGGTGGGAACGTGAACTGGCTCAGCTACTGTGGACATTGGTATGGAGATTCATCAAAAAACTAACATCAGAACTACCATACGACTCAGCAACCCCACTCCTGGGCATATATCTGAAGGAATGTAAATCAGGATATGGTACTGACACCTGCACACTCTTTCTTACAGCATTACTATTCACAATAGCTAAACTATGGAATCAGCCTAGGTACCTAACAACTGATGAACGAATAGAGAAAATGTGGTACATATACACAATGGGGATTATTCAGTTATGAAGAATGAAATTGTGTCATTTGCAGGAAAATAGATCGACTTGGAGTTCATCCTGTTGAGGGAGATAAGCCAAGGTCAAGAAGACAAATATTATGTTTTCTCTCATATGTGTCATCTAGACATAATAATGATAATGACAATAATAATAATAATATGACGTGATTGTGAAAGTGGGACTTTGAGGGGGAGACCGACGGGGTGGGAGAAGAGAGGGTAAACTTGATCAAAGTACATCATATGCATGTGTGAAGACAGAATAAAAAAAGTTTTAAAAATTATTTTTAAAAAGGGGGCAGAGAATGGAGGGGAATAATAAGGAGAAATAGAGGGGCGAATTTGATCAGTACATTATATGCATGTATGGAAATAATAAAATGAAACTCCTTTGTAAGATTAATATATGCAAAAAAAAAAAAAAAAGACTAGGCCATGCTGGTGATCCCAGCTACCTGGGAAGTAGAGATAGGATTGCAGTTCAAGGCCAGCCTGGAGAAAAAGTTTGCAAGACCCTACTTGAAAAATAAAGTAAAAAGGGCTGGAGGAGTGGCTCAAGCAGTAGAACACCTGTCTAGAAAGTATGAGGCCCTGAGTTCAAAACCCCAGTACTATCATCAAAAAAAAAAAAAACAATAGTGAAGTTAAATAAAAATAAAATGATGTTCTTTGTGTCACAGAGACAACGCACTGCAAGAATATCCTTGGTGAGATTTCTTCCCTTTATCATGGAATCTCTAGAAGAGACTTCCCTGGAGAAAGGATATGAGTGTATTTCTATCTGAGTGTAGGACTATGTAGACATTTACACAAATTATGTGACTATATCAAGAAATACGCTAAGGCATTTGATACAATTTAGCAGTCATTCCTACTAAAAATGCCAAATAAAACAAGAATAGAGCAAAACAATGCTAACTGAGGCAAGCTTATTTATAAACACCAACAGCAAATATACTAGTCACTGATAGACTGAGATGATTTTCATTAAAAGTATCAAAAAGTGGGTGTCTGCCGTGACCGTTCAGTTCAAGGACATTTTAAAGGTGCTCACTAAAGAAATAATGCAAGAGGCGGGTGTGATGCTGTTTATAATCCCAATTCTTAGGAGGTGGAGGCAGAAAGATCATGTGTTTGAGGCCAGCCTTGGCTAGTGGCAAGGCCCTATCTCAAAAACAAGGAAAAAAACCACCTAGTCAACTAACCACCACCAACAAAACAACGCAAAGAAAGGAATAGTGAAACAGAACAAAGTTAACCGAGTGGTTATATTTTGGAAAAACAGACAAAATTATCTTTAACTTGCAAATGAAATTATCACCCATCCAGAAAAGACATTTTTAGAAAAAGAATGCTAGGATAGAGAAGAGAATTTAGGGAGTAGAGGAATAAAGGAGGATGATGGAGGGGGTGAATTCAACTGTGATATATTGTAAGAACTTTTGTAAATGTCACAATGTATCCCCAATACAACAATAATATAATTTTTAAAATAAATAAAAGAAAGAAAAAAGAATTTAATATGGCTGAGAATATGATTTCTTTTTCAGTGCTGGGTGATCAAACCCAGGGCCTTACATATGCCATGAAATATTTACTAAGAAAAATGCTCCCCCTTCCCGGTAAAACAGCTAGAAACAGAAACACAAACAATGCAGTCCCGATATTATAAAACCTTAGGCAAAATATTTTTAAAGGATGCTACATCTACACGAGCAAATTGAAACTGAATGGAAAGACCCAGAGCAAAAGTGGAACACGTGGATTAAAATCAAGTTCTTGGATGGTAAAAATGTAGCATCTTAAAACGTCATTTCCCCTAAATTAGAATTTGAATTTAATGTGCTTTGGCTTTTTGTGGACTAGGGGAGAGAGATGAGGAGGAGGAGGGGGAACTGGATAATTTTAAAGTTTATAACAAAGTGTAAGTTTGCAAAGAAATTATTAAAGTAAGATGGTTAGAGGGAATTAAGCTACCAGATGTGAAATCTTATTTTACGGTCACTTTAATGAGAACAGCATGCTGTGAATGGCCTGTGTTTACAGACTGGCACTACAAAACCTGCAAGCTGTCCATGGGCCACTGGACCTCTGGAAGGTAGCTGGCCTTCAGTTGACCCCAAAGGTCCTGCGGGGTGAACTTGCAGTCAGAGGCAGAGGGAGGGTCTTTCACAGCCAAACAAGGATAAATTGCCAGTCTGGCAGCTGAATTCCCTGCCAGGGGTCACCGGGAGAGCTCCAGGGGCACTCAGCAGGGAAGGAATCAACATTTAGATATTTCCCACCTTCAGATGGCTTCAACACCAAGTAAAGAATGGTCCCTCTCCTCCCAGCCTTCCAGAGCTTGAAGAGCATGTCACAGAACAGTGACAGAACCACTAGGCCTCCTCTTTCTACTACAGGAATTCCAGCTTGAGGCTGGAACCATTGAAATTCAGGAATCCATCCAGTTCCTGTTGGGGCTACAACGAGACAGTCAGGTAGCCTACAGGAAAGGTGTGATGTGAAAGAAGAAGGAGGCACTTTCTGTCTGCACCCTGGAAGCACAGCTCTGTCATACAATCAGGTGCCCATCAGTTCAGAGTGGCTGTTTATGCATCAGTCATTAGCCTATGGACGTATTAGCTTCCTGTGGCTGTTATAACAAATTATCCCAATCTAGATGGCCAAAATAAAAATTTGTTCTCTCATTGTTCTGAAAGCCAGGCCTCTGAAATCAAGGTGCCAGTGGGTTGGTTCCTTCTGAGGTTCTGAGGGAGAAGCCATTCCTGCCTCTCCCCTTCCTTCTGGTGAGTATGGATAATCCTGGTGTTTTTTTGCTTGTGGACACATTACTCCAATCTCTGCTTCCATCCTCATATGCCCTTCTGTTCCCTGTGTATCTTCTCTTCTGTCTTTTACAAGCAGCCCCACCGTTGAATTTGGAGCCTACCCTAATCCAGGATGATCTCACCTCATGTTCTTTACCTTAATTACAGTTGCAAAGATCACATTCTGAGATTCCAGGTGGACCTTTCCTTGTGGAGAGGAGGGGACATTCAACACACTATGGAACTGTAGTGGCATGTTGAACCCAGTGATTGCCATGCACCGTCTCTCCTTCCCATGAGAAAATAGTGTACCTGAGTCTCCTGCCTAGTGTGCTGTGCTTGGTAATGGGGTCAGATTGGTCCCCTGATTAGGGCAATTGTGGTGTTAAATTGGCAATCAGATTAACTCCTTTCAAATTTGGATTATTAACATGTATACAATGGTTGAGAAAGAATAGCAGATAAAAGATGTCCTTAGGAAGAGACCTAAGGTGGTTGGCAGAACAGCTTAAGTGGGAGAGTGCCTGACTAGCAACCACCAGGTTCTGAGTTCAACCCTCAGTACTTCCAAAAAGGAAAGAGACCAAAGACTTCTGTTAAGGGAACAGAGGAGGTGAACTTGTTCAAAGTATACTGTATGCATCTATGGAATTTATCACAATGAAATGCCCTTGTATTATTAATGTATGCTAATTTAAAAAGAAAAAAAGAAAGTAACCAAAAGGGTGTAAAAATATTGTGTACAATAGCATAAGCAACAGTTTTAAATTTTATTGAAGTCATATTTATCATCTTCTCTGATGATTCATGCATTTTATATTTAGTTTTAAATTGTCTACTCTGAAATCATAAAAATATTTTCTTCTAGAAGTTTTTATTATTTTGTAGTTCACATTTAAATTGATGGTTCATTTCAAAATACTTTTTCTGGAGCCAGGCATGGTGGTGCATGCCTGTAATCCCAGCACTGGGGAGGCAGAGGCAAGAGAATCTAGAATTTCAGTCCAGCCTGGGCTACTTAGCAAGATCCTGTCTAAGCACACACACACACACACACACACACACACACACACACACACACACACTTTTGCTTATTAAAAGCCAAAAGGCAACCACAGACTGGGAGAAAATATTCATAGAACATATATTTGATGAAAGACTAGTATCTAGAATATATAACGAACTGCTCATCAAAAAGAACTACTCTCCCAAAAAAGGAAAAAAAAATCATGAGTCATCAGGAGAATACAAATTAAAATCTCAGTGGAATGCCACTACAGAGGCACTAGCATCAACAAATTTAGAAGACAGACAGTACGAAATGCTGATATGAAGCAACTAGACCTTGCGTGCACTGCTGGCGGGAGTGTGAATGGACAGCCGCTTGGGAAACTTGGGCAGATTCTTATGAAGTTTAACATGTAGCTATTCTATGATCCACTCCAGCAATCTCACGGTAGGCATTTACCTAGGAGGAAAAGAAGCATCAGTTCTCCTGGACTCGTACAAGAACGGTTATACAGTATGAGCCAACTGGAATGAAGTTTAGGAACCGTCCCCACTAATGGACGGATGATAAGAAAAATCAGGACAGTGGTTGCCTACTCTGTGTGTGTGGGGCAGGCTGCAGTGGAGACTGACCAAGTTGGGGCAGTCAGTGGCATGGAGGAACTTTGGGGTAATGGAAATGCTCTTTATATTAATCTGAGTGGAGGATATAGACATACACACAGATAAATTTACCACCGCTTGCTTAAGTAAGTGCATGTTACTGTGTGTCAACTATACTTCAAAAAAAAAGAAAATAATAAAGTAACAGCCAGAGAACAGCTAGTCCTTTTTATGATTTGTGTGTGTGTGTGGTGCTGGGGATCAATGCAGGGTCTTGTGCATGCTAGGCAAGTGCTCTATCACTGAACTATATTTCCAGCCTTTATGCAGTCCTTATAAGTTGTTATTATTATTATTACTGTTATTATTATTATTACTGTTGTTATTATTATTAACAAGACTTGAACTTTTACAGACATAAGAACTTGCTCTTAAGAGGTGAGGACACGGCTAACTTTTTGCAAAGCACCATAAAGTGTGTCTGTCTCAGCAAACGGGGCGGTCTCATGTACGCGTGAGTACGTGCACATGTATGTGTGTTTACGCGCGTGGGCATACACCCTATACCAGTGCTTTCTTGGCTAGCAACAAACTTGGCCTTTTCGAATGGGAATGCCTGTGAATGGCTTTAGGTAGGGCAGGCACTCCATTATCCATGAATTCTGCAATTGACTTAATTGGGTAGCTCCTCAGGGCATTCTGCACCAAGGTCAGGTACTTGGGGAAGGAATTGGAATTGGGGGTCCTTCCTATTTTCAACAAGGAAACTCTGGGGCCTTCTTCCATTTCCTCTTCTGTTATGGTTTGAACCCAAAGTGTCCCCTGCAAGCTCATGCACTGAAGGCTTGGACCCCAGTTGGTAATGCCATTTTGGGAGGTGGTGGAAATTTTAGGAGGTGGGGCCCAGCTAGAGGAAGTAAGACACTGGCAGTGTGACTTTGAATGTTACACCTGATCTCCTAGTCCTCTGGTTACATCTCTTCCTATCTCTGCTTCCTGGCCACCATAGTGAGCAGCTCTGCTCCACTGCACCTCTCCACCATGATGCTTTCTTTGCTGAACCACAGGCCCACAGTGATGGGGTCAAGTGACCACAGACTGAAGCCTCTGAAACCATGAAGCATAATCAATCTTTCCTACTTTGAAGTTGTGTCTCTCAGATACTTGTCACAGCGATGAAAAACTAATGCATCTTCCCTGGTGTTATTCCTGCTGGCTTACACATTCTTACATGGATCATGGGACAGTCTCACTGGTCCCCTCTCCATCTGCTGCCACCCCTCTTCCTGAGGCCTCTTTAGCATGCCTTACTCAAGATCCTTTCTGGGTCTTCTTAGACCTGCTCTGAGAGACCTGTGAGTACTGAGTAGTGAGGTCCCCCTCAGTCCTGGTCTTGGCCCTATCATCTTTCAGCTTTAGCCCCAGGCAAGTGTCATCCCCAGTCACTCTTCCTGACCATCAGCTATGAACATAAACAGAATGAATGGGAGTGGGCAAGGAGAGGAGAGCTGGCCATCCCCCTCCTCTGTCCCTCTGGTCATTTCCTTTCAGTGCTCCCAATGGGCAAGCTCTCCATGCGTCTGTCCCCATCACATGGAGACGTCGAGCCTCAGTAGGAATGCCTCCCAGTCTGCACAGTGCCAGGCCCAAACTACACAGCTGCTGGGAGGGGCTCTCATCCTCAAGGCCAAAGTGCTTCCCTGATGCTCTTTATCCCAAATTGCAGACAAACAGCTCTGACCCCATTCCTCCCTGAAAAAGGCAACAAGAGTGACAGTGTGTGATGCCAGGGAATAAGTCAGAGGCTGGCTGAGCAGTGGAGAGCTGTATGGCCCCAGCAGGGAGGAAATGACGGATGTCATAAACAAGCATGACTTTATGCTCGTCCTGCACACACCCCTCTGAAGTCAGACAGACCCCTCCCGTCCCCTGGGCCCCCTGTACATGGTCCTGACGCCACAGAGCCACATAATCCTGGGGTTAGGCCTGTGGCTTGCGCAAGGACCATAGACACGTGGGCTGCTTAGGGAAGACACGCAGGTTCTGCTCCATGAATTGTGGATGAAGAGTCAAGATCTTGGCCTGGCTGAGGGGAACACAGGACGACCCTTTTCCCCTGGATCTCAGGGCCTGGTGGGGAACACAATTGTGAATTTCTATCACAATACAGGGTGACTGTTCAGCATGATGGTGGGGAGTGTCTAAGGCCCCAGCCTGCCTAGCAGAGAGATTTCTTCTGCCTTTGGGTCAGAGGAAGCTTCTGGAAGGAAGAAACTCTTCTACTGTGTCTTGAAGGAGCTTGCCAAAAAAGATAAGAAAAAAGACTCCAGGCAGGGAGGACAGGAAGGGCTGTCTGGCAGAAGGCCAAGTGTGAGGGCCAGAAGACAGAGACCCAGGCTATACTGTCTCATCTATCTTGGTTTCTTCCATTTCTCCTCTCAGGGAGACCTCAGGAGCTACAGGCTCAGTAAGCATGGACAACAGGGGAGGTTCCACCCTGCAAGCTTTCTATGGTGAGGATCTCTCTCTTCCTCCCTCCACTCCCAAGTGGGCTCTGAGGCCACATGGTTCTGACAGTGAAAAAGGCCATTGCTCCATCCAGACCTTCTCCATTCCCCCCTTGGCTATGAACTCCAGACCATGAGGTAGGCTGCCCACGCTCCTCTGGTTGCCCCTAAACACCAGTTTTAGGTTCTCAGCCTAGGCATAAGGAAGAGGGTGAGACTTGAGCTATGTGGTCCCTGACTCTCGTCTGCCAGCATCTCTCTCCCCACTCCCATGCATTCTGATCATGACTGGTAGACAGGAAAAGAGACTCCCTCCACACAGGATTGGGGACTACACTTACTTGGACCTGGGACATGGCAGAGCCTTGACTGGAGCTGGGGAGGCCCCTGTCTGACCCGGCACCTATGGGCAGGGTTATAGCAGCAGCAGACCATTGCTGTGAGGCTGACAGGATGCAATGCAGAAGCTTGCTGGAGAAGCAAGTAGCTGGCTGGGACAGTGGCCAACCTGGAAGGGATACCTGTGTCTGAAGGGATGGCTGCTGCCACCTGTGACTTTGTGGAACTGCAGGTCACCTGTGCCTAGATCACAGTTCTGTCTTTCTTCTGTCCCCATCCTTAAAGCAAAGCTGGAAGTTCAGATTTTAAGTTAACACTTTCTGATGTCAAAATGATGGTAACCAGTTTAAAAATGTTAAAAATGCTCTGTGAAGACCAGGCAAAATAGATCCACAGGCTGATGTAGCCTCCAGTAGATATGTGCACCTTTGCCTTTTACTACAATGTGGCAGCCAATTTGGAAATGAGGCTACTGAGACCCAGACACCTGAGGGGCTGCTCACCAGGGACAAAGTCAGGATTGCTCATTCTGCACCCTTCACTCCCAGGCCTCACAGCACTGCTGAAGGTTTGTTGGGGACCATAAATCTGGGTAATCAGCACTGCTGTGTCATCGTCCCCCAGCCCCACCCCAACTGTGTGGTGCTGAAGCTCAGGACCACATTGGAGATTCTCCAGGTGTCCAGAGATACCTGTGGAGTGTCTCCTCCAGGGCTGTGCCTCAGAGCCATGCAGGCCCTGGGGACTCCTGAGCAGAGGAGAAAATGCTAACTGGGGCTCTAGGTTACCCAGACAGATCCTACACATGCAACACCCTGATCCTGATAGCTCAGATTCACACATCCACATAGTGTGGTATGTAATGTGCTAAGCACCTCTGCTGCACGAATTCATGCATTCCTAACAACAGTCCTCTGAAAGGGCTATTATTGTTTTCGATTTTCTCATACAAATGGCTTGAAACTGCCCATAGCAACACTGGAATTAAGTGCCAGTACCATCACTAAGCCAGCCTTGGAGTCCTTGCTTTTAATTGTTACTTGCTCCCACTCCCTCTTTCTCGTTATCCTGGGTTCAAGTTCCTCTCTCATCTGTCACTCTGTATTCCTGAGCCTCAATTTCCTCATTTATAAATAGGCCAATAATCTTTGTGGGGGTTAATTTTGATTGCCAACTTGGTTGGATTAAATGATGCCTGGGAGATGAGGGAGATGAGTAAAGCACATCTCTGGGTGGGTCCGTGATGGTGTTTCTAGAGACAGATAGATCCTGAGAGGTCTAACCTAATGGATGGATTGATCCCTTAATGAATTCATAATATAATTGCAGATTGGGAGGCGGTGAAAGGCAGGAGTGAAGGGGTCTAGTTTTGAGGCAGTAGGTCACTGGGGGTGTGTCCTTGAGGATATATCTTGCCCTGGCTCCTTCCTGTGTTCCTTTTCTGTGTTTCCTGGCTGCCATTATGTGAACTGCTTTGCTCTGTCACTCCTCTCAAACCATAAGCCAAAATAAATCTTTCCTCCTGTAAGCTGTTTTTCTTGTGTATTTGGTCACAGCAACATGAAAGACTAATATAATCTTCATGTGAGAATTGGCTGTGAGGAAAGTGTTAACACATCACGTGTGGTTGCTCAATCCTTGTGTGTTTCCAGGGAAGCTTGGAACCAGGATTGACCCTTGGCCAGTTCCTAGGAATGTGACACCCAGAATCCTTTCTTTGTTACTGATTGGCGATGTTTTGTGTGGGCCCAGATCAATGGAGCACTCCTGAAGTATGAGTTTCTCAGACTTACTAGGATTGATTTGTGTAAACATCCAGATAGCTGATGTATCTGGTTTCACTGTTGGGGTCCTGAGTTTTGGTTGTCACAATAGATTGTGCCTGTGATATGACAAGCCCTCTCTAAGAGCCCAGATCCTGAGGCTTGAGTTGGCTTCCCTGGGTGGAGACATTTTTCATGGGTCCTTCTAGTTATCTGTTACAGAGAGAAGTATGCCCTGTGCTACCCCAGTGGGGGAAGGACTTGGAACATATGCCTGACCTTTCTCTTGATGCCTTGTTTCTTCTGCTGGTTTTCCTTTCTATCCTTTTCTATAACAAAACTTAGCCATGAATATAACCTGGTATTGAGTCTTGTGAGCTCTTTTAGGGAATTATCAAACTCAAGTCTAGTCTTGAGACTTAGGGGGAAGTTACATAAAGCATCTCCCATAGCATGGATTGGGCCTCAGCAACAAGGACCCCTGGAACTTCAGCCTGTTCTTGGCTTTCCTTCATTGAGCTAACCCCCTCCTCTGACCAACAACAGGTTTTGACCTTGACCTTCAGCTCTTCCCTTACTGAATTTTTCGTTCTTTCCCTATAGCATCTTCAGAGCTACCCTCCCACTAGAGAATCCCTGGTCTGGACTAAGCTTTGTCCCTTACTGGGGACAAAGTAAAGAGGTTGACCCATGGTCTAACATGTCAGAGTCCAGCCTACCTCTGAGAGGTGTTAAGGTGTTGATATGGTTTGAATACAGTTTATTTCTTCTGAAAATCATGCTGAAATTTGAATCCCAGTTTAATAGTTTTGAGAGATGGTGGGGCCCTGAAGAAGTGATTAAGTGATTAAAAGGAATCAATGCAGCTCTTGTAAGTCCTAAAGTGAGACTACTCTTTTCTGCATATGACTCTTTGCCCTTCCACTTTTCTACTACATTCTGGAACAGCAGGAGGCCCTTGCCAGATGTGGCTGCCCAATCTCGAAGTTCTATCCTTAGAACTGAGTTAAATAAACTTCTTTCCTTCAGGTACTCTGTTATAGCAGCAGAAAATGGTCTGTCTTGTCATTTCTCTGACAAGACAACCAGGGAAGAGAAGGGTCCAGAAGGCTGTGAGATTAGACTGGAGGCTTCTGCATTTACATAGGCTAAAGCCTTTGAAAGCTGCCCTTCTGGCCAATGTTAAGATGGTGCTACCCTATCCTGGAAGGGGTTGGTGTAACTGGGCTGGTCCTATGTGGCCAGAGGGCTAGAAATGAAATCAGACCCTGGGAGGCCTGAAGCCTTGGGAGGAAAGGAAGAAGTGTGGGCACACAGCAAATATTGTTGAATAAAGAAAGAATGAAGGAGGTAGCTCAGTGGTCAAATGCTTGCCTAGCATGCATGAAGTCCTAGCTTCCAGCTCCAGAAAGAAAGAAAGAAAGAAAGAAAGAAAGAAAGAAAGAAAGAAAGAAAGAGTGAGAGAAAGAGAGAGAGAGAAGGAAGGAAAGAAGGAAGGAAGGAAGGGAGAAAAGGAAGGAAAAGAGGAGGAAGGAAGGGAGGAAGAGAGGGAGGGAGCGAGGAAGTGAATAAGTGGAATAAGTATTGTCAAAGCCCCCCATCCCAGCCAAAGACCCCCCAGGCACATACTCACAGTCAAGGCTGGGTGGTTGCAAGGGAAACCACACTGTGGGCTTTGTAGAGTGTGGGTTTGTGCTGGATAAGTCTAAGGAGGGCTTTAGGGAACATAGGTCAATTCTGGGTTGGGTGCTGTTGGAAACAGAAGAAATATGATTCTTAACACCTTTACCTAGGAGATGGGAGGGACAAAGAGGGTTACAGTTGCCATTGATTGTGATGGTTAATTGGGGGCATGAATTTGGGGGCATGGATTAAGGGATAGTTGGAGATCTGGGAAAGCACAGTTTCTGGGCTTATCTGTGAAGGAGATTGGCATATGAATCAGTGGACTGAGTCGGGGATCTGCCCTCTATGTAGGCAAGCTGCAGCTAATCAGTTTGGGGCCCAGATAAAACAAAAATGACAGAGGAAAAGCAATTTCCTCTCTCCAGGAGTTGGGACACTCTTTTCTCCTACCCTTGGACCCTGGGCTTCTGTAGCCTTTTGAACTCCAGGATTACTCCAGTGGCTCCCCAGGTTTCAGATCTTTGGCCTTGGACTGAAAGTTATATTATCAGTTTCTCTGGTTCTGACGCTTTTGGATTTAGACCAAGCCATGCTACCAATATGCCAGGGTCTCCAGCTTGCAGACAGCTTTTCATGAGACTTCTTAGCCTTTGTGATCATGTGAGTTTGTTCCCCTGATAAATTCCATTCTATCTATCTATCTATCTATCTATCTATCTATCTATCTATCTATCTATCTATTTATCTATTTATCTATCTATTCAATCCATCCAACTGACTCTGTCTCTGGCTAGTACACTGGTGAAAAAGCAATAGAAGATTCAGAAAAGAGCCTTTTGGTGTGCTTGTCTGTCATGTTCTACTATACTTGTGGGATGGCCTGGTCTGATTGTTATATTTTGCAAAACTTCTTTATATTCATCTGGGAGCATTATAGCCTCTCTGGAAGCTTCCAGCTCCCAGGCCATTTTTCACTATTTCAGTGTGTCCAAGTGGTTCCATGTTTTCCAATTTCCTGGAGTCACTTTTCTCTACCTTTAATTTTCAAGAGAGGTAATCGAAGATGGTCCCTGCTTGCGTGTTGTTAAGTTTTATTGGGATACACATGCACATTTTGCAACACTGGTAGTCCCAAATGACTCAAACCTCCCAGGAGTTGTACCCTTTTCCTTAGAATATGACCTAAGTTTGTTACTTGTTTTAACCAATATAATGAGTCAAAAGTGACATTGGGCATGATAGTTTGGATCTGAAATATCCCCCAAAAGGCTCATGTGTTGAAGGTTTAGTTCCCAGCTTGGTACTATTGAGAGGTGGAGAAAATTGTAAGGCCCACCGGGAACATGCCCTTGAAGGGTAGGATGGGACTCCTCCCCTTCCTCTGGAGCTCATTTTGCTTCCCAGCCTCCATGAGGTGAGCAATTTTTTCCACCAAATGCTCCGTGACATGATGTGCTGCCTCACCACAGGCCCAAAAACAATGAGTCTGCCTGACCATGGGCTGAAACTTTGCAAACTGTGAGCCAAAGTAAACCTTTCCTCTTTAAAAGTTGATTATCTCAGGTATTTTGTTGTGGTAATGGAAAGCTGACTCAGACACTGGGCCAGTTTCAATCCCAAGCCTTAGGAAACTCTACAACTTCCACTTTTGTATGCTTTTTTTTGGTAGTGCTGGAGTTTCCACTTTTGGATCTTGAGAGGAGTCATATTGGAAGTAGGATTTATGAAGTCGAGCTCCCTGCTGGACAGGCTACCTGGGAAGGCCCTGAAAATGCAAGGAGGGGAACCAAGGAATTCAATTAACAGTGAGAACTGAGGTTTCAGAAGTAGCATAGCAACTGAGCTGTCATTGGGAGTGGAGCCATCCCTGCTGAATGCCAAGCAGATGAATAAAGAAGTCACCTTGGACATTCCAGCCTCAGCAGACAACACATGGAGCATAGACAAGCCATCCTGTCATGCTGTGTCTGAACTCTGGGATCTCTTAGTCTTCATTGTCCTTTGATGAAGATATGGCAACTATACTTTGATGTATCTTATTCTCTTAACTCTACCATAACAAATGGTGGAAATGCAATGATACATTGCAGTTGACACTGGACTTCAGAATTGGGGACAATAATGAGCGATGTATTGTCTGACAAATAGGAGTAAAATGCCTGAATAAAGCATAGTGCTCCTCAGCCTCCGGTGTTAGTTGCTAGGTGAGAATGAAGACAATGGCTGCCCAACTTTTAATTTGTTGAGAGAGGTCAGGAATCTTGGTGTGCATGTGAAATCTCTCAAGTGTTAAATGTTTCCAATACTGGTTCCTATCTCCAAATGGGGAAAAAAAGGGAAACCCACATACAGGTTGATTTTGCCTTATAATTAATCATTGTGTTGCCTCATGTCTAGAGTGCTATGGTTTAAATATCCTTTAGTCCCCATCAAAGTTTATGCTGAGGCTTGATCCCAATATAACACTGTTAGGGGTAATGGGGGCTTTAAGAGGTGATTAGGTTATTGAAAGTGATTGATTGTGGGAGTGAGTTCTTACTCTAGCAGGTCTGCATTTGTTATCAGAAGAGCAGGTTGTTATAAAGCAGACCTGGTGTTGGCGGAGTGCCTCAAGTGGTAGAGTGTCTACTTAGCAAGCATGAAGTCCTGAGTTCAAACCCCAGTACCACCCAAAACCAAAACAAACATAAAGCAAGCCTGTCACTGGCTTCCTTCCCATTCCCTTCCCTTCCCTCCCTCCCTCCCTCCCTTTTTCTTCCATTCCCTTCTTTTCTTCCCCTCCCTTTCCCTTCCTCATGTGCCCACTTGCTGTTCCATTTCTTACTGGATGCAACATGAGCACCTCATCAGATGCAACCATCCAAACTTGAACTTCCCAGCATTCAGAACCACTGGCCAGAATAACCCTTTTTTTAAAAAAAAGACATAAGTTGTCTGGTCTCAGACATTCTACTATAGCAACAGAAAATGAACTAAGACATAGAGCCATGTAAGTAGTAGGAGCTTCCAAGTTCATCCATGTGGTTGCTGGCAAAACTTGAGGGCTGTAGGAGTGAGGACTGCAGCTCCTAGCTTTTATGGGCTAACTTCTCCCCACCAGTTCTTTACCACCCTGGTCTGTCTTAGGGTAGCTCACAACATGGCCTTGGCTTCATCAGTGAGCAAGCCAGAGACTGCTAGAAAGACAGGGTGCAAATCAGATGGAACCATGGTCTTTTACAGCTTACTCTCATAGGCAACAGCCATTACTTTGGCTGTATTCCATATTTCAAGTACACAGTGCAGTGGTATTAATTATATTCCAAATGTTATGCATCCCAACTATGTTCCCAAAACATTTTTCTCAAACTTTCTTTTTATTATGGTAAAATATACATAATAAAATATACCATGTGAACAACTTTACAGTGTAAGTTCAGTGGTATTAAGTACATTTGTAATATTGTGCAACATCTCCAGAACTCTTTTCATCTTACAAAACTGAAACTCTATAAGCATTAAATATCTTGCTTTTAATTCTTTTGGGTATATATCCAGAAGTGGAACTGCGGGATTGTGTAGTTTTCAAGAACCACCATACTGTTTCCCATGGTGGCTACACCATTTTACCTTCCCATCAGCAGTGCACAAGGTTTCCAACTTATCCACAGCCTTGTTAACACTTGTTTATTTTCCTTTTGTTGATAGTACCCATCCTAATGGGTGAAGTGGTATCTCACTGTAGATTTTATTTGCATTTCCATAATGATTAATGATGGTGAGCTTCTGTTTATGTGCCTGTGGGTCATTTGTATATCTGCTTTGGAAAAATATCTACTCAAATTCTTTACTCACTTTGGGGGATGGCATTGGGGATTGAATTCAGAGCCTTGTACTTGCTAGGTGAGCACTCTACCACTTGAGTCACACACCCAATCCTTTTGGTTTTAGTTTGTGTTTCAGATAGAATCTCCTGCTTTTGCCTGGGCTGGCCTTGCACTGTGATCCTACCTCTACCTCCCAGGTAGCTGGGATTATAAGCCTGAATCATCACATTTTTTAATTAGGTTTTCACAGCTGTTGAATTGTACTTATTTTATTATATACTTTGGATATGAATCCTTTATCATTGGCAAATATGTCTTGGAGGTGGGTTGCCTTTTTACTCTGTTGACTGTTTTTTAAGCCTGATTGCTGTATTGTATTTTTAGTAAAATTGGAATTCCATGCCTCCCATGATGTGAACTGTAGGACTTTCTGCACACGCAAGTCCAGCAGGCAGAGACAAAGGGCAGGGTGGTGGCAACTAGCACTGCTGCATGTCCAGAGAAGGAGGCTGGGCCAGAGTTGGCTCTGAGAGAGACTCATTTATAACACAGGTAAGAAGAGTACAATGTAGCCTAAAAGCACCGTGTCTTTTAGGGGATGAACTGCTACCTACAATATTACTTTGGGTGTCACTGGATTCAAGCCAAGGTCTCTTCTAGCAAAATGAAGGAAAGTGACAACCACAAGCACAGTACCCAGAGTGGGGAAAGGTGGGGAAACCCACTTATGCAAGGCTTGAGGGAGTGATGGTGAAACATACTAAAAAATATCAAAATAAACTTTAAAAAATAACTTTTAAAATATGTATATTTATGTACAGTCATATGATTCTTTCTAGAAGGTAGAGTAATGGACACATTTAATTTCTCTTTTTCTCCTATCTGCATTTTCTATGATGAAAATGGTTACTTTTGAAGGAAGGAAGAAATTCTTTTACAAGCAAAGGTAGATTGCCACAGTGAATATTTATTTTAAAACTCACAAATTAGGGTTAGGGATACAACTCAGTGGTAGAGTGTTTGCCTAGTTAGCACACATGAGGTCCTGGGTTCAATCCTACGCACTATTCAAAAAATTGTCCACCAATTAAAAGCATTAAGCTTTGCAGCCTAGTTATGCTTGGGGGCTTTGTGTGCAATGGCTGCAAACAGTAGCCTCCTTGGTAGTGTAGGCCACAGTCTGTTACTCATATGGGTGTTCTAAGGGACCGTGGAGTCAGGCTTTTCTGATGGATGTTCATGTTTCTGACCTTGTACTGTTCCCAATCTAGGCTACAGACAGGTTTGTGGATTGCCTTTGGGGAGCCCCAAGGCATGGTGGCCAGGGTTCATACTGACCAAGTCATCATGTCTATCCAGAACAAGGTGCCAAAGAAGGGGCATATGACCGAGGTCCTATACAGGGCCATAGACAAGTTCCTTGGCTGCCAAAATATCCACATCTCAAAGAAATGGAACTTTACTAAGGTTAACAGGCATGACTCTGAAGACACGGGGGCTGAGAAGTAGCTCATCCCTGATGACTATGGGGTCAAATACACTTCCAGTTGTGGTCCCTTGCACAAGTGGTGGGCCCTGCACTTATGAGGGCTTCCTCTCTGTTCTCCCTCACTACTCATACCCGCCAATAAATCCTTCCTCCTGTCCAAATTAATAATAATAATAAAGTTCAAAACTAGATACTTGGTTTATATAATGATTATCTAGCTATAGATTATGGTCATTAAAATTATGCTTATCAAATTTTTAGCAACACAGAAAAACCATCCTTTAAAATTAAGTTTAATATAGAAATTAGATATAACTGTAGAAATAACATATACTTATATAAGAAAGTGGATGCTGGATTCTACTCACATAATCAAATCAACACAATGTCAACAAAATGTCTATGCCTGACAGACAGGTGGCATTTAACAAGTGTTGAGCCAATTAATCTCTTCTCCAGCCAAATCAGTGAACTGTGATGCGCAATAGTTTTGGAGAGGCAGGGTTTGGGTGGGGTGGCTGTTTGACTATGCCAGTTACTTGGATGATCTGGGTTTGAATGTTTTGATTGATTCATGGAAAGCATGGTTAGACAAATACTTTGTTTACACATGCCTAAAAAATATAGTCAGCCCTCCATATCTGCAGTAACCATGGATCCAACCATGGTTCAAAAATATTTGTAAAAAATTGTATCTGTAACTGGGTGTGGCAGGTTTCACCTATAATCCTAGCTACTTAGGATGCAGAAATCTGGAGGATTGCAGGTCAAGGCCAGCTCAGACAAAAAAAAACTAGAAGAGACCCTACCTTAACCAATAAAAACTGGGTGCAGTGGCACATGCTGTCACTCCAGTTATAAGGGAAGTATAAATAGGAGGATCACAATACAGGCTGGCCAGGGCATAAATATGTGACACTATTTGAAAAATGCCTAAAGCGAAAAGAGATGGAAGCATGGCTCAAGTGGTAGAGCACTTGTCTGTCAAGTGTGAGGCCTTGAGTTCAAACCCAACATCTCCAAAAAACCCTTGCATCTGTGTTGAACATGTACAGATTTTCCCTTGTCGTTATTCCCTAAACAGTAACAACTACTTACATAGAATTTATGTGGCATTAGATATATGTCATCTACAGATGATTTAAATATACAGGAGGATGGGCCACATGCTAATGTCATACCATTTTACACAAGGGACTTCACCATTCACAGATCTTGATATCGCTGGAGTGGGAAGTGGGTTCCTGGAACCAATCTCTCTGGTACACTGAGGCATGACAATGTTCTGAAAGAGATCCACCAAAAGATTAATGGTGTTTATTTCAGTGAAAGATGACTTATCTTTATTGTCCAAGTTTTCTACATCATGAATTTTTATAGTCAGTTTTTTAAATTATTAAAAGCCAGGTTGAGTATCCCTTATCTGAAATGCTTGGGACCAGAAGTGTTTCAGATTTTGGATTTTGAAATATTTACATATACATACTGACACATCTTGGGTGGATGGAGCCCAAATCTAAACATAAAAAATTCACTTACGTTTCACACACACCTTATACATACAGCCTGAGGATAATTTTATACAGTATTTTAGTGCCCCTGCATTTTGATCACAAGTCATCACATGAAGTCAGGTGTGTTATTTTTCACTTATTACATCATCATTGGCCTTCAACAAGTTTCAGGCTTGAAAATCAGATTTCAGATTTTTAGACTAGGGATGCTCACCCTGTACATATTATTCTAAGGATATTTAATATATGGATGTAAATCTCTTACCTGTTCAGAATCTGTTATAAAAACAAGCCTTGAATGTTCTTGTTAGATTTTGATAGTCCACAGGGCTCTAAAAGGTATTTGGAAATAATTTAAATATCAGCCTGGCATGGGTGAGAATGGTCAGAAAGCATTTGCTGACCCTGGGTGGGGCTAAGGAGGAGAAAAGAAACAACACCCAGGGATTAGTGGTCATGGTTATTTCTGCTTGTCCAACACCCATTCCCCCTTCTGGAAAAGGCATTCTATTAGCTGTGTATTACTATCATGAAATACTAGAGGGAGCTAATTTAGCTCACAGTTTTGGAGATTCAAAGTCTACAATCAGGCAGACTCGTGCTTGGCTTCTGGTGAGGGTGGTGAGTGGCCACTCATCATAGTCAGAGCAAGTGGCCCTCCAATGGAGAAGAGAGATAGAGTTCCACAGTCCTTCTGAGGGCAGTGTCTTCAATGATCTAAGAATGTCTTCCACTAAACCCCATCTTTTAAAGATCTTACCACCTTGTAACATCAACACACTAGGGCCCAAGCTTCTAGCATGTGAACCTTTGGAGAACAAACTACATTCAAACCATAGCAGACACCCTGATTTTCCCAGAGGCAGTGCTATTCTACAGCCAGCTCAGGTGGATTGCTGGGGCTAACCCACTCCCAGACTGCAGGGATAAATGTGAAACCAGAGCTGGCCAATCAGTGCAATGAAACTTCTTGGTCTCAGTGATTGGCTCAGAAAGGCCACATGGCCTGTACAATGTAGTATAGGCAGAAATGATGGATACCTGTCCCTTAAAATATCTCCCATATGTGATATTCTCTCTTTTCCCTTTTTATAATATTCTTGAGGCCTAACATTGAAGATGGAGGATCACACAATGAGAAGACCCTGGACATCTGGTGATTATTTGAAACAAAACTCCCATCCCCCAAACACACTGGTTGGTGATGTAAGTGGTGAAATTTTATTGTGTTGTCATTGATATTGCAGGATTTATGTATTACCATGGCAAAGTTCAGACTACTCTGACAAATATATGACCCAAACCCCAGCCAGACTAACTAGAATCAGCCTTAAGGACTTTGGCTTGGAAAGAATGACTCTTTTCCTCCCAGAACTACTAAGCTGAGAGAATTCATTTGCAGTGCTAAGGACCATCATTCATTGTACCAATATTTGATTCACTGTACACGTCTTTATTAATCCCTTACTGTGCTCTGGCACTGGACTAGGCTCACAGGCCAGGGCTGCAAAGTGGGAAAGAGCCAGTCTGAGAATGAGGTTAACTAACAGAGAAAAGTTGGATTGAGAAGCAGAGCAGGTATGGATCAAACCATACCTGAGATTACTAGAACTCTCTTTTGTAAATAATTTTGCATATGTTTCTGACACTTGCACACAAGTCATAGCTTGTGCCCTTCCTTCCTATCCTTCCTTCTTTCCTTCCTATCCTTCCTTCTTTCTTTCCTATCCTTCCTTCTTTCTTTCCTATCCTTCCTTCCTTCCTTCCTTCCTTCCTTCCTTCCTTCCTTCCTGCCATTGAACAGCAGCTGAATATCACTTCAACAATACCTGTGCTGGGCAGTGAGCACAGAACAATCAGTGGGACATAGGGGCTTTGGACTTCCAGAAATTATGTTGCTTATGGTATATTTTCAGCTCTCTACCTTCCGAGCACATGATAGGATCACACTTTCTGGCCTTCTTGTTTGGGTGGGGTTGGATGACTAATGGGTCAGACAAGTGAGTTGGAGCATTAAATTGCTAATATGGGATCTGCCAACACACTCTTTCCCTCTGCCATGGTGACTATTGAATTGACTGTTGAAATGATGTATTGAAATGGTGGTTGCTTCTTAAACCTGGGTTCTGGAGCTAGAAAACATACAGCAGAAGCCATAGGCAACCTATTATAAACATGTAACATGAGGAAGAGATAAACTTTTGTTGTTGCAATCCACTGATAGTTTAGGATTCTTTGTTATTGGAGTGTGTTTTCCCATATCCTGACTGCTGTGCAGATTTGTCAAAGGATGTAACAGATAATTGAGTAACATTCACAAGAGAGGTGTTTCCAGAGGATAACTCCACAGGTCCCACGCATTTCTGTCAGAGGACATAGTGCTTCTCGCTGATGAAAGGCCTTGTCCTTCTTAGGGTCACTTGCCTGCATACCTCTGATCTACCACATCAGACTGGGATGGGGTTTGCATCCTTCTTCCTGGGGCTGACTTCTGGATTGAGCTGGTCTGGGCCAAGTAACCTGCTAACACTCTTGCCTTTCTGACGCTTTATTCATTTCTTCTTGCTGCTGTAACAAATTGCTATGAAAATGATGGCTTAAAAACAGAAGAAATGTATTTTCTAATGGTTCTAGAAGCCAGAAGTTCAAAACCAAGGTGCCAGCAGAGCTGTGCTCACTCCTAAGATTTTAAGACAGAATCCGTGTTTTGCCTCTTCTCACTTTTGGTGGCTTCTTCAGCTTGTGGCCACATCACTCCAGAGGCTTGTGCCTCTGTCTTCACATCCCTTCCTTTCTGCATGTGTCTTCTCCTCCTACGAGTGTCTTATAAGGACACTTATTATTGGACTTAAGTATCAATCAGACAATCCAAGATGACCTCCTTCTGTCATGATCCTTAACTTACTTACATCTCCAAAGACCCTTTTTCCAAATAAGGCAACATTCACAAATTCCAGGGGTTAGAAGGACATGGGCTACAGCCTAGCTGCTACATGTGTCTTCAAGGTCAATTAATGGGATGAGATGTGAGACTCCTTGTCAGAGTTTGACATTCACTTACTTCTCTGCTCAGTTTTTATATTTTTATTTTGATGGACTATTTAGGAAATATAAAACAGACAATGAAAAGTAAAATAAACAAGAGTCATTAAAAAAATAGGGACCAACATCTGTGCTGATTCTTTTCCTCCCCCTGAGAAGACAAGGTGTCCTGGGCTGAATAAAGAATGCTCACCACATCTGGGTGTTGCCTGTTCTTCCAACAATACTTCATGTGAACTCTTCATCTGTTCACAGCCCACAACCTATGCCTTAGAAATATTTCTGACCACTGAATGTGAGCTCACTCTTACTGGTTTATGTTATGAGTGTTTAATGCTTCTTCTGATTAGAGAAGTAGTAATACTCACTAGAGAAAAGTTGAAAATTACTAACATGTGACTATGAAACCTACCAAATCCTACCACCCAGTAATAACTGTCAGTAGCTTGTGAAAACATCCTTTAGATATTTTCTCTAAGCATATATTATTATATCTTATTCCAAAATAACTGAGGGCAGAGGTTCTGGTAAAGATGGAATAAGCACTCTCTACCCCTTCTCTCTCTCACTAAATTCAATTAACACTCCCGAATGGACTTCACAGAGCAGTTGAGAATTCTAAAAAATAAATGAGACTCCCAGTTTCCAGTGTGGCAGGTAAAGAGCTTGGAAGTCATCTCTCCATCTAATAAGAGTTGAACAAACTGAAAAATGAGCAATTCTTCCTAAAGCTGGTAGAGAAGTAAACTTGCAGGGTGCTCTAGTTTGGAACTGGAAGTCCCCCCACACCAGGTCCTGTATTAAAATCTTCACCATGAGCTATTAGGAAGTAATGGAAACTTTTAGGAGGCGGGACATGCTCTTGAAGGGGATATTGACATCTCTCTCTCTCTCTCTCTCTCTCTCTCTCTCTCTCTCTCTCTCTTCTCCCCTACCCTCCTCCTCCCTCTCCCTGCTTCCCAGTTGCTATAAAGTGAATGGCTCCCTCTGCCACATACTCCTGCCATGATGTCCTGTGCCACCACAGACCCAACACAATAGGGCTAAATGGCCCTGGACTGAAACCTCTGAAACTGAGCTAAAATAAACCTTTCCTCCTTTTAAGTTGGTTCTCTCAGGTATTTTGTCCAATTGGCAGAAAGCATACAGGACAAACTGCTGTCCCTAGAATTAGAGACAAACAAGTTGATAGTGAGAATCACAGCTTACCAGAACAGAGTCCCGTGAGTAGAAACCTCCATGGGAACCGGTGCCGGGTAGGAAGGGCAGAGGTGTGATCGAAGAATTGCTGGAGAACCAGTGTGGACGAGTCTGAGTGTTAAAAACTCCAGAAAGACATAGTCTTCCTCTTCCTTCTCCAGGAGGATCTCCTGCTTTTATGAGTCTTACCTCCAAGTGCTTAAGTAGATTATCAGTGAATAGTGGAGAAAAATGCCCTTGTACTTTCAGGGGAAAGGGATGGGAAAAGCAACCATTTTGAAATATACCAGAGCCTCTGGCTTCTTAATGAGACTTCCCTCAGGAGAAATTAAGCAGAACTTAACCTGATGGGGTTCTGTCACAGCTTCACTGATATGAGGAAGGATAAGAACCAACTCTACCATACCTTGCCCCCCGCCCTGCCGTCTAGCCTTCCTTGGAGGGTAGGAGAGATATTCATGTCTTGCCTCCTGTAGCTATTCTGTCTCATCTAAGGAAAGAAAACCAAGATGAGTGTGTGTGAAGTTCACAGTCCAAATGTCCGGCTCACCAAAATACTAAGGAGTATGCACAGAGCTATAGAACACTTGTCCTCTCCCCACCTTGCCATCTCATCATTAAAAAAATTTCTTTTTGCCTAATACATCATGTCTGCCTTTCAACAAAATTAAATGGAGAAATATCCCAAGTCCATTGATAGGAAGAAGTAACATTATCATGATGCCAGTTGTCTTAGTCCATTCAGACTGCTATTGCAAATACCTTGAACTGGGGAATCTATAAGCAATAGAATTTATTGCTCATAGTTCCAGAGGCTGGGAAGTCCAAAGTCATGGCACCAGTAGATCTGGTGCTGGTGAGAGCCCAGTCCCCATAAGTGATGGAACTTTTTGGTTGTGTCCTCATATGGCAGAAGAGACAAATGAGCCTTTAAATTAGCTCCAAAGGGAAGGCTGAGGCATGGCTCAAGTGGTAGAGTGCCTGCCTAGCAAGTACAGGCCCAGAGTTCAAACCCCAGTACCATCACTACCACCACCAAAAAAAAAAAAGTAGCTCCAAAGGGAAGAAAGTTTGTAGGCTTTCCAGGCATGTCTGTGCTTTTTCAGTAGCATTATTATGACTTTTAAAAGGAGTTATTTAATGTTATTTCTTTTTGTAAGAACTTAATAATAAGTGTTCTTTACAGTCCTGCAAGAAGACTTTTGCACATTAGTGTCTATTAATTTAAAAATATTTCCATTTCATTTGTAACAACTTGTTTTCATTTCTAGAATGTTTTTATTTTTAAAAAGAAGATACGTAGCAGTGAATGTAGCTAAATCTTTTAGATATATTCCAAAATATTTATAAAACACTTCTAAAATGATGACTTTCTAAGAAAAATTATTAATTTTTAAAGCACAAATCACACATTAAAAAATCTGTGAATTTAATTTATATTTAATTGAAAATATCAGGTATGTTTTATAAAAATCTTAATTTGAGAACACCAAAGGAAACTGCCCAGAATCTAATGTGGTAACCTATTAATAACAATACTTTATTGAGAATACTGCTGATACATGTTTTTTCATGAAATCTATTGTTAAGTAATTTTTATTGCGCAATGGTGTTACCATTACATTTCCCTGATGAAGTTCAATGAGCATTGCTAGGCATGGCTCAAGTAGCAGAGCACCTGCCTCCCAAATGCTGAGTTCAAACTCCAGTACTGCAAAAAAAAAAAAAAAAAAAAGACAGAAGGTATATGGTTGAGCTCCTAGCTCAATGATAGAGCACTTTGCTTAGCATGCATGAAGTCCTAAAGTTCAATCCCAAGCATCATAGGCAAAAAAAAAAAAAAAAAAAAAAGAAGAAGAAAGGAAGGAAAGAGGGAAGGATGAAAGGAAGGGGGAGGTGAGGGGAGAAAAGGGGAGAGAAGGGGAGGGAAGGAAGGAAGGAAATGAGAGAAAGAAGGAAGGAAGAGAGAAAGAGAAAGAAAGAGCAGAAGAAAAGAAAAAGAAAAAGTCAACCAACCACACAAAAGACCTCACCTCTTATAAAAGTACTAACCCCATGAGAGTGGAACCCTCATGACTTAATAACTTCCCCAGTGCTCCACCTCTCAATAACTGTACATTGCAGATTAGGTATCAATATATAAATTTTCAAGTGAACATACTCAACTCTTAGCATCAATTCTTCTCAACCTGAGCTATTAAAAGCAATCCCAGAAAATTATTTTATGGATGCTGATGAACTAATTCTAAAATTTGTATGGAAAGGCAGAAGATTCAGGTCTGTAAATATAATATTAAAGAACAAAGTTAGAGTACTGACATTTGCTTCTTTCAAGACTTATTATAGGGAGTGGGAGGTAAAGGGGTAAAGAAGAGTATTCAAAAGAATTGAACAGCCCAAAGTTTTAGCACACCCATAGTGGGCATTGGGACATACCTTTGAGTGTCAACTTAAATATTAATAACAAATATCAGGACTGAAAAATAGGCACAGTGTGTGCAGGGGGCGGGGTACTCTTTGGAGGGGGGAGGGTGAAGGAAGGACATTAAGGTGATGGTACATGGTAGATGGAATTCATATACCTATGTGAAGCCAGAACTAAAAAACCTATTGCAATTGCTTTAAGTGGGGTGGGAAGGGGGCTGAGGGGGAAATGATGGGGTAATGTAAGTAATGTACCATATAAATCTAATTGAATTTTCACTACAAATCTCCCCATATAATGAATATATCCTAATAAAATTTATAATAAAAAAGAATTATAAAGCTATGGTATTGGTGAAAGAACAGGCAAATAGATCAGTAAAATAGTACAGAGAGCTCAGAAATAGATTCACGAATACTGTCAATTGCCTTTCGACATAGAAGCAAAGCCACTTTTCAATAAAGAGTAATGGACCTCCATAAGGGAAAAAAGGATACTAGACATAGTCTTTATACTCTTCACTAATATCCACTCAAACTGGATAACAGATGAAACACAAACTATAAAACTCCTAGGAGGTAACACAGGGGGAAATCTAGATAGCCTAGGGTATGGTGGTGACTTTTTAGATATACCCAAAAGCCATGATCCATGAAAGAAAAAACTAATAAGCAGGATTTTGTTAAAAATAAAAATTCTGTTCCACTAAAGATATTGTCAGAAAAATGAAGCGATAAGCCAGAGAATGGTAGAAAATATTTGCAAAGAAATCTATGAAAAACTGGGCAAGGTGGCACATACCTCGTAATCCCAGCTACTCAAGAGACTGAGGAAGGAGGGTCATGAGTTTGAGGCCAGTTTGGGCTACATAGCAAGACCCTATCTCAACCCTTCTCCCAAGAAATACATGACAAAGGACTGCTATTCAAATTACAAAAAAAAAAAAAAAACTCCCAAAATTCCACAGCAAAAATACTAACAATTCATTCTTTTGGTGGGTCTGCCATTTAAACTCAGAGCTTTGCACTTGCAATGCGGGTGGGCACTCTACCCCTTGAGCCACAACTCCAGTCCATTTTATTCTTGTTATTTTGGAGATGGTGTATTGTGAAATATTTGTGTGGGCTGGCCTCAAACCTCAATCCTTCCAATCTCAGTCTCCCATGTAGCTAAGATTATAGTTAGGAGCTACCAGCGCCCAGCTAACAATTCATTTCTTAAAAAATGGACAAAAGACCTGAACAGATACTTCACCAAAGAAGATACACCTAATAATCAAATGAAAAAAAATGCTTGGCACTGTACATTTTGAGGGAATTACAAATTAAAACAATAACAAGATAGCATTACATATTTATTAAAATGGCCAAAATTCAAAATACTGATCACACCAAAAGCTGATGAGGATGTATAACACCAGGAACTCTCACGCATGGCTGGTGGAAGTACAGAAAGGTACAACCACATTGAAAGATAGCTTGGCTATTTTTTTAAAAATAAAACTAGACACATTTTCCCATACAATCCAATACTCATTGGTATTTACCTAAATGAATTGAAATCTTGTGTCTACACAAAAACAAATGCATGGTGGCACACATCTTTAATCCCAGCACTTGGAAGGCTGAAGCAGGTGGATTGAGAGAGTTTGAGGCCAACCTGGGCTACATAGCAAGACCCTGTTTAGAACAAACAAACAACCAATCAAACAAACACAATCCAAATGTTTATAGTATATTTTTTCATAATTGCCCAAACTTGAAATCAACCAGAGTGTATTCAATAAGTAAAGTGATGAATAAAGTGTGGTACACTCAGACAATGAAATATTATTCATTCCTAAATGGGGGTTGGGGGAGCTATGAAGACATGGAGGAAAGTTAAGTGCATAGCAAAAAATGAAAGAAGTCAAGCTGAAAAAGGCTATGTTCTGTGTGACTCCAGGTTACGTGAAACTCTGGAAAAGGCATGAATACAATAAAATACAGTAAAATGATCAGTGATTGCAAGGAGCAGGGGCTGGGAAGGTTGATTAGGTACAGCAGAGAAGAATTTAGAGCAGTGGGATTTCTGTATAATATTATAATGGTGGACAGCTGTCCTTATACACTTACTAAAACATATAGAATGTGCAACACAAGAGTGAGCCCTAATGTAAACTATGGACTTTGGATGATAATAACGGGTCACTGTTGCTTCATTGATTATGACAAATGTACCACCTTGCTGCAGTCCAGAGATATGTGGTACATGGGGCTGAGATAATGGTGCAAGGGCAATACGGGAACTTTCAGTTACTTTCCACTCAATTTTGTTGTGAATCTAAAACTTCTCTAAAAAAAACAGTTTGTTAAAAATTATAGCAAATGTACTGTAAAGGAAATGGATTGCTAAATACCACGGAACCAGCATGAGTTCTGACCCCCTTCTTTCATGTCTGTTTGATATTGTCTGGTCTAGACTCAGCCTGAAACCCAGATGGATGCACTGGGCGTGAAAAGAAAAAGTTCTAAAGGAAAACTTCCATGTGAAGAGTGGGAAAGAGGGTCTTCATGTGTAGTCGAGGGTGGGGGAAACCTGTTTGTTTCCATCCTTTCCATCCCACCTCTCTGTAGTCCCACAGAAGTACAACAACAGTGGCAGGTGGGAAGGAACCTAAAACTCTGAGGGGGGAAAACCATTTCTGACCAAAGGAACAATGAACTTCAAAAGTATAGGGGAAATCCCCATGGCTTTTGTTTTCTCTTTCCTTTCAATGGTTGGCTCCAGATGAGACACAATTACAGGAAATACGCCACCAAGTATGAAAACTGAAGTCCCATTGAAACCCAGGAAGATGGTGTGGAGGGAGGAATTGGAAGCTGGGAAGTATTGGAGAGATCATATAGAGGAAGGAGTTAAAAAATCCATCTGACCTGCATCAAGTTGTGTATGACTCTCATACTGGCCTCTTAGCTGTGCTTGTGCATGCATGAATCTGACCCTAACATCAACTTGATAGCTTTGAGACCTGAATTACAGGGTAAAAACCACTCAGGTCCCAGATGAGGCACTGGGTGTATACTCACAGGACAAATACACCACTACTGCAAAGGCTTTGAAAACTCACCTGAGATGGGAGCCACAGCCCTCAGAAAGCAGGTGGGAATTTGTCTGCAAAAACATACAAAACTCAATATCTTCTGTAGGATTTAAACAGTTACACAGTAAAATACTCAGCATGTCAGGAGATAATACGTGATTGCACAACATCTGAAGAAGCAGGAAAACCTTTTACTTTTTTATTTCCAATTGATACAAAAACACAAATTATACATAGTAACAGGTACCCTGTGATGTTCTGATATATGTTTACTTTTTGTAATGTTACATCAGGGTAAGTACCTCTATCTCTTCAAGTCACCTGTCATCTTCTCATGTTGAAAACATGGTGATTGTAACTTAGAACTCACTGACCCACCCACGGTCTGATAACTACCATTCCATTCTCAACTTGTATGAGATTACTTTTTTATTTTGCACAAATGAGTGAGATTGTGCAGTACTCGACTTCCTTTATAAGAAAAGGAAATTGGAGACATCAGGAATAATGTAGTAGTATCGAAAGTGATACACCTACCACACTTAATTAACATAATTATCTTTAATTTCTTCCACATTGTCACACGTCAGGATTTCACTCTTTAGGGCTGAACTGTATTCCATGGTTCATCAGTTGGGACGCTTATGTTGATTTTCATATTTTGGCAATTGTGACTAGTGTTGTAATGAACGTGAGAGTTACAGAACTCTCTTTAGCATACTGATTTCATTTCTTTGGCTATGTACACAATAGTGGGATAGCTAGATCATGTGGAAGTTTTATTTTTAATTTTTAAAGGAAATCTCATACTGTTTTCCAAATGGCCGTGCTAATTCAGAAGTGGGAAAACATTGATATCTCATAAGGGAAAAGACAATCAAATGAAGTCAACCCAGAGATAACACAGGTACTATTAGAAGACATTAAAGAACCTACTATGTTTATGCTCCAGGAATTAAGGGCATACAGATCTCGAAATGAACAGAAAGCCTCTGCAAAGAAATAGTGTATATTTTTAAAGACAAATGGAAATTTAGAACTTAAAATACAATAACCAAAATAAAGAAACTCATTGATTGGAAAAGAAGTCAGTGAATCTGATTATGGAGTAATAGAAATTATCCAAAATGAGTAACAGAGAACAATGTAGGAAAATGAGTGGAGCTACAGAAGTCTGTGGAACACTTACGTCTTCAGAGTGCCAAAAGGAAAGGAGAAAGAATAAAAGAGTGCAGAAAAATTGTTAAAAAATAATGGCCCAATTCCTAGCCAGAGCAATTAGGCAAGAAGAAGGAATAAAAGGAATACAAATAGGTAAAGAAACTGTCAAAATATCCCTATTTGCAGATGACATGATCCTATACCTTAAAGACCCAAAAAACTCTACTCAGAAGCTTCTAGCATCATCAATAGCTATAGCAAGGTAGCAGGATATAAAACCAACATAGAAAAATCATTAGCATTTCTATACACTAACAATGAGCAAACGGAAAAGAATGTATGAAAACAATTCCATTTACAATAGCCTCAAACAAAATCAAATACCTAGGTGTAAACCTAACAAAAGATGTGAAAGACCTCTACAAGGAAAACTATACACTTCTGAAGAAAGAGATTGAGGAAGACTATTGAAAGTGGAGAGATCTCCCATGCTCATGGATTGGTAGAATCAACATAGTAAAAATGTCGATACTCCCAAAAGTAATCTACATGTTTAATGCAATTCCCATCAAAATTCCAATGACATTCATTAAAGAGATTGAAAAATCTACTGTGAAATTTATATGGAAACACAAGAGGCCACGAATAGCCAAGGCAATACTCAGTCAAAAGAACAATGCAGGAGGTATCACAATACCTGACTTCAAACTATA
This sequence comes from Castor canadensis, assembly GCF_047511655.1. NCBI lineage: Eukaryota > Metazoa > Chordata > Mammalia > Rodentia > Castoridae > Castor > Castor canadensis. The sequence continues at coordinate 67,518,553 of NC_133401.1, forward strand.
TTACAAAGCAATAACAATAAAAACAGCATGGTACTGGCACAAAAACAGACATGAAGACCAGTGGAACAGAATAGATGACCCAGATATGAAGCCACACAACTATAAGCAACTTATCTTTGACAAAGGAGCTAAAAATATACGATGGAGAAATAGCAGCCTCTTCAACAAAAACTGCTGGGAAAACTGGTTAGCAGTCTGCAAAAAACTGAAACTAGATCCATGTATATCACCCTATACAAATATTAACTCAAAATGGATCAAGGATCTTAATATCAGACCCCAAACTCTTAAGTTGATACAAGAAAGAGTAGGAAATACTCTGGAGTTAGTAGGTATAGGTAAGAACTTTCTCAATGAAACCCCAGCAGCACAGCAACTAAGAGACAGCATAGATAAATGGGACCTCATAAAACTAAAAAGCTTCTGTTCATCAAAAGAAATGGTCTCTAAACTGAAGAGAACACCCACAGAGTGGGAGAAAATATTTGCCAACTATACATCAGACAAAGGACTGATAACAAGAATATATAGGGAACTTAAAAAACTAAATTCTCCCAAAACTAATGAACCAATAAAGAAATGGGCACGTGAACTAAACAGAACTTTCTCAAAAGAAGAAATTCAAATGGCCAGAAAACACATGAAAAAATGCTCACCATCTCTAGCAATAAAGGAAATGCAAATTAAAACCACGCTAAGATTCCACCACACCCCTGTTAGAATAGCCATCATCAGCAACACCACCAACAACAGGTGTTGGTGAGGATGCGGGGAAAAAGGAACCCTCTTACACTGTTGGTGGGAATGTAGACTAGTACAACCACTCTGGAAAAAAATTTGGAGGCTACTTAAAAAGCTGGACATCGATCTACCATTTGATCCAGCAATACCACTCTTGGGGATATACCCAAAAGACTGTTACTCCAGAGGCACCTGCACATCCATGTTTATTGCGGCACTATTCACAATAGCCAAGTTATGGAAACAGCCAAGATGCCCCAGCACTGATGAATGGATTAAGAAAATGTGGTATCTATACACAATGGAATTTTATGCAGCCATGAAGAAGAACGAAATGTTATCATTCGCTGGTAAATGGATGGAACTGGAGAACATCATTCTGAGTGAGGTTAGCCTGGCTCAAAAAACTAAAAATCGTATGTTCTCCCTCATGTGTGGACATTAGATCAGGGGCAAACACAACAAGGGGATTGGACTATGAGCACATGATAAAAGTGAGAGCACACAAGGGAGGGGTAAGGATAGGTAAGACACCTAAAAAACTAGCTAGCATTTGTTGCCCTTAACGCAGAGAAACTAAAGCGGATACCTTAAAGCAACTGAGGCCAATAGGAAAAGGGGAACAGGTACTAGAGAAAAGGTTAGATCAAAAAGAATTAACCTAGAAGGTAACACCCATGCACAGGAAATCAATGTGAGTCAATGCCCTGTATAGCTATCCTTATCTCAACCAGCAAAAACCCTTGTTCCTTCCTATTATTGCTTCTACTCTCTCTACAACAAAATTAGAAATAAGGGCAAAATAGTTTCTGCTGGGTATTGGGGGGGGAGAGGGAGGGGGCGGAGTGGGTGGTAAGGGAGGGGGTGGGGGCAGGGGGGAGAAATGAACCAAGCCTTGTATGCACATATGAATAATAAAAGAAAAATGAAAAAAAAAAAAAGAAAGAAAATTGTTCAGAGACAAGGGGAAAGTTGTGATAATTGTAAAAAAACAAAAACAAAAACAAAAAAAAAGATTTGCGAAATTAGACAAACTCCAAATGGAATAATTTTTTTAAAAAACATGCCCACATACACCATAATCAGACATGTGAAAACTAAAGATAAAGAAATGTATCTTAAAACAACGGGAAAAAAGAGGCAAAATATTTATAAGGAAACAGCGATCCAAATAATTGCAGATTTCCTATTAGAAAACATGGAACCCAAAGGGGAAAGAAGATTATTGTTAAACTATTGAAAGAAAAGGATCGTTCAACACAGAATATCAGATCCAGGACAAAATATCCTTCAGGGATAAAATGAAATAAGAATCTTCTCAGAAGGGAGGCTAAGATGATTTGCTTTTTAATTCGAAAAGAAGTGACAGAGTAAGTTTTTCAGACAGAAAGGAATGAATGAAAAGGTAATCAGAAATAAAGGGACAGCATCTAAAAAGGTTATCCTGGTAAATGTAAGTCTGTTATTGGGTGGGAATGATGGTACATACCTGTAATTCTAGCACTTGGGAGACAGAGGCAAAAGAATTATGAATTTGAGGCTAATCTGAGCCAATGCTTAATTCCCTCAGGGTTTTAAACACACCTTTTGAAACATGTTTGATGTTAAAAATAAAAAGTACATCATTTGGGCTGGGGATGCAGCGCAGGGGTATAGCATTTGCCTAGCATGCACAAGGTCCTATATTCAACCCCAGCACTACAAAACAAAATGAAAGCAAGCAAGCAAACAAACAATTTTCTTTTTTTAAAATTTCTTTTATTCATATGTGCGTACAATGTTTGGGTCATTTCTCCCCCTTTCCCCCCACCCCCTCTCTTTCCCTTTGCTCTCTCCCTCTCCCCCCTTACCCCCTTGCTACCAGGCAGCAACTATTCTGCCCTTATCTCTAATTTTGTTGAAGAGAGAGTATAAACAATAATAGGAAGGACCAAGGGTTTTTGCTAGTTGAGATAAGGATAGCTGTACAGGGAGTTTACTTGCATTGCTTTCCTGTACATATGTGTTACATTCTAAATTAATTCTTCTCAAACTAACCTTTCCTCTAGTTCCTGGTCCCCTTCTCCTAATGGCCCCTGTCATTTTAAAGTTTCTGTATTAGTTTCTCTGCATTGAGGGCAACAAATGCTATCTAGCTTTTTAGGTTTCTTACCTATCCTCATACCTTCCTTGTGTGCTCTCGCTTTATCATGTGATCAAAGTCCAGTCACCTTGTTGTGTTTACCCTTGATCTAATGTCCGCATATGAGGGAGAACATATGATTTTTGGTCTTCTGAGCCTGGCTAACTTTGCTCAGAATGATGTTCTCCAGTTTCATCCATTTACTTGTGAATGATAAGATTTCATTCTTCTTCATGGCTGCATAAAATTCCATTGTGTATAGATACCACATTTTCTTAACCCATTTGTCAGTAGTGGGGCATCTTGGCTGTTTCCATAACTTGGCTATTGTGAATAGTGCCGCAATAAACATGGATGTGCAGGTGCCTCTGGAGTAACCTGTGTCACATTCTTTTGGGTATATCCCCAAGAGTGGTCTTGCTGGATCATATGGTAGATCTATGTTTAGATTTTTAAAAGGCCTCCAAATTTTTTTCCAGAGTGGCTGTACTAGTTTGCCTTCCCACTAGCAGTGTAAAAGGGTTCCTTTTTCCCCGCATCCTTGCCAACACCTGTTGTTAGTGGTGTTTCTAATGATGGCTATTCTAACAGGGGTGAGGAGGAATCTTAGTGTGGTTTTAATTTGCATTTCCTTTATGGCTAGAGATAGTGAGCATTTTTTCATGTGTTTTTTGACCATTTAAATTTCTTTTTTTGAGAAAGTTCTGTTTAGTTCACTTGCCCATTTCTTTATTGGTTCATTAATTTTGGGAGAGTTTAGTTTTTTGAGTTCCCTATATATTCTGGTTATCAGTCCTTTGTCTGATGTGTAGCTGGCAAATATTTTCTCCCACTCTGTGGGTGGTTTCTTCAGTTTAGAGACCATTTCTTTTGATGAACCGAAGCTTTTTAGTTTTACGAAGTCCCATTTATCTATGCTATCTCTTAGTTGCTGAGCTGCTGAGGTTCCATTGAGAAAATCCTTGCCTGTACCTATTAGTTCCAAAGTATTTCCTACTTTTTCCTATACCAACTTTAGAGTTTGGGGTCTGATATTAAGATCCTTGACCCATTTTGAGTTAATATTGGTATAGGGTGATATACATGGATCTAGTTTCAGTTTTTTGCAGACTGCTAACCAGTTTTCCCAGCAGTTTTTGTTGAAGAGGCTGCTATTTCTCCATCGTATATTTTTAGCACCTTTGTCAAAGTCAAGTTGGTTATAGTTATGTGGCTTCATATCTGGGTCATCTATTCTGTTCCACTGGTCTTCATGTCTGTTTTTGTGCCAGTACCATGCTGTTTTTATTGTTATTGCTTTGTAATATAGTTTGAAGTCAGGTATTGTGATACCTCCTGCATTGTTCTTTTGACTGAGTATTGCCTTGGCTATTCGTGGCCTCTTGTGTTTCCATATAAATTTCACAGTAGATTTTTCAATCTCTTTAATGAATGTCATTGGAATTTTGATGGGAATTGCATTAAACATGTAGATTACTTTTGGGAGTATCGACATTTTTACTATGTTGATTCTACCAATCCATGAGCATGGGAGATCTCTCCACTTTCTATAGTCTTCCTCAAACTCTTTCTTCAGGAGTTTATAGTTTTGCTTGTAGACGTCATTCACATCCTTTGTTAAGTTTACTCCTAGGTATTTGATTTTTTTTTGAGGCCATTGTAAATGGAATTGTTTTCATATATTCTTTTTCAGTTTTTTCATTATTAGTGTATAGAAATGCTAATGATTTTTCTATGTTGATTTTATATCCTGCTACCTGCTATAGCTGTTGATGGTGTCTAGGAGCTTTTGAGTAGGGTTTTTTGGGTCTTTAAGGTATAGGATCATATAGTTTGCAAATAGAGATATTTTGACAGTTTCTTTACCTATTTGTATTCCTTTTATTCCTTCTTCTTGCCTAATTGCTCTGGCTAGGAATTCCAGTACTATGTTGAATAGGAGTGGGGATAGTGGGCATCCTTGTCTCATTCCTGATTTTAGGGGGAATGGTTTCAGACAAACGATTTTCTGATTGGGTTTCCAAAGCATATAGATACAATACATAAGACAATTGTAATGTAAAGGGTGAGTTCAACAGCCTATTTGTTGAACTGTTGTTTAAATTTTTGCATCTGTATTGCACTTAAGTTAATATGTTGTTATATATGCATAGCACAAGCCACAGAATGACCATAAAAAACTATACTAAGACATATAGCAGAAGCATACAAAAAAAAAACTAACATGGAATGTAAAAAATTTTTTCCTTTTTCCCAGTTGAAATGACTGTTTTTCATACCTGATTGCACTGGCTAACACCTCCAGTAGTGAGGTTCTTCAAAGGATGTAGTGAAAGTGAACATCCTTGTTGTCTTCCTGGTTGTAAGGATAAATAATTCAATCTTTCACCAATAATGTCAGCTGGAGCTTTTCCATAATGTCCTTTGCAGAACTTCTTTATATAAATTGCCTTCTGTTTCTAGTTTGATAGTTTTTTTTTAATCAAACATAGATGTTAAGAAAAGGGTGAATGAGAGTGAACATGGTGGATGTATTTTGCATTCATATATAAAAATAGAGGAATGAAACCTGTTGAAATTGTTCTAAGAAGAGACAATGGAGGGGGTGACTCTAACTAAGATATACTATAAGCACATATGCAAATATCACAGTGTATCCCCTTGTACATCTGCTATATGCTAATGAAATTTCAACAATTTTTAAAAGAATAGATGTTGTATTTTTTAAAATGCCTTATTTTCTTTTATTGAGGTGACCATATTCTTTCTTTCTTCCTTTCTTGGCAGTACTGGGAATTGAACTAGGACCTCATGCTTGCTAGGCTAAGGCTCTACCACTTGAGCCACTCCTTCAGTTCTTTGACTTTAAGTTTGTTTTTCAGAAAGAGTCTTGAGCTTTCGTTCTGGTTGACCTTGGACCAAGATCCTACTACCTCTGCCTTCCAAGTAGTGGGGCCACAGATGTGCACCACTATAATCAGTCCTCTTTTTTAGTTTCTTAATATGGTGTACTAGTTTCCTAGGGCTCCTATAATAAATTTCCATAAACTTGGTGGTGGCTTAAAAACATAAATTTATTCTCTCATGTTAGTATGGAAGATAGAAGTCTGAAATCAAGGTTTCATCAGGGCCATGCTCACTCTGAAAGCTCTGGGACAGAATCCTTCTTGCCTCTTTCCTCTTTTAAATAGCTTTGTATCTATCTTTTTTTCTTTTTTATATAATGTTGAATTTGATCTGTTGAACTTTTCTCCCCTTCTTTTTGGTGGCATTGGAGTTTGAACTCAGGAACCTCATGCTTGTTAGGCACTTGAGTCACTCTGCTGGCCCGATGTGTTGAACTTTTGTTTAAATTTTTGCATCTGTGTTCATTAGATATTAGCTGATATTTTTCTTTTCCTGTAATTTTTTTGGTCTGATTTTATTTTTATTTTTTTCTTTCAGTTTTTTTTCTGCTTTCTTTTTAAATTTTTTTTCTTTCAGATCTTCCTTCCTTCCTACCTTCCTTCCTTCTTTCGTTTGTCTGGTTTTGATAGACTGACCTTATAGAAGTAGTTGGGACATACTCTTTCCAGTTTAATTTCATGGGATAGCTTGTGTAAAAGTGTTACTATTTCTTCACTAAATGTTTGATAGAATTCCCTAGTGATACCATCTGGGCCTGGAGTTTTCTTTGTGGGTAAGTTTATAACTAAAAATTTTTCTTTCATGAATATAGTGGTATTTAACTTACTTATTTCTTCTTCAGTTAGCTTTGGTAGTTTCTTCCTTTCAAGAGATTTGTGAATTTCACCTAGCTTATCAAACTTATAGGTGCCTTACTCTGTTTTATGCCACTATAGTAGAATAACAGACTGGGCTATTTATAATGAGTAAATGTGTTGGCTCATTGTGAGTAAATTCTGCAGGCTGAGAAGTCCCAGAGAGTCTTCTTGCTACAGCACCCCCTGATGGAAGGGCAGAGGGCAAGAGCCCATAAGAAGTCAAACTCACAACCTTAAGTCTTTTAATGATTGGCATTAGTCCATTAATTAGGGTGGAGCCCTCTTGGCTTAATTACCTCTCAAAAGTCCCATCTCTTAACACTGCTGAACTGGGGATTAAGTTTCCAACTCATGTTTTTAGGGGGACACATTCAAATCAGCACTGGAAAAAAATTTTATAACATTGTTATTCTTCAGTTATCTGCAAAATCTATGATGATATAACCTCTCATTCCTGTGTTAGGAAATTTGTGTCTTTTCTATTTCATTATAATAGATTTGGATTAAAGTTTGTATATTTTCTCTCTCTCTCTATCCATTTTCTACTTTATCGATTTCCTCCGATGTTATTATTTATTTTCTGCTTTATTTTGAGTTTAATTTACTTCTCCTTTTCATTTTTTCTTAAGGTATAATCTCCAATCACTAATTGGAGATATTTCTTATTTTCTAATTAAGTGTGTGTTGCCATAAATCCCCTAATTACATTCCACAAGTTCTCATATGTGTATTTTTGCTTTCATTTGATGAAGAATATTTTCTAATTTTACATTTGACTTATTCTTTCACTCATAAATTATGTAGAGTTGTATCACTGGCTTTCAAACATTTGGGGACTTCACATTCTTCTGCTGTTGATGGCTAGGTTAATTCCCTTGTGGTCAGACAACATAATTTATATCACTTAAATCCTGTCTTTATTAAGACTTGTTTTATGGCACTGAATGTAGTTTATTTTGGTAAATGTTTCCTGTGTACTTGAAAAGAATGTATATTTTTGTTGTTGTTGGGTGTTCTATAGATATCCATTAGGTTAAATTCATTAACAGTGATAATAAGCTACTCTTTATCCTATTAATCTCATCCAATGCGTTTTTCATATCAGATATTCTAATTTTCATCTGTACAAGTTCTATGTCTCTAACTTATTGAATGTTGCAATTTTGGTATAATTTATTTTTTAATGTTCTTTTTTTTTTCTCAAAAAACAAAAATAACCAGATTTATTTAATTCACTAGAAAGATGTAAAAAAAAAAAAAAAAGCCTAGGACATACATACAGGTACACACCCCACATTCCTAAAGGAAAAAACAACAAAGTTCTGTTCAAATTAGAGAAAATTACCACCAGTCTGGAAGATGTGTCCACGCCCCATTCCGTGTCCCCTTCCTCTTGCAGCCACTTGGGCCCTCAGGACAGCAGCTTTTCCTCGGCCAGCCCCTGAGCCTTGCTTTTTATTTTTCATGTTAACATTTGTGTGTTTTTTAGCATGTCAGGCAAAATCAAAAAGCAAAGTTTGCTGCCATGGGTGTCCACTTGCTCCACTGTGCCATTCGGCCATCTCTGTGTGTGACTGTGATATTGGACATCTGGCAATTTATGTTGTCTTCCACTTCAACGAGCTTCCCTCCATATACCTCACTGGTGTTGGTCTCACAAGTCACAATGTGGTTCTCAGCTTTAATTGGCACACCAGTAGACATCTTGACAGGAAGAGAGTTCAACTTCAGCCGTTACTTCCTTCTCTTCAGTTTCAGATCACGAAGGCATGAGAGAATTGAATCCGTTTTAATGTTCTTGTCTGGTAATTCTAACACACATATCTGCTCTGAGTCAGTCTCCATTGACTGTTTTTTCTTCATTATGATCATGTCTTCTCGCTTCTTTGTACACCTGGTAATTTTTGGCTGGATGCTATATGTTGTGAATTTTATCCTTGTTGGGTGCTGGATATTTTTATATTCATACAAATATTCTTGACCATTGTTCTGGTAGACAGTTAAGTTACTAAGAAACAATCTGATCCTTTTGGGTCCTGTTTTTATGACTCATTTATGACATGTCTGAAGCAATACTGACTTGGGATGATATTCCTTACTAGTAAGACAAGAGCTTTCTGAACAATCTATCCAATGTCTCATGAATTATTAGTTATTTTTGAACATGGCTATTGGGAAGATGCAGGGTTCCCAGCCTTGTTTGAGCATCAAGCTATACTGCCCCTAACACTTTCAGGAGGTTCTTTCCCTGGTCTTGAGTAGGATCCTCACATACAAATGCTAATCAGTATGGCGGTAAATTCTCAGGAGGACCTCTTTGTGGTCTCCTGAGTTCTTTTTCTGTGATGATCTCTCCTCTCCACTATTGTGTCCTTTGACTTTTAGCTGCCTTGTTTTTTCCCTCTAAATTCAACTCAGGAACTCTGCAGTCCTCCATTTTCCCTCCTGCTCTGCTTCTTGGAAACATTCTCAAGACAAACTTGGGTAATAGCAGGACTCATCTTGTTTGATTCCCATCTGTCAGGGATTTCTGTCCCATGATGAGTGATGTTCTATGTCTTTAAAATTATTATTTCATAACTTTTCCTGTCTTATTCCGTTGTTGTGTGTGGAAGAGGGTAAATCTAGCTCCAGTTCATCACCTTGGCTGTAAGTAGTAATCTACAATATTTGATTTTAAGACTTATCAAATTACAGTAGTTTATAAGGTGTTTCATTGGAGAAAGGGGCAGACACATAGGTAAATAGAAAGCCCAGAAACAGACCCACACAATTATGGTCAATTAAGTTTTTACAAAGGTATGAAGACAGTTTGATGGAGAATTAAGAATATTTTCAACAATTTTGTTGTAAAAATTATACATCCATATCTAAAAAAAGAACAATTACCTAAACCTCACATTTTATACAAAAATTAAGTAAAAATGGAGCAGAGATCTAAATGTAAAATAACAAAAGCCTTACAAAGCTTTTAAAAGAAAATGTAGGAGAAAATCTTCATGATCTTGGGTCATGAGTTAAAGAGTTCTTAGATATGATATTAAAAGCACAATTTATAAGAAAAGAAAATGTGAAACATTTGACTTATCAAAGTATAAAACTTTCTCCAAAAATTACAATTGCAATGAGACACTACCACATACCTCTTGGTGGTCATAATAAACAAACAAACAAAACAAAAACAAAAACAAAAACAATCTTGTCACTACTAAGTGCTGGATGCAAAGTAACTAGAACACTCTCATCTCTTGTTGGTAACCTGTTTTTCATAATATTGCTGTGTTTGTGTTAGGTCTATAGTTCACATAAGAGAGAAAACATGTAGCCTTTGGCCTTCTGAGCCTGGCTAACTTTACTTAAGATGATATTCTCCAGTTCCATCCATTTACTTGCAAACAACAAAATTTCATTCTTCTTTGTGGCTGAATAAAATTCCATTGTATATAAATACCCCATTTTCTCAATCCATCAGTAGTGGGGCATCTTAGCTGTTTCCATACTTAGCTATTGTGAATAATGCTGCAATAAACATTGGTGTGAAGGTGCCTTTATTGTAACCTAACTTATATTCCCTTAAGTATTTCCCTACGAGTAGTATTGCTGAATCATATGACAGTTCTATGTTTAGTTTTTTGAGGAGGCTGCATACTGTTTTCCATAGTGGTTGTACTAATTTACATTCCCACCAGCAGTGAATGAGGGTTCCTTTTTCTCCCAAACCTTGCCCACATTTGTACACACAAAAAATCTTTCACAGATGTTTATAGCAGTTCAATTCATAACTGCCAGAAACTGGAAGCAACCCACGTGTACATCAACAAGTGAATAGGTAAAAAAAATTCTGTGGTCATCCATAGAATGGATGAACCACTGACATACTTAATAATATACATGAATCTCAAAGGCACTGTACTAAATGAAGAAGTCGGGCTTGAGAAGTTATATACTTTAATAATTCTATCTATATGATATTTCTGGAAAGGGGAAAAACTATAGAGACAGAAAATATCAGTGATGGTCAGAAATTAGGTAAAGGGGCCTGAGTTTTCCAACAAAGGGTAGCATGAAGGAGTTTCTTTTTAGGGGAAGAAGATAATGAAACTGTTCTGTATTCTAATTGTGGCTGTAGTCAGTCTTCCCAAAGCTGGGAACTGCTCCTCCTATTATATAACTATGAATATGTCTTTATCTGAATCATATAATGTACAGGATTCTGGCATGCATCATGTAGAGAACAAGACAGATTCAGACCTTGCCAGGCATGGAGCTCCAGATGTGAGCAAGTGAAATTCCACAATATCTAATCAGATGCACAAAAGCTGTGTGACTCCACTTTGTTGCTTGTGTTATCTCTGACCCAAGATCTGTGCTGCAGAATCCTTGTCAAGTCATTTTCAGATAAATTCTGTCCAACTCATGGTTTCTCAACTACTTTGTATTTGAAAATCAGTTCATTCATGGTTCTTTTCCTTGCTCTTTGCCTAGGGTGGCATACAAATTCTAGGGGTACAGAGGTACAGGTGGGGAGACCTGGTTGCAAGACACTCCCAGCAGTGGCCATGTTGGATGGCTCACCAGTCCTAATGCCTCCTGCAGCTGCTGGCATGCCGCTCTCCCACCTGACCTAGACATGTCCAATTTTGCTCTGTACTCTTCACCTCCACTGTGGGGTCCCTTAGATAAACTTGTTCCTCTCATCCCTACTGGTACCCACAAAGATCTGAATGACTGATCACATGTCTCTCTAGAGGCCACAGTAGGCCCAGCCTCCTGGATGGACCCAGAACTCTGCTATATTCTGGCCTGTGGCCTGGCTTTCCTAGTGGGCTCTTGTTCCACAGGCTCACCTGAGAATCAAGGTGCCCTCTGTCCTTCAACTTCTCTAGGTTCTGTCCTGCCATCCCCTTTTGCAAGGTAGGAGATCAAAATAGAATCTCTTCTCAGAGGCTCAGACAAGCTAGCTTCAACTGCATTTTTTCCAACTCCAGAAGGCTTCACACATGCCTGGAGTAAGCATGGCTCTTACTCTGCCAAATCAAGGGCTCTATATTAGTCCGTTTTGGGTTGTTATAATAAAATATCTGAGGTTCTGTGTGTTAGCTTTCTGTCACTGTAATGAAAAACCCAGTGCAGGCTACTTATGAATAGAAAGTTGATTTAGCTTAGAAATAAGTTTCCAGTCCAAGACTGGGTGGCCCCATTGCTTTGGGCTTCTAGAGAGGCTGTCAGATGACTTTGGTAGGGAACCAGTCACATCCTGAGCCAGGAAGCAAAGATAGAGATTGGGGTTCCTCAGTCCCTTTTGAGGGCATGCCTCCAGTGAGCATGCCCTCACCTCCCAAATGTTCTACCGCTTCCCAATAGTGATAGACTGGGACCAAACCTTTAACATATGAAACTTGGGAGAATCCTACCCATATTCAAACCATAGCACTGGATAACTTACAAGGGTAAGAGGTTTATTTGGCTCCTGATTCAAACAATATGGTACTGGCATCCTAGTGAGAGCCCCCTTGGCTGCATCCCAATATGGCAGAGAAAGAAAAAGGGAAACAGCCATATACAGAAAGAACACGTGTGCAAGCAGGGAAAGTAAGAGAGTGGGGGAGGGGCCAAACTTCTTTTTTCAAACCTATGCTCATGGGAAATAATCCACTTCTACCAGATCTAACCCCAATCCCATGAGACAGCACTAACTCATTCATGAAGGTGAAGCCTCATGACCTACTTACCTGCCACTAGGCCCCACCTCTTAAAGGTTCCACCACCTCAGCATAGCCACACTGGGGACCAAGCTTCCAGTATCTAAACCTTTGGGGACAAACCACATCCAAACTATATCAGACTCATATTTGCTGCTTTGGAAGTCAATATCTCCCATCTTTTGTACTTAAAGGCCTTTTCTGTAATACGTGTGGATGATCATGCTATGGGTTTCAGAAGTCTCCCAACAAACATCTGGTTTCCCTGTGCCTTCCTCTGGAGCCACTCTCCTAAAGGCCATGAGGATAGAAAGCTGCCCGAATAGGGGATAGGCTTGAAACAGGAAGTAAGGAAGAAGAAATGTCAGCTATTCTACCAAAATTGCTTTGGCAGTTGTCATAAATGGATTTGAATAGTACCTCACCTACTTCCTCACCGGGTGATGTTGGGAACTTCCTCTCAGCAATTGACCCCTGACCATCAACTTGAAAGGCAGGCAGGGGTGGCTCCAGAGGCTGCTGTGAGGAGCCAGAGATAATGTGGGTGACCCGCTTCACACAGGAGTGCATGAGCAGAGGCAATCATGGTAGCAATCTCAAATGGTCAGAACCCCTGTGGGTGAAACTATAGGGGGTTTAAGTGGTTAGCAAGCATTGGGGATGCATAGCACATCACCAGTTTCCCTACGTGGTGAGCCTGAGCCTGAGTCTAAGCCTGAAACTCTTCCTTCTTCTAGTCAGTAGCAGTTGGTGTGGCTGGAATCCTAGCTCCTGCCAATACTGCTGGTGGATGGTGTGTCAGCCCTCTGTAGTGGGCAGGGCTGGACACTGCTCTAGACTCCTAGGGCACCTGAATGTACCGTTATGACTCAAACAGACCTCTTCTTGTGGCTCATGGTTCTTATCTCGGCACTCCTGGAAATCTAGCAGATGTGTAGGTGGTGGGGGAATTGGACTTCTTCAGGACCAGTCTGCAGTGAGGAACAGTGGCCTGGTACCACAAGGCCGTCTCAGGAGCATCTTCATGTGTTTTTGGCAGAGTGTGTGTCCTCAGAGTCTCCCGTGGGTGCTATAGTACCCTTGTCTTCTGCTGGCAGAGCTTACTGCCCTGTCATGAAGCCCTGTTTCAATTTCAAAACAGCAGAGGAGGACTGAACATATGAGCGACTTCTCAGGACTATTACCCATGGGGTCGAGCTCCCGCTGGACCTCAGTTTCTTAACATGTAATACAGTAATGTTATATATAATTCTCAGTGTGACTGTAGAAATAAGAGTTCAAGTGAGCACAGTGCATCTGGCAGCAGCATCAGAATCATCCCTTCTGCCATGATAAGTAAGACAATGATGATGGTCAAAGGAATTTGATGGGCTAGGGTTGAGGACTCCTGAAGTCTGAGACACTGAGCTGAATGGATCCTCTTGCTCTGATGAATACCCCACATGGCACATCTTTGGAATTTTCTGGGGAAATGGTAGCAAACAGTCCCTTTATCATCACAGCTCTGACTGTATCCTGACTGGTGTGAATGGTTGAGGATTTCTGACCAGGGTGGCCTGAACACTCTTCTTGGATTTGTCTGGGACATGACTAGAGCTGTACCTGGCTGGTAGTGCAGCCTGGCTGAGCACCAGTGGACAGGGCAGGGATGTGGAGGGGAGCTGGCTGGCAGACCATGGTTGCATCCAGATGACCTCTGAATCTGGAATGGTCTGGATCAGATCCACAAGAGCAGAGGGCACTTGAAGGGATGTTAGATACAGGGATTGATTGGTGTCTGGGCCACTATGAAGAAAGGCAGAGCCAAGTTGCTAACTTCAAATTTACCAGGCCTAAAATGCCCACTTTTACAAATTCAGGTACCCACTGAGTGGAATTGAAATGGGGTTCATGACAGGTCACTAGCCACTACCAGTAGAAGACAGCCATCCTGCAGCATCCATTGGAGACTCTGAGGACACAGGCTCCATTGCAAACACATGAAGATGCTCCCGAAGACCCCCAGAGATGCAGATGGTTGAGGGAAGAGCAGTCAAGGGCCACAGTTTGAGTTCCCATCCATGGGAGGTTGGCTTGCTTGGTCAGGATGATGAGAAGGATAAGGGGCAGCCTATGGATGGGCAGGAAGGCTGGGGACCTGGGATGAGCAAGAGCAAAAGCAAGCCAGCATAAGTGGGAGGTGGGAAGTGGGCTCTTCCCACTGAGCTGTCTGTCCTCACCTCACACCTTTCAGGATTCAACAGTCCAGGGTGGTTGCTTGGATTGGCTTTGCAGGCTTTTGCTCCTCCCACCTAGGGAGGCCCAGGCACAAGGATTGAAGATGCTATGGAGTCTGAGCATGGAGCAGCATGGTGGTTCCCCCAAATGAAGGTGGAGAGCTGAGGCTTGAAAACAGGAGGAATCAATACTAGCACATCGATACTTGTTTTCCCATTACATATGGGGAAACTGAAACATAAGTAGGCCAAGTCTTTATTGGGCTCCTAGAAATAGACTTAGACAAGGATGAGTTTATAAGTCATTAACTGGGTGCTAAAAGTAGGTTATTTGGTACTCGTTCCCAGTTAACACTGTAAAGGAGGGGGCAAGAGAGACGGAGAAGGGAGGGAACCCCATAAAATTATGTAAATGAGCAGGTTACCTCTGGAGCAACTGGAGCTCAATTCCTTGGGATCTTCTAAGAGACTTGGAGGCACATGCCTTTAGAGGTCCCAATGAGGGGCAAGGAAGTTGAGGTACTTACTGACTGCTATGGTTTGAGTGTGGTTTGTCCCCACCAATGCTCTTGTTGAGGCTTAATAACCCAATGCAACTATGGAAGTGGTGGAGCACTGAAGGGAGTACCATCCTCAGAAGGGTTAATGCCCATCTCTAAGTATTTGGATGGGTCTCGCAGGACTGGATTAGTTCTCAAGAGAATGGGGTTGTTATAAAAGAGTGAGTCTGGACCTTCCTTCTTGCTTGCTTCTTCTCTTACCATGTCATCTCTTCCAGTTACTCACTGCTCTTGCATTCATTCTTCTTTGATGCCCTCTCCCATGTTGTAACATATTCAGAAGACTCTCACAAGGGTCTGAACAGATGGGCTGCATGATCTTGGACTTTTAGTCTCTCAAACTGTGAACTAAATATGTCTCTTTTCTTATAAAAAATGCTATTGGCTTTTTGTTATAGCAACACAAAATGGAATAAGACACTGCTATGGTTTGGATCTGAAATATTCCCCCAAAAGCTTGGTCTCCAATGTAGTAGTGTTCAGAGCCTTTGGGAGGCCATTGGATTGTAAGGGCTGTAACCTCATCATGCCCAGCTTATTTTTATTGGTTGAGATGGGGTCTTGAGAACTTTTGCCCCAGCTGGCCTCAAACTACAATCCTCCTGATCTCCACCTCATGAGTAGCTAGGATTGCAGATATGAGCCACCAGGCCTGGCCCCAAACTTTTTATAACAAGTCATTTTTGTGATAACTAATCCGGTCTATGAAAGCAGCATTAATCCCTTCTGAGGGTGGTGTCCCCACAATCTAATTATCGTATACTAGGCTGCACTTAAGCTTGGGACCAAGCTTCCAGTACATGAACCTTGGGGGGCACAAACCACATCCAACCCATAGCAATGACTCAACCAGGACAAAGTTGGGTCCTTGGCACACACCTAGGGAGTACCTAACTGTTGAGTTCCCAGCTTCAGCCCGCCTTCTCTTTCTGGAGGAAGACAGGAAAAAGTACCTGGGACCATGGCCCTAGTCACTGCATGAGGGCTTCTGCCAGCCTGACTCAGTGCTGGTGTTCTTACACATGTCCTCTACTGTATTCTTCCGTGCTTGTAGTGGTAGCCATGGGCTCAGTCTCAGGAGGTCTGTCTATCCCAGCTTCCCTCTGTGCCTGAGTGTCCCTGACCCTTGGCAGTCTCCAGATGAAATAACAGCAGCCACCACATGTTCTCTGAACAGTAGTCCTTTGGTATCCATGGGGACTGGTTCTAGGACCCCCTGTGGATACCAAAATCTGCAAATGCTCAAATCCCTTATATAAAATGGTGTGGTGATTGCATGTAAGCTACACACATTCTCCTGTGTACTTTACCTCAAGATTCCTTATAATACCTAATACAAAGTAAATAGCTGTTATACTGTATTGGTTTTTTATTTGCATTATTTTGTATTGTTGCATTGTTATTTTTTTATTGTTTCCCTTCCCCACATTTTCAAACTATACTTGGTTGAGTCCATGGATGTGGAACCCATGAATACAGAGGGCTGACTATGTATTGTTAAAGTAATTTTTAATACTCAAGTAACACATGAATATATTTTCTTATGCAATGAAGTTATCTCAATAGTGCTGAAGATCCCTGGACCATCCCTTTCTCCCTAAATCTCAGACCCCAGGTAACAACTGGGTTTGCTGTCTCTTCTTTCAGGCCTTCGCTATGCATGTCATGTATACCCACTTGGTGTATGTTTCCATGTGTGCATAATAAAAAGCATAATCTTTCCATATTGTTTTGCAGATTGATTTTTTTTCACCATCCACCTGTCTTGCTGAATGAAGCATATGTCAGTGTGTGGCTCTCTGCCATTCTTTTAATGGCTGCTGTGTTCCTTAGTACCAACAGACAGGCTGGTGTAGTCTATCTCCTACTGATGGATATTTGGGTTCTGAGTAAGAGTCTGCAGTTCCCTTCTGTTGTAGACAGAATGTTTATACTTCTCTGACCCCATATTTTGAAATGTAATTCCCAATTGGATGGTATTCAGAGGTGGGGCCTTTGGGAGGTGATTAGGTCATGAAGGTGGAGCTCTCATGAGTAGAATCATGCCCTTGTAAAAGAGGCCCCAGGGAGCTCCCATGCTCTTACTGCCATATGAGAACACGGTACGAAGACTGCCATGTATGAACCAGGAAGCAGCCCCTTACCACATACCAACTCCATGTGAACTTGGACTTCACAGCCACCAGAAGTGTGAGTAAATTTCTGTAATTTTAAATCTACCCAACTTATGGTATTCTGTTATAGCAGCTTGAATGGATTTGGACACTTTCTTTGGGGTTAGATGGTTTCTCCCCCATTGCTGTGGGTTGTCTCAAAGCCCCAGTGACTCCTCACTCTTCACATAGCCTGTCTCCCTGTGCCTTGCTTCTGCTCTCATCTCTGTGCTAGAAATCCCACAGCCCCAGCACCTGTTACCTTCACATGGTGACCTCCACTGGAAGGCCCAGGGGCACCAAAAGACTGGTTTCTATGTGTCACAGGACCAGGGACAGTGGCCAATTCACATTTGTTGCATCCAGGACAGTGTTGGTCATGTTTGTGTCTTTCTAGAAGAAACGTCTAGGGGCAGCCTTGGGTGGGCATGTGTATACCCTGACTGGTGGTCACCACTGACTGAAAGCAGCCAACACGAGGGCTGGGTGTGAGCTAGCACAACCCAGACTGAAACAAGGGAGGGGCACTGACATCCTGCTCTGCCTTTACCTGGCTCTGTGCCCTCGGGCTGGTCAGGACTATAGCTGAGCCTTGACTTCCTCACTGGTAAATTAGGGATAACAATACAGAGTCCACTGCAAGGGAAGGATTAAAGTAAGTGAGACATTCCAAATGTCACTGACTGTCATTTCTGCTATGATCATACCAGTTTTTTTTTCTTACCATTTGCTGCAAAGATTAAATATAGTCATATAGTGCTTAATTATGAGGGTGGGTTCTGGGAAATGTCCCATTGTTGTGCAGAGATCAGAATGTACTTACACAAACCTAGATGGTATGGCCTACCACACATGCAGACTAAATGTTGAGTGTATGTATGTATCTATCTATCATTGAGTGTTGTGTACTGTGTTATATTTTTATTCTACTGCCAGCACAGTAGGTTTGTTTATGGCAGCAACACCACAATGAGTTGCACAGTGTGATGCTATGGTTTGAGGGCTACCATGTTGCTAGATGACAGGAATTTTTCAGCTCTATTATCATCTTACGGGACCACCATCAAATAGATGGCCCATCACTGACATTGTTGTGTAGTGACTATATAATAGTACAGTGAGCCCCGAGTACTATCCCAGCACATCAGTAAATGTTCAATAAACACTGGTTTCCTTTCTTTCCAGATTTGTCTGCAGGTGGAGAGGATTAATGAATAAGTGAACAACCAACTCACTGTTCCTTGTGGCACCAAGCTGATGAGTGGATCCTTGCTGATTGCTGAGCAATAGCCATAGATCAGGAACAAATGGGCAATGCTGAACATTGATGGAGCATTTACCTTGTAGGGTTTGATGTTAGTTTCTCTGAGAGAAGAGCATCCAGATGTCGTGTGCCTCCAAATGGGATCTGACATGACTCTGAGGTTTTATGCCAAAGAAGGTTGAGCTTGAATCCAATGAGTTAGCTTTAGAACTGACTTCCAGTTTTGAGAAGAAAGAAGAAATGGAAAACCCTTGTTTTCCATCAGACAAATTGGAAATTTGCTGACTTGCAGCAACTCAGTGACAAGAAGGGGAAAGGGGGTCACTCTAGAGAAAAGAGAATTAAAAAGCTTGACACCCAAATATCATGTAACCTTTGTTTTTATTCTATTTGAGCAAAATAGAGTAAAGAGACTTTATCTTTGAGATGGTGGGAAAATGTGACTCTGCACTGGGAAGTAGCGGACATCAAAGATTTCTTGATCATCTACTCTTTCGATGGAATTAAAGAAGGATTTGCTTTTTGGAAAGAGCTGTGAAGGCAAGTCAAAAATTTAGTTATTTTGTTTGTTTACAGTGGCATATTAATCTATACTATAAAATACTCAGACAGGCAGTTTTTATATCTAAAAATGGAATAAAACTATTTGCAAAATTTTTCAAAAATTAATGACAAAGATCAATGCCAGTACATATGTAGTAAACCACTATATCCATTTATTGATATTGAAAACACATACTCATGTGGGAAAGCAATTTGGCAATAAACAGCTCAAATCATAAAAAATATTCATTTTCTCTGTCTTAAGAATCTGACTGCTTGGAATTTACTCTGATGAAATAATTTGAAAGAAGGGAAAAACGTCTCACTGCAAGGGTGTGGCTCTGTGGGTTACGTTAGGAAGTGAAGTTCTGAGGACTATGTTGCAACTTGGAGGCCTGAGCTAAACGCTGGGAATTATGCCGTGATTACAGCCAGGAGCAGGCATGTGTGCCTGGGCCTCCAGCCAGCACAGAGTCTGGAGAGGTGAGAGTGTTGCTAAATCTGGAGGAACAGGTCTACTGGGAAGCAGAGGATGGAGGAAGGGATGTGGGAGTGTTTTTAAGCATTTTGCAAAATTTCAAGGTGGTACTATACGCTCATGACTGTAAGCACAACTTCAGTGGAAAATGGACTGTGAGCCTGAAATGGCCCATGAACATTCACCTGGTGAAAACCCAGCCAGCCTTACACTGGAGCAAAGCTGGGATTTGGGGTTTACTGGGAAGGACTTGTTCTCATCCCAGTCATCTCTGGGGACCCTTTGCTCATACACAGACAGGAGACACAACTCCGATAGGATGGGATTGTCAGACCCTTTCCCGGAACCTTGGGTGGGGACAGCGTGAGATCATGATGGCAGAGTGGGAGGGAGGGGGAGGGGCTGTAGAGGGAAGAGAGAACAGAGCAAAGGAAACTTATTGGTAGCAGGTCTTTTGTACACATATAATGTACACATTATTTTGTACACATTCCTTTTAGGAATGAGACATGTAAAATCTTTGTTCATTGTTCGTAGTCTATGGTAGATATTATTATCCCCATTTTGCAGATGAAGAAACTGAGTTTCCAAAATATTGGTGATTACATGAAGGTTTACTTGGCTTTTGGATGTAAAACTGGGATACTAAGCAGATTCTGGGTTTCCAGGGCAAGTTCTCAGGCGCTGATAATAAAGATAAAGGGGGACACAGGAGTCAGCCTCAATGTTACTTGCCACTTTTTGGACAGGAAAACGAGTCTGGACACTGACAGGCTTGCACAGGTGACTGTATTCTAGTCCCAGGATTTGATTTCAAGCCCCACCTTGGAGGAGAGGGGTCAATAAATTATGGCCTTAAGGGCTGACAGACCTTTCTCTTTCTAAGCAAGTGCCTGTTCTGTCCCTCCAGACCCTGCAGAGAGGTCTCAAGAAAGACACTGTGAGAGATGGGATGTGCCAGGGTTTCCCCCAGGAAGTTGAGGGTCCGAAAGTGGAATCCAGACCATTGGCTGTGGAATGGCTGCATCATATGGGATGATGCATACTATTTTGGTGTGGTAAAACACGTTTAAGAAGATTTATTATTTAAAGCATACAAATGAGTGTCTCTAACTATAATCACAATGCTGTTCAACCATTACCACTATCTAGTTCCAGAACTTTTCCATCATTTCAAATAAAATCCTTACATCTATTAAGTAGTCACTTCCCATTCTTCCCTCCTCACTGACACTTGGCACCTACTAAGCTTTCCACTTCCATAGATTTGCCTTGCTGGATAGTGCCTATAAATGGAATCATATAATATGTTGCTCTTTGTGCCTGGCTTTTTTTTTTAACTTAACACAATGTTCACCAGTTTCATGCAAGTTATAGCATGTATCAGTGCTTTCTTCCTTCCTTTTCATAAATATTTACTGTTTTTATAAGCTACTTTTGGTTATCCATTCATTGATAAGCATTTTGGTTGTTTGTACATTGGACATTATGAACAGTGCTGCTCTGAACACTCACGTGCAAGCATTTGTCTATTTTCAATTCTTTTTGTTAGTCTCCAGGTATTTACAGTTCATTTTGGTACTGAATATAAGTGTTTTCAGATAAAATGAGCAGATTTAAATAAAAATGTGTGAATTACAAATTATTACAAAAACTAATTGCAAACAAAAATCCATACAGTTACATGGTATAGAAAAACATGAGGAAAGAGAAATAAAAAGCTGAAAATATGTAGTAACGTAACAGATAAACAATCAGTTATGCCACCCAGTTTACAAAAGTGCCCTGGAAACTAAAAGATAGTGAGGAGAGAATAGAGAAAGCTATATTAGGTGAATGAAAGCAAAAATAGAGTAGTTATGGCAACATTAATATTAGATGATAGAATTTGAACCCAAAAACATGGAATGAGGATCATTCTATATCACAACAAAAGTAATATAAAATATCCAATTGACTTTTATTCAGTAGGTTGCTCATTATTTGTATATAAAGCATATGATCTTAGAAACACAAATATCAACAGAACCAATTCTACTAAATTTATGAATACTTTTTGTTTTTGATATGATCAACAAAAACTATGGTCATTTATTATTTGAATAATAAAATGAATAATTTTGAATATCTATATCCCTTACCAGGAGACTAAAAACCTTCTTATAAAACGTTAACAGCTGTAAAGTTCATAATAAACAAGACTGTGTTAGTCAGATTTTTGTAGCTATTACAAAATACCTGGCACAAACAACTTAAGGGGTGAAAGATTTATTTTGGCTCATGGTTTCAGTTCACATCGTTGGTTCCATTGATTCTGGACCATGGTGAGGCCTAACAGTATGGTGGTGGAAGTATGTGACAGAGTACTTATTTACGGTTCCAGGAAGCAGAGAGAGAGAGAGAGAGAGAGAGAGAGAGAGACCGACACAGACAGAGACACCCAAGACAAGATACAACCACAAGGGCATGCATGAAGTGTCCCAATGTCTCCAACTAGCCCCACCTCCTAAAGTCTCCAGAACATCCCAAAATAGTGCCATTAGCTGGTGAAGCAGACCTTTCATTCATGAACCTTTGGGGGGGAACATTTCATATCCAGACCACAACACTCTGACCCTGGTCCCAAAAAGGTTCATGTCCATCTCACAATGCAAATGAATTTAAGTCCATCTACAAAAGTTCCCATAATCTTAACAGTTCCTGTATTGTTCAAAAGTCCAAGTACAAAGTGTCTTCTGAGACAAAAGGCAAATTCTTAACTGAGAGCCCCTGCAAATATCATAAAATTACAAACTTCCAAGATACAATGGTACAGAGTAAACATGGAAGAATAGAACAGCAAAGAGAGACCAGACTAAGGCAAGGCTGATAACCAGCAGGACAAACACTAAATCCTGTAGCTTCAAGGTTGGCATCCAGAGCATGTGGTGTCATGATATGAGCTCCAAGGTGCTTGGGAAGCCCTAACCCTATGACCTTGCTGCTTGAAGTCCATGTGGCCTCTCTTCTCACCTGGCTCCACTCAGTGCCTGCAACTTTGCTAGGTAGATGTTTTACATTCCTGTCATCTTCAACATCCTGGGGTTTCCACTGCAAGTTTGGCTTTACTCTCACAAATTCACACATCACCCTCTCAGCAGCTGTCTGCAGGGACTCCAACCCTACTACACCTTGCCTGGCCTCCCAGGCTTTCCTTTGAAATCTAGGTGGAAGCCTCCATGTCCTTGCTACTCTTTCCCTTTACATGCCTGAAAAACCAGTATCATAGGGACAATACTAAGATCTGTCACCAGTTCAAGTGGTAGCCAGGCCTCCTTGGACCTTCACTGCAGTGGACTCCAAACACCTGAGCATAGTGAGGCTGAGTACCTTGAAATGAATCTTGGGAAAACAACTTCCTAGTGGTTCTGTGTGTGAGCAGGGCCCTCAGGTCTTCTCTTAAGGGAAAGTCTTTCAAATGAGTTTACTCTTTCAAACCCTTGAGTTTGCAATCTGTGGGCTCTGACCAATTCCTGAGATGCCCTCAAAGTATATATTTTATTATCCCAATGCAAAATGCTTGGTTTTTTTCTGCTTTTTCATTTAATTTTTATTATTGTTATAGTGGGGGTGCAATGTAACATTTATAAAAGTTTTTATAATATATCATAGCTGAGCTCACCCTCTCCATCATTCTCTCTTATCCCCCTCCTTCCATTCCTGGAATAGTTTCAATTTTCCATCTTCATACATGAGTACATAATATTTCTACCATATTCATCCTCCTACGCCCTTTCCTTATATCCTACCCCCATTCCCACTGGTACCAACCCCCAGACAGTACTTGTTTTACCTTCCTGTTCTCCGTTTTTGACAAAAGACATTTTTGATTATTTGAGATAGCTATTCAGGGAGTTTCATTGTGACATTTCCGTGCATATATGTATTATAACCCAAATTGGTTCATTCCTTATATTTTTCTCCTTCCTACCTTGGATCCCTTCTGTTGTGATTTGAACAGGTTTAAAAATTCTATATTCATTCTTATATAGGAAGTACGTCAACCATATTCACCTTCTTAACTTTCTTCTTTTACTTTTCCTCTTCTGTTAGTGATCTCCCCTTAGTGTGACCTATTTTTCATATTTGAGGGCTGACGGTGTGGCTCAAATGGTAGAGTGCCTGCCCAGCAAGAGTGAGGCCCTGAGTTCAAACCCCCAGTGCCACCATAATATTGTTGGTATTTGTATTGGGCTTGGCTTCTTTCTAATGGTGCTAATCTCTTCAGAAACTATGCCTTTCTTAGCCCCAACTTTATGCTGGCTTCTCTGACCAAACTGCAAGTTTTTCAAGTCTTTCTGTTATTTTTTTCCTCCTAAATTCTCACTGAAAACCTGGCTAAAAGCAGCCAGCAATAGCAATGCCAGAGCCCAAATACCAGCCAGCCTCAAAGTTACTGCCAGAGTAATTAGTTTGTCACTTTTAAACTCAACCTCACACAACGTCTCAGGGCACTGACAAAATACAGACAAGCTCTGTGCCAGAATGTAACATGAATGGCCTCTAGTTCAATTCCCAGTGGAATCCTTGTTCCTATCTGAAGCCTCCTGAGGAATATTTTTACTGTCTGCATTTCCACTGGCATTCTGATCTTCTGAACAGCCACCAGAATCACCCATTAAGCTGAGCC
This sequence comes from Castor canadensis, assembly GCF_047511655.1. NCBI lineage: Eukaryota > Metazoa > Chordata > Mammalia > Rodentia > Castoridae > Castor > Castor canadensis. The sequence continues at coordinate 67,542,765 of NC_133401.1, forward strand.
TACAGCAGTCTAGGGCTTTTCTGGTCTGCATATCCAAATTCTGCCCACAAACCAACTCCAAAGACTTAAGAACCACATCGTCAGGCTTAGTCACAGCAATGATCTCACTTCTCTGGAACTAATTTTCTGTGTCAGTCAGTTTTTTCATCACTGTGACAAAATACCTGACATAAATAACTTAAAGGAAGAAGGATTAATTTTGGCTCACAATTTGAGAGGTTTCAGTCTATACTGCTTGGCTCCATTGATTCTAGGCCTGTGTGAGGTAGAACGTGATGATGGCAGAGCATGAGGCAGAGGTTGCTCACCTTGTGGTTAACAGGAAGCAAAGAGAGAACCTGTTTTCAATTATTTGGGGTATATACTCAGGAGTGGAATTGCTGGGTGATATGGTAATTCTATGTTCAACTTTTATGAAAGAACTGGAAAACTATTTTACAAACTGGTAAACTGTTTTAACTAACTGGTAAACTGTTGACTTCACCAATTACCGTTCCACCAATACTGGTGATGGTTCCAATTTCTGCTCATCATTGCTAACACTTGCTATTTTCTACTGCTGCTGCTTCTATTGTTGTTATTAGGACTGCCGTCTTAGTGGGTGTGGAAGTGGTATCTCATTGTGGTTTTTTTTTCTTTTTTCATTGTGGTTTTGATTCACATTCCCTAATGAGTAAGGATGTTGAGCATCTTTTCATGTGCTTGTTGGTCCTTTGTATATCTTCTTTGGGGACATATGTATTCAAATTCTTTTTTGTGTGTGATGGAATTTGAAGTCAGGGCTCAAAGCAGGCACTCTAGTATGTGAGGTACACCTCCAGTCCTTTTTGCTCTAATTAATTTGGAAACAGGTGTTTCATAAACTATTTGCCCTGGCTGGTCTTGAACTATAATCCTCCTGATCTCAGTCTCCCAAGTAGTTAGGATTACAGGTATGAACCTCTGGTGCCTAGCAAGTACTTAATTCTTTAATTGTTTTGGTTATCTTTATTGTTGGGCTGTAAGAGATTTTTTATATTTTAGAACTAGATCCTTATCAGATATATGATTTGCAAATATTTTCTCCTATTTGTTGTCTTTTCACTCTTTTGATAGTATACTTTTTTCTTAATCCAACTGTGTCCTTCCATGATAGTATCTTTTCATGCACACATTTTTTAACTTGATGAAATACAATTTTTTTCTTTAGTCACATGCTTTTGGTGTCATATCTAAGAATCCATTGATAAGTCCAAGGTCATCAAGATTTGTCTCAGTGTTTTCTTCTAAGAGTTTTCTAGTTTTCACTGTTACAATTAGGTTTGACTCATTTTGAGTTAACTTTTCTGTGTGCAGTAAGGCTCTGATTTTTTTTTTTCTTGCATGTGAGTATTCAGTTGTCCCAGAACCTGTGTGAAAGAGACTGTTCTGCCTTTCAATAGTCTTGGTACTCTTGTTGAAAATTAAGTGACCACTAATCCATTGGGTTATTTCTAAACTCTTTAGTTCTATTCAATTGAACTGTAAGTCTATCCTGGGCCAGCAGTATATTCCCTTGTTTGCTATGGTTTTGCAGTACGTTTTGAAATCAAGAAGTATGAGTCTTCTAATTTAGTTATATTTTTTTTCAAGATGTTTTTAGCTGTTAATAATCCCTTGAAAATCCTTACTAACTTCAGGGTAGGTTTTCCTCTTGTGAAAAAGAGCTGATTGAGATTTTGTTAGGGATGGCGTGGAATCTGTAGGTCATTTTGGAAGTACTGCCATCTTAACAATAGTAAGTCTTCTAATCCACAAACACAAGTTGTTCATGTTTTGTTTAATTTGTTTCAGCAATCTTTTGTAGCTTTCAGTGTATAAGTTTGAGTCTCCTAATTAACTTCACTCCAAAGTATTTTATTCTTTTTGATATTACTTTAAATGAAGTTATTTTCTTGTATTCCTTCTAGATTGTGCATATGAGTGTATAGAAATACAGTGACTTCTCTGTGTTTGTCTTTTATCCTGAAACTGTGATGAATTGTGTTTTGAATTCTAATTTTTTCTTGATTTTTTATGATTCTCTAGACTTAAGATCATGCTAACTGGGAACAGAGATGGTTTAAGTTTTTTTCTTCTTGGATCCCTTTTTTCTTTTCTTGCCAAAGTTCTCTGGTTACATTTTCCAGTACATTGACTAGAAGAGGCAAAGGCAATCATCTTTGTCTTATTCTCAGTCTTATGCAGAAAATTTCAGTTTTTCATCATTGAGTATGTCATTAGCTGTGTATTTCCCATATATGATTTCTATTAAGTTGAGAACATTTCCTTTATTCCTAGTATTTTTATCATAGCATAATTAGTATTTTTTATCATGAAAGGGTGTTACATTTTATCAAATTTTTTTCCACATTAATAGGAGGAAGACAAACTGGTGGTCTTCCTCCTATTAATGTGATTTATCACATTCAGTATATTATTCATATCTTGACCCAGTCTTTCATTTCTGGGATAAATCACACTTGGTCATAATGTATATCCTTTTATTATTCTGCTGAATTTGACTTGCAGGTATTTTATTGAGGATTTTTGCATTTATATTCATAAAGGATATTGACCTATAATTTTATTTTCTTGTGATATCTTTTTCTGGCTTTATTGTCAGGTTGATACTAGCCTCAGTAAATGAGTTACAATGCATTCCCTTCTATTCTACTTTTCTGGAAGAGTTTGAGAAGGACTAGTGTTAATTTTTCTTTAAATGCATTCACCAATGAAGCCATCTGAATAAATGATCTTTATATATCAGAAAACATTAATGTTTATAGATGTATCATGCAAAGATTAAAGCTAGAGTGACTAACATTAGTTAAATTTCAGGACAGTGATTTCTTACCAGAGATAAAGAGACATATTTCATAATGATTGAAGCATTTTTTATTCCTTTGTGTAGATCCAGGCTTCTACCTGGGTCCAATTTCTTTTCATACTGTGTAAATGCTCCATATATTTCCTACAATGTAATTGTTGCCTAAGATAAGAAGGTAAATCCAATACTTATTCCTTTGTCATAGATGGATCTGAAAAATCCTCCCTTCTTTTCTCCATTAACTATGAATGGATAGTCAAGGATTATTATACATTTGAGGAAAGCTTTTTATATTAAGTCCAGAGCCCAAAAGTAACAAGCAAACAAATAACTTGAAGAAGCAAAAAGACTGCATAGAAAGAAAAAAAATTTTAAAACAACCTGTTATTAATATCCCTAAGGAGTTAGTGTATCCATGATCTCAGAAAAGGATTTTACATTTTAGAAGGGTATATAGACATTCAGAGAAAAATTGCTTTTGGGAAATAAAAATATGATCCCAGAAATATTAAGCACAACAAAGAGATGGAAATATGAGGGAAAAATGAATTAAAAAATATAGGCCAGCTTAAGAAGTTTAACATATGAAGAATAGGAGTTTATAAGAGAATAGAAAAAGCAGAGACAGAGCTACCCAAAAGATAATTTAATAAGTTTCCCAGAAACACAAGCCTCTAGAATGAAAAGAATCCTTCACTCCACAAGAGCTTTGTACTATTGGTGAAAGTACACCAAGAGTACCACTATAAAATTTTAGTACCTCATATAAAAGGCACATATTTTACAAACTTCCAGAAAGAAAGGGGAGGAAGAAGTTTCCCTTAAATGCTTCAATATCTCAATAGCACCTCTGGAAGAAAGCAAACATCTTCAGAGCAATGGGAAAAACATACTTCCAACATGAATATCTATATTCAACAAAGCCATCAATCATGTATAAGACTCGATTAGAAATTTTCAGACATGCATGCTCTCAAAGTAATTATTTTCCATGCTTTTAGTTTCTAAAAATGATTACACTTATAAGGAAGAGAATCATGAGAAGGCACTACATAAGGTTCAGGAAAGAGAGGTTCTAGCTCAGGAGCGAGGCAGAGGACAGCCTCAGGATGATGAAACGATGGGAGGTCCCTGGGTAAAAGCTCTCTCTCTCTCTCTATATATATATATATATAGCACAAGGGCCTCCCCACCAGCCTGCAACCAGGGGCTTTGCCGAGTTACTTCCCCTCCCTTTGCCCAGTATTCTAAATTCTAAAGAAAAGCCACACCATCATTAATATGTTAAACTTTAGATTTCTAGGACCCAGAACATCTGGTGACCTTCAGATAACATCAGAATGTGCAAAGCCTTTCTTACTCCTTAATAGTTTGCATCAACTAACACAAAGCATGTGCACCACTGCGATGTTTAACTTGCAGAAAAATAATGTGTGCAACTAGCCCCAGGAGGTCACAGTCCATGGTGATGCTGTGTGTGACGTGTCCTGGATGATGAAGATGCTTACTCAGCGTGTAGCCTTCCTGCCAGTTGTCCCCTTCACCTCCTTTCCCTCCCTTTTTGTGTACCTGAGTCCCCTGAGGTGGAGCTTTGAGGATGATAGCCTTTCCATCTTCTCAGGGCTGGCCCTTGAATACACCTGACTTCCTTCCCATGGGTTGTCTCCTCTCCCAAGTATTGGCTTTTGAGTAGTGAATAGCTGGACCTCGACCCAGTAACAACACTAGAGCTAAACTTTCTCTGGGAGAAAGTTCTTCAACAATTTAAGCTGCAAAGATATATAATGTGTTTTTATACAATCGAGAGTAAATTTTCCTAACTGGAGAACAGTTTGAGGATAAAATTAGTGATAAGTACATAGAGAAATGAATGCCAGTCACTGCATCTAGTGCTAACAAAAAGCAGTTCTAGGAAAGGAAAGTAATTATGGTACCACATGGTTCAGCTGTGAATAGTATTTGTATCATCACAATGATACTACTCCTGAATAGCAGTCTAATTAAAATGACAATAAAACTGGAGAGATGAGGGATTTGAAGTGGGTCTGGGGGTTTAGGGACAGAGAAGAAAGAGAGCTAAATTTTCATCCTGTATTGTGGAAATAATCAAGGAAAAACAATATAAGCATGCTATCTAGAGATATAAAAGTCAGTGTCAAAAGACTTGACTAGAAGGGCTTAACAGGAAATGGACAGACAGCTGCTGTGGTGTGATTCATGCACAGTTTCTCATCTTTACATTGCACACATTTATAACCTGATGATCAATATTAAATTTTAAATAAGTGGGATGAACACTTCTATATAGACTACTTTTTTTTCTTAGTCCTGGGCCATATTTTCTAGCACATGCTAGGCAAGTGGTCTACACTCAGACCAGCTGCTCCTGGGAAGAAGAAATGGCAGTCTCAACTTAAAGCCAGAGAGAAAGGGGCTTCTTTCCACTCCAGCTGAAAAGAACTTCCACCCTTGCAGACCCATGGGTACTATGATTGAACCGGCAGATGTCAAAGGCCTGTTTCTGTGGCTGGTGAGTGATGACTCAGGATGCTATAGCTGAGCATGGTCCCACTTTGGGGTCTCTGAATTTGCACTTGGCTTTCCTTCTGTCAGGAAGGCTCTTCTCCCAGAAAGCTGCATGGCTTCCTATCTTGTTTCCTCATATCTCTTCTCAAATAACCCCTTCTCTGTGAGGCTTTTCCTGGCCTCCTTGTAAAAGTTAGGATCTTCACTGTCCAGGCAGATACCGATCTGGCTATCACATCTTTCCAATAAATTTTAATGAGTTTATTGGCGCATTCAGAAATTCATGAAACAAGCAGTTCCAGATTATAGTGGTTTAGCTCTCCACTGAGGGGGTTTGAGGAAGAAACTTTGTAAGTGTTGGCATAACGAGACAAAGAAATTAATAAATTGGTTATAGTGAAATTAATTGGTGATTTCTGATTGGCAAAGTGCCTAGTTTGTAGTTAATTGGCAGATTCTGATCAGTATAGTCTGTAGTAGGAGTGTCCAATTGGTAAAAGCCCTGTTTACATATAAGCTGGTGGCTTCTGGTTAGTTAAGGTTAAGATTTTTTCCTGATGCTAATTGTGTTCACTCTGAATTGGGTTACCATTTGCTTACATAGGAAGCCAAGGTGTTAGAGCTGTTTCAGCTTAAATGTCCTCCCAATTTATACATATATAAATAAATATATATATATATATTTTTTTTTTTTTTGGTGGTGGTACTGGGGTTTGAACTCAGGGCCTCATGCTTGCTAGGCAGGTGCTCTTACTGCTTGAGTCACTCCACCAGCCCTTTTTTGTGATGGGTTTTTTTCGAGATAGTGTCTCGCAAACTATTTGCTTGGGGCTGGCTTTGAACCCGCAATCCTTCTGATCTCTGCCCCTGAGTAGCTAGGGTTCAAGGGGTGAGCCACTGGTGCCCAGCTCCAATTAATAATTTTTAAAACATTTGTGTACTTGCTCCACTAGAATATAAGCTCCATCAACAAGCTCTCTTTTTCCCCACTGCAGTGTAAGCTCCACAGAAGCAGAGTGTTTGGGTTGGTCACTGCTCTCTCCTGAGTGTGCCTTTAAAGATGCCTGGTGCACTATAAGTGGTCAGTAAACATTTAGATCATGTGACTGAAGCAGTAAGTAGAAAAATGTCCTCAAAAAGAAAGGCAGCCCAGATATGGTGCTGGGTGTCATTGTCTCCCATGGTTGAGGTCCTAGGGAGTCATACTGCTGAGCTGGCAGAGTCCTGTTGGGACTTCAAGTCTCTCACCAGTCTTCTTTCACTTTCCCCTCCCCATCCCCAGGACAGAAGCTAGTGAGGCACTGGGAAAGACAGATGAGTAATAAAGTTAAGGTTGGTAGCAGTGCCCATGGAGGCAGTGGATGTCTACCAATCTGCCCCTGGCCAGAGTTGATGATAAAGCCACATGGCTTTCTAGACACCTGCCCTGTCTGAGACATTCCTCTCTCGTGGGAAGGTAACTTGTGCTTGGGACCTGACTGGGGACTAGGTCTTGGTAGAAAGGACAATATCCAAGATAGCGAATCTTGAGATGAGGCAGGAAAGCCCCAGAGTGTTCTGGGGAGCAGACCTAATGGGAAACCTTAGAGAGCAAATGAAACCACAAGCAAATGAATGTCCTCATTCTTTGTCCTCTAGCCCACTTCATCCTGCAATGAGATACTCTAATGAGAAAACAGGGGCTCAGTTCTAACAGCCCCATTTTTTGGAAGGTCAGTGACATGGTGACATAGTTGCTGTCTCTTTGATTCACAGAGGTGTCCCAAGTAGTGTCCCCAACAGTGCTGGGTACCTGGTAGGCCTTTTGTCATTATCTTTTTTTGAGACAGGGTCTTTAGATGTAGCCTAGGCTGATCTTGAACTTATGATCTTCCTAACTCAACCTTCCTAGTGCCGGGATTTTGTATGTGAACTTCTTCCCAAGGCCTTCAGTTAATATTTGTAGGGCCTTTGGGAGTATCTGCTGGTCTCTAAGCAACCAACTTGAAGTGACAGTTTAATCCCTTTAGGGGTGGCCAATGTGTCATCTTTACAGACCACTTTTAAGCAGCAGGGCTGCCCCAGAATGGGAAAAGCCACCTTGATAGTAGTAAAACCCTGTCTCTGGGTGGGAGGTCGAGGTTATAGAGGCCATCCTGCCTGTGTGGGCTTGTCTTGGATGAGCTCCCAGGGCTCTGAACTTGGAAATGCTCCTGTTTTTAGGGTTTGCTTATTGAAATGATAGATTCTATGACTTGTCCAGCACTCGTGGAATCCATGAGACTCACCCATCTGTCCCCAGAGTTCACAGAGTCTCATAATCAGTTCTTCAGAGGTGAGGAAAGAACCTCTCTGGATGTAAGCAATGCCAGGACAGTGATTCTCAGAGCGACTTTAGATTCATCAGTAGAGGAAAACTGTACCCCAGTAGTGTCCATATCTCCATAGCACCCACGTTCTTTGGGGAGCTTGTGATAGACCCAGATTTCTTTTTTTATATATGTGTATTTTCTTTTTACTATGGTTGTGCTGGGTGTACATTGTGACATTTACAAAAGTTCTTACAATATGTCATAGTTAAATTCACCCCCTCCATAATTTTCCTTTATCCTTCCTCTGCCATTCCTGGAATAGTTTCAACAGATCTCACTTTTCTATTTACATACATGTGTACACTATATTTGCACCATATTCACCCTCCTACACCCTTTCCCCACATTCTCCTTCCTTCCACTGGTACCAATTCTCCAGACAGGATCTGTTCTGCTCTCCTGTTTGTGGTTTTTGTGAAAAAAAAATGACAGTTTTTGTTTGTTTGAGATAGTTATACATTGGTTTTCTTTGTGACAATTCCATGTATATAAGTATTATAACTGAATTGGTTCATCTCCTCTGTTTTTCTCCTTTCTACCTTAGTCCCCTTCTTATGGTGATTTCAACAGTTTTAAAAATTCTAGCCAGGTGCCAGTGGCTCATGCCTACTCAGGAGGCAGAAATCAGGAGGATCACAGTTTGAAGCTAGAGTTTTGAACAAAGAGCAAAGAGTTTGTGTGACCCTATCTCAAAAAAACCCATCACAAAAAAAAGGGCTGGTGGAGTGGCTCAAGGTGTAGGCTGTGAGTTCAAGCCCTGGTACTGCCAGAACAAAATTCTGTATTTATTCTTGTGTAGGAAGTACATCAACCATATTCACCTTCTTAACTTCCTTCTTTTACCCTTCCTGTCGTAGTGACCTCCCCTTAGCGTGACCTGTTTTTCATAATACTGCTTGTATTTGTATCAGGTCTATATTCCACATGAGAGAAAACGTGGTTTTTGGCTTTCTGAACCTGGCTAACTTCACTTAAGATACTGTTTTCCAGTTCCATCCATTTACCTGCAAACAACAACATTTCATTCTTCTTTGTGGCTGAATAAAATTCCATTGTATATAATTACCACATTTTCTTAATCCACTCATCAGTAGAAGGGCATCTTGGCTGTTTCCATAGCTTAGCTATTGTGAGTAATGCTGCAATAAGCATGGCTGTGCAGGTGCCTTTATTGTAACCTGACTTACACTCCAGTTTTGTAAGCCTGGGAGTCTGCATCCCCAACCACCATGTCATGTTTCAGGAGAGTGAGAGTCATGTAGTTCAAGGCTGTGCATCAAGTGGATCCATGGTCACTTGCCAGGAAGCCATTGCCCAGGACTTCCAAAACCACTGCCCACCAAGCTCCTAGGTTCCTCAGGCAGTATGTGTGGTGTGCAAACCCTGGTCACTGTCACTGGAGGGCTAAAGATCCCAGGGAGCCGTCTTCTCCCAGGAGTACAATTGTACTGAGGGATAATCCAGCCTAAAGGGCAGGAAGGGAAACTGATTGGCCAAATAATGGCCCCCAAATTTATTTAGGTCCTAATCCTTGGAACCTGTTGCCTTATGTAGCGAAGGGACTTTGCAGACATGATTAAGTTAAGGATCTTGAGATTGGGAGATTATCTTGGATTCTGTAGGTAAGACCTAACTAAGTACAATCCAAAGTGTTCTCAAAAGAAGAGGACAGAGGGAGACTAGATGCAGAAGAGAAAGAGGCAATGCAACCACAGGGGCATAAATTGTAGGGATGTGGTCACAGCCACCAGAAGCTGTGAACAGATTCTTCTCTGGATCTCCAGAAGGAACCAGCCCTGATGACACCTTGATTTTAGCCTCTTGAAATTTATTTTTGGACTTCTGACCTCCAGAACTGTAAGAGAATAAATTTGTGTTAAGTCACATCCTCCCAGAAGCTGTGACCACCAGGTTATCCTGTCTGCCCTTGTGGCTGGCTAAGGGGTCTAGCAGGGGCCTGAGGGGGAGTCACCTGGGGGTTGAATCCAAAGCCAGTGGTCCCATAAACTTCCATTGGGTTGGAGCCATGTCTGTTCAGTGTTGTTGTCAGCTGGGGCCTCCCAGATCTTTCCAAGAGCAGATGCCTATGCCTGCCTGTTGGTACAGCTGGTTTCCAGAGGTACCTGTGGCTCAGGTTTGGCCTGAAGAATTACTGAAAAGCACTGGACAAACTTTACAAGTAGGGTGGGGTAAGTCATGAACTGGTGCTCAACATTCTCTCCATCTCAGGACCCCTCTTGTTGGGATTCCCACAGCCAGGTCCATCCTGCCACTTTCAGGGTCTCCACATTTGTTCCTAGACTGCACCTCCTTAAGACTCTGTTCTTTCTGCAGCATAAGGAGTAGAAATAAACCCTTGTGTAGCTCTAGCTACATTAGTCCATTTGTTTTCTATAACAAAACACCCAACGCTGGTAATTTACAAAGAAAAGATGTTTTATTTAGTTCACAGTTTTGGAAGCTGAAAGTTCAAGGTCAGGTGACCCCAACTGTTTGGATTCTGGTGTGGGTCCCCACTGTCACAACATAGAAAAGAAGCAGAAAGGGACATGGTTCTGTGCCAATCATGTGGAGTGGACTTGCTTTGTAACAATCTACTATCACAAGAACTAATTTACTCTGAGAGACCAGCATTTACGCCTTCAAGGTGGAACCCCATGGCCTAATTACTTTGTGTTCATCCCCACTTCTCAATATCACTGGGCTCAAGTTTCCAGCACATGAAACTTCGGGTGACACATGCAAACCATATCTAAGCTGTAGCACCTGGGTAGAGCAGACCTTGGAGCCTGTGGGCAGAGATACTGGACAGCTGGTGTGAGGACCAGGCCTGTCTCCTCTTCCCATTGTAAGCCCTGGAGGGCAGGAGCAGGGCCGGGTCTGATCCAGTTCCTGCATCCCCCACCACCTCGATGTCGGGGCAAGCCTGCATGTCTTTTGCATGAACAGCTTCTGCAGTCTCCAAAAAAGCTGGTTTGTTCAGGAGAGTATCAGTGCCATTTTCATAGACTTGTTTCCCATCCTGACTCCCACTCTGCTGAAGCCCATCGTCTGCCCACTGTCAGCCACAAACTTGAGCATTAGGTGAGAAGTGGAGACCTGGGAATCTTGACCGTGAAGAATCCTTGGACCTCCCCAGAACACTCTCCATAGGGCCTCTGAGTCCATAACAACTTCTTTCATTTTCTTGGCTCAGTTTCCTGACTCTGCTTCCCCACCCCACCCCCATTCACCTCCAAAGCCATCCTTCTGCCTATTTGGCCTCCATTTATAGCCTCCCATAAGGATTCCCACAACTGTACTCCATCAAGACCTTGCTCTGGCCTCAGGCCGCTAGGCTCTGAGCTTCACTGGACTCAGAGCCCTCTTGCAGGGGCGGAAACCCAGTGAAAACTGGATCCCAGACACAGGACCTATGTTGCTCAAGTTAGCTGAAACCCTGTGTGTGGAGCCCAGGCATCACTAGTTAAGAGTTTGTTCCTAGCAAGGGGCCGGTGTCTCACACCTGTAATCCTAGCTACTCAGGAGCAGAGATCAGGAGGACCATGGTTTGAAGCCAGCCTGGGCAAATAGTTCATGAGTCCATATTTCGAAAAAAACCTATCACAAAAAGGCTGGTGGAGTGGCTCAAGGTGTAGGCCATGAGTTCAAACCCCAGTACTGCAACAACAACAAAAAGTTTGTCCCTATCTTCAGACCTGTGTATCTCCCTGCCAGTCCACTCTGCCATGCTCTGTGCTGGCTTTAATTCAGACTTCCATGTGTATGGATAAACAAACCCACAGGAAATAGTCCCCATAAAAGTCCCTGAATGGTGTCTTCACACTCAGTAGAACTCCTCGCACCACAGAGGCAATAATTGTGGCGTGGAATGGAATTCTCTGGGTCAGCGTTTGGACCTTGGTTTGTGCCTGGTATGGTGTGCTGGGAGAGGCAGTCTTGCTGGAACCCCATCTACGAAGAGCTGGGCAGGAAAACTTTGTAAAGAAAACCCACCTTAAGAGAGAATGGATGCCAGGTTGGTAGAAAGAGTGGATGCTTCACCAAGATGCCTACATCTGCTGTGCCTCCTGCAGGTACTCCCCAGACATACCCCACTGCCATCAAAAGACTGCCCAGACCTGGCTCTGGTGCCACTAAGCATACCATATGGGTTCCAGAGCCTTGGTGCTCAATTTATTCCACTTTCCAGCACTGCTTCAACCCCAGCCTGAACCTTTGTAGAGACCAGACTGAGCCAGCTGGAGCCTGCCATTGGGCCTTGCCCACCTTCTCTGGCCAGAAGAGGCAGCGATAGGGCAAAAGAATAGGAAATATCTACCAGTTAATGCCCTGGAAGGTTCTCCTTAATTTATGATGAGGCTGCATCCTGATGGACCCACAGAACGTCGTAGCTAAGCAACACCACACACGGCAAGAAGCTCAGTAGTTTCCCCTCATGATCAGGGGATGACTGGGAGCTGTGGCTTGCTGTCACCATCCAGTGTCAAAAGAGAATCATGTCACATATGGATAGCCTGGAAAAAGATCCGAATTCAAAATCTGGAGTATAGTTTCTGCTGAATGTGTACTTCTGGTGCACCATCAAAAGTTGAAGAATCCTAAGTGAAGCCATTGCAAGTCAGAGGCTGTCTGAAGCAAACTCTCCAATCTCAGGTGCTCATCTGCAGAATGGGGGATGGGAATTCCTGCTTACCTCTTGGGCCAGGGTGAGGACAGCTGTAACAGGATACTTAACAGGCTAAGAGACATTATTCAAATATGAGTTGTCCCGTGGGCTTCCTGCAAGCTCCCCCTAAGTAGTACTGAGATTGGAGAACTTTCTTTGGACCACTGTCCCCGGATGAACAGCTGGGGGCTGGATTCCTCCTCACGGTCCAGATGGCCACCTCGTTTTCAGCAAGATACAGCCTCTAGCATGAAAGGAAACCAGCAGAGGGCGCGATGGAGCCCAGAGCTGAGAGGAGAGGAGAGACAAGTCCAGAAATGGCTCAGCCTAGGAGCAATAGGCCCCTCCCAGCACAGCAACTCCCGTGGTGGGCTTCTTACACCCTCTCTCCAGACAATACTTGAGAACTGTGTGTTTGAGGACAGGCCTGGCCAAAGACCCCATTTGTGAGTCTTCTCTGCCTTGCCCACACCCACTCCCACCCCAAGCCTAGGAGAGGCAGGATTTGCAGGGGCTTTTGTGGATGATCAACACCTGTTCAAAACTTCTAAATTTCTGAATTTTAGGCCTAATCCACTTTCAGGGGAGTATGGCTGGAGGAGAGAGAATTCCCAACCATTTCCTGTATGGGTGCTCCCACATGTAGAGAAGGAGGCCTCTGGGAGGCTGTAGAGAGCTCAGCGAGGGTTATCATTTTGTGTGAATTAAAATGGGAGGGTGTCACAGCAGCCCCTGAGCATGGGACATTTGGCCAGATGAAAAGGGGAGATCCTACTTCCCAGAAAGCACTGACTAACAAATGATGTTGTGCCTAAGGTCCAATTTACCTATTCCTGGGTTTTACAGCATTCCTCCTCCCTGGAGGAGGAACCTGGCTTGGAATTGAGTGGCTGGGTAGCAGCAGAGGGTGCTTGTGGGTGAGGCTATGGTGGTGATGGAGAAGGCAGGGTGTGGTGGCTTGGGCTGGGGCCAGTGATGAATTTGGAATTCCCCAGGGCTTTCCAGAAGCCAAAGAGCCAGGGTGGAGTGGTTTGTCCTTATCTTGTCCACCTGCACCAGCTACAGCTGGGAATCCCTGGGTAAATATTCATGGACAGTTGGCACATCCTGCCTTTGGTGGCAAACTGAGGTGGGATAGAAAGATGAAAGGGAGGGATGAGAGGTGTCCTGGGTCCCCTGCACTCAAGATAAGAACTGAGGGAGCTAAGAGGAGAGAGTGACTCAGGGAGCCACCTATCCAGCTGTAAGGAGAAAGGTGTTTTGGATCCAATTTTGAGCTAGGGGACTCATGGGTCATGGGTCAACCCTAGTGAGTTTCTCCCTCCCCTACTGGCCCAGAGAATCTGATGAGAAGAAGGCATTTCACATGGTCAGAGAGGAACCGTTATCTCCCCAGCTTATAGACAAAGAAACTGGGGTTCAGAGCTTGGCTTAAGCACCCCAAGGGCCAGGCAGATGGGAGCAACTTAGGGTTCCTGACCACTGATTCTGGACTGGAGGAAGGCAGGGTTAATGGGTTCTTGTTGGGACTGGGGCAGCTGTAATTACCAACTTGGGGAACAGGAGTGTTGAGAGTGAGGAAGGCCACAGGACTTAGTGCTGAGAAGCTGCCATGGATTGAAAATGTCTCCTAAAATTCATGTGTTGGAAACTCGATCTCCATGCGGCAGTGTCAAGAGGTGGGACCCTAAGGGGTGGTTAGGTCATGGGGCAGAGCCCTCAAAAATGATTGATGTAACTATCATGGGAGAGGACTCACTATCTCGAGAGTAAGCTTGTTATAAAAGTGAGTCTCTCTCTCTCTCTCTCTCTCTCTCTCTCTCTCTCTCTCTCTCTCTCTCTCTCTCACACCATCTTGGACTTCTCAGCCTCCAGAGCCACAAGTCAAGTAAAATTCGGTTCATAATAAATTACTCACTCTTTGGTATTCTGTTATAGCAGCATGAAGTGGACTAAAACAGAGGCTGAAGTGAGCTCAGACCCAGACCCAGGTGGGACACAGGATAAGCCAGGCTTTAGACTGGCCCAGATTTCAGGGGCCAGGTGCATGGCATCAGGGCAAGAGCCTGGGTGGCCCAAACTTACTTGAACTCTGCTCAGAGGCCTCTGGGGTTTCCTAGGCCCCGATGCATCTGCCTGGTATTTGAGGTCTTCTCTGTTCACATCCCTGACCCCTGCACACTTCAGTCTCATCTCCCACACTTGATCCTGCCTGAAATAATCTTACTTACACAATGCCTGTCTCTCCTTCCAGCTTTATTTCAGGAAGGTCCACCAGGAAGTTTTTCCTGACCACTCCAACCAGAGAGACCTGGAATGTCTCTTGACCCTGGAACACTTTGGTTGGTCACTCAACACCAGCATAATACAAGGATATGGCACCAGCCATCCTGAAGATGCTGTCCTTGCTGCATGGAAGTGACAGGTCATGGGGAGAGACAGATAAAAACAAGAGGAATGAGCATTACACTATGGCAACCCTGGCATCCGTTAAGAAGGAAATATAGCCATGCTTTGATATCCTGGGCAATCGGGTCCAAGACTCCCCATGGATACCATAATCAAAGATGCTCAACCCTGCGTCTTCTAAAACAGGGTGTGGTATTTGCGTATAACCTACACACATCCTCCTGCATACTTTATCCCGAGGGGACACATAAAACCTCACACAGTGTAATACTATGTTAATAACTGTGGTTCTATATTGTTTAGGGAATAATAACAAGAAAAAATATGGGCATGCTCAGTACAGACATTTTTTTTTTTTTGGTGATCCTGGTGTTTGAACTGTGGGCTTCATGCTCGCTAGGCAGGCACTGTGCCACTTGAACAATGCTCCCCCCACCCCAGTCTAACTAACTTTTTGCCCAGCCTGACCTCCAACTGATATCTTCCAGAGCTCTACCTCCCAAATAACTAGGATTATAGGTGTGAGCCACTGTGTCCAGCCCCAACTTATTGTTTAGAATATTTTCCATCTGGGGTTGGTCGAATCCATGATGCAGAACCTGGGGATACAGGGGGTTCATTGTACTCAGCATACTGAAAACAAGCAGGCCTTGAGGGGTGTGGGCAGAGGAGATCTGAGGACACACAGGAAATTCTGAGACTGATAAGAGATGTCCTGGCTGGAATGCAAGAGGAAGGATGGAAAGCTGATGCAGGGAACAGGAGGAGTGGCCAGGAGGAGTGGGAGAGGATGTTGGGCTCCTGAATCTCATGTGCTAAAGAGCTGATGACAGGTTTGGGCTTTGTTCTAAGAGCAACGGGAAGCCATCACTAAACTCCTCCATAGAAGCATGTAGTCGCATATTTACATTGAGGGGAGATCCCTCTGACTGCTGTGGGTAGAGCAGATTAGAGAGGTCAAGACTGGATCCAGGATACCACTTCGGTGGCAGTGAGAATGAGGAGAAGTGAATGTATTTGGGGAGCAAAATTAACAAGATCGGGTGGGGGACAGTGAGACAAGGAAATGCCTAGAATTCTGGCAGAAGTGACCAGATACATACAACATGCAGTCCACTGAGGGAGAACCTCAGATAGCAGCAGACACATGGCAGTGGGGAGAAGACCACAACCTCCTTTGGGTACTGTTGAAAGTGTGAGATACCAAAGAAGGATTGGGTGGAGATAGCAAGTGGACCACTTGTCATGGGGTCTGGAGACTCTAAGGAAGAAACTTGGCTGGAGTATTGGAAACCTGACCCTTCCTGTCTCTCTCTTTTGCTTCCTACCTGCCATGAAGTGAGTAGCTTCCTCTGCTACAAGCATCCACTGTAATGTACTGACTGTGCTGCCACAAGCCCAAAGCAACAGAGCCAAGTGATCATGGATTGAAACATTTTGTGAGCCAAAATAACCCTTTTCTCCTTTTAAGTTGATTCTCTCAGCTATTTTGTCATAGTGACAAAAATTATTAACATGCCTGCACCTGCTACCAGATCCCCATGAACTTCAGACACATGCCTAGCTCCTCCCAGATACTATACCTGGGTGTCCTCAGGATCCCCCAAGTTCTGAAGGCCCAAAAGGGGCTCACATATTCTCCCTTCAACACCTGAGCCTATATTGTCTGTTGTGGGTAAGGTTGTTGCTACCCACTCAAAACAGCCACAATCTAATTGTCACTGCAGACCGGGGATTTTTAAACTGTAAGCTGTACATACATCACTGAGAGGTCTTGAAGAAATGCAGTTCTGATTCAGGAGATCCTAGATTCAGGGAGTTCTAGATTCCTCATTGTTTTTAAATGTTCAATCAACATATAACAATAGTACTTTTTCATGGGGTACAGTGTGATATTTTGCCTGACACGTGTATAATGAGCAATGATCAAACCAGAGTAATTAGCATATCCATCACTTTATACACTTATCATTTCTTTGTGTTGGGAACATCCAAAATCCTCCCTTCTAGCTATCTGAAAATATGGCACTAAATTATTGTTAACTATAGCCACCTTACTGCACTACAAAAGACCAGAGATTATTTCTCCTATCTACCTATAACTTTGTACTTTTAGCTAAACTTTCTCATCCCCTTCCCTACACTCACTATCTTCAGGTAACCTCCATTCTACTGTCTACTTCTATGAGAGCAATAATTTTAGCTTCTACATAAATATGATGCTCTGGTTTGAATGTGGAGTGTCCTCCAAAGATCTGTAAGTAAGGCTTGTTTCCTAGGGTGGCGGAATTGGAAGGTGCTGTGGACCTTTAAGAGGTAGAGCCTCGTGGGAGATCCTTAGGTCACTGGGGGCATGCCCTTGATGGGGATTGTGGGAACCCAGTCTCTCTCTCTCTCTCTTTCTCTCTGTCCTCCTGATACACACACCCACCACTGCCATCTGCCACATACTGTGAGGTGATACAGTCAAGGGGCAGCCCTCAGTGAACCTGCACTAAACCATTGGGATTTTGAACCTCCCAAATTGTGAGCTACATAAAACTCTTTTTACTTCATAAATTACCTGCTTCCCGCATTTCTTTATAATGATAGAAAACTGACGTGTACAAAAGAGGATATATGGTTGGCCCTTGAAGCACAGTTGGACAGTGAGACTTTTCTAGACTTCCACCTCCATTGCAAAAAGGTGATAAGTGTGTGAAATGGTGGATTTCTAATTAGCCTAATTTCATCACCCTCCACTCTAAATATATACCAAAGTGTCACATTGCACTCCATAAATATATACAATTATAATTGGAAATTTAGAAAGTATACATGCTGTAGACGTGACACCAAAAATTATGATTCTGTCTCCACGGGGGAGTCATCATTTTAAAACAAAACAAACGCCAGGTGCCAGTGGCTCACACCTGCAATCCTGGCTACTCAGGAGGCAGAGATCAGGAGGACTGTGGTTCGAAGCCAGCCCAGGCAAATAGTTCTGAGAGACCCTATTTCAAAAAAAAAAATTCACAAAAATGGGCTGGTGGAGTGGCTCAAGATGTAGACCCTGAGTTCAAGCCCCAGTACTGCAAAAAATAAATAAATAAAAATAAGAATAAAAATTAAAATGGTACAGGAACTGCAGATGCCCACCTAAGTTTGAGTACTGCTGCTCTTGGTCGGTGATGTCAATGGCTCCACCTGGTGGCTTTTTGGGGGAGTTACGTCACCTTTCTAAAAAGGTTGCTAGTCCATCTCTTTCTTGGATCTTGCATAGAATCTCTGTACAAGGTATCTCTTCTAATTTTTCCAACAACTTTGCAGAAGAGAGCCTTATCCCCATTTCCCTTATGGGGAAAGTGGGACTCAAAGACTCTAAGATAACACACAATGGCCAAAGGCAGGAAGGTGCTGAGCATCCCATGGCAGGGACTGACTCTGGAACCAGGGTGGGCTCTGAAGATCCCTCCTTGCTGGATGGTGGTTGGGGGGAGTTGTAGGGAGAAGGTACTGGGGGTTTCAGGAAAGGAACTGGGGATATAGTGGACACTTGGGGCTAAGGGCAACTTCTCACTAGCCAGGTATTTCAGCATTTAACAAGTGGGATCTATCTATCTATCTATCTACATCTACATACATATATATGTACACACACACCTCATACATACTGAGATAGATATCACACACACATCGGGGTACACACATATATATACACATATTATATATACAAATCTATATTTATTAATATAGATTAAATATATACATATGTGCATATAAACAGTTGACCCTATTTTCAAGTTCCATACCCATGGATTCAACCAACTGCAGATTGAAGGTTTTTGAAAAAAGTTTTTATCTGTATTGAACATATATAGACTTTTTTCTTATTATTTCCCAAACCATCCCATTAGAATATTATAACAACTATTTACCCAGGATTTGCATTGTACTAGGTATTATATGGGATCTAGAAATGGCTGAAAGAATGTAAGAGGATATGCATGGGCTATATGAAAAGGATGCCATTTTATAAAGGGATTTGCACTTCCTTAGGGTTTGGTATCTGAAGGGGGTCCTGGAACCAATTCCCCCACAGATACAGAAGGATGGATGCACACACACACACACACACACACACACACTTATGAACATGGAAACACCGGCAATACAATAATACAATTCTGGAAGCTGGAACACAGACTGGCAACTGACTTAGCCATGTGCAGTGGTTGTGTCTGCTATTTTCCCAATATGCTGTGACAGGAAAGGCCCTACATTCCTCTAATACAAAGAAAAGCAGATGTCAGCAATTAAAAGTTTCCACAAAGGAATGGGGAGTAGGTGAGTTGAGCAACAGCATCTTGGGGGTCCTTGAGATCACCTAAGCAAGGAGGAATTTGGGTGCCATTCCTAGTTGTCTGGCAAGGCCCAACAATGCTGGAATAGGAGAATGGTGTCTGCCATATGCTACCCTGGTCTTTAGGGACAAAGTCAGCCCTGTGATGATGGCTATCAGTCCACAAGTGCTACCTTCAATATCCCACTTATTTCTTCCATGTAAATGTGAACAGAAGGACAAGAGCAACTTGAGGAAATCCAGTTTCCTGAAAGAGGAAGATGAAAAAAAAGAGCCCAAAACCATGACTCCCATGGTGACAGGAACAATTCTGGAAATAAGAAAAGAAACAGTAAAGGAAGACTCTAATTAAAATCCTCAGAGAGGGCAAAGGTGACGTTGTATATTTTATCCTCAGCTAGAATATGTCTGCGACTTGCTGTTTTCTTTCAATATTGTTTTGGAGACACACATCATACATCATGAAGTTAATCTGTTCCACATTCTTGTATACATGTTCCACAATGTGTTGGTTGAGTGACATTTAAGTTGATTCTGAGCTTAACAAATGATGCTTAACAACTCTGTGACCTTGGAAAATTACTTTTAACTTTACTGGATTTCTAGTTATTCTGTTTACAGACACTTATTTGCAAAATGAGGGTGACAGTAGGAGAGCCTTCCACATAGTTTTGTCATGAGAATTAAATGAGTTCATAGGTGTAAACCCTCAGACTGGTGCAGGGGTTCTCAACAGGACAACTGGCAATGTCTGGAGACGTTTCTGGCTAAAGCAACAGTGTGGATGTTTCTGGCATCTGAAGGGTCGAGGGCAAGAACGCTGCTAAGCACTCACCATGCACAGGACAGCCTCTTGCAAGAAAGACTTACCCAGCCCAAAGTGGCCACAGTGCCAGGGCTGAGAAACCATGGAAGAGTGCATGCCACAAAATAAGTACTTACCATAAAACAAAAGAGAAGTTAACACAAAGGTTCTCCATCCTGGTCTACTCTTATCCTCCCACCACCCATCTAGAACTGCAAAACCATTCAGAATTTTTAAAATTTCACAAATAACTATGGCTGAAGAAGAAACCTAAAATAAAATATTAATTCATGAAGTAATGTCAATAAGAATATTATATCTTAAATGTTATTAAATACAGCTAAAAGAAAATCTGGGAAAAATGATCTTGTTTAATCTTTTACAATAAAAGGAACTGAAAGCAATTGAGCTAAGCATTCACTTCCACAGTGAAAATAAACAAGATAATAAATGTCAAGAGAGTAGGAGAAAATAAAGATAAAAAAGAAATTAATGAAATACGAACCAAATGTAGCCCTTAAAAAAGATTATGTTTCAAAATGCCAAAATAGGCAAAAGCCTCATTCAAAGTCTGACTTTAAAAGGAGAAACAGAAATAAGAAATATTAAGAATGAGGAAAGAGCCTATATAAAAATAAGTATAGAATTTTTACACCTGTTGAAATCATCATAAAAAGGGGACTAAGATAGAAAGTAGAAAAATAGAGGGGGTGGATCAATTTGGGTTATAATACATATATACATATATACAGGGAAATGTCACAATGAAACTCCCTGTAGAGCTCTTAAACAAACACACAAAAATCATTTTTTTTCAAAAACAGCAAACAGGAAGGCAAAATATGTTCTGTCTGGGGGGGGCTGATAACAGTGGAAGGGGTGAGGATATAAGGAAAGGGAGTCAGAGGATGAATATAGTAGAAATATTAGATACACATGTATGTAAGTGGAAAAATGAGAGCTGTTGAAAGTATTCCAGAATTGGGGGAGGAGGATACAGATAACAGGAGAATGATAGAGGGGGTGAACTGAACTATGATATATAGTTCAATATATAGTAAGATATATAATAAGAACTTTTGTAAATGTCACAGTGTGCCCCCAGTACAATAATAATAAAATTTTTTTTTAAAGAATGAGGAAAGGGATAGGACCACAGATATATAGATTCGAAATTACAGGAAAGAATGGGGGTGTAGTTCAGCGGTACAGTGTATGCTTAGCATGTGCAAGGCCATGAGATCACGCCATAGCTGTGTGAGTGTGTGTGTGTGTGTGTGTGTGTGTGTGTGTGAAAGAACTGTTTGAGATGGAATACTGACTACAACCATTTGACTACACCCATTCCCCATACCTATGAAAATTTCAATAAATGAAGGAAGAGAGGCAAATTAACTCACAAAACAAAAATGAAGAAAAAGGGGAGAGGGGGTCGACAATAAAATTTGGGGAACTGAAAAGCAGATACTTAAGTCATAATTGACTTACACTCCAGACAGTAATCTAGGAGGGAGGAAAGCTGAGAAATCAGATTAAATCCTCAAAATCTAGTCCCTGAACCACAGCCTGACTGTACAATCCACCAACATCAGCACAGCAGTGAATTCCTGAGTCATCCCCAGCTCCCCTTCTACACCAGGGCGCTGGCCATGGCATGGTCTGCCCACAGATGCAACAGCAGAAAAGTTTTGGAGCATCCCAGACCCCAGTCTATAACCAGGCAATGGTGGGTCTGCAGAGCCAGTATCAGGCAAACCCTGTGTCTCCCTGCCTTCCACACAGTGGCATAAGGAGACCCCAGCTTCTTCTTCTTCAACAAAAGGTCACCCAGCCAAGCCGGGAAAAGTAGGGACAGAGAGGGAGCCCTAGCAGCACCAGAAGAACAAAGCAGACTATAGTAGTATTGCTGTCATCAGAACTAAAACCCACAAAGGTAGACAAAACCTACATGCTAACCTGGGTGTCTGCCTGTTAAACACAGACTTAAATAGGATTATGGGTCCCCTCACATAACAACCAAAATATGAAGGATTCAGTATCATTATACCCAGAACCAGGAAAACCACAATTTGAGTGAAAGAAGAAAACTGACACCAGTATTGACATGAATAAGATGTTAGAATCATCTGACAAAGACTTTACAGAAGCCATCATAAAAATGTTTCAACAATCATTTACAAATTCTCTTGAAACAACTGAAGAAACGAAAAATCTCAGCAAAGAGAAAGAAATTATAAAAAAGACTCAAATGGAAATTATGAAACTGAAAAACACAAGAACCACAATTTAAAACCTCATTGGACAGATTTAATAATGGAGTAGAGATGACAGAGAATAGAATCATTGAACTTGAAGACAGACTAATAGAATTTACTCAATCCGAATAATAAAGAAAATAACAACACTTACAAAATAATGAACTGAGACTTATGACCTGTGGGACTACAGTTGTTCTCCCTGATCTGTGATTTCACATTTTAGCTACAGTTATCAATGGACAACGATAGGCTGAAAACATTAAGTGGCAAATAAATAATTCAGAAATAAATAATTCATAATGTTTAAATTACATACCTTTCTGAGAAGCCTGATGAAGTCTCATGCCATTCCATTCTAGACCACCCAGGACATGAAACATCCCTTTGTCCAGTATATCCATGCTATAAGTGCTACCTGTCCATTAGTCTTGGTTAGCAGTTATCTTGGTTATCTGGTCAACTGTTATGGTATTGCAGTGCTTGTGTTTATGTAACCCTTATTTTACTTAATAATGGCTCCAATACCCAAACTTTTATTTCAGTATATTACTATAATTGTCCTATCTGTTGCTGTTTTATCTCTTACTATGTCTAATTTATAAGTTAAACTTTACCATACATATGCATGTATAGGAAAATGTACAGTAAATACAGAGTTTGGTAAAATCTGTGGTTTTATGCATCTTCTGGGGTCTTGGGTATAATCCCTGAGGGTAAGAGATATGAAAAGAATTCATATCATAAGAGCCCCAGAAAGGGAGGACAAGAATGTGGGGCCAAAAAGGTATTGAAGAAATAAGGAATAACTGAAATCTTCCCAAATAAACTTGTAGATTCAAGAATTAGAAGCCAAGTGCCAGTGATGCATGCCTGTAATACTAGCTGTTTGGGAGGCTGAGATCAGGAGGAGGCCAGCCTGGGCAAAAAGTTCATGAGATCCCATTTCAACCAATTGCTGGGTGTGGTGGTGCGTGCCTGTCATTTTAGCTCTGGTGGGAAGGGTAAAATAGGAACTGGAGGTCCAGGTTG
The DNA here is from genome assembly GCF_047511655.1 of Castor canadensis. Lineage (NCBI taxonomy): Eukaryota > Metazoa > Chordata > Mammalia > Rodentia > Castoridae > Castor > Castor canadensis. The sequence goes on from NC_133401.1 coordinate 67,565,981, forward strand.
GCCTGGGATAAAGTGAGACCATAGTTCCAAAATAACCAGAGCAAAAACGGCTGGAGGCATGGTTCAAGGCTGGAGGCCTGAGTTTAAACCCCAGTACCATCAAAAAGAAATAAAAAAGTGAGAACCCTAAGCATTAGAAATCTAAAGAAATATACACTAAGACATACCATAATGAAATTTCTTAAACTAAAAACAATTTAAAAAATCTTTGAAAGAGCTGCTAGCCACCAGTGGCTTACAACTATAATCCTAGCTACTCAGGAGGCAGAGATCAGAAGGATCATGTTTCAAAGCCAGCCAGGGAAATAGTTCATGAGACCCTGTCTCAAAAATACCCAACATAAAAAAGGGTTGGTGGAGTGGCTCAAATGGTAAAGCGCCTGCCTAGCAAGCATGAGGCCTGAGTTCAAATCCAAGTATCACCCCTCCCCCCAAAAACAGCTACAGAGAAAGGAAGCATTACCTACAAAGGAGCACAATCAGAGTTCTCATCTGAAACCATGGAGCAGGAAGAAGTAGTACAATATTTTTTAAGTTGTTGAAAGAACTGTTAACCCTGAAGCCTATGAAATTGTCCTTCAGGAAAGAAGGGGAAAGGACATGCCAGGAGAAGGAAAACTAAGTGAATTTGTTGCCATCAGACCTACCTCTAAAGAATGGCAAAAGCAGCTCTCCAGGAGCAAGGAAACTGATGACTGAAAAAGGCTGGGAGTATCTTCTGAAAGGAAAGCACAATGGGATGGGTAAGCAGACATAAATGTAACAGACTCACCTTTACATCTTGGCTTTTCTTCATATTTTATGGTTAAAGTAAGGGTAGCACCATCTGAAATAGTGATCAAAGTATGCAGAGCAATTACTTAAGGAAGCTTATATCTCAAGTGTGTAGGAGCTGGGGGTATAGCTCTTTAGTAAACACTTGCTTAGCATATACAAAGCCTCGGTCCATTCCCAGTACCACACACCAAAAAAAAGAAAACAAAGAGCAAAAAAAAAGAAGGGCAGGTAAAAGAACCTAAATGGTAAAATGACACCAGCAAGCTGGACTAAAATATACAGTAGTAACACCTAGAGTAACTTCTAAGGAAATTATGCAGTGATATACTAAACCAACTTTACGCAAATAAATTAAAACGGAGCTCCAAAATACGTGAAAGCAACCTACAGGAAGGCATGAAAAACAAAACAAAACAAAGGAACAACAACCTGAGGCACAGTAAACAGAGAGAGCCAGATGAAAACAAAACAAAAATAAAACGGCAGACTTAACCCTAACATATCAATAGCTGCTTTACATGTAAGTCAGTTTTAATATACCAATTAAAAGACAGAGATTAGAATAGTGGATAAAAAAAATCATGACTCAGCTATATGTTATCTACAAGAAGCTCACATCAAACATAAAGATATAGGTAACTGTTATGGCTTGACTGTATGATGTCCCTCACAGGGGCTGCACAACTCCAGTAGCATGGGGGATGGAGGCTGTGGAGGGATGTCTTCAAGTAGCTAGTCTGCACCTGTTACTAATCCCTTATGTGCGCTGGGCTTTTGAGTTGCCCTTGCCCTTGTCCAGTGACCTGTGCCACTAGAGGCCTGGACTGTCACCTCTGCTGTCCTTGTAAATGGCAGACAACCATCCACAAGGCAATGCTGGGTAGAGGCGAGTGCAGAACTCTTGCCCTGAACAGAACTTCTGGATCTTTGAACAGCTCTTGTTCCTCAGTTTCTTACCCTGCCAGCCAGCCTCTGCCTGAGGCCATAGCCACTCATGTCTTACATCCTTTAGGTTTCAGTGGTGTGTCTTCTTTGTTTGTTCCTGAGATACCAGTTTCTCTCTCTCTCCCCCCCTTCCCTTCTTTCCTCCCCCTACTTTGGTAGTTTACTGGAACTTGAATTCAGGACCTTGCCCTTTGGTAGTCAAGTGCTCCACCCTTGAGCCTTGCCTCCAGCCCCCTGCCCCCCTTTTGTCTAGTGTTTTTCAGATAGGGTCTCCAGCTTTTCACCTGCACCTGTCTCAGACTGCCACCTTCCTACCTTTACCGTCTAAGTAGCAGGGCAGGCATGTGCAGGCTTGTTTTTGAGACAGGCTCTCACTGACTTTTTGCCCTGATCCTCCCCTCTCTGCCTCCTGAGTAGCTAGGTTTGCAGACAAGAGTCACCATGCCCAGTCCTGATTCACTTTAGAGCTGACTGTCCAGGAAAGAACCAGTAGTTTATCCTAGTTTGCCATGTAGGTGGATGGGCAGCCATTTCTTTAGTGCCATACCCTTTAGCATTCAGCTCTAATGGATTTTAACCATCGTGTTGAGTGTTACTCTTGCCTCTAGATTGTAAGCGTACTCAGGGCAGGGTGGGGTCTGATTCATCTCTGCCCAAACTGCCAGTCCACTGTTTCCTGATGAAGGCATCATGAATCAGCCCTATCCTTTCCCTGCTCACCTTCAATCACCAGTTTGCCCCAATAGAATATCTTGGACCTTTGAACACAGGGATAGTTACTCAGTCTAGAACCCCGCCGCCAAAAACTGTCTATCAATTCACTGGACTGAGTTATCATTAATGGACAATTATTTTTTTCTGCATAATTAAGTCAGGAAGAATGAACTGACTGTTCGAGATAGAATGTTTTGTCTTTAGGCAGCTCACGATACAGGCTGTGGTGAAAAGTCGGAGCGCTGCTCCGTTTTTCCACGTGATTGACAGGCAAAGGCCTAAGGAAAAGAAACCGAGGGAAGGAAGAGCAAGGAAAAAGAGGAGACAAAAGTGCACAGCCAGAGTGAAAAAAAGAGCTGCATGAACCAGCAAGGAGCATTATGAAGAGGAGAAAATAAAAGGCTGCATAGTGAGGAGAGCGGGAAGACAGGAACAGAAGGCAGACTCGGTAGCACGTCGGACTAGCTCACTGTCCCCAGCGCAGGGGGGTGGGGGTGGGGGGCGGGGCTTACGGCTGCGCTGGGAGAAGAGCGACCCCCCCTCATCCCGACGCAGTATGGTCACGCCTGGCAGCGGCGACCAATGGGAGGCCCGGATGTTGGAGAGGCGGTGGCGGTCGGGGCGCTCGCTGGCTGGGGTGGGAGGGGGGTGGGGAAGGTGGCGGCCGCCATGATGCTTGTTTGCTTTCAATGAAAACGAGGGGGGCGCGGAAGAGGAGGCGTCGGCGTCGGTGGCGGCGGCGTCGGCGGCGCGGAGGCGAAGGCGGCGGCGGGCGCTGCGAGGAAGGCGAGGCCGGGGGCAGAGAGAGCGGGAGGGCGTAGTGGCGGCCCATTGGGGCAGCTGAGGCAGGCAGCTGAAGTGGTGGCGCTCGGCGGGGGAACAAAGAGCGGCGGCGGCTGAGGCGGCAAAAGAGAGGCGGCGGCGGCGCTGCAGCAGCGGGCGGGACTGGTATGGTGGTTCTACAGGTCAGACCCCGCTGCACTCAACGGGAGGAGGCGGCGGCAGCGGCGGAGGAAGGCGTCGAACCTCGAGAGGTGAGCGAGACGGGCCCGAGGCGCGGCCCAGCCCAGCCCGGGCGCTGCTCCCGGCACTTGCCGCGCACGGGTCCGCGGGCCATTCGTGACCTCGGGAGCCGGAGCGCGCCGGGCTCAGTGTCCTGTAACTTTAGTTTTGTGGGTGGTGGCTGTTGGGGGTTCCTCTGGGCGCGCTTCCCCCCTCTCGGTGCGCGGCGGCCGCGATCCCGCCCCCTGGCCGCGCCCCCGCGCGGGGTGCGGGAGTGGGGGGCGTGGATTGACGGCGGCGGCGCGCAGAGGGGTGGTGGCGGGCGCTCCTGGCTCTGGGATCCCGGCTCTTGTCACCCGCTGGACACAAGTCGGTGTCCGCGGACGCGTGGCCAGCACGGGTGGCAACTTCGGAGAAGTGGTTCAGTGGGATTGCGCGCTATGGAGTGTAGAACTTTGCACTCCGGGGACGCAGTTACCAAGAAGCGGGAACCCAACTGCTCGCCCCCTCCCCGATGCACTTTTAATTTAGTTTAACGCAGATAGTTTAAGGGGACGGACGGGGCGGGTTGCATAGGTAAAGAAGCACTGAGTACCAGATGGAGATACTTACTTTATAGTGTTCCTGGGGGCTCAGGAGATGGGACTAGTTACTCGAAACACTTTTCTCCTGGAATCGAGGCGCATTTTGTCTTCGTATTTTCAACCTCTTTGGTAACTTTTTTCCCTTTGCTTCCTTTCCTCCTTCCCGTTGTTCAGAGAGCCCGCTAATCAACACCTGAAATCTTGCCTTTTTTTTAAGTGTTATTGCAAATGACAACATTGTGAATGGTCATCGTGCTTGACCTCATTGGGTCATTTGCTGTTATTGTGTTAAGCTGACGTCGTTGAGATAGTCTTTTTGAATTTGAGTTCCTGTACTTAACTGTTTCGTAGGTGAATTGTCTGATTGCTAGTGCTGAATAATTTTGCCTACTTGTGTCTGATATTTTAACTTTGGAGAGGAAGAGAGTGAACATGAATAAATGAAAAATAAAATGGTGCGTAATAGCATTTTGTATTTTCACGATATACTACAGTTCGCCACCATTCCAAAGGAGTTTCATAGACTATAGAAGCTGATATAACTATTGATCAAAAAGTTTTGACGATTTTGTGTGTGTGATTGCTGTTAAGACTGTTGTTGTGGTGAAGCCTTTGAGAATAAATTTAGAGTAAAACTTGCCTATCTTTAGGCCAGCAGGTAGTCCAAGTCGTTAAAATATTTGAACAGCGGCTCATGAGGAAAAGAGACCTAGAAAGATTAAAGTGACTTACCCATGATACTGTGAGGGAAAGGATCAGGTTTATGTGCTGGTGAGAGCACATAAAAATGTGCAGTTGCTAAAGATTTGTTCTTTGGGGAGGGAAGAGGGGGTTATTTTAATGAATGAAAGTTATTTAAGGTAGATCTGTCAGATCATTTCTCAGTAGTTAAACAAGATGCCTACTGCAGAAGACATACATTTTCCTTTGAGACTGGAATTCTGAAAGTCAGTCCTTGTGTAATTTCAGATGTTTCTTGATCAGTGGTAATGTAGCTAAAGAAGGTTCTTTTAAATGTCTATTCATTTTACAGGGATTCTCTGATTTCTTAAATCTTGTTGGCCTAGTAAAACTATAATTATTAGGCAATTCAGACTATTTCTTTTGAACAGACTGAAGTTGGTTTATAGAACTTGGTCTTGACTACAAATAAAGACATTGCAGGAATTTGCCCACAGTATGTGCAGCTTGTAAATCCCCATTTTGTTTAATGCTTAGGTATCCCACTGTACCTGTATTAGCCTTCTTATATTCTTTAAAGCACAACCCTTTTTTATATCATAGTGCAGCAGAAAAGGATAATATATTTAAGGCATAGTGGAATAAATTGGTAAGACAGCTCAGAGTTGTGTTCTTTGGGACATGAGAGGTGAGGGGTCAGAATCTTAGCACATTTGTAACGCTCATGCATGTAAGGTCCACCTGGGAAGCTCTGGTTCAAAGCATTTGTCACTTTGAAAACTTCCACATGGGTTCATCTAAGAATGTATGTTGTACTGGAAAAAAGACTTGGATTTATGAGTATGCAGTACTATTTACATTTGTTGTGACTAGAACTTAATGTGTTATCTAGAGAAGAAAGGTCATACTTTTAATTTTCAAATCCCTCAGCATCTGCAAAATCTTATACTGATGTACTTTTTTAACTTTAGCCACTGTTCACAACAGGGAGGTAGCCATCTTAAAATGAAATGTGATTAGTAAAACACTGTATGTAAAGTTAACAATTACTGAATAAAATAAATTGTAATCATACTGTGTGTAAGCATACAGTGGAATGTACCAGATTCTGATATTTGAACAGTTAGCTTTACCCTTTTTTGGACCTTACTTATCCCTTATCAATTTACATTTTCTTGATAACTTGTTACATGTCAAGGAATAGCATGTATTGGCCACAGTGTTGGACACTGAGAATTCAAAGATGAATGTACTCAAGTTTCTAAATTCATGTAGTGCATAGACTTAATAGATGCACAAATCGCTTTGGAAAAGGAAAGAATGATTAAATTTACAGTGGGTGTGCTGCCACTGTACAAAAGGAAACACTGAATAGGAGCTTGCCAAACTGGGAGTGGGGGTGGTCATTTTAAACAGAAGGAACAGTGACTGCTTTGAGGTGTCAAGTGTTGGGCCAGTGGAATGGTGGTATTGGAAGCTGGAAATGCCAGTGACTTGTAGAGGAACCTGCAAAGGTGTGTCCTGCCTAGAATTTGAAGGATCGTGTTTGGTAAACTAGAAATTTATATGTTTTTCCTGTAGCAAAGGAGGGAGCCAAATATTTTTAGCTGGGTTGCAAAATGACTTAGAGATCGATTTGACATCAGTGTGGAGAGTACAGGCTGTGTGTGTAAAAATCAAGTCACATTTGAGACAACGTGGAATTAGTGACTGGATCTTTTAAGTGTGGATTTGGTATGCGGGGTCCATTTTGTAGTGGGCCTGAGGGTTCTGCCCAGTTGCTCTATAATTCAAGACCATGTAGAAACAGAATGTCCATATGTTTTGGAAGAGGTCAAAAAAAAAAAACAGTGAAAATCCTAAACTGGTACTTATTAAAGTTCAAGTTTGAGCCAGGTGCCGGTGGCTCATGTCTATAGTCCTAGCTACTCAGGAGGCAGAGATCTGGAGGATCACAGTTTGAAGCCAGCCTGGGCAAATATTTCCATGAGAGGGATGAAGGGAGGAGAGGGGAGGGAAATGGGAAGGGAGGGATAGTATAGGTAGGAGTGGGGAAATGGTGTGCATGACTTACTTCTTCAGGAGTTACATAGTAAAAATGTGGAGGCTGGATTAAAGGGGTCTAGATATTGAAGTTAGAGAGTTCATTTAGGTCTTTGTGAGAGTTCGAGGATATCAGCATAGTGGATGGAAAAACTACTATGTAGTAACTTTGTAAGATAACTAGAAGTAGGGACAGACAAGCAGTGAGCTCAATAAGAAAGAATTGAGTATGATTTAGAAGTTCTTTTGATGGGGGCAGTTGTTGATATGATTTAAATCATATCAGAAGTGATTTAAATACAGAAGAGCACCACATTTGGGCAAGGAAAGTTGCAGTTTCTTTTGATTCTATAGTTTAACATTCCTCATAGATATTTAGGCAGATGTCTATTATATGCCTAATGTGTATCTGGACCAGAGAGTGTGTGTGTGGGGGTGGATTAGATAGATTTGGTTGTTATATAGTTGGCACTATAAATTAGGTGATCACTCTGAAAGAGTGTTTGAAAAAAATGTTTTCACTTTGGTGGGGAGGTAAGATCCATTTGAGAATCAATAGAAGAGAATGAAAGTATGCATGTACGCAACTTTGAAACTTACAGGGGACAGAAGGAACTCTTAAGGAGCAACCAACATTTAGTTTTGGACAGGACTGAAATAAACTGGTTAAGGAGGTTAAAAGGGGACCAGGAAGTAGCAACATTACAGATGCCAAGAGAGATTAAGAGTACCAAGAAAGAGGTGATAATAGATAATGTCTAGGTTTAGGGTAGGATGAGGTTTGAAATAGGTTGATAGGATTTGCAGAGCAAATTTTTGTGGGATCAGGCAAGTAGAAATCTGATTATAGATTGTTTTGGAAAGCATATGGGAAGTTAAGATGAAGAAGGTTATGAACTGCTTTTTGGGAAATTTTAAAATAGAAGAGAAGGAAAGAGGGCAGTTTAATGAGGAGGCCTGAATGGAGAGAATACATGCTCATTGCCAATTTTTTGTTTAAGTTTAAAACATAGGAAATAAATTTCTAATACATGTGTTTTTTCAAACATACACGTATTCATATTTATCAAACTTCTCTGATTTATTTGGTCATTTAATTTTTGTTTGTGGAATTGATTACAAAAACATCTTTGCATCTTTGGAGGTCGAGTTTATCAGGTGTAAAATCATAATATAACTTTTTTGCCTAGATTTACTTTTTTTATTCCCTCTGCTAGGATTGCAGTTAAGCTGTACTCCCTAGCCCAAAGTTTATTTGATTATTGATGTGATTTTGCATGTAGAATAGTAGCAAAGGGAGGGTCCCTGTAACCTCCCCCCCCTTTTTTGAGTTGTTGCAAAATGTGGAAAAATAACAAATTAGGCAGTGATTCTGTGTATCTAAAGAGTATTACTGAGCCAGGCACTGGTGGCTCATGCCTGTAATCTAGCTACTCAGGAAGCAGAGATCAGGAGGATAATGGTTAATTCTTTAGACCCTATCTCGAAAATACCCAACACAAAAAAAGGACTGAAAAAGGAGGCTTAAGTGGTAGAGCCCCTGCCTAGCAAGCATGAGGTCCTGATTTCAAGCCCCAGTATTGCCAAAAAAAAAAAAAGTATTACCGGTCCAATCAAGGTACATTCAGTCTGGGTACATTCAATGGTTTTTTACTAAGCAAATTTAGGGTATGGGTTGACAGATGCGTTAGGAGTCCCTGTTAATTGAACACCAAGCAGAAATGAAGATATAACTTGGTAAAATTAAATAAAAATTATTATTTGCACTCACCTTATTGGGAGGCAAGTATTTTTCTTCCATAAGATTGTGTGTAGTTGTGAATAACAGCAAAGTGCCATAAAACAACGTCTGATGAAGCTAACCTGTTTTAGACTGATACTTTCCTTTGTTTATTATAATCTAAATCTTTTTAATTTTTTTATTTTATTATTTTGGGTGGTACTTGGTTTGAACTTGGGGCTTTGTGTTTGCTGGGTAAGCACTCATATCACTTGCAGTGCAATAATTAAAATTTTTGAAAACAAAAACTAGTTTTTTGGGAACATTTGAAGAATTATCCTTTGGTTCCTAGTTTTAGGTAATCTGTAGGAACTTAAAAGAGTGAAGGATTTGTAGTTACAGAAAGGAAAAACAAGTTTTTATTGAATGCTAATGATTTAATAGGCACTGTGTTATCTCATTTAATCCTCATACCAAAATTGTGAGGTTGATACTATTTTATAAGTGAGGAAACTGAAGGTGAAGATAAACACATCACAGAATTAGGACTTCATGAGTCTACAGCTTGTATTCTTATTGATACCATGTCCTCCTTCCTTTTTCCTTCTATCACACTCTCATAGTGTTGTGACTTGGAATGAGCTTTTAAGGTAGATTTGATTATATAAGGAGACACTCTTGCTCGTCCAAATTTATAACCACTTACACTAGTGATTGATCATGTTGATAGAGTTAATTGTCAGAATCCTTAATATTTGTGATTCTCTTTTTGGCTATAGAGCCAAAACTTTAGTAGAGATCATGTAAGAATTGAGTATTTTAAAGCATATTGCGGTTTTGGAAATGGCAGTCACACATCTGCAGTCTAGAAACAGTATGTAGCTGAACTCCATTTGAACATAGATGTTTTAGATTTCTTTTCAAATTACTGTTAAATGACTTTGGAATAAGTTTACTGTTTTGTTGATGTTTTGTAAGGTTGGCATTTCATGTAAAAATTTCTTTCTTGGGTTTAGAAGAATAGTGGAGCAGTAGATCAAAACAAGTATATTAAGAACCTCCCAAATGATTGCATACATGAATTAGCAGCTAGAATAAATACTGAATGCCTGTGAAGCCCAAAATTCCCACTAGATAGTGATACCTGGAAAATTCATTATAAGATGAGGAACCAAATAGAATTGGAAAATTTGTCAAAAGGGCAAGAAAGAGAAATGATACATGTTGGCAGTCATCGTTTGGTGCCAAAGCTGTACTAGATGTTTTTTGCTTGTCTCATGCTGAGGTAACAGACTTAGAATTGATGGCCTACTTCTTGTCTTTTTAATGTTGTGAGATGTTTACCACACATACCATGATTTCAGCTTAGTAGCCTGCATATTAATGGGCAGACATTAAAGAGACTTGCAAAAATATAGAACAGTGTCAGTCTTTTAGCTAAATTTTACTTTGTTTTTTAGAAAGTTACTTTTCATTCAGAAATCATTTGTTAACATGATAGATTTGTTATTTTATCGAGTTCATAAGTACTTTAAATTTCTCAGTTCTGATTTGGTTGGTTATTGATGGCTATAATCCACATAAAGGAAGGCTCTTTTGAGGTACTGGTTAATTTTTAAAAGGGACCAGGAATAATGCATTTGAGATCTCTATCTTAGTGTATTAGGAAGGGTTTGGAAGTAGAGACTACAGTGAGGAGGTTAGCTTGGGAAAGATTGTATGTCTGACATAACTAAGGGCTCATGGTTTCAGTAACAGAGTATTTGGAGAATGAACAGGGGAGAGCTTTGGAGCTAGATTGTCCTAGGGTCAAATCCCAGCTCTGTTACTTGCTAAGAGTATGATTTGGTGCAAATTCTTTTAACTCTGGGTCTCAGTTTCTATAAAATGAAGATTGCGTCTACTGCGTGAGTTGCTATGAGAGTTAAATTGAGATAATAGAGACACTGCACTGGAGTTGAGAGCACAGACTTGACTCATAGTTGGGTTAAAATATCAGATACGCCTCAAGTAAATTGCTCATTCTCTGCATCTTCTTTCTTATATAAGGAAAATAATAGCGTCTGCTTATGAGTGTTGAGGATTAAATGAGATGTTTGTAAAGTGCCTGATAGGCTTGACAGTAGGGAATGCTCAGAGAACAGCTGTTATATTCCTAGTGAAGTGTGTAGCAGATAGGAGCTCAACATATTTTTTGCTGTTACCCCTATCTGTTTTAAGTTTGCTCTAATTTTGCCATTACATGTCACTAAGATGAAGTTTATAGTTTTGCTTTTTATCCCAGGCTATCCTAGAAACAGTATTCTCGGTTCCTTTGGATACTAGGAATGTTTGTTCTGTCTGATTTCTCTAGATTTTGCCTTTAGCATAAGAACACTAGGTATTTTTTTGTGTGTGCGTGTATGGGTTTTTTTTTTTTTTTCCATATTCCTGATAAGATGGGCTCAGCTTCTGTTGGTTCTTTTGGCACCCCTATGAAATGTTTGTTTTTTACAATCACAGCTTCTCTCTTTGAATATAGAACATTAATTGGTTATATACTAACTGCCAGATTCTAAAGATATAAAAAATATTTAAAATGTAAGTACATGGAGCCTGTTTTGTAGCAATATTTAAAAAAAATTGAGATAAGGGTAATGAATACATGTTTTCAAGGTACAGAATAGCTCAGAGCAGAGAACAGTAAACTCCTGTGTTTGGGAAGGATAGGGATGAAGGTCCTAATGGTCCTTTTAAATTATATAGCTTAGCATTTGAAGGATGAGCCTTTCAGTGGCTGGTGTTTTTTTCAGGCTGAAGCAGTAGCATATGCTAAAGTGCAGAGGTTTATGAGGTAAATGGGAATTAATGTGATCTATGATGAGACTAGAGAGGCATATAGACTACACATCATGAAATACCTTGTTTATTTTATAAATGAACTTGGGTCTCCTCTGTCTAGTTAGTTCAACACATAGGGTTGGCCCTCCTTGTCTGTGGATGTAACCAACATGGATTGAGAATAGTTGAACAAAATTTACATCTGTCTGAACATGTACAGATTTTTTTGTCTTTATTCCCTAAGCTGTACAGTATAACAGCTGTTTGTATAGCACTTACATTGTATTACAACTAATCTAGAGATGATTTACAGTATACAGGATGATATATTTAGGTTATATGCAAGTGCTGTGCTCTTTTATATAAGGAGCTTGAGCATTCTGGAATTTTCTTGAGCATCCTGGAATTTTCACTGGGTGTCTTGGATCACATCATCATGGAACCAGTTCCCCATAGATACCAAGAGACAACTGCATTTGAGCCTCTTTTGCATCAGGTGCAATGCCAGGTTCCAAGTATATTAAAATGAACAAAATGTAGTTTTTGGACCAGGAGCTAAGTGCTTTTTTAGAAGGATGTGAAGGTAGGATAGATGAAAGTAGGGGAGAGTAGAAGAAAGAAATAGATCTGAGACTGTTGGAATAGCTTGGATAAGTTGAAGGGACTGATGGGAGATTTGGGAGGTAAAATGGGTTAGAATTGGAGACTGAAATACTCATTTTTGGCTTGGAAAATCGGTGGGCATCGTAAGAGGAAAAATGGGTTTGATGACCAAAATGCTAATTTCATTTTTTTGTAAGAATTTTTTGTTACCTTGGTTCTTTTACTAACTTCTATGCAATTTAAATACTTTGTTCTGAGACATTAATGGGTTGTAAGATACCTGTTAATAGTTTCATTAGCTATTTATAATAGTCTCAAATTCATAGGTAGTATTTAAGCTTTTCTTTTTAGACAAGGGTACTCATCTTTTGCAGAGGAGTTGTTATTTTGTAATTTTTTTGTTTGTTTCCATCATCCCACTAGTGATAAACACTTTGTCACTGGGGACAACTCCTGAATGAGATTCATCATCTTTGTAAACTTTTAATTGGCCAATATGTGGCAGAAACATAGCAAGAAAAAGAAGAAAACAAATGTCTTTGAGAGGCAAAATAATTTGGGTTTAAAGTGAGAGTAGAAGTATCTTAACTGAGGCTGTGAAAAATACTAGGACTGTAGCTAAAAGGGTCCAACTGTTTTTATTTACACTGGACTCATAATATTTTTAAAGTGTTGAATTCAATACACTTGTTAAAACAGAAGGTGAATTTAAAAAATTTTTTTTTTATTTTGCAGTACTGAGGTTTGACCTCAGGGCCTTGTGCTTGTTAGGCATGTGAGCACTTGTACTCAGCCTAGGAGGTAAGTATTTTAAAGACTATGGTAGACCTGCCATCCCAGCCACAATTTTAATTTAAGATTCGAGATTATTTCCATTGTAGAAAATAGTATTTATCAAATTACTGTTTACATGCCTTTTCAAATGTCTTACATGTATTGATAGAAACAGTATTTCTTATAACCTAAAAAATTTTGATGTGTTTGTGAATGAGTTGTTATTTGTATTGTATTCAAAAAGATAACAATTACTTAGGGGGATTGTGGTTTACAGCAGTGGCTGGGTGGCTTTTTTTTTTTTTGTAATAATGAAAAATAGTTTGTTTTTTGGCAGTTGTAATTTGATTTTGACTATTTCCTTTTCTACTTTAAAGTATTACCATCTTGGGCTTAGTGGTAGAGCGCCTTGCCTAGCCTGTGCAAAGCCTTTGATTCAGTCCCCAGCACACTACCCCCTCCCCAAAAAAAGCCATTTTTCCTACTCTTTTCCATTGAAAGCATGATTTGGAACTCATTTCACTTAATCTATTTCTGAAATTTGTAGACATTTTCATTGAGCTCTGTTCTCTCTTCTCACTGTATAATGTAAGAAAATAATGTAATAAATATGGCACAGGATTGTCGGAAGTATGAGTTATATTGTACTTTAGTCTGTTCCTGAAAGCTGTTGATTTCAGAATGGTCTTCGAAAGACATTCAAAAAAACTCTTTATTGCTGTTTTTCTAATCTTACTTTGTTGGAGGAATTCATGGTTTTAGTGTTAGGGGAAAACAGCTTGCAAGCAATTTGTTATCTACTGTGGAGGTGCAGTAGGAAGAGGGGGATAATATTTGGCTTAACCTTGAAGTGTGGATAGAATTTCAATGTGTAAATGATACAACTAATGGCTTGGAGATAGGGAAGTGAGGCATATTTGAAAGATGGAAATTCATTTGCTGGTTGCATCAAAATGTGCGGAGATAAAAGTATTGGGACAGAAGTCAGAAAAGTAAAGCACTTTTAGTACTAAGCTACTGAGTTTGAATTTGTTTTATAAATTGTGGAGCTCTTACAGAGGAGCAGAGAGGATGCTATAGAATCATTGTTTCAAAGCTGACATAGACCAGAAGTTACTTGAGTTAAACTTCCTGTTTTCCAAATCTCCTCAAAAGCTATTTTTTTCTTTTCAAGTTGAATTGTGTAATTAGAGCTTAGTTTTAGGAAGAATAATTTGAGAATGGTAAATAGGTTATTTGTAATCTTAAAAACAAAAGTGCTGAGTATAAGAAATGAGAGTGGTGGTAGTAAAAATAAAGAAGGGGTAGAGTGTGATTACATTGTAAGATTTTTTGTTTGCTCAGCTTATATTAAACTGTAAGATCTCTGATTTGTTCTTTATTCCTGGCACCTGGCAAAGTGCTTGGCACATGCAAAATGCTTAGTAAATATTTGATGAATAAATGATGCCGTTAAGAAAGCTCCCTTAAGAAAGCATGGTTCTGGCTGGTGCTGGTGGCTCAGGACTGTAATTCTAACTACTCAGGAGGACAGAGGTTTGAGGCCAGCCTGGGCAAACAGTTCTTAAGACCCTCTTTCCAAAATATCAACACAAAAATGCCTGCTGGAATGGCTCCTTCCTTCCTCAAGGGAGGGAGGCCCCTGAATTCAAACCCCAGTATCACAAAAAGAAAAAAAAAAAGAAAAAAGAAGGCATGGTTCTGCTGTATTGAATCGCTTTTGGATTTTTTTTTCCTGTGAAAACTTGATTCTGGGTCATATGAAAGACTATACAAGTGTATTAGTGTATTAGTCCTACACATTACACAAAACACAGGGGAAATACAAAACTTTTGGGGGAATGTGGGAGTACGTACCATAACAAAGGTGAGGTGTGCACAGGAGGGAATACTGGACTTGTGCCTTTGTTGAGATGGGCTTACAGGAGCTAAAACATGTGATCTGAATTTCTGTGGAAGGGGATTAGGAATTAGCATGTATTTGAAAGACTGTGATTTAGAAATAGGTTTGTCCTAATTAATTTACAACTTTATAGGGGGGCATGTATGAAAGTGGCTGAAGGTGAGTGAGAAAACAGCTAGTTAAGTTCCAAGTAAAAGATTGAAGTTCATACTTTAGGTAGACAGGAAGGGGCCAGCTTATATTTCTAACAGGTGAGTGCCATGAGCAGACACATGCCAGGACAGTGACCAATAGCACTGTTGAGAGGGTTGTTTAATAGTTGATATTGAGAAATGAGGAAGGTCAGTATTAACTTGAATGACAGTGAAAATGGAGAAGACAGATCGAGATCCCAAGGAGGTAAAAGTCAGGAGAATTGAGTGAAAAATTGTATAAGCAGACCTACTGAAAAATTGGACTGCAAGAAGTAAATTAGCACTAAGATTAGTATCACTACCTTTTCAAGTGTGCCTTAACTCTCCTACCCCTGCCTGGAGCCTGATCTTTCTGCACCTGAGTTTATTACTTTGTTTCTCTCCTTTCCTTTCCTATGCCTCTTTCCCTTTCTGATTGTGAAAAAAGTTAAAGCGCAAAAAAAAAAAAAAAAAAAAAGGAGAAAATGTAGAAAGCATGAAAAAGAAAAGGAGAGATGGCAAACTCAGCATTTCTTTGTTCTGTTAATTGACATTGGCTGTAACAGCTTCATTTCCCTTTAAGAAAATCTAGCCAAATAAAATAAAGTAACATTATTTAACTTCAGAGAGCCTTTAACAAAACCCACATTTTTATACATGGCCAAAATAACATCACATCGTTTACTAATATTATAAATATTAAATAGGTATTAGATGTTTATTCTAATTGTCCACAAAATGCTCTTTATTATTAATTTGTGAATCCAATGTAGGAAACATTCATTACATCTGATTATATTCCTGAAATGAGCTTGTTGACGGCAGCAGATAGGTATACCTCATATTCTCATTTTATGTGATTGCTCTTTAGTAACCATAATTCCTCTGGATTTTAATAAGACAGACATTGATGTTTATTCCATATTCTTTTTTTTAAAAAAAAAAATTTAATTTCTTTTACTTATATGCATACAATGTTTGGGTCATTTCCATATTCTTATCACATCAAGTGACCCAATGTCTGGGTCCTCCCAACATTAATGTTGCTGAGGTTGATGAATGGGTAAGTTTATTCCTCCATTGAACATTTTCTATTTTGTGATGTGAAAGTAGGCTATCCCATGTTGTTACTTTAGCATTATGTCAGTGCCAGTGATTCATCTAATTTTTTTTTTATTTTGCATATTTTTTTAATTCCCCAGCTCTATACAGAATTCCTAGAATATAGTTTCTCAGTTAATGAAGAGCAAACTGATTTATTGGTTAAATTATCAACTGTGGAGTTGCCTGACAACAGTATAAAATAGATGGATAATTCACCAGAAACTGGCTTCTACATATTTTAATTATTTTGAATCAACAAATTTTGTAACAAGTGTTTTAGCAAGCACCCATTATAATTGCTAAACTATGGAAATCAGCATATTTTGTATACCTGGTCAGCTATACAAAACTCATCAGTTTTTCTTTTGACAAAAGGTAGTAGAAATCCCAAAGAGGAAATAAACTACTAATTAAAGGTTGTGTTTGCTAACCTAGCACCGTAATCCAGTTTTAGAACCTCCCAAGTAGCTAGAAGGAAGACAAGGGAAGAGGTGAGGCTGCTGGAAACATAAAGGGTAGTTCTCAACTTGTAGCCCAATTTTTCTCTGAGTCAACACACAGCATCTAGAAGGAAGAAAATCGCTGAGACTGGAGAAGAGAGCAAGAGTTTTGGGATTAGGAAGTGAAGACGGCCCCTCAGAAGCAGTAGAATTGGTGAATCCAGAACACAGTGCTGAAGCAGGCCTCAGGAACTAGGGGGTTTCTTCTTGGCTTCCAAGTCCTTTTTAATCTCTTCAACTTTTTTAGCCAGGTTTTTTAGCCAAGTACATACCAACCACGTTGCCATAGGTAAATCTAAGCAGGAACTGGCGCATGATGTCATCAGAGAAGGCGAGGAGGGCGCGAAACATCCCACAGCTCCAAGGCCGGTCCGGTCCTGCCCCCCCACATCTCCCCGCCCGACCCCGCGCGAGGGCGGAACCCTCATCTAATGGTTTTAACCCAGTTTATAATCCTTGTTGGGATAATGTTCATTAGGAATTACAAAATGATTGTAATATGTATATTGCCTTTTTGTTCTTTCAGGCTTCATTTATTAGCTATCGTTTTGGATGGGGGGGCTGCTGGTGGAGTGCCTCAAGTGGTAATGAGACAGGGTCTTGCTGTGTTGCTTAGGCTGGCCTTGAACTCCAGAGCTCAGGCAATCTTCCTGCCTCATCCTCCCAAATAGCTGTGACTGCAGGAACATGCTACCATATCAGACTCTATTAGTTGCTAGTTTTTTGTAAAGTAGGGCTTTCTTTTCATTGGGGCTGTTACATTCCTCTGAATGCAGTTCCCTTCTGCAGGGGTAACCAGGTAAATCTTTCTCTTCAGTTACCAGTTTTCAGATTATTTGCTACCTCACATGGTGGCTGGTTTGAATGCTAGGTACATGCAAATATTGGTTCCTAACGTCATTAACACAATCACTTATTTGCTTAATCCTAAAATGCGAAATAAATAATTCAGTGTAATACCAGTGGCTTACTTAAAATCATTGTTTTCATAGCTGTGTGATTGTTCATAGTGGAACAATCTGTAGTGGGTGACTGTACGATAGCCTATTTAAGCCATGTAGGTTTTCATGTTCTGTCACAAACAGTGCTGTTGTACATACTTAATTTAGAAAGCGTACATAGGTTGTATGTTTTCTTAGTGATTGCTTGTCTGAAAAAGTCCTTTTGTTTGTTCTCACACTCGACCAGGTGTTTTGAGTATAGAATACTTTGTAGTTGAGGTAAAATTTATGTAAAATACATTGTCAACTTAAAATTAGGAACAGAGAGACCTCTTTAAATCAAAGAGTTTATTTGAGAATAGCAGGGGATTGCAGTCCGGGGTATGTGTGCTATGGTGGGCGATAGGCACATCCAAGGAGATTGGGGCAATGGGAGGCTTTTAATGACAGGAAGTCTTCCAGGCTGTTTTGAAAGAAGGGCTTGTTGCAGGAATTAGTGATAACTCATTAGTAGAGGTGGCTGTATCCTTGTGCCAAGTAGCTTATCTGAAATAAATTAGTTCTCCTTTATCCTAAACTTCTAGTAATACAGAACTCTGTGCATACTGTGTTTCTTTTCCTTTACATACATACCTATGATAAAGTTTAATTTTTAAATTAGTCACAGTAAGAGATTAACAATAAATGAGCTGAAAAACTAGCAGGAATTTTTTTTTTTCTTAAGTTGAGAGCTTTCACCTTATTAAAGGAAGCACTTTTAAGCTTGAGAGGTATTTCTTTTCGCAATAGATTCATTAGCTTTTTGGAGTACTGATTTTATATAGCCAATAGTGTGTGTGTGTGTGTGTGTGTGTGTGTGTGTGTGTTAATATGTAATGTGATATTGGGCATTCTGTATTCATAGAACTTGCCTTTTATTCTTACATTGTGTGGATGGATGTGGTATAATACAAAGTATATTTGGTCTTTGTCCTGGGTTCCCATCAGAGAACACCTAAAACCCTTGGAATTTCCTGAATAACAGAAGTGTCTTGTTTCTTATAATGAGCCCCTTGATAACCTCTTAATGTATTGATTTTTGTGTTAGCTTATTATACAACTTTGTATTACTTTAGGCTGATGAAGTGACTTAGGGTTGGATCCCTAAATAGCAGGAAGGACTGTTTAGTTGGAGATAAGAGGTTTGGAAATTTCAGCCTCTTTCATCAACCTCTGAGAAAGGAAGAGGAGCTAAAAATTAAGTTCTGTAAAACTGTTGAACAAAGGCTGGGGATGTAGCCCAGTGGTATAGTGCTTGTCTAGTACGCATGAGGCTTTGGGTTTGAGTCCACAAGCACTGCAAACAATAGCAACAACTATGGAATAACAATAGTTGATGGTGATTGCCTGCCTGGAAAGGATACAGAAGCACCACTTTCCTTTCACCATATCATCTTGCCCTATGATGCATTTTCATCTTGCTGTTTATTTGTTCCCTTTATGGTACTTTTTATAATAAACCAGTGGACTTACATAAAATGTTTTCTTGAGTTCTGTGAGCTATCCTTGCAAATGAATCGAACCCAAGGAGGGAGTAAAGGGAACACCAACTCATAACTGGATGTGGGTCAGAAACACAGATGACGTATGCTCATTGAGGTTGGCATCTAAAGTTGGGGCAATGTTGTGGGACTGAGCCATTAAGTTAGCTCCAGGTGGATTGAACTGAAATATGACAACCAGTGATATCTGCTGGAGAATTGCTTATTGTGTTGGGGGAACCTTCACGCCTCTGGCCACAGAAATGTGTGTTAATTTATGGTGAATCCTTAGGCACCTCTGTTTTATTCCCCTTAGAGATTCATTTTGAAGGTTAAGTATAGATGGCTGTTACTTTGCTTATAAAAGTAAGGAGAGGTGGGGCTAGTGCATATTTTTAGGCTAGGGCCAATTACCATTGGTAGATTTTTAGCTTTGCATACAATTTTGTAATTACAAATCCAAATATTTGATCACTTCTGATTTTGATTCAGCAGATTATCCCCTTTCATTATGTCTTTGTTTTCAGCAGCTGCGTTTGCTTCTCCTTGAGGAGGTTAAAATATATAGTACTTAATTTAAGGGTTTCAACTAAGGAACTATCTACTAGACTAAGGATTGAGAGCGTGACTTTTTACGCTTGGCCCTTGAGTATCTTCATTCCAATCTGCTTCCTTTGTTTTTCTTTTTAAAGATAGGGTCTCAGTCTGTAGCCTAGGCTAGCCTGGAACTTGCTATGTAGCTGGCTGGCCTACAATTCCCAGTCATTTTCACCTGCTGACTATTGGGATTATAAATATGTACCAACACACCTCATGAACTCTTTTTTTAAATAATAGAAGAAATAAGCCATTTATTTGTGTGCTGAAATAAAGATCCAGTAGACAGAGATTATGTGAGAAAGAAAGGAGAAAATTGCCAGGTTAATGTCCAAAATAGGCAGGATTATGGGGTAGGTTTAAGTGCACAGGTAGGTTGTTCTAATAGGGCAGGCAGTTTGTCTGCAGTAAAAGATGGGCATAGGTCATAGCTCATAAAAAGGACTTTCTGGCCTTTTCTGAAAATAGAAGTAAGGTCATTAACTGAGAAAAATGATAGAGGAGCAAGTGTTAGGTTTAAAGAGGGAAGGCATGTAGGTGTAGGGAGGGGATAGGCTAGGAAGAGTCCATTTGGGGTAACTGCTAACTGTCTCACTTTAAATTCACATTATTGTAGGTTTTTCTCTAGCAGTGCTTAGCTGTGTAGGTGTTAGGTATATATGGAGTAGGTAGAAAGTTAAGGATTATGGTTTATCTAAAAGAATAAGATAAAGTGAGGGACATGGGATTTGAAATAATGTGCACAAGAATAATGTTTTGCCTAAGTATTTAAAAATGTGTAACAACAAGAACTTTAAAAAAAATCAGAAACAAAATACTAATTTAATATTAATATTTAATCCATCTAAATTTCTGATTTTATTTTTTATTTTGCATACTGGGGTTTGAACTCAGGGTCTACACCGTGAGCCACTCCACCAGCCCTTTTTAGTGATAGGTGTTTTCAAGATAGGGTCTCACGAACTATTTGCCCAGGCTGGCCTCGAACCACAGTCCTCCTGATCTCTGCCTCCTGAGTAGCTAGGGTTACAGGCATAAGCCACTGGTGCTTAACCAAGGAATTCTGATTTTTAAAAAAATGTCTTTTTATGCTTAATTTGTTCAAGTTGGAACAAACAAGGTCTACAATATTGCATTTTATATCTGTGTCTTTTAAATTTATTCTGTATCAGTTTCCTGCCGGTTCTCATTTTTCATGCCATTATTGGTTGAAAAATTAGGTCTTTTGTTATCTAGAACTTTCCATATTCTGCATCTTGCTGGTGGTATTATTATTTTATTTTAAGAATTATTTTGAAAAGTTTTTACTTGTGATTAAAATGCACATAGCATAAAAGTTAATCATAACCAAGCATGTATTTCTTACTTTTTATAGACATGCCAGATCTAGAGAGACCTGATTTGATTCAGGTCCAGTTTTGGTGAGGAGGCAAGGACATACGTAGTGATGTCTCATCAGAAGGCATAGGTGAGATTAAGCATTAGGTTCAGGTTTTAACAGCCATTTAAAAATTTTCCTTTAATTGTTTTGTTCCCATTAGTTTTAAATGTTGTTAATTATTGCATATGTCCATTGTTTCATTTGAGATTATAAAAATTATTTTCTAATTATGTAATTCCTTTTGCATTTATTACCTGGAACATGTCATGTTTCTGCCAGAAATGCATGATAAGTACTTAATTATTTTTATTTTCCAAATTTCAGGAGATTTAAGTTGTTCTTTTTTTCAGTTAAAATTATGAATTCATGCAGTTCATATTGATTCAATTGTAGTCATTCTTGTGATATTCAAATTGTCTTATATTTGGCCAGTGGAACCCTCTTCAAGTTAGCACTCGTGTACTCCACAACTGCTGCACCCTTGTTAGCTTCCAGGCTTGCTTGTATCTTTCCTATATTAGCCCTGAAAGCCTGAAAGCATCCATTTCTTCCAAGGAGCCCCTAGTTCCTTTTTGTGGGAAGTGGTATTTAGAGATTCTCCTTTAAAAAAAAAAAAAGTTTTGTTGTTTTTATTTATTTGATTCTTCAGAATACTGATTGGTTTCTTTTCTTTAACAGGCATGCCCAAAGAAAAATACGAGCCACCTGACCCTCGGAGGATGTACACGATTATGTCCTCTGAGGAAGCAGCAAATGGAAAGAAATCACATTGGGCAGAGCTTGAAATAAGTGGTAAGAATGGAAGCGTGAATTTATGGTATGGAAGTTAAAAGATATGGTAGGAAATCAAGTTTTCTAATACCAGTACACAAAAGAAGCAATGATTATATTTCATAAATGCTATTTTCTCTTAGAAGCAGGAAGATTCAATGGAAAGAACATGTTTTAAGTCAATATTCAAAACTTATTCATTGTTTATTCTCTCAGTATCATTGTCCCATTGTAAAACAGTGATAATAATATCAAAGATGAAACAAAAATAACCCATGTGAAATGCCTAGTGCTCAAAAGTTTTTTTTTGATGCTTTATTCTCTGATAAAGTAGGATTGAGTTTTTACATTTTCAAATGATAGATTTCTAGGGGGGTGGGAAATGACTATTCCCCTTCATTTCCCCTCCTTATTCGTTTGCTTTTCAGACTGGGTCTCTGAGGACAGTCTCACTCAGAAACAAATCTTTAGAATTTTAAGTAGATCTCAAAGTTTCCTTCTATGTTTTATGCACTCTGGATATATTCAAAGAAATACATGAGTCCTTAGACCCACTAAGAACATCCTTTCCCTGTGTGCCTCTTAATGGGCACACATCCTCTTCTTAAATATTTTGAAGATGGTGAAGGGACATTTTTACTTCTCAAAACAACCAGTGCTAAAGAATTTTAGTGTTCATGTTGAGTCAGTAGGCGTCCCCATACTTTTTCACCCTCCCATTTTTGCCTTCTGAAAGTACACAGTACTTTCCTCTTTTACTTGTCCTTTTTAAAAATATAATATAACAGACATACTGAGCAGATGCTGTGTGTAAAACATTTTATCTGGCACAGTCCTAAGCATATGGAAGACAGGTAGATGGGTGTGGGGAAAATAAAACAAAAACCCACAGTTCCTGACATATTAAGAAGTAAGAGGGAGGGAGTGCACAAGTACCAAATCTAGATAGAAAAGTGATATGGAGGGAGGAAAAGGGAATTAATAATAATAGTATTTGTGGTTTTTCAGCTAAAAAATTCTGGTTAACCTATTGAGTAAATTTAAATGCCTTCCTCTGTAGCCATGATAGAGATTGGTACTCACAGGAGTGTCTCCTGTTTTCCCTCTTCTTATTTCTAGAGTGCTTGCACTTAATTAAACCAAGTTCAGTTCAGTGAAGTAGTTGTGGTGGTGAAGAATGAAATTTCTCTCTTTCCCACCTGTCAAGTTTTGTTTTTTGTGCCAGGGAGGCCCAAAGCTCATTTAGTAGCTACTCTTAACAGCACAGGGAGTCATTATTCCTACCTTTCCCTTTTAAATTCTGTAAGATTGGTATTTAACTGTATTTTTCTTTTTCAGTTTAACAATTTTTGGACTATAAATCTGTTGTCTGTAGGGAAGTTTCCCTTATTTTACAACATCAGGATAAGCTAGAAAGTACTTACTTGGGTCACTGAAATTGTATCACTGAGGTTAAGCGGGTTTCTCCTCTATGTTCTGCTCCCTCTACTCATGCTATTCTGTGGCAGTTTTTAGTCACTGTTCTCTACTTTCTCTGAACTTTGGGGAGTTCTGTATTATACAAGATATAAAAGAAGAGCGGATACTTCTAAAGTGATTCTTTTTTTTTTTTTTGGCGGGGTGGGGGGTGTTGAACTTAGGGCCTCACGCTTGCCAGGCAGATGCTCTTGCCGCTGAGCCACTCCACCAGCCCTTTTTTGTGATTTGTTTTTCTTTCTTTCTTTTTACAATTTTATTAGCATGCAACAGTTGTATCAGATACATTGTGATATTTACATATGTGTTTATAATATATCTTAATTGGATTTACCCCCCTCCATAGTTCTCCCTGTTCCTCTCTCCCCCCTTAGAACAATTTCAACAAGTTTCAGTCTTCTATTTTCATATATGGACATAAAATACACCTACCATATACACCCTCATTTTCCCTTTTCCTTGCGCCCAACCCCTCCCACTGGTACCCATTCATGGAAAAGATTTGTTTTTCCCAACTGTGCTTCTTTTTTTTTTTTTTTAATTAAGTGTATATTAATAGTCTAAGGAGGTTTGTGATGGTTTTTTTTTTTTTTTTTTGGGCAGAGGGTGTAGGGTCTTGTGAACTATTTCCCTGGGTCTGGCTTCGGACTGTAATCCTCTTATCTCTGCCTGCTGAGTAGCTAGGATTGTAGGCGTGAGCCACCAGCACCTGGCACTAAAGTAACATTCTTAACAGTCCACATGGAGGATAAGCTGGAGTATGAGATCTTGTGATTAACAAAGTCACTAATAAGAAGATGATTTTATTGTCTTAGTCTGTAATAGATAAGCTATTGTAGAAATAGTCATTTCATGTAGGTAACTTAGTATCAGATTTTTTTTTGTGTGTGGGAGACTGGGCTTCGCACTTGAAAGGCACACACACTACTGCTCGAGTCATACCTTCCGTCCACTTTGTTCTGGTAAGTTTGGAAATGGTGTCTTATGAAATGTTTTCGTGGGCTGGCCTTGAATCACCATCCTCCTCAGCTTCCCAACTAGCTGGGATTACAGATGTGAGCCACTGGCACCTGGCTTAGAATCAGTTTTTTAAGATCCTGTAAAAAAAAGTTCTAAGAGTTGAGTGAGGTAATTGAACTTGGACCTGCAGTTAGCTTCTGGTTCTAGGAGAATGAGTGGTGAGTTTCTTGTGCCATTTGAAGGAACCAGATAAACTGGATGATTTTCTATTAATCATTTACTTTTTAGAGAAAGACTTCGTTATTAAAATGAAGCACAAATAAACCTACACAAACAATATAATACTGAGTTATTGTAAGACCAAAATCCTTATAACCACTACACAGGTCCAGAAGCCTCTCTGTATGCCATAGCCAGTCACCCCATGCTATTCTCCAAAGTAACCATTTTTCTGACTTTTATAGTAATCATTTCCTTGTTGGGTTGTTTTTTTGGGGGTGTTGGGGATTGAACCAAGGGCTTTACACCTGCTAGGCAAGCACACTACTACTGAGCTATGTCACCTATTCTTTGTAGTTTAACACCAAATTATATTTACTTAAGCATTTTAGTTTAGCCTTCCTCCACCCTCTTTTTAATCTGGTATGTTTCAGTTTATAGGTTCCTTCTCCGTATTTTTCTTATCCTTACGATTTCTCTGTTCAAGAACCTGGGTACTTTGACCTGTTGTTTCCCCACAGTCTGCATTTTAGAGATTGCATACATATAATGTGGCTGAACATATTTGTTGTCTTCAGCATTTTCTGCAGATGGGCAGGTGGATCCACAGGCCTGATCACTCAGGTTTAAGCTCTTCAGTAAGACTTAAGGTGGCATTTTATAGGTGGTATTGTGTATATGGTAAGGTGCTTTTTCTTCAGAAGGCACATAAAATCTGAATGCCTTCTTTATAGTGATACTGTATCAGTTTTTTCATTAACTCGGATGTATTTATACAGAGAGACTTCCCTCACCTACTATTTGATAAACTATCATTCTTTGATGGTGACTGATTAGATTTTTTTTTTAAGTTTAGTGATAATTAGTGTATTTAATGTTACTTGAAAGTTACCACTGTTAGTGTTGCAGCTGCCAGTAAACAGAAAATTCAGTTTCTTATATCCTAACCTGGAGGCATCCAGGCAGGTTAGGAGGAAAAGTTACAAACAGCCATGATGGGCCAGATATAAGGCAGAAGCAGAGAGAGAGCTCTCAGTTACAAAGTGTTTTAAAAGCTCACCCCAACCTGTGGGAGGGGTAAAACCTGAAGAGTTCTTGATCACCAATAATTGGTGAGTAGGGAGGGGTTTTGGGTTGTCCCTGGGGTAGCGGGGAGAGAGAGAGAAAGCATGAGCGCGCACGAGAGAATATATGAATGTTCAATCTGAAATACAATGTTAAGTCAGAGAGAGAGAATATCAATGTTCAGTCTGAAATACTATGTTAAATCACACATGTTTTAACAGTCCAGATCTTTTTTATGTCCTGGCCTGCCTTGATAATTGAGAGAATTCAGGCAAGATGTGAAAGTAATAGTGAAGTTTATTAGGACAGGTATTTAGTATGACAGGATAAAAATGGGGAGAAATGGGGGAAAAGGTGAAACATTTCCTGCTTCCCATATAGGAATTGGGAGTAAAGATTCAAAATGGAGGTCCTCATCTCTAGTCTTACACTTTCCTTGCTGGGGGGAGTAAAGTGGTCATGTCTAGTGACCTCTAATCATTAAAATGATGGACTTGGGTGGCTAAGATGGATGTTAAAATAGAGACATGTCATTTAGGACTTCATTTTGCTAAACATGCCTTTCATTCTTTTTGTCCCTTTACCCATTCAAGGAGCCTTCCAGCTTGTTAATAAGAGGAAGGCAGATGCAGAGAGCCCCTGTAAGTCTCCTAGTATTTGTAACTTAACCATCTCAAAGGAGATGGTGGGGGTGGAGGGGTGGAGTGTGCTGGCTTCTGTGGCTTTTGAGTTTTTACTTTATTGTTCTAATATCTGAGTTTGGTCCATTTAATATTTATTAAAATAATATAATTTCCCTGTATGCACATTCATCTGTCTTTCCTGCTTCACCCGTCACTCATGGCTAACTGCTACCTAAACATTTAAGACTTTGGGTTTCAATCATACTTGGTAATAACTGAATTGATACTTAAATTGCCTATTGTTGGTTAAGGGAAAGCCTCTTTAATTGACCTCTGTGTTCTTGGTATAAACCTAGTTGTGGTTAGTAGCTTTCTTATTACCTGGTGTGACAGCATCTTCTTGGTCATCTTGTTTTGTTTTTTTTTGCCCTAAGCCTAAAAATAAATCATTTCTTTCCAAGAAGTCTTTTTTTTTTTTTTTTTAAGTAATGTTACCAGTGGTTAGTCTCAGAAGATCTCAGTTTCTTGTGTTTTCTGAGCAAAAGAATTGGACAGAGACACAGATTGCAAAGCAGCAAAATTTTATTGAAAGGAAAAGGAAAGTAAAGGCAGGAAGAAACTGCAGGAGAGAGTGGTGGACTCTGGTCAGGGAGCACAGAAGCCAGAATCTTTGTTCAAAGGGACAGTTTAGAAGTTGTAAGGGCAAATGGTGGTAGGGAAAAATTTGGCGGTCTTTGCAGGAGGGGCTAGGGTGATTGACAGGTTTGATTGACAAGGTCTTGTTATATAGCATGGGGCATTCTGCACATGTGCTTATGCTGATTCTCAGGTTTTTGTTTGTATGAGATGCGACCAGTATTCATAAGGACTTAAGTAGAGGGCTTTACCTGAGAGCTCACATTGAGGACAGATTTCTTTTTATGGGGCATGGCCTATTTCTGGTCTTTTGGGGAACTTACATCTGCAAAGGACTTTACAATTGAAATTTACAACTGAGAAGTCTGAGGATGGTTCTGGGTGGGGCTAAGGAGTTAAGCATTGGGGGTGACCTTTTTGCTGAGGAGGTTTGAGTTCTATAGCTGTTTTTTTTTTTTTCTTTATTTGTCATTATCCTATCTTAGAAGGAAATGTTATTTCAAGATCTTAAGTTAGGAAATGAGAGATCTGTGTATATAGACATAAAAACATTTATACAAACTTATGAATAAAATATGTATTATATATTTATATAAGTAATATGTATGTATTTGGTATATTTGAGAAAATGTTTTTAGGGATAATAGTGTATTTAAAGTTAAAATATGAAGATACACTGATACTTTGAATTCAAATTTAGGATAACAAGGTTCTTGAAATCAGAGTTTTAGACCCAGGACTCAAAATCCTGGGAATTCTATATCCCAGGTCCCTTCACTTATCCCTAGATGTCAAATAAAGAGACATAGTGAAGGGCAGAGAAAGGAGACTTACTACATGGCTTGGAACACACTGTGGCAGAGTAAGTACCTAGCCCATTTCAGCCATCTTCAGGGTGCAGACATGAGCTATAGGTTTAAATAGGCAAAGAACTGGGGAAAGAGGAAAAAGGTATGCATAGTTAAGCAGTCCCAGTCACAGGTGTATTCTGATTGATCATTATCTCAGTCCAAGGGTTCTGAGAAGGGTTCCAGAGAAGTTGTTTTTGCTGTCATCACTTGAGGGGAGCAGTGTGGTTCTCATGAGATAATTATCCTACTCCAGGGTGCAGCCTCATCATTGTAGGTAATTGTCCTTATTTTTTTGGCAGGGGAGGGGGGAGTCTGTCTGTAAGGCTGTGCTGTTCCTTAGGGGTAGTTTCAGTCCCTTGTCATAAGGATACCATCAGTCATTCCTGTCCTTTCTTGATTCCAAGGCAGCTGCAGGAGAGAATGGCTTAGAGCAAAGACAGGTACAAAATGAGGAAAGATGCCATGCCTTTCTCCAGCTTTTAGCTAATTCATGGGTCTGAGTTAGGAGTCCATGCTTTTCAATAAAAGCAGTCTGAGCACTTCTTACATTAACTTTTTCTGTATCTCCTTTAATACTGAGAGTCCTGTTTCTCAGTATTCAAATAAAATTTGAATATCCCATAATTTCTAATTTGTATTATCCTATATTACACACACAGCAGTCTCAGGAAAACAGTGGTAATAACATGATCAGTATGATTATTGAGAGCTGATTAAATTTTGGTTGCATTTTATCCTGTCCATGCCCTCACCATGCTTTTAAATAGCTGTGCTTTGTCTGTATTGTCAGAATATGTTCCCCTTATACACTATCAGCTTTCCCGTTTAACTTGCATTAAACCTTATTTAGTCTGATATACTAAATGTCCCCATCAGCTCATAGGTCTCTAATCATTTTGGTTGCCTGGAAGTTTGTTTAAAAAGCATCCACAGAAACAGAGTTCTCTAAGGTTTTTTCTTTTTCATATTAATAAGCTTTGTGCCCTTTATATTGAGAAGTCAGTCAGTTTTGCTGAATGTAGTATACATTCTTTCCTTAAGTGTGTTAACTGTATACTAATACATTTGTTTTTCTTTTTGATAAGGTATAAAGCTTCCTTGTATGTCCGGTGCTATTCTAATTTTTTTTTTTATTTGGTGGGGTTTTTTTTGTTTTGTTTTGTTTTGTTTTTAGCCTTGATGCCTAAAAGATTTTTGTTTTAACCTTAAAGTCAGTAATTTTACTAGAATATATTTTTGTGTTGTTTTTTCTTCATTGTATTCTCAGGTAGATTGTGTTTTATTTCAATAAGTAGTTTGTTTTTAATGCAGGAAAGTTTCCTTGATTATAATTTTTAGTATTGTTCTGATCCTTTTGCTTTGGTTTTCTTGATCTAGTCTCTGAATGCTGCTTATTTCTCTCTTGACTTTAAAAAATGTTTTCCTTCTTTAAAAAAATAAAAGTATTATTTATATATGATAAAGTTTGCTCATAGAGTTTTATAGCTCTTACAAATGCAGTTGTAGGACCACCAGTAGTATTACATATGGAATAAATGTCATCACCCCTAAAATCTTGTGTCCCTTGTCAAGTTCTCCTCCCATTTTCAGCTCCCACCAACCAATGACCTGTTATTTATTTTCTTTTAAAATATAGTCTGTTTTTTACAGTAGTTACACTTTCACAGCAAAACTGAGTTAAAAGTCCAGATTTTACATGTACCCCTGACCTCCACACAGGCCCCTCCCACTATCAACATCCTGCATCAGTGATTTGTTAAACTGATGAATCTGCCTTGACACAATCATCCAGAGTCCATAGATTACATTAGGGTGTAATGTATTTTTGGTATTCTACATTGGTATCCTTTAACAAATGTTTAATGGCATGGATCCACCATTGTTGTATCACACAGAGTAGTTTCTAAAAGTTCTCTGTGCTCAGCCTATTCATTTCTCTGTGCCCCAGTTCAGGCAACCACTAAAGTTTTTACTGTTTCCATAATTTTGCCTTTTCTACAGTGTTAGGTAGTTGGAATCATATTTGTAACCTTTTCAGATTGGTTTGTTTCATTTAATATGTATTTAAGATTCTTCTGTGTCTTTTCATGACTCCATAGCTCATTTATTCTTAGCATCGAATAATGCTCCATTGTCTAGATCTGTGTTTATTGCTTATTGACATACTGATGAACATCTTGATTGCTTCTAAGTTTTGGCAGTTTTGCTAGGCATGACTTTTTGTGGTGTTGGGGATAGAAACCAGAGCCCTGCACATGCTAGACAAGAACTGTACTACTGAGCCACATCCGCAGTTTTGGCGATTTTCAGCAATGCTGTTATAAACCTGTGTGCAGGTTTTTGAGTGGATATAAGTCCTTTGGGTAAATACCAGGGACGCATGATTGCTGGATAAGATGCTTAAGAGTATGTTTAGTTTTATCAGAAACTGCTGAATTGTCTGCTAGTGGCTGTACCATTTTGCATTCCCACCTGTAGTGATTGAGAGCTTCTGTTCTGCAGCCTCCTTAAGATTTGGTGTTGTCAGTGCTTTGCATTGTTGCTGTCTTTGCAGGGAATATAGTGGTATCTCATTGTTTTAATTTGTAGTTTCCTAATGGCAGGTGGTGTTGAACATGTTTTCATAAATTCTTTTGGATAACAGTCCTTTACTGTATGTCTGTCTCTGTCTCTCTGTCTCTCTCTCTCTCTCAAACTGCCATTAGGGAATGAACTCAGGGCCTCATGCATACTAAGTTTTAGCTCTACCACAGAGCTATGTCCTAGTCCAAAGATGTGGCCTTGTGCCAATAGTTTCTCCCAATCTCTAACTTGTCTTCTCATTCTCCTTAACAGTTGAGTGAAGAAGTGTGTAATGTAAGTGAGATTTTGTTTGGGAGTGCATTGAATCTATAGATTAAGTTGAGAAGAACTGACATTTGACAGTACCATGTCTTTCTATCTATGAACATGGAATCTCTCCATTTATTGATTCTTTCATCAGTTTTGTAGTTTTCCTCACACATCTTAAACCCCCTTTCTTCCTGTCTGCCCTGCTTTTTCTTCCCCTCCCTTCCTCCTTTCTTGCTTGGAAAATGGTGTTAACATTTTTAAAGTTCAAATTGTTGACATATCAGAATGTGATTGACTTTCAGGTCTTTAGCTCTTTATGATTTTAAAAATTGCAGTCATATGTTTTAAGTTTCACATTGCTATTTTTCCTCTAAACAGTGAAATAATAAGACAAATTGTTTCTATGTACTTAGTGTTTCCAGTGCTCTTCATTCCTTTGTGAGCACAAGTTACTTTTTCCTTCTGATTGAAAAACTTGTAATGGAGGTCTATTGATGATGTTTGTCTTTGAAGTTTTATGTCTGAAAAATGTATTTATGTTGCTCTGTTTTGAACTTTGTGTGTGTGTGTGTGTGGGGCATAGAATTGTAAGTTGATAATTTATGTCTTTTAGTACTTTAAAAGTATGCCTTCCAAAACAGGTCCTGTCTGGGGGGTAGTATAGTGGGAAGAGGGAAGAATACAAGGAAACAGTGTAGGAGGATGAATGTGGTAAAAATACTATGTACTCAATGTATGAAAATGGAAAAGTGAGACCTGTTGAAACTATTCTAGAAATGGGGGGATGGGAATGATAAAGGAAAAGGATGGAGAGGGTGCATCCAACTATGATATATTGTAAGAACTTTTGTAGATGTCATCATGTATCCCCAAAAATAATATAATAAAAAAGAAAAAATATGGTAAAATAATTAAAATAGAAGTGTGCTTTCACTGTCTTCTTGCTTGTATTATTTGTTAAATGAAGCCTATTCTTTTCATTGACTCTGTTATGTCTGTTTTTCTTTGGCTGCTATGGGCATTTCCCTGTATCAGGGGTTTTAAACATTGTGATTATGGCGTGCCATTGTGTAGAGCTGTTTTTCTCCCCTTCCCTTTTTGGTGCTTAGATTTTGTTGAACTGCTTTAATATATAGATTTATAGTTTAGGCCCATATTTCTTCAACTAATTTTTTTCTGCCTCCCTCTTCTTGGCCCTTTGGGGAGTACAGTTACTTGTGTTTTAGGCTACATTTATCTTTGTAATATCTGTTGGTATTCATCACAGTACCAATGGGTGTTTTTAAAAAATTTTTCCTTGCCTTACCTAACATTTCCTTTTATCTTTTTTGAGCGTATACAATTTAGGTAACTTTCAGTGTCCCTATTGACAAATTTCTGTCATCTTTTTCATTTCTACTTTGGTTTTAAGTCATTTTTCTCTCTCTGCATGTTTGATAATTGCTGTTTGGACATAGTGCTTTGTGAATTTTATTCTTTTGTGTTCTTGGTAATTTTGTACTCCTAGAAACACTCTTGAGCTTTATTCTGAGATGCAGTTAAATTACTTGGAAACACTTTGATTCACTGGAAGCTTACTTTTTTGGGGGCAGGGTGCATTGAGACAGGGTCTCACTCTGTATCACAGGTTGGCCTCAAACTTGGGATGCTCTTCCCTCTGCCTTCCCAATGCTGGGATTACAGATATGTACTACCATACCTGACTCCAGTTTTTTTATCCTGTCTTTGCTGCCTTTGTAGTTCTCCAGTGCTTTTGAATTCTTTTTTTTTGAAATGTGTTTTTCTTTCTTCCAATGGTATAGTTGGCCAACAACAAAACTCCTGTTACAGGAACCAAAAATCAGATGTGTACAAACTTTAAAATTCTGTCTGAAGACCTGAAGATACGAAACAATTTTCACATTCCTTTGATTTTGTTTTGTTCAGTTATAAGGGAGCGGCACTATGATTGCCTACTTTTGGGATACATTTGTAGCCTTTAACAGCTGTACTTGTTCCAGACCCTTGAGGTAGCAGTGTGTAGGGCAAGGAGAAATGTACTAACCAGAACCATCCGAGGAAACTTCCAGAAAATAGAGGCTTGGATCTGAGCTTCTTTGGTACTTACTAAAAGATCTTTGAATTAAGTGCCTTGGCTGTAGCTTTTGTGTGCATTCTTCAAAGTTTTGAAGGCTTGAGTTCAGTGAGAAAGTTGACTGTATTTGTACTTCCATGGAGAGTGACAGACCATGACTCTCAAATTTTGCATCAAAGACTTCTGTTTTGTTTTGTGTGTGTGTTTTTAAGATAATGTTTTCTGAAGTTCTTTTTTGTAATCATAAGTGTAACTGCAGAATCAGGTAGCTTTCATTATCAGTTTGTGCATCTGCCTGCTCTGCACAGTGTTGGATTTATGGAAGTTCAGAATGAGGGTAGCAGAATGGGAGAAGAGGGAAACAAGCAGAGACCCTGAGCAGTAACTGAAACTGCCACTCATTAGCAATCCTTTACATGCCATCCATCGTTCCCTTGCTCCAAACTGACATACACGATTCCAAGAATCTTAGAAGCTACAACCTCATTGTACCTCCCAGCATGCATGTGTGTGCATATATGTTTATACACAGTTACTTAGTTTCTTTCTTTTTTTTTTTCCCCACCTTAGTACTGGTGTTTGAACTCAGGGCCTACATCTTGAACCACTCCACCAGCCCTTTTTTGTGAAGGGTTTTTTTCAAGATAGGGTCTTGTGAACCATTTCCTCAAGCTGGCTTCGAGCCACGATCTTCCTTTCTCTGCCTCCTGAATAGTTAGTATTATAGGCATGAGCCACCAGCACCCTGGCTACTAAGTTTCTTTTACATCCCCCTGGAGTTCCTTCATGTAAACACAAATACAAATATAGATTATTCCACATCTCTTATTTTTAATGCAGAAGTGCTAAATTATATATATAATTTATATATATTTATACATATATGTATATAGTTAGAATCTATCTTAACCTTAAAGAAACTTTAGGGTAGAACATCTTTTATAGCAAAAAAAAAAAGTACTTGAAAATCTATTTTTCTTCTTGTGTTAATCAAATTAAAAAGCATGTTTAGTTTAGTGCATTTTCATTCCTGTTTATTTTTATTAATATATGAACGGTTAAGTGGAATGATACAATGGTAGTTATAGGTGGTGGGATTTTGGTACTTTTTTTTTTTTTTTTTATGGTACTGGAATTAGGCAGGCACTGTTACTTGTTGAGCCACACTTTCCACCCTTTTTCACTCTGGTTATCTTGGAGATAAGGTCTTGCTTATGGCCCAGGCTGACCTTATTTTATGCTTCCTGCCACAGCACGAATGACAAGCCTGCACCATCACGCCCATCTTTCATCCATTGAGATGAGGTCTCACTGACCTGAAACCACCATCCTCCTGATCTCAGCCTCACACATAGTTTGGGGATGACAGGCATGCACCATTGAGCCCAGCTATTGGTTGAGATGGGGGCAGGGACCTCTAGAACTATATGCCTGATTGGCCTTGAACTGCAATCCTCCTAATCTCTGCCTCTCAAGTAGCTAGGATAACAGGCCTGAGCTACTCATGCCTGGCTGTTTCAACAGTGATGGGTTATTTAAGAAGCATGCCTATTTAAAAAATAAGTTTGAAAAAAAAAAAAATAAGTTTGTTAGGCTTTTTTAAAGTATAGTAAGGTGTAACTGGCTTATATATTAGTAGTTCATTTTGTAATAAAAATTTCTTTTTCCTAAGATTAAATAGTTATTAAATGGTGGAGGTATTTAGTGGTAGAGCACAGACTAAAATGTAAATTCTGTGACCAGACAGTGTCATTCTTTTACATTGTATGCAGTTTTAATTTATTTTGGACATAATGTTCTTTTTGTTCACCCTTTGTCTTTTTCCTATTAACTCTGTTTTTAGTTCATTTTCTGTTGCTGTAACAAAATTCCTGAAAACTGGGTAATTTAAAAAGAATAGAAGTTGACATGGCTTGTGATTCTGGATCCTGGGAGGTCCAAGAATATGGTGCCAGCACTGTTTGGCATCTGGTGAGGACTTTCTTGGTGAGTTACTTGGGGAAGTTAAGACAAGTCTGCCAGTGTCAGCTCAAGTTTCTCTTCCTCTTTTCGTAAAATCACTATCCTGCCCTTCTCATGACTATCTAATCCTAATGACCTCCCAAAGACCTCACCTCCAATTACCATCAGCATATGAATATGGGGATTAAATGTCTAGTACATGAAATTTGAGGTACACATTGAAATTTTGGCACACACTTTAAGGCTTTCTATAGTCAGGTTCTAGGCTTCTTGTTTTTAGTTTTAATCTTCTCTTAGAACAATGGGAACAAGCTGCATTCTTCTGTTGCTGTTAGGATGGTTCCTTTCCACTAAAGTTCAGTGGTGTATACCTTTGTCATTTTGTTTGTGTTTAGGGATTGAAACTTGTATACATTAACTCACATGCTTGGGTGCATTAAGTATGTGTCCTTCCTCATCATCTTTAGTATTTTTAAATTAAGCATTATTGTGGTATTTAGCACTCTGCACGTAGTTTAATCTAGTTTGTTTTCTTCCTCTTGAGCAAATCTTATGACATAGTCTTTCCTCAAGATGGCAGTTTCCCTTGCTAGGAGCTTGACATCCTAGGCTTTGACTTCATCTGAAATTGTGACTTAGGAAAAGTTGAAGTTACTGCCTTCTTCAGTTATAGTTGATTCTCATTATTTGTAGTAGCTATGTTCTATAAAGTCACTGTGAATGCTGATTAATGAAAGTGAACCATTATTTTCAAGGAAAATACAAGCTTTTAAATCCCTGTGAGCCTCTGCTCATATTTTCATTAGTCAATAATACATTTGTTTTTATCCTTGTTTCTGTTTAAAGGTCTTGTAGGATATACATCAGTCATTAGCATCGAACTTATGGCCAACAGCACTACATAGTTCATGTCTGAGTATCATGTATTTTCTCAGTGAGGTACCTCCCTCTTGTCTTTAGGAACTTTAGACACTAGCACTATGCTTGGGGATCATTTTAAATGGCAAAAACACCAACAAAAAATGCAGAATGCAAAAGAAACGTGTCATGGAATAGATGACAAAAATTACGTTTATTTACAGTATAAGAACTGAAACTTAAGTAGGCAGACTGTCACCTTTGTTGGACTTCAGCTGGGAGAGTGTAAATTAGGCAACTTTTTTTTCTTTGCCACTTTTCACATATCTGAAAAATTGTGATTTGTGAGTTGCAAATAAATTTTAGGGAGTAGTCAAATTTCAGATACAGAACTGAGAAATAATGAAGATCAACTTTAATTCTTCTATTTCTTCTAAAATTGTTAGTTTTAGATGTCCAGATTCTTTTCTTCCTTTTCTAAATCTTTGTAAATACGTGTTAGATACTTTTATCTTTGGTAGGTACACTATAATTACATTTAGTCCCTTTGCATTCACTAATTCTCACCCTCTGATTTTAGCAAGAAGGGATTCTGGGAACTTTAGAATTATTAAAACAGGGTTTTTAACCTAGGCTAGGATAATTCTAGTCATTCTTAAATCACTAAACTGCTTAAAAGTGAACACAAATTTTGAGGTAGTTAGAATTAGTCATTATCCTTAAGGACAGTTGTTTGCTCAATGATTGCCTGCATATATCAGTTCCATAAAATTAATTTCACCTAGTGTCATCATAGCCCTCTTAGTTTGTGTAAGTACATTTGTATGATGTTCGCACAAGGACAGAATCACCTAATGATGAAATTTTCAGAACATGTCCCTGTTAAGCAGCATATGACTGTATGTACAGTGCTTTGGGAAAGTAGACAGATATTATCAGATTTTCAAAAGCCTTTTGCTCATTGGGAAATGAGAAACTTTCATTTTTTGGTTCTATCAATAGAGATTTATCTTCTATGGTATGTTACATTCTTTTGCTTTTGTGATTATTGATGTTTTTTGTTTTACAAAAATAGAGTACTATACAATTTTGAAATTTGCAATTTTTCTTCAGTTGTTGGGAGAATTTTTCCACATCATTGTACATAATTCCATTTTAAAAGAGAATCCCTATAGCATGTCATAAGAATAATTCATAGTTGTGTTCTGTTAATAATCGTCGATATTTCTAGCTTTCTTCTGTGTAGATGATAATATATATACATACCCATAGATGCATGCACACTTGAACAAGTATTTTCATAGGGCAAATCAGTAATTGTACAAATGTTTGTGGTGGAGCAAATGATAGATGTAATATTTTTTCCCTTGTTCCCCCAAACAATACATTGTCACAGTCATTTATGTTGTAGATATTATAAATAATCAAGGAATGCTTTAAAGTAGTGGAATATTTATAGGTTATCTGCAGATACTGTGCCATTTCATATTAAAGGACTTGGTATCTGCAGGAATGTGTGGAATCAATCCCCCAAGGATACTGAGGGTCAAATATTTTATTTATTTAAAACTGCACTGAGTCTGTTAATTTTTCATCAGTGTGACAAAAATACCTGCCATAAACAACTTAAAAGGAGGAAGGATTCATTTTGGCTTACAATTTTGGAAGTTACAGTCCATGGTCAGTTATCTCCATTGTTTGTGGGCCTGTAGTGAGACAAAACATTACGGCAAAAGTGTGTATTAGCCCAGAGCTGCTCACTTCATGGCATTTGAGGAGCATATAGAGACAGGAAGGGACCAGGGACAAGATACACTCTTCAAAGACTCCCCTTCCCCAGTGACCTCCTTTTTCCAACCCAGCTCCAACTCCTCCCATTCAGTATAAATTAATGGAGTTAGCATTCTCTGATCCAGTCACCTCTCAATAGCATCACCCATCAACTGTGGACCAAGTCTTCAAGTCCATGAGCCTTTTGGGGTATACTTCATATCCAGATCACAACACTAAGAATACATACTTTTTATCGTATAGCTGACTTTTTATTTTTTTGTTTGTTCACAATGCTGGGGATCACACCCAGGGTCTTGAGCATGCTCTACCACTGAACTACGTCCCCAGTCTACCTTTTGTTTTTTCCTTAAGTGACTTGTGCAATGTGCATTTCCCTATTGTTGTTTGTCTTATTTTTATTTTTAAAAATTTTTTTCCCTCTCCCCCCACCCCCTTGATACCCGGCAGAAACTATTTTGCCCTTATCTCTAATTTTGTTGAAGAGAGAGTATAAGCAATAATAGGAAGGAACAAGGGTTTTTGCTGGTTGAGATAAGGATAGCTATACCGGGAGTTGACTCACATTAATTTCCTGTGCATGTGTGTTACCGTCTAGGTTAATTCTTTTTGATCTAACCTTTTCTCTAGTTCCTGGTCCCCTTGTCCTATTGGCTTCAGTTGCTTTTAAGGTATCTGCTTTAGTTTCTCTGTGTTGAGGGCAACAAATGCTAGCTAATTTTTTAGGTGTCTTACCTGTTGTCATATTCTCCCTTGTGTGCTCTTGCTTTTACCATGTGCTCAAAGTCCAATCCCCTTGTTGTGTTTGCCCTTGATCTAATGTCGGCATATGAGGGAGAACATATGATTTTTGGTCTTTTGGGCCAGGCTAACCTCACTCAGAATGATGTTCTCCAATTCCATCCATTTACCAGCAAATGATAACATTTCATTCTTCTTCATGGCTGCGTAAAATTCCATTGTGTATAAATACCACATTTTTCTTGATCCATTCGTCAGTAGTGGGGCATCTTGGCTGTTTCCATAACTTGGCTATTGTGAATAGTGCTGCAATAAACATGGGTTTGCAGGTGCCTCTGGAGTAACCTGTGTCACCGTCTTTTGGGTATATCCCCAAGAGTGGTACTGCTGGATCAAATGGTAGATCAATGTTTAGCTTTTTAAGTAGCCTCCAGATTTTTTTCCAGAGTGGTTGTACTAGTCTACATTCCCACCAACAGTGTAAGAGGGTTCCTTTTTCCCCACATCCTCGCCAACACCTGTTGGTGGTGTTGCTAATGATGGCTATTCTAACAGGGGTGAGGTGGAATCTTAGTGTGGTCTTTTTTTTTTTTTATTTTTTTATTATTCATATGTACATATAATGTTTGGGTCATTTCTCCCCCCTGCCCCCACCCCCTCCCTTTACCACCCACTCTGCCCCCTCCCTCTCCACCCCCTCGATACCTGTCTTATTTTTTTATTTTCTTTTACACTTCATTATAAAGCTCACATAGGAAATCATGAGGACAGGGATATTGTGTTGCTTATCACTTTATTCCCTCACCGGTATTACAAATGCTGAAAGTTGCATCTATACAAATTGGTATCTCTAGTATAAAAAATTTTTAAATTTTAATTACTCAAACTGACAGATACTTTCTTTTTCAGATCTTTGGATTTGAACTACACTTAGAAATATTCCCCTGTTACTTTTCTGGATTTTGTTGTTTAGAAATTTATTCCAGGGCCAGGTGTGTTGGTGCACACCTGTAGTCCCAGGTACATGAAAGATGGAGATGGTAGGAACATGGTTTGAGCGAGACCAGGCAAAAATGTTACTGAGACCATGTCAAAAAACAAGCTGGGTGCAGTGGCACACTTCTTGTCATCCCACCTGCACAGGAGGCGGAGGTAGGAGGATTTTGATCTGAGGCTGGCCCCTGTCAAAAGCATGAGACCCCACCTGAAAAATAAATTACAAGCAAAACAGGCTAGGATCAGGGCTCAAGTGGTAGAGTGCTTGTCTAGCAGGCACAAGGCCCTGAGTTGAAACTCCAGTACTACTACAAAGCCCCCCTACAAAAACAGTTTATTCCAGATTTTTTTCTTCAGTGGTAGTTACCTGAGACCGCCCCCCTTCCCCACCCCTTGCTTCCCTTTCTATGTATGATTTATTTGTTTAGACATGATATTTTTTCTCTTTTCTTTTTGGGCTGGGGACATATTTGTCAAGTGATCTATCAGTGAGCTATACCCCCAGGCCCTATACATGAATCCAAATACTTGAGGGGTTTTTTGGTTATGTTTCCTAGTTTTCCTTTTTGGCTATCTTTGACCTTATCCTTATGTAGAAATGCCAGTTTGTGCTTCTGTCAGATAGAATTATTATCCTGTGTAGGAAAACTAGGTGTAATTTTATAATTTTAAAAATGTAAATTTGTAAAATGAGCCTTCATTATTCCATGGAAATTGTAGTTTCCATTCAGAGGCTCTACTTGCTTCTGAAGATACACCCTTGCCCTCTCCTGAGTGTAGAGGGCCAAAATACATACAAAACATTAACAGTGTTAACAGTACTAAATGCTTTGTTCATATTGAATATCAGCTCTGCATTTTTTTTTTATGAACTGAAAATTAAGTGAATAGGATTTGTTTTCTAAATAGTCTCTGCTATACTTTCTACTCTACTACATATTAAGGAAAAATTCACTCTTGGATCCAAGATAGATTTTATTACTGTTTTATTGAGGAATAGTTGACATGCAAAAATCAGCATCTCCATATATACAAATAATGTGAATTTTGACCTATGTGTGCACTTGTGAAACCATCACTACAGTCAAGAATGAACATAACCAGGCTTGGGGAAGGGGGGAGAAATGACCCAAACACTGTATGTACATATGAATGAAAGAAAGTATCGTACTATCCAGCTACTCAGAAGGCAGAAATAGGATGGTATTAAGGCCAGCAAGAGCAATGCAATTGTGTTTTCTTGTTTCTGGCTTTGTAGATTTTCCCTTTATTGTCTGTTTTAAACCATTTGATTACAGTGTAACTTCATGTAGGGTTTTTTTAAACTTTTTATAGCATTTTCATATTCTTGGGTTTATTGAGGTTTTTTTATGTCTGAGTTTATAGTTTTTATTAAATAGGGGAAAAATTCTGCCTGCCTTTCTCTGTTTTTCTTGGAACAACATGAGATACAGTTTATATATTATACAATTCACTGATTTAATGTGCATATTTAGTAGGTTTTATATATTTATGCTGTTGTACAACATTTACCACAGTCAGTTTGAAAACATTTTTATCATTCTCGAAAGGATTCCTGTACTTAACTAGCAGTCATTCTCCATTTCTCCTCAACCTCCCAGTTTTCAACAACCATTAATCTTCTATCTTAGTATGTTTTTAATTATTGGGAACATTTCATATAAATAGAATCATATAATATATGATCTTTTTGACCAGATTATTTTATTTAGTAGGAATGTTTTCAAGGTTTATCCCTGTTATAGCATGTATTAGTACTTCATACAATTTTC
Source organism: Castor canadensis (assembly GCF_047511655.1). Classification (NCBI taxonomy): domain Eukaryota; kingdom Metazoa; phylum Chordata; class Mammalia; order Rodentia; family Castoridae; genus Castor; species Castor canadensis. The sequence continues at coordinate 67,606,411 of NC_133401.1, forward strand.
TATTGTATGGTCATGTCAAATTGGGGTTGGTTGTTTTTTTTGGTGGGACTGGGGTTTGAACTTAAGGCTTCATGCTTGCAAAGCAGGTGCTCTACCACTTGAGCCACACCTCCATTGCTATCACATTTTATTTGGGTTGTTTCCAATTTTAGCTCTTAATACTTCTATTAACATTTTGTATGTAAGTATTTGGGTATATATTTTCATTTCTCTTAAGTATTCATACTTAGGAGTGAACTGCCAACTCATACGTTAACTCTGTTTAACTTTCTGGAGAACTTCCATAATATTTTCCAATGTTTGTGCATCATTTTATATTCCCACTAGCTGCGTATAAGGGATACAGTTTCTCTATTCCTTTCCAATACTTACCATCAGTCTTTTGGATTATATTCATCCCAGTGGGTTTGAAATAGTGTATGATTGTGGTTTTGATTTTGTATTTCCCTCATGGCTAATGATAGCGAACATCTTTCATGTGGTTGTTGTCCATTTGTATATCTTCTTTGGAGAAATGTGTATTCAGATCTTTCACTCATTTTTATTTTTATTACTATTAATGTGGTATTCTTGATTGAACCCAGGGCCTTGCATTGTGCGTGTGCTAGGGAAGTACTCTACCACATCACCCATGCCTCTGGGACTTCCGGTTTTTTTGTTTTTATTTTTGAGATAGGGTCTCACTAACTTTGCCCAGCCTGGATTCAAACTTTCAATTCTCACACCTCTGCCTTCTGAGTAGGTGGGATTACAGGCATTGCCCATTTTTAATTGGATTGTCTTTTTTTTCTGAGTTATAAGTTCCTTATATATCTTGGATGTGATAAATGTCTTATAGATGATTTGTGATTTGCAAGTGTTTTCTTCCATTCTTTGGATTGTCCTTTACTTTGATTATGTCCTTGGATGAAGTGCAGTTTTATCTGATTTTTCTTTTGTTTGTGGTTTCATTTAATAATCTATTGCCTAATCCAGGTCCAGCTCGGATTTGAACTCAGGGTTTCCCACTTGCTAGGCAGGCACTCTACCACTTGAACCCCTCCGCCAGCCCTGTTTTATGTTGGGTTTTTTTGAGATAAGGTTCCTTGAGCTATTTGCCTGGGCTGGCTTAGAAAGTCAATCCTTCTGATCTCTGCCTCCTGAGTAGCTAGGATTTTTAGGCATGTACTACCAGTGCCCGGTTTCTTTTATTTCTTAAGATATGTATTTTTTTTCTCCCCATCTCATCCCTGATTTGAGAGGCTCCAGTCACAAATATGTTCAACTGTTAAACTTTGTACCAGATGTCACTGAAGTACTTTTCACTTTTTTCAGTGTTTTTTCTCTTTCTTTCATTTGATATAGTTCCTTTTGCTATGCCTTCAGATTCACTAATTTTCTGCAGTGTATAACCTGCTTTTAATCCCACACTGTATTTTTCATTTTAGATATTGGTGTAACTTGTTCAGTTAGGGTGTCTGGGCTATCTGCTAATGTGGAGTATAGCTATTGTAAATTAATGTCTGTGTACTAATTTTGTTATAGTTATCTTGACTTTTTTTAACTCAAAGCCTTGGTACTTTTAGGTAACCCTTCTACAACTTGAACCACATCCCAGTCCATTTTGCTTTAGTTTTTTAGATAGGATCGTAGCATTTTGGTTGATCTCAGCCTTGGACCTCTGTTCTCTTTCCTCTGCCTTCTGCTTCGCTGGGATTGCACGTATATACCATCATGCCCAACTTGTTTTTTGAGATAAAGTCTCACTAACTTTTTGCTCTGACTGGTCTTGAACTTTGATCCTCCCATCTTTGTGTCCCAAGTAGCTGGGATCACAGGCCTGTGCCTCTGTGCCCGCCTTAACTGAGTACCAAATACTGTGAATTATTTTTCTTGGGTAATACATCTTTGTGTTCCTCTAACTAGTCTTCAGCATTGTTGTGGGATGCAGTTAAGTTTCTGGAAAACATTTTGATTCTTTTGAGCCTTGATCTTAAACTTTACTAGGTGAGACCAGAGCTATTAGTCCAGAGCTAATTTTGTACCACTAATAAGGCCCTATGTTTATGAGTTAAGAGATTGTCCCCTCTTGCAGTGGGACCACAATCTAGCCTTAGTGTTGTGTAAATCTAAGGATTGTTTTAGGTGTTTTTCCATCTCTGGCTGAAGCAGTTTCTCAATATTCATCTACTGATCAGTACTTGAGGAGGACCTTCTTGAAATGTTGGAGGGACCTCCTTCAAATCAGTTGATCTCTCTGTTCATTTTTCTCTAGTTAGTACTCTGCCTTCTTGAATCCTCATCACCTTGGTTTCCCTGGACTTTGTCTCCATCATTCAGGGAGATCACTCTGTTTCATCTGGGATCCTCCTCCATGTTCTGTTTCTTGGTAGTTGATGTCCAGGAAGTAAACTTAGACAGTTACAGGGCCTACCTTATTTGTTTCCCTTCCTTCAGGGATAATTGTCCTGTGCTGGCTCATGTCTGATATATTTGTTGTAGGTAGGATAACAAGTTTAGCCCCTGTTACTGTTTCTTGATTAGAAATCAGTCTCAAGGTACCTTTTTAGCCATTAGAAGATAATCAGTTCTGAAAGTTTGGTATATTTCCATTACATTTGTTTGTTTCATTCTCTCAGATTAAATATTGAATTTTAAGGAGATTGTAAGAAGTATTGAGCCAAGAAATGCCAGGTACAGATTTAATATTACATTGAAAGATGTTATTCTGGTCTCAGTTACTGAATCTTGTGTCTGTTATTAGTTCATTATATAGTTATAACTAGTCTGAAATTCTTCTAGGTAAGTATTTTTAATTTTACTTAAATAGTACAGACTTTGCTTGCTTACATGATTCTTTGTGCATGGGTACTTGGTTTCTCATTTAAACTGAGAATACCTTGTTTTCTTTTTTGTTATATACATAGAATTATACACATTTGAGCAACTTCTTAAGGGCATTAGAATTTGATTTTTTAAAATAAATTCAAATCAATAATATTCAAATTTTGGTTGTATTATTGCTATAAATTATTCATATTCTTTTGTTCATATCTGAGGTCAATTTAAGGATGAATTGTTTTCCATTGTAAAAGATACTCAGCCATAAGTATTGGCATACTTTTAAGTTTTTGTTTCAATCTGTTAAGCAGAGAGTTTCTTAATTAACAATAGCAGTAAATTGTTCTAGGATAGGTAAGAGTTCTCCTGTTAACCCTTCCATAATTTTGGATAATAATTTAAGTTACTAATCAAAACATCTAAATCTTGATTTAGTCCATGGACAGATTATTATAGAGACCACTATATAATCCTTCCTGGTTTTTTTCTCTCTTATAGGAAATGTAAGAAGCTTAAGCTCATCTTTGTGGTCACTAACCCACTTGACAGCTTTGCATCTGAGTGACAATTCCTTGTCCCGCATTCCTTCAGACATTGCCAAGCTTCACAATCTGGTGTACCTGGATCTGTCCTGTAATCAAATCCGTAGTTTACCGGCAGAACTCGGAAACATGGTATCACTCAGGTATGCAGATTATACGCAGATTCAGTTACTACATACTAATTATATGCCCACGACAAAATGTAACATTAATTTTGTTAGGGGATAAGACTATCCATTTGATGGTGTGTTTGAAGTAAAGGAAACATCTTTTATTTGAAAGTTTTTTTGGAAAATTGAATGTTGACTAATAAATTAAGTAGATTCATTGCTTGAGATTTTTCTGTTGCTATATTCTGTTAATGTTACTTCTTCTTGAACCAAAATTTGTGGATAAAATGGGGGTGGGAACAGTTATAAGGTACTTGTATTATCTCACATGCTCACCTGTGATAGACAGTTGGGGTATCATATATCCTTAACACTGGACCCAGGAAGCCATTGCTAGTCATTGAGACCTTTGTGCTAATCCCAAGGCTTGCATGTATGATACTAGTAAAGCCTTGATGTAAACAAAGCTAGAATTAGTTCTTAAGTTTGGAGGCCTATAGTGGAGTATGAGGATTTGGAGTCACGCAGTTCAGGTTGGAATCTTGACAAGATATGGTAGTGTGTTTATTTATTTTTTTCTTAACTACATATAGCTTGAAAAGCCCAAAATTAGATTTTGGAATACAGTATAAAATCTTGTCATTCTTAAGTACTTATATTCCTAGAAATTGTACTGTCGGTTTTGATTGTTAAAGGTTCATATTTAGTTTTTTTAAACTGCCTGAAATTTTTCCGTCAACAGGGAGCTCCGTTTAAACGACAACCAGTTACGAGTTCTGCCTTTTGAGCTTGGAAAACTGTTTCAGTTGCAAACTCTAGGCCTGACAGGTATGACTTCCATTTTGTGCTTCTTATAGTTATATATCTGTATTTGTCTTAAGTCTTTTTGAATCTAAAGAAGCCATAGAGAATCCTCTCATCTGGAGTTTTTTTTCTTTTTCTTTTCTGCAGACTCACTTTTTTCCAAGTTTCATGAGTTTCTTAGATACGTCCCAAAGTTTTTTCACTTGGCTGTTCACCTGTAGACTTGTTTACTAGTCTTTATCTTCTTTCTTGCTCCAGGCCTAAGTTTACTATTCTAGACTTTGTTTTCATCAACTGTCTGTCCCGGTGATATATTTCTGAAGCGATATGTTTTTTATTTCATCATGATATAGACATCTTTTTTCCCTTATGCTCAAAGCTCAATAACTGGAGAGTCTTATAAAATACTACAGAAAATAGTAATTAGAAAATGTTCATCCATTGGGACCTGCTAATAATAATTGGGATTCTCCGGGCACTGGTGGCTCACCCATAATCCTAGCCACTCAGGAGGCAGAGATCAGGAGGATCACAGTTTGAAGTCAGCCCAGCCAAATAGTTCACGAGACCCTATCTTGAAAAAACCCATTACAAAAAAGGACTGGTGGAGTGGCTCAAAATATATATAGGTCCTGAGTTCAAACCCCAGTACCCATTCCCCCCACCCCAAAAAAATAAATAAATAAAGATTGGGATTTGAGTATATAGTTTTTTCAATTTGATTTATGAGGACCTGATTAATATGTTACGGGACGGGGTGGGGGGGTGCGCATAATTAATCAGGAAAATATTAGGAAATAACTTATTAAGCCAGTAAGATTAAAAGTCAGATTTTAACAATATGTCAAGACCTACACACTTTTTTCTAAATCACATTAAATGATTTACCAGTCTTGGGTGAATATGGCCAGCCTATTGCAAAATGGTTGCAGAAAGCAAAGATGACTATATATAGTCTTTAAGAGTGGCACTCTTATTCTATTAAAATTCAGTAATAAGGTGAAGTTCTGTACCTAATAGTTCATTTCATATATTGTAGAAATAACTATTCAAAAAAATAAGGGAAAACTATAAATGTATGTTTACAGTGTCTATGAAATCTTAGTATGATCAGCTTTGTAAATGGTTCAAGTCCCTTGGGTGTCAGAGAAAGCTACTGTTGTATGCCCTTCTAGCTCAGGGTTTTAGAACCTCATTAATAGTTTGCAAACTAATCCATATGCGTTAAGGATTCACAAACTATATGAAGTTCAGGCCATCAGTCACAAATTTTCAGACTGATTTAAGTGATTTAACACCTCTTGAGAGTAAGCTTTCGTGAAAGGGCAGTCTTTGTTGCCTTTGATTTTAATGATCCTTTGTGCAGCCATTTCAGAATTCATTGCTTTGTATTTTGCATCTATGCTTGTATGTTTCTTCATCACAGATACACAGTACATAGAGACATTTGTTTATTTCAGATATCTTGTTTGGATGGTATAATACATCTCTCTGTAATAAACAATCTTCACAGAGTTCTTTTTTGGATAAATCTGCTATTTTTCTGAACTTTTGCAGGTTATACTTTAATTCTAATGTTTTTGCCACCTACTTTTTATTAGGCTGTACTCCAAAGTCATTGTCCAGTTTCTTTTTTTTTTTTTTGGCCATATGGGATTTGAACTCAGGGCCTCATGATGCTTTGCTAGGCAGGTGCTCTACCACTTGAGCCACTCTGCCAGCCCTTGCTGTATTTCTTAAATCAGTTGCGTCATCTTTGCACTCTCTGAATTCTATCATTGATTTTTCTGAGTCATGCCTATTTGCTATATTATGCATTCTTCCAGAGCCAAAGTATTTTTGTCTCATGAAATCAGTCTATACTATTTTCTTTTAGGTTGATTACATAACACTAGCATTCTTCAGGTTTTTTTTTCTTTACATTGATTAGTCCATGATCTTCAAAATTGTGTTATCGTAAAGGTGGCTCCAATTAGGTGCTCATTCACTTTTTTTTACTTAAACTTTTAATTTTGAGACAATTGTAGATTCACAGGCACTTGTAAGAAATAACACAACACAATCCTTGTACTCTTTATACAATTTCTGTCAATAGCAGAATCTTTCAAAACTATATTAAATTATCACAAGCAGAACAGTCAAAATACAGAACATTTCATGAAGTAAGCCAGGCACAGACACAAATACTGACAATCTCACTTAAATATGTACCTAAAAAAAAAAAAACAAAACCAAATTCATCTGGGCGCCAGTGGCTCACACTTGTAATACCAGTTATTTGGGAGGCTGAGGTTGGGAGGATTGCAGTTCAAGGCTAACCCGGATATATAGTCTTTGAGCTCCCACTTCCAAAATAACCAGAGCAAAATGACTGGAGGTATGGCTCAAGCAGTAGAGCACCTGCTTTACAAGCAGGAAGCCCTGAGTTTCAGCCCCAGTCCCACCAAAAAAAGTCAGATGCATAGAAGAGCAGAATGGTGTTACCAGATGTTATAGGTAGAGGTGGGGTTGCTTCAATTAGGTAAGAGAAGTATGTTCTGGTGATCTCTTGCACATCATGATGACTATAGTTAATATATTGTGTATTTCAGAATAGCTGAAAGCATGCATCTTAAATGTTCTCACCACAAAGAAATAAATGATAAATACTTCTGGTAGATTTGTTAATTGGCCCAATTTGATCATCCCACAGTCTTTACATGTATTGAACATCATATTGCACCCCATAATTATATACAATTATCAAAAAATACCAAACATTTCAATCATCAAAGGATCCCTTGGGCTGGAAGCATGGCTCAAGTAGAGTTCAATCGCCATTACTATACCTCTCCGCCCCCAAAAAAAGATTCTTAATGTTTTTTTGTGTTCACTTTCCTTCCTCCTCAACTCACTTTTTAACTTCTAACAACCACTGATATATTCTCCATTTTTGTAATTTTGCTTCAAGAATGTTACATGAATGAAATCCTACCGTATGTAACCTTTCAAGATGGCTTCCCCCTTCCCACCAAAATCCAGATTAATTGCTTTGTGCTCATCCAGGTTGTTGCATGTATCAATAGTTTGTTTCTTTATATTGATGAGTAGTATTTCATGATCTCATAGTTTAACCTCTGGGTTGCTTCCAGTTTGTGACTCTTACAAGTTAAGCTGCTGAACATGCTATGTACAGGATATCATGTGAACATAAGGTTTTTCTCTGATAAATGCCCAGGAGTGCCACTGCTGGGTCCTTTGGTTATGGTTAGTTTTCAAAGAAATTACCAAACTGTTTTCCAGAGTGACAGTACTAGTTTACATTTCTACCAGCACTGTATGGGCAATCAAATCTCTCTGCGTCCTGATCAGTGTTTAGTGTTCTCACTGGGGTTTTTTGTTTTTGTTTTTGTTTTTTTGCCATTCCTGTTGATGTGTAATCATATCGTGGTTTTAATTTTCATTTCCCTATTGGTTAAAGATACTGAGCAGATCATCTTTGTACTCAATTGTCATCTGTATTACTACTTCTGTGAAATACCTCCTCTTATGTTTACTTATGTTCTAATTGGATTGAATGATTTTTATCATTACATTTAGGGAGTCCTTTATATATGTGTGTGTATATATATTATTTTTTTAAATCGATCCTGCTTTTGAAGTATAAGAACTCTTTGAATAGCTTTAGGTCCCCCAAATTTTCTTCTGTTTTGTTTGAAAAGTTTTATGGCTCTACATTTAAGTGTATGAACCATTTTGATTTAAAATTGAGTTTATGGATTGATGTTCATTCAATCCTATGGATGTCCAATTGTTCTTGCACAGTCATTCCATTTAGTTCCTTTTAGCATCTTTGTCAAAAATCATTTCTGCATATCTGTGTGGGTCTGTTTCTAGGTTGTCTGTTTTGTTTCATTAATTTTTGTATTCTTTTACAAATGTACACAGTTTTGTATTCTTTTACCAGTATACATAGTTTACTGTAGCTCTGAAAGTCTCTGAAATAGGATAGACCAATTCCTCTACTTTAGTCATCTTCAAAATTGTTTAGAAGTCAGATTAGGTGGTATATGTCTATAATCCCAGCACTTGGGATAGGAGAATCATGAATTTGAGACTACCGTGTCTTAAAACAAACAATACCTCAAAAGAACAAAATCAAAATTGTTTCAGCTCTTGTAGTTTTTTTTTTGCCTCTGTAGTTACAAAAGTTAATGGTAGGGTTTTTTTTTTTTTTTATTAGATGTATGTAAAACTTTATATTAGGGAGAATTGACACCTTTAATGTTGAATATTTTAATCCTTAACATCCTATATGTCTCCATTTATTTATATTGCCTTTGACTTTTTTCATCAGTGCTGTATAATTTTTCAGTGGACAAGTCCTACATGTGTTTTATTAGCTGTCTTTTTGCTTTGAGTACTTGCAGATGCTACTATGTTTTAGATTTTGCTGTTTATGGTTCATCTGAGTACTATGTAGAAATACAGTGGATTTTTGTGTGATTAATCTTGTATCCCACTATTTTATTTAACTCATTTCCAGGAGTTCTAGGAAGTTTTTGTTTTTCTATATTTCTTGAGATTTTTCTGTGCAAAAATTTAATCATGTCACCTGTAAATCGAGACAATTTTATTTCTTCTTTTCCAGTATATTATTTTCTTGCTTTATTGCACCAGCTAGAACTTCCATCACTATGTATGAGAATAGATGTCCCTCCTTGTTCCCACTCTTAGAAAATACAGTGTTCCCTCATTCTCTGTTTTCTTGAAGAGATTCTTTAGAATCAGCGCTAATTCTTCTTTAAACTTTGGTAGAATTTTCCATTGAAAACATCTGAGCCTAAGATTTTTTTTTTGTTAATTTTTAAATACATTCATCTTCTTAGCAGTTATAGAGCTATTCAGATCATCTGTTTTATAATGAGTGAGCTTTGACAGTTTGTTTTTCAGAGAAATGGTCTTTCATGTGTTACTAAATTTATGTATGTAGAATTGTTCATAGTATTCTTTTACCCTTTTGATGTCTATAGAGTCAATAGTGATATATAATTTCAGCTGTGATATTGCTAGTTTTTTTTCTTTGTCAGTATTGCCTAGTGGCTTGTCAGTTTTATTGATCTTTTCAAAGAAACAGCTCTTTAAAAAGATTCCTTTGTTTTTCTGTTTTCAATTTCATTGATTTCTGTTCTTTAGTATTTACTTCTTGTTTTGAGGGGTTTATTTGCTTTTTCTCTAGGTTTTGAGGTAGGAATTTAGGTTATCAAATGTGACTTTCCCTTTTCCAATGTATGTATTTAGTGTTATAAATTTTCCTCTTAGCTCTGTTTTATCTGTATTCATCCACAAAGTTTGATGTTATGTTTTCATTTTCACTAGCTCAATGCATTTTGTTTTCCTTTGAGACTTTCTCTTTGACCCATGGATTATTTAGAAGTTCGAGTATTTTGAAGATTTCCATGTGTCTTTCAGTTACTTATTTTTAATGTGATTCCATTTTGGTCAGATATATTTTGTGTGGTTTCAGTTTTTTTAAGTTTGTTGATTCTTGTTCTGTGGTTAAGGATATGGCAGATTCTTCTCGGACACTGAAAAAGAATTGTATTTTACTTTTGATGAGTAGAGTGCTCTATAAAGTGTATTAGATCGTATATATTGATCTGTGTATATTAAATTATGGCATAGAGTTTCTTTCTAGTTCTACCAGTTGTTGAGAGAAGGATGTTTAAAGTTTCCAGCTATAATTAATAGATTTATGTATTTAAAAACTTTCAGTTTTTTTTAACTCTTGTCTTTTTCATCCCTCTGTACCTTCCTGTATTGTTACACTTGGAGTTTCTTTTAATCCACTTAGTGTGTCTTCTAATTGGTATATTTACATTTAGTGTAATTATTGATAAATTAGAGCTGAAGTTTCCCATTTTACTTTTCATTCTCTGTCCATCCTATTTTTCTTGCTTTGTTTCTTTTTTCCTCTTTTTTATGTTAAACATTTTTAGACATCTAATTTGATTTATTTATAGTAATTTTGACTATTTGGTTTGCTATTTTTAGTGGTTGCTCCAGGTATTATGAGTGTTCATAGAATACGGTTATTTTACCAATTCAAGTAAAATATAGAAAGCATAATGCTCTGTGTCCTCTTATTCTCCACATGCATTTATCTACATTAGGGTTACAAAAAATATAATCTACATTAGGATTATAAACCATGTTAAACTGCCAAACATAATTTAGCAAACCTAAGGGAAAGAAACTTCATATCTGTCCATAATTTTGGTTACCACATACTTTTTTTTATCCTTCTTAATGTTCCAAGATTTTCTGCCATCATTTCCTTCCTGCATAGAGAACTTCCTTTAGGGGTTCTTTTAGGACAGGTCTGCTAGCAACTAACATTGCCTTAGTTTATTGTCATGTGAGAATGCTTTTATTTCTCCCTTCATTCCTTTTCACTGAGTATAGAACTCTTGAGTTGACAGTTGTTTTCTTTCAGCACTTGAAAAAGTGTCACTTCTTTCTGGCCACAATGGTTTGTGAGGAGAGATCTGTTGTCATCCCCCATCTTCCATAGATAAGGTGTTTTTCTGTGGCAATTTTCAAGATTTACTTATTTATTTAGGTCTTTGGTTTTCAGAAGTTTTTTCATGTTTTGGTATGGATTCCTTTGGGCAGTTTGCTCAGCTTCTTGAATATGTAGGTTTATGATTCTTGCCAAATTTGGAGTTTTTAGCTATTAGATTCTTTTCATCCTTGTTGTCTTTGTCTTGTGTTCCTAAGACTCTAGTATGAAGATCTTTTGGTGTAGTCCTGTAAGTCCCTGAGAGTCTGTTCATCTTTTTTGTGTGTTCTCTCTGTTGCTCAGGTTGGGTCATTTCTATTTTATCTCCCAGTTCACTAAGTCGTTCTTCTGTGCCTCTGTTCTGCTGTTAAGTACATCCACTGAACTTTTTGTTTCATTTGTTCTATTTTTCAGTTCTGATATTCACATTTGGTCCCTTATATGTTTTGTTTGTTTGCTGAAACATTTTTTTCATTGCTGAATCTATTTTTTAATTTATTTTAAGCATGTTTTTAATTTCTTTTATCATAACAGCCTTATTTTAGGTAATTCTAATATTTCTGTTATGTTGATATTGGAATCTGTTTTTTTTTAACTTATCTTTATCTTATCATTTTTGATGTAATGACTCATTTGAATGGATTTGAGTACATTGTGTTATGAGACTCTGGATCTTCCTCAGTCTTTTTATTTTTAGCTTGTTTTCTTCATCTCTTTTCTGCCAGAGGAGTGAAAATTCAGATTCTATCTAGCCTTGTTAACGACTGGTAGTAGAAGCCTTTCCTTGCTATAGGGTGGAGGTGCTAGTTTTGGCTTTCCACATGGTCTTCACAGAGATATTGATGTAGCTTCATTATTGTTGGGAAATAGTGAGTCTTGACTTCACTTGACACCCTCTGCTATTGGGAGGATGTTGGAGGGAAGCTTCATTTACTGATGGCAGAGGGAGAAGCTAGTTATTGATTAGGAGGGAATGAAAGTCTTAGGTTGTGACACTGTTCCAGCAGGGGTGTTGGGGCATCTCCTTACTTCCTTATGAGCGTGAACATCTAAAATCACCACTTGGTCTTTGCTGGCATGCAGAGAGATAGGGCCATTGTTTTTGCTTTTGTTTTTTAAATTTTAACTTTTTAGGCAGGCATTTTCTGATCTTTTGGCTTTTGTTGGGATTTTTTTGGTCTGCATCCCTTGTTCTGTTACTTTTTTTCCACTCTGTGTCTGAGGTACATGAGGCAAAAAGTAAATCAAAGGAACCACCACTGTGTCATTCCTTAGGGTCCTGGGTATATGACCAGCCATTCTGCCTTCTCACCACATTTAGAGTCTTATACTTGTTACATACCTAATGTGCAAAGTGTTTAGTTGTATTTAGCAGGAGGAATGAGGCAAAGTATGTTACTCCATCTGTCCTGAAGCAACTTCTCATTTATTTTTGTTCCTTAATTCTGAGGAATTAAGTAAGTTATCTCTTTAAGTCAAGTCTACCCTATCTTGTTAGTTACTTCAGTAGTATTTTAAAAAATCTAAGTGCATGACTTCGAGTTGTCATTGGAATGTTTTCTTGTTAGCTTTATAGCATTCTTGAAATTTGATTTCTCTTTCATTATACTGGTTGTTGTCTTCCTCTTTTTAATCCCTTTTCTCAGTCCCCCTTCACCCAATCTAATTTTATTCACTTTTGATCTTTTTAATCATCCCTGTTGTTGAAAGTGTTGGTAAGACAGAGTTAGATACAGACGACTACTATAGATTGACATTAATCCATTAATAATCATTTTTGAAGACTTCTGTACAACATGGTATAAATTTTTATTTTTCATATCAAAAACTGAAAAAGCAGTATATCTATAGTTTGTAAGTTATTATTTACTATAACATTGTTACAGATAATGTGATAATTTTGTTATTTTTAAATTTTGATGTATTATAGTACTTATCTTGGCTTATTTATTTTAAAAATATTTTTAGGAAATCCGCTTACCCAGGATATATTGAACCTCTATCAGGAACCAGATGGAACAAGAAGGCTACTGAACTATTTGCTTGATAATTTGTCAGGTACTGCAAAAAGAAGTAAGTGGTCATTTGTTTAAATTTTTTTATTAAGAAGACATGTAAGAATATTGCTTAAGTCTGTGTTTTCTGTATTCAACCAGTTTCAACAGAACAGCCACCTCCAAGATCTTGGATTATGTTACAAGAACCAGACAGAACAAGGCCAACTGGTTGGTAGCATTACTGTTATTATTATTATTATTGGTGGTGGTGGTGGTACTGGGGTTTGAATTCAGGGCTTTACACTTGCAAAACAAGCACTCTACTGCTTGAGGCATTCCACCAGCCCTGGTAGCCTCTTTAACTCTTACTTTTAGCTGGTCTTGGTAAGTAAGCCGAATGGCATTTTTGGCATGCTTCAGTTTATGGGTAGTGTTAAGGAAGAATGCTTAAGTTGATTTTGTTTGGGAGATTATAATATAGACATAGTTCTTGTTCACCTAGCATCTATAGATGAAATGTTACAGAAACTATGCTATAAAGTAGTATTTCTCAAAAACGGGGGCAGTTTTATCATTCAAGGGACATTTAGCAGAGACAATTTTAATTGTCAGAACTGGGGAAAGTGTTACTGGCCTTTAGAAGATAAAGAGTAAGGATTGTGGTAGATATCCTACAGTGCACAGCCCAGTCCCCTACAACAAAGGTTTACTCACCTCAGATTCAGTAGTGCAACCATTGAGAAATCCTGCCATAATGTATCAATCTAACTTATACACCAAAATCTTTCTCTTTTGGAAGTTTCCAAATCCTAATATGTTCCAAATGTATTTGACATTACAAAAAAATTAAGATAACTAAACTCTTACTTGAGACAAAATAGCTTGGAGGAGCTTCTGTGGCATATGTTACAGGATTTGGTCTATGATACTCTTTGTTCTTGCTTGACTTAATAATATGGTCATTACTTGTTTCATTTTACTTGCCTTTGTTATGCTTCCCAAATACTGCCTTTGCTTTTGGGTTTGGGATTTTGTTTTGGGGTTTTTCATTTGTTTTACAAATTGAAGGTAAGTTTGGTACATCTTTTTAAGACAAATACTATTCACAATTAATAGACTATAGTATAAACATAATTTTCGTATGTACTGAAATGCCAAAAAATTGGTGTGACTCACTTTATTGCGATGATCTGAAACCAAAGCCACACTACGTACAGTTGTTCTATAGCAGAAAATTGGACATAGCTATTAAGGAAACTGCTTGAGAAGTTTCCATATTCTCCATGAACAATTGATTGCATGGTAAAAGGAGTATAGTAATGAGGAAGCTTGGTTTTAGAGATTAAAGGACTCAAGGTCTTTTAGCTTCCAAAATTTCTGTACATACCTCTATAGCAGATAGTAAACACATTGTATTCTTAATTTATTCCCATATCTGTCCTTTCATTGCTCATCTTTACATCCTCCATGTCTGGCATATAGTAGCTTTTCAGTGAGTATAGGTTGAGTAGTTAAAATCAAACTTAACATTTAATTGAAAACTACTACTGAAATTGTTTTTTTTTTTCCCCTCCATATGTATGAATAAGTAAAGTTATTTTCCCTACAGCCTTGTTTTCTGTCATGTGCTATAATGTTCTTTGTGATAAATATGCGACACGGCAGTTATATGGCTACTGTCCATCATGGGCGCTAAATTGGGAGTACAGGAAAAAGGCCATTATTCAAGAAATTTTGAGCTGCAATGCTGACATTATAAGTCTTCAGGTAAGTCATACAGAAGACTGTTTAAATTGAACGAATCTCCCAAAAGGAAGGAACAATTATACCGGAATATATTAGTGATACATTTTAAATCCTAGTTCCACAGTTCTTGTTCTTTCTGTTTTTAGTGAATCCTCAGAGCACAGCCTGTCTTGCTTTGTAGTACTGTTACCAGATAAAACAAATGGGTTACGCTGGGTTTAAGCATATGCAATGATAGTTGAATATTCTCCTCCAATGTCCCTGTGCATATTTTTTCAATAGGTAGCAAAGTTACTGAAATTATGGTATTGCCTAGATATAATTTTGCTTTGCCAGCAATATTATTTAGAATAATTAGAGCATAGTGGGAAAAGAATTGAATCTTATACACAGTAACTTTGACTTCTCAGTCCACCTCTCAAAATAACCTACATAATCTTGGTCAAGTTGCTTTCTCCTCATGGGTCTGAAACTGTAATCTGTAATAGTAAATAAAGTCCCTTCTCCTTGTATAATGCTTATTCCATTACTTTTAAGACAAGAGTATGTGTCTTCCATATATTACTTCTAAACTAAGAACTCACCTTGGCAGCCGTACCTGTAAAATGACAAGTAGGTGTTTCAGATAATTGAAAAGATGTTGCATTCTTTAGTCTACAGCTTTGCTTAGTCCTTTGAAAAGGATTATTTCAAGCTTTCAAACTGTACATGTAAAATTTAATATATAGGAAAACTGTACATTCAGAGTTAATATATAGGGCTAATTCTGTCTTGTGCTGTCTACAATTTTTCAGGAGGTTGAAACAGAACAGTACTACAGTTTCTTTCTGGTAGAACTGAAAGAACGTGGCTATAACGGATTCTTTAGTCCTAAATCTCGAGCTAGGACAATGTCAGAACAAGAAAGAAAGCATGTTGATGGCTGTGCAATATTTTTCAAGACAGAAAAGTAAGTCCATCTTACTTATTAAAACAAAAATGTTTCCACTATTTACAGGGCGGAGGCCAAGAATGGGCCAAGAATGTGGAAGTTAATTGGCAAATAAGAGAATGAGTCACTGTATTTTTATTACTCAAGGAAGCAATACAGTTGTCTTAAGGGCTTGTTTTTTTTTTAAATTATCAAGAATAACCTTGTTTTGGAGACATGCTTTAGGTGCTGTTGTTTCTTCAGGTGTTTACTAGGGCTTTAATTCCAAATATTAATTGAAATACTGTGTGGTTAACATTTCCTCTAGGGTGGTAGAGGGATTCTTAAACCCAAACTAGGGAAGAGAATTGTTTAAAAATTACAAGATGAAATATTCCACCGTGAAGCCTAAACAGAAGATGACTGACTACATAAACTAAGTTGTAAAGGTATTCCAAGGTCTTATTTATATCAGTAATAGGCTGAAAACAACTTTAAATGGATGTGGGAATCTTGGTGCTAAATGAGGAGGATTTTTCCATTAATGTGATTTAAATGCCATCATTTAAGAAATTGGGGGAGAAATAAATTTCCTACAAAGCTGATATCATGATATTCCCAGTTCTATGTTTGTGTGTGTGTTTTTGTTTTTGTTTTAGATTTACTTTGGTTCAGAAACACACTGTTGAATTTAATCAGCTAGCAATGGCAAATTCAGAAGGGTCTGAAGCTATGCTGAACAGAGTCATGACAAAAGATAACATTGGAGTTGCAGTACTGCTAGAACTTCGAAAGGAATTGATTGAAATGTCATGTGAGTGACCCTTTCACTTCCTGCAAAATTGACCTCCAAAATTAATAGTTGTTATTAAGACATCTTCAAAAAAATATATAAAACAAATTCCATTGTGTGTCAGTGGTCTTAACACCTGAAGAAACTCAGTGAGAATTTGTCTTTTCTAAAATACCACATCCTTTTCTCTAGAGCTTTATAGTAGAGAAAGAGTTACCCAAAAAGGTATTACAAACCTTAAAAAGACATAAAGCTAAAAATTTCTTTGGCTCTCAACCAACAATTTTTCACATAAAAAAAGTTGAAGTAAATATTAGTTAAAATATATTCAGGGATTAGAACTCCATACACTTCCATAATTTCTTGACATCAAGGATATATATTCTATAAGCTACTTCTCTTCTTGACGCACATTAAAGGGCTTGAGTTTTGGAAAATGGATCACGTATTTCAAATTAAAAGTATATTTAGAATGACTGTCATGCTGAAAACTAAAACTTCTGTAACTTGAACTGAACATTTGGAATTGGGGATATTTATTGTGAATGACAGTAAAAATGAAAGGTAGAATCTAATAGCTAAGAAATGGCTTAAATATATCTAAGAAAGAGGGGTTATTTTTAAATTTAATTTTGAGAGGCTTGATGTAGGACATCTAAAAACTGAGCTATCCCAAATAGAATAGGTTATCTGTGTATGACTAGTGAATTCCCTGTGCTGATAAGTATCAACCAGAGAGTTAGATAGCTATCTTCCCAGGTTTCTTAACATTACTCAGTTATCAGTGGGGAATTGTTAGGTAAATTTTAGGATCCTTTTCTATTCTGAGATTGAAATACCACTCCCTTTGAGATGCTAAGAATCTATAGGCTGATGGGCAGGTTTTGTTGTTTTCTCTTTCATATAGCTGGAAAACCACATCTTGGAACAGAAAAACAACTTATTCTTGTGGCTAATGCTCATATGCATTGGGACCCTGAGTACTCTGATGTGAAGTTGGTACAAACTATGATGTTCCTCTCAGAAGTGAAGAACATTATTGATAAAGCCTCTCGAAGCCTCAAATCCAGTGTAGTGGGAGAATTTGGAACCATTCCACTTGTGTTATGTGCAGATCTGAATTCTTTGCCAGATTCTGGTAAGAAAAGAATGTTATTTTATATAGGATGAAGCTTTTTGACTTAAAATGTTCAGTACTATATTTTCCTTTCAATAATTCCAAATTTAGTCAAATAAAAATTGAGATTTTGGTAGCAGCCATGAGCAGGTTTTAAAATTTTTGTGTGAGTGGTGGGGGTAACACTGGGGGAAGAAAGTGGTATTATAGAAACTAAAGGAAGAAAAATATTAGTCATCCTTGATATAATGCATGATGGAAGTTGAACGTCATCCCGTCTGAAATGCTCCCAAATCCTAAACTTTCAGCACTGTCATGATGCCAAAATGGAAGATTCCACCCCATGAAACTTTGTTTCATGCAACAAATTATTTAAAATATCATATAAAATTGCCTTTAGGCTATGTGTGTAAAGTACATAAGAAACATTAATGAACTCTGTGTTTATGCTTTGGTCCCACCCCCAAGAACATTATCTATATGCAATTATATGCATATGTTACACATGCAAATATCCCCAAATCTAAAATCCAAAACACTTTTAGTCCCAAATATTTTGAATAAGAGCTACTCAACCTAAATTTTAAATTTCACTTATTTGATTTGTTTGTTGTTTTTTATTTTGAAATGGGATCATGCTATGTTGCTTAAGTCCAAGAGCCAAACTTTTGGACTTAAGTAATTCTCTCATTTTGGCTTCTTAAGTAGATGGGACTACAGGTACATGCTACCATGGTGGACTTTAACCCATTAATTTGAAGTAATTTGTTAAAGAACATATAGTTTGTTTTTTTGAGACAGGATCTTGCTTTGTAGCCCAGGGAGGCCTGAGATTTAGGATCCTCTTGCTTCCACCTCCCAAGTGCTGAGGTTTACAGGCATGTACCACCACACTTGGCTTCATATAGTTTTTTTCATATAGCCCCAAGTTATGTATAATCCAGACTCCAAAAAGGTTATGAAGCAGCTTATTTAGGAACTGGACATGTGGAAGGTATTTATAATCCCAGCAAATGGAAGGCCAAGGCAGGAAGATCACAAGTACCAGACCAGTCTGGATTATATAGTGAAATCCTCAAAAAAGAAACAAAACAATAGCTTCTTCAGGTTTCTAGCAAGTGATAATACAGTCACAGTTAAATTTGGCCAACTATATATTTTAAAAAATCTGAAATTTTGTTTCTTTTGGTTTAGAAAAATATACCTCAGGCAGAAATTAAGATCCTTTATTACAAAGATCAAATGATCTGAATAAAAAAGGGAAAGGAACTTGATTTTTATCATAAAGTAGAAGACTTCAGAAAGCCTGAGCTTGAGTAAATATTTTTTCTGTAGATGGTACAGAGAATAATCCATGGCTCTTGTAATTCTAAAGTAGATAGTCCTTCCTGTTTGTGTTTCAGCTTGTTGCTCATACTTTCATACAAGCAAAAACACTTTGGGATTTGCATGCATGCAGGAATGCATAAATGCACATAGTAGATACATAGGACTTTTTTGGTGTCACAATAGATAAGAGCCATTAAGAAGAAAGAGACTTAAAATTCGTTTTAAGGAAAATAAAAGTATTTGATATCTGTAATTCTTTAGTGCATCTCATCAAGCAATCTGGGTGTTGCTGCTTCAAAAGCATTTGAGGATTACTCTGGCAATTTCTCTACATGATTTCTACCCTCTAGCTACAAAATATCTGATGGGCAAGGAGAGAAAAGTAATATATTTTAGTAGCAAACTTAGGAAAATGTCCAGTCTTGCTGTCTAATTCAATGAAAATTAAAATATATTTGCAGAGCCCATTTTATGCTTAGGAAATTGAGAAAATTGTGTCCGGGAGTGGTGAAGTTGCTCTGTCACTAACTTCTGTAGTTGGCCACACTATAAAATAATACATAAAATCCCATTGCATATCCTGTAAAAAATAATTTTGTATAAGCAGAATCCTACATTCTGAGATGTTGTGGTATTATCTTCAATTGTTTTTTAAAAGTGTAATCAACATGAATTTTAAAAAACAAGGAACTACTTTAGCAAATAATAAGCCAGAGTAAGATTTTGCCTTGTTTCATACAACCATTGAAGAGGATAATTGGGAAGACATATCTGCTTGTAACAATGTAGTTGATGCACCTATGTAAAAATGGATTTGAACAAAATTCTGACATTTAAGAAAACCATTTTAGAAGATGGGAATATGTGTGGGTTTTTAAACCATTGCATGATATTTAAATTACATTCTGTTTGCTGTACAGTGCCCTTGACAATGATAAAAGTACATTCTCTTCATTTTAGGTGTGGTAGAATATTTGAGCACTGGTGGAGTAGAAACAAATCATAAAGACTTTAAGGAACTGAGATACAATGAAAGTCTTACAAACTTCAGCTGTAATGGAAAGAATGGAATGACCAATGGAAGGATCACTCATGGTTTCAAGTTAAAGAGTGCCTACGAGAGTGGCCTTATGCCTTACACAAATTACACATTTGATTTCAAGGTATGTCTTAAGGTTCGTAGGCTTTTAAAACTTCCATTTTATCAGCAACTCTTGTACCTCCATTAAGCCTTGAAAATGTTGGTCCATACTAGAATTAAACTAGTATTTATTGACAACAGTGTTCTTTTACTGCTTCTATAGAGTTTCATATGTTTGATAATTTCATATGAATCATATGATTAGATAACCTATTAGAATGTTTTCCAGAATTAGAAGTCAGATGAAATGAATAATGGCAGTAAATCAGTTCCTAAGTAGCTTCCATCTTTTGGGACTAGTTGTGTCTTACATAGTTATTACTAATAGCTGCATCTGCAGTTACCATAGTGTCTAGATTGGGGTCAGGTGAGGTCAGTCAGCCTTCTCATACTTTTAACTGAAACCAAAATGTGATTTATATTAGCCAATTTTAAATGTTTCTAAAATGCATTTATGTGCTTTCTTACATAGTTAACAGCAAACAGTGCAGAGCCTTTTTTTGGTGACCTTGCCATTTTTTATATCAGTGATTAGGATTATGCCACTTCCTTGTGTTCTGCTGTCCTTTTTAGTCACTTTTTGTTTTGCTACACCCAGTTTCTATTTCTGTCTTCTGGAAAAATACTCCATTTAAATTCTGAATTGGAATGGACACAAGAACATAGGTAGAGTCTTAGGAACTCTTGCACGTTAAGGCATAGTTCAAGTGTTCCTTCCTTTTAGATTCTTAGGCATAGTGATTGAAAAGGAGGCAAGGGTGGTAACCAAAGGGTGGGAAATTGCAGGTTGTTTTCTTCTTGTTCTGTTGAGTAGAGAAGGGGGGGGAGGGAAGGAGAGGAGGAGAGGAAGAGACAAGAAGACACTTGAATAGGTTCCAGTGACTTTGGCCAAGAGCATGTGGAGAAGGGGCAAAGCCAGCAGTTCCATAGCAGTATGGTGGATGTCATCCCTAGGTGCTGTTGAGGATACAGAGGATACGTGGAGACGTAGCTCTGTCCTCATGCAGCTATGGTCTGATGGGAAACATGTCTCAGTTAGCTTTCTGGTACTGTAACAGCATACCTAAGATAATTTATAAAAAAAACTTATTTTATCTCACAGTTTTGGAGGTTCCAATTCATAATCAAGTGACCCTGTAACTTTGGCCTCTCTGACAGTGCAGCACATCATAACAGAAGTGTGTGGTGGAGCAAACTGCTCACCTTATCAGCTAGGAAGCAAAAGTAGAGAAGAGATTAGGGTACCATAATCCTTTTCAAGGGCACACTGGAAAGTGACCAAAGGACCTCCTGGAGGGTCTATAATACCTCCCAGTAGTGCTATCCTGGACACCAAGCCTCTTACATGTGGACCATTGGGGACATTCAACATCAAAACTACAGCAGGTCTCAACTACAAATGAGTATATACTACACATTGGGGTAGGCATTAGCAAGGGAAGAAAGTCGTTGGTTGGAGGTAATATGTGGGTGGGAGGAGGATTTAGGAAAGTTTTTGGAAAGTAATTATACCTAAAATTTGAAGATTGAGGAGGAATTAGTCAAATGACAAGTAGAAGAAAGTGTTCCAGGCAGAAGAGAGCTTGTGCACAGGCCCTAGGGCAAGAGAAAGCTTAGCACCTACAGAATGAATGCCTTCCTTCCTGCCCCCCACCCCCCATATAGGTAAGGATGGCAGCAGATGGTGAGCAAGGGAAAATAGCACAAAAGGCAGTATCATGAAGGGTCTTGTAGGTAATTACCTAGATAGGAAGAATGCTTCATTCTACTGAATTTGACATTTGGTAAGTTCGTTTTGTTTACCAAACATGACTATAAGAATGTCTTCAAACACTCAGTATTTCAGTGTTATCTTATGTGGGGCCTTTTTATTCTTGTTTTTCAGGGTATAATTGATTACATCTTTTATTCTAAACCTCAGCTGAACACTTTAGCCATCCTGGGACCTCTGGACCACCATTGGCTAGTTGAAAATAATATTACTGGCTGCCCACATCCACTCATCCCCTCCGATCACTTTTCACTTTTTGCACAATTGGAGCTCTTACTGCCTTTCCTGCCCCAAGTTAATGGCATTCATCTTCCTGGCAGGAGGTAGTCAAGTACCTTCAAAGGACAACCTCAGTTTTACTTGTAAGCTCGTGAAAATCTGAATATAAGGGAGTGAGGTATGGCTACGAAGGATTTTTTTCAAAATGATGATTTGAATTTTTAATCTGATTATTTGATATTAGGGTATAGTATGAAAGCCAGGTGCTAGCAACAAATTCTGAGCCCAATATGCTTTATATACTGCTAGACAGGGATTGGTGTGTTTGCACCTATTTTTAATTTGTTACAAGTAATTTTCCTGTTTCTTCTATCCAATAAAATATTTTCATGCCTTGAAATAGGAAAATGTTTGAACAGCATATTCTCTTTGCACAGAAATCTGTAGCACTACTTTTTTTTGAGGCCAGTAGTAACACCCAGAGACCATTCTTCCAGACTTTACTCCCTCCTTTTTCAGACTTGTTTGTAAAATGTAGAATTTGAATTTAGCCTTTATGATTGTATATGAACCACAGAAGACCTGATTTATGACATTTTGTACTTAAAATCAGATTTGAAAACAATTGTATTATAAACTAAGGCTAATTTTTTTAAAGCAATTTCCTGTGTTCTGAAGGCCAGCTTGTAAAAGAGTTGCAACAGACTTTCTCTGCAATGATTTGCACTGTTAGGGTTTTGTTAGCCCTTTTGTACTACTTTATTTTTAAATTGAGAACATTGCTCTTTAAGTCTGCTTAGACCTTAGGACATTTTCTTAGACCAGAGGCAACTTATTCATGAATTCCTGAATTTTTATGAAAACTATCTACTAGGACAGATAAGCTGAACAGTGAATGACCTCTAGGCATTTATAGAATGAATATGATAGTTGATATATGTACATTCTGAGATTTTTAAGTCTTTAACTTTTTAAGTTAAAAAATTACAGCTGCTTAAGTACAGCTTCTTAACTCCTTGTTGAGACACCTCCTGTCCTCTCTCCACGGTGCCTGCCTAAGTTTGTTCTCACCAAGCACTGCCTGTGCATGCAGAGAAAATCTGTGCATCTTCTTTTCTATTTTTAAAAACTTTAACATTTGTGAGAATTTTATGAAAATGCTTTTGTACGAGCTGTGGCTTTTTCCCATTGTGAAGCATTGAGTATCACATTTTGGAACATGTACATAGGGTGGGTCCTAGGGTCTTTGCCCACCACACCCAAGCACTGCTTCTTGGTGCCATTGCACAGTGCTCTTTGTCACCCAGGATACTACTATCATGTGAATTGTATTTGGTTATCCATGTATTCCTAATTTTCTTGTGTTTTTTAAAATCATTCCTTTTTTTTTTTAAGAAGTGATTTTTCCATTTATGAAGCAGTATAAATTAGATGCATTTTCAAAACAGGTCCCTAAGGCAATTCTTCAGATCATTTTTAATGTGACTAAGTCATTTTAATATGTCAACCAAGATAAGAGTTATATTGTACCCTGTATTTTGCCCATAGTGCCATTAATAGATTAGAGATTAAAGTCAGCTTTAACTTTGCAAAGTTAACTTGTATGTGTTCTGTTCTCAGCCATTCGTTCTTCTCTCAAAAATCAAATGAATTCAGAGGGAGCTTGGACTAACTGCTTTTGTTTCAACTGCAGGCAGGGGAGCAAAAGGACACCATGTAAGCATTAAGAAAGAAATTGTTGAATGTTATTAACAGTTTTTATACAGAGAATGAGTCATTTTGGATAATGACTTAAAATTTTATGAAAAATGTTCAGCACTTAATGTGCTTATTCTGTTTTTAGAAAAAATAAAATTACATACTGTTTAAATAAATGATTTTTTTTTTTTCAAGAAATTCTCCAAAAGGTTTTGATCTTGAATCTTTCTGACACCTGGTTTTTCCTTTAAGGTTCTTTTTTAAAAAAGAAAAAAAAAAAAAACTTTGTTGTGATGGTGGGTTTTCTTAAATTGTTCTTTGCTTATTATTAATTTTGTTTTTGTGCAAAAATAAATTGTGCTGACACCAAACACATCCAGTTTATAATCAGTACATTGGAAAACTGGTATTATGTCAGAACCAGTGCATAAATTTTTGTGGTCTTTTGTCTTTTTTTCTGTTGTAAGTGTGAATAAAAAGGCGTGTTTGCTCATTTTCTAAACACTGTGTTGGTAATGTGCATGATGACAATTTCCAGTGAGTGGAGCTGGAGGACTGACAAGACTGAGGAAGCCTATTTTCCTGTGACCTGCGTTATGGAATCACAGGTCCAGAGAGCTTTGTGGAAGGGGAGGGAGGAGCACTTACTCATTTTGTATTTGTTAATGGACGATGTATTCTTGCATAGATGCTGGAACTAGAGTGCACTTGTTAGATGCTAAAGGTTTGAGCTTTACACAAAATGTTTTCATCTGTATTTGTCTACAATATATCTGAATTTGGGAGCATCAAATAGCCTGTTACGTCTTGAAAATACTTGTTTTTGATTCTTCCAGACATACTGCATTCTGTGAGTCAGTTTGAACTACATTATTTAGATAAACTGAAGCAAGAGTGTTGATTTACAACTGTAACCTTCAAAAGAGAAAGAAATATTTGGGTGTATAGCGAATAAACAGCCACACCAAAATAGACTGCTACTTCTGAAAGCAAGGTTTTATGTCTGTGTCCTGAATTAATTCCCAATAATCTATATTCCTGAAAATGCAATAAATACTAGTCTGTTCACAGTGTAGATTATTTTTGAAAAATTCTGTAAACAATATATGTAATGTTTTGCTATGATGTTATTTCAGTGTTCTTGCTGGATAAATCCATCTTAGGAATGTTTTACAGAAAATTTGGGGTATAGTTTCTGTTTTAAATATGAGAAATTTGGAGGCACTCAGTTACTTGTAAATCTTTTGAAGTACAGTTTACTATATTAGTGATAATTATTTATGCTTTGAGAATTTAAATAATGCGCATCAAGATAAATCTATGGAACAATTTAAAGTTGTAGAAATAAATTTTGATTTCAAGTTTAGTAGTTGGCAGAAGATAGGCAAAGAACATCTCTAAGAAATATGTTTTTGTTTGTATTCTTACTTGATTTGGTGACAACCAGGAAAACTTATTTTGTGTTAGCACTTTGAAACCTAAAGACATCACTAAATTGGGTAGAATGCACTTCTAAATGTTGAAATTATAATTTAAAACCTTTTCTAAGATTCAGTTTTTTCAGTAGTAACTCTCAAGCTTTAGAGTTCAACTTTTTTACTATTTAAACTTACAGAATTCGTTTATCGTGACTTTTAAGGTTTGGGAGTCATCATACAAAGATAAAAGCAAACCTAGGCAAAAGAATTAACAGCAGTTTCGACAGGAATCAATCATACTCTCCAGTACAGATGTAGATAATTCAAAAAACACTGTAAAGAAGTTTTTCTCTCCCACCATAAGCAGTATTTTAGGATGTTCACTTTGCTCTTTTTTCTGGTTACGTAAACTTTAAAAACTGGTATGTTGATGTAGTGTCTAAAATAGTTATCTAGTCTTTATTGGCAGTACATTATATTGTGCAGTGCACTGGACTAACTCTTGTTTACTGTTCATGTAACAAAACCCAGCACATTATCTGCACTAAACTCAAAGAATGTCACATTTGTCTAGGTAGCTCTTTGATAAGGGTAACGGGAATCCGAATTTATACCAATGGACTGGTGGTAACAAGGGCTTTTACTGTTCTCTTCAGTGGTACCTTCTTGGTCAAATTGTAACTAGCTAGTATTATATTTATATACAGGGTCTCTTTTCCTTACCGATGTATTTTCCTACTCATAGCCAACCAATAAATTCAATATCTGTTTCAAATATTTTAACAGTGTAATTTGTATAGCTATAGTACTGAGGCTTGAGAAAAATGAATGTTAATCAGTGTCTTTAGACTGCATACTTAAATTCTGAATCATCTGGGACAGGGTTATAACTCACCTTTCAAAGGGAAGAATGGGCACAGGGCTGTGATAAGGTAAAATGGTGAAAGCGTACGTATGTCCTTTCTGGCTGTGTTATTCTGTGTAACACTCATATCTTTACCAAAGTTCGATTTAATATTTAGGTCCTTTTGCATTTAGACTTTTGATGTTCTTACCATATACCTCATAATAACAAGAAATGGGCTCATGTGTCTTCCATGTTTTGAAAGGAGGTTGACGTTTTAAATAAATGCTCTTAAATATAGTAGCAAACGTGTTGGGCTTATACCAATTTATTAAGTGTCTCATGGATTAAATGTATTTTGTCATATATATATATATATATGTATATATATATAAGCTTTAAAAATGCTGGACTTCCTGAATATTCAGAAGTAGGTTTATAGAAGATTAAAAATATTGACTTGCCTTTTAGAAACTTATTTCTCAACTAGGCATGGTGGTACATGCCTGTAATTTAAACACTGAGGGAAAGGTGAGGCCAGAGGGTAGTGAGTTCTTGGCCAGCCTACGATACATAGTATGACCCTGTTTCAAAGGGAGAGGGAGCAAAGGATGAAAACTTACAAATGTACATTTTATGTTGATGTTGTTAAAAATCATTTAAAATCAGAAGATAATTTAGAGAAAATGAATATTTGTTGAAATGTCCAGTTCTGAAAATGAGTAGGTGCTATATAATCTTGAAAATCTAATTTTGCCTGTTTTTGACAAGTCTTGCTCCTCAATATCATTTTCAAAAAAGTAAGTGTTAAAACAGTATGTGTGCTATGTTATTTTATAAATTCTAATTAGTGTTTATTGCAGGAACAGACACCTAAAGAAACATGAACTCACTCAAATATATTTAGAATACTATTTGTAGGCTTTAGATACCAAAGTCACATATGCTACAGATTCCTTTTCAGACTATTATTTAGGTGTTTACACATAAATCAATTTTAAAATAAGTTTTCACAAATATACATAGACAGTTTTAACCCAACATATATGAGAAGAATCTTGTAAAATATAACTTTTACTGGAATTTTTAGAGGCCTTTAGAAATATTTATATAAGTAAATTTGCCCATCAATTGTTCTCCAAATGAGTCTAAGCAGTTAGTCCGTGGCTAGGAATTGGGAAAACTGCAGGATTAGAAGATAGCTGAAAAAATGTTTCTACAGTTTTTGTGTTTTGACAGTAGTGGAGTTTGAACTTAGGGCCTCATGCTTTTTGAACCACTCCTACAGCCCTCTACAGTTTTTTTAAAAAGACATTTAACATTATTAATCATATGAATAAATGAATGCAATATCTTTTACCTGCAAAGGTCAAATCACTTTATAATTTGACTGTTAAATTATTTGGGACCTGTCATGAGAAACTATGCTTACTCTCTCAGTGTGACCTGAGGCAGTCTTCAAGATCTCTTACTGCTAATAATTCCAGCCTTTCTAGTAAAATGAGTCTAAGCTGCAGGGCTGTGACTTGAAGAGTGGAAGGGTGTTGGACCATTTTGGTGAATCCTGGGTGTTAAACCACTTTTCCTGGTCATATCCTGATGATACTCATCTAGAATGGAGGCATCGAATTGTAGATGCTTTGCATAGTTTGGAAATAAAGATTTACAGGTACAGCCTCTATGCTTTGTTGATCATTGTAAACTAATGCAGTCAGTGCTACATGCCAGCTGTGTAGGGAGCAACTCTGCCTACAGGCTTATAAAATCTTTCAGAGGTGATCTTTGAGGTGTCTTAGAGGACTAAGAACCTGTTTCCAACATGATGAGCTGTATTAAAAGCCTTCATGAAATACCGATTTAGAACACAATGTAGGTTCATGAGTGTGGAGTGTACTAGTGCAATGGGTGAAGTCAGAGCCTTCCGATCTTGAACCACGTGCTAAAGATTGACTTTCTGGAGGTCATGTAAAGAGCCACACAAGATTTCAAATGAGTGTCGCATTACCAGATTTTTGTTTTGGAGAGATTACTAAACAGTACTATGGAGGATGAATGGAAAGATTCAGATGACAGACAAGAGCAAGGAAGTCTTGCAGTGCAGGAAGAATAGAAAGGGAGGAAATACTTGAATTAGATTTGAGAAGAAATTCAACTCCTGTCTCACATGGACAGGTAAATGAGTTCTGTCTAATCACTGTTTTCATTAGGGCAAACCTCAACATCTGTCTATCTCTTTTATTTATTTTTTTTCTTTTATTATTCATATGTGCATACAAGGCTTGGTTCATTTCTCCCCCCTGCCCCCACCCCCTCCCTTACCACCCACTCCACCCCCTCCCTTACCACCCACTCCACCCCTTCCCTCTCCCCCCCCAATACCCAGCAGAAACTATTTTGCCCTTATTTCTAATTTTGTTGTAGAGAGAGTATAAGCAATAATAGGAAGGAACAAGGGTTTTTGCTGGTTGAGATAAGGATAGCTATACAGGGAGTTGACTCACATTGATTTCCCGTGCGTGGGTGTTACCTACTAGGTTAATTCTTTTTGATCTCACCTTTTCTCTAGTTCCTGGTCCCCTTTTCCTATTGGCCTCAGTTGCTTTAAGGTATCTACTTCAGTTTCTCTGCGTTAAGGGCAACAAATGCTAGCTAATTTTTTAGGTGTCTTACCTATCCTCACCCCTCCCTTGTGTGCTCTCG
The DNA here is from genome assembly GCF_047511655.1 of Castor canadensis. NCBI lineage: Eukaryota > Metazoa > Chordata > Mammalia > Rodentia > Castoridae > Castor > Castor canadensis. Next base: position 67,634,911 of record NC_133401.1, read on the forward strand.
CTTTTATCATGTGCTCATAGTCCAATCCCCTTGTTGTGTTTGCCCTTGATCTAATGTCCACATATGAGGGAGAACATAATGATTTTTGGTCTTTTGGGCCAGGCTAACCTCACTCAGAATGATGTTCTCCAATTCCATCCATTTACCAGCAAATGATAACATTTCGTTCTTCTTCATGGCTACATAAAATTCCATTGTGTATAGATACCACATTTTCTTAATCCATTCGTCAGTGGTGGGGCATCTTGGCTCTCCTCTTTTATTGATTTGGCAAAAGTATTTAGTCAAAGGATTTTGTTTCTCAAGCTACATTTTGCATTATCTTTTTCCCTCCTCTTGGTCATACTGAGCTTTGAACTCAGGGCCTTGCACTTGCTAGGTAGGTACTCTACCAGTAGAGCCACATGCCCAACCCTTTTTACTTTAGCTATTTTCTGAATAGGGCCTTGCATTTATGCCAGGGCTAGCCTGGACTGTGATCCTCCTATTTATGCTTTCCACATAGCTGGAATGACAGATGTGCAACACACCCAGCTTTCTTCTGTTGAGATCAGATCTTGCAAACATTTTTCCAGGGTTCTTGAACCATGACCATCTCAATCTCTACTTCCCAATAGCTAGATTACAGATGTGAGCCACCACACCCAACTTCCAATTCTGTTAGTCTGTAAAAGAGATGGAGTATGTCCTCCTTAACAAAGTAGCTGAGTAACTCCAGAAGATAATGAAAGACATAATTTGAGTCTAAATTGACTTTTTTTAAGTTTTGTTGTTGCAAAAGACTTTAAATTTTAAGAGCTTGCCTTTCAGAGATTACTTGGTAAGACTAGGCATTAACTAATGTACTAATAGAGTGATTCTTAATAAATTGAAGGGTTCCAAGATTTCAAAACTCAGTTTCTTCTCATGTCAAGGATTTTGTGTTGCTCAAGATAGCAGCCTCTAGCCATGTGTGGTTTTGAGCACTTGAAATGTCACTATTGTGATGGGCACCGTGAAAATATTTCTTTCTTAATGAAATTTGCCTATTTCTGTAGAACTGTATTTGCAGAGTAGGAGCCATTGCACTACTGGTCTGTGTGACACAGATACGCTACCAATTGATGTCCAAGAATTGGCTCGGTTCTACCTGTGCTTTACTACTAGCCAAATACTATTATATGCAGACAGCAATTAGTTTACCTTTTTAAGTCATAAATTAGTGTTTACATTGAGGTGTATCCTCATACTATTTTTTTTATTTAAAAATGAGTATGGAAAAAGAAAGTTAAAGTCCATTTTGATTCAGAATAATGAAATACAGAGCTAGTACCAGTTAGAATAGTAAAGATTAATGTATGTTGTAGATTTTCAAGATCAGTGATAATTACAGTTTGCTTTTCAGAATAAAAATAAAAGATGGTAAAGTGAATAATAAATTGAGATAGTTTCTCCAAATGCATATTGATTTTAAGTGTTTCAATGGTTAAGTAAAATAGATAAAATTAATTGAATTAAATCTGAGTATCCAACAAAGCTTTTAAAAAATTGTAACAGTATCTCAATTTGAAAATACATTTTTTCATATTTATGTGTTTACTTATTTTTGCTGTGCTGGGGATTAAGGCCACTGTCTTCATGCATGCCAGACAAGTGCTATGCCACTGAGCTACAGTCCCTGGGCTTTGATCAACTTTTATAAGAGGGCTTGAATTACTGCAAAGGAAAAAAAAATAATGGAAGCTTGGTTGAAAAATTAATCCTGTTACACAGGGAAATACTGAGAAAACTGTGAGGAACTAACAATGTTTGATTAAAAATGAAAGTTCTTCAGTTAAACCACCAGCTACCTATAGAAGATTTTCCTTATGCTACTGAAGATTAGGTGATTCAAATTTGAAAAATTATAATTGTTCACTTCAGCTGAACTAAGCAGTATAAAAACTGCCCAGTTAGTGCTTTGTGGATACTTTGTCTTAAAAGATTTCCAAATATACACAGAAATGTAACCTGAATATGAATGAACCAATGTTGAAACGCTTAAGTTAAAGGAAAAGTTTATTTGAAGCCTTCACAGGCAGGTGTAGGAACTTACGTTGAAATTGAAATTGTAATGCAAATCAAGTATATATAGATCTAACACTTTTTTCTAACATTATACACTTTATTGTAAGCATTTTGTAAATTGGAAATAACTACAAGTAGATTCTTATTTTAAAATGTCTTAATGTAAATAAGTTTTAATGGTTTTGAAGATTTGATTCAGTTACGGGAAAACAAGTATTTTTATTTTCGTTATTTATTTTAGTTGGTACTGGGGTTTGAACTCAGGGCTTCACTCTACCGCTAAGCAGGCACTCTACCATCCCTTTTCTGTGGTGGGTATTTTCAAAATAGGGTCCCAGGAACTATTTGCCTGGGCTGGCTTTGAACCTCAGTCCTCCTGATCTCTGTCTCCTAAGTAACTAGGATTGCAGGTGTGAACCACCAGCACCCAGTTATTTTTGAAATTTACTAAGATGCCATTTTCTCAAAAATTTAGAAAAATAGAAAACTTCAGCTCATTATATGAGTTAGATATTACCCTAGTATCAGTAGCAGACAAAGATGCCTTAAAGACAAACTTCTTCACACGTGTTAAAGGATTCCATTAGGTTGTCTGGTTGTAATTTATGGTATGAGCAACCATTTATCAACATCCTTGCATCCAATAACTCATTACAGGTGCAAAATGACAATAGCCTGTTTTTCTTTCCTTTGCTTACCTCTTGTAAAACTACATTTCCTCAACAAATGTTGCTTACCTTGTACTACAGTTTTTATTGGGAAAGTAGGGTACAGTTTCCTTTATCACTTCAAAATGATGGCTTGGTTTCCTTGAGTCAGAAAAGTTACTCAACAGGCTATATTTTTCCTATGTCAAAATATATGGATTTATACAGAGGAGATAAGTTTTGTGTTTTTGTGTGTTGCACACTAATGTCCCAAAGTATCTCATCTTTGGCCCCTGAGAGATCTTTAGACTGGCTTTGGTGACTTCCTGTTCTGGCATAAGAAGTTATCTTTTGTGTTTCCAGCTCCAGACCTATGATCAGCCATTAACCCAAAGGTTCTTGGTTCCTAAAGTGGAAAATGGGATCTCGACCCAAAAACAGATGCAAGGATTCTTCACTACAGGATGGGTCAGTTTCTAGGTCCAGTTCTAGGTCATTTCAGGGGATAGAAATGAGATTTTTCCCTCCGGAAGAGAAAATGGATCAAACATGTATAATTCTACTTTAATTCTGATCTTGAGCCCTAAGGTTTTTACATAATAATCTTCAATCAGTTCCTCCTTTTAACTTTGGCAGAAACCTCAGATCACCCAGGCCAATGGTAGGCAAAAACTTGACCACTAAATTACATCCCCACCTCTCAATTAGTCATTTGAATTTTACCACATAGTATGCCAAGAATGGTCTCATAACACCTCTAACAAGAAATATTTAAGATTATTTAGTCAGTTCTTGTCCTATGGTGTATTGCTCCCACCACCCAGAATGTAGAATTAAATTACTATAATGTCACATTATTTGTAATAGTTCTTCTGTAATGGATGTGTTAACAGAAACAAAATTGAGGAATGTTTTCCCTATCAATTATTAGATGTTGCTTTTTAAAACATTTTGGCATTTTTAATTAAAATGTTACAATGTAATATTTTACCATTGTAATATTACAATCACATTTTTACAATGTCAAATTGACAAAAAGATACATACATTTACAGAAATCAAGCTTTCCATCTTATTCCTCCTCTCATGAGTAGGTAACAGTATTTAAACAGTTGGCCCACCATTGCTTATCACACGTACACAGGTACCTTTCTTAGATGAACAGTAATGTTCTGTTTTCTGTTAGGTTCCCTGGAACGATTCTGAGGAGGTTTTCAAGAATGTTATTAGAAAAGAGAGTGATGTAAGGTGACTGAGGCATCTGGCTGGACCTGACACATTGTGTGAATAACAGTTCCCCAGGACACAGTGAACACCAAGTGAACCATTCTGTGGTGCTGTGGGGAAGATGATGGTAGTACAGTCACAGAGGCCTCACGTGACCCTGTGTGAGGCTTGTGCTATGAAGACCTTCAGATTTTGCCTACCTTGAGGCAGAGTCCAGGACTCAACATGAATGAATCATTGGGTGAAGATTCCCTCTGGGGTAAGGATGTGGTTTTGATGAGGTGAATTTCTTTGAGGGCAACTGGTCTCTATCAGCTACCCACACCCAAGGAGTGACAAATGATTACCTCCTCTTGAAGAGGAAATCTGGGTGGCATGCTGCAGCATCCACTCCATCCTCTTGGCACTGTTCATTTTCACTTTTGACAAACAATTAGTTTGGAGACCAGTTCCTTCAAGATTCTGTGCATCTCGTTCCCCAGGAGTCTACAAGAGATAGTCTTGGAGCTTCAATTGATACTCGTGTTCTTTTCCTTCTATCACTTTGATTTCCTCTGTGTTGTTTTCTTCGGATTCCACAGATGGTGGGTAGCAGAATCATCTCAGGATGAGATCCTTTGTCTGGCACCACAAGCCCACTTCACCATCACTTCCAAAAACTTCTGTAGCTTAGTGTTGGCTTGTGGTGTACTTGGACACTTAGTTCAGTAGTTAAGGAATTGTTACCAGATAACCTACAAGGAGCCTGGACATGTAATGTCCCACCACCTTCATCAGAGATGCGTAAAAATGCATCTCAGGGTTCAAGGCTATCCAGACCAGAGCTTTCCACAGAGACACATTCCTTGGCAAACTTGGGGGCAGTGTTGATAATGTGAGTCAAACTTCATTTGGATGTAAGTGTCTTTTCATGTTCTAGTTTGTGGCTCATGAAAACAAAAATTTACAAAGGTTAAACCCCTAAATATTACCAAAATAGGAACAGAAAAGGCCCAGATGTATGTTTTAGTATAAAATAATGAAAGTGGACTCAATTTGTCCACAGTGGGTGGAAGGTCAAAGACAAGCAAGAGAATTCTTTCCTTGGAAACACGATGCAGATTTAATTATGCCTTAATAAAGGAGTTTACTGAGGAGTGTCCCTGAAATAGATACTAGTATCCACTTTTTTTGTTTTTTCCTTTTCTTGGAGTTACTGGGGTTTGAACTCAGTAACTTGCTCACACTTGCTAGGCAGGTGCTCCACCATTTGAGCCATGCCTCCAGCCCAGTATCCAGTTCTGTGGGCACCTTCCTTCAACATTGGGGCCAGTCTGGGAATCATGTCCCTTTGTTAGAACAGAGGAATCATAAGGCATTCAATTCTGTGAATAAAGCCATTAGAAACCAGGCAAAGAGCACAGCAGCAGATTTCCTGTTACCCTTGTTGCTGCTCCGTTCCAAGGAAGACATTTGTCAAGGGAATAAAATTTTCAAATATTAGCCGTATTGTTGGGTGAGTTCTTTCCAATCTTCAAGGATTAGATCACTTCCATTCTTCATAATCAATTACAGAGCATAATGGGAAAAAATTCTCAAGATTCATATCCAGTTTAACTCAATCCCTGCCACCGTTAATTACTGGCTCTCTGTCAACATGTTCTCCCCACCCACTACCACCTTAGTAACTCTCCCTTGTCTTTGTCACACAGACACAGAATCTGTGGCATGGTCCTCTTGATAACAGACCTACTGGGATTGGCTTTCAGGCAAGAAAGCAAGCAGTGATGTTGCTCTTAGCCATATTTATTAAGTTAGAGAAAAGGTGTGGACATCAGGACTGGGAGTAGAGTGTCCGGCTTTTGTGGGTGGGTGGCATCTTGCCTTCCAGCAGGGTTACTACAGCTTCAGCTTAACCAAAGAGTGTCAGGGCCCCCTGGAAAAGAGAAGCCCAGCTTGAGTGTGCCCCTTCTGTGGCACCTATCCTGGCTTCTGGGAGACCGTGGCCACCTGAGGTAATAGAGGAAGGCACAGCTGCTGGCTGTGAGCTGAGTTTCCAGGAAATGGGTTGGGAGTGGGTGCAAGGACAAAGGGCCTTGGCCCACTGGCAGCCTCCTGTGATAGGGGCAGACTAGAACTCCTTGGGTTCTTCACAGATGCCCACAGGTCAGACCACTCAAGGTCACTGAGCTCCTGGGGGCAGGCTTGCTGGAGCAGGACAGGAGACAAGGGCTCCCTGACGTGGGGTTGGGATGACTCAAAACTTTGAGGGTGGGAGGGGTGGGGTGCCTGTATTACCAGCAGTGTCTTCACGGCCCCCACAGCCTCAGGTCCCAGTTCAGTGACACACTTCTTAGAACCCTCTATGAGATGGTCCACTGGGATGCCTAGGCTGGCCAGGATGAACTTCCAGGTTGAAGTGGTTGAGAGGGAGGTTGGGCACTGCCCCAGCCACAGCTGCAGCAGCAGGAACAAGGGCGGCAGCAGGTTCGGCCACAGCCTTGGCTGCTGAGTCCATGAAGAAAGCCTCACCTGCCAACACGAGAAGAAACTCACAGCTGGGGAGGGGTCCTGAGCAGTCTTGGTAAAGGCTCAATTCCTACAGGGGTCACCCACAGAACCTTTAAAGAGTGCCCAGCATTGCTGACCAACTGTACACTCCTCCGATGGTTGCCCTGTGATGCATTTTGAGGACACAAACAGAAGTGGAGACAGCATTGAAATCTCAGGTATATTTGAGGGCATACTTTCCAGAGGAGGGGTGGGTATTCACACTGCACTGAAGAATGAGGTTGCATTCATCAAACAGGACAGATTAGTGTTCCCAATCCAGGGCTGATATTTACACCAGGTTGAGGGTGGAGAAAACCTGGTATTGGTGGGTGAAGAGGAGAAGCTGGAGCCTGGCATGGGTGTGGGAGGTGGGCATTGTTGTGAGTGGCAGCTGCTTGACTCAGATGGGACTGATACCAGAAGACTTCAAAGGACATAGACTCATAGGATGGAGTAAGATAGAGAACCCTTGGAGAGAGTAAGCAGGGGAGCAGCCTGGGCTCTCCGGGACACCAGAGGTGAAGTTTGAAGGACCAACAAGAGCAGACATGTCCAGGGTAGGAGGCAGCGTCAGGACCTGATGCAGTGACATCCGGAAGGAACAGATGCTGATGGCAGAACCCTCCTATGCCAAACCGAGGGCACTCACCAGAATCACTGAGCAGGCTAATGCAGAGCACCAGGAAGATGGTGGCAAGCTTCATAATGGAGTGGACGAGGCAGATGCTCCCAGAAATTAGCACAGCTTCTCAGAGCCTTGTCCTGAGAGCTTCTTATTTATACCCAGGGCTGGGGTTCAGCCCATCTTCCTGAGAAATGCACTGTTTGCTCAGCTAATGGCCAGAACCTCAGCCAACTTCCTGCTCTGGCCAGTGGGTCCTGGGAAGCTTGTGGCCCCCTACCCTGCCTGGGTCTTGGGGGTTTCCTCTTGGCAGGGTGTCCTGGGCCTAAGTGCTGGACCCTTGACCTGAGAAAGGAACTGAGGTATGCTTTGCCTCCACAAGGTACAGCTGGGCTGCACCTTTACTTTTTGTTTTGACTCGCCTGCCTCACCCTCACCAAAGCTCAGGCCCAGGACACAACACTGGTAGAGAACAGGCTCCCCACACAAGTGTGGAGGGGCTTGGTGATGTATGCAGGTCCTAGGGCTGAAAGCCTGCAGAGTGCACTGTGAGTCAGCAGGTGTCTGTGAGCCCAGATCTTTCCTTAATGGTAGGGTCCCCTATCACAGACCCATAAAAAATTCATGCAATAGGGGTTCTCCTGCTTCCTGATGATCTGGGAGGTCCACTGAGGTTCAGCCAGAGAAGAAACTCCTGATAGTTTTCCCATATGATCAGGCTAGACTCCAGGGCACTGCCTTGATTGGGCCACAGGCAACTGATGCAAACAGAAGGGCCTGGGACACTTTTCTGTCTTTGAAATAATCCTGAAAGCTGGTAGATAGCCCTGTTATATTTCAGAGTTTTTCTAAAAATCCTTCTTTATCTTGTTACCTGCAGAATTATCACAGATGGAGGGCCAAACATTGACAACCCTGAAACTGACTCATCAGTGGAGGATCTGACTTTCCGGGGAATATTCTGGAGTGCCCCTACCTTGGTGAATTTGCAAAACTTGAGTTTGTATCTGGGCATGGGTCTCCGGCCACCTCTGAGCTACAGTGGCCATAACCCAAGATCTACACTGGCCAAATCCCACTTGTAGAACCAATGGAATATTAATCATTTTGCAGTATGTTCATATTCATTTTGTTTCTGATTTCTTACACTACACTTGACTTTGCAAGATACTGTGTTATAAATTTGGAATGTGATATGTATATTTTGTTGGTCATTGTGGAAGCAATTTTAATGGGAAATGTGTTTTTGACTTGGGAAGATTTCATCACCTCTCAAGGGGTTTCCTGGAAGTAATGCTGCTCGTGAGGAAGGGGAAGACCATCTGTATGAGCATGGATACAGTGGTTTCTGGAGCCTCCCAGAGTGCCTTGTCCTCTCAAGGGAACGTTTGCCAAATGGACACTTCTCTGACCAGCCAGCCACCCTTCCGAAAAATCCAGCACCAACTTGGCCAATGACAGTAGTTCCATTATTCATGTTTTTTCCCTCTGTGATTAATTGCAGTCTGAAAATGTTAAGTGGAAAATTATAGAAATAATTAATAAATTTTAAATGGCATGCCATTCTTAGCAGTGTGATGAAATCTTGTCCTTTCCCACATCCCAACTGCAATATGAATCGTCCCTTGTTAAGTGGGGACCAGTCACTCCCTTAGTAGTCTTTTCTGTTATCAGATGGACTGTTGCAGCACTGCACTGCTTGTGTTTAAGGAACTCTTATTTGACTTAAAATGATCCAATGTACAAGAGTAATAATGCAAAGGAAGCACCAGAGCATAAAACATTACATATAATAATATATATATGTATGTATGTGTGTGTGTGTGTGTATATACACACACACACATTAAAGACCCTCCGGTGCAGAAACAAGCAAATTCTTTTGATCAAAAGGGTGAAAGGATGCAAGCATGTACTCACTCTAGCTGAGCAGACACGAGTACAAAATGGCCAACATGGGCTCCTTCTCATATCCCTGATGCAGTTGTACCTGCCTCACCTGGAATTTGTCCAGGTCAAAGGTTCACAGTCTTTCTTAACTGGCTAAAAGGCTTAGGGGATGGGTTAGGGCATGTAATTTGGTGGGCAATTTTCACAAGCAATGAGACGGTACAAGAATCTGGAAGAAACAGGAACCCTTTAAGCAATTCAAGTCACCTAAAATGGCAACCTGAGGGATTTTAAGTAATCTAAGAGGGTGACATACATTTTGATAGAAAAGATCATTTTTCTTACATATGTCTATGTAGATAGAGATAGATATGATCTGAGGCTCAGGCATCCACTGGGAGCCTTGTAATATATTCTCTTTGGATAAGAGAGACTGTTGTCCATACCCACCAGTAGTCAGGGTAACTGCCTTGCCCATTGGCAGTGGGCTCCAGAAAGGAAGCAATGTTAGGAGGACTTTTCCATGACCCAGTGGAGGTCTGTGGGCTTTCCTGAGTGGAGGCTGATTCCCAGGTGAGCTGGGCAGTGGCACAGGGTGGAGAGGAAATAAGTAGACATAGTAGGGAAAGTTCTTCCAGTTTGAAATCAAGGAGATACTCTTTGCATTGAAGATTAAGGACTGCAATTCTCTGTGGGGACTTAATTTATTAATTTTTAAAATGAGCATTTGTTTGTGGGAGTTTTTGAGGGGACCACATCGACCCTGCAATGCTATTCAAATGTTGCATGTTTTGTTATTGATGGGTTCACCTGGATATACTGTCATTTCATATTTAAGGAGCAGTGCTGTTGGCTGAGATTAGACAACACAACTGAGCAAAATTCCCCATCAGAAATGACCAGGACAGGATTCTTGATGAGTCTGCTCTTAGTATCACCTTCATTACTTACCCTGTTCATTGCTCTGGATGGTGCCTCCAGGTTAAAACAAACAGTCAAATCCTCCTGTACTGCGATCTATGGGGTCAGGAGTGCTGACCTACCCCATGCCTAGTTGGCCACGCCCTTAGTTGTCAAACAGAGGCGGATTACAGAAGAAAGAGAAAGATGGAAGCAAGTTGTCCACTCTGCCTCCTTCTCCCCATCCTATTTCTTTCCCCAGCTGATGGCCCTTGATGACCAGTTCTGTGCCTTGGACTATTTAAGGGTGGGTGTCACTCATGGGTGGGGCCACCTGCTGCTCCTCTTCTTTCCAAGTGTCTATAGGGACAGTTTGGCCCAGGTTTTTGTTCAATTTAGTGCTGACCTTTTCTGTCTCGTTGGCTCTTTTCTCTCTCCCCCAGGTTCTGAGCTAGGGAAGCATTCCCTAGGAGCTATAGTCAAGTCTCTGAGTTCTGGTCCAGTGGACCAGACCTCAGTGGGCTCAGGGCACAAAATACTCTGGTAGTTTGCTCTGTTTTGCCATTTCTCTCCTTTGAGGCTCCAAAAGGGATGGCTGAAGTAAGGCAGAATTCTTTGCTTACACCTGGGTTCTTATCACAATCTGGCTAATTGACAAGCATCTGAATTCCAGCATCAGCACTAATAAGGATAAGTTGATAAGTTTTTCCTAGCGCTTTATCTGACGTTTTTTACTCCAATGTTAAATGAGTACTAGGAAACAACCAATGGTGGTCAAAAGAGTACATCTGGAATTCCACAGCCAGGACACATCGGGATTTGAACTTCAGTGACCTTCCTCGCCAAACCAGCCAAACAATCATCACTGTGTCCCCAACTTGGCTATCGTCCTTTGCTTCTGATTCTCAGGCCAAGTGACCTTCACACATATTGGATGCATTTGAGAAAATGGGGGGGGGGCACAATAAGACATTTAATGAGGGTCCAGGTATCATTGCACATATTGTAATCTTAACACTTGGGAGGCTGAGACACTGTTTCAAAAACCAAAACAACTCAATAACAACATCACAAAGAAACAAAGAAAAAGAAACATTTAGTAAAGCTAAAATTTTAAAACATTTTCTTGTTTACAAATTAATAATTTCCCATAAGTTAAACATGAGTGCCTTATAGTTTAATTTGCTGAGTTTTGTCTGAGGGTCTTTGCTGACTCTTCCCAAACTCCCAAAAACAATGCTTCCCAAGGGTCCTTGTGTTGGTAGTGGAATTTTAAGACAACACCATTATCAAGTCCCCTGGACTTGCTCCATCGTGTAGAGGAATCATAGGGACTGCCCCCCTCCCACTGCCAGATTTTCCTTTGCCTCCTCCAGAGTTGTGTGTGTCCCATTTTCTCATCCACACAGAGGGTCACCCTCAAGGTTCTGTTAGATCAAGGAAAGGCTGACAACTGACTGCATGGGATGTGGAGGGGACCTGGGACTTTCCATGTTCCTCCGCATAGGACTCCCAACCAGTGGGGCATTTTCCAGGCCTTGAGGGGCTGGCAAAGTTTCTATGGGTGTTTGTCTCCTTGGCATCGCTAGGCCTCCCATTATCCACCTCTCCATATGATCTTTTTTACTTAATGAAGTATAAGCATTATTACTGAGATGAGAATAAAAGAACAGAAAATTAACCATTTCAAAGTGAACAATGAAGTGGCTTTAGTATCTTCACAGTGTTGTTCAGCCACCACCTCTACCTAGTTTCAAACATTTTCATCATCCAAAAGAAAAATATCATCATACCCTTGGCTGTGCCTCCCAATTCCCACCTCCCCTGAGCTCCTGGCAGATGTAAATTTGTGTTTAGAGTCTAAGAATTTGTGTGTTCTGAATATTTCATAAAATAGAATGATATAATTTGTCATCTTTTACGTCTGGTTTCTTTAACTTGGTATTATGTTTTCAAAGTTCATACATGTTGTAGCAAGTCTCAATACTTCATTGCTTTTATGATTAAAAAATGAATGCACATGCATAAAACATAATTTATTTTTTCCATTTATCCATTGGGGTATACATTTGACTTTCTTCACCTCTTGGCTATTGTAAATATGATTACCTGTTTTCAATTCTTTTAATCATAAACCTGGAAGTGAAATTGCCAGGTCATTTGGTAATTCTATGTCTAGCATTTGAGATAGTGCAAAAAAGGTTTTGCACAGTGATTGATTGTACCATTTCATTTTACTTTATTTTATTTAATTAAATTTGGGTTTTTTTTTTTTTTAAGATGAGTTCTCACTATACTGCTCAGACTGGCCTCTAACTTCCAGTCTTCTTGCCTTAGCCTCCTTAGTAGCTGGGATTGCAGGTGAACACCACTATGGCTGGCTAACTACACCATTTTAAATTAACACCAACAATGTATAAGAGTTCTAATTTTTTCACATCCTCAACTCTTATTATTTGCTTTATTATTGCTTTCCAAGTAAGTGTGAAGTGGTACTTAATGGTCTTTGTATTTGCATATATCTAATTTTTAATGGTGCTGGAGCAGTCTGTGATAAGAAGACTTCCAAATTCTTTGCGTCCAGCCAGGAAGAATCCATCACAGCACACGTAGGTGTAAATGGAGTTTATTAAAAGTGAGAAAAGGAAAATACAAAGGGGGAGCATGGCGGGGCCCAGGTGGAGGCCAGATACAGAGAGAGCCTGTTTCTGCTCTTCAGGATGCTTTAAAAACCTACGATAACCTATGGGAAGGGGAGAACAAGGTGATTCTCATCCAATAATCAATGATCAGCTAGGGCATGGGTGGTTCTTGACCAGGTGAGGGCAGTTCCTGAGCCAAAGCATGGTTAATCTAAGATGAGTCCCAAACTTTCCTTAATTTTAGCCTACCTCATAATGACTATTAATGTTGAACACCTCTTCATTTGTTTATTTTCTCTTTGTATGTCTCCTTTGGAGAAATGTCTGTCAAGTCCTTCACCCATTTTACAATCTATTGTTTGCCTTTTTTATTCTGTGTTATAGTGGCAATGTATTTTGGATGCCAGACTCTTATCAGATACATAGTTTGAAAATATTTTCTCCTTTTTGTAGACTGTCTTTTCATTTTCTTGACAATGTTCTTTGGTGCAGAAGAGCTTAGAGTTTTGATGAAGTTCAATTTAACATTTTCTTTTGTTGCTTGTGCTTTTTTGATGCCATATTAGGTCATGAAGATTATCCCTGTATTTTCTTCTAAGACTTTTATCTTCAGAACTTATATAGATCATCTGAGGATTTTGAGTTAATTTTTGTGTATGTTGTGAGGTAAGGCTCCACCCTCACTCTTTTGCCTGTGAATGTTGACATTTTGAAGAGACTTCTGCCCACTTTTCATCCTGCAAAAATGAGTTGGCATGTTTGTCATAGCTGTTTCCTCTCCAGTTTTGTTTGTTCCGTGTATTTACAGATTTAAAACGCTAAGGAATGCCAGACGCTGGTGACTCACGCCTATAATCCCAGCTCCTCAGGAGGCAGCAATCAGGAGGATCATAGTTCAAAGCCAGCAAAGGCATACAGTTCTCGAACCCTACCTTGAAAAAACCCATCACAACAAAGGGCTGATGGAGTGGCTCAAGGCCCTAAGTTCAAAACCCAATTTGGAGAAAAACAAAACAAAACAAAACACTGATGTTTAGTTTTCCTGTTCTCTCACCAACGGGAGCAAAACTTTTCATTTGATCATCGTCTAGTATGGAGAAAATAAGCCACATATTTTCCCAGACATATCATGATTAAAATTGGTTTGACTAGTTCAATGATTTTTTGATAGACGATTAGAGAAACCTTTTGGGGGTAAGGAGAAATGGCCAGTTTTTATGTGTTATATAGACAACATGAATCTCTGATGGGATTTGGGTGACCTTGTGTTACAGCTCTCAATCTCTTTGGTCTCCTTCTGTGCAAATGTGCTTCTAGAAATTAGTCCTATGGCTGTCATTAGGCATAACATCAAAAACGTCTTATAGGAAGGCTCATGACAATTATTTATGAAAGGACACAGGTCTGCATTATGAGATTTTTGGGCTCCAAACACTTTAACCTTTATGTGTGAGTACCTTCCAGCAAAAAATGTTATAGATTTTCTGACTACATTGGCCTAAAGACGAATATAATCTAGATTGGATCCATTACTATATATTCATGACACTGATATTAATGTTTCTTCTGATTAAAGAGATTTAAAGAGAAGTCAAAACAAAAATCTTTTCATGAACTCAGTGTATCACCAGTCACTGGTTCTGGTCCTCCAGGGCTTTGTAGGGAAGTCAGCCTTGGGTGCTAACTAGAAAACATCTAGCACATCATAGAAGCAATGGTCCCTTTTTCTGATGCCGCTTTCAAAAACGCATAAGCAGTCAGACACAGTGGCACACACCTGTAGTCCTAGCTGCTAAGGAGACTGATATAGAATGATAAGTTATGTTCAGGAGTTTTGGACCTGCCTGGGCAACATAGCAAGGCCCTGTTTCAAAACCAAAAATAACATCAGCAAAAAAAAACTAGAAAAATGTCCTAATCTTTACAGGGCCAGGGTATGTGTGTGTGTGGATGGTGACCCACCCTCTCAGCATGGTCCCAGGTACTGCCTCAGTGATAGAGTAGGTGTCTTAGGGAAAGGGTGAGTGCAGAAGGCTGTGTGAGTCCCTGCTCTGTCACTGATGCACCATCAAGATTTCAGGATTTTTATCTAGATCAACCTACCCTGATTTTTGTTACCTAAAATTATAATTATTAATGCATATCAAGTATTCATATTGATGAGTCTCACAGTTCCATTTCCATATACATATATTGTCTTTTGATCACGTCTACCTCCCAAGTACTCTCTCTTGCTCCCCTTGTCCCTTTCCAAGTAATTCCCTCTACTACTTTTACAGTAGGTTGTCTTTATTTATTTTTTACTATTATTTAGCTTCTACATATAAAATAAAAGTTGCAATACTTGTCTTTTTGTATTTGCCTAATTTCACTCAACATGGTGACCTCTAGTTCCATCCACTTTTCCTTCAAGTGACACAATTTCATTCTTCTTTGTGGCTAAACAATACTTACTGTGTATCTATGCTATAATGCCTGTATCCATCCCTATAAATTTCATGGCTTGGCTGTTGTGAATAGTTATCACAATAAACAAGTGTATACAGGATGTCTTTATGCTGACTTTGTTTCCTTTAGTTTTATACCCAGGAGTGGTGTAGCTGAATCATATGGTAGTTCTATTTTAGTTTTTTGAAGAATCCCTATAGTTTTCCATAGTGAGTGGCTATACTAATTTACATTCCCACCAATGATGTATAAAGTTTCCTTTCCCCTCACATTCTCATCAGCATCTTTTTTGATAATAGCCGTTCAGGCTGGAATGGATGAAACCTCAAGATAGTTTTCATTTGTATTTCTCTGAAGGCTAAAGAGGTTAGCATTTTTTCACTTATTTATTGGCCACTTGTGTGTCTTTTGAGAACTATCTGTTCAGACTATTTGCCTAGTTATTGATTGGATTACTTGTTCTTTTGTTGTTAATTTTTTTGAGTTCTTTATATATTTTGATATTAGTGCCCTATAAGATGAATGGCTGACAAACATTTCCTCCCATTGTATAGGCAGCCTCTTCACTCTCTCCATTGTTTCCTTTGCTGTGCAGAAGCTTCTTAATTTGTATGCCTTTATTCTATACTTCTGTTCATTCATGTGTACTGATTATTTGTTTGGTCTTTTTTTTTAATGATTTTTTAAATTTCTTTTATTCATACGTGCATACAATGTTTGGGTCATTTCTCCCCCCTTCCCCCCACCCCCTCCTTCTCCCCCTACTTCCTCACTACCAGGCAGAAACTATTTTGACCTTATCTCTAATTTTGTTGTAGAGAGAGTATAAGCAATAATAGGAAGGACCAAGGGTTTTTGCTTGTTGAGATAAGGATAGCTATACAGGGAGTTGACTCGCATTGATTTCCTGTGCATGTGTGTTACCTTCTAGGTTAATTCTTTTTGATCTCACCTTTTCTCTAGTTCCTGGTCCTTTTCTCCTATTGGCCTCTGTTCCTTTAAAGTTTCTGCATTAGTTCCTTTGCATTGAGGACATCAAATGCTATCTTGTTTTTTTGGGGGGTTTCTTGCCTATCCTCACCCCTCCCTTGTGTGCTCTCACCTCATCATGTGATCAAAGTCCAGCCCCTTGTTGTGTTTGCCCTTGATCTAAAGTCCACATATGAGGGAGAACATATGATTTTTGGTCTTCTGGGCCTGGCTATATGTTTGGTCTTTTAATCATGTCCTCTAGGTCTTGTATATTCTGTTCATAAGCTCTTTTTTTTTTTAATTCTCATCTAAATGAGATTAGTTCATCAACCTTGTCTTCCAGCTTAGTGTTTCTTCTACTGGATCTAGTCTATTGGTGGGGCCTTCAGCTGAGTTTATGTGACTTATTGAGCCTTTCATTTCTAAGATTTCTGCTTTCCTCCCCAGAATTTCTATTTCCTTATTGAATTGCTCTTAATTTACTCAGCTGTTTATTTGTATCCTTTTCAAATGTGTTGATTATATACAACTCAGTCTTTTGAAATATGTCCAGCATTTCATCCACTTCATTGTTTCTATTCAGTTACTAAAGCATTATAAACTTATTGAGGAGCTGTGTTGCCTTGTTTTTTCTTTTGTCTGTGATAATTAAGATTTATGATATGTTGTAGTGGATAATTTCTCTTCTCTTCTGTGAGGGTCTTCTTAGTGAACAGTCTTATGTTGAGGGCTGCATTCCCAGAACTGTGCAGACAGGAGAAAACAAATGCAGCAACAAGAACAGCACAAAGCACACCAGATATCGTAGTACAGTAAAAACCAATTAAAAAATTCCACCATGACAATAGAGAAGAAAGGGACAAATAAAATAGAGAATAAATTTCAATAATTTACATTAATAAAGTAAAAAGTCATAATAATAAAATAAGAAGTAAAATGAGTTAGGGAAAGGGATAAAAGAAGGAAGCAAGATTTTAAAAAGAGAAAAGGAAATAAAATCTGAAAGAGGAAAAGAGTGAGACACAAAAATCTAATTGAAGAGCAAACATTAGTGAATAAAATTAGATAAAAGCAAGAAAAAAATTAAAATGACTCAAAAATTCCTCCTAGCCTTGGTACTTGACCTGGAGAAGCTTCTTTCTAGATTCTCTAATATTGGTACTCACCAGATATGGGGGATGTAATGGGTCACAGCTGAGGCACTTGTAATTCCTGGTAGCTCCCACCAGTTTGATACTATATGTGTGCTGAGCCCTGTCCCTCATTTCCTATGAGGACAATTAAGAGTATGTTGTCTGTGGCAGGGTTGGATTCATTCAGAGTTCTTTCTACATGCCCAGAGCTGTCATTAGTCCTAATGAGCTTCAGCATTATGTGGGTCAGGTTCATTCCTCCAGAGGTACTTAGTCTTTGTACCTGTGGGTGTAGCAAATGTCCAATTGCTGGGACTTATCCCTGAATGTGTGAGAAAGTGGAGAGAGCAAACAGATGACTAAACTCTTTGTAGGAAGTGGGGAGTCACAGGCATGGAGCAATTGGTTAGCCTCAGTTTCAATTCTTTCAGAAACCTCTCCATAAAGCATGTGACTTCTTGTACTCCTTATCACAGAGACAAGGGCCCTCACAACCCATGTCCCCCACTATCTAAACATCTCAGTGAGTATGTGTCACATCATCCCATTCTCCACAACTCACGAATGACTCTCATGCAGACCCTGAGGCAGGGTATCCTGGAATCCCTGAGCAGTTCACTCCTTAACAATAGCCTCCCTCTCAAGAGGGCTCTGAAGCTAGCCTACTATGCTGGAGTCACTCTCAGACCCAATCACCGTGGTGAATTTATAACTTGTAACTCATGGGTCCATGGGTTTCTCCTAGAGCTAGGAGTGCCAGTCTGTTGTTACCTTTGAGGCTGCTGGGAACTCCAGCTTACCCACGGCTGTGGCATCACCCTCCCCACAGGGTACCAGTATTGTAGATTGCGTTGAGCTTGTTCTTTGAGTTACCTTTCTGCTTCTGGGTGAATTTTATTTTTCCCATCACCTTTTTCTTGATTCCTGGAGCTCTTCCTCTCTTTCTCTCCTAGGGATATTGTTTCTACTTAGTTGCCCTGGCTCTTCTCACTTTCTGTGTCAGGAGGGATATTTCTGTTCCACCATCTTACCCTGGAAGTCCCTCCCGACCCACCCTTTGATAGAGAGGAGAATCCTAACTGGAAGAAGGGGAATGTCCTGCACCTTGTCTTTCTGGGGTAGCCTGAGAAAGAATGTTTGCTTCAGTCTGCTCTCTCCTGCCTCCAGATCCACATCATTACAGAGGCAGCTGCCACATCTCCACCAGGTGACTGAGTCCTACCCCATATGACTATATGGAGTGAGCACTGATCCAGATTTAAGTAGCATTATGGTTTTCAATTTTTTATTGTGGCAAAGTGAATACAATATAAAATTTATCAGCACAATCATTTTAAGTGAACAGATCAATGGTATTAAATACATTTAATGTTCAATCATCACCACCATCCATTTTCAGAATTCTTTTCATCATAAAAATGGAAACTCTTTACCCATGAAACACTACCTCCCATTCTTCTCCTCTCCCAGCCCGTGGTAACCACTATGAAAGTCTGCTCTAAGTACCTCATGCAAGTGGAATGATACAGTATTCAATTTGTTCTTATTGTGTATGGCCAATTTCACTTAGTATATTCATCCATTTGAACTTATTTATTTTATTATCATTGTACTGGGATACATTGTGACACTTATAAAAGTTCTTACAACATACCATAGTTCTTATAATATATCATCATCCATTCAGACTTCATCCACGTTGTAGAATGTGTCAGAATTTTCCTCCTTTTTAAGGCAAAATACTTTTCCATCGGATGTCTGCATCACATTTTCCTTATCATTTATTTATCAGTTAATGAACTCTTGGATTGCTTCCAAGTCTTAGCTACAGTGAATTATGCTACTATAGAGGTGGGTATTCAGTCATCTCTTTGAGAGTCTTCGTTCAATACTTTTTGGTATACAGTTGTCCTCCCACTCCCCTTATCAAGGAGGATACATTCCACAGTCACTAGAGGATGCCTGAAAATGCCTATTGTACTGAATCTTGTAATTCAATGCATTCTTTGTCTCAACTAAGTAAGCATTTATCAGACACTGTGGCCTTAACTTTTCCAGTTTGAGATGGGACAGATAAACTTGCACAAAAGTCTTTTTTCATTCTTTTCAATTTCACCAGTAGATGACTCATTCTTCCTGTAGATCTTAGTAATCTCAATACACAATTTTTTTCTTTTCTTATTCAGTCAAGAACTTCTACCTTTTCATATAAAGAAAACCCAGCCATGGCATATCCAAATTTTTAGCATCACTACCCTTGTGTTTTGGGGACATTATTAAATAAAACAGGGTTTTCTTGGACATGATCCCTGAGATACAGTGGCAGCTGAGGTGATAAATGAGACAGTCACTACTAAGTGACTAACGGGTGGGTAGCATGTACAGAATAGATACACTGGACAAAGAGAGGATTCGTGTCCAGGCAGAATAGAGCCAGACAGCACAAGATTTCAACACAGTACTCAGAATGGCATGCAATTTAAAATATATGGATTGTTTCTTTCTGAAAATTTTTATTTCAATATTTCTAAGCCCTGGTTAATAAGAGATAAATAAAACCATGGAAAGCAAAACTTCAATTAAGAGGTGACTACTGTATTCCCAGATGTGGAATGACTCAATCATCTAGTAATTCTATTTACAATTTTTTAAGAAATCACCATTGTGCATTTTTTTGAGCAGCTGTACCATTTTGCATTCCCACAAACAATGCAATAAAAAACTCCAATTTCTCCACATCCTTCAGCTGGGTTCTGTTGGCCTTGGCCCAAGAGGTCAGATTGGATAGATCTTAGGAACTGAACTTGGGAACTCCTTCCAACGTGCTTGCTGAGAACCAGAGAAAGCTGACTGCAGAGAAAGACCAGAAGATGCTAGGAGGAGGTGGAGTCCAGCATATTCTGTGGGCTCCTCACAGCTCTTGGGTTCCTGGTGTAAGTCCTGTGGCCTCCCTGCGTCCCCTTCATGCATTCTTTATCTTTTAAACAACCTTCCATAGTGGTGGAGTTGTGCATACCTGTCCTACATAGCAAGATCCTGTCTTAAAAAAAAAAAAGAAAAGAAAAGAAAAACACACACACACAAAAACCTCCATAGGACAGGGAGCCTAGCATGAGTGAGACCCTGGGTTTGATCCCCAGCACTGAAAAAACAATATAAACAACATAAACGAAAACTAGTAAACAAGACCAAAAGTCAACTTCTCCCTCCACCTTTCTGGTTCACATAGTTTTATTGTATTATTCCTGGTTTCCTATGAGCCTGTAGTGTGACCACAGGTGTTCTGCACATATGCCCAATATTTCCAATTCTCAAAATACATCCCTGATAAGGTGTGCCATTACATCACTGTTTCACCACTAAGGAGGCCAAGGGACTTCCTTCAGTCTTTCCAGTGATACCAGTCCAGGACGTTAGTCATCCCCATCTTCAGCCCACACTGGCTTTCAGAACTGTCTCTTGTGAACCAACCACAGTGGTGGGCAGAGGGCATGTCTGCTGTCTGCTGCATGTGGGCCAGAAAGATGACTCTCAGTTTGTTTCCTGAGGCTGCTGTACTCAATCAACACCCATTTCTTGGTGACTGAAAATAACACACACTTATTTGCTCACAGTTCTGGAGGCCAGAAGTTTGATATCACTGTGGTGAGAGCAAGGTTTGGGCAGGATCCTTCTCCCTTCACAAGCTGTATGGCAAATTCCAATCCTGGTCTCTTCTAGTTTCTGGCTTGTGGCCATATCCCTCTAATCTCTGCTTCTTGCTGTTCTCTCTCTCTCTCTGTTTAATTTCTCTGTCTCCCACATGAGATCATATGAGGTTGCATTTAGGGTCATCTGGATTATCCAGGAAGAGTCTTTCTGATCTCAGAATGATTAATCACACTGCCAAAACTCTTTCCATTTAAAGTAACATCAAGAGTCTCCAGCAATTAGGGCCTGTATAGATTTTTGGGCTTGCCTTCTCCCAGGCCAAGCTAGTTAGGGTCTCCCATTGGTGCCAGAGTCTCCCAGGCACAGCAAGAGGGTGCAGATATGGGTAGGATTGTCTGTATCCAGTCTGGGTCTTCCCCACTTGGTCCTCCATGATGCCTCCTACTGGCAGAGGACTGGCTATGACACTGAGGGAATATGTGACACCTTTTCTGGATGACATGGTTGGTCTATCCCAGAGACTGTTTGTAGAACATCCTTTGGGCCAAAACAAACACTCACATGTTGCCTTATCATCTGGGAATGAAGGAAGTGCTGGAGGTAAACAATGACTTTGGCAGCCCTGGGCACGGGGCAAATATCAAATTTAGGACTGTTAAGAACATGAGACCCTCAAAGCCAATGGCATGCTCTGGTGGGGCGGCGCTGTGAGGAATGTGCCAGCTACCCTTGCCTGTGCCTCCATCATGGCTGTGGCTTCATCAAGCACCAGAGCCAGGCTGTCCATGGACAGTTCTTAGGGCTCTGCCATAGGCAGCAATGGCAGCAGATCTCAGGACACAGGTTCAGCCAACCACAGTGGACTTGTCCACTCCTTGGAGACTCACTAACTTGCCTCACTGTTTGGAAAGCTTCCCATTCTTGATTTCTGTTCCAGCCCCCAGCTCCCAGCCTGAGTCCAGGGCCAGATGACCCACCCTAGTTGCCCTTCATCCATGTGTGCCTACCCTGGGTCCATAGTGTCTCCTCCATGATCATGTGGAGATGGAACTGAGATCATACAGCAGTCCCCTGTCCCTTGCAGTCCAGGTGGTTCCCTCTTTCTTTTCCTTTTTACCAACCAACATCTCTATTTCTGAGACCTGTCACCCTGGAGCCCTCTCTGATATCTAAGCTAAGTAAATTATTAAGCAAATTATGGTGGGCTGGAGATCCCAATTCCACCTCTCAGTGAGGAGTGTGGTCATTTTGAGCAGGTGGTCCCAGCTTCCTGGCCTTTCCAACCAAGAATTTTGGTCACTGTTCATTATGGGAGTCGTTTGGGGATATCCTGACCTTCTTCTTCTTCTTCCATAATTCACTGTCCTGTAGTTACTGTGGCCACTTGAGTTTTGGGGCTATTTAGATTAGAACTTTCAGTGCCATGATTTTGTGCTGTAGGATGTGTCTGTGATGCTGTTCTTATGTAAACTGTCCCTACCTTTCTCTAAAGCCACTGCAGGTCCAAACTTGGAAACAGACCCTGTGGGGCCTACCTCATTCCTTCTACACTCTCTTCCCAGAGGAAGGTGGGGATGAATGGGCAGCCCTGAGCAGGGTCATCGTGCTGCCTCCAATGATATTGTGGCCCCTCCGAAGGAGCCCTATGGAGGCTTATGGCTCATGCCTTTTGTCAGACTCCTGTGCTCCACCAATACTGCACCGTGTCCCTTCCTAGGGAAGTTCTAGGCCAGGACCACTGCAATGGCCAGTAGATGGATCCCTGTGTCTCCCTCTCTCCTGCCTGAGTAGTCAGCACAGGATAGGTGGGCATATCCCAGGCTCTGCTGGGAGTGAGATGGGGCCATGGCAGAAGGGCTCCTGGGCTGTCTCTAGCATCTGGTGAAAGTGGCTTGAGAAGAAAGTTAGGGTTTGCTGAGATCAGGTCATGGGCAGGGCCAGAGCAGGGAGGCCCACTGGGTGCCCCCAAATTTCCTGGCTCACCTACCAGGCACATAGAGGGTCAGTGGCCTGCTTAGCAGTCACCCGTGAATCCCTGCCAGTGCTTCCTTCTCAGTCTTCTTCCTCCTTCCTCATAGTTTAGCAATCTGCCTTGGGCTCTGGGCAGTGTCACCAATGCATCCTGTTCCCACTTTTGTGGGTACTTTCAATTTGGTCAATATTGATCTGACTTTCTCAAGCACTTCCTTTTGCCCCTTCTCTGTCCAGGGCCCTCCTCTCCCTACAGGGCTCTGGGTGGAGAGGGCAGGAAGATGCCATCAACATGGTTCTTTCTTGAGGACTCAGGGCCTTGGTGAAAGTGACAGAAAGCTGACCTGTGGTGGCTTAAATCAAAGATTAAAGTTCTAAGGACTGTTCTGCCTTCAGGCAAAACTTGAGTAGGTCTTAGGATCCACTTGTAGACGACCACTTAGGAATATCTATAGGATTCTTCCTTGTGTGCAGGCATGGAAGACCCAGCTAGGAGTAGAACTTTGCTTCCTGTTGGTCTTCAAAACTAGTTCTGGGCTCCACCCTCAGACCCCACCCTCCTACAGCCCAGCTGACTGCTTCACAACTTCCTGGGCATCCATGCTGTCTTCCTTCAAGATCCCTTTGTCTGCTGGGTGAGATGGCACCTGGCTGTATCCCAGCATTGGGAGGCTGAGGCAGGGGAATGGAGAGCTACTCTGAGCTACATGGCAAGACCCCATCTCAAAAAAAACAAAACGAAACAAAAACAGAAACCCCAAACCCTAAATCCCAGCATCCTCTCCCTCAAAACCTCCCCAAAGTCAGTCTTTTTTCTCAGACCACAATATCAGTAGAGTGTTTTACCCCTCTTCATTCCTAAATTTTGGCTTCTAGGCCATAAGGCCCTACTGGCCTCTGTGTCTTGCTCCAGCCTTCCTTTTGGTCTTAGGACCTTTGTCACCAATCTTCCTTCATTCACTCCTCCCAGCAGGGGTTCTTGCTTGTGAGCTCTGTGTCCCACGGCCTAGGTATGTGTGGCTCAGATACAGAGCTCTGTCTCCCAGCTTCAGACCCCCAGTCCAAATAATGCAGGATGCCAAGGGGCTGTAGTGACATTGGGATGGAACCAAGGGCATCCAGGGACACTCAAATATACCCTTGGCCCCATACCTCTCCAGAAGAAGGTGACTTAGGATCTGGCAGAAATGAGTAGGAGTGTGGGCCTGAGGAGGGGGGTTGAGATAAGGGGTGGTGAAGTACTGGAGACTTAGAGGAGATGAGAAGTTTCTATTGATACAGTTGGGGCCAACATACCATGGAAATGGGAGCACAGTTGCCTGGTATGACCCCCTCCCACAGGCCCCTTCTTGGCTAAGTTCCATCCATACAGCCTGAAGTCCACGATGCTCCAGGGAGTGAGATCAGGTTGGGACACCAGGGACCTGAGTCCAATCCTGAGGGTCCAGCCCAAGCAGGACCAGGGGAGCTCAGAAGTGTGGGAGCAGCTGTGCCTTGGACTCTGCACAGAGGAGGGTGCCAGTTCCTACCACGTGGAGGTGCACTTTGGGCTTGGTGACCAGTGCAGACCTGGATGTGTGGCAGCATTCTGTTGGCTGGCACCTGAGTTGAAGCCTACCTTCAGGATCAGTGGCCAAATGTTACCAACTAGAGTGCAAAGTCAAAATGTTCAAACATTCATACGTGTTCCGTGTGGGGTCTTTTCCATATTTAGATTATAGGAGCAAAAATAGCAAAACAAAACAACCCGCCTAACACAGTTGTCTTGGGTGGGGGGATGTCTTTCTACCAGAACATTGAAAACAAGGCTGGGGCCAGCAGGAATCACTGCTGTGCCACAAAGCAGGCTCCAGAGGGGCTGGGAGAGCCGAGGGGGTGCGGCCTGCACACTAGTGCAGTGACCTCTGGCTCCCGCCCTTGCTGGGCTGCTTTCTGCTGCGCTGGGTGAGGGGTCCGCTAGGATTGCGCTTAAAACCCTGCCTACCCTTCCAGCTACGGCCTGGTCCAACTAACCGGGATGCTGCCACCTAGTGTTCGCTTCTGGCTTTCCTCCCACACCGGGAAAAGCTGCTAGACCAGCCGGCCTGGAGTGGGCTGAGGCTGCATCCACATGAGTATACGTGCCCCCAGCTGCTGCCCCCGCTATGGTGATAGATGCCCATCAGTGTCAGAAAGCCCCACAAACATTGCAGGCAGGGCCCTGAGGGGCCAAGCAGCAGCCTAAATACTCTGTGCTTTCCTGGCTGGAACTCATCCACCTGAGCGCATGCTGAGATCCTTCTGATCTGAGTCGGGGTGAAGCATTAAACCAGCGATGTGACCACAGGTGCGTACTGCAACCAGGACCTGTTTCTGGGTGTGATTGCAGGTGATCACAGGCACCTGTATACCTGCTCCCTCCCTGGAAGGGTACTTGGGGGTTGTGGCACAGGCGATTCACCCCGGGCTGAGCTGCCCAGGTTTTCGACTTCCGGTGCTTAGGGGGCAGCATGTCTCCTTAGTAGGCGGCGACAAAGTGTCTGTTATTTTATAGATAAAGCAGTTATTAAGGAGAACACATTTGTAGCAAGCTGGGGAAGCTAGACTGGGTGGAAAAGAAGCAGGCATCCTGCTGACTCCCCGGTGCCCTCTACTGGCATTTTTGAGAATTAGAGCTGACTTGGTGAGAGTTGGGGCTCAGGGAAACTCACTCAAGAGAAACTTGGACTCCTTGCTCTGTTTTTTTTTTTTTTTTGATTACCTTGTTCAGTGGCTTCTTTCGGCTACAAGGAAGGTTAATATCAATATATTACAAACAGCTTGGACTTCACGAACAATGCACTCATTGTAACTCAAAAGACTGGCATCAAGTTTATTATCTTTTGTTAAGTATTTCAGAACTTTTCATAAAACACTGTTTACAAGGTCATAGTAGGTTGCTTCCCCAGTACATTTCTGAGTGTGCAGTTACATGACAGGCGGAGAGGTGGCACAAATTGGCGGTACACACATGGGGATTGCCTCAGTGGTGGCTGTGCACCCAAATTGCTGACTTTGGTCCTCTAAGATAGAACAGTCTGTTCTTCCAATAGGAAAGCCTGAGACACAAATCCCACAGGGAGGTAACAGGAAGGAGGCCCACAGGTGACAATGAGGACTACAGTCATACATGAATTCAAAGTATTATAGATTAGTGATTACCGGGTGGGGAGGGTCTGCCAGGCAAGCCCCTGCTCACTGCATGGCCTCCTGCCCTGCAAGTGTTTTATTGAGATGGGGTCAGGGTTGGAGGGTAGATCTCCATGTACTAACGGGATTAGTCTTTCTCCTGCTGTGAATGGCTGGGCTGTGTGAGCTGGGATGAGGAGTTCTTCCACAGAGTGGCTCCAGCCTCCAGGGGATCTCTCATCTGCTCCCCTACTAGGGCTAAATCTTGACCTGCCCAGGTGCTAGCACCAGGCACAGGCAAAAGGAAAGCAAAAGGTAGGGTCCTTAATGGCATTGGGTTATGTGGTTCTCTGTGCCAGCCCCAAAGCCTTCCTCCGTGGGCCCTGCAGTGTTTGTTCCTCTTGTGGACATTGAGATCCCAGCCCCAAGGGAAGAACCAAACAGGGCAGCTCTAGATTCACAAATTCATTTTCCTTCTTCACAATTTCACTGGCAGAAGATTCATTCTTATGGTGGATCTTAGTAACCTCAGCATACAAATTTTTCTTTTCTTATTAAATCAAGAACTTTTACTTTTTGCACTTAATGGAGGCCCTTACAGCTTTGCCTTGGTGTAGTCAAATTAACACACATTACTGCTGTTGTGTTTTGGAGGCAGTGTGGACATGCTGCACAAAGGCAAGATTCATATCCAGGCAGGAGTGAGTCAGACACCGCAAGAATTCCTCACTCCACTCAGAATGGCATGCCATTTAAATCTTATGATTTGTTTATCTAGATTTTTCAGTTAATGTTTCTGAGCCTTGCTTGACCAAAGGTAACTGAAAACATGAAAAGTGAACCTTTTACAAAGAGAAGACTACCGTGTACCCCACAGTGGGATTGCTGAATCACAGAATTCTTTTTACAATTTTTCGAGGAATCACCATACCGTTTATTTATTTATTTTATAGCAGCTGCACCATTTTGGATTCCCACCACCGTGCAAAGAGCTCCAATTTCTCCACCTCTTTGTCAACACTTTCTATTGTTTTCCAGCAGGGCTCTGGTGGACTTGGCCCAAGTGAACAGATTGGGTAGCTATTAGGACCTGAACTTGGGCCCACCTTGCACCCTGTCAACTGAGAACCACAGAAAGCTGACTGCAGAGAAAAATCAGAATGATCCAGGATGCCATGAGGAGGCGGAGGTCAGCATGGGGCTTCAGCAGCTCTTAGGTTCCTGGAATCAGTTCTGTGACCTCCCT
This sequence comes from Castor canadensis, assembly GCF_047511655.1. Taxonomy (NCBI): domain Eukaryota; kingdom Metazoa; phylum Chordata; class Mammalia; order Rodentia; family Castoridae; genus Castor; species Castor canadensis. The sequence goes on from NC_133401.1 coordinate 67,661,985, forward strand.
GCATCCCCTTCCTTGTATCCCTTATCTTTCAAATAACCTTCCACCTGGGCTTGCATATACATACCTGGGTTACATAGACAGCTTCTCAAAAAAAAAAAAAATCCAAGAAAGACAAAAAAGCAAAACCTACCAAGCAAGGACTAGGGCTATAGCTGGGTGATAAAGCACTTGCCTAACATGAGTGAGGCCCTGGCTGTGATCTCTAGTATTGAAAAACAAAACAAAGCAAAATAAAACAAAACAAAAAACAGAAAGAAACAAACAACAACAACAAAATCCAACTGCCCATCCCAATAGCCCCTAGTTTTCTGACTCAGGTAGTTTAGTAGGTCCATTCCTGGTTTCCCATGAGCCTGCACCAAAATCCCAAAATATATCCTCATAGAAAAGAGTGCTGCCCTCTCCCTGTTTCCCTACAGGAGGCCAAGGCCCATATGTAAAGAACTGATCAGGACTAATCCCCAAACTGGCTTGACCTTTTGCCCCTTGCTGGCTCTCAGAACTGTCCCTTGTGAACCATCCTCAGTGGTGAGCAGTGGGATTATCAGAGATCTGCCTACATGGGCTCCATAGGATGCCTCTCAGTTAGTATGGTGAGTCTGCTGTACCCAATCTACACCTACTTGGTAACTAAAAACAACACACATTTACTTGTTCACAGTTCTGCAGGCCAGAAGTACAGTATCACTGGGGTGAAAACAAGGTATCAGCACAGCCTAGCTCCCTCCAGATCCTCTGTGGAAAAATTCATTCTTGACCTTTTCCAGATTTGGGTGGCTGCAGGTATTGCTTAGTTTATGTTCATATCACTCCAATCTGTGCCTCCATATGTGTGTATGTGTGAGTGTGTGTGTGTGTGTGTGTGTGTGTGTGTGTGTGTGAGATCTCTCTACCTTTGTTACGTGCAGTTGCATTTGGGGTTCACCTGGATAATCCAGGAGACTCCTCCTCTGAAAATCATTAACTTAATTATACCAGCAAAACTCTTTCCATATTAAGGCATGTCAGAAGGCCCCAACAGTTAAGTCCTATATAGATTTTTTGGCCTAACTTACCTTCCAATTTCTGCATTGCTTCCACTCAGACCAGGCAAGTTTAGGGTCTCCAGAAGGTGCCAGTTTCCCCATGCAGGGAAAGTGTGTAGGGAAAGACAGAAATGGTCTGCATCCAGTCTGGACCACCCCTATCTAGTTCCTGCTTGCCTGCCTCCTGTTGACATAGGGCTGGCATGACACTGAGGGAATACTTGGCACATTTGCTGAATGACATGGTCAGCCTGTCTCAGACAATGTTTGCAGGACATCCTTTGGGCCAAAAGAAACATTTGCACCTCACCTTATCTTCTGAGAATGCAGGAAGTGCTGGAGGTACACAATGACTTTGGCAGCCCTGGGCATGGTTCAGTATCAAATTTGGCACTATGAAGACCATGATGACCTCAAAGGTGGGTACTCAGCCTTTCGGATGCTCTGTTGGGGAGAACTGTGAGGACGGTGCCAGTTGCTTCTGCCTGTGCCTTCATCATGGCTTGTGGCTTCAACAAGCACCAGAGCCAGGCTCTCCAGGGACAGTTCTTATGACTGTGCCATAGGCAGCAAGGGCAGCAGATCTCAGGATACAGGTTCAGCCAACCACAGTGGACTTGTTCACTCTTTGGGGACCCACCAACTGGCCTCCCTGTTAGCAAAGCTCCCTCAGGTCTTCCCACCATCCCACACTTGGAATCCTTTTCCAGCCCCCAGTTCCCTGCCCGGGTCCAGGGTCAGCATGACTCACCTTAACCCCAGTTACCATTTATCCATATGAGCCCATCTGGGCTCAAAACATGGCTGTCATGATCATGTGGAGATGAAACTAAGACCACACAGCAGCCTCCCGACAGCCTGGGGCTTCTTTGAGGTTCCAGGCAGTTCCCTTTATTCTTTCTCTTATCCTTTTTGTCAACTAGTGTCTCTTTATCTAAGAGTTTCCACCCTGGAGCCCTATCTAATACTGAGATATGTAGAATTATTAAGCAAACTGGGACAGATTACAGACTCCAATTCAACCTCTCAGTGAGGAATGTGGCCATTCTGAGCAGGTGGTCCCAGCCTCCTGATCCTTGCAACCAGGCATCTTGGTCATTGTTCATTATGGCAGTAGTCTGGGAGTGTGGAGGGGTCCTCAGTGTTGACATCCCTCTCCTTCCACAACTCACTGTCATGTAGTTACTGGCCACTTGAGTTTTGGGGCTAGTTAGATTAGACCTCTACCGTGCCATGATTTTGTGCTTTAGGATGTGTCTGTGTTGCTGTTGTTACAGAAACTGTTCCTCTCTCTCGCTAAAACCATGCAGGCCCAAGCTTGGAAACAGAGCCTGTGGGACCTTCCTCATTCCTTCTGTATGCCTTCTCCAGAGGAAGGTGGGATGAATGGGCGGTCCTGAGCAGAGTCAATCTGCACCTTGTTGCCTCCCATGATATAGGAATCCCTCTTCAGGAGTCCCGTTGATTCTTCTTGCTTCTTGATTTCAGAAATGCCCGCATCACTTCTGCTTATATGGCCACTGTGTCCCTCGTAGGGAAGTCGTCCTGGGCAGGACCACTGTACTGGTCAAGACGTGGATTCCTTTGTCTCCCTCTCTCCTGCCTTGGTAGTCACCACAGGATAGTGGGCGTATCTTGACCTCTGCTGGGTGTCATATGAGGCCACCATAGCTGTCTCTAACACCTGGGAAAAGTGGTTTCAGAAGCAGGCTGTGTAGGAGGGTGAATATGGTAGAAATATTACGTACTTATGTATGAAAATGGAAAAATGAGACCTGTTAAAACTATTCTAAGAATGGGAGGAGGAGGATAAAAGGAGAATGATGGAGGGGGTGAATTTAACTAAGATATATTGTAAGCACATTTGTAAATGTCACAATATACCCCCAGTATAACAATGATCTGGCAATAAAAAAATTAAAAAATAATTTTTACGTAAGTTGAGGAGTCACACAGAAAGAAAAAAGAAGCAGGCTGGGGTCTGGTGAAGTTAGGCCACAGTCATGAGCAGACCAGGGAAGGCTGCTGGGTTCTCACAGACTCTCTGGCTCACCCTCCAGGCATACAGGGTGTCAATGGCCTCCTTAGCGGTCACCCATGAATCCCTGCCAGCATTCCCTCTTCAGCCTCCTGCCGCCTTCCTCATAGCTTAGCCATCTGTATCCTTGGGTTCTGGGCAGTGCCACCAATGCATCCTGTTCCCATGTCTGCTGGTGCCTTCGCTTGGGTCAGTATTGGTCTGACTCTCTCAAGCGCTTCCTTTTGTCCCTTCCCTGTGTAGACCATCCTCCCCTCAAGGCCTTATAGCAAAGAGGGCAGGAAGATGCCTTCAACATGGTTGACCACGGGTTGTGGACGCTCAGGATTAAAGCAGATATTGATTAAAGTGACAGCAAGGCTGACCCATGTGGCTTAAATTAAAATTCCAAGGAGAGCTCTTCCTTCAGGCAAAACTTGTTCCTGGCTCAAATAATGTTACCATGACTTCGCTCCTACATTTCAGAGTCGTCCTCTCTGGGATGACAATCCAACAGCCTGCAGTGCCAAACCTTTAATGACAATTCAGTTCAGGGAAACAAGTCTAGCTTCTGTCCCCAGGGTCCCTACAGAAGGTTCCAATGGGTCCCCACTGCTGTGCACTGCAGCAAAGTGACAATGAAACCAGGAGTGTAGCTTGGTCCTGTTTACCTACTTCTGCCTGAGCTAGGAAAGAGTCCTGCCAGGTCTGTGGACTGAAGTTACGTCCTGCGGTGGTTCTTGAAACAGAATGATATTGGAGGAGGGAAAGGGATACATGGTCTTTTGACCATTAAGAAGAGCGCTCAGACAAATGATAAAAGCGAGAGCACACAAGGGAGCGGTGAGGATAGGTAAGACACCTAAAAAACTAGCTAGCATTTGTTGTCCTTAACGCAGAGAAACTAAAGCAGATACCTTAAAAGCAACTGAGGCCAATAGGAAAAGGGGACCAGGAACTAGAGAAAAGGTTAGATCAAAAAGAATTAACCTAGAAGGTAACACACACACACACACACAGGAAATTAATGTGAGTCAACTCCCTGTATAACTATCCTTATATCAACTAGAAAAAAACCCTTGTTCCTTCCTATTATTGCTTATACTCTCTCTTCAACAAAATTAGAGATAAGGGCAAAATAGTTTCTGCCGGGTATTGAGGGGATGTGGGGGAGAGGAAGGGGGTGGAGTGGGTGGTAAGGGAGGGGGTGGGGGCAGGGGAGAGAAATGACCCAAGCCTTGTATGCACATATGAATAATAAAACAATTAAAAAAAAAAGAAGAGAGCTCAGAGAACATCAGTGACTGCCTGAGGTGCTCTGAAACAGGGGTCTTCTTCATGGTGTCCAGCCTGTCCCATGCACCCCCATGGGCCTAGAAGGGGTGTGAGTTGGGTCTGACCCCATGGGAAGTCCTAGTTCAGACTGTAGACCAAGGCCCACTCACATCACACATGGACTAACTGTTGTCCTCAAGTGAGACCTATTTGAGGGGGTGTGGAGCAGCTTCAAATCCCAGCGTTTAAGAGCAGTCCTTCAGCTACTCTCACCTCTCAGAAGGCATGGAAAGGGTGAGTGCATGACACTCGGCCATCTGGACTCTGCTTCCTTCAGGAGGCATGCCTACCTGCACATAAACTGTCTCTAATGGATCTTCCAGAAGTGCCCCGAGCAGCCAGACTCATACCCCTGTTAACTGGACCCCTAGTCAACAGAGGGACAGCCAAGGCTGTCAAGGATTTGTTCTCAGACATGTTGTAAAACCCTCAATTCTCACCCTCCCCAGTGTCTCTGAGTTCTGTCCTAAGCTCCAATTCCATTTCTGTTCCCATATTCTCCCCTCACTCCTATCTGGCTTATGGCAAATGGTGCCACCTCCAGCTGCAGCTAGAAAGTAAAGAGGTTTTTGTGTCTGTTTGCTTAAAACAGACACTTGGGGACTCTTCCTCCTGGCTGGAGACACTCGGTGTTAACAGCAGTAGCCCAGGGGCAGTAATGACATCAGGATGGAACCAGTGCCACCCAGGGACACTCAAATGTGCCCTCAAGCCCATGTCTTTCCAGAAGGAGGTGACTTAGGGACTGGCAGAAATGAATAGCAGTGTGGGACTGAGGAAGAGGGGGAGGGGCTGTGGGCACCTGGTGCAGGGCTGTAGCCTTAGAGGAGGAGATGAGAAGTTGTTTGAAGACAGGAGGGGCCAAGGGACCCTTGAGGTGAGAGTACACCGTTGCCTGGGGCACCCCCCACACTATCCTGTCCTAAGTTCCTATCCATGGAGCCCTGACTCTGTGGTGCTCCAGAGAGAGCAGGGCTGGGATCTGGAGGACACCTGAGCCCAGCTCTAAGCATCCAGCACTAACAGGACCAGAAGTGCGGGAGCAGCTGTGCCTCGAACCCCGCACAGAGGAGGGTGCCAGTTCCTACTCCGTGGGGGTGCACTTTGGGCTTGGTGACCATTGCAGACCTGGGTGTGTGGGGACATTCCTGTTGGCTGGCACCTGGGTTGAAGCCAACATTCAAATTCAATCAACTGTAGTTCAAAATCAGTGTCCAAACACAAGTGTTCAGTGGAGTCTTGACCATTTTAGATTTGGATTTTTTAAAGACGCAAACCCAACAAAAACAAAAGAAGAAAACCTCAGCACTCACAGTTGACTTTGTGGGGAGGGACTTTTCTCACCAGAATGTTGGAAACTAGGCTGGGGGCAGCAGGCATCACTTCTGTAGGCACAGAACAGGCTGAACGGTGCTAGGCAGGTGGAGAAGGTGCCCCCAGCATCACAAGGCAGGGACTCTTGCTAGACACTTCTGCTCTCCTAAGTGGGGGCCCCATGGGACTGTGCTCACAGCCCTGCCTTGCCCTTTCTTCAGTGCTTGGGTCCAGCTTCAGCCTGGTCCAGCTGGAAGGGCTGCTGCTACCCAGTGGTCATCCGCAGTCTTCCCTCCTGAGCCTTTGGGACAGTTCCAGCCTGTCCTGGAATACCTGCTGAGGCTGCATCCAAATGACCAGTCTTGTCCCAAACTGCTACCACCGTTATGGTGACAAATGCCCAAGGTGACAGAAAGCTCCACAAACATTGCAGGCAGAGCCCTGAAGGGCTAAACCTCAGCCAGAGGATTCCATGCTCTCCTGACTGGAACTCATTCTTCTGAGGGGATGCTGAGGCTGAGGTGCTAGTTCAGACCCCTCTGACCTTAGTCTAGGCAAGTTTTAAACCAGCGTGGTACCTCAGGAGTGTTCTGCATCACCTGGACCTGTTTCATAGTTGCGATTCAAGGTTGTCACAGGTACCTAAGCACACTGGATCTTCCTCAGGCTGAGCTCTCATCAAACCACTTGTTTGAGGAGAATAAAGTATGTGACTCCAGTAAGCAGTGACGATCTGGCTGTTACTTTATAAATGAAGCAGATATTAGGGGAACACATTTTAGCAAACTAGGGAAGCCAGGCTTGGTGGGAAAGGAGCAGGCATGCTGCTGCCTCTCTGCCGCCCTCTGCTGGCAGCTTCAGGGAATGGAAACCAACTAGGAATGAGGTGGGTCTCCTTAAGCTTACTCAAGGGAAACTTCCCTTCCTTCCTCGGTTTTTGTTATTGTTACCCTATACCTCATAGTATGAGTAGATTCATTTTTCTCCTATGTTTCGTAAGGAGGTTGACTTTTTAGAAATATTGTGTTGGGGTTATACTAATTTATTAAATGTCTTCTGTGTTACATGCACATATTTTGTTGTATAAATAATGTTTAAAAATGTGTGACTTCCCAAATCTTTAGATGTGTGCTTATAGTTGAGAAAAACATTGGTTTTTTGTTTAGAAACTTTTTTCTTGGTGGTACTGGGATTTGATCTCAAGTCCTCACGCTTGCTAGGCAAGTGCTCTACCACTTGAGTGACATTCCCAGCCTGGGGTGTTTACTTCTAGCCTGGTGTGGTGGCACACATCAGTAATCCCAGCTGAGGAGGGTGAGGCAGGAGGATCATGAGTTCTAGGCCCGCCTGGGTGAAACAGTAAGTTCCTGTCTCAAAAGAAGATGGAGAAGGAGATAGAAAAGCAGAGAAAGAAACTACTTCTACAATGAATAAAGCTAAATATTAAGAAGATGCCAGAAAACAATCTTTTAAGATCAGAAGACAATTGAGAGAAAATGAACATTTGTTGAGATGCCCAGTTCTTAAGATAGGCACATGCTAGATAATCCTTAATGTCTAATTTTGCCTTTGTATGAAGAGTCTTGTTCCTCCCTGTCATTGTCAAAAAATAAGTATAAAAAAGTTAAGTATGTGTGCCATGTTACTTTATAAATTCTAATTGTTTTTCTTTGCAAGATGAGTACCTAAGAAACAAGAACTGAAATATAACATTTTCAGGCTTTAGGTAACAGTGTTTTGTATACTAAGAATTTCTTTTTTGGACTATTATTTAGGTATTCACATTTAAATTGGTTTTAAAATAAGGTTTCACAAATACTACACAATTTTAACTTAAAATACATGGGAAGAAACATGTAAAAGACAGCTTTTATTAGGATTTGGGAGTACTTAGGAAGTAGTTTTGTATGGAAATTTGCTTCCGATATTATTGTAAGTCACTTGTTCTACAGGTGAATCTAACCAATAAGTGCCTATCTGGAAAACTGGGAAGCTGTTGGGCTTCAAAGAAGGTTGAAAACTAGTTTCTATAGCATATTTGGTATTTCTAACAAAATGAGTAGAGAGAGGTCAGTTTTTCATTTTCTTTTAACTGCAAACTTCAAATCACTCCATAATCTACCCAAGAGTTGTTGAATTATTTTAGAGCTGTCATAAGAACCCATGCTTACTCTCTCAATCTGACTTGAGATAGGGTTCAGGAGCTCTTACTGATAACATTTCCAGCTTTATTAGCAAAGTGAGTCTCAACTGTAGGACCAAGGCTCCAGTGGAAGGACTTCTTGTGAATGATTCATTTTGGTGAATCGTGGATTTTACTAAATCACTTTTCTTGGTCACATTCTGATGAATACTCAACTAGAATGGAGACATTTGTAATTGCAGATGTTATGCTTAGTTTGGAAATAGAGATTTGCAGGTACAATCTCTGTGCCTGGTTGGTCCTTAGAATTTAATGCAATAAGTGGTAAAGATACCAGGTGTGTAGGAAAAACTCTGTCACCTGAGTCTATAGAATCATTCAGAGGTGACTTTTGGGCAGTATTTTAAAGGACTGAGAAATTATTTCCAAGATGAGTAATAGGATCTATATTAAAAAGCCTTAATGCGATGTCTGTAGCTAAGAATGGGATGGATTTAGAACACAATGTGGTGATAAAAGCAAGAGCACACAAGGAAGGGGTGAGGATAGGTAAGACACCTAAAAAACTAGCTAGCATTTGTTGTCCTTAACGCAGAGAAACTAAAGCAGATACCTTAAAGCAACTGAGGCCAATAGGAAAAGGGGAACAGGTACAGAGAAAAGGTGAGATCAAAAAGAATTAACCTAGAAGGTAACACACACGCACAGGAAATCAATGTGAGTCAATGCCCTGTATAGCTATCCTTATCTCAACCAACAAAAACCCTTGTTCCTTCCTATTATTGCTTATACTCTCTCTACAACAAAATTAGAAATAAGGGCAAAATAGTTTCTGCTGGGTATTGGGGGGGAGAGGGAGGGGGCGGAGTGGGTGGTAAGGGGGGGGTGGGGGCATGGGGGAGAAATGAACCAAGCCTAGTATGCACATATGAATAATAAAAGAAAAATGAAAAAATAAATAAATAAAATTAAAAAAAAAAGAACACAATGTGGGTCTGTAGGTGTGGAGTGACCAGTGGAGCGGTTGGAACACGATGGGCAAAGTGAGTGCTTTCGGAACCTGGCTCACATGCAAAGGTTTGAACTTCATCTCGTACACAGTGTGGAGAAGCACACAAGGTTTAAGTGGGAATGGCTTTCAGAGATTTTGCTCATGAACGATTGTTCTTCCAGTGCTGTGGAAGATATATGAAAATAATTGGACTAATTGGCGTTTGAGATGGGTTGACAGATAATGAGCAGAGTAGGAAAAGGAGGAAGGGATGAGGGATTTGAAATAGAAGTAACAAGAATCTCCACTCCTGCCTGTGGAGAAGAGATGGCTAAGTGAGTTTTGTCTAGTCACTCATTGTTTTGTTTTTTTAATTTTTTAGTTGTTGTCACTCATTGTTTTCATTGGGGTAAATCCTTAGTCAACTCCTATATCTATGCCCTCAGTTTTTCTTTTACTGATTTGATAAAAATTTTTAGTCAAAGAAGCTTTTTCTTAAGGTACATCTTACACCATTTTAAGTTATATTTATTTCAGATTTCAGTATGCAAAAGAGAACCAGTGTGTTCCCATTACGTAGCTGAATAATTTTAGGAAATGTTAGAAGACAGCATTTGAGGATGGTGTGTTTTTCAAGCTTCTTTCCCTTAGGCTTTTTTGACTGTTGAAAATGTTCTTAAGTTTAAAAAAACTGCCTTAGAGACTAAGTATTCAGTGGTATACAGAAAGCCCAACCCTTAACAGACTGAAGGGATCCAATAATTTAAAACTCAGTTATGTTTCCACTCATGAAAAGGACTAGCTTTGTATTGTGGGGGCAGCCTCTTGACATGTATGACTTTTGAGCACTTATAATATGGCAGTGTAAAATATTTTTTGCTAAATAAAACTTGCCTGTTTTTATAGCACCATATTTTCTGTTTGTATTGTGCAAGGTAGGAAACCATTTTTTTTTTGAAGATGTCATTTCTTCAGAAATTAAAAAAAAATAGCTGGAAAACTTCTTAACTCATGAGTTCAGTATTACCTTGATATCCAAACCAGACAAAGGTACTTCAAAAACAAACTGATTCAAAGGTGTAACATGCTTTCATTAGGTGTATGTTGTCTGGTTGTTGTTTTTTTACAGTGTTAGTAGCCATTGATCAACAACCCAACATTCAGTAACTCATTAGAGGTTGAACAATGATAAGAATGTCTTATCATTCCTTTGCTTACATTTTGTAAAAAGTCATTTCACTTATCATACATTGGTACAGATTTTATCAGAAAGGCAAAGTACAATCTTGATTATTTCCATTATCAGTTTTCAAAATAATGAATTGGCTTCTTTGGGACCTCTGGAAAAAGGTTACCTAATAGGCTATTTTTCACTATATCAGGAACTTGTAGTGGGGGAGAAGGGCAGGGTAGAGAAATGACCCAAACAATGTATGCACATGTGAATAAGTGAACAACAACAAAAAAGAATAAAAAAAAAAGAACGTGTAGATATATACATATTGGATGAGTTTTGTTGATTGTAAGCCATCAATGGGAAACATCACTAATGTTCAAAATCACCTCATCTTTGGCCCATATGTGCTTAAGGCACAAGCCTAGGAATATTTGTTAGCTTTCTATTGTGGTATGAAAAGTTGTTTTCTTTTTATGTTTTCTGCTCCAGACCCATAATCAGCAATTAATATAAATATTTCTGGTTCCTTCAGTGAGAAATTGTATCTAGAGACCAAAAATCTAGGTGAAGAGATTCATTCTACATTATTTTCTGAGTCATTTCAGAGGGCAGAAAATGAGATATTCCCCTCAAAATATAAAATATATTAAACATTTAAACTTGTACTTCAGTTTTGATCTGTACTCCTATGATTTTTTACATTACCTTAATAATCTTAGATTAGTATCCCTTTGAACTCTGCCAGAAATCTCAAGTTTCAATGGCACTAATATAAATATTTTTTTGTGGTGCTGTTAATCAAACCCAGAGCTTCATACATGGTGGGCAAGAACTCTATCACTGAGCTACATCCCAAGCACATAATTGTTGATTTGACATATTACAGAGTGTGACAACATTGGCCTCAGAAGAGCAGCACCACCAATAAGAAATGTTAAATGTTATTTTGACAGTTCTCATCCCACCACCCAGATTGTAGAATTATGCTACTGTATCTTCATATTACTTGCAATAGTTCTTCTGTAGTGGATGTGCCAACAAAGAGAAAAAAAATAAACCTCTTTGCTTCTTAATTTCAATTTTTATACATTTCCTTTAAAAACATTTATTTGGGTTTTTTTTGCAGTAATTTAAACATTCACATGGTTCCCCTGTCAAACTTACAAAACAAAATTATATTGAGAGAAATCAAGCTGTGAACATTTCTCTCTCCAATAGTTAACCATTTAAAACATTTTAGACTACCTTT